>NW_025421987.1:11250000-12500000 GCF_011764305.1 Mustela putorius furo
TAATGAAGGATAGAAAAAGACCATGTATTTCTGAAATATATTACTTTTTAAAAATAAGTTATTATTTTACCAACTGTACTTTACCACAGCACCATCAATAAAAATACAGCAAAAATATTCATGTAAGAGGCACCTCAGTGGCTCAGTCGTTAAGTGTCTACCTTCAGCTTGGGTCATGATTCCTGGGTTCTGGAATTGAGCCTCGCATCGGGCTCACTGCTTGGCAGGGAGCCTGCTTCTCCCTTTCCCAATCCCCTCCTTGTATTTCCTCTCTCACTGTCTCTCTCTCTTAAATAAATAAGTAAACAAAAGAATGTTCATGTAAGACGTTACCAATATAAGTACTCAGAATCCCATGCTTGTCCTCCCTGTGATTCCAGATAGCGATTTCCTCAACATGATCCAGATTATTTGCATAATTAACTTTATCATGACTTTTCTGTTTTTCAGTAATTGTTATAAAAATATATAGCAGAACTTAAAAGTGACCTTATCTTCTAACAACATTGAAAACTGGTGTAATTCTACTATATGGAAACAAAGTTTCTCTTTTTACATTATTAAGATTAATACTTTTTGAATTTCTTAACACAAACTTTCATTTTTATGAGTAAATTGTTGAAAAAAGTTTCTGTTCATAATACTATTTTTATGAGGTACTCCAGTGAGTTGAAGAGCCTACATTTGACAAATCTGTTGGTTTTAAGTTACCCTTTAATATCGATGTTTTCTTCATTTTTGTTTTTAATGTTTTCTTTATTTGACAGGCTGTTCACATAAGTTAAAAAATCAGAGGAAAAATAAGATAAATTTAAGGGTTTGGTTGGCATATTTTTAAAATATATTGCCATTAAAGAGTTGCCTTTTTCTGTAACAGAGAATTTCCAAGATATTTATTTTTCACTCATTATATTATAAAATTACCTTCAACTGAAACCTTGACATTTTGTTTTCCAAGATATTTTCATATTCTCACAGAGCAATCAGTTCAGCTGCATCCATTTCTTATTTTCCCCTAATTTCTTGAAATTAATTGTTCATTGATGAAGTTGAATTTAGTTAAACATGGCAATTTAAAAAAGCTGTAATCCTGGAAAATAGCTTAAATAGCTTTTAATTTCTAAAATAAATTCTTTCTCACTCAGGCTATCTGTTCAAATGCATACTCACAGGCGCTGCCATCCCAAGAGAGGAGGCATCTAATTGAACATGGTATTTTATAGCCATAAGCCATGTTTGTCATGCCCAGGATGTTGAATATTTACAGTCATTATAGAAGTGGCTGTGTAATAAAACTCCCAGAGGATTTAAAATGAAACAGATCTTGAAGCTAAATCACATTTATCCTGTATGTATATGGTACCATATCGACCAATTAGTTGAATTTCACCAAATAACACGTTAACTGTACTCTTTACAAAATTCAAAAATAAATATACACATTGTCGAGGATAAACTCTTCATATATAACTAAACTGTGTTTCATGAACATGCTCATGTGTTGGTCATTAGGAAACTTGGGTTATATTTTCTTGTAGAAATTATGCTTTGAAATACTGTGTGGCCCACAAAGCCTCTTCAACCCCATATATGACTGTATTAACTACATGCTCCCTCCCCTTCTTTGATACTGTATTTATTCAAAGTCCTATACTGTTCAAGGCACTGAACTTTGTAGGCCTTTAAGCACTTTCACCTTGAGCCTTATTTCTTTCAAGATATGAGTATTTGGAGTTCTGTCCTCTCTCTCTCTCTCATACTAAAAGAAGAACCTGAAATGAGGTTTGGATGTGTTGCTATGGATATGAGAAAAGATTCATATTCCAGCAGTGAGTGACATGAGAAGGGATGGCTTGCGTTGGATGCGAACACATTGGCAGAGGCTATTTCTTTGTACAGGTTATACTGAAAAAGCAATTCTTATGATATTTACCTAAACAGACTTCATTAGATTTTTTTTCCCTCTACTTAACTAACCAGTATTTGTATTAAATAAAACAGCTTTATCTGCTAGTTCTGGAGCATGTCAAATAAATGATTAAACTGGACAAAGTAGCAATTTTCTTTATGATTCCAAATCTCCATGGGTTTAAAGCATTTCATTTGTTCCTTTTACACCACTCTTACCCTGTGGTAGATTTCACCATTAAAAAAAAAGAGGCTAACCTCACATTTCAGAACGTTCCCATTGTCTTTCTCAAGTAGAACTGTTTTTCCTGCTAGCACCTTACATGGGAAAAAAGAGAGAAAACAAAAGGACTGCCATTTCACATCCATTAGAATGCTATTATCAAAGAAAGAGAAAATAGCAAGTTTCAGAGAGGATGTACAGAAATTGGAATTCTTGTATATTGCTGTAAGAAATATAAAATGCTATAGTCACAAAAAACAGTATGGCTATTTCTTAAAAAATAATAAAGACAGAATTACCATATAACCCAGCAATTCCACTTCTAGAAGTACACTTAAAAGAATTTCAAGCAGAGTCTTGAACAGATATCTGTATACCCATGGTCATAGCAGCATTATTTAAAATAGTTAAAATATATTTTTTAAAGATTTTATTTATTTACTTGACAGAGAGATCACAAGTAGGCAGAGAGGCAGGCAGAGAGAGGGGGAAGCAGGCTCCCCACTGAGCAGAGAGCCTGATGCGGGTGGGGCTCGATCCCAGGACCCGGAGATCATGACCTGAGCCGAAGGCAGAGGCTTAACCCACTGAACCACCCAGGCTCCCCTAAAATAGTTAAAATAATTTAAATATTTTATTTATTGTATAAATATTTATTTTAATATTATTAAATATTTTAATATTCATTAGATATTTTATAAATATTAATAATTAAAATATTTAAAATAATTAAAATATTTAAAATAAATTTTAAAATTTAAAATTTTTATAAGATAGAACCAAAACAAGTATCATATTGACAGATGAATGAGTTAACAAAATGTGGTACATACATAACAGAATATTATTCACACTTAAAAAGGAAGGAAATTCTGACACATGATACAACATGGAAGAAGTGGGAAGACATTACACTAAGTGAAATAAACCAGTCACAAAAGGACAAATATTGTATTATTCCACTTACATGAGATACCTGGAATAATCAAATTCAGAAAAAGAAAGTAGAATAGGGGTTGTTAGGGGCTAGCGGGAGGAGAGAATGGGGAGTTATTATTTAATGGGTATAGAGTTTCAGTTTTGCAAGATGAAAAACATTGCGGAGATGAATAGTGAAAATGGTTGCACAAAGATATTAATGTACTTAATGTCTGTACACTTAATCAACTGTACATTTAAAGATGGTTAAAATGATTAATTTTATGTTAAGTATATGTTACATAATTTAAGATCTATAAATTAATTGATTGATTAATGGCTAAGTATAAATTAGGTTATTTTAATAATATATTTCTAATTTATGTCATTATAAACTTCCAGTAATCAATACTTAAAAGAATTAGGGATTTTTTTTCCCCCTCTGGAAAGGAGGCATTTGGATTGGCTGACTCCTTATAGAATATTGGACCCCACTAGAAAACAAATGACACATTCAAACACATTAAGTTTATGCTTGAGTCTCAAAGGGCTTTGTGAAGCAACATCAGTTTCCAGTTAACATAGAAGTTCATAATCTGTGGGAAAGCCTTGAAATTCTTACTATTGAAAGTGGAGATACACATCTTCACTAGCTGGTACAGTTTTGGCCAGAAATCCAGCTCGATCTACTTCACACACAAAATGGAATTAATGAAAGGATACTAGGTTGCTCTTGGAATCCAAAGAAATGTTAAATGATTATGTTATAGGAACGATGGAATTGTAACACAGGTAACTACTGAGAACGGGAACTCAAAAACATTTTATCAACAATACATGCTTTTCTGACTATTGCCTTCATATTTTCTCTCGTCTCTCTCTACTTTCCCTCTCTTGTTCAATTCCTTTCTCTGCGTGGTAAAAAATGCATTAAGAATTTTAATGTTACTTAAAAATTAACAATGCCATTAACAATGGGCTGGTTTATTATAATTATCTCCAGCACATGAGAGACTGGTCAACTCCTCTTAGAACTTAAATATAAAAACCCCAGAAAAGGAGTTCATTAGTCTTGCCTGGGTCAGATTATCGTCTTTAGACCCAACTAAAGTCAGCAGAATATGATGTTTTTGTGGAAACCTCGTGTTTCCTACATGGATGGAACAGTTAAGGAACCAATTTCTGAAAGAAAGTGATGGTTGATGTAGACTAACTAAGCAGACAAACTGTTTTATGTTTAATTTTGTGCATTTCATTTCTTTTATCTATGCTCATTATTTTTACTTGTTTATTTTTGATTTCAGGGAAGCTACCAATTGTTTTTCAACCTTACCTGATTTATGGCATCATTTAAAAGAAAAAAATTAGATTGTTTTTCAATGTTAACATAAAATGTATTAAATAGACCATTTAAATATGTACAGAAAATATACAAGCTCATCATGCTTATAAGCTCATGAAATAGAAAACAAAAATTATAATTAAACACAAAGCTAGAAGTCAATAATATTGAAATTAGTGACATTTTATTTAAATTAACTGAATGAAATAGATGATGTTATTTTTCTGTAATGAAAATATTATTTGCAATTTGGATGTAATTCTGACTATGATGAAGCAACGCTTTTCAGTTTTCAAGGGTATAATGCCTTATAATGGTAATTCTCTTTTAAGTATTGTCTTTTATAAACACTGCACAACTCATTGCTACAAAGTGCTACATTGTTATTTGACCTTTACTTCATTTATAATTTCTAAATTAGGTTTGTATTACTTTCAAATTGTTGTATAGTCATTGAAGCAGTACTCTTAAAAAAAAATTTAAACATGAAAGTCATGCAGTTGTGCACACTTCTAAGTTTGGTTTTTCAGATTAAGCAGAATATAGATATGTCATTTTAGAAAATAATCAACATAATTTTACACTATTAGGAAACAATTGCTCTATTATAACATAAAGTACATAAGAGAGTATTATATAACATAAAAGGCATTTCCTTAGCCAGAAAAACACTGAAATAAATCTATAGACAGAACAAAAAGAGGAGCTTGAAAGACAGTCAAGTTGTAGTAGGAGAAGGAACAAAATTTTCCTCATGTGGCTACACTATTTGATTTGAAAGGCAAAGCATTCTCAAAGCAAATATTCTGATATCTCATGATTACTGTTCTATTTTCACTAAAGTTTGAACAAAGGAAATATGCTAAGGGCATCTGAATAGTTTCCAGGTGGACTGTACACCTCGGTGTACACCTTGGTGAACTGAAATGAGAGTATGGGTGATTTCATCCTAACTAAAGGTATATACAGATGTGGCGACAGATCATCTTCTTTTACAAATTTACAAAAAACGTAAAGAGGAAGTTCATAATTATTAATGAAAAAGGAAGAGATGTTAACTTATTCTTCACATGAATGTAAAATATTACTCTTATTGAATAGAATAATTATATATACTGTAATTTATTATGGACATAACATTACCAATAAGGTGAACTGATTATTGCTTATGATAACTAATTAACGAAGAATGAAATAGATGATGTATGCTCTGATTCTTTTAAAAAATTATGCTCTAATTCCTAAGAACATCATATTTTGGGGCTTAAAGAGTTTTTAATATCAACATCATGTATGTGAATAAATATAATATTAAATAAAACCGCTAATAAGATGGCAAATTTGAGATCAGACATATAATTAAGTGTAAATGATCTAAACATGTCAAAAGGCAGATATGGTCATACTGGATAAAAAAAAAAGACCATTTAGACTACATGTCTAAGGAAACACACAATAAATATCACATACATAGATAAAAGTAAAAGGTTGGGGAAATACATGTCATGCAAACACTAAACCAATGAAATGTGGAGTAGATGTATTAATATCAGATCTAGTGAAATTCAGAATAAGTTATAATACGAGAGATAGAGATGATAAAAAAATGGCTCAAGTCATTCAGAAGATAAAACTCCTAAGTGTGTAAACACCGAAAAACAGTGTTTCAAAATGCATGAAGGGAAAAAAATGATGCAAAAAGTGAGAAATTAATAAAACACAATAATAATTAGAGACTTTTCTCACTGATGCATAGAAAAAGAGCTAATATCATTATGAATACAGACAATCTGAATTATACCATCAACCAACTCAACCTAATTTGTATTTATAGAGCACTATAAAACAGCAAGAATGGGCCAAAATAATAAACCTTGAGTTGAAAAGAATGAAAATCATGCAATTTGTTTTTTCTTAATCATGCAATGTGTTTTTTTCCCCTAAGCAAAATGGGACTTAAAGAGAAAACCCTAAGAGAATGGTACATGGAAATGCAAAAATATTTAGAAATTAATATTGCATTTTAGGGGTGCCTGGGTGGCTCAGTGGGTTAAGCCACTGCCTTCGGCTCAGGTCATGATCTCGGGGTCCTGGGATCGAGTCCCGCATCGGGCTCTCTGCTTAGCAGGGAGCCTGCTTCCCTCTCTCTCTCTCTGCCTGCCTCTCCATCTACTTGTGATTTCTCTCTGTCAAATAAATAAATAAAATCTTAAAAAAAAAAAGAAACTGTTAAAAAAAAAGAAATTAATATTGCATTTTAAATAACCCATGTGTCAAAAAGGAAGTCAAAGGGAAAACACAACAAACAAAAATTCATGAAATGCAGATAAGTAGTGTCTAGAGTGAAATTTAAACGATTAAGACAATAAACATATTTAGCAATGCCTCAAAATTAAAGGTCAATGTACAAAAATGAATTGTTTCATATAGTCTAGTAATAACCTTAGAAATTAAAATATAAAAAACCTAATTTTTATTAAAGAACAAAATATCATGAAATGCTTCAAGATACATATAAGAAAATATGTGCAAGATTTGTATGCTGCAAACTTTAAGTCGCTGGAGAGGAAAATTAAATGGTATCACCACAAATGAAGAATTATATTAATTCCACAAATCAGAGTACTTGATATTATTATGTCAATTTTTCTCTAACAATTTCAATTCAATCCCAATTATTATCACACTTTTTTTTATTGAAACAAAGATACTGGTATGAAAAATTTATACTGAACGCTAAAGGTAAATAACTAGATTAATATAGTTCTAAAAAAGAACAAAATCAGCAGAGTCACACTGGCTGATTTCACCATTCAAAAGTCAACAGTTTGATAAACATGTAAATCAAAGAAACAGAGAGTCCTGAAGTAGATGAACCATATATAGACACATAAATATACAACCGGTATGCATAAGTGCCAAAGTAATTCAATGGGAAATGGGCAGTATTAGCATGAAATGAATCTTGACATCTACCATGTAAAATACTAATCTGAAATGAATCATAGAAATAAACCTAAAACCAAAAACTATATATATATATATATATATATATATATATATATATATATATATATACCAGTAGATCTACAAGATAGGCTACATTTGTGACCGTGGGTTAAGCTAATATTTTGAAAAAACAAAAAAACACACTAATTAGAGAATAAAATTAAACTCCCTCAAAATTAAAATCTTTCGATCCTCAAAAGACAATACTGAAAAAATGAAAAGATAAGCTACAGATGAGAAGAATACATTTGTAAAATAGATTTTGATAAAGGACTTGGATCCTGAATATATAAAGAATTCTTCTAACTCAATAAAAAGAAACCAAACAAAATCCCCAAAAGGGTAAGAAAACATTTTGAACAGACACATTGTCAAAGAAGAGACAGAGATGGCAAAAAAATGGACGGGGAGAGAAAGATCAACGTTATGACCCAAAAGTAATATAGATTAAAACACAATACTATACAACCACAAACGAGCCCTGACTTTACAATGATTTGACTTACAATCTTCAACTTTATGACAGTGCAAAGGCAACATACATTCAAAGGAAACGGTACCTTGAATTTTGAATTTTGCTTGCCTCCTAGGATAGTAATATGTGGTCTGATCTTCTCTCATGATGCTGAATGATGGCAACCACAGAATCACAAGGATAAACAACTGCTAAACTTACAACCATTCTGTACTTACACAACTATTCTGGTTTTCATTTTTGTTACAGCAGTCAATATATTACATAAGATATTCTACACATTTTTATAAAATAGGCTTTGTATTAGATGACTTTGCCCAACTATATGCTAACGTAAGTGTTCCGAACACATTTTATTTATTTATTTATTTTTAAAAATTTCATTTATTTATTTGACAGACAGATCACAAGTAGGCAGAGAGGCAGGCAGAGAGAAAGAGAGGAAGGGAAGCAGGCTCCCTGCTGAGCAGAGAGCCTGATGCAGCGCTTGATCCCAGAACCCTGGGATCATGACCTGAGCCAAAGGCAGAGGCTTTACTCCACTGAGCCACCCAGGCACCCCTGAGCACATTTTAAATAGGCTAGGATATGCAATAATGTTCAGTATGTCACGTTTGTCAAATATACTTCTGACTTAACAATATTTTCAACTTATGATTACTGGAACATAATCCCTACATAAGTAACCCCATCATAAATGGAGTTATTAGTATATAACCCCATCATAAATCAAGAAACCAAGTTTCAAGTTAAGTTTTTCTATAATCAGAGAAGAAAGGGTTGAGGGAATTAAAAATTTCCTTTGAGAATCTATTATTGATATCCTGTATTTATTTCTACAAAATATCAGTTCACTTAGGTACATTTTTATTTTGGCTTAATATTTAAAACATCATGAGACACAGCATGGTTTTTACCGAACCCATTAAAATTCATCACGATAAATTAATTTAGAACTATGAACAGACTGAAAAAAGTGCAAAAGTCACTTAATTTCCTACACATTACATTACTTATTGGACTGAAAAGAAGTGTTATTTTTGTACCTTCAATATTTGAGATGCAGCTTTAATTTAATCGTGTTTTTCCACCTGGAAGGATAACAGGAACATCAAAATAGAAACCATTTTTATGAAGCCTTTTGGCATAGTTCCAAAGAAAATGATAACAATTAAATGCTATATGGCTCTTAATATGTATCAACCACTCTTCTATATTTACCATGTATCCATCCTTTTATCTTATGACAACACTCTAACAACAGATGGGGTTGTCTGAGCATTAAACAAAATGCCAGACTTCCTGGATGGCCTCTTTCCACTTTCTCAAGTTTTAGATCGAGATCCTTGAGTATGGACTTAAACACAACTGGCCACATCTTGTTGGTATATTTAAGAGACTATACAGGCCCTTTGTCCTTAGTAATTTGTAGCTTGGTCTTCAGATTAGATTCTGCAGCTACATGCATGATATCTACACAATGAGTGCAAGAAGTATTTCAGACAGTTTTTCAATTCCATCAATTTGAAAAAAACCCACAAAAATTTGATTTCCAATATACTGTATAAAATTGTCTACATAGAATTGTAATTTTCCAACTCTCAATAGTCCACAGGTATCTCTTATTGTATGACTGACATCATCTCTTTCTTACCAGAAATCGGTGAAAGATAGCCTTTATTTTTAGATGGTAAGTTCTGAACTCATATACAGGATAAGGATTACTGAACATCATCTCCCTGAATTACTTAAAGCAAATGTTTATTCTGAAAAGTGTAGAATATTCTTTGAATTGTATTTTTGTTTCAACTCCATGGGAATAACTTTCCTTCCCAATACATTACAGGGTTATTATAACTTCGATTGTTAATAAAGTTAATTGGAAATAAAAGTGATGCAGGTCAAATGTGCACACAATCACACGGGCTAGACATTAAGCCATAAGACAGAGAGGTACAGACAAGAAGAAGTGGAATGTGAAGGAGTATAAGAGGCAGAAATGAGGTGGGATATACTAGATTCTTCTTCACTGCCTTGATTCTTAGACAGACCATAGTTTCCTGTAACTAAGGGAAATTAGCAGCAAATAAATGTCAATTGAGATATATGCACATATCTTCCTTGATCATTTTTTTAAAGATTTTATTTATTTACTTAACAGAGAGAGGGAGATCACAAGTAGGCAGAGAGGAAGGCAGAGAGAGGAGGAAGCAGGATCCCCGCCGAACAGAGAGCGTAATGCTGGCCTTGATCCCAGGACCCTGAGATCATGACCCTGAGTCCAAGGCAGAGGCTCAACCCACTGAGCCACCCAGGCACCTCGTGATCATTTTGTTCCAAAATATTTTTCTTTCACTTACTTTCACCACTTCTATTATGTTCCCGAGACCAGCAGCAACCCCCAACTCTTATCATTTAATTTTTTATCTGGTTGAAATTTTAACTAATTCAAATATAAAGAGCCTTTAGAACAAATTATATACTATAACTCAAGTATTCTCCTCTTAGGTGTTGGCAGGCAAGATACCAGAACAGAATCATTTCCCCACTTTGTACCTTGGCCTCCTTTTAAGTCTGGAGATCTCGATATGAACATTGAAAGTGATGTTAGGGACTGTCTGGTTCATCATCTCGTCGACTACAAAAGTGCCACTCTTGAATGTATTCATAAGTGTATATGGACTAGAGAAATAGCAACCAAAAGCTGGGGCAAAAATCTCTTGAATTTATGTTGAGCCTGGAAAAAAAAAACTGTGTTTATATGAATTTTAACAAGCCACTTATTAGGTATTCGTCTCAAAGTTCCTGCATAAATTGACTTGCTACAGGTTTGCTTCTCCCCTTTCTTTATAGGACAATCCCCAAGGCAGTCACAATGCCCATCACAGTCTCCTGTCAGAAAGGGATTCTCTGAAGCTTCCTATGACAGTTTCTTGCTTTTTTCTTACTGCATTATTGGTGAGGTGTTCCTGGTTCAGGACATTGACAGAACAAGGCTCCCTTCACATACACTTTTTATCCCTATCCTATAAAAGCCTATTTTGAGAAGACTTGAAAGCGCGCTGGATAACACAGGCAACAACAAATGGTTTGCTTCTGACATAAGTATGCCAGGCACTACGGCGGGCTTCAAAGGAAGATTTGAGGTGACAGCAAGGATGCTACTCAAATAACTTTGCACGACTAGGATTTCCAGGCAAGACTGAAACATGTTAGCTGTATCGTAAAAATCTGAACGATGAAGGCAGGAGAGTTTAGTTTAATTATACATCCACACGGCTTCTTCACAAATATCAAACATTCTTCTCTGAAAAAATATGGGGGAAAATTGGCTAAGAAGAGGAGGGTTAGCTTTGTCAAACACGATTAAGGCTAAATCACAAAGGACCATAATTAAATAAAATTAAAAACTCAATCCCACTAATTTTGAGAGCTCAATTGTTACATGTGGCTAGAGCCTGTAGTACTGAACTCCACTGTGAACATTTCTGTCAATATGGAAAGTTCTGTTGGAGGGGCATGGATGGCTAAATGGGTTAAGTGACAGACTTTTTTATTCCTTTTTATTTTTTTAATTTTTATTTATTGCGATGCCTGGGTGGCTTAGTTGGTTAAGCGTCTACCTTTAGCCTATGTCAGATAGAGTCCCACACAGGGCTCCTTGCTCATTGGGGAGGCTGTTTCTCCCTATGCCTGATCTGCCTGCTGTTCCCTGTCAGAGAAAGAGAATGGAGAACACACACAAGCAGGGGAAGGGCAGGCAGAGAAAGAAGCAGGCTCCCCGCTGAGCAGGGAGACAAATGTGGGACTCAATCCCAGGACCCTGGGATCATGACCTGAGCCGAAGGCAGAGGCTTAACCAATGGAGCTACCCAGGCGTCCCTAAGCAACAGACTCTTGATTTTGGCTCAGGTCCTGATCTCAGGATCATGAGATTGAGCACTGTGCTGTCCAGCTCCCCATTCAGTGGGGAGTCTGCTTGAGATTTTCTCTTTCTCTCCTTCTGCCCCTCCCCCTGTGCTCTCTCTCTTTCTCAAATAAATAAATAACTCTTGAAAGAAAGGAAGGAAGGTAGAAAGAAAGGCAGTCCCGAACAGCCTTGATAGAGAAAAACTAATATGAAACAGCAATTTTCTAGTTTTTGTGTAGCAATCTTGGAAATATATGCACTTTTGTATAAGACAATCTAAAAGATCATAGGGAGAGTCGATCATACTTAGCAATTGATTTCTACAGCATGAAAAGAAAACATTTTTTTTAAAGTACTGCACTCTGATAAAATGTTAATGAGATTTGAGGGAAAAAAAAGAATTTTGCAACATTTATATTCTAAACTTTTATGCTATGTTTCCTACCACTTCCAAATATATTACACCTTCCTTGTATAAAACAGCAAAAAACAAATCTTAAAACGTGACCCTCCTACCCAAATTCCCAGCCCCAAACGCTTCTTAGGGAAGCAACTTATGTCCGATTGAGTTTTATCCCAGAAAAAAAAAAAAATGGCCCCTGAGGACTCTTCCAACTTTTAATATGCACTGTTATGAAAAGTTTTAAAATATAGTATGTTGAATACAGCACAAGCAAGTAATACTGTAGGATGCTTTGGTCTCATTTACATTCACAGCTTTGGAGCCAATGTATAATCTCATTTTCAGATACTTTTAGTTATGCTTGCTGTTTTATATTGTATAAAATCTGTATAAAGGGGATTGGACTGTGATCATGTGGATGGTTTAACACATATTACAATGCTTTATTATTATAGCATGACTTTAGAATGACTCCATTTCTCACAGGTGATAGGGCTGTCTCTGAGTTATACTAGCAATTCCAAATGAGGCAATAAAAAGCACTCTGTTTATTCCATAAATAGTATAGCAGTCCTTTAGCTTTCTTTTTAAAAAAGATTTTTGACTTGAATATGTTTTCATCTTCTTTCTTGATACATATGGCCAAGATGGGGAAAATGTTGAATTTCCGCTGAATTATTTCATTGTGACTACAAAATTAAAAGGAAGGACATGATCACCAGCAAAATAGGATCAAATGCAAACAGATAAGGCATTTTCTAATTTTGACCTAAAGCTTCAGAAAGCTCAATTGAGTCAGGCTACTATATTGAGAAAGGAAGATTAAAATCCCAGAAGGGCAGCCCCTGAACTCGGCAGAGGCCATATAACAGAGTATTAGTGCTATTTAACACCACTTGAAAGGAAAACAGCCATATTTAGTGCTGCAAAATATCCAGTTTCAGATAAGCCTTATCTGCCACATTACATTTCCAAAGGCAGAAAAAAGCAGTCCGATTTTCCCTACAGTGACTCTAATTTATTTAGCGTGAATCTCAGTTTCTAACTTGCCAAAATACAACCATACGTAGCTTCTTAATTATATCATGGTCTGGGTTTTGGAGAACCTGGCAAGCAGATAATTTCTGTATAAGGAGATAAGTCTCATTAGTTTTCCAAGAAAGGGTAAGAGAACAGAATTAAGGATTCTTTGAGAGAAAGGAGCTTTTTCAATTTTAAGGCTTCAGTAATGCTGAAAAAAATACCACCGCCTTCCTCAACAGGCTGGAAAGCTCACTCACTAAGATGACAAAGGTGTCTTTGGATTTTTTCCCAATCTTCCTCCCAGGCTGGTCTCACCACAATGTTGGCAGCATGGAAAGAACCATGTGCTTAAGACCCTAAGTTTAAGAGAAATATATATTTTTTAATTTTATTAACATATAATGTATTATTTCTTCAGGGGTACAGATCTGTGAGTCATCAGTCTTAAACAATTCACATAGCACATACACATAGCACTCACATAGCACATACCCTCCCCAATGTCCATCACCCAGCTACCCTATCCCTCCCCACCCCCACCTCCCCACCCCAGCAACCCTGTTGTTTCCTGAGATTAAGAGTCCCTTATGGATTGTCTCCCTCCCTGGTCCCATCTTGTTTCATTTTATTTTTCCCCTTCCTTCCCCCCACAACTTCCCACCCTGCCTCTCAAATTTTTCATATCAGAAAGATATGATAATTTTTTTTTCTGATTGACTTATTTCACTTAGCATAACACCCTCTAGTTCCATCCACATTGTTGCAAATGGCAAGATTTCATTTTTTTTTTGATGGCTGCATAAAAGGAACATTTCTTACTTTCAGAATATCACGAACCACCACCATAACACATCTTGTGAATTTATCTTTGTTAAATTTAAATAGGAAAAAAATACATAAATTATTGTTCACTGGCATCAAGTCGATGTTATCCAGTAGAGAGCATCTAAGGAAATTTTATCTGGCAATGATAAGCTCAGTTACGGACTTCATTAATAATTGTACAGGTCAGATTTATACATATTTTAATAGAACACAAAATCAAATGATATTCTTGAATCATGTCATAGTTTAAAGATAGCATGTCTAAATTAAAAGGTTTTATGCAGACAGTGCTCTTGGATATCCATAAGAGGAATATATATATATTTTTTAAGGTTTTATTTATTGGGACACCTGGGTGGCTCAGTCAGTTAACTGTCTGCCTTCAGCTCACGTCATGATCCCAAGGTCCTGGGATGGAGACCTGCATTGGGCTCCCTGCTCCATGGGGAGCCTGCTTCTCCCTCTCCCTCTAGGCACTGCTTGCCCTGCTTGTGCTCTCTCTCTCTGTCAAATAAATAAATAAAATCTAAAAAAAAAAAAAAAAAGATTTTATTTATTTATTTATTTATTTGAGTGCAAGTGGGGTAAGGGACAGAGGAAGAGGGAGAGAAAACATTTCAAGCAGACTCCACTCTGAGCATGGAGCCTGATGCGGGACTCAATCTCACAACCCTGAGATCATGACCTGAGCTAAAATCAAGATGCATAACCAACTGAGCCTCCCAGACACCCCAAAGAATGTATTTTCCAAATATATCTTAATGCATTCATTCTTTCCTCAAGGTGGAAAAAAACTCCTTTCAGAAGGACTCTGTAGTATGTATCTGCTTTAAAGTTAGTACTATGCGGGCACCTGGGTGGCTCAGTGGTTTAAGCCTCTGTCTTCAGCTCAGGTCATGTTCTCAGGGTCCTGGGATTGAGCCCCACATCTGGCTGTCTGTTCAGCAGGGAGCCTGCTTCCCCCTTTCTCTCTGCCTGCCTCTCTGCCTACTTGTGATCTCTCTCTCGGTCAAATAAAGAAATAAAATCTTAAAAAAAAAAAAGTTAGTACTATGTTCACAGCAATTAGATAGACTCTAAGAAGAAAAAATATTTTCCAGGAAGACATAAATTAGTAGCATTTCACCTTAGATAAAACTAGGTTGGAAACAAATATTCATAAGCAAATGGCAGGAATTTGCTCTACCTTTAATTCATACTACCATGGAAAAGTCTAGTATTTACCTCCATATGCTTCTAGTTAAAGGTGATACAACAAGTTAACTACTTTGTTTTATTATATGAACATCGTTTTATGAACCACAGAAAAGTGAACCGACTTGATTTGATGTCGTCTTGCTCTGCAGACTTAACTAGTATTTTATGATATTTATCAATAAAGCAAATGTGAATTTTTCCAGAATGAAAAGCTAGCCTGGGTATTAAAATGAGACTGCTAGCTAGGTCTCTTATTATTATGGCTTAGCTATTTGAGACCATTTCTAATTTCTCCTAAGTTATTGAATTAATACAGTTTTATAGGATTATCATCCATGCTTCCAGAGGTTTCAATGGTTTGATTCCTTAATAGGGAGTAAGCATCTGCATCAGTAGCTTTTAAGAGCTAAAATGAATTCTCTTCTTATAAGTATGTGCATATTAAAATTCTCCTCGTTCTATCGCTGAGAGAGAGAGAGAGGAAAGAAGTGTAAAAAATGGGTATTCAATCAGCAGTTTTAATAACATTCCTATTTCAGGAATAACACTATGAATTAAGTCTACCAATTTTACCCTGCTCTTTCTCTCCTGTTTTCTTTCAGGTTATTTAAAGTAGGGTTTTTTTGTTTGTTTGGTTTTGGATTTTGATTTTTGTTTTTGTTTTTGTTTTAGAGAGAGAGAAAGAGTAAGACAGGAACAGCGAGAGAGGGGTCACAAGCAGGGGGAGTGGCAGAGGGAGAAGCAAGCTTCCTGCTGAGCTGGGAGCTTGATGTAGGACTTGATCCCAGGACCCCAAGATCATGACCTGAGCAAAAGGCAGACTCTTAGCCAGCTGAGCCACTCAGGTGCCCCTTTCTTTCAGGTTATTTAGAAATCAAGATTAGGTTGAGGTGCCTGTGAAGAAAAAAAAAAAAAAGATAATTTGGAGAAATACATATTTGATATGCATCAGAGAAATATAACTTCATTTTTCAGTGAGATCAAAGATAGCATCACCTTAAAAGTTATTAAATATTCATTTTCATGTGGTGTTATCTATAAAATTACTGTCTTTAGAATTATCTGAAATGATTGGTTTTACTTGAAGGATCTTTAATCAACAAAAAGGTAAAGTCATTAAGTTGTATTTTAAAAAGTAGAAGATTAAGAGGAGAAATTTTCCTCTCTTGATTTTTGTTCAAATGTAAAGTTCAGGTTAGCTTGAAAATGCCTTGCACACTAAAGAATTTTTATAGTTGTAAAAATATAAAATCCAGAATGGTTCAAGTTTATGAATGGGAAAGAGAAAAAATGATCTTAATAATCTAGAATATTTTCAGATTCTGGGGTGACTGGATGGCTCAGTTGGTTAGCATCAGGCTCCTGATTTCAGCTTGAGTCATCATCTCAGAGTCATGAGATCAAGCCCCACAATGGGTTCTAGCTCAGGGTCTGCTTGACATTCTCTCTCTCCCTCTGCCCCTTCCCCTCTTATGCTCACTCTTTCTCTAATATAAAATCTAAAAAAAAAAAAATTTTTTAGATTATAAAATCTTAAAAGAATTTTTTTTTAGATTCTTCATGGTTTCATTTCATTTTTTTCTTCATTTACTCTCCAATCTTTATTCTTATCACCTTTTGCTTTGGGAATCGAATAAAATGCAGACAAGGCACATGATATATTTAAAAATTATTCTGTTAAACTTTTTTCTGCTGTGGAGATAGCAAACCCTCTAAATTGTACTTGACCGTGCCATAGGTGTCTAAGACAGGGTCACCAAGTACTTAGAACTTCTCAGCAGAAATATAATCAATAAAGCATTATGATAATGGGCTCTGACATTTGCATTTAGAATCTTTTCTCTTGAAGAAAACTGTTCATCATATAGAAGTGAGTGAATGCTTTAGGTTGAATTTCCTAGGATTCTAAATCATTTACTGAGGATCTTATCTCAAGTGAGATACTTTTTTTAAATGGAGACATTCGTCCCAAGCAATGTGATAAATCATTATGATGACACTTAACACACATTGAAAACTAATTTAAAAATATTTCAACTTTCTGCATCCCCTGGAACTTCACCACTTCTGCCTTATCTGATGACACTTCTGGCTTTTATTATGTCCCTTTTCCAGCCCATGACTTTTAGTTTTAGTTTGATTTCACATATAATCCAATTCCATCTCGATATCAATGTCCACTCACTTCCAATACTAATCATTCTTCAAGGTCTAACTCATGAACTTCAACTTCAAGGATCTGTTTGCTTCAGTGTTCTTACCTTTATTCAGCTCCCATGCTACTTTGTAGTACTATTCTATCATTAACCATATGCCATTTGGTTTTCTGGTTATTTCTGTAAATATCGTAATTCTCTACAGGGTTATAATCATGTTGAAATGGTCATGATAAACCCGACCGTGGACCCTCCCCCGCTAGGAAACATCAATATCAAAGTCAAGAAAGCTTTCCACCTGGGTTCACTATCATTTTGCAGGCTATACCCTCACCTGAACTTCCAGAGAATACAAAATTGAATTTTCCCTCTGTTGCTTTTGCATTCCTTCTGCTTTCTGAGATATCTGAGGTTATTCTTAATAACTAAAACTAAGCCTGTCTTTGCTCTTGTTCAGCTTGAGTGGGTATAGAGAAGATGTACTTCCCCATCTATAGCCCATTCACATGGGATTTTTTAAAATTATTTATTTATTTGACAGAGAGAGATCACAAGTAGGCAGAGAGGCAGGCAGAGAGAGAGAGGGAGGGGGAAGCAGGCTCCCTGCCAAGCAGAGAGCCCGATGCAGGACTCCATTCTAGGACCCTGAGATCATGACCTGAGCCGAAGGCAGAAGCTTAACCCACTGAGCCACCCAGGCGCCCTCACACGGGATTTTTAAGAGTGGCCTTATGCTACAGGAGCAAAGGAGGTTGGCGGTCACAGTGGGGTGATGGGTCTATTCATGGAAGAGCTGGAAACTGTCTCCTCAAACTTTCTCTGCCCAAGAATAATAAGTGAAGGCATCTGATTATATATTTTTCTCCATGAATGTGCTTCCCAGAATACCCTTTTCATTCTCCACTTTTACTAGGCAAAACCTTATGTTGTGTTTTAAGACACAGCTTGATTAGTATCACTTTAATTAAACCATTACTGAACAATCTCCCCTACTAATTCCTTTCTCCTTAAACCATTTAAAATACTTAGTTCAACTGTGTAAAATTGTTCACATTTGCAAATATTTTCTAGTTTTATTTTTAAAATATCTGCTTCACAGGGTGCTTGGGGGGCTCAGTTGGTTAAGTGTCCAACTCCTGATTTCAGCTCAGGTCATGACGTCAGGGTTGTTGAGTCAGAGCCCTGAGTCAGGATCCGCACGCAACAGGGAGTCTGCTTGGGATTCTCTCTTTCCCTTTCCCTCTGCCTCTCCCCCTACTCAAGCATGCGCTCGCTCTCTCACTCTCTCTCTCTCTCTCTTGCCCTCTTCACAAAAAAATAAATAAATCTTTAAAATAAATAATTGCTTTGTAATTTCCATTACAGTGGAAGAGTAGGCACTGTTTTTTATATTTAAATCAGACAGGAAACATTAAAAAGATATAGTAAACGATGGAAAATATTTATATGAGTAAAAGTGCATAATGTATCATAACATAATAGCCAGTTAGGGGAGATAAATCAACAACCAGTATGTATTGTATAGATACTATCCATTTAATATTCATAAATTAGCAAAATTAGAATACAAATCTGATTGGGTATGTGGCAACCAAATTAGATAAGTGATAAGTAGTAATTAGTAAACAAGAAATGAAATCATAATAAGAAAGTAAAAAATAGAAGTGAGCTATTTCTTTGATTGTAGTCACAGAGCTAATTGGAGGCAGAGCCAACATTCAGAAACCAGGTCCCCCAACTCTCAGTCTGTGTGCCAAGGTACTAGGTACATAGTACCTAGCATTTGCTGTACCGAAAATACAGGAACACAGGCGTACTGTCCACTCATGCTTATGTAAATGCTACATCAGAATTACATGACCAATTAACCTGTGATCAAATCTATCTTCTTGTCAAATTATTGCAGACTTAAAAATAATTTAGAACTCCAGTTTTGGCAATATAGAAAAATTAAACACCAAAAATCCTCTAGCTACAAAAATTTCCCTGTACAAACATTAGACAGTTATTAGATCTCCTATTAAATATATAACTGAGCTCACAAGAAAGTAAAGGACATTTCTAGGAGCTATAAATAAGAAGCAGTAGATACATGAGCTAATTTAATGCTGAGGTTGCTCTGAAGAGCTTGCTGATCTCAATAAACAAGGATAGTGGTTCTTAAGTGGGGGCAATTTTGCCCTCATGGGGATATTTGTAAATGGAGAGAAATGTTTTGGTTGTAACAGCTGGGAAGCGGTTTGTACTACTGGCACCTTGTGGGTAGAGGGTAGGATTACTACTAAGCTTCCTATAATGCACAGGATATAAGGCCCCCACCGCTGCCCACTGCTGCCACCACTAAACAATTCTCTCTCACAAGATGTCCATAGTGTTGATGTGGAGAAATCCTGCCTTCGGGTCTTAGATACTAACTCCCAGTTGAGGACCAGAGAGAAGGTGTTGGGCTAGTAAGATCTAGGGATTTAAAACAGATATACTTTATGTTTCAAAATCAGAACCTCGGGCGCCTGGGTGGCTCAGTGGGTTAAGCCACTGCCTTCGGCTCAGGTCATGATCTCAGGGTCCTGGGATCGAGTCCCGCATCGGGCTCTCTGCTCGGCAGGGAGCCTGCTTCCCTCTCTCTCTCTCTCTCTCTCTCTCTGCCTACTTGTAATCTCTCTCTGTCAAATAAATAAATAAAATCTTTAAAAAAAAAAAATCAGAACCTCTTCCGGGGTAACTCTAAGTGAAACGGAGAGTCTGCTATTCAGGCAAAATGAAATTTATGTCTTTTGGCCTGGGCCTGAACATTTGTAGCCATGATCTGCCCTCAGGCATGTTTCCATTTCTTCTGTTATTAGATCTTGAATAACTCCCAGCCATAAAATTTATTTTGTTGTAGTAAAACACTTTGGATTCCAGCAGAAACAAATGCAAAGAGCAATGAAAAAAGGACTTTCACACATATATAAATAAAGGCTCACTAAAGATAAACTCATAATCTAAACTATAAAATACATCAAGATCAAGAGTTTACAGATAATACAACAGAAGGATTCAATCCTTGAGCACTTAAGAGAAAAGTTTTTTTGTTTTTTGTTTTTTTTTTTTGGTCACTGTTTTTCAAATAGATACGCTTAAAATAGTTAAAAATATAAACTAAATAAAAGAAGATGACACTATTTGTTTAAAAAATTAACCTGGACAAAAATGTGTTGGCTGATACTCAGAGTATACGGATGAATTTATTCAGTTTTGGTAAAATATATGAATCCTTAGATTGAAATACTATGCTCGTGCTGAGAAAGACACATGCAAATAACCATATATCAAGAGACACCGTTGTGAAATTGCAGAGGATCAAAAACAGGTATAAAAACTTAAAATCAGGGGCGCCTGGGTGGCTCAGCGGGTTAAGCCTCTGCCTTCGGCTCAGGTCATGATCCCAGGGTCTTGGGATGGAGCCCTGCATCTGGCTCTCTGCTCAGCGGGGGAGCCTGCTTCCCCACCCTCTCTCTGCCTGCCTCTGCCTACTTGTGATCTCTGTCTGTCAAGTAGATAAATAAATCTTTAAAAAAAAAAAAAAAACCTTAAAATCAACTAGGGAAGTAAAGAAAAATGCCTAGAAGAGAACAATTATCACACCTGCAAGTTTCTCAACCACAATACTAAAAAGTAGAAGATAATGCAGTATCTTACGAGTGCAGCAAGAAAGTAACTGTCAACCTGGAACTCTGTATCTTGAGAACCTAAAAATATTTCCAAAGGAAATATGAAAAAACAAAACAAACAAACAAACAAACAAAAAACCCAAAAAGAAAACCAAAAAAAAACTTTCCAGAAGTTTTTTGCGAAGAAGACTACAAAGAGCTTGGTTTTCAGCTCTGGCTAACCACTAAAAACACTTAGGGTGACTTTTGAAATTTTCAGTATCAAACCACACTTCAGATTTATTGAATTAGGATCCTGTGAGTGGGACTGAGTCACCAGTTTGTTTGTTTTTAAAGTTCTATAGATGATTTCAATACCCAACTTGGTGGAGAACCACTACTTAACAAATATTGTAGCAAGAAGGCAATTAAAACCAAAAGAAGATAGGAGCAAGAAATTGGCAAGTAAATTGTTGAATACATAACAATAATGATACCAATAAGAAAATAACTATGTTATTTGTCTTCATATATTCAAGTGTATGTGTATGTGTGTATGTGTACATATATATACACAGATATATACATACTGTGTATATCTGTGTATATATATGTACACATATATATGTACACATACACACACATATATATATGTGTATATAAACTTACAACATATATTTATGCCAGGAAGTAAATATTAAAAGATAATAAAAACTGGAGAGGTTTTCCAACTATAATATAATCATTCAAAGTCTAAGCATTAGACCCAAATACACATATTTGAGAATTTCAGAAGTAAATACCTGAATGCTAACAGATCAAGAAAATTATAAGAAAAAGTAAAATATTTAAATTAAAATGATAATAGAAACATTATTTATCAAAAAATGTGGGATACACTTAGGTGTTTAAAGAGAAAAGTTAGAATTTCATAAGCTTTCATTTGGAAGAACAGAGAATTATTGATAAAATATCTATCCAAAGATATTTTGAAAAAGAAAAAGGTAAATTCAACCAATGAAATTAGTAGGAAATTAGCTAAGATGATTGTAAAAATTGAAAATTAATAATAGAGAGGGCATCTAAAATTAAGTGTAGGTTCTTCAAGAAGATTAGGAAGAATGTCAAGAAAATATCAATAGGTTCCAACAGGACTGAAAACCAGGAAACATATAATAAAATGTATAACTGTAGAATATTGGTGTTGAGATCCCTGGTTCTGCATAGTGAAAAAAAGAAACCATTTCCTCAAACCATATAAAAAAGAAATCTTACATATAAAAATTTGTATATTTTTAACTTAAAAACACAGAAGGAAAAAATATGCTAGGTTTGCTTAAATCAAGAAAAATGATAAAAACAAAGTAAAGACAAACTTATCTAAAGAAGATAAAAGGAAATAAATCTATAAATCTATAAGCCAAAGACAAGCAACTGTGGGAAAGTAAGCAAAGCCTACAAATAAGAATATTGAGGAGAAAACATAAATGGCCAATGTAACATTAAAAATATCCTTAACTTCACTAGCAACCAGGATAATGCAAGTAAGCTGTAAGCAGATATTGTTTCTCATTCATCAATTTTAAGAACTAAGTATTGTTCACAATATTAAATTTTGACAAGGATCTTGAATTATGGAATTTTCCATAAACTGATACTGGGAGTATAAATATTCAAACAACTTTGGAAAGAATTTTAGCAATATTTAATACAGTAGAATATGGTATAACATTTAATTTGGTAATTTCATATTTATATCCAAATTATATAATTATATATATATAAACTCTCAGACACAGTCAGGATAAATATATGATAAAGTGATAAAGTTAATTGCAGCACTGTGTTTTGTAGCAAAAACTAGAACAAAACTTAAGTATGTACTAATAAGAGAATAAATAAATTTGGATACATGCCAATAATAGAATTACATAGAATAGTAAAAATAACACTGCATGTATAAACATGCAGGGATCTCAAAATAGTAATTAAACAAAAGAATTTGAAGACGGGGTGCCTGAGTGGCTCAGGTGGTTAAGCGTCTGCCTTCGGCTCAGGTCATGATCTCAGGGTCCTGGGGTCCAGCCCTGCATCGGGGTCCCTGCTCAGTGGCGAATCTGCTTCTCCTTCTCTCTCTCTATGGTCCCTCTCCCTCTGTGATTGCTTTTGCTCCCTCTCAAATAAATAAATAAAATATTAAAAAAAAAAAAGAATATAAAGACAGATACATACACCATGGCATTGTTTAGAAATTGTTTGATGACAGCAAAACTATACATACATTTTATATGTGTCTGTTAATAATTAAATATATATGTAACAGAAATATGGTATTACACATCACATCCAAACTTGGGATGATCATTATCACTCAAAGGTCAGAAGGAAAGGGAAATTGTAGGGAGGGGCTTGTAGGGATCTTCAACTGTATCCCTCGCAATCTATCACTTCCAAAATTTTGAGAAATGATAAAATAATGGGAAAATACCATTTTTGACAGAGGAGGGTTGGTAGTATATGAATGTTTTTTTTTTTCCCCTGTGTACTTTCAGAGCTTTCAATAATTCTCAATATTGGGGGAAAAAAAAAAGCACTGCTTTTTAAAAAAAGCACCTATCACTGAAACTATTTGTAAGTTAATTTGGGAGCAGCAGCACCTATGTAAACGTGGTTGTTCAAATTCACTTCACAAACCGGCAGGTCAAAAATCTGCTTTCTAAAACTGAAGTCAACTGATTTATTTACAGAACTCAGCGGCGCATTGTGTAGTCAGCCACCTTTCAGCCCTGTCTGCAACGCCAACACCCCAGGAGACCAGCCGCTGCATGGCTTCCCTCCACATTAGGTCTGGAGAGCCTGAAGCGTTCATGGGTGAAATGGACACATCCAGAGGCTCTCTCCTTGGCATGGCTTAATGTTTCATTTGGTGCCAAAAAGTATTATGCTTTCATTCCACTTACATTCTTCTTCTATTTGTGCATGACTGAAAAATCTATTAAATGTCAAAAAAGATCACTGAAAAGAAACTAATATTGCTCAAAATAAAATTTATTTTTACCATAATCCACCGACAGTGTTTTTCCCCCTCCTGTTACGTTATGATTGAAATCTAGGTCACAGTACTGTTCAACTTACCCTTTGGAACACCAAATTTTTATAAACAGCAAAATATTCAACTTTCTCTCCATAGCTTAATTTCACATGTAAAGTTATACATGTCAGTGAAACAGAAGCCCTCAAGTGTCGCACGCAGTATATGAATGATTTATTATTGTATTCTTTTATTCTCAAGCTGATTTTTCCTGTGAGTTTTTTCATGTATCACACTAGCTCTGAGAATCAGACAGGTAATTATCCTTGTTGTCACAGTTAAATGGGTGGGATTCTGTAGGGGGAAATCTAAGCAGAACTATTTAAATCCTCTATGAGGTGACTGAGCTCATATATGCTCGCATGAATCACTGGGGCATGTCATTTCATGGCCCTTGTCCCCCTTCTCTAAAAACAATTTCCATCTTCTTACCTCCTGCAGGCTTGTTAGCATTCTAATATTTGCTAGAGGGAGTAGTGAACAGTGTGATCTTGGACATGTAACTTACGTGCAAAATTAGAATACTACGGTGCCTAAAACCATTCAGACGATCTTGGCCCCTGGGGATTTGGTTTTGTACAACTGCAATTGCTTTAAGTATAGGATTAATAGTAGGTTCTACACAGGACTTCTATGAAGCCTCAATAAAGTAGTCCACATAGATTATGTAGCTCAAGGTTTGGCTCATAAGTTCTATGCAACAAATGTTACAATCAGCCACCTGCTGTGGGGTGGAGGGGGCAGTTAGAGAGTAACCAGGATGGTGGTGTTAAAATATGTTTGTTACTGCTTTAATGGGATCCTAATAATGACAAATTGTGACGCAAACTGCCCCGCAGAAAAAGATTTTTGTTGTTTTACTTTCTGAACTTGCAATTATTCTAAAAGTTCTCTTTCAAATAAAAGTTCTCATTCTATTTTATAAATATAAATAAATAAAATATAATATAAATAAATAAAAAGTTCTCTTTCTATTTTAAAGGAGATAGCTATAAAGGAACAGAGAGTCCTTATTAGAGAAAATAATAAAGCTAGCTCTGTCACTAAAGCATTTTATTTTTGCTACCATTCCTTCATAAGGAGGCTGGCATATCATCCCAATAAATATTACATATATTTGCTCATTACTGAGCCAAAGAGACCTCTAAAAATGTCCCTAAGTAATTAGGGATTTTATTATTATTTAATTTCTAAAATAAAAATCAGTTCTACATCATAGAGTAACTTCCTAGATGATTATTATATATGTGTGTCTATCATCATATATATATATATATCCATATTTAATTACTATTTTAGTATTATTTCATGAAAAAATGAAATAAATAAATTCACTAAATAATAATAATTTTTAACACAGAAAGCTGTCCTGTCAAATATAACTCTTAACAAAGAAACCCACATCTTCAGAAGCTAACAACTCTTATCTATTAGTTGGACACATTTTGCTTCTCCTGTTCATGTTCATTTCCCAGGAAGCCAAAACTCCTCTCATATTTCAATGCCATTTAAATTGGATAATAAGATGTTAATTTGTATTTTATGATTTTATGTCAAGGCCCACCCCTCCCCCAAAGGATTTGGCATTGATGTGAATGGTCATTGTAAAAAGATCTTTCAAAGAGCCATATAAAAGAAATATTTTTCAGGCTTTTGACTAAGATTTCAGGATAAAATTATTTGCATTCCCATTAGGGCATCTTTTCTAAAATGCATAGATCAGTGTCTCAGGTTGTTCAAAGGCCATCAGAAGATCTTCTTTGTGTAATGTGTCTAGAGAAACCCCAGTAAGAGGCAATTCCTGGGGTAAGAGGTTGTTCAGTAATGTCAGATGAATCCCTTGAGTCTTGCACTCTGTCATATTATTTTCTGCTAATGTTGACACAAATGAAATGAATCTTCTGTTTCTATTCATCTATACGGTATTATCAAAGGGGACAGCTGATGGCTATATCAATATGATAATTTAAGTTTGCATATTTGAAGTAGGAAATGGGGGCACATTTCCCTAATCTTCCACAAAGGTTAGGAAAAATATATTTTTCCTTGTAAAAACCACAAAGCTTCTCCCTCGAAAACCGAAGCTATGAATTTGTGAATTTTAAAAACAGCACGACATATCAAAGATTGGTGTGGAATTTAACCCCTAACATGTCTATTATTAAGTACAGAGATGGGCTTACAAATAAGTGAGAAGCATTGATAAAATATTTACGACAAGCATAGATATATTAGTCCTCGTACTTCTGAGTGGATGTCGTGAGCCTGTGGATGCAATTTGAGATTTAAGGACAATTCACATGTAATTAATCACCAGAGAAGAATGAGGAATCAAATTCAGCTTCACAAACAAATGTTACTAAAAGTCCTGAAAAATTACGAAATAAAACACTTAAAATCACTATAGTTGGGAAGGATGGAAAGATATGGCATTCTAGTGGAATACCGTTTCTCATGGAATCATGCAAATTTGAGACCAGAAGCAAATATGATGGGTATCCATTGCAATACTGTCGTTTTACAAAAGAGAAAATTGGATGTCAGAGAGAGTAAGTGACTTGCTCTTTCAATATAACATAAAATGATTTTTTTTTGTTTTTTACCCATAAAACAGCCACGAAGAAAAACAGAAATTGCATTCCTTGTGTTTGGGAACTCTATGGTAAAATTTGTATTAAAAAAACAACTTTGCTATACTCGTTCGCCTTCCGTTGAAAAGATGCACGTAAAAATAAAATTCTTACATGATGCAGACTAGCTTTCTAATTTCGTAAAATCATTAACACAGGAATTCTATTCTGTATAGGTTTTCCTGTTACGATCTATTTTGTTTTCCTCCCATTGCTCATACAGGGCACATTTTCTTTTAGCCGCTCTATTATCATTTTGATTTAAATCCTTTGCTTTCCTGGATTGACTGGTTCTGATAAACTATTCCTATTTCATCTGCTTCTGTTGGACTCTGATGAGCCATAGTAATTTGGTAGCCTTTGCTACCCCACCACCTCTTAGGTCTGTGTAATGAGGTATGCAGTGTCTTCATTTTTTCCCCTTTATGGTTCAATCCTAAAGTATAATGTGAGGCGTGAGATTGGTATTTTGTGAGTTACAAAGCCCATAGACGTCACATTAATAGCGCACTGCTTTATAAGCTGTCAACTGTCACAGGAAAATTTGAACATAATCGTCCTTAATTAGTTTCCCCCCTTTCCTTTAATAACAAACCAATTACTTAAAAATATGTATAATTGGGCTTAGACATTTTACCACCAAACTATACAAAGTGAACCTCAGGACTTTACTGAATATTGAAGACCAAAAATATAACTGCCAGGAGATTATCCGTTTTGGCTCTCATACCATCTTTCCCTCTCCCCCCACACAAAAGAGGTTCACCCAGATTTTATTCAGGACAACTCCAATGAGGGAAGAAGAAACCTCAGTAGAGACCTGGGCTCAATTCACTGCACAAGCAAGAGGGAATTTACAGTCAAGACGCAGGTGGATGTCCGTGGATAGAAAGCTGCTAAGAGGAAACCTCAGGGTGAGCGGTTCTGGCTAAGTCAGTCTAACAGCATTCCTGGTGACTGTCCTGATCAGACATCCCCTGGGAGATAGTGGAGAATTAGGAATCTGATCAGATAAACTGTGATCAAGTATTGAGTCAGGGGGTTGGGGAGGTTTTTGCTAACCTGACTTAGCAGCATTCTTGGTATAAGGGACTTTACAAGGAAGCACACAGAGAAGCCTAGGAGAAGTTTCAAGGATCCTCACTGAAGTTCAGTCAAGCAAAGAATCTTTGTTATAACCTAATCTTAAAGTCACATCCTATCACTTCTGCTGTATGTTACTGGTCCCACAGACTAATCCTGGGAGGTGTGGAAGGGGATTACAAAAGAGTGTAATACCGGGAGGTGGGGGAGACTGTGAGCCTTCTGGAAGGCTGGCCGCCATTATGCTCCTTACTTAGCATCAGCCCAGTGAGGATACAATGATTTGGGGAAACATATATTTTTGGAAACAAATTAAAAATACAATATAAATTGCCTACCATTCCATCTTTTTTTTTTTTAATTGAATACAGTTGACACACAATGTTATAGCACACACATCTTTTTTTTTTTTTAAAGATTTTATTTATTTATTTACTTGACAGACAGAGATCACAAGTAGGCAGAGAAGCAGGCAGAGAGAGAAAGAGGGGGAAGCAGACCCCTCACCGAGCAGAGAGCCCAATGTGGGGCTTGATCCCAGGACCCTGAAATCATGACCTGAGCCGAAGGCAGAGCCCACTGAGCCACCCAGGCATCCCACTCTCATACCATCTTAACCACAAATGCTACCTATTAAAACTGACTCAATCCAACCTCATCTTCTCTAACAGTATCAACAGAGACTTCGCTAGCATAAACAGCAGGCCATGGTTAAGCATAAACAATGTTCCAAATGAATATTATTCTGACATAACGGAATACAGAAAACATCAGTGTATCTTCAAAAAGAAAGTTAGAAAGCATCTACTGCCCTCACATGGAAAACTCACAAAGTTTTTAGCCTAAGAAATGCAAAATGGAGTACAAAAATCAATCAATCAATTTTCAGGGCTCTGACGAAATGTTCGATTGAGTTCTGGAAGCATTAAAGGCACACACATTCCTTCAAACCTCATTTTTCCTGAGATCACTCACCTGGCAATATGAACTACCCAGAACACAGTTGAGAACAAAGGAGAAAATAGGTACTACTTGAGTGTTTAACATGTATCACAACTTTAAATATATATTAAATTTAAACTTCTCAGGAATCATTTGAGATTGTACTCAATAGTAGAAAAGAAATCACTGGAATTAAATAACTTATTCTTGACCATAATGATAAATTATGTAGTTAATACTCAAACATAGGCAGAGGCAGAGGGAGAAGCAGGCTCCCTGCCAAGCAAGGAACCCTATGTGGGACTCGATCCCAGGACAAACATAGGTATTTTGACTCCACAACCTATGCTTAACCTATATCTGTAGACTGGAACCTATACTTAACATCTATAATGTAAGAAAAAAAGAAACAAAAACATATTCAAGTATGCATACTATATATATATATATATATATATACACACACTTACATAAATGCTGAGAAATGAGAATACATTTATAAATCATTTGCATTAAAATGCTGACTTTCCGACATAGGAACTCTTATTCTACCTAACTTGATTGGCTCATCCTCTATCACGCACCACGTTTACAATACAGACTTTGCAATTCAGACAAGTTTAACTTGAAATTTCTCACATGCAACATAAAACTGCTCCTAACTATTGCATAGGTTTTTTTTTTTTTTTTTTTTTTTTTTTTTGTAAATCTTTGTCAAGACTTAGCAGGGTGAAAAGGTGAGTATGTCCACTGATCCAAAAATACACATCAAAAACAATCCATGTAGAAATACAACCCTAGGGACGCCTGGGTGGCTCAGTTGGTTGAGCAGCTGCCTTCTGCTCGGGTCATGATCCCGGGGTCCTGGGATCGAGTCCCACATGGGGTTCCTTGCTTGGCAGGGAGCCTGCTTCTCCCTCTGCTTCTGCCTGCCACTCTGTCTGCCTGTGCTCGCTCTAGCTCCTCTCTCTCTGACAAATAAATAAATAAAATCTTTAAAAAAAAAATGAATTACAACTCTAAGGAGTAAGCAAGAAGCTAGAAGTGAGAGGTAAGGAAAGGAAATGCTGGAATCACCTGTGATCCAATGTAATCCACCCACTTAACATATTGTGTCTCAGGGCGCCTGGGTGGCTCAGTCCTTCAGCATCTGCCTTTGGCTCAGGTCATGATCTCAGCGACCTGGGATCGAGTCTGTTTCAGGCTCCCTGCTCAGCGGGGACTCCCTGTCCCACACGCCCCCTCTTTCCCCCGGCTTGTGTTTCCTCTCTCACTGTGTCTCTCTGTCAAATAAATAAATAAAAATCTTAAGAAAAAAACAAAAACAAAAATACATTGTGTCTCAAAGTTTCTTAGAGTCCCTATATGGATGGAATGCTGGTGTCCTAACAAAATTCATGCCTTGAAGCCCTAACTTCTAGCTGCTGGCACTTGGAGGCGGAGTCTTTGGAAGCAGGCCCTTTGGAGGCAGGGTCTTCTGGAGATGATCAGGTTCAGATTAATGAGGATGGAGCCTCTATGATGGGATTAGTGTCCTTAGAAGAAAATGAATGGAGACCAGAACTCTGTGAATATACAGTGAGAAGGTGGCTGGTTGCAAACATATGAGAAGGGCCTCACCAAGAATCAAACAGAATGGCACCTTAATCTTAGACTTCCAGAACTGGGAGAAATAAATGTCTGTTGTTGAAGAAGACTTGCAGCAGTTTGTACCGACCAAGACAGTCTCCTACCTCATTCCCAATTCCCAAATTTTTAAAGGTCAACAAAACTTTTTCTTTTGTAAAATAGAACTGTTGTCGGTGCTTTTTCCAATTTCAGACAAATTCTAGATGTTCTCTAGGTTAGTAGTTGGATTGCCCACTCCCCAAAACCACAAAGCCCTATTAGACAAGCACCTCACTTCACTCATTCAGCTATCAGTGGAGTTCAGAGTTAACACTTGGTTTTATTTTTATCCTTTTTAAAGATTTTATTTATTTACTTATTTGAGAGAGAGAGGGAAAGAGCGTGGGGAGAAGAGCAGAGGGAGAAGGACAAGCAGATTCCGCAATGAGCACAGAGCCCAATGTGGAGCTCGATCCTAGAACCCTCAGATCCTGACCTGAGCCAAAATCAAGAGTCAGAAGCTGAACTGACTGAGCTACCCAGATGACCCTCAGAGTTAACACTTGTTTTCAACAAACGTACCCTGACCCACTTGATAAAAACTTTGCAGCCAAGAAAGATGGATCCTCATTGTGGTCATTTATTGATGCTTTTCCGTAACCCTTAACCTCTTTTTTCCCAAAGACTGTATTAACCTATGAACAAATTTGGTAGATTTAATAGTCAACATATCTCTACAATCTAGCTGATCATCACCACCTCCACTTTGCCACTACTGTCCAAAATACCATGATCTCTCACCTGGTCTACCCCAATAGCTTTCTAACTGCTCTCCCTATTTTTTTCCTACCCTGCCCCCATTTGGGTTTTTCATTTTTAATATACCAGTACCCAAGTGAATGTTCTTCTTCTTCTTTTTTTTTTTCTCCTTGAGAGAGAAAGTGGGGGGAGGAGGGGCAGAGGGAGAGAGAGAATCTCAAGCAGACTCCATGCTCAGCACAGAGCCCAACATGGGCCTGGATCTCATGGGCCCAGGGAGATGACCTGAGCCAAAACCAAGAGTTGGTCGCTTAACCAACTGAGCCACCTGGGTGCCCTCAAGTGTTCTTTCTAATACACAAATAAGATCATTATTTCCTCTGCTCAAAGCCCTCCAGTACTTCTTATTTTTAAAATATTTTACTTATTTATTTATTTATTTATTTATTTATTTATTTATCAGAGAGAGAGAGAAAGCACACACAAATGGGCAGAGTGGCAGGCAGAGGTGGAGAGAGAAGCAGGTTCCCTGATGAGGACCCTGGGAACATGACCTGAGCCAGTTAAGCAGCAGCTTAACGGACTGAACAACCAGGCATCCCCAGTACTTCCAAATTTATTTTATTTTATTTTATCTTTTTAAAGAGAGAGAGAGAGAGTGAGATCACAAGTAGGCAGAGAGAGAGAGGAGGAAATAGGCTCCCTGCTGAGCAGAGAGCCTGATGTGGATGTGGGGCTCGATCCTAGGACTCTGGGATAATGACCTGAGCTGAAGGCAGAGGCTTTAACCTACTGAGCCACCCAGGTGCCCCAGTACTTCCTTTTTTGTTTTTTTTTAAAGATTTTATTTATTTATTTATTTGACAGAGAGAGAGATCACAAATAGGCAGAGAGACAGACAGAGAGAGAGATGAGGAGAAGCAGGCTCCCTGCTGAGCAGAGAGCCCTATGCGGGACTCGATCCCAGGCCCCTGGGATCATGACCTGAGCCGAAGGTAGAGGCTTAACCCACTGAGCCACCCAGGCGCCCCAGTACTTCCTATTTTAAAGTAAAAACTGAAGTCACTAAGGCTCTATATGTCCAAAATGCTTGTGACTTCTATCACCTCTTATTCTTCTCCTTCCATGTTTGCTGTAGCCACTCTTGCTCCCCTTCTGTTTCTCGAACACATTAACTATATTCTTTGCTCTGGGTTTTCAGTCTTGTTCATCTCTCCTAAAAAGATCTGCTTGGGGGAACCAAAGTGGCTCAGTGGGTTAAACACTGAACTCTTGGTTTTGGCTCAGGTCATGATCTTAGGGTGTGGGATCCTGCCTGTGTGGGGCTCTGTGCTCAGCAGGGACTCTGCTTGAGATCCTTTCCCTCTGCACCAACTCCAATAAATAAATATATCTTAAAAAAAAAAAAAAGTCTTTCTCCAGATGGTTGCATGACTCCTTCCTTTACTCTTCAAATACTATTTTCTCAGTGGAGCAGTTCCTCACTGCCTTATTCAGAATGGCTTCCCCCCCACACATACACATATGCCTTCTTAGGTTTCTACATCTGTCAGATCCCCAGTTGAATTCAACAGACCCACCGACTGCAACTTCATGTCTATTTCTACATTTGCCCGTGACTTTGCTAATATCACACAATGCCTTCCTCAGTCTAAGAGGTTTCTGCCAACCTTCGTTCTCCCCCAAGTCTCCTAACTAGGCCTTTTACACTCATGGGTGAGGTCAAACAAATAGGTATGGATCCTTACATCATGTTTACACTCCTATTTCTGGACAGTCAGTATCTGCTCTTTCATGTTTTTTTCAATTTAGTTTTCATATTCATTACGCTAGTTCGCCTGGTTTTTCATTCTTTCATCTTTTCCTTTCTAGTCTCTTTCCATGCTCTATCCCTGGATAAAATCAATCTACCTTTGTCTCGACGCCTCAGATAAGAAAGGAATATAACCCATGATAGTCTCAATCAACTTTCTCTATTTCAACTTGTTCTGATATCCAGCCATCAGTCCAGGATGTAACTCTTTTCTCCTGTCCATTTCCTTTCCGACTTCTGTAGTTCTCTCTTTTACTTGCAGTCAGTGTCTGAAAAGTTCCCAGCAACTTTAGACATTGTATATGTCCAAAAATGTAAACAAAATATTCTTGTCAATAATATTCAATTTTCTGTTATTTTTCAGTATAAAATTTATTAAATGAAAAATGGAAAACCATGGTATTAAACTGTATAGAGTGTTAAAATTTTCATCTTGATAATAAATTCATTTCCTATGAACCTTTTACTTTGAGTTCACTCTAAATCTACTATGTGTAGACTTCAGTCACAATATTCTGTAATTGTTAGGAAAAGGGGTTAAAAACATACACTCTTCAAGAAGAAGGTTTAATGATTGCAACAATTATCTTCTGCAATATGACAGCTATGCCCAACAACTCTTGAAAATCAATAAGGGTTTGAGATTGACTGGAAAAGTTTTTTATTGTAGGTAATCACCCAAGAAAACCTAAAAATATCTAAGCTATTCCAATATTCCAGGAAGGCATTTGTAGTTACAAAATAGCTGATTAACCGGTACTAACTGTGGTAGGCAACGTGGTTCCCCCCACCCAAAGATGTTCGTATCCTAATCCCTAAAATCTATGAATATGTTACGTGATTTGAAAACAGTAACTGAAGATATGATTAAGGTTAAGGACCTTTAGATAGACAGATTACCCTGGATTATAACCTGCATATTATATCCTGGACTATCCTAGAATATAATCATGTACTTATCTTAGTAATTAAGATAATTATATCAGAGTGAGTGCAACCTAATCACATGAGTCCCCCTAGAAGGAGAAAACTTTCCTGAAATCCAAAATCTGAGATTGCTGAAAAATGGGAACCAGATGAGAAGGCAGTATGACAGAGAAAGTCAATATTCCTGGTTTTGAAGGTGGAGGGAGGGGTTCATGAACAAAGAAATGCAGGTTGGCCTCTAGAACAGGAAAATGCAGGTGGGCCTCTAGAACAGGAACAGATTCTTCTAGAGTCTCTAAAAAGGAACAGAGCTCTACTAACAACTGCTTTTAGCCCAGTGAGACCCAAGTCAGATTTTTGTTCTCTAGGACTATAAAATAACCTGTATTGCAGTGATGTGTTGCAACAGTAGGAAAAAAAAAATTATATATATAATCATTGTGATGTTTTAAAACCTACAGGTTAAAAGTTAAATTAGGGGGTGCCTGGGTGACTCAGTCATTAAGTGTCTGCTCCGGTCATGATCCCAGGCTCCAGGGATCGAGCCCCACATCAAGCCCCACATGAAGCCTCACATCAGGCTCCCTGCTCAGCAGGAGACCTGCCTCTCCCTCTCCCAGTCCCCCGCCGCTTCTGTTTCCTCTCTTGCTGTCTCTGCCTCTGTCAAATAAATAAAAATTTTAAAAATCTTAAAAAAAAAATTTAAATTGGGCTCATTGTAGTTCATTTTTAGACTTTAGTGTGTAAGCATAGACATTTTTAAGCAACATCTTAAAATAGAAACAGTAATGACAAAAATCCTTTTCTCTCAAACAATAGGTTCGATTAGCTAGTAAATTTACTGATCTGCATAGTCTTATTACCCTGGAATCTAGACTGATGAAGTCTAATTTTCATTTTTTTCCCTAGCAGTATTAAGATATAATTGACATATAACATTGTGTAAGTGTAAGATAGAAAACATATTACTTTCATACTTATATATTTTCATACTTATATATTGCAAAAATAACTCCATCATATCATATAATCACCATTTTTCTGTATGGTAAGAAATTTGAGATTTACTCTCTTAACATCTGTCAAGTACATAATACTATTACTAGCAATAATCAGCATTTTGTATATTATATCCATAAAATTTATTCATCTTATAACTGAAAGCTTGTACTCTTTGGCCAACATCTTATTTCCCCCAAATTCCATCCCCTGGAAACCATGTTTCTACTCTCTGTTTTTATGATTTGGAACTTTAAAAAAAATTCTTCACACCAGTGATATCATACAGTATTTTTTTTTTACCTCTCTTATTTCACCTAGCATAATGCCTTTATGTTCTATCCATGTTGTCACAAACGGCAGGATTTCTTCTTTTCTCATGGCTAAATAATACTCCATCAGATATATGTGCCACAAATTCTTTAGATACTCATCTGTTGACAAAGACTTAATCTGTTTCCATATCTTGGCTATTGTGAATAATGCTACAATGAATATGGAAGTTCAGCTATCTCTTCAAGAACCTGATGTCAAAAGATGTGAGAGTATTGGATCAGATGATAATTATATATATATTTTTAATTTTTTAAAATACCTCCACACTGTGTTCCATAATGGCTGTTATCAATATATATTTCCACCCGCAATGCACAAGAATTCCCTTATCTCCATATCCCTGTCAACACCTTTTATCTCTTGTCTTTTTTAAAATTTAATTTTATTTTTTCAGTATTCCAAGATTCATTGTTTATGCACCACACCCTGTGCTCCATGCAATACGTGCCCTCCTTAATACCCACCACCAGGCCCTCCCAAACCCCCACCCTCCTACCTCTTATCTTTTTTTCTTTTTTTAAAGATTTTATTTATTTATTTTGCAGCCAGAGATCACAAGTAGGCAGAGAGGCAGGCAAAGAGAGAGGAGGAAACAGGCTCCCTGCTGAGCTGAGAGCCCCATGCGGGGCTCGATCCCAGGACCCTGGGATCATGACCTGAGCTGAAGGCAGAGGCTTTAACCCACTGAGCCATCCAGGCACCACCCCTCTTATCTTTTTGAAGACAGTCATTCTAACAGTTGTGAAACAATATTTCATTTTACTTTTGATTTATCTGATGATTAATGATGTTGAGCATCTTTTAATGTACCCAGTGGCCATCTGTATATCTTTTTTGCAACTGATAACCACAAAAAACTAAAATCACAAATGAAAAGGGAGAAATAATAACCAATACTAGAGAAAAACAATTATAAGAGAATATTATGAAAAAATATTTGCCAATGAATTGGACAACCCAGAAGAAGTGCATAAATACCTAGAAATATACAAACTACCAAAACTGAAGTAGGAAGAAATTGAAAACTTGAACAGACTGTTAACCAGGAAAGAAACTGAATCGGTTATCAAAAAACTCCCCAAACCAAAAGTCAGAAGGCTTCACAGGCAGATTTTCCAAAAATTTAAAGAGTTATCTATTCTTCTCAAACTAGTCTAAAAAAAGAGAAAAGGAAGAGAAACTTCCCAATTCATTCCATGAAGCCAGCATTACCCTGATACTAAACTCAGATAAATTCTTCATTAAAAAAATAGAACTATAGGTCAGTACCCTTGATGAACATGGATGTAAAAATTCTCAATAAAATATTAGCAAACCAAACCCAACATTATATTAAAAAATATTTCACCACAATCAAGTGGAATTTATTCCTGGGTTGTGAGGGTGGTTCAATATTTGTAAAATATTAGTAGTAGAAGAAACAATCCTAAAATTCATATGGAACTACAAAAGGCTCTTAAAGATTTTTTTTTTTTTTTTTTTTTTATTTATTTGACAGAGGGAGATCACAGCAGGCAGAGAGGCAGGCAGAGAGAGCGGAAGGGAAGGAAGCAGGCACCTGCTGAACAGAGAGCCCGATGCGGGACTCGATCCCAGGACTCTGAGATCATGACCTGAGCCGAAGGCAGCGGCTTAACCCACTGAGCCACCCAGGCACCCAAAAGGCTCTTAAATAGCCAAAGAAAACTTGAAAAAGAAAAGCAAAGCTAGAGGCATTATAATTCCAGACTTCAAGTTATATTGCAAAACTCTAGCATCAAATAGTATGGTAATGGCACAAAAATAGACATATAGCTCAATATAACAGAATAGAAAACCCAGAAATCAATCAACAAAACTAAAAGGCATCCTATAGGTTGAGAGAAGATATTTGCCAATAACATATCTAATAAATGGTTAGTATCCAAAATATATAAAGAGCTTATACAATTAACATTCAAAAAAGAAATAATCCAATAAAAAATGGGCAGAAGATATCAATAAATATTTTTCTAAAGAAGACATACAGATGGCCCACAGACACATGAAAAGGTGCTCAACATCACTGATCATCAGAGAATACAAATCAAAACTACAATGAGATATCACCTCAAACCCATCAGAATCGTTAAATCAACGATACAAGAAATAATAGGGGGGCTGTTTGGCTCAGTGGGTTAAGCCTCTGCCTTCGGCTCAGGTCATGATCTCAGGGTCCTGGGATCAAACGCCACATGGGGCTCTCTGCTCAGCAGGGAGCCTGCTTACCCACCCCCTCTCTGCCTGCCTCTCTGACTACTTGTGATCTCTCTCTCTCTCTGTCAAATAAATAAATAAAATATTTTAAAAAAAGAAATAACAGATGTTGGCAATGATGTGGATACAGGGGAACCCTTTTGCACTGCTGGTAGGAACACAAACTAGTACAGTCACTGTAGAAAACAATATGGAATTGCCTCAGAAAGTTAAAAATAGAACTACCCTTGGATCCTAGGTATTTACCCAAAGAATATAAAAATACTAATTCAAAGAGACACATGTTTATAGTAGCAGTGTCCCAATATTTATAGCAGCATTATCTACAATAGCCAAATTATGGAAACAGCCCAAGTGTCCATGGATAATGAAGATATGGAATATAGGGATGACTGGGTGGCTCAGTCAGTTAAGTGCTGCCTTTGGCTCAGGTCATGATCCCAGGGTCCTGGGATGGAGCCCCCACATCTGGCTCCCTCAGCGGGAGAGCCTGCTTCTCCCTCTCCCTCTGCCTGGCGCTCTGCCTACTTGTGATCTCTTTCTCTCTCTGTCAAATAAATAAATAAAGTCTTTAAAAAAAAAGATGTGAATTATAGATACATGGAATATTGCTCAGCTTTAAAGAAAAACGAAATCTTGCCATTTGTGATTCCATGGATGGAACTAGAGTGTATTATGCGAAGTGAACTAAGTCAGTCAAAGAAAAACAAATACTGTATGATTTCACTCATCTGTGGAATTTAAGAAATAAAATGAGTGGGCGGGGGGAACAGAGAGGGAGGCAAACCAAGAAACAGACACTTAACTATAGAAACAAACTGATGGTTACCAGAAGGGGAAGTGGGTGAGGAGATGGTTTAAATAGGTGAGGGGGATCAAAGAGTGCACTTGTTGGTTTTTTGGTTGTTGTTTTTAAATATTTTACTTATTTATTTTAGAGAGAGAGAGAGAGAGAGAGCACAACCAGAGAGGAGCAGCAGGAGAGGGACAAGCAGACTCTGCACTGAGCACAGAACTCCATGTGGGGCTCCATCTCAGGACCCTGAGATCATGACCTGAGCCAAAATCGAGTCAGACACTCAACCAATGAGCCACCCAGTTGCCCCAAGGACTGCGCTTGTGATGAGCGCCAGGTGTTGTGTGGAAGTGTTAAATCACTGTATCATAAACCTGAAACTAATATAGTTAACTAACTGAAATTTAAATAAAAATTTTTAAAAAGAAAAAATGTCTATTCAATTCCTCTATTGATTTTAATTGGACTGCTTGGGTTTTTTTTTTTTTTTTTCCTTTTTTCTATTCCGTTATACGAGAGTTCTTTATATATTTTGGAAATTAACCTCTTATCAGATATATGATTTGTCACTATTGGCTCCAGTTCCATAGGCTGCCATTTCACTTTATGATTGTTTCTTTTGCTGTGCAGAAAAGCTTTTTTCTTTGTATGTCTCTGTTCACAATATCCTAGTATACTGGACTAAATAGAATACATGCAATGTTTCCATTCCAAGACATCTATTTTCCTGGCTTTTCTCAGCTCTGTCCATGTGGGAGGGGGCAGAGACGGACTGTGAGAAGGACAGACATACTGGATTCAGAAACCTACATGAGGATCTCTTTCTGCCTCTATTTTCTTATTAGTAGTGTGATCTTCGGAAAGTAACTTTAAGTTTGTGGATCTTCTTTTTCTTTTTTTTAAATTGAGGTTAGTTAACGTACAATGTAATATTAGTTTGAGGTGTACAATATAGTGATTCAACACCCATATCACACCCAGTGGGTATCACAAGGGCCTTTCTAATCCCCATTACCTATGTAACCTACACCCCGACCTCTCCTCTCATAACCATTAGTTTGTTCTCTATAATTAAGGGTCTCTTTTTTGGTTTTCTAAGTCTACAAAATGGGTTAATTATTAAATAGGTCTATAATTATAGAATTAAAAGAAAAATGCAATCACAATTAACACAAAATATATAAACACAGTTCACAAACGTGCTATAAATGTTATTGTCCTCCATTATCCCCTCAGATTTTTATGCTATATCATGGCATGATCCTTTGTTTTCATTTTAAAACTAGTGAAATCCTACAGCACAAAATGAGTGTTAGTAGTGCAAACACAACATAAAAGGTCTAGAATTTATTACACATTTTTATAAAAATGTCAATAAGAGAGATTTTCATTTGGGGACTCTGGATTTTGTGCAATATTAAAGCCATGAAGTGAGGGGCACCTGGGTGGCCCAGTGGGTTAAAGCCTCTGCCTTCGGCTCAGAGTCCTGGGATCAAGCCCCGCATTGGGTTGTCTGTTCGGCTCTCTGCTTCTTCCTCCTCCTCTCTCTTTCTCTACCTGCGTCTCTGCCTACTTGTGATCTCTGTCCAATAAATAAATAATTTAAAGAATAATAAAACCAAGAAGTGATACTGCTCCTTACTAGTATATATAAGAACAATTAGGGAAGTGATTAACGGTTCATCGTTTCTTCAAAGCCTAGAACATCATCTAACATAAAGTGTTTGTTCAATAAATATTTGTAGGGCATAAAAGACAGTTTTTTTTATCTAGTTATAAATTAAAGCAGGGTAGAGTATAAAAAAGTTATATTTTAGGGGTGCCTGGTTGGCTCTGCCAATTAAGGGTGAGCCTTTTGCTCAAGTCATGATCGCAGGGTCCTGGGATAGAGCCCTGCATCAGGCTTCTTGCTCAGTGGAGGGTCTCCTTCTCCCTCTTCCTCTGCCCCTCCCCACTGTTGGTGTTCTCTCTCTCAAATAAATAAATGAAATCTTTTAAAAAGTTACATTTGCTAATGTGGTAGGATTTTAGACCACTTAATATGAATTATAATACTACTTATAGTCTAAGGCACAAATAAGAATTCTAATTCATAATAATGAAGTAAAAAATACTTAAAATGCAGTCATAGTTTCCATTTTCTAATTCAGAATTGCTAAATGATATAAAATTTGAAAGTCATTCAAATAAACACAAACAAGTCAGTTATTAATATCCATCACAGAAGTCTTATTGTGAAAATGAACAATCAATAGATATAGCTAATTGTAAATTTTATATACAAAACAGATTTAAGTAGGCTTTCCTACCCACTTTCTTTGGAACATGGAACAATGTAAGCAATTTTTAAATTTTACAAGTGATATGCATGTAAACTGTTTGAGCCTTAATCTACAGAAGCCAGGGGACAACACATATGAAGATCATAGAAAACGGATTCTACCTGGCACCTGTGGGTTGGCATTATATATACACATTGTTTATGTAGATAGAGATACATAGATGTATGTGAATGAATATGTGGCAGTTAACAAAACAGTCCTTCCATTGACTGATAGACGGAAGGATAACTTTGCCCTGGCTAATACTGAAAGAGGTACAAAATCACATCTGACAAAATAACGACCCAAGAAATCTACGTTTATTTTTGATAAATTCTGTGTGACAGAATGAATGCATATGTTGCTTATCCCATTACACCACTGACCTCAGATTAAAGCTTCTTGTTTCTAGAAACTGGGAAGAGAGAAGAGTGGCAGAAAGATCTGGCCGGTTAGTAGAAGATGACCTCTGTTCAATAATTCAAAGAGTGTTTTGACTCTGCTTCCTGCAGCAACCTTACCATCACCATCTCCTCTTCTTCAAGTGTCTTTTAGTTGAAACCAAGGGTATCTTCAATAGAATAGAATTTATAGGATAAGCCAGGAACCTACATAGGATCTCTAAGGAACATATGAATAGCTACAATACAAAGATTCTATAGATTTCCTTTTGGGAAAAAGGGCTTTTATTTCCAATAATTAAGAAAAGAAGAATAGGCAAGTTGATTTGGAATCTAAAGATTTTTTTAGGTAAAAACCTATATTTCACAAAGCAGGAAAAAAAGTTAAGTGATGTGTTTGAAAACAAGAAAGGTGCTTATGGGAACTGTGGTTAGCAAACTAGAATATATATATTTTTAAAATTTATTTATTTGACATAGACAGAGATCAGAAGTAGGCAAGAGGCAGGCAGGGGTGGAGGGGAGGGGAAGCATCCTCCCCACCTAGCAGAGAGCCCGATGTGGGGCTCAATCCCCGGACTCCAGGATCACGACCCCAGCCGAAGGCAGAGGCTTTAACCCACTGAACCACCCAGGTGCCCCTCAAACTAAAATATTCTTAATACCTGATCCAACCATTCTAGCATTGGCCCCTGTAAGTTGTTAAGGTTATATTATATGATGTACCAATAAAATGATAATACAAACCAAAAAACTTGGGTTTTTTGAGGAGGAGGGGGAAGATCCCAGCTGAATCACTAACTTGTATATTCATTAATGAGTCAGTTAATTATTTTTATTTTTTATTTATAAAGTGAAGATAGGAACAACTCTTCGCATGATAACTGCTAAATAAGTACATCAAATATTACTTTGCATCATCTCCAATGAGTTTACATCAGTTTTTATCTTTAGTTAAATAATGCAAAGGAAAAGTTATGTTGTTCTGGTTTTTATTTTTCTTCTCATAAGTACCATAAACAAATGTAATGTCTTATAAAAGATAATTTGTTTTTTGTAATAATAATGGTGAAATTCTTACTCATTAAGATATACAAAATTGAAAAGAGACTTAGAAGTTTTAGGGTATAAGGAAACGCTTTAAAAATGTTAGGAGAGTTAACCATTCTAATCTCCTTCTAAGAATAGAAAGAAAGCATAACTAGGAAACAAATTCCTACAGTAAGAGCATAGTTCATTTTCATAATTTGTTGAGTTTGAAGAAAACATAGATCATATTGAATGACTGGGGAAAGTAGAATAAAACTGACCAGAAAAAGGATAGAGAGGCATCATCTATGAACATTTAAGACTTCCTGTACAGGATTTCTATATGAAAAAAATTTTCAGTTTAAAATTAACTTGAAAATATAATTTTCTGCCCATTTTCTATCTAATTTATACCCTCAAAGACAAAGGGGATCTTGCCTAGCTTCTGAACGAATCCATATGCTGATGGAATTAATTTGGTATTTTGCTGCTTGGGACCTAGTTTGAAGCTTATATATTGAAACACGGCTCCAGGCAGCCAGATGCCATTGATGGAATTAGTAAGTCGATCTACCCTCTATGACTTGAGGGAACCATAAAAGAAATCTATCAAAGATGGCAGGCAGTGATGGAAAAATTGTATGTAATGTCAGGTGGCTGAATACAGGAAAAAGATATATGGTAATGACAGCATAGGCCAACAGTTGTAGGTAAGGAAAAGGATTACTTAAAATGATAGTCAAAGTAAAAATATATACATTCACTGCCATCGCAATTTACTCTCTTTGATTAAAAAAGAGAAAATCTTATGTCTTAAAGATACTGTTTAGATCAAATTTGACAGCTTGAATAATGAGCACCTTATATAATAATTCTAGATGACTTGATGGAGTAACCCTATGTCAATGATAGAACGACCGTACTTTGAGGGAATAATTCTTCAGACTACAATGCCCCTGATGTCACAGGAGTGGTTAATTATTCCTTGATAGTAATCGTGGAAGTATTTTTAGTGATGAGATTTCTATAAAAATATAATCATGTAACTACTTTTCTAAACTTCCAATAACTTCAAATATCTTTATTTTTTATGACAATAATATTACTAACTTCTACCTCTACATTTTTGCTTTCCAATACAGTGTACCATAATATCATTTAGACTCTACCTGCCATTAATGCAGTCATTGTATTTTCAGGGACTCTATTTTTTCAAACACTGTCAATTAAAATAGCACTTACAAGTGTTCACTTCCATAAATGCATATAATTTAAGAAATGAAATTTTGTAGAACTTGTTTATATTAACTGTCCAGATTACTCAAAGCATACTTACATGTTAAAAGGTTAACATATAACATAATATATGATGTTTAAACTTATTACTGGGATTTCATGAGTATCAGAATTTTGTAACACAGGCACCATAAAAACCTGGTTTCAGATGCAGTAATTGAGCCATATAACTATCAACGAAATTACAGAAGACTTTTAATAATTAAAATGCAATGCAATAAATAGCTTCTTAGGACTTAGATTTAATGACTTAAAAAACTCAAATTAAACATAAACAAGGTTAGGATTTACTTGTGTCAGAATTGGTTTGTTTTCCAATCACTCACCCTAAATAATTACTTGATGATTTTCAGTAGCCTTTTTCCTTAAATTGGATAAGGCATATTAGGCCCCCTTTTCATATCCACCGAAACCTGAACTGCATTACAGAACATTCATCAAAAATTACAATGTACAATAGATTTAGGGTTCAGAAACAAAGCTTTTTGGTTTTATGCACCACGCAGGGAACAATCAGTCACTACTGTTGGATAACAGAATAAATAAGAATAATAGTAGCTTGCATTTTGTGCTACTTATATAGTAAGTAAATTAAAATTAACATCACATCCAATGGGTAGACATGGGAGTGAGCATAAAATGTGATGACCTCTGTTTCTCATGTTCATATCTACCATAAATTACCCACTATAAAAGAGGCACTAAACCACCAAATAGAATGAGACAAGCAGGTGACCTCTAGCCTCTGCCATTGGCCATCTCAGTAGTGGCACCATGGATAAGGTTATGCATAAGTCCAGGAACATAAAACACATCTATCAAACACAGCAGTTGCTGCCACTGCCCCAAATTGCCAGAAAAAGAGACCAATGTTCAGTTTCCAATATGGCACCACGCCTCAAAGAGACCACATGGCCACTTAGTGGGAAGTTGATGATATTGGGCAAGATTGTATTCTGGCAGAAGGAGCTACTTCATCAGCTGTGGGTTTCTCTTTTTGCCAACGGGCCTCAGCTAGCATCACTATCCTGGAGCTAATCAAATGCTGTATACACCGCCACAGAACCCCGCCTCGGGGTGCAGCAGACCAGGTGCCTACATCGTAACAAAGAGGTGTGAGAGTAGGTCCCAAAACACAGGATCATGTTCCACACCACCCAGAAGCTGCAGGCCTGAGAGCTTTAACAGAGTCTTCTACAGGCTGTTCTGCAGGTCAGACTGAAGACTAGGCTTTAGAGGATAAGACAGCATCTTCCCAGAAGTGTATACATGTGGAATCAGAGACTTACATAATGTTATGTCTCCAAAAGGTAAGACACATGAATCAGAGAACCAAAGAATGGAACCCGGGAATGGAAGCACTGCATTCACTCTCATGACCTCCTTGGGAAGTTCTGCTTCCCCTTCCATCAAATCTGGGCTCTGACAGTACAGATATCCTGATCCCTAGAGAGCGGACAACTTCACCATGGGACAGAGCAAGGGTCTAATTCAGTTGTAAGTTATCTGTGTCATCCGGGGACCTCAGAATCCTTTTGCTAAGGTATTAGTTGGCAAGAACATCAACCTCCATCTGGCAAGGATAATTGACTATGACCATCAGAGTATGGAAAGTGTGCTCTAACACAAAGGCACAGGGAGCAAGGTGTTCAGCAGCTAGGTGATGCATTTGTTTAATACCTTTTTGATGCTCCACTCTCAAGGGTGCTGGCCTCACCCTCAGCAAAACAGAATGAGTTGGGATTTAGGCCTCTCAGGCATGAGGGTCTTGGTCATGCCATAAGGTAATCACCAAGACCATCTGGAGCTTTGGCTGAGCATGAAGGAAATCTAGAATAAAGAGTGAAATAGGTAGGGAGAAAAAAAACAAAAAAACAACCAAAAAACAAAAAAACACCCTATCAGCAGTGGACCAAGACAAGCTTCAGCTGTAGGGGCTACTGTTCAGCAACGCCTTCCTTTTTAAATTTTCTCCAGGGAAGATGGCCCTTCAGGTATCCTGAAAGATCCACTGTAAGAATTTACATGAAGAGGGGTACCTGGGTGGCTCAGTGGGTTAAAAAAGCCTCTGCCTTCAGCTCAGGTCATAATCCCAGGGTTCTGGGATCGAGCCCCGCATCGGGCTCTCTGCTCAGCAGGGAGCCTGCTTCCCCCTCTCTCTCTGCCTACTTGTGATCTCTGTCTGTCAAATTAAAAAAAAAAAAAATCTTAAAAAACAAAAAAAGAATTTACATGAAGAAGCAGAGAGAACAGAACAAGGGACAGACTTTGGCTGAGCACACTCTGATGTGCTCACTGTCCATATGCTCTTTCCCGGAAACGACCTGCCTCCTGACAGTGTCGACCCTCTGCGATTGGCCTAATTTCAGACACTCACTTCACTCAGGGTCATGAACTCTGCCAGGGGTGGCCGAGTTCAAATGACTGACCGCTACAGACGTTGCAAAGTTCTTTCCTGTAATCCATTCCTCTTTGTTCCTTGTTTCCTTAATTATTTATTTGGAAAGCGCACCTTAATAAACATCTCACAAGCCATCGTCTGATTGAGAGTCCGCCTGCCAGGAAAAGGCATTTGCAATAACACAGGACTACCGTATTATGGATTATTTTAGTCATATTAGAGTGTTTTCTTATGATTGTAATCCAAGCGTTCAACTCATTCAGTTATTCAGCCTAACGGTCTTCTCTCCTATTTTTTGTGCGTTTCTCTTTCCTCATCATTCTCCTCCTTTTTACCTCTTTTCTTTCCTTCCTATCCTCCGTAGTGTTTTTCTCTGTTCATTCAGTGACCAGTCTTCCTTCTTTATTTATTCCATCCTTTCTTTCCCTTTCTTTTTTCTTTATATTTTACACTTTTCACAGAAACAACTCCACATTTGGATATTTTACAGGGCAACAAAATATTCTACCCTAAAATTGCCTAGACACCTATTTTGCCTGCAAGAAAATTCCTTGTTCCAAAGCAATGTGTCTTCTATATCACATTTTCCATATTGAAATTTCACATCTTTGAAAATAACTCAGATGCTGTCAGCTGGTTAACAGCAGGGAATGCAGCAAATGCTCCAGTAAACAGACAATGTGGAATGATTTTTACCGCATTTTTCACTGTACTTTGTTTATATTTTTTCTTTTTGTCTCTTTCAATGCCTAGCAGTAATAATCCTCTTCCCCTGAAAACTGCTAAACTCTGAGCTGTGCCTCCGAAGCTTAAAATGCAAAGAGCAGTCCTTTTTTTTTTTTTTACAGGTTTTCTATGATAATACTTAGAATGAGTCACTCATCCCGAAAGTGGCCTTCTAAATGACTGTGAAATAACCATGGATGCTATTACACACACTTACAGATGTGATTTAAATTCCCTGGAACTCCTCTGCACTTTGAATGAGAATTAGCAGCTTTGAAAGATTTAACTTCACATTGAAAAACCATCAAAGCAAGTGGCAAAATGAACTTGAGATTATTCTTCAGAACTGAGATCCCAACGCTGTTCATGCCACATTGCAACCTCCAAAATGATTCACTGTCTTGCGAATCTCCTACATTATAGGTAATTTGACTGTCTTAATCAATACCTGTTAATGAAGGTATTTTCCTCCTTTCATCTCATTAAACCATCATTCTTGACTATCAAAAATCCTGTTTTTTGTTTTTTTTAATCAAATCTCAGAAGGTGACTAAAAGTGCACATTCGGTCATATTTTAATTAACGCTTGCCAGGTTCTCCTCCATGGAGTTTCTCCTCCTCTCTTGCAAAGGGAGCTGGTTTCTGCCAACACTCAGAAGACACCAGCTAGGTATAATCAGAATTATAGGATCAAAAATTTGCCATTTGGAAGAGATTTCATAAACATCATCATTTTATGTGTCTTCCTGCCTGGCCTTTCCCCTTGGCCACTTAGATTCCCAGTGCATGCCCCACCCCCACCCCCACCCCACCTCCCATCATCATCTGCTCAGCTAGTAAGACCAATTGGAACAATGGCAAGGGGTAGGAACATAGGTACAAAACTATGCTTAGAGCTGCCATGTAGCTGTGGAAGGAAGGAACGTCTTTATAAGATTGTCACACAGAACCCTGTGGGAGAAAGTGAAAGGAAGTCTGGAGTCCAAGAAAATGACATAGTGTTTTGGCTGAACTGCAAGATAAACCAAATTATATAAAATCATCGGGGCATATAAGATGACACCTACCATTGACTGCTAGAAACAAATATGCTTGTATATATACACACAAGCACGCACACACACACACACAAACACACATATAAAAATTTGATGTTGAAACTCAGAAGTTATATTTCTGAAAAGTGGGAATGAACAAATATAGCCATTTTCTTTATAAAACATTTCTGCTAACAAGGATGTAATTCTGTTTTATACTGTAGGGCACCACTTAACTGAATTCCGAAGCTTTACAATTTTTTTTTTTTACTCCATAACAATTCTAATAATTCTTACATTGCCTATTTGAAAAAGTTATGCCACTATAGAATGACTACAGAAATAGTCCATAGAAATGCAACGATATAAGAGAAAAAATTAAGTTATTTATTTGATTATATTCTTGCCACAGAGTATTCTTGACACATAACCTTTCCCCTTTTATGCCTCCATATTTATTTCCCGTATTTCTAGAACATTTGCTATAATCTGTCTAGTTGTAGCATTTTATAGATGATGATACTGCTGATTGCTTAGTCCCATTGTTCTCTTCCTACTTCTTTCTGTGTTGTCCCCTTAAATGTTGCTGTTTTCCAGAACCCTCCTCTTGTATTCTATTCTTCTCAACCTATGGTGAAGTTGTCTTTTACTAAAAACTTAAATACCCGAAGAGGTTCCAGATCAGTACCTTTTCTACATAAACACTCCTTCTCTTTGTTCTACTATCCACCAATCACTCAATCTAAACATTTAAGATATACTTTTTTAAAGATCTTATTCATTTTTTGGTTTGTTTATTTGTTTTAGAGAGAGACAGAGAGATGGAGAGAGAGAGAGAGAGCATCAGCGGGGGTGGGGAGCGGTGGGGAGCTGTGAAGGGCAGAAGGAAAGGGAGAGAAAAATCTCAAGCAGACTCCATGTTCAACATGGAGCTAGACATGGGACTTGATCCCACAGCCCTGAGATTATGACCTGAGCCAGAGTCAAGAGTCAGACACTTAACCAACTGAATCACCTAGGAGCCACTTTGAATTACTTTTCTGCAGAAAATTGAAAGTTTTTATTGATTTATTCAATTTTTTTTTTTTTGTTCCTGCTATGTTGTGGGTTTGCTATAGATGCCTCTAGTATCATAATGAATTAAAACTATTTGTATCTCTTTTTTCATTAGTCTGAAAATCTGTAGGGGGTGGTAATGATAGCATTTTACTAGTTTCTATTTGTTTCACTTTTAATTCCGATGACCTGAATATCCTAAGTAAGCAATGGAGGGCAGAGATGTTGTTTTATCTTTGTCTTGCAATTATCAATCAGTACTAAATGAATCGTGTTCGCTACAGATACATGAACTCCTATTTTGTTATCTTCACCATTTTAGCTCTTCACAGTACACACCCCATACATGCTACAGATTGCACGGGTCAAATGCATCACATGAGTTTCTTTGGCAAGAAGTGTTGCCCTCCCCTCATCTCCATGCATTCCATCGACCATTACATGCCATACATGTGCCAGTCACATTCCTAGATACTCAGGATTAATGATGTGCAATTCCGATACAATCTCTACTCTCACAGAGATGAAATTTAGCCAGCTGTTCAGAAAATATCTTATATTGAGAGCTGAAGTATTTGGAGGGAAGCTAATAACCTAGAGCACTTGGTGATGTGAATCCAGCCCCCTGAAGAAGACGGTCTTGTTTCTATGTCATCTGAGAAACCATGTTTCACCCATCTTAGTTCCTGTAGGGAGCCTGGCTTACTCTGCATTCTCCACATTTAATGACAGATGCATGTTGTGGTGTTTCATTCCACCGAACATCATTTTGTAGGACTGGGTTCAATTTTCCTTTATTCCCCCCTAATAAGGCCCCATTTCTTCTCCACCATTTGCAAATATACTCTCTGGCTTCATCATGGCACATTTCTTTGATTCTTCTAGCTGTACAAAATAATACTAGAGAAAATATGACGCTGTTCATTCTTGGTGTGTAGGTGTTATGATGTAAGTACTATGTTGGCCCATTATGCCCCCTTTGACCCTATCTTTAACTCCTCTGCTATAAATTTTCCATGGGCACAAAACTCAGAGTCAAAAAAACAAAAAAACAAAAAACCTAATAAAAAATAAACATCCAATGGCTTCTAGTATTGTAGTCAGTTTTTCTAAAAATTAAAGGTACCATAATGATAAGCATGCTTATCATTAGATCGGATGTTTATTGCTGAATGAAGAAGGTTAGATGTTTTCAATGTTAAGTCATATATGAAATAAGGAAAGTATATGGGTGTCTGGGTTGCCCAGTGGCTTAAAGCCTCTGCCTTCAGCTCAGGTCATGATCCCAGGGTCCTGGGATAGAGTCCCATATGGGGCTTTCTGCTCAGCGGGGAGCTTGCTTCCCGCTGCCTCACCTGCCTCTCTGCCTAATTGTGATCTCTGTCTGTCAAATAAATAAATTTTAAAAAAATAAAAGAAAGTATAATCAATTTCTTAAGTATTGCCATTATTTTTACACATATTAAAATTACTTGGACTTTCTAAAATGCATATTGAATTAAGCTATAGATTGAAATATGATGAATTTGAATATTTTATTCTTTTTTATTTTGCTTTTCTTTACAGATATAGTTGAAAAATATTTGTGGAAAATATTCTGGTTATGCTTAAAGTACAATTACCAGCACACATCATATGACTATTTATTTTACAGACATTTTATAAGATTTTGAAATACTGCATATGTCTAAAATAGCTCTGTATTTATATCAATGATTTCATATAATAATGTATGATTTCATATACTGTTAGACTCCGTTTAATATTTGGCTTACTATGTATTTGATTAAAAACAGCCCCGTCAATACCAATTCCCTAATTTCATTTCTATTCATGGTCCCATTTCATTACCAGATAATTTCTTAAAAACATTTCCTGTGTATTTCTCTTTATACAATAATCCTTCAGATATATTGTGGGGAAAATATTGGGAAGCTAAAATATTCTTTGGTTGGCATCTCTTCTTTAAATAATATTTTAAATAACAATATTAAATTGTGTTACCACAGCTTTAAGGTCTTAGCATTTAAATCAGAGTCAAGAACAACTTTTGAGGTTATAAACACTATGGGACAAGAGTAACTCTAACCCTTATAGAGATCACCACCTGAAAGTTTCAAGAAAAATTCTGGCTTAAGAGTGGATATGAGAGAAGAAAAGATGCATGCTACATAATGAGAGAAGTGTTTCTAAAATCAAGCAAAAAGAAGAAAGTTATTAAAGGAACAGTTGGAAAAAATGATATCAACAAAAGCAAAGGAAATTGTGAAGTTCTTGAAATTGCAGGAAAGGATTTTTTTTTTTTAATTTAAAGATTTTCTTTTTTATTAATTTGAGACAGAGAGAGCATGAGCCGAGGAGGCAGGAGAGGGAGAAGCAGACTCCTTGCTGAGAAGGGAACCCCATGCAGATGGCAGGCTTGATCCGGAGATCATGACCTGAGCCCCAGGCTTAACCATCTGAGCCACCCAGGCGCCCTGCAGGAAAGGATCTTAAAAGTTTTTAAAAGGCATTAGTCACTTAGCAACTCAGAGAAGTAGTCAGAAGGAAGCTTCACCATAGGAGCAATGAAAGATGATACTCCTCTTGGATCATGGCTGCTTGGAATACTTTTTAAAAACCAGAAGAGGACAGGGGCTCGTGGGCTGCTTAGTCGGTCGAGTGTCTGCCTCTTAATTTCTGCTCAGGTCATGATCTTGGCATCTTGAGATCAAGCTCCAAGCCAGGCGCTGCGTTCAGCAGGAAGTCTGTTTGAGATTTTCTCCCTCCCTCTCCTTCGGTCTCTCCCCCTGCTCCCAGCCTCACTCACAAGCACTCGCTCTCTTTCTCTCACTCTAAAATAAATAAAAATCTTTAAAAAAAAAAAAAAAAAAGGACAAAATCTTTTCCCAATAAGACCAATTTGAATTAGGTTTCGTAACAGAATACAAATTTATAGTATAAGATGAGTGAGGTCTGAGGATCTAATGTAGAAGGTGACTAGAACCGGTAATACTGTATTTAGCCCAATTGAAATGTACGAATATTAGAACTTGTGTTCTCATAAACACACACGCAAAAAAAAGGTAAATCTGAAATGATAGGTGAGTTAATTAAAGCAATCGTGTAAATCCTTTCATAATGTATATGAATATCAGATTATCACATTGTATAATATATTACAATTTTGGCAATTATACATCAATAAAGCTAAGAAAAGGAAGGGAGGAAAGAGAGAAAGAAGGAAAAAACGATTAAGAAAAGGGCTGCTTGGGTGGCTCAGTCATTAAGCTTCTGCCTTTGGCTCAGGTCATGATCCCAGGGTCTGGGATTGACCCCTTTGTTGGGCTCCCTGCTCAGCGGGAAGCCTGCTTCTCCTTCTCCCATTCCCCCTGCTTCTGTTCCCTCTCTTGCTGTCTCTCTCTCTGTCAAATAAATAAATAAAATCTTAAAAAATATATTAAGGAAAAAGATACAAAATAAAGACATTAACATTACAGTAAAGGAAAATGTGGCATGTTTATGAATAAAATGATCCAATCTCAAAGAGATTGCCAAAACTTTGTTTTATAATTACTGGTATAATATTGACTGGGAATCCTCTCTGAGAATGGCTAGTTCAAACATTAATGTATGAAATCTGGCTGGAAATAGAAAGCAAAACAGAGAACCCATCTGTGCCAGTGGTCAATGTAGAACTTAGAGCAAAAGCACTTAAATGTTTGCCTAACTTGTATTCGACCACATGTTCCTGTGGTAAGACTTGAATTCTCTTTCATTTCTTACTTCATTTATTATCACCAGCTTACTAGCCATTCATTTCCCTCCTCTCATCTGGACTTCATCTCACCTTAATTTCTGTAATTCTACTTTTATTTTAGAACATTGAATTAAAAATTCTTATTTAAAAATCCCTTTAAACTTTCAATTACTTTTATTAACTTGGTTGACAATTGCATCACTGAGTAAGGCAGTAAATGAAAACTTTATGCCCTCTAATCTATTTTCTCTAGACTCTACATGATTCAATTTCTTTAAGTGGTCATTTAAAAAAAGAGATCAAAACAAAAATAAATGGCCATTTTGACAATTCCAATAATAATATTGCTAAATGTTTAACCAAAATTTTCCTAAATTGATATAAACATGTGAAATATGTTTATTATTTATACATTTATTATAAGCCCTTTGTATTCCACCAGTTATTAGATCACACATGTCAGTCTGGTAAATGACATGTGTCATGTAGCTTTCTTGATTTCCCATTTCACGTCACTATGCCACAGAATGAAAATCCAGTTTTTTTTAAAAGAGACAGAAACATTTTAGAAAGTTTTAAAGGCTTTATTGAATTTTTAGAAAATCTCCATGAAATAGAATTTCTGTAGAGATCCTATATACTACGTTTTCCCATTGTCATAGCAAATTCAGAATAACGTACTGAGAATCCAGTAGATATTGTTTTTATCTAATCTGGTCGGTTGTTAAAGCAATTGCTTCCTGGGGATAAGATACATTACTGTGTATTATAACTAAATAATGTTCTTTGAAGCTTTGGAATATTTGAATAAAAAGGATTCATAAGGATTAGATGCAAAAGGGTTGTCTGAAGAAACACTAATACCGCCTGAAACATTAATTCTGAAAACCATCTTAAAGAATCTGAAAACTATTTGAAAGGCATGAAAATGTTTTACTTTTGAACATTTTTAGTGAAACGAGATAAATATGATCTACTTATGTTGGCCCTACATAGTCCCAGAGACAGAGTAGTATAATTAAGATGGCCCAAGAAGTAAAGATATAAGAAATGTCATAAGGAAGCCATTAGGTCATGTTTCAAAAACTTCTTAGGCTAACTTGATCTGTATTTTCAATCCTTATGTTTTTTACTTAAAGTAAAAATTTCCAGTTTCCTTAAAAATCATTGAACTTTATGTTTAAAAACTATATTCCTCCAAAGAAAAGGTGCTTACTTGGAAACAGAAAAGAACTTGTATTTCACAACAAGGAGAAAAATGTTGTGCTTTAGGAATTATGGTATATTGCCTTTTAGCTATTGGTGCTCTCAGTTATGATCAGGAATTTTTCTTTTTGTTTGTTTGAAGTTTTTATTTAAATTCTAGTTAGTTAACATATAGTGTAATATTGGTTTCAGGAGTAACATTTAGTGATTCATCACCCAGTGCTCATCATAAATGCCCTCTTAATACCTATCGCCCATTTAGCCCATTCCCTAACCCACCTTCCCTCCAGCAACCTTCAGTTTGTTCTCTCTATATAGTTAAGTGTCTCTTATGGTTTGTTTCCCTCTCTTTTTTTTCCCTTCCCCTATACCATATGATTTCACTCATTTTTGGAATTCAAGAAACAGAACAGATAAACATAGAGGGCGTTACTTCCGTAGCACCTTCAGAATAAACAAGCCAACTGTCCCCCCCCCCCCAATTTTATTTAGATATAATTGACATAAAGCATTGTATCCATTTAAGGTGTCTCACATATAATGATTTGATATATTTGCACATACAACAAAACCAGTTGTTCTTATTGAGGGGAAACTGATGCTTATAGAGCATAATGGATTGTGAATAAGCAGGTGATATTCACAAACTTTAATAAAACACCTAAGTTATAATAAAAATACAGAATATCTGCAAAGCCTTATTTTCTACAGTGTGGGTTTTAGTATGGAGACATTTTCAATTATTACCAATGCTGTAAGATACAAGATATTTTCATGAGGTATGTTTTTCCTATAGCCAGGTAATTTAAAATAAGTCATAATTCACACTCAGTTGATTTAGGAAATTTGCACAAATGTGTGCCTTTTATACCCCACATAAGTGCATAAAATAGATTTAAACTTGCCAGAACTACAGCTAATGGTCCTTCCCATGAGGATGAATGCAGCATTTTAAGTAAAATATTCTTTCCATAAACAAAATAGTATCTCAAACTGTAATTCAGATAAGAGTAACTGTTAGCTGGTGGTTGATGGTAATATCCAAATGGCCTCTCAAATCATCATCTAACCTTTACCTCTAACACACTGATCCCAGGCAACTTTATGGACTTCATGGTAGAACCTGTCAAACATAGCTAAACTATCAAAATGATCTGCTGTTCTCTATTTTCTGACAAAAGCAAAAAAAAATGCATGGCACACATTCACTTAATAAATTGACCTTTTAGTAGAACGCTGACATTTTTCAGTGAAGACTTAGGAAGTACAGGCCTCACCATTCAAACTAAAGTGATTTGGATAGAATTGGCCACTCAGTCCATTCAGATAAATATAAAGAATAGATTCAAAGGCTACAGAAAATGTTAAAAAATTATTTAGGACTCAAGTCCCTGGAGAGGGTTTGGGCAGCAATTTATTGAACTGTTTTCAACTATATCAATTCTGTAATTCACAAGGAGAAGACCAGTGGAAGAACTAATATAACTGATTTAGTTAACTGTTTTGGTTTTGACAACCAACTCACTCACTCAGATTGTTTCATTAGCTTTCTATGCTTCGTCTCATATCATGTGTGTATATACCATCGGAAGAGGTGATGCGGAGCTGACTGCTAATTAACAATTGAACAGGTATATGGAGTTAAAATAGTCAACACACTGGCAGGTACAGAAGGAGGTACTAATACGCAGTGTTTAAGACTTTCCACCTGTAACTCATTCTCATCTGGTGATAGGCACTTAACTGAATAAATCATTATTATAAAAATTAATTGCCTACATTATTTTAGAAGAAAAGTTTAAATAAAATGTCTTTCAATTTGATAAGAATGTGATGGAATACTACAGTAAGGGAACCACAGAAAATGCTGTAGAAATGAATTGTCCTTAACTTAGAAATCTTCCTCATTGAAGACAGACGTTCCAGCTGTGACAGTAAAAAACAGATTTCCTGACAACTAATACCTGTTCTATAAGAATCTCTGATAAAATTTGCAAGGGAGTCTTTTTTTCCTAATTTTCCCATTGAACATCTAAACATGAGAAAATCTATAAAAGCCTAAACTGATGCAGAGTTTGACAGCTCATGCTTACAAAGAGTTTACGTGTGTAAACTATTTTTGTTTTTGTTGATTTGGTCCATAAAACAATGCTGTTTATTTCTAACAGAAACTTTTGGTTAATGTTAAAACAAAACAAAAAAAAACATATTTAGAACTAGAAAAGGATTTAAATTTAAATGGAATTATAACTTAAATATGGTTAAGTTTCTTAAATTGGTCATAATATCAAGAGTACAAAAAAGTATACAAAGTACTGAAATTTACTGGGAATATGTAAAATCAGCTGTGCGTTCTACATTTGTTCTTAATTTTTACAGATAAATATATACAGTAAACAATAGCAGATGCCAATTAGCATAATTGAGTGTTCAGAAAAATAAAATTAATGCCTTTATTACTTATAATGTATTCACCCAAATGTTTCATTAGCCTACTAATGTAATATTAATGAGGAAAATAACGAAATTGCGCTGGGACCCAAAATTGTGAGCTGCAAGCTCATCACGAAAGCCCCACTCCGCTTTCACTTAGTTTCCTCGGCACAGGTTTTCTCTTAGATTTTCATTCATAGATCACAAAAGACAATTTGGGTTACTTCAAGAATTAATTAGACATTTGTATGAAAGCCACTAGAACAACTGTTCCCCCTGCGAGTTCATAAAGCTGCTTAATTTGCTCTTGTATTTTCATTCAGAGAAGCTGGCAATGCCACAATGAGGCACAGCGTGCACAGACAGTAAGCCAAATTTCGGACCCAATTGTTCACTTTTCACTCACTATGCTCATTTAAAAGGCACACGCGATAACACCTTTTAACCTTACCAGTGACACAGCTGGGGCATGCATCACTCATAATGGAAAAAGACTTAGGATAATGTCATTCCTGTCAACTTTTGAAGACTATTACAGTTAAAGTTACAGTCTTCATTTGGAAAAGCAATTTAAGTATCTCCCTCTGCCTTGAGACAGAATTTTAACATACCCAATGCTTAACTCACCCGATAAGTTCATTTCTTAGATCTCATTTAACTCAAGAAAGATGTGCATGCTAATGAATGTCGAAACTAAAGCACAATGCATGAATTTCAGATTCGATTTAAACCCTTTTTCCATTTTTTAAACTGGAAGACTGACTTTGGGGTAATTTCCACTTGACTCCCATATGTTAAATTTTCGGGAAAGAACAATACATCTTAGTAGTAATTCTGTAGTTGTTGCCCATTGTAAGGAATCCTGAATAATGCCTACTATCATTCTTCAGGAGGATGAAGTCATCTCAGAAATCACAATATGACACTCAAGGAAAGACATCTAGTACCTAACACTTGAATGTAATGACAATATTTTCTCTGTGTTCTGCCAACACCTGGGTCCATCTGTGAGATGGGCACCGTGCCACGTGGAAGGTAGAACGTCAATTGCAACAGCATGTAGATGCCAATATGTGGAAGTCAAAGTGATAGCCTGTGGAACTCATCAAATAGCTGATCTTTTGTAAGAAAATCCTCTCAAGAGCGAGCAGTGCCAAATGAGGGCCAAATGCTTCATTACTAGTCTTCACAGCTGCTGATGCTTGTGGGCATTCATAACATCAAAGAATATTTTCTCCTCTATTCCTGTTTCCAATCTGCCTGAAAGCTAGTCACTTTACATAAAGAAAAAAAATGATAGGACAATTTTCAAAAACAAAGACATTATTTGTTGTGTCCTATAACAATTTCTTTTAAGTTCTTATTCGATATTTTTGCTAAATGGCAGGTTTAACAATTAGTGATAATGTGGTCTTAATTATGGAGTAATAATTTATGTAAGTTCATCAAATATTCCCTTGAGGATAAATAGGAATATTTTCATGTGTGTAAGTTAGAGTGTATGTAAAAATTTTTAGGCTGTAATTAACATGTAAAGAAATGTGAAAGATTTGATGTTCTAGAACTGGCTTACATAGGTCAGGGATTATGACCAAATAACAGATACAGACCCAATTCAAGTTGAATGATAATGAATGTGGCTAGTGTCACTATAAGCTCCATTTGTTTGGTCTAAAGAACGAGCCAAGTTTGCTTTGAACCCTGAGTTCCTGTTTTGGAGGCGAAGTAGTACAGTGTTTCGAGAAAGGGATGAATGGGTTTTGTTTCCGGGAATTATATTAGGTCAAAAATTTGCTTCTTTATTTGTAAAGAGCACCAATCAATTAAAGGATTCCTGGTCGGAGGCATTTTGGCTTTTTATTTCAACTATTTCTGAGCCAAGATATCCTAACAGCATTCTCATTTTCTGTAACAGAAGATATTTATAGTTTTCTCCATAAGTAAAGTCTCTTTAGCAGCTGAAGACACACTCTGATTCCCCTGTATTCAAAGGGCTGCACACCAGTCAACTGGATACTGTAAAACTCAGTTGTAAAGAGATACAGATACAAGACCCTCTTCTTATTTCCAGCTTCCCTCCAGGGCAAGTCGTTAACCAATCAAATTAAAATTTTCTTCAAAGGAAATTAGTAGTTAGAAATTAAAAACCTCATAAAGTCCTTTCCATCAGTAATAAAAATCACATGACAATAATCTCCCTCTTAAGAAATGAGCGAGTCAAGTTCCCACTAAGAATTCAGAGTAACAAAGAACACACACTTGAGACAGACAGCTCTGGGAAACCAGATAGGACATTTAAACCATTTTTAGGCCTCAGTTTCCTCATCTGAAAATGGTAATAACCTCACAGATTTGCAGAAAGAATGGAAATATGCAATGTTTATAAACTACTTCACACTAAACCCAACACTTCACTATCTTCAGTATGTGTAAGCAACTACTACTAAGCCACTTGGACCCTCATAGTGTCTTTTTGAAATAGCCTTTTTTTTTTTTTTGCTTAGAAACTAATTTATGTTTATTGCAAACATTGTGGAAAATAGAAAAATACAAAAAATAAGAAGGAATATAATTACACTGAAATGTAATTACACTGAAAATAATTACACTGAAAAGGAAAATAATCACACGGAGATAAAAAAAGATAACATTCTTTGACATGTTGCACAGTCTTTCGCTTTCCTTCCCTGACCTTCTTCAATCTGAATATAATCTCTTATCATTGTAAAATGTACAATTTTTGCACACAGAGCAAAATGAAATTGGAATTCACTTTTGTCGTTATGTAGCTATTTCAGCTCCCAGAGGGTGTTTTAAAGAATACCCACTATATTAAAATTCATTTTACAAGGTAAGATGTCTGCACTGCAGTTCTGAAACTGTACCAGAAATAAGCTTTATCTATCTCTGTGTGTTCATTTCTATATATTTACAGAAAAGAAAACATGTTGATCAATCAAAACAATACTTTCACTTGAAAACACAAAAGTGGTAATTCACACAGATACAGTATTTATATATTTTTGATGTGCTAACATGCTTAATTATATAACAAAATTACATAACAAAAAAATGAAAATGGCATTTAAATTCTAATTATGTTTGCATGTAGTTGAGCATGGTGCCTCTGCTGATATTATTACAGCTATTTAATGATGTCAGGCTTGAGCCAAATTTTCAAGTGACTACAGAGAAGAACATTAAAAGTGCATTTGGTCATTAGAACACTACGGTACGTGCGTATGAGCCTGCATATCCCACAGGAATTGGAACGAAACAAAAGAAAATGAGTATTCTCTTTGATTTATATGTTTGCTTTTGTTTTAAAATTTTACATACTTATGATTCTATTAGCTTCGTGTTCAGTGTTAAGGAATGTAAAAATACCTCTAAAAGGCATTGAATCCAACTGTCAATTATTCAATTTAATGGGAGGTGGGAATCATATAGATAATTGAAATTCACAGATGATAAAGATGTCAGACAATAGTTGCTCACTCTTCCCTCACAGCTGCATTTAGAAGAGCTGCTATTAAGATTGGTTTGAGTTTCCCCTCCTCTCCATGAACTTGGACAGCTTCCAAGGGAGAAGACAAATGACAAAATGGCAGGTAGCTGGAGGGTAAAGAGAAATACCAAGGTGATCTGAGCAATCTATGTATGAATAATCCGTGCTGCCTAACAGAGAAGGATCTGATGGAGAAAATACAGGAATAGCTTGTAATTAATATTCTAAAAATCACTCCTCTTGACTGCTGAGCAAATGAAGATAAAACATATTTAGTCTTACAGAACTGAAGTCACAGGTGACACACACCAATTAGTAGAACACGTTAACTAAATCTTTGGGATATGTATGAAATTTAAAAATAAAAAGCACCACCACCACCACCACCACCAACAACAACAACAACAACAAAAATCCCAAACCTTGTGTGGTGTAACGGGGAAGAATACAAACTCTAAAGGTAGACTAAGCAGGTTGAAATACCCATTTTGTCACAACTGCCTAGGTTATTTTGGGAAAGTCGCTTAATGTTTCCTGTACTTCTGTTATTACAACTATAAAATAGGTATAACCATAGTTCTTACCTCATAGGGTTGTTGTGAGAATTAATGAAGCTAATACATATTCGTATCTCATGCTGTGTCACAGAACGCCACAAATTTAACAGCTTAAAACAAACATTTTATTATCTCTGTGTCGCTAGGACTCTGGAGTCCAGACATGGCTTAGTTGGGTCCTCTGTTTATGGTATCACAAGGCCGTAATCTGGGTTTCTGACAGGCTGTATTCCAATCTGGAGGCTCAATTGAGAAAGAATTGGTTTCTAGGTTCCCTCAGGCTGTTGACAAACTTTGTTCCCCTGTGGGCCTAGATTCCTAGATTCCTGCTATCTATTGTCAGAAGGGTGCCCTCAGCATCTTGTCACAAAGATCTCTCAACATGGCCTATTTCTTCTTCAAATGCAGCTAGGAGAAAAAAAAAATCCCTATAACAAGACCACAAGAGATGGTCTTGTATAATGTAAAGCACTCTTGGTAATATCTTATCATTACCTTTGCCATATTTTATTGGTCCGAAGCAACTTACAGGTAGGTCCTGCTCATACCAAGGGATATGTAGGTAGGTATATACAAGAGCACGAGCACCAGAAGGCAGAGATGCTGAAGGATCAAGCTAGGTTCTGACAACCATAAATCAAGAGGAACCACACCTAAAGGACATGCCCCATGCCTTGATCTGATTTGATGTTGAGATTTTTGGGCTTTGAGCAAATACTGTAAAGGGATGAGACTCTTTCTTAGAGGCCTTGAGAAGGCGTGAATATAATCTAAATGTGAAAGATGTGAATCATTTTGGTCCAGAGGGCAGACTGTGATGGACGGAATCCTGGGTGGTCCTTCCATGACACCCAACTCCTGAAGGCCACATGTTAGTAGAGTCCACTTTCCCCTGAGTATGACTAGAATCTTTGACTTTATTCTAACCAATACAATACGGCAAAGTGGAAGGGATGTCATTTCCATCACTATATTATATTATGTAAGATCTTTCTTGCTGGCCAACTTGTTTTAAAGACTCTCCTTGATGGTTTGAGGAAGTAAGCATTCATGTTAAGAAATCTCCATGTTCAGAGGAGAGGCAAGATGGCAGAGGAATAGCAGACTGAAATGACAACAGATCCCAGGAGTTCAGCTAGATAGCTATTCTAAACACTCCGAACACCTACAAACTCAACAGGAGATAGAAGAGAAGAGGAGCAGCAATTCTAGGAACAGAAAATTGACCACTTTCTGAAAGGTAGGATGTGTGGAGAAGTAAATCCGAAAGGTGGGAAGATAGACCATGGGGTGAGGGGCTGGCAAGCAGTGGAGCAGCGGAGCACAAAATCAGAACTTTCAGAAATCTGTGTCACTGAGAGAAGTTGTTCCAGAGCCTAAGTGGGGCTGGAGCTCTCGCGGGGACAGTGTAGTCTCAGGTCCCACAGCGTCACAGAAAGATCGGGGGTATCTGAGTGTGGCAGAGCTCGCAGGTATCATAGCAGGGAAGCCAACTACGAAGACAGAGCTGAGGAGTGAGCTCTCAGCTCGGGTTATCTTAAACTGTGATCCAAGGCACAGTTGGACCACAGCTCTTCCAGCAGGGACCCCACAAGTGGCAGATCCAGAGAGACCACTTCCTTCCTCTTCCAGGAGGAGCAGCACAGGAATCCACGGCAGGAATCTGCTGGGTTTGGAGAATCCAAACGGAGCTGTGTGCCAGAGATAAAAATGCTTGGTAACAGGCTGGGTGAGCACAAGGTGAGGCTGGAGATCAGGGAGACAGGAGGAATTGACTGTTTTTCTCTGAGGGCACAGTGAGGAGTGAGACTCTGAGCTCTCAGCTCCTACAGCCAGAGAATGGGAAGCTGCCATTTTCATTCCCACCCTCCAGAGCCCTACAGAAAGCATTCAGGGAACAAAAGCTCTCGAAAGTAACCCAAGCAGATTATTGAGCCTGGCTCCTGGCAAGGGTGGTGCAATGTCACCTAGGGCAAAGACATTTGAGACTCATTGCAACAGGCCCCTCCTCCAGAAGATCACCAACAACATCCAGCCAAGACCAAGCTCTCTGATCAAGGAGAACAGCAAAACTCCAGAGCTAGGGGAAAGCAATACATAGAATTCATGGCGTTTCCCCCATGATCCTTCAGTCTTGCAAAGTTAAATTTTTTTAATTTTATTTTTTTCTAATTCTATTTTTTAACTTTTCCTCTTTCCTCTTTTAATGTTTAACTAGTTTATCTTACCAATACCTTTCTAAAAAAAAATCTTTTTAATCCTTCATTGTTATAGTCATATTTTATCCCTTCATTGTATTGAACCATATTTTTTGTATATATGTAGGGTTTTTTTTTCTCATTAAAATGCTGGGATATAATTTCTTCTAATAGATCAAAATATACCCTAAATCTAGCACATGGCTTTGTTCTAGTCTGCAGCCTGAGCACATTTTCTTCTCTGTTTTTGTTTGTTTGTTTGTTTTCTTTTTCCAACTTATCAATTCCTGTTTTAGAATTTTTTTTAATCTCATATTTACAGTCATATTCCATATACCTTCATCGTGTTTACCCTTATTTTTGTATATGTAAGTTTTTCTTTCTCTAAAATTTTGTGAGGTAGTTTCTTCTAAGAAACCAAAATACACCCAAAATCAAGTGGGTGGCTCTGTTCTATTCACTAGTCTAATATTTTTTTTCTTCTCTCCCCTTTTCTTCTCCCCCCAGTTTTGGGTAACTTCTGATTTGGTTAGCATACATTTTTCTGGGGTCTGTGCTACCCTTTAGGTATTTGATTCTCTTGTTCATATGTTCTTATCGGGATAAAATGACAAGGCGGAAAAACTCACCACAAGACAAACAAACAAACAAAAATGAACAAGAGGCAGTACTAATGGCTAGGGACCTAATCAATATAATCAATATAGACATTGGTAATAAGTCAGAACTAAAGTTCTGAATGATGATTCTCAAGGTGCTAGCTGGGCTTGAAAAAGGCATGGACAATATTAGAGAAACCCTTTCTGGAGAAATAAAATCCCTTTCTGGAGAAATAAAAGAACTAAAATCTAACCAAATTGGAAAAAAAAGCTATTAATAAGGTGCAATAAAAAATGGAGGCTCTTACTGCTAGTAAAACGAGACAGAATGAGAGAATTAATGATATAGAAGACCAAATGACAGAGAACAAAGAAACTGAGCAAAAGGGAGACAAACAACTACTGGAGCACGAGGGGAGAATTCAAGAGATAAGTGATAGATGAAACAGTATTAGAATTATTGGGATTCCCAAGAAGAAACAGAGAGGGGGCTGGAAGGTATATTGGATAGAAATATAGTAGAGAATTTCCCTAATATGGCAAAGGGAACAAGCATCAATATCCAGGAGGCACAGTGAACCCCACTCAAAATAAAAAAACAAAATAGGTACATACCCCATCACCTAATAGTAAAACTTACAAGTCTTTGTGACAAAGAGAAAATCCTGAAAGCAGCTTGGGACACGAAGTCTGTAACATACAATGGTAGAAATATTAGAATGGCAGTGGACTTATCTGCAGAGACCTGGCAGGCAAGAAAGAACTGGCATCATATATTTGCACTAAATGAGCATTAAATGAGAAAAAACCTATATCTAGCTAAGCTATCATTGAAAATAGAGAGATAAAAACCTTCCAAGACAAGAAAAAAAAAATTAAATGAATTTGCAAACACTAAACCAGCCATACAGGAAATATTGAGTGTCTTCTAAGCAAAGGGAGACCCTAAAAGGAGTAGGCTAGAAAGAAACAGAGACAATATACAGTAACAGTCACCTTACAGGCAATACAATGGCACTAAATTCATATCTTTCAATAGTTACCCTGCATGTAAATGAGCTAAATGCCCAAATCAAAAGACACAGCATATCAGAATGGATTAAGTATCAGAATGGATTAAAAAAACAAGACCCATCAATATGCTGTCTACAAGAAACTCATTTCAGACCCAAAGATACCTCCAGACTTAAAGTGAGGAGGTGGAAAACAATTTACCATTTTAATGGACATCAAAAGAAAGCAGGGGTGGCAAACCTTATATCAGATAAATTAGATTTTAAGCCAAAGACTATAATAAGAGATGAAGAAGGACACTATATCATACTTAAACGGTCTGTCCAACAAGAAGATCTAACAATTTTAAATATCTATGCCCCTAACATGGGAGCAGGCAACTATATAAACCAATTAATAAAAAAAATTCAAAGAAACACATCGACAATAATACAATAATACTAGGGGCTTTAACAACCCCTCACTGAAATGGACAGATCATTCAAGCAAAAGATCAACAAGGAAATAAAGGCATTAAATGACACACTGGACCAGATGGATATCACAGATACATTCAGAACATTCCATCCAAAAGCAACAGAATACACATTCTTCTCTAGTGCATACACATTCTTCTCTTAGCTAGAATAGATCACATTCTGGGTCACAAATCAGGTCTCAACTGGTTCCAAAAGACTGGGATCATTCCCTGCATATTTTCAGTCCACAATGCTCTGAAGCTAGAACTCAATCACAAAAGGAACATTGGAAAGAACCCAAATACACGGATGCTAAAGAGCATCCTAATAAAGAATGAATGGGTCAATGAAGAAATTAAAGAAGAATTAAAGAAGAATTGAAAAAATTCATGGAAACAAATGATAATGAAAACACAACTGTTCAAAATCTGTGGGACACAGAAAAGGCAGTCCTGAGAGAAAAGTATATAGAGATACAAGCCTTCTCAAGAAACAAGAAAGGTCTCAAGTACGCAACCTAACCCTACACGTAAAGGAGCTGGAGAAACAACAGCAAAGAAAGGACTAAACCCAGCAGGAGAAGAGAATTAATAAAGATTAGAGCAGCAATCAATAAAAAAGAAACCAAAAGAACAGTTCAAATCAATGAAAATAGGAGCTGGTTCTTTAACAAGAATTAATAATATTGATAAACCCCTGGTCAGACTTATCAAAAAGAGAAAGGACCCAAATAAATAAAATCATGAATGAAAGAGGAGAGATCACAACCAGCACCAAAGAAACACAAATAATTATATGAACATATTATGAGCAACTATATGCCAGCAAATTTGACAATCTGGATGAAATCCATGCATTCCTAGAGACATATAAACACCCACAACTAAACCAGGAAGAAATAGAAAACCTGAACAGACCCATAAGCAGTAAGGGGATTGAAATAGTCATCAAAAATCTCCCAACAAACAAGAGTCCAAGGCCAGACAGCTTCCCAGGGGAATTCTACCAAGCATTTAAAGAGGAATTAATTCCTATTCTTTTGAAACTGTTCCAAAAAATAGAAATGAAAGGAAAACTTGCAAACTCATTTTATGAGGCCAGCGTTACCTTGATCCCAAAACCAGACAAAGACCCCACCAAAAAAGGAGAATTACAGACCAATATCCTTGATGAACACAGATGTGAAAATTCTCACCAAAATACCAGCCAATAGGATTCAACAGTACATTAAAAGGATTATTCACCATGACCAAGTGGGATTTATTCCAGGGCTGAAAGATTGGTTCAACATCCACAAATCAATCAATGTGATACAATGCATTAATAAAAGAAAGAACAAGAACCATATGACACTCTCAATAGAAGCTGAAAAAGCATTTGACAAAGTACAACATCCTTTCTTGATCAAAATTCTTCAAAGTGTAGGGATAGAAGGTACATACCTCAATTTCATCAAAGCCATCTACAAAACACCACAGTGAATATCGTTCTCAATGGGGAAAAACTGAGAGCTTTTCCCCTAAGGTCAGGAAGATGGCAGGGATGTCCACTATCACCACTGCTATTCAACATAATACTAGAAGTTTTAGCCTCAGCAATCAGAAAACAAAAAGAAATTAAAGCTATTCAAATCAGCAACAAAGAAATCAAACTCTCACTCTTTGTAGAGAATATGATAATTTATGTGGAAAACCCAAAAGACTCCACTCCAAAACTGCTAGAACTCATACAGGAATTCAGTAAAGTTTAAGAATACAAAATCAGTGCACAGAATTCAGTTGCATTTCTATACACCAACAGCAAGACAGAAGAAAGAGAAATTAAGAAGTCAATCCCATTTACAATTGCACCCAAAAACCATAAGATACCCAGGAATAAACCTAACCAAAGAGGCAAAGAATCTGTACTCAGAAAACTATAAAGTACTCATAAAAGAAACTGAGGAAGCCACAAAGAAATGGAAAAATGTTCCATGCTCATGGATTGGAAGACCAAATATTGTGAAAATGTCTACCTATTCTATTCTACCTAAAGAATGTCCAATGGAAAAAAGACAGTCTCTTCAACATATTGTGTTGGGAAAATTGGACAGCCACATGTAGAAGAATGAAACTGGACCATTTCCTTACACCACACACAAAAATAGATTCAAAATGGATGAAAGACCTCAATGTGAGACAGGAATCCATCAATATCCTTGAGGAGAACACAGGCAGCAACCTCTTCGACCTCAGCCATAGCAACTTCGTCCTAGAAATCGCTAAGGGCAAGGGAAGCAAGGGCAAAAATGAACTATTGGGACTTCATCAAGATCAAAAGCTTTTGCACAGCAAAGGAAACAGTAAATAAAACCAAAAGACAACTGACAGAATGGAAAAAGACATTTGCAAATGACAAGATAAAGGACTAGAATCCAATATCTATAAAGAACTTATAAAACTCAACACTCAAAGAACAAATAATCTAATCAAGAAATGGGCAGAGGATATGAACAAACATTTCTGCAAAGAAGACATCCAGATGACTAATAGACACATGAAAAAGTGCTCCACATCACTCGGCATCAGGGAAATACAAATCAAAACCACAATGAGATACCACCTCATGAATGGCTAAAATTAACAAGTCAGAATGACTAAAATTAACAAGTCAAGAAATGACAGACGCTGGCAAGGATGTGGAGAACGGGGAACCCTCCTACACTGTTGGTGGGAATGCAAGCTGGTGCAGCCACTCTGGAAAACAGCATGAAGGTTCCTCAAAAAGTTGAAAATAGAGCTACCCTACGACCCAGCAATTGCACTACTGGGTATTTACCCTAAAGATACAAATGTAATGATCCGAAGGGGCATGTGAACCCAAACATTTATAGCAGCAATGTCCACAGTAGCGAAACTATGGAAAGAACTTAGATGTCCATCAAAAGATAAAAGGATAAAGAAGATGTGGTGTATACACACACACACACACACACACACACTGGAATACTATGCAGCCATCAAAAGAAATGAAATCTTGCCATTTGCAATGATGTAGATGGAACTAGGGGGTATTACGCTGAGCAAAAGAAGTCAATCAGAGAAAGACAATTATCATATGATCTCCCTGATATGAGTAATTTGAGAGGCAGGGTGGGGCCTTTTGGGGTAAGGAAGGAAATAATGAAACAAGATGGAATCAGGACGGAGACAAACCATAAGAGACTCTTAATCTCACAAAACAAAGTGAGGACTGCTGGGGGGAGCAGGGTATCGAGAGGGTGGTTGGGTTATGGTTATTGGGTAGGGTATGTGATATGGTGAGTTCTGTGAAGTGTGTAAGCCTCATGATTCAGAGACCTGTACCCCTGGGGAAAATAATATATTATATGTTAATAAAAATAATTAATTAAAAAAAGAAATCTACATGGTCTTTACTACTAGTACAAGTGCCTTCTAGTAACTGTGCCTGGCCTGCAGGATCTGAGTGTGACTAACAGCCAACAAAAATCCAAATCCTCATGAACTTGAACTATATGAACTATATGAACTTGAACTATATGAACTTGACAATGAACTATATGAACCTGGGAGTAGGTTCATCCCTAGTTAGGCCTCTGGATTAGAACATGACAAGCCCAGCACCTTGACTGCAGCTTTGTGAGATCCTAAGAGGAGGATCCAGTGAAGGTATGGCTAGACTCCTGGTTATAGAAACCCTTACAAAATATATATGTATTGTTTTAAACAGTTAAGTTTGTGGTAGTTTGTTAAATGGCAGTTAAAATATATTACCATTAAAAGTTCTTTTATTTTTTTAAGATTTATTTATTTATTTGACAGACAGAAACCACAAGGAGGCAGAGAGGCAGGCAGAGAGAGAGGAGGAGGAAGCAGGCTCCCCGCTGAGCAGAGATCCTGATGCAGGGCTCGATCCCAGGACCTGAGCCGAAGGCAGAGGCTTTAACCAACTGAGCCACCCAGGTGCCCCCATTAAAAGTTCTTCACACAGTGATTTCTCATAGTAAAAATTCAATAAATATCAACTCTTGGCATTTTTTTCACAGAGGCAGTATAATGTCAGGGTTCAGAGAGAAGATTCTAGAGCTATATCCTGAGTTAAAAACCTGGCTCTACCATTTATTGGCCATTAAAGTGCGGATTGATAACATCTCTAAGCCCTGGTTTTCCATCTGAGTAACAGGAATAAAAGCATTATATATGACATGGAGTTAAATATGAGTATTTAGTGAGTTAATAATGTGTATCAATACAACTATCCCATTCACATACAAAGTTCCAATACATCAGAATTAATACTTTTCCATGGATATAGATTTACTAGAGCTGCTCAAGTAGGTCCTTTCGTTTTTTGCTTTCTTAATTTACCTTTTCAAATAAAGATAAGATTATTTTTTGAAATAATATGAAGATACTTCAAGGAACACTAGTAGTTCTTATTTAAAAAGTTTCAGGTAATTTAAAAATCTGCAATGCCTTCTTCTGACAGGAAGAAGTCCTTAAAAATTTTAGACTTCCTTAGAAACACAAAAAAGCTTACATCTTCAGTGTCTCAATAGTGGTTTCTTTGATTTATCTGAAGTACTAGGTAATGTTACAAAAGGCACCTGATTCCATTACATGGGGTAATGTTAATTAAATAATAAACTAAATATGCTGTCTAATTCTAGAAGTGTCCATTAAAGAACACACATGTTGGGTGCCTGGGTGGCTCAGTGGGTTTAGCCTCTGCCTTTGGCTCAGGTCATGGTCTCAGGGTCCTGGGATCCAGCCCTGCATCAGGCTTTCTGCTCGGCAGGGAGCCTGCTTCCCTGCCCCCCGCCCCCCGCCTGCCTCTGTGCCTGTCAAATAAATAAGTCTCTCTCTGTCAAATAAATAAATAAAATTTTTAAAAAAAGAACACACATGTTATGATTTACATAGTTGTGTCATAATCTACAGTTTAACAATGAGAGGAGCCAAAGTTTTATTAATCTCCATTCCCACTGTGATTAAAACTAATTAACAAAGTTAAATTACTACCTGTTACAAATAACCAATCTGTCTTTTGACAATAACACAAAATTAGGATTCTTGTCATCATGGTAGAAAAAAAAAATTCAAGAGACAATGTCTTATGTGGCATAGCTGACAATCATATTTCAATGTAAAGGAGAATCCTACAAATACAACAATGGAAATTTTGCAGATATTTATGACATTGGAAACAAGGGAGAAAGAAATTATTAAGCCTTAGAATATTTAGTGAATGTGCCATATTTATGTGGAGACATTTCACAGTGCCTTAACACTTTTTTTTTAAAGATTTTTTTAAAAGATTTTATTTATTTATTTATTTGACAGAGCAAGAGATCACAAGTAGGCAGATAGGCAGAGAGAGGGAGAAGAGGAAGCAGACTCTCTGCTGAGCAAAGAACCTGATGTGGGGCTCGATCCCAGGACCCTGAGATCATGACCTGAGCAGAAGGCAGAGGTTTAACTCCCTGAGCCACACACGTGCTCCAACACCATATTTTTATAAATTAAAGAGAGGTAATTACATATTTGGGTGATGGTGGTGGGAGATATGAGGGGCATAAAAAAAGTTAAAGAATGCTTAAACTTTGTCATATTAAGACACTTATTATAGATATTAATTGGAATTGATATAATAAAACTGAACATATATGTTTGTTAAATTTGTAAAGTGCAAATTTATATAAGTAACAGTATTCAGGTTGTTCAAAAAATTAAGAAAAAACAACAAATATATTAAAACCAGATCAAGATGGCAAAAATAAGGGACATGGGTGATTTAGTCATTTAGCATCTGCTTTCAGCTCAGGTTCTGGGGTCCTGGGATTGAGTCCCACATCAGGCTCCCTGCTCAGTCCCACATCAGGCTCCCTGCTTCTCCCTCTGCCTCTGCCTCTTTTTCTCTGTCTCTCATGAATATTTAAATAAATAAAGACTTTATAAAAAAAAAAAAAGCATGGCATATCAGTTCAGCATAGGTTATACTTTAAACAATCCTAAAATTCCAGTGGCTTAAAATGAAACAAGTTTATTTCTTGTTTATGCTGTATGTTCAATACTAGTTGGCTAGATGTTCTCTCTTTCTGATGACTGTACTCATAGAACAGCCATTACCAAGAATGTTACCTCTCTCCAGATCACAAGGGAAGAGATCTCTATGGGTCTCCATTGCTAGAAAGTGGCCTGGTCTAGAAGTGACACATATCATTTTCATTCTTGGTTCATTGGCCAGAGTAAACTCATGGATCAACCCAACCCTACGGGATCATGCAATGTCACCAGGTGCACAGAGTAAGAAATAATTGAATCCTGGGAAAACAGTATTAATGATTACCATGCAGGGTAGATCATCTAATCTATTTAACAGAAAGAATGTCAAAGAACAAAGAAACAGATCCTGTTACATAGGTAGATAATGCTAGTGAGTTCAAGCAGAAATTGTCTCCTGATGGCTTCATAAGAAACAAGATTACCAGCTGAGCTTGAAGAAGGGGCATGGAGTACTGGATAAGAGAGGAAAACATGAAGTAGAAGACCAAAAAATGAGGTAAAATGAGTGAGGGAAATAATAATGATTTTTGGTCAGCATAAATAGCTTACTTGCTATTAATAACCATAAATTAAATGGGACACAACTCACTAGATTATGTTTCTCCCAGTCACATTCAACTAGACAAAGAGGGGACGACCGTATTTAACAAGGACTGCCATTTTCCCAAGGGTTGAGAGTGTAGGCATTATAATTATAGAACAGAAAATAACCTTGGCAAAGAGGGAAGAAATGCATGAGGTTGAGAAGAGTGAACATTTTTGAAAGAAAGATTATGAAGTCCCTGAGGGGTCAAATAATTGACAGAAGTGAGATACTCTGAGAGCAAGTGAGATAGAGATGGTAAAACTGGAGGTCAGAGAGGAAGATGCTTGAAGTCAAGATTAATGAATTATTTCATTGGTAGTAACTGGACGAAAGTGGTTGGCTCTAGCCCAAGCAAGATCTTTGGAGGAAATGAGTTTGAGAAATCGAGAGGACAGCGTGTTAGAAGGCTGTTACATATGTGGATCCCCAAATCATTAAGGTTAGAGATGGGACAGGATAAGAGAGATTGACAGTGAGAGGGTGTCAAAATCTTCAACAAAGGAGGAGAACGAATGGATAACTGAGAAAGGACTGGTCGCTGGGAATACATATGATTCCTAAATACCAACAGAAATGACTTTAAAAGTGCCAAAGAAGAGCAAAGAGGACCCCTGCACTATCTCCAAGCTCAGTGACAAGAGAGGTAGAGAACTGACAGCCTCTTTGAATGACCTCAGAGAATAGCTAGATTGCGATCACAGTTAAAAAGTAAAATGAGCTTTCAGAGAAATACTTGAATATTTCGAAAAATATTGTTGACATTGGGAAATAAGTGCCAGAGGCCCCTGGGAAAGGAATTCAGAAGTTAGATATGAGTGGGAGGTAGGGGTAGAATGGGAAAATGTGAAGTCATAGGGCATTTAAGGAGTGAAAAATAAACAAGGATGTGGAATCCGGGTGCTAACTGGCAGCAAAAAGGAAAAAAGCTATTCTGCTGGCCTCTGGCAGACCGGGAGAGCACAGTGGGGAGAAAGGAAAGGTCATGTTTCGAGCTCAGATCCCTTTCAGAGGAGACACGGAGGCCTATTCTATGGGCATCGGGCTTCCTCCAGACTCCTTCACATATAGGGAAACTTTCGGGAGGTTTGTGTTTTTCGCAGATGATAAAAGACAAAGAATATCATTAAAAATCATGAAAATAGATCTTCACTTTATCAAGAACAGTATGTTATATTATGAAGTATTTTTATTTAATTATATCTGCATGCCTGCTGGGAGTAAAACATGAATAGTTTATTCTTCTCTTATATTGTTACTGCACATATAAATCACTTTTATCCTAACAGCATTTTAAAATTCCAACTTAGAGCTTTAATATTCTAAGCATTTAGCAGAACACGGACCAATCAAAGAAAATGTAATTTTCTTCTTTAAAAGTAAATCTCTGCTTCAGGCATTGAATATCCTGCTAGAGTTTCTATCCAATAAATAATAAACTAATACTATATCTTCAATTAAACAGGCAAATTCCTATAGGGCATCTCAAATAGATAACATTACTCTTCAGAAACGTATTTTCTACAGTGGGGAAAAAAATCCAATGCACTAATTCCCATATCCTAATCATTAGCATTTTTTGCTAAAAAAATTGACATAGCTCATACACTTCTAGAATTAAAAAAGTTAAAAAGCCCAGCCTTTGAAAAATGGCAGTAGCTACCTAACATGAAACATGAAAAACAGCATATGATTTTCAATAAAAGCACAGGCGTTCTCCAGTTTCTTCTCTTACTGATTTTAATACCAAGAAAGGGTTCACAGGAAGTGAACAGTAATGGAACCAGGTTATGGACACAACTCTGCCTCATGGATTTCTGGAAACATGTATCAGACCCATCTATAAATAGCCAACATAGGAGGAAATGAACTTTTTCTTCATCTGTACAGAAAATTCTATTCTTATTCCTTCTAATGTCAGTTTTCAACTTTAAAAAAGTACATATTCCAAAGATAGTCCACTTGCTCATGTACACACACACACACACACAGACACTACACAGGAAGATTATAGCAAGTAGCTCTGAATAATGAAGAGCAAACGAACTAGCTTACTGCCCTTATGTGGACACAACTGTATATCTTAGTGGGTTTCTTTTCCCTTTTTTCTTTAAAAAATTTTAAGAACTCATTTATTTATTTGACAGAGCGAGAGAACACAAGCAGGGGGAGCAGCAGAGAGAGAGGGAGAAACCAGCATTCCACTGAGCAGAGAGCCAGTATGGGGCTTGATCCCAGAAACCTGGGATCATGACCTGAGCCCAAGGCAGACGCTTTCCTGACTGAGCCACCCAGGCACCCCCTCCCTTTTTTTTCCCTCTTACTTTTCTTTTAAAAAATATAGAGATACCTCAAAGAGTTTTTGAAGTTAGGCAACAGAAGAAGAGTAAATAAAATCAAGTCACATAATTCTAAGTTCAGAATGACTTCAAGTTGCTGTAAGGTGACTGTCGTGAAGAAGGTGAGGCAGGAAATTAACGATCACGAAATATGCGGCCTTACATGTTGGCCCTTTTCCATGTAACATGTTTTCAAGGTTTATCCACGTTGTGTTACATATTAATACCCCATTACTTTTATGAATGAATAATATTCCATTCTATGGCTATACCATAATTTGTGTATCATTTTAAAAAAGATTTTAAAAAAATCTTTAATCTTTTTAATTTGTGTATCCATTAATAAAATAAGGGACATCCATATTGTTCCAATTTTTGACCACTGTAAATAATGCTGTGAATATTCATGTACAAGTTTCTGTGTGAACATGAGCTTTCAGTTCTGTCCGGTATATTCCGAGGGATGGAATTGCTTCTTCCTAGAGTAAATCTATTAACATATTGAGGGATTGCTGAACTGTTTTCCAAAATGGCTATGGCATTTTATATTCACACCAGCAATGTATAGTGTTCCAGTCACTTCACTCCTCACCAATATAGTTACTGTCCACCTTTTTGATTATAGTCAACCTAATGCATGTGAAAATGCCTCTCGTTTTGATTTGCACTCTCCTCAGGACAACTGATGTCGAACACCTTTTCATGCGTTTATTGAGCACTGGTATGTCTTCCTTGGATAAACATCTATTCAAATTATTTGCCCATTTTTTTCATCTGATTAAATTTCTTTTTATTGTTGAGACATTCTGTTTTAGTATGCGCTGGATACAAATTCCTCATCAGGTATCTAATTAGAAACTATTTTCTCTCATTCCATGTATTGTCTTTTCAGTTTCTTGATTATGTCCCCTTGTAACTTAATTGTTTTTTTTCACTTTGATGAAGTTTAGTTTTTCTATTTTATTTTCTGTTGCTTGTATTTTTCATATCCTATCTAAGTAATGTTTGTCCAAGGTCACATAAATTTATGACAATATTTTAAGATTTTCACAGTATTAGCTGTATATTTGGGTGTTGGATATATTTTTATTTAGTATGTATGCCTGGTAGGATGGTCAGTGTCCGGCTTTATTCTTTTTTTTTTGTTTTTTTAAAATTCAGCTTTATTGATCCAACAATCCTACTTCTGGGTATATCCAAAGGTAAGGAAAACAGGATATTGAGGAGATATTAAAGTATCTCAAACCTTCGATTTTAGGTATCTACGTATGATATATTAATACAGTATCTCAAACCTCTGATTTTAAGTATCTATGTATGATCACTTAAAAATTAATAAAGATTCCAGAAAACTTGATTTGGCATCATAGACAATATTAAAAAGTGTTATGTCTTGAAATCATGAAATGCCGTAATTTATCAGGGAAACTGAGGCTTCAGAACCTTGTAAACAGGAGCTGAGTGCCAGCTACATCACTTATCTTTAGATACTGGGTGAACCCCTATCCCCAAGTGTTGCTTCCATTTTTAAGGAGGAATAATATATTTGCTACATAAGATTCCTGTAAAATTAAGGGAGATATATGGCCCAATATAAGAGCATAGTAAACATTAATCACCATTAAATCCCCCCCTGAGGCCCATCAGACAAAGCCCAAAGGGAGCCAACTGCAACAACAGCTGCTAATCAACGACGAGTGAAAAAGAAATGAAGAGAAACTACAATTAGTTCAAGAATGATTCTAGGCAAATATCTTGCATTTTCTTCCTATCATTCCACGTCCTGTTTATTATAAGACAACATGTTAACTTTTTTTTCCCTCCAAAGGGGTATTATCCTTACATTTATGAAGTTATAAAGACTGTGGTCATATGCTTCTGGTTTAAAAACACAACTTGGTGACAAAATGGCTAAATTAGAACACCACGTTTTGAGGAAAAAAAATTTTTTTTTCAAAATATAATTCCAAACTTAAGAGCTCATCAGTTCAGAATCAGGTCAAGGACAGTCTGTATTAATTAAAAATAACTCTGAAATATAAAACAGTGTTTCTTCGGTTCTAGAAAGAGCAGTGAAGTGACTGTTCCATGAGGCTCTTGACGAACCAAATCGGTATAAATCATAAACATCACCTACTGCTGACAGAGGTTTTCTTTGGATTCTGGTAAAATTTCACCACTTCCTCTTTGTTTTGCTCATTCCCAATACTTTCACAAAGTCCCTATGGCTGAACGATCTCCGCATCCCAATCCGTGGAACCTATAAATAAGCTACCTTATGAGGAAAAAGGGACTGTGGAGATGGGATTAAGGTTACGGATTTTGAAATGGGGAGTTTCCTGAATTATCAAGGTGGCCTAATATAATCACATAAACCTTAAAGGCAAAGAATTTTTCCTGGCTTACTTCGGATAGAGAGATGTGCTAAAAGGAGAGAACCGGAGAGAGGGCAGTGTGAAAAGGACTCAGCCTGCAGCTGCCCGCTTTCAATATGGAGGAACAGAGCTGCCAGAAGCAAGGAGAGGCAAGGAAGCAGCTCCCCGCCCCCACTCCCCAGCCTCCAGATAAGAACACAGCCCTACCCACACTTTGATGTTAGCCAGGTGAGACTGGCTCAGATTTCAGGCCTACAGAACTCTGATAAATTTGCATTGCTTTAGGCCACTTAAATTGTGGTAATTTGTCATAGCAGCAATAGAAAATGAATACAAATGAATCTTCCATTACTCATGTCCTAAATTGTAAGCCTACAGTTACCTGGTACTGTTATGCTCACTTCCAGTTCCATAGCCTTTGTACCTCAATGTCCCCAGTTAGTCACATATTTATTTAATAAATGTTCTACAAATTGGAAAGGTTGCAGATGCTAGATCTTTGAAATTTTCATCCACTTATCCTATTGCATCCAAAATATCCTAAGTATATATCCAGTTATCGGCTATAAGATAAATAAAGGAAAAGGCAACATTTGACAGTAACATTTAAAAACAGCTACTGTGGGGTGCCTGGGTGGCTCAGTGGGTTGAAGCCTCTGCCTTCGGCTCAGGTCATGATCCCAGGGTCATGATCCCAGGGATTGAGCTCTGCATCAGGCTCTCTGCTCAATGGGGAACCTACTTCCCCCTCTCTCTCTGCCTGCCTCTCTGCCTACTTGTGATCTCTGTCTGTCAAATAAATAAAAATCTTTAAAAAAATAAAATTAAATTAAAAAAATAAAAATAGTTACTGTTTACAGGATGTCTACTATGTTCCAGGCACTTTCTATCAGCATTTCGTATTTTCAGTCAATTGCAACAGTTATTATTATAAACATCTTTGAGGTATAAAAATTGTGGCTTTGACAGATATCATCTGCCCTTGTCCAGTAAGAGGATTTAAACCCAAGTCTGTAAATCCCCAACTCACTTGAGAAAAAATCTTGTGTTGTATATAAGGTTTTTGTGTTAATGAGATGATCCTTAATGCAAGGAATAGCTGCCTCACTGTGAAATTTCTAAAGCCAGATTTTCACAGCCATAGAACAGAATTTCAGGGAAATCGGTATCATTAGCTTTGCCCTTCACAAAATCACTACAAAATCTCAATGTTTCAGGTCCCAAAGGAGAAAAGCAAAAAAGGCCAACTCTTCAAAATTTATGAAAGAAACAACAGTACGTGACATTAATAGATAAAGTATTGCATCCAAAATATCCTAAGTATATATCCAGTTATCGGCTATAAGATAAATAACACAAAACACAGAATAGGCATATTTATACAGAATATATAGTTTTCTATAGAACAGTTATAGATAGAAAGATTTATCTATCTGTTCTGCAAAAGGGTGTAATTTGAGCATGGAAAAATCTATCACTACTATCACAGGTAAAAATGACAACTAGGAGTACAAATCAAACCATAAAATTAAGAATTGTTTTCTGCTCTTAAAACCAACTATGTAGCTAATGTGAATTCAAGTATTTGGATTTTAAAATTACATTAACCAGTGTCACACTAATTTATTGTACATGATAAGCCTGTCTGTAAGTTTCCTTGTAATAACAAGCACAAAGTTGATTTCTAGCCAAGAACTTTTGGCATTATCATGACTTTAAAGGTTATAAGGGTCATATTAAGATTTCTAACTACATATTTAATAGAACTTTTTATGAACCTGGTGTTTCTTTTTAAAAAAATCAACTTATGAATCATTTATCTGATTCATTCATGAAAACTATTTCTGTGCTTAGTGTTGCATTAGCTACAGAACACTAGAAATTGCAAAATAGTTTTGAATCTTGATTTCAAGGAGGGTAGCTTCTTATGTGGGGAAACAGGTATAATTAATTTAATATAGAATTTACATGTTGCTTTTCTAGAGTTGGAGATGTTTTCTATCAAGGTAGATAGGATTATAATACCAATACCTGAGGAAAAGCAGGAATTATCCAGAAAAAGATCAGGTTGGGAAGGTAAGTATTATTGGCATAGAGAGCAACAGGAGCTCAGGATAAGGATAAGAGAAGTGGTGGCATGTTTAGGAGAAATAAAAGGAGTGATTCGATGAGTATAGAACACAAAGCAGACAGTGCCCAGAGGCAAAGCTGAGAGCTGAGAGAGATCAAAATGCACCGGCTCCATAAGGCCATGCTTACTTATCCTCAGAGAATGGAGACGCCACGCAGAAGAGGAAAAAAAAAAGTAATATATATATATAAAAACATATATATATATATATATATATACTCATATATATATACATATATACATATGTATATATATATATATATGAGTAAAAGGATCAGATTTGTTCCTTCACCCTGGCTTGAGGTAGAGAATGGTTTTAATGAAACCACTGAGTTGAGATGCTAAGGCAGACAACCAATTGTTTAGCAGTCAGATGGGTAGATAGGAGTAGGCATCGCCTTGAAAGCATTGGTCCATTTAAGGACACTATAGGACTCTTCTAGCAACTGGTTTCCAAAAGAAAGACACCGGAACGTAGTTCTTCCAAAAGCAGAGTGATGGAAGTATGATACAGGTCATCTTCTTAACCCAATACACAGAGATATGCTTTTTGACAGGGTGAAAAATCTAAGGTACAAACTTTAACCGAAACTCCATTTTCTCAAAGACAACAAAAATGATTCAGTAAATTGTACCACCTTCAGATTATATTCAAGAGGTATTTGAGAAGCCTAATCTCCAAAATTGATTTAATTAAGTGTCATGAGTAGTGGATATATTATATATTATATGTATCATATATATAATACATATTATATATATAATATATATAATGGAATTACGGAATTTCATTATATTTTGTCAAATTCAGACTATAGCTTATTCCTAAAACTTTTGGACCTGGCCAAATTTGAAATTAAGTATCATCTTTAATAAAGAGAAGTTCAGATAAGAAGTAGAGAGGCCTAGACTGGATTCTGAAAAAAGTATTTTAAATAACCTCTATATAATTCTCAAATATCAAACAATAAATTTCCTTAAGACTCTCAGTCTCTAGGAAAAAAAAGAAAATAACTTCAGAAATTATAGAAGGATCTATAAATGTATTCCAGTTATTTAGTTGTAATAAAAATACTTATTAGATGTATTCATTTTGAATGTACAAATAATATGTTAGCCATCAAATAGAAAAATAGCTTATTCATATATCTTTGTTATATCTACATTTTTATGTTTTTACAAAACTTAAGGAACTTGAAATCAGATTTATTAGTGACGGAGTGATATGTCCTGTGGTAAGTTGATAATGTGGTTTGCCACCAACTTTGGCCTACGTTGGTCCTGCTTTTATATTTTCTTTCTGCTTGAAAAAAAAAAAAGGCTTCAAACAAAATGCTCACATTTTCTCTATCAACTTAAAATAAAAAGAGAAATGGATGCTGCTTTAAAATCATGTTTGTAAGAATGTTAGTAAACACTTTATACTCATGCATACTTTGAGTATGTGAAGTTCCAGAATCTTTTTCAAATTGTATTCATTTACTTCAGGTAATGTGCTGTTAGCCATGATATTTGTAAGAATAAACAGTACATATGAACAATTTTCTCACTTTAAAAAGTGTTTAACAACATAGTCAGGAAAATTCTTTTTAGAGTATAAAAAATAAAAGAATCCTTTATTAGAAATAGAACTTCAGGGATGCCTGGGTGGCTCAGTCGGTTAGGCAGCTGCCTTCGGCTCAGGTCATGATCCCAGTATCCTGGAATCAAGTCCCACATCAGGCAACTTGTTCTGTGGGAGCCTGCTTCTCCCTCTGCCTCTGCCTGCCACTCTGCCTGCCTGTGCTCTCTCTCTCTGACTCTAACAAAAAAATAAAATCTTAAAAAAAAAACAAAAAAACACACAAGGAAATAGAACTTCATTTTTTCCTGAAAAGCAATTTGATAAAAAAAACATTAATAGCTTTAACCATTTTATGAATTTGACCATATAATGTTGCTTCTAGGATTCTATTTCATGAGAATAATTATAATAAAATTGTGCTTTTCTCTATTTTCCCCACTTCTTGGAAGAAAATCAGTGCAAAAGGAAGAAAAATGCAGGGCTTTTTTTAAAACTGTTTGACCTTGAATACTGGTTATCTCCAGAGGGAAGAGGAGGAGAATGGAATCTGAGGCATGTGAGCCATTTGTTATGTTTCTTCAGAGATTTGAAGCGAGGGAAGTAAAATATGAACATCTGATAAATAGTATACGTGTTTTTTTATTAAAAAATAAATGTTCAAAATAAGACCAATGAAAGACTTCAGCTACAAAAAGTGCACAACAAATCAATACAGCATTAAACAAACCCACTGAATATGTAAGGTATTCAATAAAACAGCTTTGCCTTGCCTTGTTTGATTCATAATTAGAAGAACTTTCCTTTGAATTCCAATTTAATTATACTTAATCCAATGTGTACGACTGAGCACCAATCCAAGATACCCCATCTGAAACAGTCACGGATTTCTAGAATTTTTTTATTAGCAACCACACACACACACACACACACAAAAACAAACAAAAAACAAAAACAAAACAAAAAGCAACAACAAAAAAAAACCCTCTTAAAATCTAGAATAGAGTAAGAAATCTTGCAAATGGAGAGTGCAGAAAATTCCAGCAGCCTGAAAATGACTACTGAATAAAACTAAGTGATTTTAGGATACAAAAAACTGCACAGTGAAATATCTCATTAATAAAAGTTGAATCTGGACAAATCCTGTGTAAGATGTTTTCCTTTGTCATTGTGTTTACAATATAAATCTCTCTTGGGTAAATAATTGTACTCTTTCGTCTCACTAAAATTTAAGTGTATATAGTGGTAGCTTTCCTCCCTCTATTTAAAACAAAAAAACAGCATCATTGTGTCATTTGAGAAGACCTTTTTACCTACTTTCTTGAACATTAGAACAAAAATGAGAAATCAGCAGAGATTTAGTTTCTCTGGTCACTAAAATGTTCGTATGTGAGTATATTTATATATTTGTGACTGTGATAATTTATATACTAAAATGTCCAACTGTACATTTCTATAACCTTTAACTTTTCTCAGAAGATCAACAGGGCAATCCCTCTACCTATTCCCAAGGCCTAGTATGTTCAGTCCCTCCTGTTTCTGGATGCTATTGCTTTTCCTAATTGTTCATCTGTACTAAGAAGAGCCTGATCTGTTGTCCTACTGCACTGAAAGCCTTTTTTTGTTTGTTTGTTTATAAGATATAAACAATAAATCTTATTAGAGTAAGATATACTTGGCGATTGAACTACACCTTATGTGAATGATCTATATAAACAGAGGATAGAAGGGAAAAAAGACATCCATGGCAATGAATCAGCATCTGAGCATTTGTACTGTTTTGTCATCAGTTCTAATTGAAATAAATAAAAGATGATATTCTGATATCTAAAACACTTTTAACTAAACTGATCTCCATAAGTGAAGTAGCAGCAGAAGAAAGTGGCCCCTAGATAACTTACTTCCTCATTAAGTTGCCCTCCTACATATTACTATCATCTCAACATGACAGTGAAACATAGGCCCTTGTTGTCATCCCAGAGAGATCTTTGGATTGAGATTTTATAAGGTCATCACTACCTTCTAGGGTTTTGAGTAAGGAAATGATAAATATTGTTTTATCCTTTTCCAAAATAATTCTTACCCTTTCTTAGAAAATGAAAAAAATCACAAATACATTATTTCAAGAAGGATAATGGATTCATTTCTTTGGGCAAAGAACCAAGGGGTCTATTGACAGAAGTACTAGAAGTAGGAGAAAGGTGGAGAGGTAAGTATCTAGAAGGATAAAAGTTTTCTTGAAGTTCTCAGTGTGGTCCATATAGTTTCCTTGATTCTGATCACCCAGCTAGTTGTAACTGGTGTTGAGCAGGCAGCTTGACTAGGGCTATTTCTACCTGAGTGATTAAGAATGATTCAGTATAAGGGCACCTGGGTGGCTCAGTGGGTTAAGCCTCTGCTTTCAGCTCAGGTCATGATCCCAGGGACCTGGGATGGAGCCCCGCATCGGGCTCTCTGCTCAGCAGGGAGCCAGCTTCTCCCACCCCCCCGCCCTCTCTCTGCCTGCTTCTCTGCCTACTTCTGATCTCTATCAAATAAATAAATAAACATCTTTAAAATTAAAAAAAATTAAAAAAAAAGAATGATTCAGTATGACACAGAATTCACATTGTGTAAGAGAAAGTTTAGAGTGGTCATTCAAAATGTTTATTGAAAAAGAATGAATAGATGAATGGATGGATGGATAGATAAATTGATTCATCATCTATTTTTCAGTTTAGCCATATGAATTAAAGAATTAGAGTTAAAAGAAGACGGAGATACATACTTCACACATACGTATGACAAAAGGTTAAGATATTTTAAGCATAATTAATTCAATAATTTTGAATCATCTGAAAAGGGAGGATGAATGTCAAACATATAGACCATAAGTAATGACAAAAAGTATAGAGATATGTTATTGCTTAAAATCGAAGGATTTTCGCATGTTAAATAAAAAAGAACAAAAAAAAATGACAAAATGTGGCAAGACAAGTACCTGCAAAATTTTATGCCACAATAAGACCTATTGAGATCCAAAGATTAATAATGAAACTACTAAGAGTTTTGTGAATGATGAAATGTAAAAGTCTATAAAAGGGAATGGGACTGACAGAAAATTTTAATCAGAAACAAAAAAATTATTTACTTAACAATATGCTAGCATTTTATTAATTCCTACACTTTGTAAATAGTTATATCTGGTTTTGTAGAGGGAAGTCTCCCTGAAAATACTGTCAACATTTTTGTAAGAAACAAATAATATAAGAATTAAATATATACTCATTGTCTAAAGTTGAAAAATCTTTATCTTAATAAAATAATCCAAATTTTTAAATGAAGATGTTCACTGCAGTATTATTTAAATATCAAAAATTAGGAGGCACTTGAATTTCCATCAGTTAGGAAACAATTCAATTATGCCGCTTTCTCTCCATTGAATACTGTGTAGCTAACTAAATTATGGGGACTTTAAAAATTGATGTGGCACAGGTGTTGTTTGACACAAACATAAAAGAAAACAGCATGAGTGCTGTGAAGTGTGTAAACCTGGTGATTCACAGACCTGTACCCCTGGGGATAAAAATATATGTTTATAAAAAAATAAAAAACAAATAAATTAATTAATTAAAATAAAATAAAATACATAGGTTCTGACTACAACTATTTTGAACTATTAATATTAATGTGCAATGGAGAAATAAATCAAAATTACAATAGGTGTGATTAGTTAATTAAGTCATGATTAATTCTTTCTTTCATACATTGTTTCATGTGCTTATTCACCTTTATTATTGGCTAAATAGTCACAGGCAAATAGATAGTTAAGGCAAATGAATGAGTAAGATGGATAAATGTGCCTCCTTTTAATTTTTTTTTCTCACACAGGTACGCATATACTATAAGATAAAAGTTTAATTAAAATTGAATTACACCAAAAAAAAAAGAAAAAAAAATTGAATTACAGGGGCGCCTGGGTGGCTCAGTGGGTTAAAGCCTCTGCTCTGCCTTCCGCTCAGGTTGAGCTGAAGGGATCGAGCCCCGCATAGGGCTCTCTGCTTGGCGGGGAGCCTGCTTCCTCCTCCCTCTCTCTCTGCCTACTTGTGATCTCTGTCTCTCAAATACATAAATAAAAATCTAAAAAAAAAAATTGAATTACAGTTTTTCTTAATATGGTTTAGTTTTCCCAGAATTTTCTTTTATTGAAAAAAATCCTAGAGGGTCAATTGTTGATTTTGTCTGCATTTCCCTCCTGAGCTCCTTTCCATTTAGTTAACAAAAAGGTGGATTTGTTGCTAAACTACCATTACGAAGTTACTTAATTCAATCTGAAACTATTCCTAAAGGGGACCAGTATTAACAGAGAGAAAGTATTGGCATGATCAAAATTTTTTTGAGGAATTGAAGTGTTTAACCAGGCAGTGAGAACATTAATAATTTATAAAGTAAGTCAGCACATAAAGCCGAACGAGGTGACTCCTAACGGCTACAGAATAAATCAAGAAACTTGCTAAGGAGATGCCAAGAGAGCTGATAAGCTTCAAAATAATAGGTTTTTTGACCTCTCTAAACAGTTGCCATATTTGATCACAAAATGAAAGTTTATGAAAGGTTTGTAAATTTAAAGCATATCCTTCTGTTCATTAAAAAAAATCAGTTATAGACTACATACAAAGCCTGATCATATTCTTTTTCAAGGAAAGACCATTAGATGGCACTTACTAATGAGATTACTTTTTATTACTAAGAAGATTGTGTGTGTCTGTATACACACACACATACATATAATCTGTTTACAGGTAGGGCATGAGACATAAAAGAATCTAAACTTAAGGAATTTAGTAAGTTTGAATGAACAAAGGCATTTTTAAAGGATGGCTGGGGCTCAAATTTGAAAAGTTTTAATAGAATGGCTATCTCATGACTCTCATTTTTTCTGAAGCTTGAATGTAATTTAATTATAGTGTGGACATTCTCTGGGATTCCACAGTATACCATACTACTAACTAGCACAGCACATTCACAGTGAATCCCCTACTCAGCAGCAGAGTGTGATTTATGCACCATCCAGATTTCACTGACATCTCAAAATCTTGAGTAACAATAAATACAATAACATTCCAAACCAAATTGAAACATTCAACCCTATTATATGAATTTTTCTGGAGAAAGCAACATATTAAGTTGTTGAGACATTTTGGATTCTCTCACAGTCTCTTCCAAGGGCATATCTACCAGGGGCACAAATCTGGCAGTTGCCTGAGTCCATGGGTGGGATGTCATCAAAGTCTAACATAGAGGCTGTTATTTATTCAGATATATGTCTTCCTTTCTTTCCTAATTATAGCTGACCAACGGTTGACTACAAAAGGACAGCTTTTCTGAAACTGAGTGCTGGCCAGTGGGATATAAGTGGGAAGTGAAAAGCAGCAGCGTCTGTGAACATTCTTTGAAAGACGCTGTTTGCCTTTAGCTGGTTCTTATGTTTTCCTTTCTGTATCCTCCCACCCAGAACTTAGCTACTGATACTTTAGACAATGGTGCCAAAGGCCACCCCGTAGAGATGGAAGAACTATGAGCTATAAGGGACCTCAGTCCCTGGGGAGTTTTGGAACTGAAACAATTTACGAACATTTAACCTCATATATCTAGGCATTTAAAGAGAAATAAAGTACTGCGATTTAACAACCACTGTTATTTTAGGTTGGTGAAACTTACTGCCAAACAGAATTCTATTATTTTACAGAGGAGAAGACAAGGCTGCATATACCAAGTGCCTCTGAGATACGCCGCTCAATATGGTAGTCACTGGCCCCATGAGACCACTGGGCACTTGAAATATAAAAAGGTGAACTATGCCATTTGTGACAACATAGATGGACCTAGAGGGTAATATGCTAAGTGAAACAAGACAGACCGAGAAAGACAAATACCTATAATTTTACTCATGTGTGGAATCTTAAAAAGCCCAAAGGAATAAACAAACAAAAAGCAGAATCAGATCTATAAATACAGAGAACAAACTGGTAGTTGCCAGAGAGAAGAGAGGTGGGGGGATGGGCAAAATGGATGAAGGGGAGTGGGACCTACACACTTTCAGTTATGGAATAAGTAAGTTATGGAAATAAAAATTACAGGATAAGGTACATAGTCAATGATATTGGCCTATTGTTGTATGGTCACAGATGGTAGCTACACTTGTAATGAGCATTACATAATGTATTGAGACACTGAATCACTATGTTGTATACCTGCAATTAATAAAACATTGTGAGTCAGCTATACTTTAAAAATTGTTTTAATCTATATGGTTTCTTATATGACTTAACATGAAAATATTTTTCTTTGGCAAATATGTTTTATGCCAACGCTTATATAAGTGGAAAGGGCATATTTGAATAACAAAACTATTTAAAGCCTTTATTTATGATAAAACTACATGGCAAATTTACCTAATTCTTCAATTTTACAGAGTATTTTCAAGTGTTTCACTGGGGGCGCCTGGGTGGCTCAGTGGGTTAAAGCCTCTGCCTTCAGCTCAGGTCATGATCCCAGCATCCTGTGATCGAGCCCGGCATCCGGCTCTCTGCTCGGCAGGGAGCCTGCCTCCACTCTCTCTCTGCCTGCTTCTCTGCCTACTTGTGATCTCTGTCTGTCAAATAAATAAATAAAATCTTTAAAAAAAAAAAAAGAGTTTCATTGGACCACTTTAAAATTTCTCTATATATCATGTACTAGTAGGAAAATGATAGATTTAGTATATTTTACTTACTGTTATAGTAGAAAGTTATTATTCACATTATAGCTAGAAAGCCAATACCTTTATTATGTTACTGGAATTCTTGGTCCAAAGGGGGTTATGTAAGTTAATTCTGGCAAATATTTATACTTCATTGCTTCTTTTCTTTTTTTTTTTTTTTAAAAAAAAAAGGGGGGGTTTGGGGAAAGAGAAATGACAGATGGATTTTCTCCCCCAGCAAATATTTTTCTTTTGGACAGTTTTATTGTACTGTATGCAATAATTTATAAAGTCCTTTCCTGACCCTAAGTAAGGAGGCTTTTGTCAAGCTTGAAGTCATATCCCCTTTTTATCATGTTTATTGGTTGAAAATAACATTTTAATCCTTAAAATCCCACTGGGCCAGTCAAAACTCTACTAATTTATATAAAGCATCCAAAGTTACATGAGGAAATTTAAAAACCTCTGTGTTGAAAACACACACACACACGATCGTTTTTAATGTAAAAGAGTAAGAAGTCAATCTACAAAGCAGATAAATTTCAACTTTTATATAAAAATTAGATTGAACAGTATGCAGTAGATTAGTATAGACCAAGAGTTAATATAGGACTGATAAGTGAGAATCACTGTCTCATATCACTATGTGCCCTATCTAACATTTTTTCTATTTCCTGATATCTTAATTTTTTTCCCCATAATGGTCTGGCCCATTACATATTATCATTGAAAAAAATGTAAACTAGTGAAGACTAATTTTTTGTACTTTATGTAACTATAGTCTAATACATAAGCACTAACTTCCAAAAATATATTGGACTTTAGAACAGAGAAACCAGCAACAACATAATTATTTGAGTAACTGTATAAGTAAACAGTCTTAATTTGGATATAAAAAACAATAAATGGGAGAAAATAAATTCTAAAGACAATATTTTCATAAATTAGACAAACATTAGCATTTTAGAGGTAAGATTATCCAATATATACTCACATCAAAATGACATTAATACAATAAGGACATATGTCTCAAGAAATGTAAATTGTCAATGGGCAAGATAACTACTTTTACTAGATACTCCGACTCCATTACTAGATTCTATATAAAACACTTTTGTTGGCTTTGTTTAACCACAAGAGTAAGAATAATATCTCATAAGGCAGGAAGATCAAAGGAAAAAGTCAAGACCAGAAACTGCAGCTACTCTTGAAAACCCATACAAAGGAGCTGATAGTAAGAAGCACATCTAGGAATGGCATCAATAGACATTTTGCAAAAAGGTACACTTTTGTAAAAAATAAAAATGCAATTTTAGAAATAACAAAATAGGTGGTTTAAATACCAATTTAGAGCTGAAATGAGAGTTTATGAACCAAAGACACAGCTGAAAAAAATAAAGAACAGCAGAGAAGCAGGAAAAGAAAGATAGTAAAAGGAACGGAACATGAATATTAGATTGAGGAAACCCCAGCAAAGACCTAGTAGGAAACCCAGAGACATTATGGCTTAAAAATTTCCAAAACTGATAGAAAGCATGAGGCCACAAGGACACTACTAGTAATGATAAAAAAAAAAAAAATCCACACTTACACATCACACGACAAACACGTGTCTACACACCATCTTGGAGCAGAAATTAAGGATACCTCACGTACAAGTGTCAGCAATCGACTCAACAGCAAAAATGAAAGCCTAACAAAATCTTCAAACTGTATTTCTAGCAAAACTATCTTTCATGAATGAGGTCAAAATAAAGATCACTGCATCTATAAAGAACTCCTCAAACTCAACACACACAAAACAGATAATCACGTCAAAAAATGGACAGAAGACATGAACAGACACTTCTGCAAAGCATACAAATGGCTAACAGATACGTGAAAAAATGTTCATCATCACTAGCCATCATGGAGATTAAAATCTAAACCACACTGAGATACCACCTTATACCTGTTGGAATGGCCAAAATTAACAAGAGAGTAAACAACATGTGTCGGAGAGGATGTGGAGAAAGGGGAACCCTATTACACTGTTGGTGGGAATGCAAGTTGGTGCAGCCACTTTGGAAAACAGTGTGGAGATTCTTAAGAAATTAAAATAGAGCTTCCCTATGACCCTGCAATTGCACTACTGGGTATTTACCCCAAAGATACAGATTAGTGAAAAGAAGGGCCAAAAGAACCCCAATGTTCATAGCAGCAATGGCCACAGTCGCCAAAATGTGGAAAGGACCAAGATGCTCCTTAAGGGACGAATGGATAAAGAAGATATGGTCTATATATACAATGGAGTATTATGCCTCCATCAGAAAGGATGAATACCAAAGTTTCGCATCAACATAGATGGGACTGGAAGAGACTATGCTGAGTGAAATAAGTCAAGCAGAGAGAGTCAAGTATCATATGGTTTCACTTACTTGTGGAGAATAAGGAATAACACGGAGAACATTGGGAGATGGAGAGGAGAAGTGAGATGGGAGAAATCGGAGGGGAAGCCAAACCATGAGAGACTCTGGACGCTGAGAAACAAACTGAGTGTTTTAGAGTGGAGGGGGGTGAGGAGTTGGGCGAGCCTGGTGGTGGGTATTATGGAGGGCAGGGGTTGCATGGAGCACTGGGTGTGGTGCTTATACAATGAATTTTGGAACACTGAAAAGAAATTTAAAAAAAAGGAAAGAAAGGAAAAAAAGAGACCAAGCCCAACACTGACTTAACTGTAGAGAACAGACTGATGGTTACAGAGGAGATGCGGGTGGATAAATCAGTGAGATAGGGTTCAGGAAGTTATAAAAATACTAAAGATATTAAGTAAAGCATTATTATACACAGAGATTCTGTGTCAGAATACTTTAATCTGAGAATGCCTTTTCTTTTCATCATATTTAAATATCTTTTGTTTGTAATTTCATGAGAAAAAGTAATTTGTAAAAACAAAAGATCTTTTGTTTATAATTTCAGGAGAAAAAGTAAAAGTAATTAAATTTTAAACCTAGTTTAAAAATGGGAAATTTAAAATGCACCTGACATCTAAATATACACTGATAACCATTAGTAATACTGATAATATTGTGGCCGACTTATTTCCTTATATGGGTACTACTAGTACTACCACACACAACACTCACTTTAATACACAGGGTTGGAATTTATTATAATTATATACTTTATGTTATGTACCACATATTTGTGCTCTGCTTTCTTTTTTACTTATCAGTCTATTATGAGAAATATACCACAATCTTAAAATTTCTTGGCTTACATTCTTTTTAAAGAGCTAGACAACATTGCATTAAAATGGAAGAGCCATAGGGATGCCTGGGAGCCTCAGTTGGTTAAGCAGCTGCCTTTGGCTCAGGTCATGATCCCAGCATCCTGCGATCGAGTCCCACATCGGGCTCCTTGCTCAGCAGAGAGCCTGCTTCTCCCTCTACCTCTGCCTGCCATTCTGTCTGCCTGTGCTCACTCTCTCTCCCTCTCTCTCTCTCTGACAAATAAATAAAATCTAAAAAACAAATCCTGAATAAAATGGAAGAGCCATAATGTATTTAACCAATTTCTCCTGATTTTTTTTCCAATTTCTCCTGATACAGTTAACACAAAAATAAAGAATTGTAGGATCTTTGTGTGAATCTATTTTTTCTTTGAAGTGAAACAATTAAAAATCTATTTTTTCAAAAGTATAAATAGCATCTAAAGTTGGGTTCAGTAAATTTCCTTCCAAAAAAATTTACCAAGGTAGCAGGCTATCAACAGTGTATAAAAGTGTCAATATAAATAATTTTCTTAAATGGCCAACTTTGAACCTCTGAAAAATTTAATCCTGATTGAGTTATTATATGATTGCTTATTAATGCTAAGATAAATATGACTGTATTTACTTTGTTATACTACATTATAAGAAATAAACATATAGACCTTTTAATTTAACAGAGGTACCCACATTGTGTGTACAGTACCAAAACAGCCTAGATAAATATATGAATAATAGGTGTATTATGGAATGAATATTATATAATATATCCAGGAATAATATGGGTATGTGATATAAATGTGATGAGCAGTGAATTCTACAACTCTCAAATAGATTTTTGGACTTCAGTCTCAGTACAGTAAAGCATTAGTATGTCATATTGCCATTTTTATCATGGGAGTTTTGCAACTAAATAAATATATTTTCCATTAGTTTGTGGTATAAACAAACAAACACAAGCAGACTCTTCCAAACTTCCTGACCATAACTGAAGCCAGTTTTGGATAATGTTTTCACTGTGGCATAGAAAATTAGAAAGAGTCAATCTGTTAATGGCAAACATGAAGATGTAGCAAATATGAATTCAGTTGACCTGGTTCTCAGCCAATAACACCAGCTGCACAAGAACTGAAAAACAGCAGGTGAAACTGATAAACCACAAATAATTTAATAACCCAGCATGCCAATATAAGGGTTTTCAGGTCTAAAATTGACTAGTTATTAAGGGATGTCTGAAGTCTCATGGAAATTTAAAGAAGACTCAATGATATTTTGAGGGTTGAAGAATGAAGTGGGACAAAAATTCTAATGGCAAGTAATAAAAAATGTAAATAGTATCAGCAAAAAAAAAAGAAAAAAAACATACAGCTTAGCATTAAGGACAAAGAAGTGTATGGATATCTCATTATAGCAATTTTGAGTTGGATTCAGTTTACAATTAATCAATTCATCATGCAGAGAACCATTTATGAAAAGGGTGACAGCTAATATCAATCAAGAAGCCTGAGGAAAGCAAGCTATAAATTTTGATTCCTTCTTATCTTCAAAATAATAGTGTTGGGAGTTCTCCCAAGTATTTTACTCTAGAGAGCATACATTGTTTCTATTTTAAATGTTAGCTATTTTATTGGAAACCTTCTGAATAAAATTTTAAACTGCAGGATTTAGAGCTAAGTTTAGTTGATATGATTTACCTGTTTTACTTTTGCTTTCTCCTAAGAGTACACAATTTTATACACAGCATCTCAATCTACTTATGTTGGTATTCCGAGTCTTGTAAAAGGCACTGAGAAAATGCACAATCTGTTCCTGCTAGAATGATTAAATGTCAGACAAATGCATTCTGAGTTGAAAATCTTTAAAACTGTGGAATTTGAACAATCTTGATGAGCTAGGAACACATAGTGCAAAAAGTATACATTTTTCAGGCATGTGTGTTTGACTATGTCCCTTCCAAAATCTCATTGCTTGAAATGAAACTGCATATATTTGAAAAAATAATTATAAAATAATTTAAGAAAACATTACTTCTTTCCTAAACATTTTCTACAACTCTGTATACTCAAATCAATGGTTGCAACTGTGGCAAAGTTATAATCTGTACTATAAAATTTCCTGTCAACTGCTACTGTGTGCTTATCTATTTATGTATTTATTTTAGTAAGCTCCACACCCAGCAGAGCTCAATCTCACAACCCTGAGATCCAGACCTGAGCTGAGATCAAGAGTCAGACACTTAATAGTCCAAGCCATGCTGGCACCTCTCGTGTATTTATTTGATGTGCAGATATTAGGGATGTGTATTCAATTTTTTCTTACCTTATAGCCATACTCAACTGTAAGTTTAATAAGAGAAGAGCCACAACTAATCATACTAGATTATACTAGTGTTTGCATGTGTGTAATCAAGTCTCTCTCTCTCTCTCTCTTTTTTTTTTTTTTTTTTTGGTGACTTGGAAATAATGCTTTTATTTATTTTTTAATTTTATGTTATTTATGTCTCTTTGTGAGTTTCAGTAATTTTATGTGTCTTATAGGTTAAATGGGAGGGAAATAGAAGGAGAATGGAATTAAAATCACGGTCTTTTGACGTTCTGGGCACTTCCACCAATTCTTAAAGGAGCTACAAGATAAAGTAAAACATCAAAAATGGTGAGAACAAAGAAAAGAATAAATTGGAAGTACAAATAGAGAGGCAAAAGTGGACCAGAAAATAGAAAGGCAGACAGAACGAAGAGGGAGAGTGCCAACAAATTTGAACTGCTTACAAGTTCTGCTGATAATATCATTTTATTACTAATTTCAGTGTACTGTATAAAAGGAAATTCTGATATTCAAAAAGCTGCCTTTGGGTTGCCTGTGTGGCTCAGTTGGTTGAGCACAGTACTTGATTTCGGCTCAGGTCATGACCTCAGGGTCATGGGATTGAGCCCCCACCTTGTACTCCATGCTCAGCAGGGAGTCTACTTCTCTCCCTTTCCCCTTGCCCAACCCCCCCATAAACAAATCTTTAAAAAAAACCTGCCTTCATTTACATGCATTAAATTTTCATTACCCATAATGACTAGAACCTATTTCAAGGCAATAAATACTATAATTACTATTAAGTACAGATATCTTCCAAATCTCTGTTGACACTTAAACAATTTAAGCATTGAAATAGAATCTTTTCCAATGGTGTATGCCCCTTCTGAAAGGTATCCAGCTCTATGACATTTTAAACTCTGCTAAATGAGAGAATCGCCAGATAAACCATGGAATTTTTCTTTCTCTCTGTGACCGGAGATAAACTAAATCTATCAGCAGAAAATTTTTACAAAAGCATGAAAAATAATTTCCTGCACTTAGCGACATGAGGGGTGTTAAATTGTGCCAGGGAATAAATAACCATAAACTATGTGCAAGAAAGAATGTTCTAACAAGCTGTAATAGGATGTGTTCCCATTCTTTGATTTTTCTTTCCATTAATTATACTATTGTGGTGCTATAATCATCCGTTGGTCACAGTGATAAACCATTGTGTGATTATCTTTCTCTACACTGTGTCTAAAGAATAAAAGAAACAAATAAATCGTACGTGCTACGGATGCTCAATAATCTGAAGCTACCAATATGAGGTAGGCATGTCAATAGAAAATGTAATTATTGAAAAAGGTTAAAAGTAAAATTTAGAGATTTTAAATAGTACAAGGAACATAATGGCGTTTCTCTTAAATAAATAACAATGTTGCATTTCAGGGAAGAGCTAATGAAATTTTATATTTATGGCCAAAACTCCAAGCTGCCATTACCATTTCTCTAAAATTAATTTCAGCTAAAAGATCCCGTAAGCTGGATATCCATTAATTTTGTATTGGTCACTTGTTGAACTAAAAGAAATGCTGAAGCAGAAGGTATCTGCCCAAAGAAGAATATTGATAGCTACTGCAGCAAGCATAAATAAGAGTGTCTTGCTGAATGTATGTAGAAAATAAAGACATTATTTATACTCAGTGGCAGGTCTGGAATGGTTTTTGGCAGGAAAAGTCAAAAAGAGATGATTTACAGGCTTCCTTAGGAATTAAGTAGAGTTCTAAGGAACTAGTGTAAAATGAATTTGTTTGGGCAACATGATAAAGCATAGGCTAGAAAATTCTACTTCCTTTTCATGAGAATGTCTGGGACATGTGTAATTATGCCTAAGCAGCCTAGTATCTCAATGACATCAATTCAGGAACTCTTTATTAAATGTTTATTTTCTCTGAAAACTATTTTGGGAAAAGTTAAATCGTTTCCCACTGCTATACCACACTATAAAGATTAAATCTCCCTGAATCAACAAATGGTATTAGAAAAACTGGGCAGCCACATGCAGAAGAATGAAACTGGACCATTTCCTTGCACCACACACAAAAATAGGCTCAAAATGGATGAAAGACCTAAATGTGAGACAGAAATCCATCAAAATCCTTGAGGAGAACATAGCAACTTCTTCCTAGAAACATCGCCAAAGGCAAGGGAAGCAAGGGCAAAAATGAACTATTGGGACTTCATCAAGATCAAAAGCTTTGCACAACAAAGGAAACAGTCAACAAAACCAAAAGATAACTGACAGAATGGGAGAAGATATTTGTGACATATCTGATGCACCATATGACATATCAGATATGTCAAATGACTTATCAGATAAAGGGCTAGTATCCAATATCTATAAAGAACTTACCAAACTCAACACCCAAAGAACAAATAATCCAATCAAGAAATTGGCAGAATACATGAACAGATATTGCTGTAAAGAAGACATAGATTACCAACATGACCAACACAGACACATGAAAAAGTGCTCCACATCACTCGGCATCAGGGAAATAGAAATCAAAACCACAATGAGATACCACCTCACACCTGTCAGAATGGTTAAAATTAACAAGTCAGGAAACAACAAATGTTGGTGAGGATGTGAAGGAAGGGGAACCCTCCTACACTGTTGGTGAGAATGCAAGCTGGTGCAGCCACTCTGGAAAACTCAAAAAGTTGAAAATAAAGCTACCCTACAACCCAGCAATCATACTACCCTAAAGATACAAACATAGTGATCCAAAGGGGCACATGCACCCGAATGCTTATAGTAGTAATGTCTAATAGGCAAACTTTGGGAAAAACCTAGATGTCCATGAACAGATGAATATATAAAGAGGATGTGGTATATATACACAATGAAATACTATGCAACCATCAAAAGAAATGAAATCTTGCCATTTGCAACAATGTGGATGGAACTAGTGGGTATTATGCTGAGCAAAACAATTCAATCAGAGAAAAACAATTACCATATCATCTCTCTGATATGAGGAATTCGAGAGGCAGGGCAGGGGTTGGTGGGAAGTAGGGAAGGAAAAAATGAAACAAGATGGGATTAGGAGGGAGACGGACCAAAAAAGACTCTTAATTTCACGAAACAAACTGAGGGTTGCTGGGATTGGGGAGAGAGGTAGGGTGGCTGGGTTATGGACATTGGGGAGGGTATGTGCTATGGTGAGTGCTGTGAAATGTGTAATCCAGATGGTTCACAGACCTATACCCCTGGGGCAAATAATACATTATATGTTAATAAACAGCAACAACAACAAAATTCCCTGAATCAGATAAAAGTTTTCTGAAATATTTAGGTCATGCAATTAATGTCAAAAGATAGTCTATTTTTATTAATGCAACCCTTTGAAGGAATAAGCTTTCTATAAAATATGTAAATATGATTGTCTTAATATAATGCTAAAACAGAAGCATTATCTGATGTAAACGGGGAAATGGCACAGTAGTCATATAGTTCTAACCTTTCTGGCAGCCACACTAATAAAGGGAATATGAAGTTTTGAGGTTATGTAGCTTTCATATCATATTACAAAAACACATAAAATCATGTGGAGAGACAAAAAAAATGTATTTAGTTCTAATGCTAAGAACTTATTGTACAGTTCTTTCAAAAGTGAAAACAAGCATAATAATTAACATTTGCTAAATGCCTTATACAAGTCATGTTCTCAGTAAGTTTATATTACTGATGAAGAAATGAAGAAATACTTCTATGGTTTATTAAAATTACTGAAATTATTTTGATATGAGCTTTTCTAATGTGTATCTCAGAAAAAAATCAAATTGTGCTATTAAAACATATTTCTGTTAAACCAGAACTTCTTAATATTTGGGGGGACAGATCCCTTTGGTAATTGGGTAGACTAGAGACCCTTCTCAGAATAAAGCTTATAAGTACGTAATCTTCAAAAATAACATTGCAAAGAAAACTAGATCAAAATACGGTTTTCTAAATATTTTTTAAAATTGTGTCATACTAGGGGCATCTGGGTGGCTCAGTCTGATGGGCATCTGACTCTTGCTTTCAAGTCAGGTTGCGAACTCTGGGTCATGGGAATAAATAAATCCTTTAAAAAATGTGTTATACTAATACTATCTATACTAGCTCTTCTGCAAAGAGGGCCCTCAATGGATCAGACTTTCCAGTATTCATAGCCTCATATAGGCTCCTCCTATGTTGAATCTGGGCTGGTGGAAATAATGTTAGGTCATGTGGAGTTTTGTAGCTTCTGCCTTGGGTCTTGTGAGCCCAGGAACTCCTTGAACCCTGCCTCTCAGAACTTAGTGACCACAGGGCAGAGGGAAACCATAAGTAGGCACTCTGATTGTTGGCCCCAGATGAGCTGCCTGCCACCAATGAGGCATCTTGAATAACCAGTCCATATAAGCCTTCGGGTAACTGTGGTCTCAGTTTACAACTGACTGGGATCTCATGAGATACCCCCAGAACTGCTCAGTTCAGTCAAACGACTGAACTAAGAGACATGATATGTTTTACTTGCTAGGTTTTTGGGTGATGTATTAGACCACCATACATAACTGGAGAAATGTTTCTTTTAATGCATTAAGTAATAAGATCATGTACTAATAACTTCAGTGATTTCTAATTAGTGGTGAGCATAGAGTATATTCCAGAATTCGGTTACATATCTAGTGTTCTTTAGAAATATCGGTGATTTCCATTAAAGCTAAAATCACAAATACTACCACACAGTATTCTGGATTATTACTCACATAAATAATTAAGGAATTGATCAATTTAGTTAGAACTTTGTAGAAATAAAGATGAGCCTTTATTTCTCTTATCCAAGCTCATGGATGCTCTTGAATTCAAAGCATGACTGTGCTAAACCGTTGTTTTGTGATGCCACGATTTGAAGAGTACTACTTTTATTTTTTAAGATTTTATTTATTTATTTGACAGAGAGAAAAATCACAAGTAGGCAGAGAGGCAGGTGAAGGGAGAGGGGGAAGCAGGTGGGCCAAGCACTACTTTTTTAATAAGCGTTCTTTTTCAAATAGGGAAAGAATTGCAATAGTTTAACAAATCCAAATTTGAAGAAAATTATGAGACTACCATTTATGACTTCAATGAAACCTAAAAACATAATCTCTTATGATTAATTTCCCCTCAAAATCTCAGGAATATTTCATTGAATCAGCAATTCAAGTATTAATTTTATAAATAGACGAATATCAAAAGTTGACAGTTGATGTATTATTGTCACCAAACTTCATAACAAAATTAATAACAAAAATTTATGTGGTTACCACACATCTCTATGCTTTTTTTTTTGAGCCCACTTTCAAATTTTACTAAAACATATTCCTGAAAATATTAAATGATGCAGTATCTTCATCACTTTCCCCTCACAGGTTTAGCCTTTTTTTCCCCCCAAACTACATGGTTCATATGCACAATGACAAAGATGGTTCATTTGGAATGCTGAATCTGATTAGTGGTATAAACCTGGAAACATATGTTAAGGATTTGAAGACTAGATTAGGTTCCCAGGGAAAAATAAAATGAACCATCAATAATTTCCATGTGTATTAGAAGGATGGGGGAATGGAATCTTTCACAGAACCCCTATTGTTTAAAAATATGAAAATTAAAGCTATCCTACCAAGAAAATTTATAAAGTAAATTAGCTTAAGATTGAATTTAAAATAGACTATCAGTAAACAACAGCAATTCTAATGGTCTTTCTATAGCCTTTAATCAAACACCTACAAATTCATAATCTTTGCAGAAAAGAATATTTTTTCAAGAGAAGATTAACTCAATGGGCAAGAAAGGAAACCTACTTTTCTATTGCTATTCATTAGGATAGTGGACTACAGGAAACTTTTTTTTTTTAATTAATATTACAGAGTGTATCAAAGAACCTAGAGAATATGACATTTTTGGAAAACTAATTTAAAATGTTAAAAGCTACAGATGAAAGATTCAGCTCATCTTTTCATATATATCAGAATTCCAAGTATCTTTGGGAAAACTACAAAATAAATTGGCCTCCATGCCTTTTCCAAAACCTAATTTTGCTGTCAAAGATTCCAATTCATTCTCTCCTATCTTTCCCCAATTTCCAAGTTTCTGAATTATCATTTTATTGTGCTCATTTCCAACTGACCACAACGTACAGCTAAAAGCAATGATGCATTTTGCACAAAACGAGTTCATTAAATAAATTTTGCTTGTGGTTTCCTCTTGATTTCCACAAGCATTCATGGAGACATCATGGTTCCAACCATTGCTTTCAGCCAACATTTTGCTTCCCTGAGTGGCTGGTCATTCAAGTTCATTATTACCATCTTCAGAAAAACTCCTGCTGTATACCGAAAGCTCTGACTTCTGCTTGTTTAGAGATAATCTTGTCTAGTTTTTTAGCAGCAATATGAACAAACATATTGGAGTCATTTAATCAGCATTTTAATCATTAAGTTTGTGTGTTCTGCCTTTCTACTCATCATTTTATCCTTCATTTCCACTGTCTTTGTCACACAGCATATTGATGGCTTACATAGCGACCACAGTGCTTGAAAACCAGCATACACACAAGTGAATAGCAACATGCACCATTCAATGATCTCGATTACCACAGATGCCATGTAAAGGTCACTAATCCCCTGAGTCTGGACAGCAAGCGCCCGCAGCTCTATTTATAATCATCATGGGTACTGTGCACAATACTCCATTTGACATGTAGTTAAGTTATTTTTAAAAGATGGTGATACTTAATGGATAATGCTGAAGACTTTTAACCACCATCCATAGCTATTTGGGAGAATATAATTAGTATTATTGGTTTTCCTATTTGAAAGAAAGGGCACTCTACCAATACCTGACCCCCACCATTCTCTTGGCAATGATGAGATGTACAGGGATGAAACAGATGGAATGTGTTATGCGATGCCCTTATTTATGACCTAAAGGCATCCTTCTTTCCCTTGGGATCAAAGGTGAAGTTATTTTCCATGCTAACTCTTTGTCCTGAGGCATAGTCTATGAACTCTGCCACATTTCAGCTGAATTAGATGATGGTTTTGAAATGTGAGTTGATGTTCCTTCAAGACTATGCTTTAATCAAATTCATTTCAAGAAAAAAAAAAATCCTGGAATAGCAAAACAAAATGACAATATTTTATAGGCAACAGAAGATCAAATGCATATGATAATACTTACCAGATCCTTAAGATGAATTTATAGGTGAATGTATTTAGTCCCCCTCTGCTAAAAATAGGTTTCCAACTTTCTGGAGAATTGGGCTTACTGTCTAGTACCTATGCTTTACTATTTTATGGATTTCACATTTAAATCATATATTAGTCATAGTGAGCTTCATTGTTTTAGATATTTTGGTGCTTTGGCATCTATGTTATGGCAAGAATATTCCATCAGAATCATATACAGAATAATTATATTTTACTCAGACACCAAAGAGCAAAGAAAACTGTCCTCGGTAATATGAAATTTAATTAAAACTTTAAAAAAGTAATTTAAGGCTTTTTTCTATAAGGTTTATTTTTCATGATAAATATTTAAGTTTAGCCTTTTATAGTATAAACCATATTTATTTTGAAAATCAATTATTATGTGGTAAATATGATTTAAGTTACTCTAATAGTAACAGGCATACAGAAGTAAAGCATTTAACTATCTTTTATAGATTAAAAAATAGTTTTTTATAAGATCTCTCTAGTAATACTATGTTATTCCAATGAATTGTACTAATAAAGGATCTTATTTTAAAATGTGCTAGATCTCTGGTCATCTCTTACAATTCTCCATTTCTCACTTGCTTGTTTTTTTTTAATGCATGTCACTAACATCTAATACTACTCTCTAAGCTTAATTCTGGACCTCCATGCTTGTTGTAACAGTATTTAAAATTTCTTCTTGTAGTTCATCTCTTTGACTATAGGTAGAGCAAAAAGCAACCTTAGAACTATTAAAAATCCCTTTAAAGTTGTTATTTTATTTTCACAGTTAATGGAATCATAGGCAATCAAGAGACCCAAAACTCATCGTACCTCAAGCATATTTATTAGGTCTTTGTATTTTTGTACTTCTGAACTATTATGTTTCTACCTACAGTAGGCAGTATCTGAAATGGCTCCAATAATCACTGTCTCCTGGTGTTCACAGGCCTGTGCAATGCCTTCCCCCTTAAATAACTTGCTCCAAATCAAGTAAATATGGCAAGGCTGAGGTGATGGCATGTCTGTGATTAGGTTTCAAAAGATTAGGACTTTTATCTAGTCGACAGATTCTTCCTATTGCCTTCTTGGCTTATATGCTTGGTGATGCAATCAACCATGTTAGAGGGTCCATATGTTAGGGCAGCCTCTAAACAACAACCAGGAAGAAACTAAGGCCCTTAATGCAACATACCTGCCAACAATTATGTAAGTTGGCTTAGAAATTGAGGTTTCAGAGGAGACCTTCGTCCCAGCAGGCACTTTGACAGCAGCCTCATAGCAGACCAAGAAACAGAAGACCAGCTAAGTCATGCCCAAGTCCCTGACCCACAGAGAATGTGAGGCAAATAAGTGGGCTTTAAGCCACTGATATTGGGGATGCACCCGCAGATAAAAAATGCACTCCACTAGACTTTATTTACCTTCACATTTCCTGACACTTTTCAAAAATCTGGAGTATTTCTACCATCTCACACTGAATTGATAGAACCCTCTCATTATCAGTCTTCACCCTCCTTCCTAGGTAACCCAGATTCCAATTTTGCTTTGGTTATCAATACCTCATAAACTCTAGGAAGATGATTCCTTTTCCAGTACCCTGGGGTCGAATCACTACAAACTTAAAACAATCACTGTAGACTGTTTTTCCTTGCCAGTGACAAATAGTGAGTGTATGGCCCAATCCTTGCCAATGTAATCTGAGTGTTAAGTCTGCTAAAGAGTCCATAGGAATGGTTTGCCCATAGAATGAAAAAGATACATGGGAAGAAATACCTCTCTTCTTACTCATATCTACAAGTAACACAGCTATAACACAATCAGGAAGAGAGCTACTGCCATTTTAGGAGGGGTAGAAAAACAGATCAATGTCAGCCTTATGATGTGATGCTGTCATGTAACTATATTCATTATCCTAGAATTACCCTGCCTCCAGTCTTTTATTTTATGTGGCACAATTAAGCTAATATTATATGTAACCTACAGTTAAGATCATCCCTCCTGATAGTTGCTAAAATGTAGGACAACTGATAGTAAATATATGTAGTTTTCGTTCCTGTCTCAGGACTAAGAGTCTCCTTTGAAGCATTGATCATTCTATCTGCGAAGAGAGTTGGACTTCTTCTTTGCCAATCTGAACACCTTTTACTTCTTTTTGTTGTCTGATTGTTGTCACTAGTACTATGCTGAACAACAGTGGTGAGAGTGGACATCCTTGTCCTGTTCCTGATCTCAAAGGGAAGGCTGTCAGCTTTTCCCCATTGAGAATGATATTCTCTGTGGGTTTTTCATAGATAGATTTTATGAAGTTGAGGAATGTTCCCTCTATCCCTAATTTTTGAATCATTTTAATCAGAAACAGATGCTGTATCTTGTCAAATGTTTTTTTCTGCATCGATCAAGAGGACCATGTGGCTCTTCTCTCTTCTCTTACTGATTTGTTCTATCACACTGATTGATTGGTGAATGTTGAACCACTACTGCATCCCAGGGATAAATCCCACCTGGTCATGGTGGATGATCTTTTTAATGTACTGTTGGATCCTATTAGCTAGGATCTTGTTGAGAATCATGGCATCCATCTAATACAATCAAGCTTACATACGGATACCTGTTTTGTGAATTTTTTTCTGAAAAAAAAAAAATCTTAACTAGCACCACTTGCAACTCTGGAACGTTAAGAGAATCTCATGCAATCAAATCAGAAATGGAGAGCTAAAGGAAAACAAGAAATCTGGCAGCCTTTCTCAACTGGGCTCCTCATCTGAATTTCAGAGCGCAATATGTGATGTGAATGACTATTTTATCAATTCTGCAGATGGTACATAAGCATTGCACCATTGCCATTCTAGGAGAGAAATTAATTCATTATAGACAAGGGGTGCCTTCAGGCATTTGGTCTTAAATCTCTCCAGGGACACCAGTTGTGAAAGGATGTCCTGGTTGCTAATCCCACACTTCTCCAGCTGCTCATGCTCCTTTCCTCCCCGACCCTCCCTATCGTCTATTTTTCTCCAACAAAACCTGGAACACGGCAACATTCTCGATCCCTCTGGTCCAGACTTCAATAATAGTAATGCAACCATCATTCCCCAAAGTAGCTTTTTGTAATGACATCCTATAGGTATGATGTAGAGTATAATGTATAGAATAATGCCTGACATATATTGGGAATTCATGAATGCTCAGTGTTGAAAGATGACAAAATCCAGCTTGGACGTTAATCCATTCTAATTACAGCACAGTCCAAATTCTAAACCTCTTTTAAATAAAAAAAAATGGTAAACTGATTTCATGACACACTAATCTAGGATCTTACTGTTCTTACGTATTTTACCTTTAAATTAGTTTGTTGATATTGTCTGAAAAAATGGCCTTTCACAATATTCCATTCTATTTGCCAACATTAAGGCTTTGACAGTGTCTATAATTAAGGCAGATATATTTGTGCTCATATTTCTTGCCAAGGAAAAACATATTTTTCAACTGATACCCAATTCCCTGAGAATGATATATATACAAAGAGTAAAAGCCGTCCAGGGAATGTCTAAAATGGAAACTTTAGTACTTAATGTTTATATGCAGGGCAGAGGGAAGGGAGAGACTAATAAGAACATTTCAAATGCAAATTCAAAGCGGGCTTCGTGACACGGTGTAAACTCCCATCTCATAGTCTTAGGGTTGACTAAGTGAATTGCCATTGATAAGATGTCACTTAAAGAGACGCCTCTGCAGTGAAACATGAGTTTGCTGTAAATGACCTGTCATTAAAGCCACGGGTAATGTTCATGTCTAGACTGAATTAAAATGTACCTCCTAGCGATGCGCTCAGGAGGAGTTAAACCAGCAAGGATGAGAAGAACTCAGTGTCCAGGATCCATGAGAGAATTATGCCTCAGGTGCTATGTTAATTTACTTGCTGGCAAACATTAATTGAAGCCAATCAATAAACCAGGTAGAAAAGGTGAGGATTGCAGCTACATTAATTGACAACCATATCCTGACATATTTTTACGTAAAATATGTGGAATATTAGTTTGGGATTTTTAATGATATCACTGAAGATAATATAACTAGTTCCTGTGTAATTTTCAAACAAAAAGTAATAATATTGCAATTGCAAATCGAAGACATGGTTTTTAAACAGGGTTTTCCCAAGTGTCTCATATTTAGCCAGGAACCACTTAGACAACTAAAATTCAAATTTAACCAGTATATAATATTATTCATCAAAACCCACATATTTGTTAAGTACCTACTTTGTAAAATGATACCATAAGTGTTTCTATGCCTGTGCTGGATTTGAGCCATTTTGCTACTAAAAAAAAGAAAAAAAAAATTAAACTAACTCCACAGACAGGTAAAAGAATTTTCTACAACCTGCCTCAGTAGCAGAATAGAAAATCCTTTTCCATAAATCCTTCACACTGGGGATTAATTAACCCCTTAAGCTGCCTGGTTCCCTTTTTTGCATATCTCAGTATATATATAAAATATATATATATATTTATATATATAAATATATATATATAATATATATAAATATATATATATATAAAATACTGACCATGATTTTTCCTTCTAACATGACCTACATATGCTATGCACAGGTCCTTTCACAAAGAGAATAAACAAAACATGCGCACGTGCACACACACACACAGAATAAACACATTTTCAAAATGTAAAGACAATACATATTACCTACAAAAAATTCGTAACATATTTCTCTATGAAGTGAAAATCGATTTATTATAGCATGTTTTTAGTTGTAAACATATCTTACATTTGCTGAGTCCCTGCTGGGCTAGGGTTTCTTTTACTAGCTTCAAAATTAAAAAGAATCATCATACCCCAAGTGTATATCACACTCACACACAGCTACGTGCAGGGGGTTCTGTGATGTCAGGAGTAGACAATATGCCAATCCTGGGTTGTCACTTAATAAGGAATACATATATACCTAAGGTCACAGCTTGGGAAGTTCTAAATTATTTTCATCTATCTTCCTATCTATATTAATTTCATTATATCTTCTCTGGCCTTAATATTAACCTTTATTATTAGCTAAGGGGGACTAAAAATGTGAAAATTTTCACTAAAAAGGTAAAAACTTTCTAAGCATGGCAAACTGATTATTTAAGAATAAGCCAAATTTTATATATTTTAAAACATACCCAAGTTATATTACCTGTATTTCTTTATTTTGGTGTAAAATACATAGACAGCTTGTATCTATATATTTTACATAATCATTTCCCATATTTAATTTCAGTAGCATAGGCTTTAAAGATAAAAACAATTTTAGTCACTCAAAAATTGTTTCTGATTAAGAATCATGATTTAACTGATTATTTTTCCCCTCAAATTTTGTATTAAGCCATTTGGTGAAAATTTTTACATGGTGAGTTTTCTTCCAACAAAGCACTGTAATTTGGTACAATTTCCTTTATTTCTGACTGAAAAGCTTCATAAATTATATGGCTAATATGAAATAGTGTCACCGGTTGTTTTTTTTTTTTTTTTAATTTACCAAACTGAGTAAAATGCTAGAGTACATAAGAAATAGATCATTGAATCATGGCCATATGAAAATGAAAACAGTTTATGCATTAGATATAATTTCAACTGTCCTCACACTTCTGGAACAGTCCTTTTTATTTGAGATATTGAAATTTTCCTTATCCATTCGTCCATTGAAGGGCATCTTGGTTCTTTCCACAGTTTGGCGATTTAATCCTTAGTAAGTAATCATATATCGCTCTTAGTTTTCACTACTTGGGTAACATTATTGTTATGTGTTATTTCTGAATAAATTTTTTTAGCCAATTCTCAAAGAAATATCAATATTTTTCTTCTTTGTTACAATTTCCTTTAAATGAGAGTCAGATTGCTCTCTCCTGTCACAGTGTAATTTCTTTTTTTTTTTTTTAGATTTATTTATTTATTTATTTGACAGACAGAGATCACAATTAGGCAGAAAGGCAGGCAGAGAGAGAGGGGGAAGCAGGCTCTCTGCTCAGCAGGGATATGGGGCTTGATCCCAGCACCTTGAGATCATGACCTGAGCAGAAGGCAGAGGCCTTAACCACTGAGCCACCCAGGCACCCCCACAGGGTAATTCTTATAGCACTGCCTGAGTTCTGGGGGATTAAGTCAATTTGTAGCTGAGGGAAAGACAGAGGTTATGAGTGGGGACCTGCATACAAAGCTCACACTCAACATGTGCCTTCCTGGCTGGAATGAGCTCTTCGTGAATTAGAGTGTATGGAAATTTCTATAAAGCTAATTAAAATTCCCATAGGAGAAAAAAGGGCACAATTAAGCCTTGTTAGTACATGTCTCATTGAGAAAAACAGTGCTGCCTAGAGAAAAATGCCTTAGTAGTTTGCTGTCGACCCCTTCCAATCCTTGGAAGAACAATATTCCAGTAAATTAGAACAAATTCACAAGGCTATTTTTTATTTATCTTCATGGCTAATCTTGGTGTTCCTCTCATTTTCAGTGGCCCAAAGTTTTTACTCGTAATTTGCTTTTCATTTTGGATAGCATCCTTGTTGAAATTATGTCAAGTTTTATTACATGAAAGAGAGACACTGTGGAGAGGGAACTATGCGCGCAATCCGTCTGCCACTGGAAGAGAAAGGTTGGCATTTAGCTGTCTGCTAACTAATTAAATGTCACTGAGTCCAGAGGCTAAATATGCATCAGTTGATGATTTGGTGGATTTTACTGCTGCATATGTAGATTTAATTATAGTGATTGAAATTAATAAAGTGGCAGTACCTCCCAGAAACATATTTTATGACCCATGATTTCTCTGTGAAAGAGCTTGCTAACCACTGCCCTTTACATAATGTTATACTTTGCTAAATTCATTGGAAAGACAATTAGATAGCAAATTAACAAGCATTCACCTGTGTATTATCCACATAGATAATTCTCTAGTTGGTCCAAAGTTAACATTTTTGTTCCTTTCACCGAGTAGGTGTCAAGCATCTTCCCCTAACTATCATGATTCAGAGAGGTCTTCCTAGTATCTATCTACATATATATATTGTCATTTATACCATAATCCAGGAAATCTCAATACTTCTTCTTCTAGGGTGTATATAAACATAAGTGTTTTCTTACAATCATATTACCTAAATGAGGGAAGGAGAGGTAGGATGTAAAGAGCATCTCCTTCTCCATTATCTTTGCTGTTTTACTCTTCTATTAGAAGTAATAATCAACAGTCAACAACAGAGGTCACTCACTTTGCCAAAATCACGGATATGTACTTCCTGTGTAATTCGATTGCCACCCCTTACTCATTCATTTTTTTAAAATATTTTGTTTATTTGACAGAGAGAGAGATCACAAGTAGGCAGAGAGGCAGGCAGAGAGAGAGGGAGAAGCAGGCTCCCTGCTGAGCAGAGATCCCAGGACCCTAAGATCATGACCTGAGCCAAAGGCGGAGGCTTAACCCACTGAGCCACCCAGGCACCCCCCCCTACTCACTCATTCTAATGCAAAAAAAAAAACAGTGATGTACATTATTAAAACTAGTGATTACCCATAAAAAAATTTATGTTTGAATTCGGTACTCATTTTGTCGATTTTGTGGTATCTACAGAGCAAGCTTTACTCCCCAATGCCCCACCAGTTATACCCAGCAGATAGCCAATAGGGAAATTTAACCTGGATTGTATAGCTTTGTCAAAAAAGAGCAGCTAGGTAGATATATTTGATCTGAGAATGCTTGTTTCCAAACACACTCAAGTTCCTTAATGTGAATAGAAATGAGCAAATCTCTAACATCTGGCAGAAACATGTATCAAATGTTCTGTTCTTCCAAAGACCAGCAATTGAAACTATGATTGGTAATCACTGTGGAAATGTCTGTTTCCTATATTCAAAGTTAGGTCACTTCCTCCTCCACATTTTACAGCCAGAACATACTCTATCCTGGTAACTTTTAAAACAACAGTGATATCCCTTTTGCATATTTTTCCATCTTTAATGTGTCTTTGTCTCTTGTGAGGTGAAACTGTGACATCAGATATTAATGAAAGAAAGTAGTATTTTAAAAGTGTGTGTGGGAGGAGCAATGAGCAACGTTTCAGTGTCTATGATTTCTGTTAATCTACAAGTAGATGCTTAGAAAGACAGAAGGCAATTAATTATATGTTATTGTAAAGGGATCTTTCTCTTTTGCAACAAAACGTATACATCAGTATCATCCATAAAATATCAAAAATAGGTCCCTGGGCTCATGTGACCTACTACCTCAAACTTTCCAGGGCTCAGATAAACTCTGGGTATTTAAATTTAAAAAGCCTGACTAGGTGATTTGGATGCTGACCCCCAGTTCGAAGCCATCGTATTAAAGTAAAGAGGAGATGAAGCAAATAAAATCACCTAACACTTTCCATCCTGAAGCATTCTAGTTGCTACAAAGTCTATAATCCCAGCCACTTTCAAAAACCAAGGCAAACAAAACCACCACATATCCTGTAGGCCTAAATATTAGCCAGATCTAGTCTACAAACTAGATTGATGTATAGATTTTCCAAATTGTTATAATATAATATAGATGGAGCACATACCATAGCCCAGCGACACAGGAATTAGAGCTCTGCCTACAGGGCTTCTGATGTTTATGTTGTTAATAAAATTCAGCCTTGATAATGTATAAAATATAACTGCTTAGCTGTTTAGAAGGCAGATACGCCAATGAAACCAAATATTTTTAATCTTAGGAAATCCCTTAGGAAACAGGAATTAAGGAGAAATCAAAACAAATATTTAAAATCTGAGACTACATCAGCTGTTCAAATGTAAATACCATAGATATTTAAAAACTACCCAAAGTTACTTTGACAAAAATAAAGATGTCAATATTCCTTATTTAAAGTTGTCGAATGGTAATTCTGTGATAAAGAAAAAGAACTCGTCCTCAGACACAAAAAAGGGGCCACAGTAGGTCTCCATGGGCGTGTGTATGCACGCACACACATACCAGGAAAGGTTTTTGATCTAAATATTCTGCCATGATTATACATACCCTTCCAAACATTAGCTCTCTCTCCTCATTCTCACCTCAACATGTTAAAAAGGTTTTCTACTCTTGGGGTCTACGAGTCACAGATTCGAACCCATCTCCTCTTTCTCTGTTCCCTTCTTGCTCTGTGAAAATCTCCATCTATGGTCAAGAACTTTCTTACTGGAAGTGCAATAGCCACTTCGACCCATCTGTCTTATTTGCACAGTTCAGAAAGAGCTGACGATGTTGGCAATACTTATCTATGCCTTCCTTTTACCTTTCTCCACTCAATTTAAAATTGTAGCCATCCCTGAGAAATTGACAATCCTATTGATTTTTCTCCTATCCCTCTTCTTGCATTCTGTTTTTCTGTTTACATGCCCCTCCCGAGCCACTGTGTCCATTCTCCTGGCTTATATGCCGCATCTGTGCTGAAGAGTCCTGATCTGTGCCTCTTTCCCATATCTCCATGCCAAGCTTTGGAGCCACACAGGCTACTATCCACTGAACACCATCTCCAGAACCAAACTATCACCCGCCCCATCTGACCAGCACCCCTTGCCCCAAATAATTAAAAACAAACCAAACGATCTGTGTGCCCAAGTCCACGAATGACATCCTCCACGGAGTTGTTGGATTCAGACACCAGCGTGTTATTCTCCCCCACCCCCGATCCAATCAATCCGCGAGAACGATATGGTTTCTATATCTTACAACTCTGAAATGGTTTCACCATCTCCCGCCTTCTTTCCTCACCAGCTCCTTTAGACTATCACTATCCACTCAAATTACAGCAAGAACCCAATTATCTCCTTATTGTCTACGTTTAGATCAACCCTTTAACCTTACACTTGGAAAAACTTTCTCAGATACAGATAGAATCTTATTTCCACTACATTTAACCTTACATTTAGAAAAACCTTTAACCTTACATTTAGAAAAACTTCCTCTTAGGCAAACATAATCTTATTTCTGCTACTATGAAGATGGTTTTGTCAAGGGGAAAGCATGATAAAATTTTCCCTGAAGAGAAAGACCCAATACTTAGTGACCCTGAAGAACTCTCCATAAACTCACCTCTTTTTAGCTTAACTTTTCACCACACCCACCTTTGGTACTCCTCTAGCTGGATCCCTCCTTCCCAAAATCGTCTTCATTTCAGGTGTCTTTGTAGACATTGTAGACCCTCCTTATCCAAACCCAATCATGGTATAGAATTATTTTTTCTAAACTATCATATTCTTAGTATTACCCTATTATGTTATTTATCACACTGTTTTGGGTTGCCTGTTTATTTTCCTGTATTTTCCATTATCGCATACTCCCCTTGAAAGCAGAAGCCATAACTATTCTCACCTGTGCCCAATTCCTAAGTCCTCCCCGCCCCCGCCCCCTAATCACATTACGGCAAGATCCACTACCGTCACGTTCATTTAATCGTTCTTCTATTTTATTTTTAACGACTTTATTCTGAATCCTTCCTCTTAGTGTATAAATATGCACAACTCTCTCATTAAAAAACATACAAACAAAACAAAAGGAAACACGTAGACCCCAGTGCCCCTCTCTAGACCACCAACCTGCTGAGCTTCATGAAATTTTTATTAGACTGGTTATCTCTATTTTTTTGTTTGTTTGTTTCACACTGAATATTTGTCTGGTTGTAATTGTACTTCCACCTTCTTTCCAACACTGAAACAGTTTGCAAAATGTCACAAGTTGCCATTGCCAAATGCAGAGAGCATTTTTATGCTATACTTTGGCCATCGTGCCTGAACTTCTTTCTCAGACAGCATTGAGAGGGTCCCCTGGACTCCTGCCTTCCTAGAGCTTAATTAAAAACAAAGAAAGAAAGACATGAAGAAAGAAAGGAAGGAAAGAAAGAAAGAAAAGAAAAAGGAAGGAAAAAAGGCAGGCGGACAAAAAGAAACAAACAAACCTCTTGCTCCAAATGAGCACTTCTCAAATTTTAAAGTGCACACACATCACCTTGTCATATGGCCTTGTTGATAGGGACCATGACTTCAACAGGTCCGGAGGTCTGGGTCCGGGCCTGAGACTTCGCTTTTCTAACAAGCTCCCATGCCAGGGCTGCAGGTCTGTGAGCCATGCTAAGACCAGCAAGTCTCTGCAGTCACGTTGGAATAACGAGGCAGCTTTAAAAAATAACAATCCTCACATCCTTGGAGACCCATCTAATTGGTCTGGGTGCAACCTGGTTACTGGGACTTTTCGATGCTTCCCAGGTGATTCTAATATGCAGCAGAGATTGAAAATCACTGTTTTAAGTCACAATCTCTTCCTCCGCTGAAGTCCTCCTTATCATACAGAATAGACTAAGTGTACTGTATGTGAACTAATGCTCAATAAGCTCTTATTTCTCAAAAAAGCATAAGTGGAGGGCTCCACACCATCTGCACTGCCTGGCAAAAAAATTGCATTGTTAACAAGATCCTCAGGTGATCTGTGTGCATATTAAATTTGAGAAGCACTGGATTAAAGCACTTTATTATTTCAAATAGACATTTTTTAAAATTGTTTATGAATTCTTTAACTGAGATATAATTAAGATATACCATTGTATTAGTTTAAGATATACAAAAATAATGATTGGATATATGTATCAAATTCCAGAATGATTTCCACAGGAAGTATAGTTAACATGCAGTTACAATTTTTTTCTTAGGTTGAGAACTTCTAAGATCTACTTTCTTGGCAAAGTTTAAAATACACAATACAGTATTGTTAACTGTAGTCACCATGCTGCACATTATGTCACCAGGATTTTTTTTTTCATTTTATAACTGAAAGTATTTAGATAGGCACTTAAAAAAATCAAAGACTATTAAACTAGAGGGCAGTAACTTCAGTAGGCTAATAAGGCATGTTTGATTAGTTTCATACAGCGTATGCCTATTAGGCAGAAGCAAGACATGAGCAGTGGAAGGACCACCCCGAGGCAGAGTCCCAAGTCCTTGAGGGGGGAAAAGATAGAGGCAGGAGCTGAAGGCAAGGGTGGTGATAAACAGGTTGCACATAGAAGCGGGGAGCTGGGGGATGCTTGGGTGGCTCTGTCGGATAAGCGTCAGCCTTGGGCTCTGGTCATGATCCCAGGGTCCTAGGATTGAGTCCTTCATCAGGCTCCTTCCTCAACAGGGAACCTGCTTCTCCCTCTGATTCTGCTCCCCCCGCCCCGCTTGTGTTCCCTCTCTGGCAAATAGAATCTTTAAAAAAAAGGCAGGGGGGAAGGGTCAGGGAGATGGAGAGGAGTAGGTACAACATCCTGACCTTGTGGCTCTAAGACCTTAGGGCTGATGGATCAAGAGTCAGAGGGGCAGAGCATGCGCTGTCTTCCTCCACCTCTGCCCCAGGGTAACCCCTGGACTCATGATAACATATTTGCATTGCAGGTACACCTGCACCCCCACGGAGAAAGGCTGCAATGAATTTTCAGTACAAACCTTGTAGGGTCAAAAACTCTCCCTCCCAAATTATGGGAGGAGTTTCCCAAATGATTAGAAGCAGCCTCCATTAGAGACCACCCTACTGTACCTCCCAGTTCCTCCCAGCCCAGAGACAACCAATAATATCCAATCCCAAAACAAGCTAGGGCTGGTTCCACCTCACAGAACCTGCCTGCTCTCCCCTCTGGAGAGTGTGCACATAAACTTTGTGCTTGCTGCTTTCCTTCTGGCTGTCTTTATTGGCGCATGGTTCTCCAGGTAAATCTTCTCGTAGGGAATTCCAAGAACCAAGACCGCTAGTCACACAATGCAGACTCTCCCACCACTACCACCCTGTGGTGCTGTGACTTAGATCACTTTGTTTCTGACTCCTGTTTGTTTGCCTCCACTGGAGGACAATAGTTTGAGCCACCCCTTTCTTGGCTGGCTCCAGGCTACTCCTCAATCACTTCAAACTTGAAACCCTAGCAGGATATTGCCTTCAAGGTATGTGTCCTAACCTCCCCAGTCACAGAAGACTACTCAGATTTGACAGAGCGTTGTAACTCGTTATTCTGAGTCTCTTCTTTATTACTGTTGGGAACCACCAGTTTCCCAGATTCTCCCTTTGTGATCCCAAGTCTCTGACCACACATCTCCTTGCTGCCTCTGCACTGGCCACTACCATCTTCATTATAGTCTGTCTTTGTTGCACCTCTGACCCCCCACAGGCTGACCCTCTCCTTCTAACCTGTCTTGTCACACTTCCCATTCAGTGCCAGTTTCCTATGAGGCCCTGGCCATAGCCACACAAGACTTCTGTCAAAGTGGAGAACCTTCTTTGGTCGGCTAAATGCTGGAAGAGAGCTTTTTCCTAGCCTCTCACTTACCCCACCAGAAACTATGCCTCTCTATCACCCAATGCCTCAGCCAAAGCCAGAAGGTCACCTGCAACTTATGTAGTTGGATGCTACCAGAAGGAGACTCCACCCCAACCCTGAGCACATCACCATAGTCCACTGGCCTTGGGCACAAAAATGCAGGAGGGAAGAGAAAAGAATCCACCAAGACCCGCTCACAACTGTTTGGAACCACGGACATGACATGACTAAAGGCTGAATCCCCAGGGATCCACCTCTTTCAAAGGGAAGTGACCCCTCTCCTTTCGAGCCTATGAGCTTAGACCTCAGGACACCAAGCTGTGCCCCTGGTCACAATAGGGAATTGGACCTCAGGTTATTCATAAGCCCTTTTCTTTACTAGAGCTTAAACAGATTAAATGAGACCTGGGAAAGTTTTCTGACAGCCCAGACAGTTACATAGAGGGCTTCCAGCAACTGACCTTGGCCTGTGATCTATGTGGGAAAGATGTGATGATCACCTTAGGACAGACTCTTTCAGAGATAAAAAAGGAAAGGATTCTTAAGAAAGTCAGGGTGTATGCTAATAGCTTCACCTTTCTGATACCAAATCCCCGATAGGAGAGGCCATTGTTCCTCTCATGGATCTGGGATGGGGTTATAACCAACCTTTAGAGTGATGGGAAGGAGACAGCTCTCTCCTCTGTGTTAAGGCAGCCAACAGAAGTCCATCAGCTACCTAAGGTGGCTGTAGTCTGCTGGGAGCCAAATGAGAACTCAATCACCTTTCTAGAGGTTTCTAGGACTAAAGATGCAAAGAGCATGTGACTAATTATACTAACCTTCATCTGCAGTCTTTTGAGGAACAGGTTATATTAAAAGATAAATTCTTCTCCCAGTCTGTTCCAGATGCCAGGTGGAAACTGCAGAAGCTGGGAAGAGACCTGGGCACAACTCCTGGAGAAGTCCTTTTAGCAGCAACTGCTGTCTTTTATAACTGGGACCAGGAAGAAAGGCAAGACACAAGGCAGGCCCAGTTGCTAGTGGCCTCCTAGGGCTAATCCCACTCCAAAATTGCCCAACTCAGTCCTGATAAAGGGATCAGGAAAATGCCTGATCTGCAGGAGGACTGACCACTATATGTAAGAATGTCCTAGTAAGGACAAGTGTCTGTCCTAAATGTCAGCAAATGGGACAGTGGGTGGCTAACTGCCCCCAAGGTCAAAGGACCTCTGGTTCAGAAACTTGCTCCACCAGAGATGATGGTCTGAGGGGGTCCTTTGCTACAATCAGCCCCCTACAGGAAGTTCCCTGTTCCCTTGGCAACAGAGGGAAGCCATGTGGCAGGTAGGACAACAATTTCCTATTGGATACTCGGGCCCCCTACTCTGTCGTGACTTCCTTCTCCAGACTCTTCTCCCAAAACTCCTAAAAATGTTGGGAGTATCAGGCAAACTAATAACTAAAGCTTTCACCCCTCTCTTATGTTGCCTGTGGAAAGGTTATGCTTTTTCCCACTCCTTCCCAGTTCTTCTGGAGTACCCTTGTCCACTAGTGGGAAGAGACATATTAAACTAGGAATCTCCTTTCTCATTGGCATTGCAGGAGTGGTATAGGAAACTGTGGCACCTGTGCCTCTCACCAAATTTATTATAGTCTATCTAAGTGCCTAACTATGATAAATGAGAACACTGCAACTGCTTTCTCTGAGACCCAAGCACAAATTGATTCCTTGATCACTATGGTCTTACAGAACTGTCAGGTCCTGGATGTCCTTACAGCCAGAAGTTGGGGAACCTGTGCATTACTAGGAGAAGGATGTTGTTTTTGGATGGAGCAAAGAGGCCAGGTACAATAGCATATTAAACACTTCCTAGAAAATGCTAGGATGCTTTATAATCAAGCTAAACAGGAATGATCAAATTGGGAAAATGCCTGGTCCTGGCTATCATGGCTGCTTCCTGTTCTGGGGCCCCTAATTTCCATAATAGCTCTCCTTCTTGCAGGACGACCCTTATTTATTTATCAAATGTATGTTCTCCAGACTTGAAGTGATAAAACTCCGAATGGTACTACACCGAAGCTACCAGACCATCTCTACTTAAGACATCTCTACCTACGTGGGACTCCTGGATGGAAGTCACACTTGGGAATTCCTTCCACTTGACATACAGCAAGAAAGGTGGACCCAAACTTGCTGACTCCCTCATTCTGCCTGAAGCCACCAGAGTAGTCATCATCCCCTTTCCCAGTGATTTGCATCCCTATATTTTAGTGGGGGAGAGAATGTTAGGTAGAAGCTAGATCTGAGCAGTGAAAGGAATGCCCTGAGGCAAAGTATCAAGTCCTTGAGTGGGGAATGACAGAGGAATGAGCTGGGGGCAAGGATGGGGATAGACAGTTACACATTAGGAGACTGGGGTACGACTGGGGTACAACTGACTCTGTGGCTTCCAAGACCTTAGGGCTGACAGACCAGGAGCCATTAGTACAGAGCATACACTCTCCTCTTCTACCTCTGCTCCAGGGTAACCCCTAGACTCATTATAATGTATTTACATTACAGTAGCTGCCCCTCTCCCTATGCAAAAAGGCTGCCATGATGGTTCTGGTATACACTTTATAGGGTCAAAAACTCCCCTTCCCAACCTACAGGAGGAGTCCCCCCAAATGATTGGAAGCAGCTGCCATTAGAGACCACCCCCCTGTATGACACAGCTCCTCCTAGCCCAGAAAGTCTCAGTAATATTCTATAATAATAATACTAATAATACTCAATCCCAAAACAGTCTAGGAGTAGGTTTCCCCTCGAGGAACTCACCCGTCCCCCACCTTGAGAGTGTACTTTTGCTTTAATAAACTGCTTTGTGCTTGCTACTTTCCTTCTGGCTGTCTTTATTCTGAGCATGGATCCCCACATAAATGTTTTCCTGGGGACTCCAAGAACCACGACCTCCAGTCACACAGCACAGACTCTCCTACTATTAACCTGTCCAATATATTTATGCAAATCGCCCCTTTTCCTTGTTTCAATGCATGCTGATTCCTACTGACTTAGACAATCTGGAGGCAGTTTGATAGACTGAAAGGAGCATGAGGGTTCAAGTCAGACAGACTTGAGTTCAAATTAATTGCTCTGCTTGGTTATTCCAGGAAAATCATCCAGCTCCTGCACATTACTTTCCCTTAAGATCAAAGTGAATAGATCTCTCAGGGGAAGTCACTGTTGTGAATTTAAATGAAAATTTTTGTAAAAATGCCTCACATTGGGGCGCCTGGGTAGCTCAGTGGGTTAAAGCCTCTGCCTTCCGCTCAGGGTCCTGAGGATCAAGCCCCGCATCGGGCTCTCTGCTCAGCGGGAGCCTGCTTCCTGCCTCCCTGCCTCCTTGTGAACTCTGTCAAATAAATAAATAAAATCTTAAAAAAAAAAAATACCTGACGTTTCTCCTAATTGAAGGCCCATAGATCCATTCAGGTATTTATTTACCCAACAAGTGTTTGCTGCGTACTTTGTGGTGTGTGTGTGTGTCTAGAATAAAATAAGAAAATGGGATAGGGAATGCCTCGCAGATTGATAGGCTACTTTACAAAGGGGAATCAGTAAAGCTCTCTTTGTGATCTAAATGGTAGGGGAAGAAAATCACTTCTGTGAAAATCTGAGAAGTATTCCAGGTAGCGGTCACAGCAACCACAGACATGAGTGACTGTGGTGTGTCCCAGGAACAGAGGGCAGGTTACCGAAGCTGATACACAGCAAATGAGAGGAACACGTGGTGGGAATGAGGCTGGGTTAGCAAAGGCCCACATCATTTGAGGTTTCAGTGAAAATGACAAGGAGTTTACATTTTATTCTAATTGCAAAGGGGAGACATGGGAATTTTCAATTAAGATATGATCATGTTTTCATTATTAAGAGATTGTTCTGGCTGCTGTAAGGAAAATTGACTATAGTGGGGAGGGGCGGAAGTGGAAACACTAGGGCCGGTTACTAGGTTATGACTCACAGCAACACAAGTGAGCGATGGTGATAACTTAGAAGACAAAAAAATCCTAACTTGCGATAACTGCCATTCATTCAGTGTTCCCTGGGTTGGACATCCTCGAAATGTCAAATGCCTCACTGTCCATCAGGTCAGTAGACAGTGTTAAATGATGTTGCATATCCCATTGCTCTTGGAGTCACCCAAGTTTCCATCCATTATGTAGTTATGAGAAACTACCATGAAGACAGTCTTATGGAGGTGTCTGGGTGGCTTAGTCAGTTAAGCAATGGATTTTTGGTTTTAGCTCAGGATGCTGAGATCATGCCCCTGAACAGGGCTTTGCACTCAGCACAGAGTCTGTTCAAGATTCTCTCTCTCTCGCTCTCCCTTCCCCCTCTCTGCTTCTCCTCCTGCTCACTGGGCTTGCCCTTGTGCACAAGCGTGTGCAGACACTCTGTCTCTCAAATAGATAAATAAAATCTTCAGGAAAAATAAAACTTACAGATATTCATGGACTAAGAACTACCAGATGATTTAGAATTGAGCTGCCAAGTTTTCCTTAACTATATAGTTCAGTCTCTCTGCCTCAGCCGCCGTGAACTCAGTAGCAGCGTCCCTGAATTATTAATTAATTTCATTCACAAGTAATGTGGAGAGTTGTTTAAGTCAGTTGTCATTGCTGGCTGAATAGATTTCCATTATTTTCTCTGCTTCCAGTCTCTAAAACAAATTTCAGTTTTAAAAATATCGTGTATACTGTGCATTCATTCAAAACCATTTATTAATTGGGGGAACCTGAGTGGCTCAGTCTGTTAAGAGACTGACTCTTGATTTTGGCTCAGGTCATGATCTCTCAGGGTCGTGAGACAGAACCCCGTGTGGTGCTTTGCGCACTGAGTGTGGAGATGGTTTAAGATTCTCTCTCTCTCCCTCTGCCTCTCTGCCCCACACACTCATGCTCATGCTCTCTCTGAAGAAAGAAAAAAAGGACGTAAGATGTGCCTGGGTGGCTCAGTAGGTTGAGCCTCTGCCTTCAGCTCAGGTCATGATCTCAGGGTCCTGGGACGGAACCCCATATCAGACTCTCCGCTCAGCAGGGAGTCAGCTTGACCCTCTCCCTCTGCCCCTCCTCCTGTTCATGTTCTCTCTCTCTCTCTCAAATAAACTGGAATAAATTAAATTAAAACAAGCTTTAAAAAAATTAAAAATCAAACATTTGTTAATTAGTTATTATATCCAGGTACCAAACTAAATACTAGGGTTAACTCAGTGACCAAGATATCATTCATGGTTATCTTCATAGATCTTACTGTTTACAACATAGATATCCCAAAAGAGGAAAGTAAGGGGCACACACAGTGTTTTAGGAGCAAATATGACACACCGTGGTTTAGCGAAAGCTGCCTGTAGAAAGAAAGGTCCTAACGGTGAAGGAAGGAAGTAGGACACAGGACACAGGGAAGAAAGTAAACAATATCAGAATTGAAAGAAATTATGGGACCATCAGTATTTTCTAAATGTGGATGTAAGAACTCTCAGCTTGTCAAATAGCTAACTCCTGATCTAAGCCTACCTATGTGAAGGCAAGAGGTCCGACAAAGACTAAATAATTCACGCATTCATTAATTTAACACATATTACTGAGCACCTACCACATACTAGAAATTGGTAACTGGAAATACAGAAATGAGCAAGAGAAAGAATTTCCTAGAGCTTAACTTCCCTAGGACGTGGGAGACACAGAGACAGTCAATGGATAAACAAGTCATTCCCCCCCACCAGTCACTGTTTAAAGTCAGAAATGTAAAAATGTAACAGATGTTCTTTGTTCTACCAACAGATTCCACCTGTGGGACACTGTACAGTTTTTTGAACAGGTCTGTCAGAAAATAAGTGATTCATAAAATCACCTGACAGAGCTAAGCCCACAAAGACACATGACAGGGCTGTCAGGCTTTCCAGTTCACCAAATGATGAATGGTGTAAGGAATAAACCTGCTTTAATTATTTCTCCCCAGAGTCCTTCTTCAGTCCTAACGCTCTTCTCACCGCCCCCCAGCCCTCATCTTTTGTTTGAATTAGTTCTTCCTTTTGCCACCTATCTGCACATCTTTTCCCCTCCAACTTCCACACTCCCACTGGAAACCTCTTCGCCATCTACTTCAAAGACTGACCTAGGATCCCTTTGAGGACTGGTAATTTATTTCTTCAAATAAGCCAGAGGGTACTGTTCATCCTGCAGAACATGCGAGATTCACAGGCCCAATTTTATTTTTTCAGCAGAGTCTCTAGAATAATTGAGTAAGCTGAACACAAATTAAATGATGAGGTGCTTTCTCCTTTCAATTCAGTAGTAGACGGTTTTAGAAACCCAGCATCTACAATAAATGATTTTCCCACAAAGAAAAGAAATATTTTACTGAGATTTCAAGACAACATGAGGTAGGAGAGTCTCCAAGAAGGCATTAAACATTAACTAGTGGTTTAAGATCCAGAGTGGAAATGACAAAATAAAATCTGAATTTTCTCAAATATAATGTAGACTTGATACAAATAAATCTTGCACGTAAAGTCTTTAACATTCCCACCACCTTAGCCTCCAGATCCAATTATCCTCCAACATTTTCTGCTCATCCATGCTGGGCTCATTCACTAGCCCTCCAGTTAGAAAATAATAAAAGGTCTGCAGGTGTATTTACACTCAGAGGGAAACGTATAGGTGTGAGAACTGCAATCATTTTCTTCAGAGTTATGAACAAGAAGTTTGTGACTAGAGGATATTCGTTTGCAACAAGTTTGACTAATTGTATTTCATTGTCTCTAGTCAAAATGAAGGGGCATTTTCAAAGGCAATGTGACCTGATATTTTGCCACAGAGTTTTTGTAATAAAATACTAGGACTATTGTATTGTGTATTCATTCAGAATTTTCATTCATATCACTCATTCACTTCTAAACATTCCCAGGCAGAATGCATCAGGAGGAATTAGCTCCCTGCCTACAAGTTACTCACAGTCTACTGGAAGAGACAGACTCCCAAGATAGACGAGGCCAGTATATTGACAGACATATCATAAAATAATGTGTGCTGATTGCTACTGGAATACAGCGGAGAAAACTATTAATTCTGTCCCAGCTGACTTTGGATGTCTGTGCAAGTGCATAGGACTAGATACTTATGGTGGCTTAATGTACAGCCCACAAACTGTCTATGATTGTCTCATAATCACCCAGAGTTTAGGAAAAGAAACGCATGCAGATGGATTTATGTTTGTTAACAGGATGTGTTAGTGTCTGAATTTTTATAGAAATGAGACAGGAAAATATAAGGTTTTAAACAAAGGATAAGAGCTGCTACTCATTTCCTCAAGTTGAAGATGAAGTCATTCATCTTTATTTCTGGTACTTGTGTGACATGATCAAGAGACATTAAAATTAAGAGCTGCTGAGGGGTGCCTGGGTGGCTCAGTAGGTTAAAGCCTCTGCCTTTGGCCCGGATCATGATTCCGGGGTCCTGAGATGGAGCCCCAAGTCGGGCTCTCTGCTTTGTGGGAGTCTGCTTCCTCCTCTCTCTCTGCCTGCCTCTCTGCCTACTTGTGATTTCTCCCTCTCTGTCAAATAATTAAATAAAATCTTAAAAAAAAAATTAAGAGCTGCTGAGATAGTCAATTTGCAGAGAGTCCACATCTAGAGGGGCTAATCAGAAGGGTATCTAGAAAAGATTTACAGGTTGATAGTGGAGACAAAGAGATGGAATAAAGTACATTTCTTTTTCTTTTCTTTTCTTTCTTTTTTTTTTTTTAAACATGGTGACCCTGGAGCTCATTCTGCAAATAGTCATTCTATGTCAGCTTATCCTTTCAATGGGTCTGGGTTTGGGTTGATTTCTTAAGAGGGAGTATAGGAAACTCAAAGAAATTATATTCCAGACAATAGATACAATATGTAAGTGATAATAACATATTAAGTTGCAATAAAATTCAAAATAAAATGTTAATTGGTAAACTGAGGTCTTTCCACATTTACTTTTTGGGGTGCGCCTGAGTGGCTCAGTTGGTTAAGCAGCCAACTCCTGATTTTGGCTCAGGTCATAATGTTAGGGTCACGAAATCGAGTCCCGAGTCGGGCTCTGTGCTCAGCAGGGAGTCTGCTTGAGATTCTCTCTCTGCCTCTCCTCTCTTTCTCTCTCTCTCTCTCTCTCTCTCTCTTTCTCTCTCACTTCCTAAAATAAATAAATAAAAGAAGATTTAAGTGATAAAAGAGAAAAAAAAACTGAGGAAAGTATTATTTTCTTGGAAGATGTGCAAGAAGCCTTTCTGGAGTGTGTTCTTAGAGCCGGTCATTCTTCTAAGCACTGGAGACAGGGCGCCCAGAGTCCGCGGCCCCCACCAACAGGGGCATCACAGCTCACTGTATGTGAATAATTTTCCTATAATACTCTGCTAACACAATAGGCCAATAATCGAATCAGGACTATGATCCGAGACAACTGATTTTAATGATTTCGAGTTTTCAGAGTACCCTCTGAGATGACTTATCTTCATGTATTATGGGAGAAAATGATCTGGTTTAGAACGAGAGCATCAACAACTCTAAGACCTGGTTCACACACACAATCTCAAATTATTTATATTATCATGCCGTTTTATGAAAACCATCTCTAAAATATATAAAAGTTCTAATTGTTAACTTTGACAGAAAAGTAGTGAATTTTACCAATTTTAAAACTGAATGTGCTTCAGGAGATTCTGCTAGAACCACCTGAGGCACTCGTGCAGACCTGGCAATCTCCTTTCTTTATCACGTCCTTTGTTTTATAAGAAGCATATATACTGAATTGCATATCCTGGTGAATTTTCTAATTTTATATAAGAAGCATATATACTGAATTGCATATCCTGGTGAATTTTCTAATTTTATATAGTGTATGTAAATATACCTATAAACAAGTGGTATTGCATGCAGGAATCCACTAAATAAATGTCAGTGATTTCATCTGTTAATTTTCTTAATTTTTCATTTTCACTGGGAAACGGTGTTGAATATTTTGTATGGAGAAAACTACTTTTTATGCACAAGTTAAAATTGTATTCACTCTACCAATTAACATTTTGTATGTCACAGCAGGACTGACTATATTAATATGTATAAAATTATACAAATAATTGCTAGATAGATATGAAAGGGCTTTGTGGTAGAGTGTAAAAATGGTTGCAAATTACTTCTTTCCTTAAATCCACACCTTGCCAACAAGAGAGTGCAGATTCTCTAAGTAAGAAGTGGAGTCTGGGGGCACCTGGGTGGTTGAGTTAGATAAGCATGTGCCTAGGGCTCAGGTCATGATCCCAGAGTCCTGGGATGGAGTCCCGCATTGGGCTCTCTGCTTAGCAGGGATCCTGCTTCCTCCTCTCTCTTGGCCTGACTCTCTGCCTACTTGTGATCTCTGCCTCAGCAAGGAGCATGCTTCTCTCTCTCCCTCTGTCTCCTGCTCCCCCTGCTTGTGTTCTCTCTCTCTCTGCCAAATAAACAAATAAAATCTTAAACACACACACACACACAAAACAAAACAACAACAACAACAACAAAACCCTCAGACTGTTTTGAGTCTGGACTGCTATATGACTTGGTTTGGGGAAGAAGACATTAGTGAAAGTCACAGTGAAGCTGGGACAGTCTGTGCTCAAGACAGCCTGGTGTCTAGCTGCACCTGGAAGCATGTGAAGAGTTTGGATGCCTGCGAGAAGACCAAAGATCCTACGATGCAGGGACGAATCATCTCAGCTAAATCCTGTCCCTTAGCCACCCGTTAGCCATTTGGTAGTTCTGGTGTTAATTATCAGACCCATTTCACTATGGTAAATGGTAAAAACAGTATGATGCTGCTATAGAAGTGTGTTTCTCCCGGTACTTTTCTACCCAGATCTTCTATTTAATTATATTTATTAAGTCTATTTAACTCTGTGCCTCTCATCAGAATTTTTTTTAGCTTCTGTTCCAAACGAAACTGACTGCTTCCTGTTAAATTCAGAAGATACCTCTTAATTCCTTTTCCACTTCCTTCTCTAATTATTATTGCAACATTAGGAGTTGCATTTACAGGGGCTTCCTTCAAAAGCAAACATGCTTGATAAAACGCTTTCTGCCCCAAGCACTGGTGATGGGAAAAGCATTTAGACATTACTGGGTTTGGGGATTAGTGCTTAAGACTACCTTTTGTTGGGCAATGATATTCTAGGGAAACAGAGCCAAGAAGGTAGTTCCCTGTACTCAATATCTCGCATCTTTTTTGTTTCATGTTTTTGGCAAACATCTTGCCAAATCATAACCCTCTCTTCCTGAGGTGGATTTTCATTTCTTTGCTACCCTCCAATACCATCCAAATAATATTTGCTTAGCAAAATAATGCAGGAATACCTACAAAGGAGCAGGTATCTGTGTGAGGTGCCATGTCAAGGACTGATAAGGAATAAAACCTGTTTTCAAGGGGCACCTGGGTGGCTCAGTGGGTTAAGCCTCTTCCTTTGGCTCAGGTCATGATCCCAGGTCCTGGGATCCAGCCCCCATTGGGCTCTCTGCTCAGCAGGGAGACTGCTTCCTCCCCTCTCTTTCTCTCTTCTCTGCCTGCCCCTCTGCCTACTTGTGATCGCTGTTAAATAAATAAATAAATAAACCTTAAAAAACAAAACAAACAAACAAAAAAACTATTGTTAAGGAAAACTCTCCACTTCCATAATGAAATAAGTTACATATGGAGAAAAGTAAAAATTAGCAAGGAGCCCTTTAATAAAATTTATACAGAATTACTACATTTTCTAACTTTTGAAATGATGAAAAAGAAAAGAAAAATCCTATCAGACTTGACTCACTCTATCTATCCATTTATCATCTATCATTTTTTTAAGATTTTTTTTTGTTGTTATTTATTTGACAGAGATCACAAGTAGGCATAGAGGCAGGCAGAGAGTGAGAGGGGGAAGCAGTCTCGCTACTGAGCAGAGAGCCCATCGTGGGGCTCGATCTTAGGACCCAGTGATCATGACCCAAGCCGAAGGCAGAGGCTTTAACCCACTGAGCCACCCAGGTGCCCCTCATATGTCTATCTTCTTGACTATACATGTTTAACCCCTTCTCCCAGATGAATACCTTCAACACCCACATTTCTGTAATCCAGGATATAAATTGTATCCAGTGATTATTCCTATTCGAACTTTCTATTTCAACCAGAAGTGTGCTAGTTAAGTGTCCTCGCAGTTGGAAATGATAAAAGGTGGCACTGCAACATTCAGCATGCTTTTGCTTTAAGTACAGCTTTAATCCATTATTCCAACTAGCCAGTCTCAGAGATGAGGCTTATTGGTCTATCGTCACTGGCTGTCCCTGCTCTGCCCTGAAACAGTCTAGCTGAGGACAAATTCTTCAATCACAGTACTGGTATCTATGAGAGAGACCACATGAATTGGATAATACAAGGTGTTTTCCAAAAAAGGGAAAGAACCTATCAAATTGCTAATGTACCCAATTAGCAGTTACCTTCTGGAACAAAATAAAATCCAATTTTTTTTTAAACAGGTCAATTAAATTAATGTAATTCCTTTGTTCTTATAACAATGTTTGCTGACTGCTGCGTGTTTCGGAGCAGTTTATAAGGAAACTCATTCACATGCCATGTGAAGGAAGCAGTGCAGGGCAGTGTGCCTAGAGAATTTGGAGCCAGACAGAAGGAGGGGCCAAGTCTACCTTTGCTTCTCACGGACTGTGGCTTTAAGCCTTTCCTTCTTTCTATTTCCAAATGAATGCAATAATACCAATTCTACAAGCATGGGAAGAGATTAAATAAGGTAACCGTGTAAAAATGCTTGCACAAGACAGCAAAGGTTCCACCAATATCATGTGTTTTCTCCTTTTCGGAACATAATACTAAAGTTTAGTTAATTAGAATAGCATTACAATTATAAGAAAATAAATTAGTCCATTAAGGACTTAATTGGCTTAAGGTCAAGCTGGTTTATTCTTTTTTTCTTTATCCATGACTTGCTTTTTTTCTTAAAAATGGTCCCGACTGTGAGTCTATGTTTTTCTTCATATAATTATATGTTCTTCACACAGCTCTATTTCATGTCAGGGGACAATACAGCAAACTGTATCAGATTTGGTATGGAGCTACTTTAGGGAGGCACTGGCAACAGTGTACAAAATTACGATTTGGAACTTTATAGCAGAGTAAAAAGAAAGTAAATACTTAAACCAATCTATATACTTTTCCCCCCTATTTCTAAAGATAGTGGGATATTTAGTTGGATTCATCCTTTTCAGGACTTATCATAAACTAAATTTATGGAAAAATTTTCAAGTCTCTTCATATATTCATTCAGAAAGGAAATGGTACATTTTTCTATAGCATAGATACGATTCACATATTTTCCTTGATCCTTAGAAACACCAAAATTTTGGAGATTAAAGATTAGAAACATCTACATTAATTTTTACAAAGAAATATGCTGCTGAAAGAAATGAATCACTAACTCGCGATACGAGCATTCTACTCACAAATTTCTTGCCTCTTTACCGCTTTATTACAAACGTTAATTTTTAGTCTAGATTCTAACTTGGAATTTTTCCAACATCTTGTTCTGAAACGTGTTTACAGAAAGTATTTTCAAAGCAAGCATCATTTTAATCATCAATTAATAATACACTTTTTTTATATTATCTCAATTTTTACCTCAATTTTCCTCTCTTGATGTCACGTTCCTCTGGTTTCTCATCTATAAAGTAATAGGATTAGGAATACATACTAGATTCTCTCACTTCTAATATGCTGGGATATTATACCTAATATATTTTTTTTAATTTGCATTCTTTGTTCCACAAAACAACTCAAAACCATCATTGAATCTACAATGGAGACAAGCATTTAAAAACAGATATAACTCAAAGTGATAATTTCAATAAATATACATATGTATTGCAGTGATAACATACATTTGCATAAGACTTGGTTGATGAATATGCTAAATCCTAGCTCAAATTATGTAATTTCTAATGTATGTATTACTTTAATATTATTTTCAGTCCATCAGTTATACTCTCCTAAATAAGGAGGCTGGATGTAAATTGTTATTTAATTTCTAAATTATATATTCAACATTATTTTCTTTATACAAAGGCATATTCCAGCCCCTAAATCATACAGTTCTAAGTAGGGAATATGAACTCACATTCTACAAATTGGATTTTCTTTTTTTAAAACACAAGTGCATCTCACTTGCAGATGTATTTCTAGATTTTAATGTTTAATTGGGGAGACTGTCACCTAGAAACACAGTGTGTGGCAATCTTGGTGCATTCAGTCCTTTATTTTTTTTATTTTGGAAATATGTCTGATTATCTGGACTTATATAAGTTACTGGGACTCCTATACAGACTTTAATCAGAAATCATATTTCCTCTGAGTATGATGTCCCACACAATCATAGATGGAATGAACATTCTATTTATTTATGGCCACCTCACAACCCAAAAGATACCCAAGAAAATCTGAGAGCGATCAGAATGATTAAATGTCAGATGGGACTAATATCTGAGAAATGTGCAGGACAAATATGCAGAGGGCTTTGGGGAAAAAAAAAAATCTACCAGTGAGAGGAAATCCAAAATGGCAAATAATGAGACAAAACTTGAGACAGAATAAATGATCCAACAACATCACTGTAAGGAAAAACAATACAAAAGATAATCAGAAGTTGTCAGTATAACTAAAATATATGAATATGTAAAATTATTGATAATAGGGTTGGTAAGTTTTTCCTCATATTTTCTTTCATTACCTGGGTTTCTGGACATAAAATACATAGCTGTTCAGTAACCAAGCAAAGTATACTATTGTAGATTTTGATGGATTTAAGCTAATTGATGCTTTCAATGTTGAAAATAATTTTATGAGTTTTACCAATACATTTATATATAAATTATTTCAAATAAACACGTAGCAATAGAAATTCAAATAGATCTGAGATTACATAAAAATGAATTCAAGAAACAACTAGCTCTGCTAGTGAGTTATGCGCTTACAAATATGCTGGTCTGGATATTCAGATTCAGAGGTTATGAGGCAGTAGTCAATAAAAGGGAAATTTGTGATACGCTGTTAACAAATATTCATAAAAATAAATCTTGATCCTATCATAAAAGCACAATTCTATTATCTCTATAGCAGATGGAAGAGATTGATTATAGATCATTTATAATCTTTACATGTGGAATTATATTATTAGTATGGATCTGCGTGCATGTTTCAACTATGTTGTTTAAATTTAATTGATTTTATTCCAAAGTTTTAGCCCGAAATAATAAATACGGTACCAAATGGCAAAAGCCTACATTTTTTTCAGGCCTTTTCTGTTTTATTAAATTATCCTTGTTTTTTCAGGGGTAAGGCTACTGTCCCGTGTAGGTATTATGAAACTCTTTGTGTACTACATCAGAATTTTATAACTAAAACAAATGATTCATTTTGTAATATACTTAGTTGTTCTAAAGTTTCCCAAGAGAAGAGTTTTTCTTATGAGTTCTCCATATAAGTCTAAAGTTGCTGAGCCTTAGGTTGAGGATGTATTGTTCTATTGTTCTTTCTACTAGGAAACAATGGCTGACAGGGTAGAGAACACAAGTTTAGGGATGGTTTTTGTCTTCATGCATAAAAGGAACAGTCAATAAAATATGCTTAAGCCCAAAGTCGTCTGCTGGTGTTATAATTCTGTGAATTATATGAAAATTTCTCTTGCTGTTAAATCTTAAGAATTTCAAATTTTTCCTGAATTTATTCAGTTTCCTATTCCTTCATACACAAGGAGAAACTGAGTTGGTCATTAATTCTCTATTATTAAAGGCAAATTTTATAGACTATTTGTTATTTACACTGCCTTCCATTCTCAAGTAAATGGAAATGAAGTTATTATATTATTGCATTTCACTATGAAAGGCAAAGATGTCTGCACATTTAACAATGCAATCTAAATGTAGGATAATCAATGTATACCTACAAGAACTATTAAACGTCAGTTTTTCTTTTCTTTTATTTAAAGATTTCATTTATTTATTTGACAGAGAGATCACAGGTAGGCAGAGAGGCAGGCAGAGAGAGAGAGGAGAAAGCAGGCTCCCTGAAGGGCAAAGAGCCTGATGCAGGGCTCCATCCCAGAACCCCAAGATCATGATCCCAGCCGAAGGCAGAGGCTTTAACTCACTGAGCCACCCAAGTGCCCCTAAAAGTCAGTTTTTCAATGTAACCCCATTGAAGTAGAGGACTGGTATTAGTAAAGTTTGATAGAGAAAAGCCCTAATGTGTATTTGATAATTCAGCTAAGTGCTACTATGTAGACAAATTCTAAACTACATGCAGGAGAGCAAAATACGGTATGATCTACAGTAGGACGGCAAAACTAAAGATACTCAGTTTGGGCCATTAAGCCAGATACATAATCTACAGAACTTAGAGGTCTGTAAATGGACTATTACACACTATTAAAGATATAAATGAAGAATAAAAATCACCTGTGTCTCACTAAGGAAGCCAGAGGCTTTAAAAAAAAAAAAAAAAAAAAACTTAAGGATAGTGGTCACACTTCAACTATCTTGTAATTTTTGTCCATAATAATATGAACAAGGGCTTACAAAGCAGTGAAATTCTGATTATTCAGATAGCAAATTAAACATTTTTCTTAGTCACAGGATCACTAAGGAATGGTGACAGAATGTTAGATATCCCTCTATTTTTCCATTTCTTTTTCCTAGAAGAAAGTTGCACGATCTAACCTTTAAAACAGAGTTGCTGGAATCCCATTGGCCGGAGTCCTTGAATACACACGGTAATACATAAAACCAGCCACCCATTCATCAAAGGTAAGAATTTAAGGATCACTGGGTGCAAGGCACTATTCTATGTGCAGAAGAAACAAACAGAAACAATATACACCTCCAGTTCCTCAGTGTTCTTAATTTAGACTGGGAATAAGATGATACAGTGCTACTCGATATCACTCCTATTACAGTTGCAGGAACAATGTATTGTAAAGCCAAAAGGGAGAAAGCTGTTATTTCTGTCTGGTGAAGTCCATAAATTTCCATATGTGTATGTCACATCAAAGATGAGTTTACCAGGCCAACAAGAAAAAGAGAGAGAGAGAGAGTATTTGGTGATCCCATTCAGAAAAATGTGTGAAATGACATAGATATGAGTTTCTGCCTACAGCCCTTCCCATAGACACACAACACACGTCTTTTGAATAACTCCTCTAGTGCTGTTTTAGCATTGGAGAAACATTGAAAAACAGACGGCCATCCTTCCCTCCTGGTGCTGACAATCTAATGAGGAAGATAGATGTTTGGTAACTGTGATAAGGCTCTTTTTAGGGGGCCTGGATGGCTCAGTTGGTTAAATGTCTACCTTCAGCTCACGCCATGATCCAAGGTCCTGGGGTTGAACCCCAAGTCTGGCGCCCTGCTCAGCGGGGAGCCTGCTTCTCCCTCTCCCCCCTGCTCAAGCACTCTCTCTCTCTCTCTCAAATAAATAAAAACCTTTTTAAAAAAATGCTCTTTTTAAAAAAGAAAAAGTAGAGATGCCCTGAGAACACAGGGAAGGCTTTAGAAGGTTGGGTATTTTGGTCAAGGGAAAGAAAATCAGGTAAGGGAGAGAGGTGTGTCTAGATGGGGAAAGGGCTTAAGAAGTTACATCAAGCTGTTAAACTATTATGTAGGCAATGGAGAGAAGTTTTTAATCAAAGAGTGGTTAATGAAGACTAGCATATTGGAATATCAGCAAGATAAGATTGACAGCATTAAACAAAGAAAATTTAACCAAAGAGAGACAAAATAATGGAAAAAAAATAGGGAGTCCAGTACAAAATTCCATGGACTAAGCAACTTTACTTACTGAGGTAACGAAGATGGGGTGGGGGGGGTGATATTGCAAAGATTTTTCTGAGATACAATTTAGAAAATTAGTGATTCCCAGACATAAAGAGTGAGGGAAATCCCAATTTGAGGAGCTGCTGCTCAGATTTCACTTAAGAGAGCTCGGGCAGTGTGGAGGGGAAGAACTGAGTAAAATGGAAGATCTAGAAAAGGATTATTTAGATGGTGATCAAAGGATGGGGAGTTCATTTGGAACATGAGAAATCCCACCATGGGGTAAGACTGAGGACAGACAAATGAAGAGGTAAAGTAAACCCTGGTCAGTGTAAGTTTAAATCTGGGAAGAGAGATCTGTGCTGGAGAAGTATACTTGAATAGCATCAAAATATTTACTGCAAAGCCATGGTTCTCATTATAGTTGCCCATGAGAATCACCTCAATCACTTAAAACAAACAAACAAAACAAAACAAAACAAAAACAAACAAAAACAAAAACAAACCACTGTTCATTTCACAAACCCCAAGATTCTCATTTAAGCAATTTGGGATATAGGACACAGGGATTAAAAACAAACAAGCAAACAACAACAACAAAAAACCCTAAACACAATAAAAACAAAAATGAAAATAAAATCAAAACTCTGCAGATGATTCTAATGTGCTGCCAAGCTGAAACCTCTGCCATGGAGGGACATAACTGCATGAGATCTTTTCATGGTAAGAGCCTGGACCCTGAAGCCAAGCAGAACCAGGTTTAAATTGAAGCTCTGTCCGTTACCCGTGAAACCTTGCACATGAAAACCATGAACTCCTTCTCTGCAAGACTGTGGCCATATCGCGTGCTCAGTGCTTTGTAGGATCACGCGCAAGAGTGTAAAGGCACTTCTCAGGATGCTCTATAAATATCATCTATATGTATCATCATCAATTATTATTATCCACACAGTATCATCTTATTCTCCATTATATAAGTTTGCAGTTGGGGAGTGACGGAAATCACAGAAGGAGAACATGCAGAACATCAAGAGAAAAGTTCTAGGGGCAGAATCTGCGTAATATGCGACGTTGAAGAAAATGGTAGAGGACAAGGAGACAGCAGAGCAAGAAGCAGAAAAGTCAAATGTATGGAGGAAATTTAGAACAAAATGGTGTCCTGAAATTTATTCGATGTATTACAAATTTCACAAAAACCTAAAGTGGGATGAAGTCTGAAGCTTGGCCCTGATTTGTCAAACCCTAAATCTGTAGAGTCTAACTGTGCAGATTAGGGCAGATTAGGGCTGCCTGAAACTACAGTTGGTTGAGGGGTGAAGAATTAGGAACAATCAAGGGAAGGCAACAGGAGGATACTATTTCAAGAAGTTTAATTTTTAAGAGGAGAGCAGAAGATACAGGAGGGATAATGGGAAGAGAAAAGATTCTGAAAACTCTGAAGGACTTTTTCTTCCTCAAATGGAAATAGTTGTAAAAATAAATAAAGAAGGCAGTTAATGGAAAAGTTGAAGTGATGTGGAAGAAGAAAATTGAAGAGCTATGACCCCAATTTCTTTGCTGCTTTGGCACTAGAAACTAAGGCAAAATAAAGAATATCGTCACTAATGTGTTAGCTACAGCTACAGCTCTCAAAAAAAAAAAAAAGGACAAATTCTTTCCTGATATTTTCCCCTACCTCTGTCTAAACTCTCACTCTCTAATACCACTTTTTTTTTCTTTTATTGTTTCTACACCACAGCCAGTGCTCCATGTAATACCTACCCTCCTTAATATCTACCACCAGGCTCACCCATCCCCCCATTAATACCACTTTAATAATCGTTTTCATATACCCAAATTAGGTCACAATGGTCAGAATGAAACTGATTGATTCACTTGCTTAGTTGGAATGTCATTCTAATAAGCTAATGAAATCAAGAACTTCTTTCCATGTTCTCAGGTTTACTAAACTGAATTTAATTTGATGGAAAAACACCTGTAATCCACAGCATCAGGGAAAAGAACACGACAGGACCAGCCCTGTGTTTTATCCTCTTGGAAAAAGAGTCCACAGCTCATGCCCCTTTGCACGATATGTGAAAAGCCTTATTTTTGTGCACTGTACTAAGGGCAGTGAATTTCAGGGCGCTTTTTAAGTATGCCACATCAGCATCAATGAAAAAGAGTAATCCATAAGATGTCAAACTGTACCTACCTAGGAAATTTCATGGTAATAGGAGGATGGATTAAAGCAATATTATATCAGAAGGTGAATCATTACACTAAGGAGAGAAAACATGAAAGGGGAGGATGAGACTGTTGCTTCTCTATTTCCAGCACCAAAAGCAATCAGTGCTCTCACCATCCTGACAAAGACCCTTCCTTGTACATATCCCGCCCCCCAAGGAGTCAGCAAGGGAGCAGATGCTCCGCAATCTGCAATTCATGGAAGGCGCATACATTTGTGTCACCGAGTAATCCCATTTGATCACATTACTCTTTCATCCAGCAGTTTGCATGTGCAGGTGGCTAAGGCACTGCCTTATTGGCCACTTTGTATCACCTCGACGCAAAGTCCTCCTGGGGCTTCAGGTCTACCTCACTGCAACCCGTCTTGCAGTTATTTCTGTCCAAAACCTCCAGCATACCTCACCAGCTGCCTTATTCACAAGCACAATACTCATTGTCAAGGTGTTTTGTTTTGTTTTTTTCTCCATTCAATGTGCTTGTTTCATATAATACATCCCATAGAGTAGATTGATCCATTGTATTAATGCTCCTTTTCAATGAAACCTCTTTGGGTTCATTGCCTTTCTCTTAATATTAATAGGCAGAGAGCATTCTGTGGAGCTGTGCTGAAAATTAACAGTTTTAAAAGATCTTATTTATTTATTTGACAGAGAGCTCAGAGGCAAGGGGAGCAGCGCGGAGAAGGAGAGGAAGAAGCAGGCTCCCCACTAGCAGGGAGCCTGATGTGGGGCTCGATCCTAGGACCCTGGGCTCATGACCTGAGCCTAAAGAAGACAGAAGCTTAACTGCTCAACTGACTGAGCCACCCAGGGATCCTGAAAATTAACATTTAAAGAGCACTGAGAAGCCACACTGGAACAATAAATCTTTTTTTAAGGAGTGAGGTTGCGCAACCACAAATGGGCTTAATAAATATTTGTCACAGTAGGGCTCCTGAGTGGCTCAGTCGGTTAAGGTTAAGCATCTGCCTTCAACTCAGGTCATGATCCTGGAATCTTGGGGTGGAGCCCTGCATGGGGCTCCCTACTCAGTGGGGAACCTGCTCCTCCCTCTGCCTGCCGCTCCCCCTGCTTGAATTCATTCTCTCTCTTCCTCTCACTCTTGAACTAGCTCAAATAAGTAACATCTAGAAAAAGTAATAATAATTTTGATGTGGTAAACTATGTATAACATAAAATTTATCATTTTAAACTTTTAAAGTATACAATTTAGTGACATTAAGTATATTCACATTGTTGTGTAACTATCACCGCTATCCATTTCCAGAACTTTTACATCATTCTCAGCTGGAAGTCTATACTCACTAAATAATATTCCCCAGTATTATTTTCTTATTCCTGCTCCCCTGGCCCCTGACAATCACCATTCTACCTATTGTCCTTACAGTTTCACTATTCTAGGTATTGTGTATAAGTGGAATCATAAAGTATTTAACTTTTTTTGTCTGACTTTTATCACTTAAGACAATTTTTTCAAGGTTGATCCATGCCATAGCATGGATCAGAATTTCATTCCTTTTTAAAGCTAACAATTAATTATAAGTATATACAATGTGTTTTTCAATTTAGCCACTGATGGACATTTTGGTTTTTTTCCACCTTTGGCAGTTGTGAATAATGCTTCTATGCACAAGGGAGCAAAAATAACTATTCCAATATCTCCTTTCAGTTTTTTAGCACATACAGCTAGAAGCAGAATTACTGGATCCTATGATAATTCTATTTAATTTTTTGAGGAACCACCATACCATTTTCCCTCATGGCTACACCATTTTATATTTCTGCTATCAGTTCCAATATTTCTACATCCTTGCCAACACTTGGCATTTTCCTAAGTTTTTTTTTTTTTTTGAGATAGTCATCCCAATGGGTATTAATATAAAACTAAATTTGATATTTGAGAAAGAGCTGTGTATTTACCTTCACATGGGAAGCAATCTAAATCTTAAGAAATGGAGTTGTCCCACTAGCTCAATCCTATTTCTCATAAACTTGTGTCCTAAAAGATGATGTTTCTTATTCTGTCATCTCAAGTGAACAAGCTTTGGGTAAATATGCAAGGAAATTATCAAAGTATAGCTTTAACCACCACCACCCCCATTTCTTCTGACTGAGCCACCTAGAAGCCCCTCTCTCTCTGGTTTCTTTGGTATTTCATATTGTAATTACCTCCTTGGTTAGGCTGAGGTAAGTGTTTCTTGCCAGGAAATGCTAAAATCTGTGAAGTTGTGAAATCATCCTCACCACTATGATCATGTTCAATAATCCAATTCCATGGCAGCTGTCCATTGAAAATCAAAGGCTATTAATATCTCATTCATTCATTCATCCATTCATTTGTTCCAAATGTTACTGTGAGTTTATTCTTCCCAACACTGTTCAATCAAAGTTTCTGAGATGATGGGCCATTCTATACCTGTTTGATCTAATATGTCAGCTATGAGCCACATGTGGCGATTAACTATGTAAAATGTAACTATTTAAACAGAGTAAGTACTGAGATTGAAAGGCAGAGGATAAGGAATATACTCAATGAAATTATAATAGCAGGTTTAGATAGATATACTGAGAAATTCTTCATCATCTTTGTCCCAGTTAGTCAGTCTGGTCATTAAAACTGACAAATGCTACTTGTAGTCAAGAGGATATAAGGGTGCCTGGGTGGCTCAGTCCATTAAGCATCTGACTTCAGTTCAGCTTGTGATCCCAGGGTCCCAGGATGGAGCCCTATGTCCCCAGGCTCCCTGCTCAGCCTCCCCCTCTACTTGTGCACCTTCTCTCTCTATAATAAAGAAATAAAATATTTAAAAAGATAAAGGAGTATAGGTAGGTACTAATTTCTCCTAAAACACAAATTGAAAAGAAATGAGCTTCCTAGGAGAAAATTAGGATGCCTCAAAAAGGAGGTAATACTTAAGTTAGATGCTGAAGGATACAGACCTCACTAATAGAGAAGGAGAAGAATATTTTAAGAAGACAGAAAGGCAAAAGCAATGAGTTGGAAACAAAATGCTGTGTTGAGGGTTGGTTAAGTGTGTGGTACAGTGAGAAAGAGACTAAGCCTAGGGAAGAAGTAAGAGAAATGGAAAGAAGTTACAATAGTAGTCCCAAATCTAAGTATGAAAGGCAGTGCGCTGAAGAATTCAGATTTTCAGTGTCAACAAAAGGAGAGAATAAGAAAAGATACTATGTGAGTTTGTTCTTTCCCTAAGATAGTTCCTTTCCTTGGTCCAATTTATCATTTATGACAAAAAAACATTAATTGGAAAGAACTGGATTTAATGGGCTGGGTGTAATCTGTATTTAGTGCAGAGGCTTTCTTTATTTTTTTTTACTTTTTTTCAGGGAAGCTTATAAATATAAGATTCTTGCATTTCATTTGCCAAACCAGACCATTCTTAAATGCCTTTAAATTCATACCCAGTATTTAAATAATTTAAGACTTGGCTTAACACTAACCATGTTTGTTTGGTATGATGTTGTTCATTATAGATTAAAAAACAAACTCTTAAAGGAACTGTCTCTGACTTCATACAAGCAGGTGAAGTGATTTTGCAGTCCCCCTCATTCCTCGTCCCAAGGTAAAATGTAATATAATATGCACAGCGCACTGTGATAATTTCCTTTCTAAACTTTTTGCCACTGTATTAATGTTTTGGAGTGCTTATTCAAGAGATATGCCTTGATCAGAAGCTGTTGGTTGTTGTGCTAAAATGTTGTTCCTCCTCTGGGTTATATAAGTCACCTGGCAAATGGTCAGTCATGCTTCATTCCTAGAGTGAGTCATGATTCTGCCTTTGATCTATTTTGCTGGAGTCTTATAAACAAGGAGTGTGTCATTGGGATATTCATTAATATTCTCTGTAAAGAACTAAAACTGAAGTAAATTATGCTAGGCATAGCTAGAGGACTCATTACGCATGAACAATTCAAAAACCATTTAAAGAGATTATACAGTTTGTCATAAAAAGCACTGGTCTTTAATTCTAACTGAATATAAACCTATTTGGGTTGAAATCTTAATTAATGCTTTTACTCTGGTTCATTAACATTGCGATGGTTCAGTGAGATAATGGTCCTCATACCAACCTGGCAGACAATGACCAGAAATATGTGTCTCAAATGAGGACAGATGCCCAGTAGCCTTATAGGCAAAAAAGGAATCCATCCACATATGGAACATTTATATGTGACAACCACACTTCTCAGCACATGGAAACCAAAATCAATTCTAGATAGATCAAAGAGCTGAATGTAAAAAGCAACATTTCAAAACTTAAAATATATATATGAAAATATTTTCTGACTTCACCATAAGGAATGGCTTCTAAAACAAGACATAAAAAAGAGAAAACATGATGGAGAAGTTTTATTACTTTTAAAGAAACAAAATATACTTTTTAAAAAAACAACACACACACACACACACATACACAAAAGAGAAAAGATGAGATGCAGCCTAGGGAAAAATATTTTCAATGCATGTACCAAAAACGAGTTTGAATATAGGATATACAAAGGACTTCTAAAAATCTATAAGAAGATAAATGGCTCAGTAAAAAAAAAAAAAAAAGCAAAATATGTTTTTAAGCAATTCATAGTGGAGGAAACCTGAATTACCAGTGAAAAGATGTTCACTGGACATACAATCAGAAAAGAAAAATTAAAACTATTCAATTTGTTAAAATTAAAAAATTGACAATATTAAATGTTGAGAAGGGTAGATAGGATGGTAGCTTGCACAAATGTGTGTGGAATCTGGAAATGCTTCAAGCATTGTGTGGGATTTGGGCAATATCTGAGTAAAGGAAATTAATGAAATTCTACATAGTCAAGCAATTTCACTCCTAGACATATACCTTAAAAAGCATTGTCTATGTTCCCAATGATACCTGCACACATACAAATCACTGCTACACCGTTATAGAAAGAAATTTGTAATAGATTCATTAAAATGGAATACTATACAGTAATTAAAAGGAATGAATCAAGTCTCCCTGTATTGACTTAAATAAATCACAAAAATCCATATTCCTGAGATGCACATAATATGTTACAATTTATTTAAATAATATAGTTATTTAATACAATACTATATATGATTTTGGGGGGTGTGCCTATATATAGTGAAATTAAAAGTTAATGCATGGGGATAAAAATAGCAAATTTATTATACAGTTTACCTCTTGGAGGGAGATGTAATTTGTGTCTAGAGGGCTTAAATTTTGTTTAATATATTTTTACTTAAACTGAGTGATAATTTATAGTCATTTGCTTCACTATTTTCTCCCTCTCTGTCAAATAAGTACATCATAAAATTACAATATTATAATATTATAATATTACATAATATCAGAGTCAGTAAATTTCTAAATACTCTGTGCGCTGTAGCACCTCAACCCTACAAGCCATCTTCTCATGTGGTTATTGAAATTATGCTCTTGGCAAGTATGTCTTTCTAATGCAGGACTCTCTCTTCCTTCACTAAGAATGAATCACATGATTTGACATACTAAACTCTGTGATGAGATGTTTTTTAAAAGCACAGTAACTCAAGAGGACATGCCCATAGTCCTCAGTAAGATCTAAAAAGCCATGCTGATGGCTCTTTCTCCAAACTGCCAAATTATGCACCAAATTGACCTAGCTGAGTTGGGGAGCAACAGTTGTGATAAATTCCATGTGCCTAGTTACATCCGATATGCTTGCTAAGATGTGGATTCCAGATTCCCATCCCCATATTTTAATGTATTAAATCTGATGACGGGTCCATTTCTATACTACTTTGCTTGATTAAGAGGTTTCCTTGGTTCAATGGCAAAAGTTTGGAAAATACCACTTTGAGGAATTCAGTCTCTTGATAAAAATGAATACATAAATGCAGAAGAATCTCAGAGATGTTACTAAGAAAAAAGTAGAAAGAGACATATTTAGATCTACTTGCTTAACGTGAAGGTCTTCACAGAAGGGTAACACCTGTTTTGTGTTTCCAAAGATCCAAGGATCAAGAAAAGTGAGAACCATTATGAGCTGAAATTCTAACAAACAAAAGGAGAAAGGAATGTTATATCCTCAGTATTTGAGAAAATGCAGGAGATTTTCATAGTAATTGATAAAGCTGAAGACTGAAGAGAAGAGTTCTGAATCCAAATGATAGAACACCTTGAGTGACATGAATGCAGTTTGGACTTCATCAATTATGCTCTAGAAAGTTGAATGACTTGCAAATATGAAGGACATGGATTTAAGTGGGGCAAAAAGTGAGGTGAGTTGTTAGATTAGAAGGCTGATCCAGGATGTAAAAGGGAGACTAGGTGCAAAGCTATCTGTGGAGAAAAGAGGCTAGGTTCAAGAAAAATGGAAGTATTAGTAAATATATTTTTTTTTAATTTTTTTTTCCTCATTACTCAAATGAGGTAGATGAAGTAGAGAGACCTGTCATAGGTTATTCTGCCTGGATGCCATAATGGACAAATTATGACTTGGAAAACCAAGTAGAAGACAAGTATGTTAGGAATGACATATGTACCTTTGAATAATTTCCTTTTACTAATTTTCCTTACAAATTTTTGCAACACATCTCTAGGTGGAGATATCAAGTGATTTTTGGAAATACAAAATGTGGTGATCAGGAGCAATATACGGACTAGAAATATCAAATTTGGATTTTATTTTTGAAACTCTAGAAATACATCCCACCATCTGGGGTGACTGAGGACACACAGAAGATTGAATCTGACAGATAATTTATGCAAAAAGATATGATATAGAGTAAATGCTCCAGAAATGTTAGCTCACTCTTCCGAACTCCAAATCCAGACCAAATTAAATGGCAGAAATTGTAATTTATTGGAAATTTTAAGGTGTATAAAAAAGTGATAAGGGTTGGAATAGTCAGAGATGACATGTTGGAGGAAAAACATGAACCACCTTGAACAAATGAATAGGATTAGTTTCAGCAAAGGTGGGAAACCTGGAGATCAGAGAATCCATGTGTGTGGAAATGTGAAGGTGGAGGTGTCCAGCTTCTGTCTCAGGATGAAATAATGGACTCTTCCAGACTCCTTGGTTCTACCTGTGCAAATTGCAAAGTAAATGATAAAGACCTTAATTTTTATGCTTCTTCTCTAACTTCCAAAGATGATGGTACCATTGGGACGGTGGTTAGAGGTAGGCTTTCTTAATAAAGAAAGAATTCTGTGCTCTGACATCCTTGGAAAGTCACTGTTCATAGAAGACTGGTCTGAGGGAGGTGCCAAAAAGGGTTTGGACATGAAAAGGATACATAGGAGATTAAAAAATTATGCTGGAACAAAATTTTAAAAATAATGAAACTTCTTATTTAAATATAATGAGAAAATATAGTTCCATGGTATACTGGAAAAGCATTCACTGTGGCATGAACGAGAACTTATTTCCAATTTTGGATCTCCCTCTACCAGATGAATGGCTGTATATTTTTGTTTAACTTCTCTGAGCTTCAGTTTCTTCATATATTAAAGAAATCTAATAAAAGTCTTACCTCGAAAGAGTGATGGGAAAATTCAATGGAATATTTATTGCATGTAAGATGCCTAACATTGTGTCTACGATGCTCTCCTAAGTGGCCTTGGGTAAGTCAGTTACTTTTCTAGCACCTCTATTTCCTGTAGCGTTGGAGACTTGGCCTTCCATATGCCAGTAACATATATGAGATATAACCAAGAATGCATTGAGTAATATTGCTCACTCACTTCAATAGCAAGGTTAGAGAGATAAATCATTATGTGACCAGGTTATAAGTCTAGACTCTTGTATAATATTATGCTTATATTTCTGATCTTAGAGATCATGGAGACAGAAATGGAGAAGCAGGGGTTGGGGAGGGGAGTTGGGGAAGGAGGGGAAGACAGAGAAAGGATGTCAGTTGAGTTTTCCTGGCAATAAGGAGGAACTCATTCTCTAGTGGATCGGATGGAACCTCACCTCCAGTTACATCTCAAATGGTGCATTGCCCCTGCTCATTCAACAAGCTGCCAAAGGCTGGCTTTGCTGCCCTGTTTTTTGTTTTTCTTTTATTCACATCTTAGCAGTGTCTTGAGTTGCCCAGCCTCATAATGAAAGTAACATGGTAAATCTTGCTTAAATAAAAATAGCTCCTAATCCATCAAGGATAGATGGACGCCAAAAGGGGAGATCTCACAGCTGAGTACAACATTAGTTTCCAAACACTGCAAGCAAGTGTATAGCTTCCCTTTCATTTCTGACCAAAGTCATTTTGTATCTGAATGGATTCCATTATGCAATAAAATAAAGACAATTTTACAGGCCAATATAATTCTCTTTGTGGGGATATTTGGATATTTTTCTTTATTCTGGGCAGTATAGGGTAAGAGAAAGTCAGCTTTAAACCTCTGGGACTCTCTGAGCAGCTATCTCTGCCTCCTCCCACGCTGAGCACAGTACTAAACCACTGGAAATCACTAACCCTTTGCGGGGCACAGCCTAGAAGATGACAACACTGGTTCCAGGACAGGAGAAGGGAAGGGAAGGGAAGAGAAGTAAATGGAAGCTTGTGGAAAAATCCCCCAAACGTGTGATTAACAGCTATTTTCTGAAGCAAGCCTTCATCAAGGATCTACAGCTGTGTCATTTGCTTCAGTGCTGCAGATTGTGCAGGGCTAACTAGAAAGACACACGCAGGAATATATGTGGAGAAGGGTTAAAGGAAGTCCAAAGGAAGTCCAAAATCTGTGGTAAGGATATGAGAGGAATGCCCTCACACCTTACCCTTACCTACTCCTCAGCTGTACCCTTCCCTCCTGTGGGAGGAAGATAGGTTCCTAAGACATGCACAAAAGTCCTCTTACCAACTGGATATTGGTTCTTAGTTGTTGCTGTTTTTGTTTTTGACCTGTTAGGGTTTTTTTTGGGGGGGGGGGTGAGGTGGAAAGGGAGGGCTTGATGGACATCCACTAACCGGTTAATAAACCCCATTAATGAAATCAACATGCTCCAGACCTTTCAAAAAGCTTTCAAAAGATATAGAAGAGAGGCAGGTTTTGCAGTAGCAACCTGAATGTCTCCAAATAATAGGTCTGAGGAGCATCCAAGTTGGGGCCCTGAAAGCCCATCTACCATACTTGTAATAAACTCCTAATAAACAGATGGATTCTCAAGATATTTTCCATTTAATATTACACCCTAGTTCCCAAACAACCATAATTAAGGGGACAAATGGAAAATGGGAAAAGAATGCAATGATATTGTGTCGCCCCCCCCCCACCATATGCTCAAAGAGGTATATTTCTTCTGAAAGTTCCCCTTCAAGCAACCAAGCACCCAGGTGGGCCTTTCTACAGTCCTTCTCCTCTGTGCCTTCCTCCAAATGCTCAGGGGGGTTGGGAATCCACCTCCAAATTAAACAATCTCTCACCACTTCTGAAAATACACAAACCATTTCTTAACAGGCCTTTGGAACACACAGCCTGATAAAAATCACTTGAAAAGAAACAGGGCAGATGACCCAGAGGAGTTGGCAAGGTCAGGGCACTCCCCGGTGAGGACGTGAAAGGTGGGAGTTGCTGAGGTCAGGGTTAAATGACACTGCGAAATGAAGGCCCCTGCCCCGCAGTCGCCTGCCTTCATCTACGGATGGAGTCTCTAGTGAGCTCCTGGGTCTGGAAGCCTGCCCCTTCGGAGCCACAGAGAGGCCACGGAAGCGTATTTCAAAGCCGCATCTAAAGCAGCTCACTTAAAAGCGCCAAGAAAAGCCTGGTTGATGACCAGAATTGCCCCGAATCACTTGCTGCCCTCCTCTGGCAGGTTCATCAACGTTTCCCTTCTTCGCTCCTCGTCTCGTTTCCCTTTGGAGTGCAGGTTCTCTAGCACGTTTGGGACGCACCCCCGGGATTTTCGGGGAGCAGTAGCAGTTTTGAACCGAAGGGCGGAATGGGATGGCTCAGCATCCATCTCCCCACCCCAACCTGTCTGCCCGATAGCACAGTGGCCCCTAAAAGGATAACCCAGGACTCCTGCGGCTCTTCCTGCGCAGGGCCCGCGGGATGTCGCGGCGCGTGGCCGCTGGGCGCAAGCAGCCCCCGCCGCGCCGCAGCCCCCGCCGATTAGCAGCAGTGGCTGCGGCAGCAGGACCGCCACGCCGAGCTCCCCGCTCCGCCCGCCCGCAGGGCTCTGCCTGCCTCTCCCCATTGTGTCCGCAGCGCTGCGGGGCTGAGAGGCGCGAGCCGCTGCACCCGCGCCAACGCCGAGCCCCAGGCAGGGGGAGCGCGGAACCGAAGAGGGGGCACCGAGAAGGAGCGAGAAAGGGCCCCCAGAAGGGCACCGCGCTTCATCAATAATGCAGAGGCGCCCGGACCTCCCTGCAATACGTTTTCCAGCTAAACGCCACCAACTGGAGCGCTTCCTGGCAAGTCCCACGCGTGGGTTTTTTTGTATGTGAAAAATGGGACGCACCTTGTTCATTCATCTATCTTCTATCCCTCTTCCTCGCTTCTCAGATAAAGCCCCCCACCCCGCCTTAGGTTTAAACCCCCACCGTTCCACATCAGCACTGCACGTCCAGGCAAAAGCTGCATGTTGGAAAGGCAGGTCCTGAAAGACTTCACCGTCTGCACATCACTAAGAGTTCATCGAAATTCATCTAGTAATGCATATTTTCAAAGCACCCGTTCTCACCCTCCTCGTTAGAGAACGCTTTCAAAGTTTGGAAGCTCAAATGGCGTCGGAGCTGCTGGTTTCTGTGCCTTTGCCCACATCATAACCACGGTACGCTCAGAGACCCCGAGATGACGCGGGGAAGTTGCCCAGCACGAGCCCCGCAGGCCCCTGATGCTCCGAGCATCCCTAGAAGCAGTTCTCCCGTGTGTCCCCTGGAAGCCCAAATGCGGCAAAGAACCGCTTCACACAAGGGTTAACCCAGCCCCACACAACAGACACAAATCCCGAAACTTCTTTGTGAAGCAGGGGCAGCCCACCCGGAACGGACATCCCGAACAACTTGCAAGGGAATAAAAACAAAACAAGAAAACACACACACACACACACACACACACACACACACACACACCAAAAACCAAAACAAAACCCAAGGCATCCCTGCAGGGAAACTTGTTGAATCCAGCCCGAGCGTAAGGCTGCAATTTCCGATTTAGCCTGAAGGTTTCTGATTCTAATACAGTACCCCCCCACCCAAATACCCCAGTGCACCAGTCACAATTTCTGGACAAACTGCGGGGTCCTGTCCGCACCCATTCTGCCCTCCAGCACCCTCCGATGGAAAACCGAGCGTGTCCCTTTTGACAGTTTCTAAAGCCGGCTGTCACTTCCTTTGCAATCATTTGGGAGACTTACCCTTCCAGAGGACTGTTTCCGAAATCTAGCGGTTCCGTGTGCAGGCGCAGCCCTCCAACTTTGCTGTGCACGGAGACCTTCCCGAGTTTAAAGCAAGCCAAAGCTGCCTGGGACTTTTAAACCCAAGAGTGGGGAAATTAGGGAAACAGTAAAGTCGGGTTCCTTCTCAGTATCAGCACCCTGGAAAAATCCAATCCCTCTTCGGTAGAGAATTCTTTGAAACCCGTTATCTGTATTACTATTAATGCGCAGAGCAGACGGCATTGCATGCAAATAGGTCCAAGTGTGCGCTTCTATTGGTGGCTGCGGAGGCCCCTGGGTCCTACTGCTCCGGCTCTAAACTACACAGCAACACTACGCACGCAGCTTTGGAGGCACGGAGGGGAAAATGGATTTAATTGATTCGTTACCTCTGGTATTGTAATGCCTGCTGCGATGTTTAACAGAGGAAAAAACCCTCACATCTGAACTCCTGTCATGTGATCTATCATTTCATTTTTGCTTTTAATTGTCTCCACCGAGTGGCTTTGCAAATACAAAGGATTTTAAAAGAACATTTTCTAAAGAAAATTCACAGATACTTTTGGCAAAAAAAGCCTCTTTTCTGCTCTCTATAATGCATCATTTGGATATGAATCCAAGAAGTGTTTCTATAGTTACATGCTACTGCACTTCACTTATGTAAAATAACACTTAATTTCATTCTTGAAAATGCATGGCTACTCCAAATTAAATGAGTAGGTTAAAGCGGTAGAAGCTAATATATGAATGTGCTGATTATAGAACATGGGACATATATTTTAAATGATACCAAAAATGCATCAATGGCAATGCCATGGGCGTCATTTTTATTTTATAAAGTAAATTCAGAAATATTTTATTTGTGAATACTGGTAACAGAAATATAAATCAACATAAAGATGTTTGGTAACGTCACAAGATTTCAAGCGTTTACTATAAATTGCCACATTTTCTTTTTACAGTTTCTCCTCTACAAACCCAATAGTAATGCAAATTGGCATAACGCCGGAGACTGAAAGTGAGGCAGGCCTATGATTAGTGGTGTTTTGAAATATTGTAACATTGGGCAAAAACACTTCAGCACATCATCATTAAACATATCTATCTTAAAAGTTAGAATATTACTCAGTCTTTCCGTGTGAACTTAAAGCCCTTAAGCATCGTTTTCCCTTGACCTTTAATTTTGTGGAGGAAAAGAAATTCTCATGTAAACTGAAATGACACACTGTCCACCAAGTTCCATCGAAGATATCTGCTGATATTACAGCTTAGGAAATAGCAATGATTTTATTGTGCTTGAGATGTAAATAGTAATGTAAATTTAATTACAAAATTATTATGGCTATAATTTACAGCTGAATGTTGTTAGGCAGTGATACACTGAATAAGGTCAGCAACAACCAACTCATAAATTCACCATCCATGTGTAAACTAAATAAATGAAAATGCAAAAGGCAAAAGTACAACAGAATTGAGATCCCATTCCAAATGTATGTATAGCATTTGAATTTATGTAGTATGTGCTGCAATCCTCCTTCATTTCCTTCATTTCCATAACTCCTTTCTCTTCCAGACCCTTCCCCTCCCCCATCAGTAACCCTTGACAACAGAAGTGTTACTTTGGGTCCAGGTTTCCAGGTTGCCTTTGCTGCTTTCCAGACCTAACTTAGAGCTTACATTCTTGTAGGAGACAGAATTAACTCTTGCATGATTGAGGTGTGAAAGAAGAGAGTTGCCTTCAGGGTAAGAAAACCGAGTATTCTTATGTATATTTCAAAAATTTTCACCTAATATATATCCTCAGAAACATCCCTGACCACTAATTTAGAATGAAAAAACATGATCAATTGTCATTACAACAGAGTCAATTTGCACCATTTCCCCACTGCTATTGTGTTTCTGGAACAGCCCTTTGGAATGTCTTTTATTCAGGGTGGTTACAATCACTTTAGGCTGGGTTCAGAATTTTTCAATTTACAATAAAGTTAACATGAAAGTATCAAAATACTATTATATTCAGTAGAAGACTGTGAAGGACTCATTGTCTGTAAAAAGAAAAAAAAGAAGCTATTATTTGGTATAGTAAGAAAAGGATAATGACCATGCAAAGTTGAATGGAGAAGACTGATGGTCGATTCTATTTTAAAACAAGTATATTATTAAAAAAAAAAAACAAGTGTATTACTGGTCTTCCAACTTCCTGTTACAAGTAGGGCTGAAAAAAATAATCATTTCCAGTCTAAGTGCACATTGAAAGTTGTGTATTTAATGAATATCTTTTTCAGAACTGAGAGAAGATATGTTTTATTCAGGCAGAGTTTGTACAAAATTATCTATGACCATAATTTAATAGAGAATTTGAATAGTGGACAAATAAGAATAAATAAATAAAAGCCAGCCTATTAACATGCTTAATGTACAAGTGTTTGATCAATTTCATTCACTTTCTGCATAAAAGGTCAAAGTAAACATATAGCAGTTGATCAGAATCATAAATTCAACTTATATATTTTTCAAGAAAAAAAGATACTCAACAATCTCTTCAATAAGTTACTTGTGTTTATCCAAATTGTGCTCATATATTTTGAGATATATAACATATGGTATATTATATATACATATTTATAAATATTTAAAATATATTACTTGGATATAGGGGTAAGAAATATTTAAACAAGTAATATTAAAACCATAATAGTTTTCACCATTCCTAAACTGTAAAGGTATCCTTGATCTATTCTTTACTATTTGAAGTATCCTTGGACTCCTCATTTTGTCAGTACAGTTTTCAAGGACAATATATGCTCTGTCAGAAACTGATTTCCATTATGCCCTTGATCATGATGACAATGTATTATTGTGGCTAATGTGAGCATCTATAAAAGTTGGAAAGCAAAACATACCTGGCATATCCCTGTATCCCATTACTGTAATCAACTTTCTTTCTAAATTTAAATCAGTAAACGTGTAATAACATACCATTTGGTGAAATTTAATGAACTCTAATGACATTCAGCTACTATCCAAGCTATTTTTAAAATTCTGTGTCTTCAATAATTTTGAAATACGCATAGGTTAAAAAATTTCAAAGTTATAGGCATGAATCCATTTGTCTACTTTAAATAGAAAATGTATTCATGCTTGATTTTTGACAGATGAAAAGGAAATTAGCAGACATAAATTATACTTTGAAAGTAGAAATATAAAATTAAGGATGTGGTCAAATGGACATTTTTTTTCAGTAGTAAATCAGTAGTAAGTAAGCAGTAATATTCATACCAGTTGCTAACTGGAATACTATGATGTATTGAATAATTCACTAAAACATCTTCTAAATACTGTAGAAAGTTGCAAAAGATTACATGTAAATACATGACTCATAAATTAATTTGGCCAATTGCTAACCAAGGTGAAGAAAGTACAACTCGGAAGTTAAAAATAAACCTATAGAAGGTACTAAGTTTGTGGAGACCTATGGACCTCTTTATGATAAACTAAACTTGACACTAAGTAGAAGAGATGAGAACTTCATGGTACAGTGATTTTGGTAAGATGATCACCATGAAAAGAATGCTCATCATATTTAGAATCTTAGTAAAAATTGGCAAGCAGAAGAGGCACGGAGGAGGATGTGTTACTGTATATCAAACAGGACTGTAAAGCAAGCAAGATAAAAGTTGACAAAAATGTAGAAGTGAAATAGTTTGGCAAAAGATAAAAGAGGAAACAACAAAACAAAAGAGAAATGGGGGACATATCTTTTACAGTACACTGAGATTAGAGGAAGCATTAATAAACAGTTTTAATTCAAATATTAAGTTCTTAAGAATATGTTACGTATTAATCCTAGAAAATCTGTGAATAAAAACTACAAATATTTTTGTGAAAAAAGAGACAAAAACATGTAGGCCTATCTAAAATGTTTATAAAATGTGAGATAATGTTTAGTTACAGCAAATAAACAAATGGATGTGGCTATCAATTGGAGAATACTACATATGTATGTAAAATAAACCATTATTTCCAATATAAGGCTAAACACGCAGTCGATTTTCTGTATGCTTATTATATCAAGCCTAATGGTCAGATCTTGTGATTTGCCTTTCTGAAGATACGAACTGGTTATACGATTTAGAAGGAACTCTGTACTAACCAGAGTCTATTTAAAAGCCACTTCTTAGACTATTATAAGGAATCCTTTAGGACTTGCTTACAAAGCATACCGAAACAGTAATTATTTTAAACTTTGTTTTTATTCATACACCAAATTCTTATGATTAAATTCACTCAAAAATGTAATGTTATTTGCTTTTGTCCGAGACTAAACTTTGCCTTTATAAAAGTAATATTAAAGTCGAGTCACTTCCTCATTTAGTGAATAGTGAATCTACTTTTCATGGTACTGTGTAGGATACATAAAAGTAGATGACAATGCAACAGAAGTTGCGACTACCCTTATTTTTATGTAAAAGCAAAGAGAAATGAATATGACAGCATCATTTTCTAGGAAGGGACAGATTGCAGAATACAAATTTTAATATTAAATAATAGTAATGTTAAATATAGTAGTTTGTGTTTCCTATGCTGGAGCTTAGTAACAGAAAACCTACTTAAAATAAGGTTTTACGCCTTTCCTTATTACTTTTTAAATACCTCCCCCTGCCATATTCCCAAGAATGCTACTTCTCTTAGGCAGCATTTAAGTGTAGGTAATCAGCATACACTTTATTTAGAAGCAGAAAAGTGAATTTTGATGGTTTTCAGTTTAAATATCTGTACAATACTTTGGTGTGATGAATCAGTTTTCATGTTGATTTCTTTTCTTATGGTCATAAAGACGTATTATTCTTCAGTTGTATGACTCACTTGTCAAATAATTGTTTCCCAAGATTAATTAATGGGTGGATGGAGAGCTACATGCCAATAGGTGATGGGATTAGAGAAGGAATTGAAAGGGTAGATTAAGAGTAGATTTTGGCTCTGGAAGTGATGGTGGAAAGGGCTATGACTATTCTGGTAATATAATTGCATTAAGTAAAATTTTAAAAGAACACTAAATATTCATAAACGTATATATTTTTAACCCAAGATCTTTTAAAATGGAACGTGGGTTCTGAAGGGCAACGATCCAATAATTCAATTCTGACAAGCAAGTAAATTAACATAAAAAATTAAAAATAGAGTAAGAATAACTAATTTTTAAAATAATGATTGGCTCAGACTGAAAAACATAGTTTGGGAAAGGCCAACATCTGGGAGAGAGACTTGAAGAATAAAATGAAGCACTCATACCCGACTTCCTGAAAGGTGGAACAAAATTAATGAATAAGTAGACATTGGGAACTACTTGAATCCTAAATTTTCTTTTGGCCTTGTCATTGAGGTAAAACGTTTCCAAATTCAAAGGAGATATAATATTTGTGATTAAGAAAAAACTAAACCTATTTAAACTCATTAATATCTGTGTGTTGTGAATATGGGTGGCTCTCTTTCTTTTTCTGTTTTTTTATTTGTTTGTTTGTTTCATGTTCCAAAAGGCACATGTATTAATTTTGTCAAAGAAAAAAATTAAAAAGTAAATTTCAATATTAAGTCAAATAAACACATATTCCCATTTATCTCATATTATTTCTGTACTTTAGGAAGGTCACTAGCCTTTTTAACCTCAGATCACTGCTTTTTCATGTAGAAATAAAAACTTGTTACTGTGAAAATACATGTATGACAAGGTTTTGTAAACTTTACATTTTTAAAATAATGTTAATTGATATTTAGAAGAATGCCTAGCTATTTTAATTTCATTCAACTATTTCATACCAGGAAGATTACAAACCATCCTGTAAGTTGCAAATATGATCACCAAAGCGCTCTGCAATATTTTTAGAATTTTTTAAGGACATACAAAATCGTTTTTCTTTTCTAAAATAAGGAAGTGGGGACTAAAACAGTAAATAATAAGAAATTGCCTGGACAATTCAAGAATGGGCTTATTAAAATATCTTGTAAACGATTAGGGCATTTGAAGGCACAAAATGGCATGGGCGTAAGAAGGAATCCTATGTGGCAAGACTTATTTTTTTATATTTCCTGAGTTAGACAGCTTTTAGACCATAAGAGTGTCTTAAAAGGAGTTTGTCTTGATACCGGATAAGCATTTGACAAGTGCTTTGTCATTTCATTGTATACAAAGCAGAGGAAAAACTGGCTGGATGATAGTACATTTAGGTGGATTTGTAGCTAATTAAACAAGTGGACTTCCTGGGTTGATTTGCCAATATTAACCTCAAATGCCCTGCCACAAGCCTGTGTACTCGATTCTGTGAGGTGTAACATATATATTTTCAGTGAAGAAGTCTTCATCAAATACACAATATATCTTAGCTAAGGTATAGCTAAGAGGGAGAACTAACATCTTGAAAAACTACCTGAATAAGGAAATGGAAATTCAAAATTTATTTAAAAATAGGTAAACACGTAAAAGCTGAAATACAACATCAAGGAATAGAGTATTTGAAAATTAAGTTGAGAACAATGAGAAACGACCTATGGGATTAAGCCAACCATAAGCTCAAGAGAAGTTAATGTCGTGATGGTAGAACTAATAAAACAATCTGGAAGGAAGGAAGAAAGGAAGAAAAGAGAGAGAGGGAGAGAGAGAGAGAGAGAGAGAGAGAGAGAGAGAGAAGAGGGAGAAAGAAAGAAAGAAAAAAAAAAGAAAATCAGAAAATAGGGTATAAACCAGGATAGTGATAGATCTCATGCTAACATATGGGGGAAAAAGTAGGAACATAGATACTTAACCCAGGGAAAGGATTTTTTTAGAAATCATGATTGTTGACTTCTTTTGTAGAGCTATCATAAAGAAGAAATGGTGAGACATGCACAATATGTTATTCTGGCACTCTAAGAATAAAAATATATGGTTCTTATTTCTATAAAAAAAGGTATTGGCCAATGGATATTCATATATTAAATATAATATGAAAAAGTTACTAGCCAATTCATACATTGAATATAATATAAACTTTGGACCTAACTAGTCTTCAGATTCCAGCAAGGAATACAAAATATAAGGTACATTAGAAAAAAAGATGCTTGTTTAAATTAAGCTGAGTTTCCCTGATCCATTTATGAGGACTTCTTAATTCCAATTATGCACATAAATGTGCATAAAACTGCCCAGAAAGAGGCACATAGGGAAGGCAAGAAAGATAAAGAGCATAATATGTGTAAATTATAATGTTCCTTGTATCATTCAACAAAAACATGCAAAATAAGCTAACTGTATTCTTTTGCCAGAAAGTTAATGATGATGGCATGAATTATGATAAAACTGTAAATTCTTGGCACAAAATGATAATTCTAAGAAGATTTATTTTTAAAAATAAAGATAAAGTGTTTCACTGAGATAATTTAGGTGTACTTTGCCAAATTAAACAAATGATTTATTACTTTCTAACCAGAATAATGTCTAATTTTTATAAAAAGTTAGTGTGTGTTTCTTCATGCACCTATGTTTTGCAAACTGAGAAGAAAAGTCTTACTTGAAAACTATTTAATTAACACACTCCATAACTATCCATGCAGAATAAACAAATTAAATGATGGTTACATGGAGAAAATACAAAAGATTTATGTTATCGTACACACGGTTTTTTATGATACTGATCTGTCCAATTGAATTTATTGTGTTATTTAGTAAAGTAAATGTCAAAAATCTCCATTGAAGGGGCTTCTGGTTGGCTTAGTCCATCAGGCATCTGAGTTTTGATTTGGGATCAGATCATGACCTCAGGGTTTTGAGACTGAGCCCTGCATCAGGCTCTGGGCTGGGTGGAGTTGCTTGATTCTCTTTCCCTCTCCCTCTGTCCCTCCTGCCCCCACTCTCTCTCCCTCTCGGACAAAAAAGGAAACAAACTGTCCACTGAAAAAGAATGGACTCCAAAATTTAAATTATTCCAAGAGGTCAAAACAAATTCAAAGAAGGATAAACAATATACAACTCGTGCTGAAAAACTAGTATGCTAGACTTAACAGAGGGAGTAAAGCTCTTGTTTGCAGTCATAACTTAAAAATAATTGAATATATTAATCAGAAAAAAAATTACTGATGTATGTAAGAATGATATGTTTATCAAGAAAAAGAAACCAAATGGTTAACACGAATGAAGATGAGATAAATATCCTTGCTTATAAAATTGTTTATTAAACACAGAAGAAAGTCCAATAAGCAGAATGTCAGGTGAAAAAATCTTTAGAATGAATGATCTTTTAAAATTTTAGTTCACTAAATAATAGATAACATATCTTACAACATGAATGTGCACACACATGCATGTTATAGGACACAAATACTGTGTGTGTGTGTGTGTATTAAAGGATACAGAATCTTTACATTGATACATCTCTCTGATTGAACATCTGGTATCCTTTTGCATGGAAGGGAAACTTGAGTAGTCCAGGTATCTACTAAAAAAAGGAAGATAATTTTGTTGTGTGTAATAGAGTGTATTCACGTTTGACAAATAAGTAAGTGTCCCTTCCTGAGGTTCCTCTCCCTTCAAGAAGACCACACATCTCCATGTGAATTAGCTACGATTAATGAAGTTTTAGCAGAATTTTTAAGAGCCAGAACCTGACTTACTATGTTTTTTTGTCCCCCTTAATAGATGATGGCTTGTCTTCTCAATAGAAACTGCTTAGTCCCTCTGGGTTCCTGGGGTGGTGACAAGGAATCAAGTCACAGATGACTTACAGAGAGGATATTGCATCTGTGGAAAGTGAACCTATATTATGGTAAGCACTTCAGACTTGGGGAGCATTAGTTATTGCAGCATAATCTAGAAACCCCAACTAAAACAGTGTGGAATTGCAGAAACAAGCTTCCATGAATGATTTTCTGTATACAGCCATACAGTAACGAGACACTAGTTTCTATTCTCAGTAACCACTCCTGAAAGAGTTGAAATATATTGTCTCCATGGCTACGTCAGCATAACTATAAAGATAACAAAATAGCTCTAAAACAAAAATAGCCTTTACTTTTAAATAGTCTTAAATCTCCTTTTAAGTGCTTTCAAAATTTGAGCTATTTGAAATTTCCACTTATGGCCTTTATTTAAAGGCTGATAGCTATAATAGAAAGAGTGAATTAAGAGGTCCCAGTGATCTTGCTACCTAATTTGAGCTCATCTTGGGTTTGAATTTTCAAACCAGAAGTGTAGAAGGCAGAAGAGAAAGAAATACATTCAACTGATTATAAAAATTTAGTAATCTGAGGACCATCATGTTTTGCTGGAAAGAAATTCCCACAAATAATTTTATAGACTGTTACTGAATATTTACCTAAAAAATAAAAAACTCAAACAAAGATAGAATTACTGATATTAAAAATAAAATTAAGCACCTTTCAAATTAATAATTTATATGAAAACCAAATTCTTCAAATTATAGAATTATAGATTGATTAATGTCCCATTAAAAAAAAATCACTAAATCCAACCTGTTCAAAATGGGAGATAATGATAGTGGTAGTATGAAGGATTAAAAACAAATTATAAAGCACCTAAAAGATAATGGATCCATAGACTAGAAATAGATGAAGCTTATGAATAATAAATCTTGCCAAAATAGAACCACCAATTACTTTGCTTGTATTATAAAATTTAAAACACAATGGTTAGTAGATGCAACCAAATAAATAACTCATATCCCAAAGTATAGATAAGAGTTACCTTGAAAGTATGTTTGATAATTGATTACAACTTAAACAAAAGTTTATAGAAAATTGTGAGATCATGAGCATTACAGAAATGTACTACGTAGGAGGGTGCTGCAAAAAAAAAAATGATAATAAATTCCATTTCAGTGAAGATGATTTATGAACTAGTATAGAACATAAACAGCACATTGCTTAAGTTCGCACATTTTTTATGACTTGCTTTTTGACTGGGTATATGTATTTTTAAAAAAAAAGATTTTATTTATTTATTTGAGAGAGAGAGAAAGAGCATGAGCAGGGGGACGGTGGGGGGTGGGCGCGGAAGGGGAGAAGCAGACAGTCTGCTGAGCAGGGAGCCTGGTGCAGGCCCTATCCAGGACCTGGGGATCATGACCTGAGTTGAAGGCAGGCGCTTAACCAACTGAGCCACCCAGGTGCCCAGATTGGCTGTATGTATTTTAACAGTACTTAGGGGAAGGCATGTAAATAAAGAAGCTTTATGATTTTGCCATGATCATCAGGAAAAGCAATATAGATCCCTCAGCAAATTTTGAGAACCCTTTTTTCCCAGAAAATAAGTAATATTAAGCCTAATTTCAACCATAATAGTTTAAATCCCATTTGCTAAATTATACTATCTCTCATTCAAGTTATATGGCATTCTGAAATGAATCATTGACCCTTAAAATAAATTACTAGTGTGAAATAACACTGTGATTAATAGCTTTTGGATCCATCCTATGGTTTTCCTCAGAGGGAGTTCTGCTTTACAAAGCAATACTAAAACACCATAGGAAAAACCATCTCCCCATCTTCTTACATGAACTGGGAGAATGTGGTTTATACCACATCCTACTCCAGGCTGACTTTTCAACACAGTCAACATTACCATAGATCATATTCACAATAATATCATTTAGCATATGGAGGGTACACAGAAAATGAAGCAGAGAAACATAAAAAGGCCTTACAATATTTGAATCTGAGACCTATCTTTTGGTATTTATTCTTGCCCATAATTTTCAGTATTTTTTTTTTTTATTTACCTATGTGACAGAGATTACAAGTAGGCAGAGAGACAGGCAGAGAGAGTGGAAGGGAAGCAGGCTCCCTGCTGAGCAGAGAGCCTGATGTGGGGCTTGATCCCAGGACCCTGGGAAAATGACCCGAGTCAAAGGCAGAGGCTTTAACCCACTGAGCCATGCAGATGCCCCAATTTTCAGTATTTCTATACCTCTGGAAAATAGACTGTTAGAAAGTTGAGGCCAAAGCATATGCTAAAAGGAAAAAGACCTCACTTGACAGGCTATCTTTACGGCACTTTCCAAGCCCTCCAGGCTCTTCCAACCACACCCTCCGTCCTGGACTGCACAGAGTCCCTCTGTTGAAAGAGTCCAGTCTGAGCTACTGTCTTTTCCTGAATAGAAAAGGCACTTTCTAGATGTGCTACATCTCCTTTCAGTCCACTTTAACAAATAGCCTACAGTGCGTCTCGTCCTTATTATGAGTCGTGAACTCTCTATTGAGAGCTGAAGTATTTCATCTGAGAACATTTCGTGTTTTCTGTATACTTCAAAAGATTTGCATTTTATCTGGAAATCTTCGTATCTTCCTCTAATTTAAGCAACAGGAGGATGTGAAATATGAGATATCCTGGCTAAATATATTTTATTCTCCCTCGAAGTTGCTTTAGGTTGGAAAGCCTGAACATATTTCGCAGGTGGGAGGGAGATCACTGCTGCAGGAAGACGTGAGATGGGTAAAACCAGTCCAGGACTCCATTTGAAAGTATGGGATTCGATACTCCCTTTAAGAGCTTATGTTAGTGCAGTTCCTAGCTAAAGGTGAAGACCCAATTTGCTTTTTAAAATTAACTCTACAGAGCAGTTTAATGAACACCATAGACTGAAAACAGGAGGAAAACCAATCTACCCTATTCAGAAGCTTATGAAAATTGCATAGTAAAGTATACAGAAAACACCCTAAAACGACAGGCTGCCTAACTAATTATATAGTTAGTAAAGTGCAACCTAGACATAAATACTATTGAGGACAATAAAAAAAAGAATCATCTCTGGGAGGTGAGATTAGGTTAGGCAGAAATAGGACCAATTCAATTTCTTTAAAAACTGACCACAATACAGAGAAGAAATAGAGATTTCTCAATGTGAGAAAACTGTGAACAAACGAAACTTCAGGAAGGAACAATAAAAATGATTAAGGGTATAAATGAAATGATTAATGGACAGAGATTAAAAGACGGTATCCATTAAATTTGGTAAAAAGACTAATGGGAAATTCAATCACTTGAAAGCATCCAAGGGGTAAAGTAAGAGGGGAGAAAGAACAAATTTTAGGTTAGTCAAGAGAAAATAACCAGAAGTAATGGGATGAAATTGAGTATAGGAAATTTTTGAGTGACTATCACAGAAAAGGCGGCTTTGTTAGGTCTATTAGGCTGAGGAATTGTTTCCTAAGGGACGGAGTGAAAAGCCCCTTTGCTTTAGCCATTTATGTAGAGCAGACAAAGAAGTGGGTAATGGTGTAGGAAACAATTCTATATTCACAAAATTATGGACATTATGATCTAATAGCTCCTGTCCTGCCAGCACAAAAAGTCTCTAATGCACATAATTCTTTGGCTTCCAGCTTTTGCATTTTCTCATTTTAGGAAAAGCTGGTAGAACCCTGAACCGGGACCTTGAAAATGGACTTCTTCCCTGTACTTCCATGACTTCTGTAACTGCATCACTTTCCCATTTTCAGGTAATTTACTATATTAGTATTCGTGAATTACAAGTCCTTTAGCAAGAAAAATATTCAAATGTGTGATTTCCAAATAAATGTTGGTGTGCAATATGAGAATCTTAGTGACACATCTGGTTGCTCTACTAGCCAACTTAAAAAACCCAATAATGATTGCTTTCATCTCCTTGGTTTGATAATGTTTTTAAGATATCTTATAATCATAAAAAAGATATAACCATAACAAAGCTGTAATTTATCTAGCATTTAAACATGAAAGATTTAGCATGTAAAATTATTGTCTTTATACACTGCCCCATGAAACTGATAGTCATAACAATGATTCTGTGATACATAGAAGGTATCTTCAGAATCAACAACAACATTGTATATTTTGGCTTATTCCATTGTCGTCCGTCTAATTTAAAAGGGGAGTGATCCATGTATTTTATGAACATTAACTCTAAGCTTTAAAAATTGATCATCTAGGATAACATGGTGCTGAATATGTTAGATAAGAATTTCTCCTCTAAATAATCAGCTAATGTTTTTTGTCATGAGGGTTTTTATCCAGAAGCACCAAAGGATTTACCTAGCATTATGTATGGGGTGAAATAGAACTGAGCTGCTAAAAGTTGTTGATAATACTTGAGGGTTTTAAAAATATACTTACATATTCTCTTATTTAATCTTCACCATTACCCTCTAGGTAAATTCCAGCTCAATGAAATTAAATGACTTGCCCGGCATCACTCATTTGTGCCGCAGTAGGACGCTGGTATCATGCCCTTGGGCTTTAAGCACTGGTTTTCTTTACACTGCATGCTTTGGTTTCTCACAATAAAGTAGGCAATAAACTTTTCTAAACAAACGTTTCATTTTCAGTTTGTGAGATCATCCTCTCTGGGCATGAAGCAAAATGTTATAAGTAAAGAAGAAACGGACTATAAGTCAGAAGTCTGGAAGTCTACTCTTAGTTACGTTGCTAACTGTCAGATCTGAAGTAAGTCACTGAATTTTTTTTTTTTAAGATTTTTTCTTTATTTACCTGACAGAGATCACAAGTAGGCAGAGAGGCAGGCAGAGAGAGAGGAGCAGGCTCCCTGCAGAGCAGAGAGCCGGATGTGGGGCTCGATCCCAGGACCCTGGGATCACGACCTGAGCCGAAGGCAGAGGCTCAACCCACTGAGCCACCCAGGTGCCCCCAGTCACTGAATTTTTTAAGTCTCAGTTTCCTCTGCTATCCATATTGGGTTACATGGTGTTCAACAAAATTATTCAACTCTAAAATCTGATCCAAAACCGTAATGGCATGGCTTTCAAATGTGAAACCACTTTTGAAAAACTAATTTTTAAATCTAATTTTAGATAAAATTAATTTTTAGGTTAAATTAACTTGAATTTTAGATAAAATCTAATTTTCTGTCTAATTTTATCTTTGCAATTTTGTATCTTAACACGTTCATTAACTCTGAAGAGCTAGCCCACAAACTTGAAAACTTCCTTATTTGTGCAACACTGTAAATTAATTCACCAGATGATAGGCATTGTTTAATGGGTAAATAAATTGTAATTTATAATAAATACTAATCAATTTCTGTAAAAATATTCCTAACATTTTTATTTCAGAAATCTATTTACATTTTCAGTCTTTGGGAGGAATGAGGTATATATATATATATATATATATATTTAGTTAGGTAATAAAAACATGAAGGAATCAATGTCAGTTTCCCATCAGCTTAGGGATTTATTCTTTTCAAAGGCAGCAAAGTGATAGAGTTTGTATTCTTGCTCTCCTCTGCACTTCTTAGACCACTGTCAATTTCCAGACTTGGCACTTTAAGAAGAATATAATAACCTGGGGTATTTCCAGAGAAGAATGACTCTGAGGAGAAGGAGAGCCAAAATAATATAACATGCTTACAATATTGAAGAAACTGAGGATGTTTATGGTGCAAAAGTAGATTCAGATCATTTTTGATAACCAACGAGGTACTTTTCTCTTTGATATGATTAGTGTCCTGGAGAAAATAATGTATCAGTACAAAGAGTCACATGATAAGACAAGGTGAGATTTATTCTGTCCCCCTAGCATAGCATACACACTTGTGCAACATTATCCGCTACATACAAATTCAATACGATAGTCATATAGTAGTGAAAATAACATTTGTTCTTATTTTTAAAGTAATCCATCTATCTGAGCAAAACCTGGTGTTTCCTGGAAGATTCATAAATTTATGAAGCTGCCAGATACTATGTTAGTCTTCGTAGATACAGCAAGAAACAAACCTACAAATATCCTGCCCCCAGAGGCTTCTATTCTAGTGGTGTGAAACAGATAAATAAGAAAACAAATAGAATGCAAGATAACTAAAGACCATGATGACTGATATGAAACACACACACACACACACACACACAAACACACAGATGAATGACCAAGAGGAAAAAGGCCACAGTACCTTGGTGCACAGAGGAAGACTGTTTGAGGAAGTTTCATATATATATTTTTTTTTTAAGATTTTATTTATTTATTTGATGGACAGAGATCACAAGGAGCCAGAGAGGCAGGCAGAGAGAGAGGGGGAAGCAGGCTCCCCGCTGAGCAGAGAGCCCGATGTGGGGCTGGATCCCAGTACCCTGGGACCGTGACCTGAGCGGACGGCAGAGGCTTTAACCCACTGAGACACCCAGGCGCCCCAGGAAGTTTCATTTAAGTCAATATCTTACACATAAAAAAATAAGTGAGCTAGATACAGAGCTAGAAGAACCACAACTCGGGTACATGGACGAAAGAGGAAGAAGAATGAGTGAGAGCATAGGGGAAAAATAGCCATCAGTGGAATAGAGAACTAGGTCAGGTAAATGGATCTACACAACAAGATGGGAACGAGAGCCATGGTAAGAAAGGATGGACGGGTGCTTGTTATTGTATCAAAGGCAAGAACAAGCATGGATGTATGGAATGAGCGAATTATATCTGCTATCTATACTGGAAGAAGAGGGGCATCTGGGTGGCTCAGTGGGTTAAGCCTCTTCCTTTGGTTCGCATCATGGTCTCAGGGTCCCGGGATAGAGTCCTGCGTCTGCCTCTCTGCTCAGCGGGGAGCCTGCTTCCCGCTCTCTTTCTGTCTGCTGCTCTGCTTACTTGTGATCTCTCTCTCTCTCTCTGATAAATAAATAAACTCTTAACAAAAAGAAGAAGAAAAGGAAGAGTGAATTTAAGAATATTATTAAATCTAAGAAAATTATCTCGGTTAATACAGGGACTTTTGAGAAATCATTTCCTTCTCCTTCCCATATTCAGTATATTCACAAAAACATGCACACAGAGGTTTGTGGAGGCTTTATGTCTAATTGCCAAAGCTTGGAGCCAACCACGAGATCTTTTAGTAGGTAAATGGGTGAATTGTGATACCTCCAGAGAGGGGGACTGTAACTCAGCACTAAGAGGAAATGAGCTCTCAAGCCATGAGAAGACATAAAGGAAACTTAAAAATGCACATTACTAAGTGAAAAGAAACCAACTGGAAAAGGCGACACACTGTATGATTTCAACTCTACAACATTCTCAAAGAGGCAAAACTGCAAGAGACAGTAAGCAGACCTGTGGTGGTCAGGGGGTGGAGAAGGGAGGGCAGAGCACAGAGAATTTTCAGGGCAGGGAAACTATTCTACAGGGACTACAATGGTGGGTACATATTACTTATTTGTCAAAACCCATAGAATAGATAACACCAATAGTGAGCCATGAGGTAAACTCCGGACTTTGGGTAATTACGATGTGCCAGTGTAGATTCACTGACTGTAACAATGTACCATTCTGCAGGGGGGTGTTAAATATGCAGAAGGTTATGCATGTGGGGAGGCCAGGACTATGTGGGACATCTCTATATCTTCCTTTCAATTTTGTGAACCTAAAACTGCTCTAAAAAAAATAAAGTTTTAAAAATTCAATTATAACAATTTACTTGATAGTTCAATATGTATATGTGAACGGCTATGAGTGGTTTAGGTCATGATCATTCATTCATTCACTCATTCACTCATTCATTCAGTATTTATTGAGCACTTCTTACGTGGCGGGAAATCTAAGCAAAAGGAACACAATAAAAACACATTTCTTCATCAAGCTTGTAGTCTACTAGAATGACAGGTTATTCAGTAACAAGTTAAATACTGTATAGCTTTGTTGGCCATTTTCGTATTTGATTCGGTTTCTTTTTCTGCTCTTCTCTGCCATGCTCTGCATATCAGGTAATTACACCTTCAGGGCTTCCTTAATATCAAAGCTCCAGGTAGGTTTTCCAATTGAAGGCATTTACAGAATACTGGAAGTTGTGAGGAAAGGAAAAGACAGGTTACTTCATACATCTTTCCACTTTGGGGGGATTCTTTCCCAGCAGCTGAGTCTACTACTTCCTCCAAATCTGTACCTCCTGTTTGACAGCCCCTCAGAGAAATGCAAATTAAATGTAAATTAAAAGTGTAATGAAAGACCACTTCGCATCCAGATTGACAAAAATTTAATAATCAGACAAAACCAAATGCTGTCATGGATGAAAAGCCATGACAAGACTCACACTATCTCGGTGGGGGTTAAACTTGGTAAAAACATTCTGAAAAACAAACCTGAGTTTTCTAGACAAGTTGAAGATAAACAAATCCTACTGTGCATCACTTCTAATTACACATTCTAAAGATACATTTGCACATGGGAACCAAGAAAAATACATAAACATGTCCCAAGTCTTAGTTATTTCTTGTAATAGAAAAACAACCTGCAAATCATCCTTATAATAAGTATTTTAAAAAGATAAAAGTGAATTTTGTTTTTACACATTCAATGGAATATTCTTTCAAAGTATAAATTCTTCTATTAAAGGGTTAGGACTTTTTAGAAGATTATTTATTTATTTATTTGAGAGTAAGAGAGCATGAGTTGGGGGGAGATGCAGAGGGAGAGGGAGACACAGACTCCCTGCTAAGCAGGGAACCATGTGCTGGACTCCATCCCCTGACTCCAGGACCATGACCTGAGCTGAAGGCAGATGCTTAACCACTTGACTGACTGAGCCAAAGAGGTGTCCCATGGATAGAATTCTTAAGTGCACTTTGAATGAAGGAAAGCAATCGTAATATATTATAATATTTTATATACAAACGCACATACATACACACACATATATTATATACAAACACACATACAGTATAATTCCATTCATATAATGTTCAAGAGGTGAAAAACTAAATATTTTATATATAAACAGTGGTCCAAACTACTTATTAAAAACAAAACAAAACAAAACAAGGTGATGATAAAAACAAAACAAAACAAGGTGATGATAAAAACAAAACACATGGTAGAATTCAGCAGAAGGGAGATTAGGGAAGAAGATGGGATGGACTCTCTGGCATTACAAGGTGATTGGTTATTGCTCTCCTAAGATGTTTGATGGGTACCAGAATGTTTTTTTTTGTTTGTTTGTTTGTTTTTTAATTATTCTTTCTCTCTTCCTTATATCTTACCTCAACATTATGTTGTAGTTTTGTATTTTTTCATAATTAACTAAAGCAGAGCTTGATGCAAGTGTATGGTTCTATAAAATTATTATTAGCACTGCAATATTATTATTACTAGTCACAATAACACTTATAAATAAGTGAAGTTATTTATATGTGGTACATGACACACATTTCAGAAATATAAAAAAGGAATACATAGGCAATGCACAAGTCAGATATAATAGAGGCTGACAAACCAAAGTGCACTTAAAAATTCTATGGTTTCTTACCCAAGGAGAGAAAATACTAAGTATCATAGACATTTCTATATCTTTTCTGTCATTCTCATGGGAAGTGGTTATTATTGGATATTTATAATCTTCACTTACCCATTTAATTTTAAGTAGACCCCTATATACACATAAAGGCTTTAAAGAATGAAAGTCGTAATTACAAGTTATTTTGTGGCAAGGATTCATTTTTTTCCAAAAAGTAGAAATATGAATAAAATATTTTTATAAGGATTTGAATCCCCTGGGAATACTGGGAATACATCACTAAGATGGATCCAGTTATTATCATGCATGTCTGTTTTTACAATGCAGTACATTTCTATAAACTACACCTTAGACTACATTTTTGTTGGCATAATATGGAAGTCCAGCAGTATTAACTTACCTATTTCAAGACACTTGCCATTAATGACAATATCACCAAAAAAATCAGCTTTGACTTATTTGACCTTTGCTAAATATTGTTTTCCTTGCTATGAAAGCATGCATTCAGAGAGAACAGGACTCTTTGAAGGCAGATTCTTCCTCAATGCTGGAGAAGATGAAGCTTCTCTATTCTGTATCATCTCCCCCAACCAAAGTACTTGTCATTAGGATCTAGAACTTACTCACATGTGCAAAAAGATACCAAAGCTGGAACATATGCAAGTTTAGGCAGGGTCAAAGGTCTGACCATTAAAGTTAGCTCTCCGAGAAACTACATTACAGATGGGGAGGTAACGGGCTGGTGCAGGCAATACCTGTCACAGTTCCAGTCAGGAAGACAAGCTAAACACAGGAAGGGAAAGACAGGTGGAGAAAAAGAGCGTCACATAAAAGGTGACAAAGTGAGGTTAGATGAGTATCATTAAGCATTCAGTACCTGGGAAAATTCCTAGAGAATGCTCAACTTGACCACTGTGGAACTTAAAAAAGGTCCACTAAGGCCTTTTGGTTTTCCATACTCCAAGTGTAGAATTAGTTCTCCTTCCTCTTGTACTCAATGTTTGTCTTTTTAAAAACTTTTACAGGGAAATATTCTCCAACCAACGAGTAAATCTTGTCACAAATATGTGTCACAAAGACTTTCCCCAACATTAGAACACTTGAGAGTAACTATCACATTAACACATGGTTTTAACTTATCTCTTCACTGCTGTTCACTTTGATTGTTTAATAGAGGTTGTGCCTGCCAGGCTTCTTAGCTGTAAAGCTAGTCCTTTCCTTCTTGTAATTAATATAATTTTGTAGGGAGGTGTTTGAATTATGTAAGTAATTACAGATGTAAATGTAAATGCATACAAGCATGTCTCCATCATTTTTTGAGTACTTCCAGACTTCTGGGAGAGATCTGTTAACCTGATCTTCCATGTTCCCTGGTCCAAGCATAAAAATCCATTTTGTTTTTCTTCAAAGAGGCTCTCGTTATCACTTACTGTCTACATAAAGGTAGATACATGTTTGTGTGTTTCTCTGTGTGTAAATATATGTATGAATAGAGAGAAACCAATCATTTTACATGTAACAAATCTCCTTTAACGTCTGCTGCTCCATCCCCTTCTCTGCAGATACTGTCCTAGCTCTGCTAGTTCTCTGATCCCCCCAGGTGGGGCCTCAGTGCCATGCAGAAGTCCCTGCTCTGGGTCTGGATGTCCCTAGACTCAGTGATTTTTTAAGGCCAATGAATCCTAGTAATTCCTTCACAAGTCTTCACATTTTATATTAGGTATGCAAAACACTTCTCACCTAACTTGATTGCCTCAGGGGTGGTATAAAACCCCAGAGAGGTATTTTTAGACTATTATTGAGGCTTCATTATCTTCCTGAGTGTTAGAATTTTCAAATTCTTAGAAGGACTAAACTCCCTATACTAGGATTATGATCTCTGCCAAGTGGAAGGAACATGTGCCTTTTTTTATTGGTTGCAGATGGCTTACTTCATAAGGAAGTATTGAGAGAGGGCTTGCACACGTCCAGTTACCAGATATGGAAATTCTTATGAATATATGCGTTTTTATAAGTTTTTTAAATTTTAACTATGGAGACTTATTCATTTCGCTTATGGAATGGATTAGTATAGGCCTATGAGAATCTTATAGTCAAATTGGCAAGAAAGAAAATGGAAGAATGGAAGTCTAATTGCACCTTCCATGATTAAGGTATTTGATGTATAATTTTTTCTTCTCCTACCCACTTAAGCCCCCATGTTGCATCACCACTTCCTCATATCAGGGAGATCATATGATAGTTGTCTTTCTCTGCTTGACTTATTTCGCTAAGCATGATACGCTCTAGTTCCATCCATGTTGTTGCAAATGGCAAGATTTCATTTCTTTTGAAGGCTGCATAGTATTCCATTGTGTATATATACCACATCTTCTTGATCCATTCATCTGTTGATGGACATCTAGGTTCTTTCCATAGTTTGGCTATTGTGGACATTGCTGCTATAAACATTCGGGTGCACGTGCCCCTTTGGATCACTACGTTTGTATCTTTAGGGTAAATACCCAATAGTGCAATTGCTGGGTCATAGGGCAGTTCTATTTTCAACATTTTGAGGAACCTCCATGCTGTTTTCCAGAGTGGCTGCACCAGCTTGCATTCCCACCAACAGTGTAGGAGGGTTCCCCTTTCTCTGCATCCTCGCCAGCATCTGCCATTTCCTGACTTGTTGATTTTAGCCATTCTGACTGGTGTGAGGTGATATATATATATATATATATATTTTTTTTTTGTACTTGAAGGATGGAAAGGAAATAATGAAATGGAAGTAAGAAAGTTAGCAATTTTAATATTCTAGGTTAAGGGATATTTTATAACTTCTAGAAGTTAGTGTGTTTATTTTATAAAATTGTATATTTTTGAGAGAGAGAGAGTGATCATGGGGAGGGGCAGAGGGAGAGGCAGAATCTCAAGCAGATCCTCTGCTGAGCACAGAGCCCAGGTGTGTATGTATCTTGATCCTATGACCCTGAGATCATGATCTGAGCCTAAATCCAGATTCAGACACTTAACCCACCAAGCTACTCAGATGCCCCTATTTTGTAAAATTATATTTTGACCTATTAAAATGTTAAAGCTCATCATGGAAGTTAGCAGCCCATGCACAAGAAAATTATGGGAGGAGGGAGTAGAAATCATTTTCAAGGCCATAAATTAAGAGAGGCTATTCATTGAGAGGCGGAATGGGATATTGGTCCATGAAAATGTAAAATCTCTTTAAGAGACAGACAGAAATCATATTTTATCTTGGCATCTCCAAGACCTTGTTTGACTGACACATTAATCATATAACTGATGTGTGTTGAATAAATGACTATAATAGGCATAGTATCACCAATGGGAGTCTCTGGCATGTTTTGCAATGGACAAGATTCATCCACATATGTACCACAGTGAATAAATGGGTGAAAGTATTTTCAGCCATGGTATTCAGTGACATGACCCATAATGACGATGGATCTTGCTCTAACAGCACCAGATAATGTTAACTAAGTTCTCTACATTGTGATGGGCCCTTAACCTTGTGTGTGTGTGTGTGTGTGTACGCACACATGCGTGTGTAAGACCATTAACTACCTAGCACACAACTTCCTAGAGTCATGGACACCAATGGCCAGGATACTCCAATGGGCATATCCTGCATGAGCCAGTGGTAGGAAGGAAGTATATCATAGCATTGCTTCAGAAAGAAATGATTCAACTTACACATAAGTAAAGCCACATATCCCTTAGATAAGTGTTATCCTTTCAGATCTGGGTATAGCATTATCCTTTTAGTATAAAAATACTAAAAGGTAAATGACCATAGTTTAAATGATGCAAAGTTAAAAATAAAATCGCTTTTAATCTCCCACCTATTCTTTGCCCCTGCGCTATTCCCATATCCTTAGTGTCCAGTCCCAGGTAGCAGAAACACGTTTCAACTTGTTTCTGTATGATAGGATTCCTAATGAAGAAGATGTATATCAATGTCCTACTTTGAAGTGACTTTCAGTTTCTAGATAAGCCTGATTATCATAAAGACACTGAATAAAAAAGGAACGTTATAAGACTAAATCCTGCTAATACTCAGAATCTTATCTTAGATTACCCCATCCTGGTATGGCAGAGTACATTTGCTCAGCATTAATAATAAAAAGAGAGTTGAACAGAGAAAGCTTCATACTCATGAAAACTTGCTTTAGTAGAAAACAAATATGCTTTCTCATTTAGTTGAAAAGCAGGCAAAATGAAAGGAATACTATTACATCAAATTTTTTTTTTTAATTTTCTATTGAGTTTCCTTCTAATGAGTTACTTAGGATCTTCAAGATACATTTAATTTTTCACTCAAATTAAGTTAGGGGATGATTCCTAGGTAAGCATTCCATTCAATTGTCTGTTCATCCATTTAGTCAACAATTATGCATTAAGCTAATCTTTGAATTTTTCCTACTTAGCTTCTTTTCAACTTGTAGAGTAGGATATTCAGAAAGATTGAAAAAAGTTAGGAAGTTGTATGTCTTGCAGACCATGGGTTTGAGCTCAAACATTTCCTTATTTGAGAATTAATAGTTCTGAAAAAGTAGTATCTTTATTACAATCGATTTCCTACACTGTCTTTGGGTCTGGGCCCATGGCTCTCCTGGGAGAGAATTTTGGCCCGTGGCTCTGCTGAGTTACCGGGAACTGTGATTATAGATGTGAGGCTGTCACTCTGTCCTAGTAGCTGACTTTAGAGCCAAGAAGATTAACTGATGCCAGAATGAGAAATAAAATTCAAGAACCTTAAAGAAACTCTGTAGATTTACCCGGGATTTAAAAAAAAAAAAGTTATTAAACATTTTTTTAGGTTCAAAATACCATCAAACCTGCCTTACCATGCAGGAATCTCCTCTTTTTTTTTTTTTTTTTAATGTACATAAAATGATTCTTAAAAAGAAATGAAATAAGGACAAAAAATGATAAAAAAAATAGATGAATAGCAAGAGTCATTTTTCATGCAGAATCACAAATGCAGAAAGAATCTCTCAAAAGGATCCAAGTTAAAATTTCACATAAATAAAATCATCTTAATAACATGACTAGCAGAAGCCCTGAGTCTCTGCCTTAAAAAGCCTCAGATTGTTTTTCTGAGATAGGATGAGGGTATTATATCCTATTAGAATTCTGAGATTTCTAAGCCACAGGCAAAGAGTTTTTACTCTACTAATCCATTTGGTCTGTATGTTCATACAGTGGTTTACCCCTGCGGGTGATGAAAGTCTGTGCCACAATTTATTCTGTGGGTGACTTTAGGAGCAGTACCTAAATCATATGAAATGGAATTAAATAGTCACCCCCTAACCTAAGAGGGGTATATTCGAAGACTCCTGGTGGATACCTGAAACCATGTATAGTACTAAACCTTGTGTGTACTATGTTGGTTTTTTTTTTCCTATATATACCTACCTATGATGACGTTTAATTTACAAATGAGACACAGGAAGATATTCACAACAATAATTAGTTACAAAGTAGGACACTTAAAACAGTATACTATAATAAAAATTACATGGCTGTGGTCTCTTTCTCTCTCTCTCTCTGTCTCTCAATATAGTTTATTGTATTGCAATGCCTTTCTTGTGATGATGTGAGATGATAAAATGCCTAGTGATGAGATGAAATGGGTGAATGATATAGGCTTAGTGACCGAGCATTAGGCTATTACTGACCTCCTGATAAGTCAAAAGAAAACTCATCTGCTTCCAGACCACGATTGACCATGAGAGACTAAAGCTCTGGAAAGTAAAACCATAGGTAAGGGGGGACTATTGTAACTCTCACAGATTTTCAAAGAGCAGATTCATGAAAATGGCAGACTGTTTTAGCTCTTGGAAGATGATATTTATTTTAATAATTTTGGAACTTGAATGTACTGCAGATATTGACAGATGCACCACAGCGTTCAGATGGGAAAAATGAAACACGGTGTTTAAGAGAAGTTTTCTTTCAGTTGCAAAGTCCTCTGGCCCCAGACTTATGATTTTCTTTCCACACAAATCATAAATTTCTGTCTGCATGCATTTACTTCGTTATGATCCAGAATTTCATTCTAGCTGTCCGCTTTCAACTCTCCTGTCCTGGTGCTCAATTTCCTTATTCTCTTTGGTTATCTTGTTTGATCTGACATCCTTCTATTCTTTTTTTTTTTTTTAATATTTTATTTATTTATTTGAGAGATACAGCAAAAGAGAGCAGGACCAGGAATTGGAGGCAGAGGGTGAGGGAAAAACCCAATGCAGCTTGATCCCAGGACCCCGAAATCATGACCTGAGCCAAAGACAGATGCTTAACCAATTGAGCCACCCAGGTGTCCTGAATTCTCTTCTTTCCTTCTTCATTGTCCAGCTTCCTTCATCATGGTTTGGAGGGTTGTTTCCACAAACTACACATCATTGTAATGGGATTAATGCTTTATCCGTGAAGGGTATGGGTATATTTATCCTGCAGCTTAATAAAGAAAATGTAAGAATTGAGTCCTATTTAGTTCACACTCAGAAATGATGATCGAGGCTACTTATCATTAAGAGACTTAGCATTTTCACGCTAGCTGTGGTTCTCAATATAAATAATCACTACATTCTTTATAGTTATGGTTAAAATTGGGAAAGGAAAGTATAAGAAAAAAAATAGCTCTGAACTATCTAATACATTTTTCAGGGAATTTCAAAATTGACGTTAAGGACAATAGCATTAAATGTCAATGCTTTTGTTATGATGGACTTACATTTATCCCCAAAAAATCATTTTTAGATGAAGCATAGCTTGTTTAAAAAATTAATCACTACTACAAATAAGAAAATTATTATTACATTTATCTTAGATGTTAAAAATTTACTTCTGAATATGTCTTAATGATCTGGGTATGTAAACAAAATTGCAATTATTCTACAATTCTAAAGCTATTTTCTTTACCTCTTCAGTAACAGTTGGTATTTTCCAGGAAATCTAAAGGACACACGCTTTTCTGGATTTCTTCCAAAGCAGTGCATTAAATGACCTTGATTGTGCTTGGAATTTCAATTTGAAACCCCTAAGCTTGGGTGTGAATTCCATTTGGAGGTTTTTGTTGAATTTCTACTGAGGCATTATGTATAACAGTACAAAACAAATTGTGACAAAATAAGCCTCTAAATGACATTTGAGGATAATTGAAAAAATAATAAAAAATTGGACATCAGTAATATGACTGAACATCATATATATGTATATATATAGTTCAAGACTCTTTCTAACTGTGACATTTAATAACAAATCCCCTTTAATATTTGATTACATGTAAAGAGATATTGGATTGACTTTTTTGTTTTTTTTCTGAGTACCAGTAATGCTGTTGTAATATAGAGTATCATCTGTGGTCATAATTTAAAAGAAAAAGAGGTTATCAACTATTTTTTTCTTATTTCAATAACTTTACTCGGTGCATGTTATTAAAGTACTACGCCTAATAACGCATCTATGTTTTCCATGTTGATCCCTTGTAGCTGGCCAGCAAACACTATATAGAAATTAATTTTTAAAAACTTTCACCAGGACTCTTGTGCTTGTGACTGAAAAAGCCAAGAGACATGAACATGGGTTTGGGGTATCTCAGAATATTTAGTCTCTTGAAATTGCAGTAATGAATGCAATTAGAAGGAACACATCCATGGAAAGAAAGCAACCTATGCCTACAAATGGTGTAACAAACTGTCTTAGAAAAGCATCCAAATAAATGACTTTAAAGAGTCTATCTTGGAAAATACATGGTGAATGAATAGAGCAATGATATTGCAAATAACTTTCATAATATTAAAAGAATTAAGCAGTTACCATATTAAACATTTTAATTTGGAAATTAGTAAATGCTGAGTAGAACACATTTTTTTTTTACCTATTGTGAGGTACGCAAAGAAAGTGTAAATTCTTGTCCTTGAAATACAATCTTATTAGGGGAAAAAAATGTCAGTTGGATTAGAAGGAGGTAGTAGTCTATTATTATATATTAAATTCCTTCACTCTGTATAATGACGATAGTTCATTTTTATTCAGTGCCTTACCTTCTTTATCATAGAAACTCTATGACATAGGCTTTCTTCTCATTCTTCATTACACTTACGGAACCAGAATCATAGCACACTAGTAAGCTTGCCCTGATCCCAGAGGCATGATCTCAGTGTTTCAGACTTAATACAGCATCGAAGTTTTCATGCACCGAACCACAGCTATAAAAATTTTGAGATGAGACATTAGTGTAAGTCGAACAGTCAGGAAAACTTTCATGCAGTATGTGGCTCTGGATTCAGGTCTCAAAGCAGAGTTTGAATCTGGAGTGTATTAGCAAGCCTAGAAAACCTGTGGCTAAGAGAAAATATTTTACCAGATTAACATGGTAAAATTGGGAGCTGAGATGAGTTTAGATTGAGCGGATAAATTGGGTCAGAATTTTATCGATTTGCAAGGTAGTAAAAAATTATGGATTTTACATTCTAAGAAGTGGGGGATATTGACTATTTGGGAGATTTATACAAATTATCTATACATATTTCTTGCACAGACCTTGCAGCCAGTGTTAGAAAGTAGTCTAGAATAAATGATTACAACACAGCCTATAAGGTACAATGGTAGGTACTTAGAAATAAGCACAGCCAAACAAGAGGAGGTACATCTCCGGAAGAGGTGACATCTGGGCTTTGCTGGAAGGAAGAAATAATGTTCTAGCAAGATTCATCTGACACTAATGTGCAGAAAGAACTAAATACGAGAAAACTGGATGTCAGGTAGAAAGCAAGCATTAGAGATATTATGTGGTATGATCAAATGCCAATTCATTTTAAGCATGATGAATTACTCGTCAGAAAGATAATTAACCCTAAAGAATTATAGTTTTAGGCTAATGTTATATGTAAATAAGATGTTTCTATGACAGTTAATTTACTTATCCTGACCACAAGGCTAATAAGACCAGGATTATGGGCTTACTTGCTTGGTTCTGTGATCTTGGGGTATAAGCCCATCAAGATTTTAGAAGTTTCGGGTGCCTGGGTGGCTCAGTGGGTTAAAGCCTCTGCCTTCAGCTCAGGTCATGATCCCAGGGTCTTGGGATCAAGCCCCACACTGGGCTCTCTGTTCAGCAGGGAGCCTGCTTTCCTCCCTCCCTCTCTGTCTGCCTCTCTGCCTAATTGTGATCTCTGTCTGTCAAATAAATAAATAAAATCTTAAAAAAAATAATAATTTAAAAGTTTCCTCTCAGAATGACAAACAAATAATGTGAAAACTTCCATAATGTCTATGCCAATGATGGTTAACATTGAAAAAAATAAAACCCTTGAAAACATTAATTCAATTAGGTGTGAGCCGAGAGCATCATCACAAATAATTATCATACCTAATCAACAAGATTTACACAATGTTTTCCAAGTACAGGTAATGTCAGATCATAACCATATAAGGTTTTATTTATTCATGCATAATCTCTCCAGCACTATTGTCTATGTAATAATCTTCATAGCTTTTGTCTAATAATGACAGCGATAATGATAACAATAATAAGGAAAATAATATCCATCACTCCTCAAATAATTTTGGAATTAGGTAGAGTAAAAAAGAATAGCTACCATTTATTTAGCACATAAAATATTGGCATTACATAAATTAACTTTCACATCTTATGAACTAGGAATTTTTACAAACATATGACAGATGACTAAATGAGTTTCTTACAGCTAGTGGGTATCTGAGCTAGGATTGACATGTGGGAATGATTACAAAGCCCATAGAATTGTCTACTATACTATACTTTTTCCTATATAAACATTATTTATGACTCAGGAATATTTTTATTTTTGATGCTTTCCTGCTCCAGAAGCCCAAAATAAATGTTTCAGTAATGGCAAAATGTAGAAATGTAGGCAGAGAAAACATACAAGGATTTGCCCATAAAAGTGATTGCGTCTCAAGTCATTGCAGTTCCCATGGTTCTTTTGTGGCAACCAGAAATTTAGATTTTAAATTATAAATCCAAACTCCAAAATAGGAAAAAGAGGAATATCTGTCTTCTAATCCAATCCCTTAAGGAGCATAAGAGAGATGCATGATCCTGTCTGATAGGCTTCCCTGCACAAACTCAGCCTGCCTTTTCTTTTCCCTGGGTCTAGCTCTTGAGATCACAGTGGGAAGAGAGGGCAGAGTAAGACTTTTGTCCTAGTTCTCTCTGCTGTCATCATGACTGGTGTCAATAGCTCTACAACAGAAGTGACTCTCTCCATATGCATGTTCTTGAGTCATCATGCCAAAGCAGGCAGAGGGTCCTGGGGGAAAAATGGTATTTTCCTTTTGGTTGAGCTATCAAGACTCCTAGGTCTAATCCACCTCTAAAAATTTATGTTTTAAGAAAGTTAATAAAGGTGACCCAATACTATTGATGTCCAGGGGATTGAAAGAATATGGAATTTCTCTTTCCTTAGCCTCTTGCTAGCTCCAGAAATTAACTTGCTGTCTGAAATTTTTAGCAATGATTTCAGACATGTACTATTAATTCATTTAAACAAATGGTAAGCATCTAATGTATGTCAGGTCTGGATAAATGAACCAGAGGAATTTGCTGCCTCAAGAATCATGCGAGTATTTGCTGTATATGTGGCTTAGGAACTAAAAGTTTTCGGAGGCTGAGGAAAGCAGTCGCAAGTTGTGTGACACGTTTTCTTTGAGATTTTTTTCCCCTCAGAACAGCTTCTGATGATGGGCAAACAGCAAGGGACTGAGGATTCTGGTGGGGATGATGAATTATCAGCCACTAAAGTTTGCATTATTCCCAATAAATACAAATTTTCTGTTATATTCAGTAGCAATTTTCCAGGAGGTAAGACTTGACTTGTGCAAATGTAAATTTAGATAAAAACATACCCTGGAGGGGGGCGCCTGGGTGGCTCAGTGGGTTAAAGCCTCTGCCTTCGGCTCGGGTTGTGATCCCAGGGTCCTGGAATCAAGCTCCGCATCGGACTCTCCCCTCAGTAGGGAGCATGCTTCCCCCTCTCTCTGTCTCTGCCTGCCTCTCTGCCTACTTGTGATCTCTGTCTGTCAAGTGAATAAATTAAAAAAAAAAAAATCTTAAAAAAAAAAAGTACTGTGGAGACCTCTCATCAGTAGTGCCCTATTGAAAGGAGTTAGAGATTTAGTTTCTCAGGTAGACTTTTTTGTCTTTGTTGTTTTGTTAGAGACGGGGAAAGAGAGAGGAGGGTGGAAAGGCAGAGGGAGAGGGAGAGAGAATCTTAAGCAGGTTCCACACCCAGTGCAGAACTCAGTGCTGGGCTCAGTCTCACAAGCCTGAGATCATGACATGAGCCAAGATCAATAATCTGACGCCTAATTGACCAAGGCAACCAGGTGCCCCTCAGGTAGAGCTTTCGGAGATATGGTCATCCAGAATTTTCCAGCAATACCCAGAAAAATGAAAGTAATTTTCACTTTGTTCTAAAGGTATTGTTTTGAACGGGCTTCCAGACAGCTACCAGAAAAAAAAAATTATTGATTCAATTTTCTGACTAATTGATGATAAAGAGGTCTAGTATCATCTGCCTGGTTAGAATACTTTATTTTTCTTGGAAGAACCAACAGAAATTTTCTTCAGCCTAGAAAAGACCTCAGATCCAGTAACATAACATGGTGTGTTTCTTTCTTTTCATGGTTTTTATTTACATGAAACCAGGCTGCTATAAAAAATACTACAACCTTGAGAGGAGAAAAACAGTTGTAGCATGGCTGATTGCTGAGTTAAGTGGTAGAGATCTAACAGCTTTTTGTACTTGAGTGTTTGGAGTGTGGACAGTGTCTAACTTCTTGCTTTTTCATGTTAGCTATTAGCACTAATATTAACATTAATTATAGCCCCATTCCTCATTACCTGCTTCCTTGAGGTCACCCCCAAAGTCAGCAGACAGCATGTTTCCAAAATGGAGTTTCAAGGAATATCATTGTGGTCCAGAGAGAAAATATGCTTTGAAATCTTGACAACAAAGAACTGGCTGCCACACCAGCAGGAGCAGCAATAACCCGTGTTTCTCTCCCTCTTTTCAATATGATGCTCTTCTTATCACCAATAATATGCATTTGTTAATCACCTGCCATGTTTTAGACATTGTCATATACACTTGAATTATACATAATTTCTTTTAATATTCCCAACATGTGTTTGAGGTAAATGTTGACATCTTTTATCAGATATGAAAAAAAGGCTTAGATAGGTTCAGCAATTAGCCACACTGATTATGAGAGATGTGTGATTCAAACTCGGGCATATCTGTGTCCAAGTCCCTGTTTTTCCCACTCTATTACATTGCTTCAAATCTGTGCACACCAGCATAAGAGAATATTAACTATTAATAATGATGTCTATTTTCATTGGAATAATAGGTGTACAAATATGTAGTTCTGTTTCTAGAAAGAACGGCTTACTTCTGTACATTGTTTAATTGAAGGAGAGATACCATATTTTTATATCTGTTAGCAGTGTTCATGAAACAAAATGGGAACACAAAGAGTACTGGCCAGCTCTTTGAATGGTTAAAGGCTATTTTACCTGATATATACAGGCTTCTTTTCTTTTCAAAATGACTGATCACTTCAGATCATTAAAATAAATTATTTTTGCTAATAGTAGGGCAAAGTGTCATGGCACCCATGTGCCTTTTTATAGTAACTTAAAGCTATAAGCAGAGAACATCTATGGAAAGCTACTCCCCTTGGGATGTTGGCTAACTGAGCATCTTTTGGGCAATGAGCTGAAATCTTTTTGTTTAGTCAACATAAAGGTGGGGTTTGTAGTACTTCCTGATCCAGAGCCCAAGAGCCCCAAATTATTTGGGATCTTTGGGTGGACCAGCAGCAGGGATGTCCCCAGTCCTAGGCTAACTCTCATTACCTGGCTGAACTTGGAGGAGGCACACTAACCTATGTCTGTTCATTTATTTCAATTATTAAATAACTCAAACAGGATTGTTATAAGAATGAATAAATTAATGCATAGAAAGTACTAAACATGCTCTACTATATATAGTTATTTTATTTTTTTAAGATTTACTTATTTATTTGACAGAGAGATCACAAGTAGGCAGAGAAGCAGGCAGAGAGAGAGGAAGAAGCAGCCTCCCTGCAGAGAGCACAAGCAGATAGAGCAGCAGAGGGAGAGAGAGAAGCAGGCTCCCTGCCAAGCAGAGAGCCTGATGCAGGGCTCGATCCCAGGAGCTGAGATCATGACCTGAGCTGAAGGCAAAGGCTTAACCCACTGAGCTACCCAGGTACCCTAAAGTTATTTTTATTGCCTATATTTTCAACTGAAATTTTAATTGTCTTTTTTATTGTATTTATTCTACTCAAATAGTTATATTTAAAAATTTTTAAGTGTAAGAGAGGTAAATCCTTTTGAATAAAATAAAAAACACCAAACTGAGTCTTAAATCTGAAATTTGTTTTTAAACAAAACTAAATTGCTGCTTACCTTTTGGAGATTAAGGAATTGAATATTTCAGCTAGTTCTATTTTCTGTTTTTCCATGATTGTTTTTCAATCTGATTTTGCCTGAATAACACAGAAGCCCCATGCTAAGTGGTGACTCAGATACACTTTGCAATAATAGCTATGTTAACTGACTTTTAATGCTATTTTACTTTCCAGTTGCTCTCCACATGTCCCCGAAGTTTAATAAAGCTGAAAACATTTTATTTTATTGTCTCCAACTATTGATTATCTGTTTAACGTAATGCTGAAAACTCCGTGATATATTTCCTTTGCCATACTGATTAAATGAATTATCTTAAAGAAATAAGAGTTCTGCTTTAAAACAAAGAACCCTAATACAGAATAAAATTGTTTCTTTCCTACATTGCTTGTGACTCCATTAGTGAGCCACAAATCTTGTTCTCAGTCTTGCAAAAAAAGAAATTTGATTGTTTTGCAACTGATTTAGATATTCCTAGGGGCATGGTATGACAATTTAGATTTCTACTTCTTGATTTTATTGCCAACGTAAGCTTATTTAAAGAAATGAATAACAAAGTCACTGACTTCAGAGAAGTTGGAACATAAGAAAGGGAAAAATCATTTGAATTTAGACCTCATTAAAGAAACACAAACACAACTTTTTGAGACAAACAGGAAATACTGAATAAAAAATAAAGGATATGTCACTATTTAAACCAATTCTAAAATCTGGCTAATAATACAGACAATTAAGGAAATAGATATGGGTGAAGCAGTGTATTAGTTTGTTAGGGGTGGGCTAACAAGGTACCAGAGACTGTGTGATTTAAACAATAGAAAATTATTTTTCACACGCTAAAAGTCCAAGATCAAGGTGATAACAAGGTTAGTTCTTTGGATGCCCTTTCTTGCCTTTCAGACAACCATCTCCTCCATGTCTTCACATGGTGCCCCTTCTGTGAGTGTCTGTGTGTCCTAAACTCTTCTCTTTATAAGGACATCAGCCATATTGGATTAGGGCCACCCTACCAGCCCCTTTATACCATAATTATCTTTTTAAAGTCTTCATCCCCAAATACAGTCACTTTCCAAGATACTGGGTGTCAGAGCTTCATTTTGTTAATTTTGGAAGGACACAATTCAACCCAAATAACTACTTCATGTAAGGATGACGTATGTGAGTCTCTTCATCCATCTCGATAATGTGGTACTGAGACATGGTATTTCTTAACAGACTTAATTCATTTGCAAGGATGTACTCATACTGCAGAAACACATTTTGCTGACTACATAGCCCTGATCTTGGACATTGTTTTTTCTCCCATTACCTCCTTCTTATGTTAGGATGAATATGTACCTTTTTTTTCAGGAAATAGCTAATTTTCTTTCACCTGAGCAACTAAACATGTCCATGTGGGATTACTTTGTTCTTAAATATACTTACATGCCTAACCACAGTGATTGGTCAAAGGAAGAGCATTTGCACTAAACCATCCCATTAAATGTTTAGATTCAGAGATAAGAGAAGAGACTGCTTCTCTCTGGAGGAAAAGGTGAGAATATGTAAGCCCAAGAATACCAAGGTGTGCTAGTCCTAGTCTTCTGGGAAAAGCCAGTCTGCAGTGGTGAAGGATAAAAATGATATGCAGAGATTATAAAGACAATGGGCAGAGTTAAGATTTGGAAAATTTTAAATTCTTGACAATCTCTATCTCATTGATGTCCTTTGTAATTATACGGGTCAAAAATTCTCCCTTTGTTCAAAGCTAGCTCAACTTTTCAACTTCCAGAAGAAGATTGCTGGTTTTATCTCCAATGAGTCAAAGATGGAGGTGGTAGTACAGCAGTAGAAATACCATATCAAACTATTTCATTTTGGAAGCAACTTTTGAAAATACTGTGATGGGTATTTTTACTGTAAGTCTTGCTCCAGGAAAATATTTCTGCAGATTCTGTCTTCAAACAGGCCTCCAGAAGTACCATTTGTTTATTTTTGCTCTTATAGAGGATGAAAAGAAGCAACTTCATTGTGAAAATGTGAATTTTAAAGAAATGCATAAAAAGAATGAATAGTTCTGTGGTTCCCCATTACCCTGCTGATGCTCAGACTTGACCATTTACATGGTTTGATTTAAAGTTGCACGCTCAACAAATTCTTTACTAAAAACCCAAGACAATTGCTAAATATATCTGCAAAACACTACCTACAATTTTTTCCGTAAGTATTGAAACTTTCTTTTCCATCTTTAGGCTTGGTAAAAGGACCCTCTGATCAGTGGTCCTAGGAAGAATTGTATGAACATATCTCATAGAGTAAGCAAGATATTTATTGTTATATTTTATTGGATATAATGAAAAATCGAGATTCCTAACACATAATAAATGGGTGGACATTGGCTTTCCCATTTAGTCTGCATGGTAAGCACCGTGTGTCTCTTACGCTAGATGAATCATCTTGAGGAAAATGTGTGATCCTGGAAGGATGAGAATTGATAGTAGTGTTCTGATTCATTCATTCTCTTTCAGCATAATGTCACATATTGTGTTTTTCTTTTAGTATTTTAACTGTATTTGTAAGTAATACTATCTAGTTTTAAGTAACTCAGAATGAAAAATTGTCATTTGGCTCTTTTTTAAAAAAATACTATATAGAAAACTCAGAAAATTGCAACCAATTGCAAGGGCACAAGGAAACAACAATGGCAAAATACTGCTAGTAGTATAAGTCATCCTTAAGCCATAGTACCAAGGTAAAAATAAAACCTTAAAATGATCAAAACATATTGGCAAATAATTTGGAAAAACAAAAGTTTTCAGAAGGACAATTTGAAACAGGAAGTTACATACCTTATGGCCCATGGTGACTCTCATTCTAATACTAAGTGATGAATCTTCACCCTAATGAGTCTCTTTTATATTCATACTTAATGCTGGTATGAAGCTGTAATGACTAACAAGATATTTTAAAAATATTGCTTATGATATCTAATCCCATCCTTTAAAAGTTTAATGTAACATAAACAATATGTTAATATAATAGTACCTGTCTATAATTTAGAAATAAATATGCATTTTTGTGCATCTTCAATAATTTTTATTAATGTGCGGCATCACTGAAGATTCCAAGGAATCCAAGAAATGTCAACTTTATGGTTAGCATACATACAGAATTTGCCAATAAATCAATCTTTTTAACTTTTTTAAAAAATAGATATATATTTGGGAGTGTTCTTTTTCTATAGACTAACTTAAAAAGAAAGTTAATAAGCAAAAAACTCAGAAGAACTAAAGCTTAAGAGAAGCTCTCTATACTGATGGTTTTTACGTAAGAGTCAATAGCCATACCTGTGACACCCATTAAATATACAGATGTCAGGGCCTCACCAGAATTGTGATCTTAAATGGGCCTCAACAAATGTAGTTTCAAAAAACTTCCCTGGCATTTCAAATCAATAACTTCCATTTTCAACATCATAAAATATTTATTCAGGTATTTTTATGTATTGATGTATAAGTCATCTCTCTCTCCTCCCTTCTCTTTATTTCTGGAAACACATCACAGAAAGATCTCATATAGCTTTGCAATCTTTAGATTATAATGAGTTTTCTGTTGGATGTAGTATTGTATACATATTTTCTTACTCTGTAACTTATTTTTTTCACTCTCTTAATAAGGTCTTTGAATGATTGGAAGTTATCAATCTAATGCACTATAGTTTATCAGTTCTTTATCTTTATGATTAGTATTTTTCATGCCCTTTTGGGAGGTCTTTACTTAGTACCCCATGAAGTTCTCCTATTTTTCTAAAGTTTGGTTCTTTACCTTATTCATCTAAATCTGCAACCCATCTGAAATTGATTATTGTGTATGATGTGAGATATAGGTCAAGGTGTAATTGATAACTAATTTTTTAATTTTTTTTAAGATTTTATTTATTTGACTGAAAGAGAGATCACAAGTAGGCAGAGTCAGGTAGAGAGAGAGGGGGAGAGCAGGGTCCCCACTGAGCAGAGAACCTGATGCAGGGCTCCATCCCAGGACCCTGAGATCATGACCTGAGCCGAAGGCAGTGGCTTAATCCACTGAGCCACCCAGGTGCCCTGATAACTAATTTTTAAAAATGAGTGAGCGAAATAAGTCAAGCAGAGAAAGACAACTATCATATGATCTCCCTGATATGAGGAAGTGGTGATGCAACATGGAGGCTTAAGTGGGTAGAAGAATAAATGAAACAAGATGGGATTGGGAGGGAGACAAACCATAAGTGACTCTTAATCTCACAACAAACTGAGGGTTGCTGGGGGGAGGGGGTTTGGGAGAAGGGGGTGGGATTATGGACATTGGGGAGGGTATGTGATTTGGTGAGTGCTGTGAAGTGTGTAAACCTGGTGATTCACAGACCTGTACCCCTGGGGATAAAAATATATGTTTATAAAAAATAAAAAATTAAAAAAAAAAAAAAATGAGTGAGCAAGTCATGGAAAAGGTAATGCTGACAATCATTGAATCCATTTAGATACCCACAAAGACTAATAACTAAGAGACTCAAAGCTGACAAAAATAGTTGAAATATCCTATAAGAAACTAAATTAGATGATGGGGAGTCAAAATAATAATGATAATAATAACATTGTATGTATAACATAAGTAATAAATATCAGAAACAATATATATAACAAATATCAAGAAGTGAGAGAAAAATGTGACAAATCTTAGTTTTCCATTTTATCTTTTAAAACAAGGAAGCAATCAGCTAAAAAATACATAATGATTCTAAGCTTCCAATGGATTTTATAAGCTTTTCTCAATCTTAGGAACCAATATCTCTGGTAGTAAACAAAAATGTATATCTGAATTTCAGAAATTTCTCAGATTAATATGAGAAATATTCTATATCAAATTTCTTTTTTTCTATTAAATTCAGACAGCATTAAAAGTAATGAGAGCTATATAAATATGATTGTCTTAATGAAATGATTCCCCTCCAGTATAAAAGTGTATAATTGTGTCTGTCTGTCTGTCTCTGTGACTAAAAATTTATTTATAGATGTTTAGGAAGGATTTTAGATGCTTTATTTATTTTCTTCTTTTTACTTTTTATCACTGCTTAATTTTTTTAAAAAGAAAAATATGCATCATTCTTACAAAAAGAATAATGCTGTTATTCAGTAGATGGTTTTACTCAATCAAAGGGATTTGTACTCTAATATTACCTAAACTTACCTTCACATTTAAAAAAATACACAATTTTTCTTTAATCCAACCAGATCTAAATATTTTTAATTTTTATTTTAATAATTAGAGGTTATAAATCATAATTTTATTATAAAAATATAAATCTAAGTATTGTTATAGATTTTCTTATTTCTCCAGTAAAATTACTTGTGATTATTGACATGTCTTATCAGAATTGTTCTTTAGTTATTTATAAATTTAATTTTGAATTTTCAAATAGTTCTACTGTTTTTATGCTTACAGCACAATTGTCAGACAGAGAGTGAGGTTTATGACATTGATAATGGGGCTTATCTTTGGGTAAAAATAACTATAAGTGTATCTGCTTTCTCTAACTAAAAGGAATGTTATAATAGAAAGAATTAGAAACATATTCAAGTCACTCTAATAGAAGGTCCATATTGGGAAATCAGGGGAAAAAATAGTATTTAACATAAAATTTGAGGACTGGGTTGCGTTTCAGGACGTGAAAATAGGATTAGAGAGAATCCCATGGGGGAAAAATGACATCAGGAAGAGAAAATATGTAATACACAAGAAGAGCTTAGGTATTTTGCTTAAGCAAAGGATAGAAAAAGAGTAGGCATGGTCACAGATGCTGGAAAAAATAGATTTAGCTAAATTGTTTAAGGTCTTGATTTTTTTTTTTAAGATTTTATTTATTTATATGACAGAGATCACAAGTAGGCAGAGAGGCAGGCAGAGAGAGAGGAGGAAGCAGGCTCCCCGCTGAGCAGAGAGCCCGATGCAGGACTCGATCCCAAGACCCTGAGATCATGACCTGAGCCGAAGGCAGCAGCTTAACCCACTGAGCCACCCAGGTGCCCAAAGGTCTTGATTTTTAAGTAAGGATCCTGTGTTTGATTTCTATTTATCAGGAACTATCAAAGATTTTATATACTTTACCACAATTAAAATTTATCTGAGACTGCTGTATATGGTATGACTTAGAAGAGGAAGAGATTAAATAGATTCTGGAAAGAAGGTTATGTTATCACAGGTTAGAAATAATTAGTCCTGCATTGATTTGATGGCAGTGGAATGGGAAAGATGGGATCAATCTTAGTATGTGGGGATTACTATCCAGTGGTTGATGGTTGCATGTAGGTGGTAAAAAGAAGGAATCAATTAAAAATACCTTCCTGTTTTCAATTTTGGATATGCATGAAATAGTGCAAGAAGCCAAGAAGGAGAGATAACAATGAGGGAACAAGGTATTCTATTTCAAAGACTAGTAAAATAAGACATTTTTTCTTCTTTGTCGACCTTTTTTATTTTTATTTTTTTCATCTAGTGTCATTTGTTTTGGACCACATCTGGACTGAGTAAATTATGTGTCTGTAATCAATCATCTTTCTTTTTTTAATCTTTAAATCTACCATAGAAGGTAGTCAGATCTAGAAGATTAAAGTTCTCTTCTTCTTGCGTCTCTTCCTCTTTCCTTTACAAGAATAATAATGTATGGGTGAGCTTTGTGCTTTATATTCCTTCACAGCAAGTAATGTGATTTCTGGATGTTCTGCTTTCATATCCAGATGTTTTATTTCACTTGATGTGAAACTGATCAGAGAGCTAGTTCTCATCTGCCAGTTTCATCCAACATAAAATTCTCCATCAGTCTGCCCTCTAATTTGTTTATTTTCCTTTGAAAGAGGATCTATTGCCTAGATCATGATTTCACAACACAGTTTTTTTCTTTTGTTTTGCTTTTAGTTCTACCATTACTTCCATATTTACTTGGAATTATCTAAAGAAAGATTTCCTTTCATCAACAATTTGTGCACTGAAAAATATAGTACAAGCAGGAAGATCATGATAAAATTTTTATTCTTTTTTTTTAAATTTTTATTTTTAACAAACTTTCAGTATAGGGTTCATATGTAACAGTCTTCAAAGCTGACCAATGGAATGTTTTATTAGCATATTAATTCATGGGTTTTTACTTTGTTGGTGTATATGTTTTAAATTCAATGCACTCATTATTTTTGGTGCTCAAATTTGGCCAAAGAATGCTTGTCCTAGTTGACTTGTGCAGCCTTTAAGTCATCTTCAGTAGTATTGGACAGCTTCATTATTTTCTGGAATGAATTTTTTTTTTTTCATGAAGCCCTGGTTTATTTTACTTTAGTGGGAATTTTATTTAGAATCCATTGTCTAAGCACTAGAAATTCTTGTTGGTACCAAATATTTTTTTCTGGCCCCTTTTAATATACAATTGGAAAATATGGTTTCTTTCAAAAAGAAAAATAAATAAATTTGTGTTGCTATTTTTAAGTCCCATTAAAGAGTACAAGATAACTCCACCTACCTCTTTATCTTCATTCATCCAATAATCCAAGTTCATTTATTTCAATTAGTTACGAACTTCAAAGGATTCTTACTTTTATATTTAATTTAGTTTTCAATTTAAATACTAAAACAGGGGCACCTGGGTGGCTCAGTGGGTTAAAGCCTCTGCTTTTTGGCTCAGGTCATGATCCCCGGGTCCTGGGATCGAGCCCCACATCGATACCAGAAAAGCTTCCCCCTTTCTCTCTGCTAGCCTCTCTGTCTACTTGGGATCTCTGTCAAATACATAAATGAAACAATTTTTTAAAAAAATTACTCTTGGGGCGCCTGGGTGGCTCAGTGGGTTAAAGCCTCTGCCTTCAGCTCAGGTCATGATCCCAGGCTCCTAGGATTCAGCCCCGCATCGGGCTGTCTGCTTAGCAGGGAGCCTGCTTCCTCCTCTCTCTCTCTCTCTGCCTGCCTCTCTGCCTACTTGTGATCTCTGTCTGCCAATAAATAAATAAAATCTTAAAAAAAAAATTGCTCTTTAAATACTAAAACAAAACACAAAAAACAAGTACAAGCAGGGAAAGCTATAGCAATGTGGACCACGAATCAGAAACCATAGAAAAATTTGTAGTTACTACTACTAACATAATTATGATATTTAATTAAATATAATAATTATTAATATTTAAAGATTCATTAAAAGTGTAGGTTGATTCAGTGAAACAACACATGAATAGAACACATATTTTAACGCAATACCAAGAAACCATTTATTATGTACACTGCCAGTGTTTCCAAGACTTTATTGTCATGCTGTAGTTAGGTCAGAGATTTTTGTAGTTACCTACAGAATTCATATTTTAAGACTCCTTACTGGTTCGTTGTCTCAGTTCTTCCTCATTCCCTTCCATCTCTGACGTTATGTTTCTTTCCTTAGCAAAACTCTCCAATTGTTTCTCTTATCTTATAGTAAAAGTAAAAATCCTTACCATTCTCTGTTGGTTCCTATGTGATCAGTCTTCTCAAGCCCTCTAATCCATAGACCTCAATTTTTATAATTCTCTTACCAACTCACTATCCGTCCATATTGGCCGCAATTCTAATTAGTAAGTCTTCCAGGTACATCCCAGTCTCAGCAGATAAAGCTGGGTTTTGTTCGAGATTGGAAGACGCTTAACATCCTTTATCCCCTAGTATTGTAGCTATTATGTATGATTTATTTTGTTTATTTTTGTTTTGTTATTTATTTGTGCTTCTATGTTCTGTTTTCCTGGTGGAGTAATTAGGGGAAAATAAAACATTACCAGTGTCATATTTCCAGAATATGGTGATTTGTTCTTTTGGTGTTTGAGTAAGTTCTCTACAACTATTATTGAATGGAAGTAAATGAGCTCATAAAATTTCACAAAATGTCAAAGAGTTAAAGGATGAAATCTCCTAAGTCTAACAACTTTATTGGGTCATCAGTCTGTGTTTTTGGTAAGGTCCTCCTGTAGGTAACAGTTATAAACAGGGTTTTCAGAGAGATGGAAAGGGACTGAGAAGATGTGGATTCAATATGTCAGAAGATGACAGAGGAAACACCTTTCTTCAGAGAAGGCCCTCAACCGTATTAAATAATTCAGGAAGTAGAGGAGATCGAGGAATGTGATTGGTTGATTTTGGAGTAATTGTTTTAATATAGTAGTACAGTGAGTGGGGTCAGAAGTTAATGTATTGCTGCCAGTTGCACTACTGAGTAACTTTGAACATTAACACGCAGTGGTTGTCTATTTCACAAATTTATTTACATTGCGTTCATTATTTAATAGTGCTTAATGCAAAGTCAGAAGATGAAAATAGAGGGTCACATGAATGGCATTTTTATTGAAGTTTCATTCTGAGTTTGATTTGAATTGTAAAGCATGTCTAAACACATTCAACTCAAACCTTAACTAGGTGTGACTTGTATAATCTGGGAAGATTCAGAAATCATTTTAAAGCATAGCTTTAAAGCAAACACATTAACATGCTACATTTGATTAAGTGTTCTCTATCCGGATTCATTTTAGAATACTATTTATTTATTTATTTAGACAGAGAGAGAGATCACAAGCAGGGGGAGCAGCAGGAAGAAGGAGGGGGAGAAGCAGGCTCCCTGCTGAGCAGAGAGCCTGACATGCGGCTTGATCCTAGGACCCTGGGATCATGACCTGAGCTGAAGGCAGATGCTCAACAGACTTAGTCACCCAGATGCCCCTCTTTTCATTTAAAGTGAAATAGAATATTGTTTGTTAACTATACTCAAATTTTGAAAAATTAAAGAATATAAAACAAACTAACATCTGTATCACTCTCCATTATTCTTAGAAACATTAAATGAATGCCTCTTTTCAGAAAGCACTGAAATATTTTCCAAATAACTTTGAATTAGAAGTATGATGGAATACTGGTTATATCCAGTATAACCTATATATGTATAAAATTATTAGATTAAAAACATTTTAATTGTATCTTATAATTAGTGAGAAAAACAAACTTACTATATATATTTTAAATGTCACATAATTTGATATTAAGAAGCCTTTTCAGCTACCACACAAATTTTTAATCTAAGCATATTAAACAATTAACTTCTTTATAAATTATTAGGAGCATATATGCCTCTTCAAATAATCTCTCCAAAGTATGTTATGTTTACTTTATTTTTATAATTATTAATAAGTGCTCTCTCTCTTATTTTTGCATCTCTGGTTTTATTTTTATTATTAATTTTTAATATTTTGATGATAGGATCAGAGAATTGCTAGTAATGGTTTTATTTATTTATTTATCTATTTATTTATTCTAAATCAGTAATGAAACCATTGAAAAGCCAGAACCATAGAAGGGCCCTGTGATTGAGTACTAGATAATTACTTACAGAGGGGTAAAAACTTGGTGTTTTTTTTTTTAATTAATATATAATGTATTATTGACTCCAGGGGTACAGGTCTGTGAATCGCCAGTTTTATACACTTCACAGCACTCACCATAGCACATACCTTCCCCAGTGTCCATAACCCAACCACCCTCTCCCTACCTGCTCTATCCCCGTCCCCCTGGCAACCCTATTTGTCTCCCACCTAATCCCATCTTGTTTCATTTTTTCCTTCCCTACCCCACAAAGCCCTCACTTTGCCTCTCAACTTCATCATATCAGGGAGATCATATGATAATTGCCTTTCTCTTATTGACTTATTTTGGTCAGCATAATACCCACTAGTACCATCCATGTCGTTGCAAATAGCAAGATTTAATTTCTTTTGATGGCTGCACAGTATTCCATTGTATATATATATAAACCACACCTTCTTTATCCATTCATCTGTTGATGGACATGTAGGTTCTTTCCATAGTTTGGCTATTGTGGACATTGCTGCTATAAACATTCAGTTTCAGGTGCCCCTTCGGATCACTACATTTGTATCCATAAGATGACTATCCAGTAGTGAGATTGCTGGGTCCTAGGGTAGCTCTATTTTCAACTTTTTGAGGAATCTGCATGCTGTTTTCCAGAGTGGCTGCACCACCTTGCACTCCCACAAACAGAGTAAAAGGGTTCCCCTTTCTCCACATCTTTGCCAGCATCATTCTTTCCTGGCTTGTTAATTTCAGCCATTCTGATTGGTGTGAGATGGTATATCATTGTGGTTTTGATTTGTATTTCCCTGATGCTGAGTGATGTGGAGCACTTTTTCATGTGTCTATTGGTCATCTCGATGTCTTCTTTGCAGAAATGTCTGTTCATGTCCTCTGCCCATTTCTTGATTAGATTATTTGTTCTTTGGGTGTTGAGTTTGATAAGTTCTTCATAGATTTTGGATACTAGCCCTTTATCTGATATGTCATTTGCAAATATCTTCTCCCATTCTGTCAGTTGTCTTTTGATTTTGCTGACTGTTTGCTGTGCAAAGCTTTTGATCTTAACCATTTCTAATAGTTCATTTTTGCCCTTGCTTCCCTTGCCTTTGGGGATATTTCTAGGAAGAAGTTGCTGTGGCTGAGGAGGAAGAGGTTGCTGCCTGTGTTCTCCTCAAGAATTTTGATGGATTCCTGTCTCATATTGAGGTCTTTCATCCATTTGAAGTCCATTTTGTGTATGGTGTAAGGAAATGGTCCAGGTTCATTTTTCTGAATGTGGCTGTCCAATTTTCCCGACACCATTTGTTGAAGAGACTATCTTTTTGTCTATTGGACATTCTTTCCTGCTTTGTCAAAGATTAGTTGAGTATAGAGTTGAGGGTCTATTTCTGGGCTCTCTATTCTGTCCCAGTGATCTATGTGTCTGTGTTTGTGCCAGTACCATACTGTCTTGATGATGACAGCTTTGTAATAGAGCTTGAAGCCTGGAATTGTGATGCCACCAACTTTGGCTTTCTTTTTCAACATTCCTCTGGTTATTTGAGGTTTTTTCTGGTTCCATATGAATTTTAGGATTATTTGTTCCATTTCTTGTTATTTTGATAGGGATTTCTTTAAATGTGTAGATTGCTTTAGGTGGCATAGACATTTTCACAATATTTCTTCTTCCAATCCAGGAGCATGGAAAGCATGGAATGCTTTCCCATTTCTTTGTGTCTTACTCAATTTCTTTCATGAGTACTTTACAGTTTTCTGAACAGACTCTTTGCCTCTTTGGTTAGGTTTATTCCTAGGTATCTTACGGTTTTGGGTGCAATTGTAAATGGGATTGACTCCTTAATTTTCTTCTGTCTTGCTGTTGGTGTATAGAAATGCAACTGATTTCTGTGCTTTGATTTTATATCCTGATACTTTACTGAATTCCTGCACAAGTTCTAGCAGTTTTGGAGTGGAGTCTTTTGGGCTTTCCAATAAAGTATCATATCATCTACAAAGAGTGATAGTTTGACTTTTCTTTGCTGATTTGGATGCCTTTTATTTCTTTTTGTTGTCTGATTGCTGAGGCTAGGACTTCTATACTATGTAGAATAGCAGTGATGATTATGGACACCCCTGCCGAGTTCCTGACCTTACCGGAAAAGCTCTTAGTTTTTCCCCATTGAGAATGATATTCACTGTGTGTTTTCCATGGATGGCTTTGATGATATTGAGGTATGTATCCTCTATCCCTACACTTTGGAGAGTTTTGATCAAGAGAGGATGCTGTACTTTGTCAAATGCTTTTTTAGCATCTATTGAGAGTATCATATGGCTCTTGTTCTTTCTTTTATTAATGTATTGTATCACATTGATTGATTTGTAGATGTTGAACCAAACTTGTGGTCCAGGAATATATCCCACTTGGTCATGGTGAATAATCCTTTTAATGTACTGTTGGATCCCACTGGCTAGTATTTTGGTGAGAATTTTCGCATCTGTGTTCATCAAGGATATTGGTCTGTAATTCTCCTTTTTGGTGGGGTCTTTGTCTGGTTTTGGGATCAAGGTAATGCTGGCCTCATAAAATGAGTTTGGAAGTTTTCCTTCCATTTCTATTTTTTTGGAACAGTTTCAGGAGAATAGGTATTAATTTTCCTTTAAATGCTTGGTAGAATTCCCCTGGGAAGCCCTCTGGTCCTGGGCTCTTGTTTTTGGGAGATTTTTGATGACTGTTTCAATGTCCTTACTGGTTATGCATCTGTTCAGGTTTTCTGTTTCTTCCTGGTTCAGATGTGGTAGTTTATATGTCTCTAGGAATGCATTTATTTCTTCCAGATTGGTAAATTTGTTAGTGTATAGCTGCTCAAAATACGTTCTTATAATCGTTTGTATTTCTTTGTTGGTTGTGTTCCCTCCTCTTTCATTCATGATTTTATTTATTTGGGTCCTTTCTCTTTTCTTTTTGATAAGTCTGGCCAGGGGTTTATCAATCTTATTATCTCTTTCAAAGAACCTGCTCCTAGTTTCATTGATTTGTTCTTTTGTTATTTTTGTTTTCTATTTCATTGATTTCTGCTCTGATCTTTATTATTTCTCTTCTCCTGCTGGGTTTAGACTTTCTTATTTGTTTTTTCTCAGCTCCTTTTAGGTGTATGGTTAGATCGTGTACTTGAGACCATTCTTGTTTCTTGAAAAAGGCTTGCATCACCATAGATTTTCCTCTCAGGACTGCCTTTGCTGTATCCCACATATTTTGAACAGTTCTGTTTTCATTATCATTTGTTTCCATGATTTTTAAAAATTCTTTAATTTCCTGGTTGACCCATTCATTCTTTAGTAGGATGCTCTTTAGTCTCCATGTATTTGAGTTCATTCCAAATTTCTTCTTGTGATTGTGTTCTAGCTTCAGAGCATTGTGGTCTGAAAATATGCAGGGAATGATACCAATCTTTCGCTACCAGTTGAGACCTGATTTGTGACTTAGGGTGTGATCAATTCTGGAGGGTATCCCATGTGCACTAGAGAAGAATGTGTATACTGTTGCTTCGGGATGTAATGTTCTGTATATATCTGTGATGTCCATCTGGTACAGTGTGTCATTTAAGGCCTTTATTTCGTTGTTGATCATTTGCTTGATGATATGTCCATATCCATGTCCATATGAGGGGGTGTTAAAGTCCCCTACTATTATTGTATTATTGTCAATGTGTTTCTTTGATTTGTTATTAATTGGTTTATGTAGTTGGCTGCTCCCATATTAGGGGCATAGATATTTAAAATTGTTAGGTCTTCTTGTTGGACAGACCATTTAAGTATGATATAGTGTCCTTTCTCATCTCTTACAGTCTTTGGCTTAAAATCTAATTTATCTGATACAAGGATTGCCACTCTAGCTTTCTTTTGATGTCCATTTGCATGTAAATTGTTTTCCACATCTTTACTTTAAATCTGGAGGTATCTTAGGGTCTGAAATGAGTTTCTTGTAGACAGCATATTGATGGGTCTTGTTTTTTTATCCATTCTGATACCCTGTGTCTTTTGATTGGGGCATTTAGCCCATTTACATTTAGGGTAACTATTGAGAGATATGAATTTAGTGCCATTGTATTGCCTGTAAGGTGAAATCACTGTGTATTATCTCTGTTCCTTTCTGGTCTATTACTTTTTGTCTCTCTCTTTGCTTAGAGAACCCCTTTCAATATTTCCTGTAGAGCTGGTTTGGTATTTAAAAACTCCTAGTTTTTGTGTCCTAGAAGCTTTTATCTCTCCTTTTATTTTCAATGATAACCTAGCCTGATATAGTATGCTTGGCTGCATGTTTTTCCCATTTAGTGCTCTGAATATATCATGGCAGTTCTTTCTGGCCTGCCAGGTCTCTATGGATTAGGATTAATCTTCTTCCAATCTAATATTTCTACGATTGTATGTTACAGGCTTCTTGTCCTGGGATGCTTTCAGGATTTTCTCTTTGTCACTAATACTTTTAACTTTTACTATTAGAATATGGGGTGTGGACCTATTTTTATTGATTTTGAGGGGGGTTCTCTTTGCCATATTAGGGAAATTCTCTAATTTTGCATTTTGATGCTTGTTCCCTTTGCCATATTAGGGAAATTCTCCACAATAATTTGCTCCAATATACCTTCTGCCTCCTCTCTCTTTATTCTTCTTGTGGAATCCCAATTATTCTAATATTGTTTCATTTTATGGTATTGCTTATCTCTTAAATTCTCCCCTGTGGCCCAGTAGTTGTTTGTCTCTCTTTTGCTCAGCTTCTTTATTCTCCACCATTTGCTCTTCTATATCACTAATTCTCTCTTCTGCCTCATTTATCCTAGCAGGAAGAGCCTCTCTTTTGATTGTACCTCATAATAGGTTTTTTTAATTTCAGCTTGGTTAGATTTTAGTTCTTTTAGTTCTCAAAAAATGGCTTTTATTTCTCCAGACAGGGTTTCTCTAATATCTTCCATGCCTTTTTTGAGCCCAGCAAGCCCCTTGAGAATTGTCATTCTGAACTCTAGATCTGACATATTACCAATGTCCATATTGATTAGGTCCCTAGACTTTGGTACTGCCTCTTGTTCTTTTTTTTTTTTTGTGGTGAGTTTTTCTGCCTTTTCATTTTATCCAGACAAGAATATATGAAAGAGAGAATAAAATACTAAAAGGGTGGCAAAGACCCCCCAAAATGTACATTAATTAAATCAGAAGAGACCCCAAATAATGGGGAGAAGACCAGAGATAAATAGAAGTTCAAAGGAAAAAAAAAGAAAGAAAAAGAAAAAAAAAGACAATATATATATATTAGACTGGTGAATATAACAGAGCCACTTACTTGATTTGGGGAGTATCTTGGTCTCTTAGAAGGGAACGACTTCCCAAAATTTTGAAGAAAGGAAAACTTATATATAAATATAAAAAATGAAGGATAAACATGATGAAGGGATGGAATATGAGTGCAAAGATGAAAATTTTAAAAAATACTAAAAAAAGAGTTGATAGGTTTGTTGGGAAAAGAAAGAAAAAGAAAGTGGAGAGAATTTGCTCAGGCTGGAGACTAGAATAAACCTTGTGTTAGATTTAGGGTATATTTTGATCTATTAGAATAAGTTGTATCCCAAAATTTTTTAGAAAAACAAACCCTATGTGTGTACAAAAGATAAAGTTAGATATAATGAGGAATAAAATATAACACTAATAATAAAGGTTCAAAAAGATTTTTTTAAAGAAAGATATTATTAAGACAACCTAGTTAAAAAATGTTAAAAGAGGAAAGCGTAAAAATCTTAAAAATTAGAATAAGAAAAAAAATAAAATTAAAAAAAAAATTAATTAAGTTTGCAAGACTAAAGTATCATGGGCAGAAAGCCATGAATTCCATGCTTTGCTTTCCCCTCCTTTGGAGTTCTGCTGTTCTTGATCAGTGAGCTTGGTTTTGGCTGGATTTCTTGCTGATCTTCTGGGGGAGGTCCTGTTGTAGTGATTCTCAAGTGTCTTTGCTAGAGGCTGAATTGCACCACCCTTACCAGGGGCTGGGCTAAGTAATCTGCTCCTGTTCCCTCTTGGGAGCTTTTGCTCCCTGAACAGTTTCTGTAGAGCTCTGGAGGATGGGAATGAAAATGGCGGCCTCCCAATCTCCAGCCCAGAGGAGCCGAGAGCTTGGGCCCCACTCCTCAGTGCCACCTCAGAGAAAAGTGCTCAATCACTCCTGTCTCCCTGGCCTACAGCTATGCTCCAAGCTCACCCAGCCTGTGATCAAGTGCCTCTGTCTCTGGGACACAGCCCCGCCTGGAGCCTCCAAACCCCACAGATCCTTGCATGCTTCCAGGGGGCTGTCTCCAGATCTGCCACTTGTGGGGTCCCTGCTCAAAGAGCAGTGGTCTGACTGTGCCACGGATCACAGTCTAAGTTAACGAGCTGAGAGCTCACTCCTCTGCTCTGTCTTTGTAGTCAGCTTCCCTGCTGTAATACCTGTGAGCTCTGCTTCACTCAGACACCCCTGAACCTTCTGTGACCCTGCGGGACCTGAGACCACACTGTCCCCACTAGGGCTCCACCCGTGCTTAGCATCTGGACCGAGGTCCCTCAGTGGAGCAGAATTTTATTTATTTATTTTTTAAAAGATTTTATTTATTTATTTGATGGAGAGAGAGATCACAAGTAGGCAGAGAGAGGCAGAGAGAAAGGAAGGGAAGCAGGCTCCCTGCCTAGCAGAGAGCCTGATGTGGGGCTTTATCCCAGGACCCTGGAATCATGACCTGAGCCAAAGGCAGAGGCTTTAACCCATTGAGCCACCCAGGTGCCCCTGGAGCAGACTTAAAAGTTCTGATTTTTGCTTTATTTCTCAGCCGCTTGCTAGGAGCTGGCCCCTCCCCCCAAGTCTCTCTTCCCATAGCCTCAGATTCACTTCTCCTCCACTCCTACCTTTCAGAAAGTGGTCAATTTTGTGTTTCTAGAATTGCTGCTCTTCTTCAATTTGATGTCCTTTTGCATTTGTAGATATTTGGAATGGCTTAATAACTATCTAGCTGAACTCCTGCTACCTGATGTTATCTCAGCCTGGTACTTCTCTGCCATTTTGACTCCTCCCCCCATGGCTGCTAATGTTTCTATTAAATTTTTTTGAATTTGGGGCACCTGGGTGGCTGTGTAGGTTAAGAAACTGCCTTCAGCTCAAGTCATGATCCTGGAGTCTGGAATTGAGTCCTGCATCAGGATACCTGATCGGCAAGGAGTCTGCTTCTCCTTCTGACCCTCCCCCTTCTCATGCTCTCTCTCTCTCACTCAAATAATAAAATAATTTAAGTCTTTTAAAAAATTGCTCAAATTTTCTTTATGATAAATCCTCTTATCAGATTTTGTAAAAGTGCAATAGTGTAATACATAGACTTTCTATAAACATGTATTTTTTAACTTGTATGCAAGTTTATCTATAGATTTAACTAGATTTTGTTGTTTTATTCTAATCCCTGTACTCCTATTTATATTTTAATTAATAGATTATTTTGCATTCTGATTGAGGTGCATGGTAGCTATTGGATTATACTTATTTGGAGCTTGTGTTGAGATTGCCTTTCCTGTCCACTTGTCATTAGTTGTGCCAGGTGACTTGCTTTGAACAATAAAATATTAGAGAAAGTGATATGTGTCCTTCATCTTGGTGAAAAATTTAATTACTAAAACTTGACTCCTGTATTTCGTTTGAATTTGGCAATCTTGGAAGTGCAGGAAAATTCCGAACCTCCTTCAGCCCAATCCTTAAAGGACTACAATGAGCAGAGGCTCTTGCCAATCCTTGTTGGACAAGGAGTATGAGGAAGATATAAATCTGTGTTATTCTAAGCCATTACATTTTTGAGGTTATTATTTCCCACAGCAAAGTTCATTGTTATCTACTGAAATTTTGCCCATATTTTAAAATATTGGCATCCAATAAAATTTAAAATAAAACAGCCTACAAGGTAATGTAAGGCAGCTATAGCAAAGATAATTGTGGGCCAAGTTTGAGCCATGTGCCACCAGATAAGTATCTTTATATCATTTTTTACCACTATGATTGATTTTTTTTTTTGCCAGCTTCTCTTTGAATTTCTAAGAGGTTTGGTTTTATGTATTTCTTTGCCAACATTTTGCAGATTAATTTTTCAATGTATATTTATTGAAATATATTGATTCTTTGGCTAAGAAGTTCACAAAAACATACAGTGTTTAGGTTAAGAAATATACACACAATGCATAATAGAAGACATATATGTATGCATAATAGAAGACACATATGTATAAATAACATGCATATATGCACATGAATATGCATTATATGTGTGCATTATAGATGCATATATATCCTATCTATATGTTCATGTTACATAATCTTTCTAGCCAATCAATTCTCAAATATGCAGTTTTCTCTTTTGTGTGTGAAATATCCATTTAAATAATCAATGAAAACATTTATTTAAAGAATAACAAAAAATATATAGAGAATAATGTCAATAAACCAGGAAATAATAAATAGCATTCATTAGCTACCACCAATGGCTAGGACTATTAAGCATTACACATGCAAGAGTCCATCTGATACTCCTAAAATTCCAATGAAGTATGTCATTATCATCCCCATCTTAAAAATGGGGGGGCGGGAAGAACTAAAGTTCAGAGATGTAAAGGGTCATACAGTTGTTGGGGAGGTGGACCTTGAAATGGGTCCGCCTGAATTTGAAACCTGTGCTGAGTCATTCTCTGCTTGATCATGGACCTCATTCCACAAAGGGTGGAAGACAGAGCAGATGGCTTGAAGACCCATCAGCAGGTGAGTCATTATAGAAAATCTGCAGTTAGCTCACTTGTTGCTATCCATGCCCAATTCCTGGTCACTTTCTCAGCTCATCAATCTGCTTTGCTCGTTGACTCTTATGATTGTCATCCTCTGGTTATCAACCTTTTGTAGTCGATTTACTTGTTTTTGCTTTCTCCAAATCTGTCACTAAAAAGAAGCACTTTTTTTCCTTCTCTAGTCGAGATTCTCAGCTGTTGGGACATCTGGGTGGCTCAGTTGGTTAAGCATCTGACTCTTGGTTTTGGCTGAGGTTATGTTCTCAGGGTCCTGGGATTGAGCCCCACACTGGGAGCAGCATAAAGTCTGCTTGCCCCTCTCCCTCAGCTCCTCCCCCTGTTCTCTCTCTCTCAAATAACTAAGTAAAATCTTAAAAAAAAAAAAAAAAGATTGTCAGTTATCAATTAAAAAGTTTAAGCTCAAGTTTTTTACAATAATGTTCAATATTTGAGAAAATAAAATAATTTTGTAGTAATAATAAAACAATTTACACAATTTGGCAGACACACTGCTGATTTTTAACAAACTATGGCATTTAATTATTGTATTTTTTATTTTTTATAGAAGATGCTCTTATTAATCCCATATTTTCAGATGAAGAAGTGAGGCTTCAAGCACTTTTGCATTTGGCTCCAAGTCATGCCACCTTGAGGATCCTCTACTCAGACCCAGAACTGCAATTGAAATATTTGTTTGCCACTGTACTATGCGTTGCAGAGTAGATGGGAGGAACAATCTGGAATAGTAAATTCCATTGACTTCTTTGTTTAATGTCTTATCTCTGTCTTATTTATTTTTATATACATTTTCAAAACCAGAGAACATTTATTACCATCAAGCCTGTTCACTGCTCAATTGGTTCTTAGTCTCCCTCTTACCTCTCCTATTCTGTTTTCAAAATCTGATGCCATTTTGACACTTACTGCATCAATTTCTTCATAGCCACTGTTGCATTTCTTTATTATCTATCTTTTCCTTTTCTTTATTTGCTTGTACTTTTCTCTTCCCCTTTTATTTGGTATCTTCTCCATTTAAGCTCAACTAATTTCATAGCCACAAACACATTGTAGGTTGTATAATCTGCTGTCATGGTGAAAATTTTTAAGTAATATAATTATCAGAATTGGAGGATTATCTCAAGTATTTGCATTTTGTTCTAATGATTCCTTATAAATCTATAAGGATCAATATTGAATATATGTAGCTCTGGCTACTTTTATTCTGGGAACTTTCCAAGTTAATATTTGTTCTGGGTTTACCATGACTAGTTTGTTAGCATGGTGGTTGGGGGGTGATTATTAGTACACCTAATTTAAAAAAGTCCTGATGTTATTATTTGTCATTAGAATAATTACTAATTTCATTTCCCAAACTTTGTTCTGAAATGGAATTGATCTAAGGGGGTTCAATAAATTTTTATTGAAGAAAGTTTAGAAAATTAGCATTAAATATGGTGGTTTCTTTACTGCAGGTCTCAGAAGCTTATTTTAATATTTAAATGGATTTAATATTTTTGTGCTTACCTGTTCACATTTTGGGGGGAATGCTGGTATTCCTAATACAGTCTAGGACATAACTATACTGTCATCATAAATTATTCCCTAGCATATTACAGTTGTTCAAAGTCAAAGAAAACATTATCTTCAAGTCTATGCTGATAAAAAGTTACCCACTATGGGGGTACCTGCGTGACTCATTTGGTTAAGCATTGGACTCTTGGTTTTGGCTCAGGTCGTGATCTTAGGGTCATGGGATCAAGCCCCACATGGGGCTTTGCATTCAGCAAAATGTCTGCTTGGGATTCTCTCTCCCTCTGCCCCTTCCCCTGCTCATGTTCTCTGTCTCTTTCTCGCTCTCTCAAATAATAAATAAATATTTTTTAAAATTGCCTACTGTTATAGAATTTAACTCAAGGAATTGAGAATCTTTTATTTATTGCCTGCTATGTTTGTTGCATGGCCTTGAAGAAACTGGAGACCAAAACACAAATTGAATGCATTTTAAGAAAAACAAGATACGAGTCTTGTTTTCACAAAGCTTACCTAATCAACCCATATGGCTCCTGGTCATGATGAAATGTGATAAATGTTTTAAAAGTACAATAAAACAATTATTTAGCCAAAATATTCTGATTTTAGTATTGCTTGGTTTTCTGAACCTCAGAATATACCCAATTTATATGACAACTAAATAAGTTCTGGTTAGTAGATTAATATTTTGTTTTGTTGATGCTTCATGTTTATGAAGACATGGTCACTATTGTCTCATAGTAATTTAATAAAAACTATCTAGTAAACTATTTAAATTTTAAAAAGCCAGTGTGGATGATAAGAAAATACTAGTTGCTTTAGAAAAGAAAAAGAGGTAAGTGAAAATAATGACATTTTTAAAAAGCTTTTGCATTTTTTTTTAACCTACTCCATCTGAGTTTCCAGGATGGGACTGATCTTTAAGATAGTTGCTAGTTCAATGTCCCTGGCGACTTTTCTACAGCAGAGAAGAAAATTTTTTACCTTTGTAAAGGTATAATAACTACCAGGTACAAATAAATGTCTGAATGATTTTATGGCAGATATTTATTTATTAACATTCTCAATACCTAAGTGAAATGAGACTGCAACTAACTGACTGATTAATAAAATTTTAAAGGGCCCAGTAGCTGTGATGGGTTGTGATGGAATAATTTTTTGTGACATAATTGAATTTGTATCTGTTTCCTGAAGAATAAAGACAAAATACAAGTAAATGGTAAACAAAACAAAACAAAACACACACACACAAACACACACACCAAAACAAAAAAACACTGTAGATAATAAATCTTCTATTTCTTCCATTTTCAAGAAAAAAAAAATTGCAGGGGTAAAATGAACAAGGTCACTAATAAGGTATTTTCTCAGTCAATTTTTTTAAGAATAGTTTTGGGTCCTTACGACCAAAATTTTTTTTAATATTTATATACTTCTATCATAATTCGAAAGAAGAGTGACAATAATTTTGAAATACCTTATAAGATCTTCTAGGGAATGGTTGGCAAGGAAGGAAGGCTAACTGATGTCTTCTTCAAGACCTGGAATGGAGTCATGCTTCCCACCTCCAAGACTCATGCTATGACTTCCTGTTTCTCCAAGTATAGACATTGAGAGAAATACTGTCGACGAAAGACCATGTGACCATCTCAATACAGGAAAACAAGCAAAATGAGTTGGAACTCATGTGCTCTAAAGCCATGTGCACACACATGCGGAGGCCATGCCCAACACCTCTGAGCTGAATCTGAGTGACACGTGCCCTTAGTTTCCTAGATCTTACTATGTCTCATATGAGGAATGAGATGCTGTAGATGAAGAGAACTCCTCCTGGATCACCAGGGAAACATACCCCCTAAGACACCGGCAAGAGAGGCATCTTATTTTTTTTGCAGAGCAATAACTTGGTGCCCAACTTGCACACGCCAAGAAGATGGTCTTGCTCTGAAGAAGCCAGGCCCACCAGAGCTAAGCTAAACCTCAGAACTACAGGAGGAACAGATCCACCCCCACAGCTAGTCAGTGAAGAGCATAAAAGCTTAGGAGTTCAAATGTTTCCTCTCCCTTGTTTTGGATCCTATTTTTACTCTACAGTTTTATCACTAGCAACATCATAGAAGAGATCTACATAGCGGTGTCTGGACTTTTGCCAGACCCCTTTCTTTCATAGGTCAGCCCTGATGAGCTTTGTGGACATGACATGTATCCTAAAGGGTTTTTACCATATGGACAGGGTCAAGGTCTAAAGTAAAGTGTCCTGAAAGAAGAAAAAGGCTCTACAGTCCTCATCTTAGATGTCTGAAGAAGTAATTTTGCTCATTCATGGAAGTCCTTGAAATGCTAGATTCTTTATCATACAGCTTTTTTTGCATCTCAGTTAGAGATTTCTTTCCCTGTCAGAGGCTTGCCGACAGACCAGAGTTTGATCTGTAACAAAAGACCTGACCTCTGCTTCCCTCATGTCATAACTCAGCAGAAGGCTAAAGCCAGTGTTTTGAGCAGAGACTTCTTTTTCTTTTTCTTTTTTTAAAATATGTATTTTATTTATTTGACAGAGATCACAGGTAGAGAGGCAAGCAGAGAGAGAGGAGAAAGCAGGCTCCCCGTGGAGCAGAGAGCCCAATGTGGGACTTGATCCCAGAACTCTGGGATCATGACCTGAGCAGAAGGCAGATGCTTTAACCCACTGAGCCACCCAGGTGCCCCTGAGACTCCTTTTTAAAGGTAAAGTTGTTGTGTGGAGTGTTTCAGCTTAAAGCATAAGAAAGAAGTTTCTGGGTTTTCCTTGCTCCTGCCTGAAAATGGGTCTTAAATGAAATCTTGTGACTTAATATCACACTCCGCAACTGGTCTCACTAGCCAAGGTCCCTTTCACTCAGCTTCCCTGTAGCTTAGTGGATAGGAGAGAAGAGTGTTAAGCACATTCCTGTGAGCATATGCACGGATACACACCAGAGGGGATTTTATGCGGCTGCCCCTCAACCCTGGACCGTGGCTCAGTAGCCATGATTCTCCTTCCCTGCCCAACACCAAGGTAAGATTCAGGCTCCCGTGAGAGGTTGGGGCTGTTTCCCTAAATGTATACTCTAACACTACAAATCTACTTTCCACAGGCTTGGAGCTTTATCTGTGCCACTGCCCTGAAGGTCTTTTTCGTGGATTTAGTACTATAGACACATAAACATTCAAGAAGAGCCAGAAAGACACTAAGTAGTAAAAGCTACCAGTAGGGATTAAGCTTACAAAGTATCAGCATATATCATAAAGCCTGTGTTATGTATTTTTTAAGATTTTATTTATTTATCTGAGAGAGAGAGAATGAGCAAGAGGGAGAGAGCACGAGCAGGGAGAGGAGCAGAGGGAGAAGCAGACTCCCAACTGAGCACAGAGCCCCGTCCGGGCCTTGATCCCAGGCCCCCGAGTTGAGGACCAGTGCCGAAGGCAGCCGTTTAACCGACTGAGCCACCCAGGTGCCCCAAGCCTGTGTTATTACAACAGTACGCTACTTGACAGATATGGACATATAGACTAGTAGAATACAAAAAAAAAAATAAGTTCAGAAATATAGTCATGTGAAATTGAAATTGGGTATGTAATAAAAATGGCATTCTTCTTTTTTTTTTTTAAAAGATTTTATTTATTTATTTGACAGAGAGATCACAAGTAGGCAGAGAGGCAGGCAGAGAGAGAGAGAGAGGAGGAAGCAGGCTCTCCGCTGAGCGGAGATCCTGACTCGGGACTCAATCCCAGGACCCTGAGATCATGACCTGAGCTGAAGGCAGCGGCTTAACCCACTGAGCCACCCAGGCGCCCCTAAAAATGGCATTCTTATAATGAGGGCAAAAATGAACATTTTAGGAAATGACGTGGAGGCCACTGAATAGCAATTCAGGAAAAGATAAAATTAGATTCATAGCCAACATCATACCTAATAATAAACTTCAAGATGATGTAAAGGATAATAACACTGTACAAGCACTAGAGGAAAAAATGGGGGAATTTGCTCTATAACCTGCATATTGGAAACGTTTTCTAACAATGACTCAAATCCAGATGTGATACAAATAAGGACTAATATTTTATTATCTATATATTATTTTTGTTCTCTTTTATATTTTTATTTATTTATAATGTATATTTATTTATATTTTATTATCTTTTATGTCTTTATTATTTTTATTATTTTATACATATTACCTATGTATTATTATTATGTAATAATAATATTAAAGCTGATAATAATAATGTTTTGCATGGCAATGAAGCATCATCAGCAAAGGTAAAAAAAGAAAAGAAAAAAGTACTTGCATGTATGGTTTAGATAAAAAACTAATAGCTCTTAATACATTAAGCATTCTTAAAATTCTTAAAATTTTTACTCTTCAGGAAACTAAATAAAACCAACAACTATGGGTGTAAAAATGTAGAATGGTTTCCAAACAAAAATACTTAACTTTATTTTCAATAAATCATTACTACACTGACAAAACAGAACTAATCTAATTATGAAGATAATTTTTTTAAAATTTGTACTGGTGAGAGTTAGCAATTTTCATAATATGATTTTATTATGTATTCTGTAATTGAGTACATAAGTACATAACTACAATATATTGAGAATAATGGAAGCCAAGTTCCTCCTTGTTGAGGAAGAATGTTACAAAGAGGGGAGGCTAGAATTAATCTAGGGCCGCTGGATTGGAATTGGAGGTACTAAGATGAATTTATGAACACAAAGTAAATATTTACCCATATCCATATAATCTGTATCTGTATCTCTCTAATATTGATGTGTATGTGAATAATTTCCAAGTTCTGCTCCCTTAAGGGGCTTATAAAGGACGACATACCAATAGCACCGAGCACACCCAGCGTTCATTTAAAGCAATAGGGCTTCTCAGGGAAACGGCTGAATCCTGGATAAGAGCAGGGAAAATATAAGATGATCCTGAAACAGAGTATGCTGCAATTATTGCCAGAAAATAAAAAGTGCTCAAGAAGTGCTGGCAACATGAGGACATAGAATCTGCTTGAGTGGGCTCTCCCTAGCCAAACATGGGCTCACTGGAACAATTACATAATGAGATCACGTTACCACCCATTGAACAAAGTAAAATAAGAATCCTATAGTCTGTTCTGATATAAGTAAAGAAATGGATATATAAATTAATGGGGGGAATGAGTAAATCATCCTGGTAACATGACAATGAGTATATTTCAAGAGAAATGATTGAGTTAGAAAATATCTTTTATTATCATCTCGGTTCTAATTGATACTGGCAAGACTAAGCAACAGATGCTAATATTAATGAGTGAAAATATGGTAAGGAACAGAATATTTTCGTGGTCTCAAAGTATCTCCCTACAAATTATTGATTAATTACAGAGAGGAAACAGACATCTTAATGTGGAGAAACCTAGGAGATATTACCTTGTCCAGGTGATTAATGTTAACACTATCAATACTAGAACAAGCTAAAGCTGTGTATGGCCTGATGCGTTTGATGCACATAAAAGATACAACGTTTCTGTGGCATTTCCTTTAAAATTGATAACCTGGGGGCACCTGGGTGGCTCAGTGGGTTAAGCCTCTGCCTTCAGCTCAGTTCATGATCTTAGGGTCCTGGGATCGAGCCCCACATTGGGCTCTCTGCTCAGTGGGGAGCCTGCTTCCCCCCACCCCCACCTGCCTCTCTGCCTGCTTATGATCTGTCAAATAAATAAATAAAATCTTAAAAAAAAAAAAAGATAACCTGAACCAAATCATGATGAAACAAAAGGCAAACTTAAATTGACGAATTGTTCTACAAAATATGGCTGTACTATCGTAAAATGTCAATACAAAAAAATAAATATATGTTTATATATATACATATGAAATTGTATATATACATGTACATATACATAAAGTGCATTCTGGAAAGGGACAAAATAGCTATTAAACACAATGGAAAAAATTTGTCTTGAACTCTGGAATAGGTAACAGTCTCATGTTAAGGCTAAATTTTTGAATTTTGATAATTAGAGTGAGGAGAGGAGAAGATAGGAGAGAGAGAGGGAGAGAGAGACAGACAGATACTTAATGGATTAAAATGTTAACAAGTGGTCAATCCCAGTAAGGATTATACCAGTGTTCTTCGTGCTACTCTGGTGAATTTTCTCTAAGTTTGAAATTATGTAAAAATAAAAATTACAGAAATTACAGATATAACTTCCATGAATTAAAAATGGAAATAGTCAGTGATTCTAATTAGATATATTGTATGGATACTCATATAATTTTACATTTGAATAGTTCGCTATAGAGTCAGCATTGTATCTATAAAATCTTGCTGGTGACTTGAAGTAAATAGCTTCTTTGTAACTTGAAATTAGTGAAAAAGACAGTATTTTTCTTATGTGAGAGATGAGTAACCCGAGACTTGTGGATATTTTAAAGCAGGCTTAAAATCACACTAAATAATCATGTGATTTAATGTTAAATGTCCTAACTCTAAATGCAGGGGGTTTTTTTATTTAAACATTTTTTTTTTAATTTTTACTTTTCTCCATGGACATCATCTTTTGGATGGGAATTTTCAAGGGAATACTTTTCCCCCTACCATCCAGAGCTAAGATCTAAGTTAAACAAGTTTTTCTCTCCCTTGGCAAAGCCGATATTTTTTTCCTATTTTAAACTGTTAATATCAAATTTGGGGTTCAGTTTCACTCAAGAGCTCTTGGATTTAAGTTCCCAACTTTTGGGTTCCTCAGCCTTTGTCTAGTTCTCCAAAAGTGTTCCATTACATTCTAAAGTTTAAGTTATTGGGAAGAGACAGGTACTTGCCTGGACACTCCCTTTTCTGGACTCTGGCTTTCTCATTTTGTTAGATCTCTGAGAATTTCCCTTCTTTCTTGCCAGGTCAGCAAGGAATTTAAAATATTTTCTTTAAATTGTTTTAGCCATACATCTTTTTGAAATTAGTGTTTTCATCTTCTTTGGGTAAATATCCAGTAGTAAAATTATGGATCATATGGTATTTCTGTTTTTCACCAAATTCCATTTGAAAAGATATGTTCACCCTTATATTTATTGCAGCATTATTTCCAATAATCAAGATACAGAAGTAAACTGTCTATAGACATACCAGTGTCTATTCCACATACCAGTGGAATATTCTGTTTGTTATTATTTTTCCCCCATGAAGAATAAAATTATAAAAGAGAAGATTCATGCATTAATGATCAGTAATGGCTCCATTTATCTGACAATCTGATACATTTATTAGAAGGACAGAAGTAAACTTGATTTTCTTAAATTTTACTTACCCATACTAAAATCTAATTAGATCGATTATGGCTATGGGAAAGTATGCTGATGTTTTTCATTTGATGTGTTAAAATACTTTGGGTTCTGTCTTGTAAATATAGTATTGTAAAATATAATGTGTATATATATTTAATTGTAGTAATCTACAGAAATACTGTCAGAGGAGGTTCATGTTTTAATGAACAATAAGCTCTTATAAATTGATGAGAAGCACAACACTCTAATAGAAAAGTGATCAGTGCTTATGAGAAAGCTTTTCACAGAAAATTCAGTCAAAACACAATAAATATATGTAAAACTATGACCAACATCACTATTAGTTGTTATGTATTTTTCTCCTAAAAATAAAAGAAGACGCAATATATCATATTTCTACCAGGGCTTAGAGGAAAGAATACTTTTACATTTCACTGGTGCTAGCAATAGTTGATAACCAAAAAACAATTTATCATTACCCACTAAATTAAAATTGTAAATATCCTTCGACAAAGCAAACCCTTTTCTAACAAACTTACTACTCTCAGAAAAATAAAACCAGGAGGGAATATTGATACAAGGGTGTTTACTGAAGCATTGTTTTTACTGGCAAAAAAAAAAAAAAAGAAAGAAAAAGAAAGAAAGAAAGAAAAAAGAAAAAGTAAAAATTACAATGTCCAAAGCACATGAATAATTTACAAAAATATGACAAAGCTATAAGCTGTCATAGTATGAAACCATTTTAAAAATAATAATTTTGTGGGGGGCCTGGGTGGCTCAGTGGGTTAAAGCCTCTGCCTTCGGCTCGGGTCATGATCCCAGGGTCCTGGGATCAAGCCCTGCATTTGGCTCTCTGTTCAGCAGGGAGCCTGCTTCCCTTCCTCTCTCTCTGCCTGTCTCTCTGCCTATTTGTGATCTCTGTATGTCAAATAAATAAATAAAATCTTTAAAAAAAATAAAAATTTGAAACCTCCATTTAATCAGACATATCTATAAGGATTGTTAAGTAGAAAAAACTAATTTTAATAGTTTATACAAGTGTGTTCTCATCTTAAAAGGAAAAGTATCAAGATTTTCAAGTATGCAGTCTTTTACACTCATGATATTCACACAATACATGCATGGTGTGTGTATATGGTATATAAATATATGGCCATATATTTATGAATAATTACACAAGCTTAGAGAAAAATAATATGAAAATAACATGATAGTTGGAAAAGTTCATATGAGTTGAAGAGAAGGGGAAGTAAAATAAAAAGGGGGGAAGCAAAGAAGTGAAAAACAATTCTTTGTTCTTTAAAAAGAATCACTGGAGCATTTATTTGACAAAGTATGCAAAATATATTTAGAATGCCCCAAGTGTGCATTATATTAAACATTGTTTTAAATTATCTTAAAATTATCAATACCCAGTTTAAAATGCATTTACATTAAAACTTTATTGCCATTTCTCCAGAGAGTGTCAGCTATTGAATCTTAGTGGTGGAGGAGAACATAGTCTACAAGTAAATTGATTTAACCGCAGTCTTCAAGTCCAGATGATTAAAAAAGTGAGTGTCTAGATGAGCTCTTTATCTAATAACCTTGAAAGATGTTATGTCAATCAACTGTACATTTTTGAAGGGGCAAATTAAGAACATCGTAGAATTCAATTTCATTCAGACATTATTAGAAGTAATGTCAGCATAAGTGAATGAATCTACACATATTGGGAACTTCTTATCTCATAATTCCATTGCTTCAGGGACTTTCCCCCCACCTTCTCTTAGTTGCCTTTGGGAAGAGGAGTGTGTCAGTTGGACTTCTGCTTCTCTGGTCTACCCATTAAGTTTCTCTGCCTCCAATATGCAGAGCAGAATGAGATTCATTGGTTCCTAGGCTGGCAGAGCCTCAATGAAAAGAGCATGGCTTCTCTGCAGCTGTTAGCCCCTGTGACCTACTGTGGTACACCCCCTGGAGTGCCAGAAGTCCTATACCCTTTCAGTTCTTGGCCCTGGGCTCAAGCTGTGATCCATCCCGGAAACAAATTCAGGATCCATTTGCCCAAATGCGTTCTTTAATTTGTTTCTGTCTCGGCCCCAGCTGCTGTAACGAAGATACCATAGACTAGGTGGCTTAACAGAAATTTACTTCTCACAGTTCTGGAGCTGGGATGTCTCAGATCAAGGTACCATTGTTTCAGTTCCCGATGAGAGCCCTCTTCCTTGTTGGCAGAAGACCAACCACCTTTTTTCTGTACCCTCACTTGGTATAAAGACAGAGAACAAGAAAGCTTTCTGGTTTCTCTTCTTATAAGAACAGAGATCTGATCAGATCAGGGGCCCCATCCTTATGACCTCATTAACCGTAATTACCTCTACGAAGGCCCTATCTCCAAATATAATTACATGGGGTTTGGGGTATCAAAATATGAATGGGGGAACACAAAAATTCAGTCCAAAGTAGTTACCTGAGGTTTATTTATTTTTTTTTAAAATATTTTATTTATTTATTTGACAGAGATCACAAGTAGGCAGAGAGGAAGACAGAGGGGAGGCAGGAAGCAGGCTCCCCACTGAGCAGAGAACCTGATGCAGGGCTCAATCCCAGGACTCTGAGATCATGACCTGAGCTGAAGGCAGAGGCTTAACCCACTGAGCCACCCAGACAGCCCATTTACCTGAGATTTAAAGCAGATTGTTCCTACATTCAATCTTATATGAACACTCATGATAACAGTTTTTACCAACAGCACTCAAAACCAGAGCACTGACACTGGCAGAACTCAGGTGCCATGCCTTTTCTTGGATTGTCCTCATCTCTCTCATTGTCTTTTCAAATGAGCTTATGAACCACCTTTTCCCCTTCAGACGCTTACATACATAATAGACACATACGTATGTGCATACATACACATGTATACAGATACATACATTTTTATGTTGCAAATAGAGACATAACTTGACACTATGAAAGTATGGATGAGGATAGGGTGAACTTGAGGATTATCTTTGTCCCTAGAACACTCAGTCTTGATTATGGATCGGTCAGAATAGCCTTTACATATAACTAGGTAAAATTACTTTGAATGTATGTATATAAAATTTTAAAAACTTAATTAGCTTGTCCCAAGGGAAAGCTCCAGAATCCAACTATTGGATCTTTAGATGACTAAAATTCAAAGCTGAAGAAAAGCATGAGTATATAAAACATAATATTGTAATCATGATAAATATAATTATTCCTTATATGATATAAATATAATATAATCATGAGAAATATAATTATTCATGATAAATATAATTATAACCATGATAAACATAATTATAAATATATTTAAGAGAAAAGGGGACATATGCAATAAATACTAAAGGTAAGTAGCAGAAGTATGAGGAAAAAATCACAACTGTGATTCTTAGGGCAAATATTTTATTTTCTTGATTTGGCATGTTTCAAGGAGTTGAAGTTCTTAACATAATAGTATAAAATAATGGCAAATTCCAAAGAGGCAGCATATACTGAATGACAAAATTTATTCAAATAAAACCTTAATAGCATGAAGTATCATCTGTTTAAAATATCACCAAAATTACCAGATACATTATTGACCAAATATATCCAATACTAGCAATGACCTTGGGGAAAGGGACATGTATGCTTTATATCATAGCATTTCAGAATTAGCAATAAGTAATGGAGTTGGCAGAGATAACCATCAAATAAAAAACACAAGTAATTAACTGCAGGGATGTAGAGAGGATGCATGGCTCTGGGAAATGAGCCAACACAAAGGTTATAGTAAGTGTGTTTTTTAAAATGACAGGTAGGACCTAGAGGTTCAAAAGAAAATTTTCATGCCAAAAAAGTTTGGTTGTACTAACTCCTAACTCATGACTAGATAAAACAGAAAATGCGTCATGAAAAAACAAAACAGCAATTATAGTTGGGCTACAATGGAATTGAAAATTCCCAAATTAATTTTTCTTTTTTTCCCTTATTTTGTAAAGTTAACTACAATCTAATTAATTTCAAAACAAACACATTTGAGTTAAGAAATGTTCTTCAGGCAATTTCATTTAATGTGTTACTTAAGTCTTACGCATAATAACCTTAAATTTACATTTTAATATGTAAGTAAGTTGATATCACACACATCTTGGGCAACCTGAGATGCTTCATTATATGTGAAGAGGAGGGTAGTTAGTTAAGCAGAGTATCTATGGACATGTTAGGGCACTGGAGAGCTGTGAGTGCATCTAAAATAAGAGGTAAATGAAGCGTTCACACTTAAAAGAATCAGGAAATTGAAAAGAGAAGGGCAAGAGAGCAAAAACAGGTCAAGAGAAAGCCTGCCCAAAATGCAGTTTGGGCGAATTGTAAGACTTGTACAAGATAACAAAAGTTTGGGAAGAAGTATCCACCAGGATTTTAGAGAAATGGAACACTAACTTTACTTGTTCCGCATTACACGTATGCGCATGCGCACCTGCAGGGAGACACACACACACACACACACACACACACACAACCAGCGAGCCACTGGGATAAAACAGTAAGAGCTATCTTGAATTCACTGAAATTTCAAGACTTTGAGTTGAGGGAAATGCCACAAGGAAGGATGTAAGATGTAGATTTTGAAGAATCACATGACAAGAAACCCAAAAGGAAAAATATTTTTTTTGGCTTTTAGTCAAATTGAACTTCAGTTTTCCATAAACTTTTCTTTGGGTGGCCGGGGCAATCTACTACTAAACTTACTAGAGCTCTAAGTAGGTTTCAATGTGAGTTTCTGCTAGTCTTCTACCGGGTGAATGAGCTGAGACAAGAGAGAATATCCGGTGCCCCATAGTGTGAATTTATAATTCTAACCATCTCTGAACATACATAAGTCATTCAGGCTCTGTTCGGTCATCTTAGTTAAATGAAAGAAATGGTTATCATTTTCAATTACATTATTTTAGCGGTTTAGATTTAATCATACTTTTGGCAGTGCAATTTCCCAGCCTTATACACTTTTATTTATTGAATTAGCACTTAAAATAAGGATTGTTATAATTAAATAGACCATGACCTTGAACTGATAGAGATAAAATTTTGAAATTACACTTTCTAATGTAATTATTAAGTGGATTTAGCATACATCTAAACTCCATCTAACAATTACAGTCAGCTCTTTATTATCCAAGAGTTGTATCTCCAACTTACAAATCAGATCTCTTACTCATCTTACTGGCTATATTACTTTATCCATCTAGCTCTTTCATTATTCATTAATTCATCACTTTGAAGGTTTTCTGTGTTTGCAATAGTTATGACAAGTTGTGTGCAAAGGACAGCAAAATTAATAGCAAATCTTTTGTGCACTAGTATTTCCATTATTAGTTGGCCACACCTGTTGAATATTTTTATAATAAACTAATGAATACAAATTAATTTTCCTTGGGCTTCAAGCATTCCTCAAATATAAAAATCTGATTTTATTTTGAATTAGAAAATTACATTTTCTTATTCCTATGAATTATTTATCATTATAAGTATAAAGGAAAAAGACAGGGAAATAGTCATGGGGGGAGTTCTGGTACTGCATAAGATGGAGAAAGCATTGTTTAAAAGATAGCTAGAAATTAAAATGTAGGATTTGAAAGTTCTTTTTTCATAGTCCCACAGATTTTTATAAATGACATGTTCTTAGAGGAGAAAAAGCTTTGTCTGTCTAACACATCCTGTATAACCAACTTATAACAGAGAGAACTCTTAACATTAGTTCAATCACAAGACAGTTTTTTACTTATTCAAAAAAGGAGACTGCCTATATACTATTGCCAGAACGAAATATCCCCGGGGTAAGGTCAATAGTAGTATCAGGAATGAGGACAGGATTAGACTGAAAAACCTGTCTTTGAAGAAGATTATTAAAAGACTATATATGAAGAAAATTGCTTTTTGTAATTCTTTGCACTTAAATATTGAGGCAACTAAGAGATTTGAATAAAAACACCAATAAAAAAGATTAAAATGATTATTTTAAAGTCTTGTTTCACTAGGAAAAATACAACTGATGACAATTTCTTAGGAGAAATCATGATGGTTTCGGTCTGATCATTCCAAACCTCAGCAACACAGGGCACATGGAGAGAAGGCACCTGGGGTCTGATCGGGGGTGTGTACTGTGTTTACAGCTGTCAAGAAATCCAGCTGCATTAGTATTCCCTGTTCGGAGAGAAGATCAACAAAATCAGCTGACATCAGAGTTTTTAATTAGTTGGGTAAAGGACTCCTTTCTCAGAAATCATGTGGGAGGAGCCATCATTTCTGACATTCTTCAGTGGCAGAAGATGAACCAAGGGCAACCTGAGGGGATCTGCTGTAATCACTGAGGAGAAAGTGGAATGTCCAAGGAGTACTCAAGGCTTGTGGATTGACAAACGCAGTAAATGACAATAGCATAGGAGCCGCAATGCAGGATGTAAAGAAGGGCCCCTAGAGCCAATGCCAAGAGCTTTGGGTGCTTATTGAGTTAAAGGAGATCTGAAAATTCCTGTGGAAACCGGTAGTTGATGTTAAGTCTCTCAGCCATCAGAACTTAAAGTATTTTTGAATGTTCAAAGACAGCAAAGCCCAGCACATGTGAGCAGTGGGTACTGTGGCCAACTCAGTAAGAACACTGGATCCTTGGGGTGCCTGGGTGGCTCAGTGAGTTACAGCCTTTGCCTTTGGTTCAGGTCATGATCCCAGGGTCCTGGGATGGGAGCTGCGTTGGGCTCTCTGCTCAGCGGGGAGCCTGCTTCCCTTTCCCTTTCTCTCTTTCCGCCTGCTTCTATGCCTACTTGTGATCTCTGTCTGTCAAATAAATAAATAAAATCTTTAAAAAAAGAAATGGATCCTTGTCTTTTGTCTTCTTTTCTCCTTCAAGCTAAACATAAAAAAAATTCAAGACCGGCAGATCTTAATAGCAACCCAAGTCATTTCAACGTTTCAATTAACAAGGAGATATTAGGAAATGTCTCTGGTTTTTTTTTTTTCTTTTTTTCTTCTTCTTCTTTTTCTTTTCTTTCAGTTTTCCCGAGATAGAGTTCACGTGTTATCAACCGGCCTTGAAGGAGGAAGAAAACAAAACAAAAACTGAGCAAACCACATGCTCACAGCATCCTCAATAACATAATCTCTTCGGTAAACAAAGCAAAAAATAATTTCCCAGGATGCTAGAGCTTTGGACTTCAATTCTAAAAGAGCTTAGTAGTATTTTTTATTTGTTTGTTTATTTCCTAATGGAAGTGCTAGTTTTCCTATTGATTTTTCAACCACCCTTGACTGTATTCTCACATGTCTGTGTAGCCTGCCACATAATCTATAGGTCCAGGCTGATAGAGTCATCCGAACCTGTCAATCAGAAAGGATTTATTAAACACAGGCTATGGACCTGGTATTCTGGGGAATAGGAAAGAAGTAAAGGACACATCCCTTGCTCAAAAAGGATGAACCAATATTTTGTCATAATCTACGATAAGACTGTGTGAGTATAAATAGGAGGCATATTACCTGGTAAAGAATGGAATTTCTCTAGCTGCATGAAGAGTGTAGAAATGTTAATGATTAATTTGGCATATTGAGTCTTTGCGCAAAAAACATTTTGCTGCCTCATGTATTTTCTTCCTTTTAACTTTATCCATTAAATTTTCTAAAATGTAGTTCACTCTGTTTCTCTTTCTGACTACCTTTTGACTGATGCTGATTTTCTCATTCTTTCTTTGTTCTAATTTGTAAGTTGCAGCCGGGTCCTAGTCTGGGAATAAGGCGATGTTAGCGCACGTGAGAGACGGAATGACAATGTACGCTGATCCTAGCACAGGGGCTTATTTCTCTGTTCTTTAGTGGCTTGGGGAGATGAGAGAATATGAATATCTTCAATCCTCATCCCTGGCAGTTTACAAATGCAAACCAGAACTTTAACTAGATAGACATCTTTCAGTTTCAGGGAGTATTTAGTTCTGTGCATTGGAGACATGACATGACATCCTGTACCCTATAACGGCGTGAGGAAGATGGAATCCATAACCACCACTACCTCCTTGGCACACTTTCCCCAGGTTTTAAGTTTACTGACAAGCCTAGTTGGGTCATTATTTCCCCATTTCTCCAAATGGGATAATCATACCCTCACTTTGCTTGTTGAAAAGGTTACCCTTACCGTGATGTGTAGTCTAGCTTCAAAATGGAAAAAAAAAAATCCTTCATTCTTTATGATTTATTCAGCATTTCACAGGCCACTTTGTTTTGAAAATAGAAAGAAAAAAATCCCACAAGCAAGAAAGTACAACTGGGAAGTCCCAAGAAGAAATACAGAGTATTTTTGTAATACAGAGTCAAGCCATAGTTTGTCCTATCTGCCACAAATATATAGACAGGTGTGTGCATGAGGGCATGTGTGTGTGTATATGTGTGTGTGTGTGCCTGTGTATATATAATATATATATATAATATATGTATATATAATATATATATATATAACTCTTTTTTTAAAAAGAGTTTATTTATTTGTCAGAGAGAGAGAGTGTGCCCAAGTAGGCAGAGTGGCAGGCAGAGGCAGAGAGAGAAGCAGACTCCCTGCCAAGCAAGGAACCTGATGCAGGACTCGATCTCAAGACCCTGGGATCGTGATCTGATCTCAAGGCAGTGGCTTAACTGACTGAGCCACCCAGGCGTCTCTCTCTCTCTCTCTCTCTTTATGTGGAAAAATCTTGCAAACTACCTAACTTACATCTGATCTGTTTTCTGTTAAAAAAGGACATGTCTTCATCAGTCTGTCCCACTAACTTCTTTGCAATAGACATTTCTTGGATTTTTCTTGAGTACTTTCCTTTTTTTGTAACTCTCCATCATAAAACAATAGATCTTCCTGACTAGTTTCAAGGAAAAGGGTGGTGTACTTGAAATAAATAGGTACATAAACAAATAACAATAAAAGTAATAGGGTTAGAACTTTCTTCCTGGGAAGGGAACCTGGAGCAAAGCAGAGAGAGAGAAGAGAGAGAGCAGAGAATAAGATCTATAGCGAAGAGACTGAGTTATAGTTTGTATCCATTCATTTACTTATTTGTGTGTTTATTTTTAGTAGGAAGCAGTTAGACACAGAATGAGGACAATATTATGTTGAGCTTACACTTCATTTTAAAATGCCATAGATCTCTATTCTTGGGTTTTACAAGAGAGTCTTCAAAGTGTTTTTGTAACTACATACCAAGGGTTCTATTAAACATACTTCTCTTTCCTGATCTGATCATTTCCCTTTGATATTTGGCCACTGGACTACTGGAGAAAAGTGAATCGATTAATGATGTATTCTCTCAACTTTTTTGCTCCTTCTACTGAACGGTTTTGGATCTTTTTTTTTTTTTTAAGATTTTATTTATTTATTGGTCAGAGAGAGAGAGAGAGCACACACAAGCAGGAAGAGGCAGAGAGAGAAGCAGGTGCCCCACGGAGCAAGGAGCCCAATGTGGGACTCGATCCCAGGACCCTGGGATCACAACCTGAGCCAAAGGCAGCAACTGAACTGACTGAGCCTCCCAGGCACCCCTGGTTTTGGCTCTTTTAAGCCTAACACTTAATTTAGTGAATTAACTTTCAGGAGCTTTATGCAGAGACACAGTGAAAACCCACCATGTACAGTACCAGCAGTAGGCTAAACTAGGCACACAAAGAGAGCATATGTTTGTAACTTGTTTACTTTAGTTTTCTCTTCTGTAACATGAAGGGGACTGGAACTAATGTTCTCAGATTTTCTTTCCTATTGCAAGTTATTTTCCCATACGCATGTGCACACACAATCTCTGTCCTTCTTACCAATTTAACAATTTGTTATCTAAAAAGATTTTAAATTCTATAGAAATAATATTGTACTGATGCTCTTCTCATGTTAGATATATATATATGCACACACACACTGATGCTATATATATGTATATACATATATATGATATATGTATCATATACATAAGCTACGTAAGTTACTAGATCTCTCTATTCTTCAGATTCTCCATTTGTAAAATACATTTTATAAGCCTTGTGGGAATTAAGTGAAATCAACTGCCTAGCTATATATGTACATGTGTACAAATCTCTAGTGTTTTACACTTTTTTAAACATTTAGATACCTTCTCTTTCTTATACCTTGGTAGCATGATCTTCTTGGTTGAATCTGGACCTTGGTATTTTATGTGTTTAATAAATATGTTTGTAAATGAATTAGAGAAAATAAGTGTAAATACATATTATTAAAATAAATATTCATAATTTCAATGTATATATTTTAAGTATATTAATATATTTTAAAAATATAAATACACACACATAAATATATATATATATATGTATATATATATATATATACACACACACACATACATACACACACACACACTTTATGCTATAGTATATGCCTCTTGGACCAGTGGAGAACAAATTGGTTTTGTGAGGCCGAGTGTAGGAATTTGACAATTTATAAGCCCTTTAAACTACTTTTTAGGTGTGTGAATTTTTTTATACTTCCATATAGAGAACATTGTATGATTGGTATTTATTATATGTTTAATGAAAAATTATTGTCACAGAATATGAGGGTTCTTTTCAGGTACTATTCCTAATCATTTGTTTAATGTGCATATTTTCACAATTCTTTAGAGCTATGAGTTGATAACAGAGTCTTACATATTATGTATATGATATTCCAAGCTAGGCTATAGCTTTTGAAAAATGATTGTGCTCTGGCTTCTGGAATAACGGTATAACCCTTTACTCACAATCATCTGTTTAGTATAAGAACAACGTTTCATCATGCAATCAAGAGAGTTTTACAATTTGTTTGTAGTTGACACTTGGAAGATCTTTCTCTCTAGCAGTTTTCCCGCTGAATTGAATTAGAAGGGCTAGGATGACCTTTAATACACCAGATGCCAAGGACTTTATTATCTTTATTTTGCATGTACATTAAACTATTTCAACAATTTAAGAATTTCTACCATGCTTCTGAAAAACTCAGCCACAGGTCAATCTTAGGTATTGTTTCTTTGACAATAAGCTCTGCTATAAGCATTCCCTTATTCAGAAATTCATTCATTTCTTTATCTGGAGTAAAAGAAATATTAACATTCAATATTACTGAGTCTCCACTGTGCTTGTGCCATGAGTCTCCACTGTGCTTGTGCCATGAGTCTACGGAAAGGAAATAGAGATCTGACTTTGCTACTATGTAGCTTATATCCTAGTGGAGGGGCTATGAAAATTTCAGCCACAGAAACCATGACACATAGTATAAAGATTATATTCAGAGAACTAAAAGGGCATATGTCATAATGATCTACATGGTAAGAAGGATTAAGGAAAACATTTATGAAGAAATTTGAGTTGACTTTGGAATGAATGAATGAATGAATAAAAATTTAACTCAGTGAAAAGTAAAAGAATATTCCTGACAAAGTTGACGATCTGTGTAGTAACGAAGTAGCTGAAAGGAGCAGTGAGCATTTGATAAACTGAACAAAGTCTTTTAGGTTTGAGACCGGCAAATAAAAAATGAACAGATATTTTGAAGGACTGTGTTCATGAAACACCTTATAAATCATGATAAAATTTTGGTCATTATCTAAAAGGTCATAAGAAGCCAATAAAAGGCTTTATTTTATATGCATAAATGTGTGGGTGGGGGGTTACATGCATGGTTAGCTTTTTAGTTGGAAAAAAACACACCAGCTGAATTGTGAAAGGGAGAATCAACTGCAAGAGAAAAAGAGACCAGCTAATGGACTACTGTTGAAGGCCAGGTTATAAAGATCTGATTTTAAAAATCAGATTTATAAAAAGATATGGGGAGAAGTAGAACATTGGAAAGACTTTTAATGAATTACAAACGTGTTCCTAAATTAAAACTTATCAGTGTTAGTGATAAACTCTATTGGGGAGTGGTAGACAAAAAAGGATGACATCAAAGATGATTTGCAGTTTTCTGGCTTGTGTGTTTGGCTTTCTGGCCATGTCATTTCCTTGATATAGAAAATACTGGAAAAGTTATAAAGTTAAAAGTTATAAATTATAAGTTACAAAATAATATAAGTTATATTATTTTGGAAATAATACATTTTAGTTTCCTATGCAATATTCAATAGGCAGTTTGGGTAGAGAGTTGGGTATTTATAGGCTATAAATGTGGGTAGAGTAATAACAGTCATCAAATCCATGAGTGTGGTCGATATTGCCTAGAGAAAGAACATAGCAACAAGGAAACATGCTCCAGACCAAATTTCAATGAACTTCAAGTTATATTTACTAGTTTGAAAAAGTTCAATGAACAAAGTACACTGATAACAGTGGCCAGTGCTGTCAGGAAAACATCAGGAGAGTGTGGGGTCATGGAAAAGAACACAAAGAGAGTGTTTCCAGAAGAAGGCCAATGTCAGAAGTATTAACTGCTACAGAAAGGTCAAATAAATGAGAACTATTAAATGTCTGTGGGCTTTAGTGACACAGAAACCGTTTTGACCTCAGCAAGAGACATTTCACTGGAGTAATGCGAGCAGGAGACAGATTAGAGTAGGTTGAGAAGTTCCTCTACAGCAAGGACAAGGAGTCTGTAATGTAAGACAGCTTGTTAAAGAAGTTGGATGGTGAAGAGAATTATTGGAAAACAAAAGCATCAGTTAGAAGAGGGGTTGAAGCCAAACAACCATTTTCCTGTGTAATAGGATGGCAGCTGGAGACAACTTGGCTTGGGGAGGAAATCAGACAATCTTCAGAGTTCTTTTATAAGAGCACAACAGGGGTACCTGGGTGGTCAGTTGGTTGAGTGTCTGCCTTCGGCTCAGGTGCGGGGTCCTGGAATTGAGCCACATGTTGGGCTCCCTGCTCAGCTGGGAGCCTGTTTCTCCCTCTTCTTTGCCTGCCATTCCCCCTGCATGTGCGCACACACACACACTCTCTCTCTCAAATAAATAAATAAAATCTTAAAAAAAAAAAAGGCATCACAAACAAGGTAGTTATTCTGCTTTTCATTATGTCCAGTGAAATAATATTATATATAAACAGAGGAATTGATGTAGGCAAGGTGTTAGACAATGTCCTTAAAGGGGTGCCTGTCTGGCTCAGTCAGTAGAGCATGTGACTCTTGATTTTGGGGTTGTAAGTTTGAGCCACACTTTGGGGAGATACTTAAAAATAAAAATCTTTAAAAACATTTAAAAAGGATGTACTTGAATATAAAAGGTAATGTTTTAAAGGGTTTTATTCCTCATTTATTTTTGTTGACATGTGACCTCACACAGAGGAGGGGAAATGGAACAGAAAATTATTTTCATAACCTTCTTTTCATTTTGATTCTAAGCCACTTTACTAGTTTGCCATAGAGAAAAAGAGGACCTTTTTTTAATTTCTGAAAATGCGTATGTCCTGTCCGAATTTATACAGATTTAGGGTAAGCTCTGCTTCAAACCCTAAAACACAGTTCAACGGCAATAATGGAGAATTTCAAACTCATTCTCTCCAGCATATTATACAAAAGTATCTTTACACAAATATTTTCCAGGCAATGATTAATATACGTGCATACAAAAAGAGGTCTATAGTGACATGTACATATTTGAAATGAAAGAATGTGCTTTCTAAATGTGAAATTTCTCATCTCACATATGGAAACACTGAGATAAATTGTGTTCTGTGTTATTTCAGAGTGAGATCCCACCCAATATATTTTTAAAATGCATCCACAGGACACAATACAGAAAATGTTTTAATAATCTTCATTTGAACTAATCATATAATCCTAGGCAACATAATTTAAACCTCCAGTGGTGGTCCAAAATATATGCCTGAATAACCATATAACAAAGGTACAAAACTTATACCAGCTATATACATATTTTTTTCACATAAAACTAAAAGTTTAGGAGAAAACCACAAAAAGCAATTAAAAATTTCCTAGCTTAAATATCATAATTACAGAATAGGCATATGACGTGTATTGACTGCTAAATAATATTTTCTTCAAGAATTCTTAAGGTGGCATGTTCTAGGGCATGAAAAATTTTCCCATATAAAGGAAGACTTAAAATGAAGTCACTAATTTCAACTTGTCATATAGCATTTTGAAGGTCAACCTGATAAGGATGTTATTGAATTGCCTGAGAATACTAATTTAACTTATGACACTTTCCCCATTTATGATTAGTTCTCTACTTAAATCCAAATAAGTATGCTAGTATTTAGTGTTAAATGTGTGCTGTTTTGATAGGTAATATATCTTTTCCAAGGTTATTGTAAAGCCAATATACATAATTGATCATGTAATTCTAACTATCAACTTTTTAAAAAAGATAGTGAAGTTTTTTGAAAAGCACATAGCCAGCAGACAAGTGATTCCCAACATGGGAAAGTACAGACATGATATATAAATGAGTTACCCTCAGGCATCTTTAAATTATGCAATAGTCCTTTTTTCTTAGGAAATCCAAGGATTTAATGACCTTGGCAACACGTTAACAGTACTACTGTAAGATAATTTGACATCATGAAATATTTTGATTTCTGGAGGAATAAAATATCTTCTTAAGAATTAATATTCTTGGCTACTTATCTGAAAAGGATTAGATATACTCAAGGAAAATAAATAAATTGGTTAGGAATCAATAGATCTTTTCAGGACTTAAAATACTTTGTATTGAAATGTCAAAAAATGAGTTAACATTTTTGTTACATTTTTTCTTTACCCTCCAGATAATTACTATATTCTAATTTTTAAATTTCTGAGCAAATGACATAAGACATTCAAGTTTCTGATTCTCTTTTCTTATGGAACACATTGTTCAATTCAAACTACTACATTGAGTGATGAATAGGTATGCATTTTTAAGCATTTGGAAGACTTTTGTTATGATTTATTTTTATTACAAGAAACAAACGAGTCTGTGGATAAATGTTTCTATGATAGATGCCAGGACTAGTATTGGTAATCAGTTAGTATTGCTGCATTATTATAATGAATATATATAGTCTTTTTAAAAGTGTTTTTATAGTAATACATTAAAATTTTCTTCCATTTTTTAGTATTTCAGAATTTTGCCTGTCCTAATATTAGGTTTATATATTTGAATCTCCCCTGTCCTAATATTTAGTTTATATATTTGAATCTGTTCACCTATTTGGGAGACCAGGTTCACACAGAATTCTTCCTTTGTCAATCCCAATGTAATGTCTTTTGAAAAATGTAAGAAACTGCTTCATCAATGTGCCTGTATTTTGTTCCAAATCAATTGAATTGGTTTACCAGGACTTCACAGTGTTAAAAATTTGAAAGTCACATGTAATAAGGTTAGGTACTTCCTGTCAGAGCTTAACTGTTCATCTACCTTTGATTCATTCCTTAAATTCTATTTGTGATTTTATTATTTATAAGAAGAAACATAAATTTGATTTTCATCCCTGTTTTTGGCACAGGACTCCTAAAACTCTTGGAATTTCCTAAGTGAAGGCAAAGTTGTCTTTTGTTATGGCAATGAGATGACTTTCTGAAAACACCCAAGGACTGAGGCTTATTGTCTGGAGAACCAATCCTATCATTAGAAGGTGGGAATTTTCAGCCCCTCCTCCACCTCTGGGAAATGGTTAGGGGCTGGAGGTTGAATCAATCATCAATGGCCAATGATTTAATCAATCATGCCTAAGTAATGAAGCCCCTATAAAAACCATGAAGCATGAGGGGAGGTATTCAGAGAGTTTTTGTGTGGGTGAACACATGGAGATTTGTAGAGAGTGGTGTTTGCGAAGTTTTGTGCCCTTTCCTCATACCTTGCCTAGTACATCCTCTCCATCTGACTGTTCCTGAGTTATATTCCTTTGTAATAAATTGGTAATTAAGTGAAATGTTTCTCTGAGTTCTGTGAGCTGCTCTAGCAAATTAATCAAATTTATCTGCCTCCCCCCCTCCAGTGTAATATTGGTTTTTTTATTCCCTTTGTCAAATATTATTTTTAGAGATTTCCACTTGCTTTTCTCCATGATGATAGAATGGGGAAGTTACTCCAAATGCCAAGTATATCCTTCCCCATTATATACTCAGGGCCAGTAAAATGATCACCAGGCAAATCTACAGACACACTAAAAGCCAGCATTCAGCCGGGAGTCCCCTGGTGTCTGAAGTGGTGGGGAGAGGTGGGCAATCTTGAGGTACTGCACACTTAACCCGAGGAATCTGATGCTATCTGGGGGTAAATAATGTCAGAATAGTGTAAAATTGTGGAGTTCCCAGTTGGTGTCTGAGGAATTGCTTGGTAGTGTGGGAACCCGCTCACTTGACACACACATCAGAAGTGTGAACAGAGCCTTTAATAGTCACAATAATACTTAGTTTCCCTATCAGATTCCAGGACTATTAATAACCATAAGCCATCTGTATTCTGAATGGAGTATCAAAGATGATAAATATGACATTAAATGTGGGGGAATATGTCAAAAGTATTGGTTAATATCAGGGCAGTCCAAATATTAATTAAAAGTTTAGAAAATCTCTTTTGTTTCAAAGTGAGTAAAGTTGTAAAAATTTAAATTACTTCCTACTTATATTACCAAATTGTGTCAAGAATTGTTGCAATAATAGATTAAAAAGTATTCAACAAGACAAAAACCCACGTGTATTGATCTGAAGCTTCATCTGTGGGATGGGGATATCTGTTTAGATTCCCTCGAGGATTTAAAATGTCCAGACTTCTCTGAAACTTTGGAGGCTTCTGTAGTGGTCCATCCTTTCTCATCAAGACCTTACCCACCTTCTAGTCTGGGAGTTATTTAGAGGTCTTTCTTCCCTAAGGAAATAGGTACTCCAGTCTTCAGGCAACACCACATCTTCCCTTGCTGGCTCAGGCTGATGATAATCAGATTCATGCACACCTAATCCTGCACCTGGGTGGCTCAGTTGTTAAGTTTCTGCTTTCAGCTCAGGTCATGATCCCAGGGTCCTGGGATCGAGCACCGCATCACGCTTCCTCCTCAGCACAAGGCCTGCTTTTCCCTCTCCCACTCCCCCTGCTTGTATTCCCTCTCTTCCTTCCTGTCTCTCTCTCTCTCTCTCTGTGTCAAATAAATAAATAGAATCTTAAAAAAAAAAAAAAAAAGGCACACCTAATCTGTCTAGATAAAGACTTGCTGGACCTGATCAGGGAAGAAAGAGACTACAATCTTAAAGGGATGAAATCTGGCTAACAAGCACTTATAGGGGCCTGGAACCATTCATGCAACTGGACTGATAGGAAGGTGCTCCATTAAGGAAACCAGAAAATGAGACTCACCTATAGAGAGTTTAATGACTTGGGAAAGCTCTTTGGGGATATCAGGATTGCACTCCTTGGCCTACACCCAAGGTAAATATATATTCAAAATTAGGATGATCCCTGGAAATGCTGAAAAAGGGATTGACTGCTCACACTGAGCAACATGGAAATGCCTGATTGAGAAAGAATAAGAGGTTAAAAAGCCGTGGAAATGGGCGAGCTCAGACAGATATGTTAGTAGCACATGAAGTCCCACCAAAAAATTACATTCTGTGGGAAAGTGCAGAAGATGCCGCATGTGCTAGGCCATCAGGAAAGAGCAAGTGAGGAGACATCAGCATCATTAAGAAATTCAGTGATGCTTCTCCTCTGAACAGAGATGCTCTCGCTGATAATGGATCCTTTCAGGCCTCTGAAAGAGTAGAGGCCGGGTAGCAGCACTTTGTCACCAGAAACCAAGCATGAGAGATAATTATTATAATGCCTGTGAAGATTCAGATTTGTAGCCGAAGGGACCTGACCCAGAGAGAGTTATAGTGATGGCGAATAAAGCACGGCATTCCTAGGAGCAGAATGGAGAAGAAGCAAAAGGGAAACTGTTTAACACTGTTATTAAAAGAGGGCAATATTGGATGAACAAGAAGCTGAGGGGAGTGGTGCTAATAGAAAATTCAAAATCCCTTGATTAGTTTCTGGGACTGATTCCATTTTCAGGCTCCAAACCGACTTAAAAAAAGATAAAAGAAGCTCTTTCATGATGGAGAAGGCCTGGACACTATTCCAGTCAATATGCACTGTAAAAGATTTCCTTAAGTCCTTCCCCAGAAGACATCTATGGTCATTAACTTAAATAATCTTACAATGAAAAAAAGAGAATGCCCACCTGTTTTATTGTTGGACACCGGCTCTGGGTAGATATTGATACCGGAACTGAAACACCATCACGTTTCCTCAGTTAGAGGGTATATATGAATGGCTGTGAGCAGGGCATGAAGCAGGCAAGAGAAGATCCAAGAAACACAACAAAGCAGCTATGCTGCTCGGTGCATAATAATCCGCAGACCTTACAATGTCTGGGTGTCGGTGGTGGGAAAAAATGCAGTATGCAATTAGAAGGATGCAACCTGGACTTTTAAGGTTCTAGAGCAAGGCCATCCTATCTGCTGTAGAGACATACACACCTTTGAAAGATAGCTTTTGGTGTTTGAACTCTGCTAGAGAAAAAAATCTTAACCATAGGAAACATGGGACTGTGCTTTTGGAACTACCATCAAAGGCTGGGTTGTTTTGAACTCACAATCATCAAGTGGCTGTAGGGGTCATCGGTCATCATTGAATCATTTTTCAACTCAAAACAAGGTCCTGGTCAGAAGGCATGAGCAAGTTGTACATGTAGTTGTCCCTAATTCCCATGTAATCAGCCTTTCTCCATCAGTTCAGACACACACTTATCTTTGGAACATTCTGTATGATTGACATAGACTGAAGAAAAAGGTGTAGCTTGTTTTGTGGTTGGGTGAACTTGGTATGAGGAAGCAATCCAACAATGGATGACAATGCCACCACACTCAGAAGTGGCCTTAAGAGGCAGCATGGAAAAAAATTGTCCTAATGGGCAGAGTTCAGGTGGCCCATCTGGAGGTCCACTCTGTATGGAAGGAGAAGTAGCCTGAATTTAGAATATACATACACTTATAAAAAGCATAAAATTTTCTGGATAGAGGGTTTGGCAGGAAAAATATTGGAAGATCAAGGGCACATTGATCTGTGACAGAGACATGGACACGGGCACATGAGAATGAGTATGAAGTGAAGATCTTTCTCTCACATGTTCACACACACCAGGAAACATCTACCATACAAGAAGCACTGAAAACCCAAGTAGACAAAATGACAGTCCTTTAGTGTCAGGCAGCATTTTCTAGACTTCATTACAGTGCTATGGGCACAAACATTCAGTGGCCACGGGGGAAGAGATTGTGGCAATGCAAGGGCTCCACAATGTAGATTTCTACTTATGAAGGCCCATCTAGCCCTACTGCCACTGTTTCCAGCCTTTCCATGACATGATAGCTCTATGACATTATTCCTTAGAAAAACAAACCTACTACTTGGTGGCATATTGACTACCTTTGCCCTTTTGTATTTGAAGGGCCACTGATTTGTTCTCTAGGAATAAATATTTTAAGCTAGAGTTTGTTTTTCCTGTCTATAGGACTTCTGTTTCCAGGGGTTTCCAGAAACTCTGACCCACAGGCATGGAATTCCACATGTTCCAATAGGGTAACAACCAGAAAGTAAGAGTTATGGAGATGGAATCATCACCATGAGATCCACTGTTGGTATTACATTCTTCACCATCCAAACAGTACCAGCACAAAAATGGCCTGATGATGGGGAAGCTGAAGTGATAACCTCGAGGTAAGGTCCTGCAAGGATGAGGTATCACTTTCTAGGATGCAGTATAATTATTAAATCTGTGACCATTAAATGGCACCGTGCTCCCCAAAGGAAGAAAAACTTTGATAAGCAAGGTATGGAAGCAGAAGTGCCCCCGCCTTCCATTATGCCCACGATCTGGTAGGAAATTTGTTTTTCCTATCCCTTCAATTTTGGATGCTTCCAAGTTCAAGGTCCTGGTTCTGGTCTCCAGCAGGGATGTCCTCTTGCTGGGAACATAGCAAGAGCCTCAAAATACTGTAATTTAGAGATGCTTCTTGGGCACTTTAGGAATGAGTAGGCAAGAAGATGAGTCATCATCTTTCAGGGATAATTGAATCTGATGATTAGGAGGAGGTAGGGCTATTGTCCTAAAATGGGGACAGAGAGAAATATGTATAGATCTTGGCTCACTCAGTTGGTGATTGACTTAGGTGACTCATGATTCTCCCTTGCCTACTTGTAACTATGAACAAAGAAGTTCCAGTCTGAGGGCTTCAGACATTTCAGGAATGAGAGGTTTACTCCCACCTGAGAGATCACTGTGATCAGCAAAATGGATGGCTAAGGGTTGGAAGAATTTAGAATTAATAGTGAAAGAAATGAGGACCAGAGGTGGCTCTGAGACCATTGGAACAACTGATTTGGTCTTTTTCCCACTTTTTTTTTTTTTTTTTTAAGATTTCATTTATTTATTTACAGAGATAGAGAGATCACAAGTAGGCAGAGAGGGCAGGCAGAGAGAGGGGGTGAAGTAGGCTCCCTGCTGAGCAGAAAGCCCCATATGGTGCTCGATCCCACAACGCCGGGACCATGACCCGAGCCATGCTCAGGTCATGATCTCAGAGTCCTGGGATCAAGGGTTTCAGTTAGTACCATTTTCTTAAACTCTCTTTTCATTTTCAGATTTTTTTTTTAAACTTTAGCTTTTTTCCTATGCCGATGGTTACCTTCAGAGGTCCCTTTACTTTTATTTTTTTAATTTTTTTTTAAAGATTTTATTTATGTGATAGCGAGAGAGAGAGATCACAAGTAGACAAAGAGGCAGACAAAGAGGCGGGGTGGGGGGAAGCAGCCTCCCTGCTGAGCAGAGAGCTCTGTGTGGGGCTTGATCCCAGGACCCTGAGATCATGACCTGAGCCAAAAGCAGAAGCTTAACCCGCTGAGCTACTCAGGCAGCCCCTTTTTCCCACTTCTAAATTTTCCCTGGGAGAGATTCTCACAGAAACTATGGAGGCACTCCTTCCCAAATGTACAGAGAATAGCGGATTGGGACAGTATAATGCATCGACTGTGGCAGACTTGGGATGCGCTGCTCAGATCCCCTTTCAAGAAAGGACTCACTGCTCAGCTCTGAGGAGGGTGTTCAGCTGAAAGTCTCCAGCTATGAGCTCCTTTAAGATCCATCCTGGTTTTTGAGCTCTGGTCATGTTCTTCTTGGGATGACCCTAGCCAAAGATTGAACCACACGGTATTAACTGGGAGCATGCATTTCTTTGGGAAGCCTTGGACAGTGGCTGAGCAAGATGTTAGGACAAGGGACAGACTATTTCTGCATTCCTCTAAGGGACCCCACTTTTCTCCAAAGCTGGCTGGCAGAGACTTTGTCATGTTCTGAGTCTTCCCTTGCCCAATTCTACTTTCTTCCCATTTCCTTCACAAGTATCATTTCTTTATAAAACATTTTCACTCTCAGGGTGCTTGGGTGGCTCAGTTGGTTAAGGTCTTCCTTTGGCTCGGGTTAAGATCCCAGGGTTCTGGACCCCCCATACAGCGAGAGTCTGCTTCTCCTGCTACCCCTCCCCCCTGCTTGTAATCTCTCTCTTTTTTTTCTCTCGCGATCTCTCACATGCTCTCTGTCTCTCAAATAAATAAAATCTTTAAAAAAGAGAAAAAAGTTTACATTACCAACTCTTTCTCAGTGTTTTCTTCCTTCAGAACTATACCTGTGACAAAACAACCTGAATAATGTAGTATATATAGTATTCATGATTTTATTCCTATTGCCTACGATACTGTCTAGTAAATAGTTATTACTCAATGAATGTCACTGAAATGATTTGCTCTCAAGTTCTATATATGATTTCTGGAAAAAGGGAATGAAATTGTTTATTTTCTAATTCACCTTTCTTTCTTATGATATATTCTTGAGACTAGAGCTAACATGCCATTGGAGAGCTGAAGCTGAAGCAAAGGTATTTGTATATATTTTTTCCCTTTAAATTCAAGTATCCTTCACTGAACTTTTAAAAACAAAATCATTAAGTCACAAAAAAATTATATAACTGCCACATTGTTTTTGTTGTTGTTGTTGTCATTGCATATGTTTTTTCTAAAACACTTTTTCTGTGAACTTTTGCAGTTAAGCTGGGAGTCATGCATAGGTGCTCTTTGGGCCAGTTGTAGAAGCAATACCAAGGATACACTCAGACTCTGATAGTCTCAAAATCTGTCATGTCTCTAAATCACTTAGAATTATTCCTATCTATCTACCTATCTATCTAATCTATCTAATCATCTGTCATCTATAGAAAGAGGTTTATAAATTTTTTTCTAAGTAATTGTCTCACAAGATCACAGGTGATTAAAAATATGAAATTTGTAGGATAAACTGGCAGTCTGGAAATTCAGATGAGAGTTGATGTTGCAGTCTTGCTTCCAAATTCTTCAGGGCAGCAGACTTGACACTGGCAGAGTTTTCATGTTCTAGTCTTGCAAATTCCTTCTAGAAACCTCATCGTTTGCTCTTAAGGTCTTCAGCTGATTAGGTGAGGTTAATTATGGAAGTTAATCTGTTTTATTCAAAGTCTACCATTTTAAATGTTATTTACATCTAAATAATGTGTCGTCTAGATTTGTGTTTGATCAAACCGTGGGTACCGTGGACTAGATAAGTTGATATGTTAACCATTGGTGGTATTTTTTATGGAGGACCAAACATAGATGCATTTTCTTCTTCTGAAGAAGAGCAGAAATCTTGGAGTTTGACCATCCTCCTCATAGCATGAGGTGTAAGTTTCTGATTTTGCTAGGAAGCCAGAAAGCCAGGTTTCCTGAGCAAACGAATGTCTATTAAAGTGATTGGAAGGACAGGGATGTTGGAGAGCCAGATTTACAAGGAAGGTCCCTGGCTCCCAGTCTCCATTTATGAGGCTAGAAGTCAAGTGACCTCTAGAGGTTAAGGAAACTCTTAGAACATGCTGCTTTTTAATGTTTTTTGTATGACAGTCTTGCTCAGAATGTCTAATTCAGGTGAATTGGGGGCTCAGAGCACAGGCAGGCATAGGAAATAGAGGAAATCCTATGTTGACAGGAAATCAGAAAAGAGATCACTACCTGTTCTTTTCCTTTATCTTCTTTCATTGAAGTACCTACATTTCAAATTTACTGCTAAAAGATTGATGTGTTAGAGAAGTATACAAATAGACTATACAATAGAATATACAAATAGAAGTATACAAATAGACAAATAGAACTATACTAACTGATTTTTAAAGTACTTAATATCTAGCCTCTGACTCCAGAAGAAAGAAATTTGGTATTTAGCAAAAGGGGAGGCCCACAATAAGAGATGATAATTTTATTCTCAGGTTCACGTTCAGGCTTAATTTTATGTTAAAAACCAGACTTAAAGGAAAATTGTTGCCCAGAGTAAAATCAAGATCATGTTTTCAAACACAGTTCATATTTCACAATCAATGATTTGGAGGGCAAATGTTTCTAATACTACACTGAACTGGAACATAGCATAATAAAAATTGTGAATATATGAGGAACTTGAGCTGTAAGCAGATCATGATTCTGGTCATGGCCCCAAAACAAGCAAGCAAACTTGCTTTGGAGCCAGAATCTTTGAGGAGGAGATGGTTTCTCACAAAGTTATTGCCTTTTAAATCGTCTCTAGCAAGCAGACTACATGGAAAACAACTCTACTTCATCTTGTCAGAAGATTTGATCTATCTCCAATAAATGTTCCATTTAATACGGTCAAGTTTTTGAGCTAAAAGTTTGTTGTAACTGTCCTGCAATTTCCTATCCATCCCCATTTAAGACAAATAAAAACAAAACTGCTCTCCACAGTCTTTATTTGACTCTGGAGAACTTTATTTTCTGTCAGATCTTTAATGCAATGTAAGTCACAGAGTCAATTATAAAGATAAAGCCAAGTGAGCTAGAATTTGAATATGAAGGGCAATAATCAACACTGCGAAGATGATATATATAGAATCATAAGGGCACCTCAAGGCACGCTGTCCATTTGACTAAATTGTTCTAGAAATGCATTTGCATTGCACTTAGAATCACCCCAGTAATACTTGACACGGCTGTGAGAGAATAATAAAGGACTGTCCTTACTGTATAGAATAAAAATAAACAAGAGGATAATGGGGATATTTTTCTATTGAAAGTTCTGTGCAAAATGTGTGTCCTAATTTATTATGTATTTTATTAATGGTTTAAACTCAGAAATTTGGAAATTTAATGGATATTTACTTTCTTGATCCCATTGTTTGAGAAAGCCTTACCTCTGGGTAGTTCTGTTTGTGCATTTGCAATAGGGTATTTAAAGGATTAGTGACATTAATTGTTATTTCTGTAATTGAAGATTTCCACATATTGCTTGTCCTCCTAACTTTGTTTGTATGGATCAATTTTATCACACCCTATTTGCTACTATTTACTTCACATCCTATTTGGAAAAGATAATGGGTGAGCATTCGGTTTCATTCGTAGGTGTTGATACTCAAACTCTATAGAATTCCTGATAGTTTTAGGAGTATACCACCAGGTTTTACTTGAACCTTCATTCTACAAAATAAAAATGTTGGTGAAAAACAAAGATTTTCAGGGGTGCCTGGGTGGCTCCGTTGGTTGAGGGTCTGCTTTCAGCTGAGGTCATGATCGTGGAGTCCCAGGATGGAGCCCTGCATCGGGCTCCCTGCTCACGGGGAGTCTGCTTCCCCCTCGGCCTGCTGCTCCTCCACACCCCAGCATACTCTGACTCTCTTCTCTCAAATAAATAAAATCTTAAAAAAAAAATAAAAAAGAAAAACAAAGTTTTTTAGATGATCAATAGAGTAGAGGGCTCAGAAAGAGGCTCAACATATAAAATTAAATCATAATTGGTAAGGCGACAATGCAGTTCAGTGGGGAAAGAGTGGTGATATGAACGGATGGTGCAGGATTAATTGGTTTTCCATAGCAAAATATAGTGCATATTGACCCCAACTTCATAGTATATGAGAAAAATGTTACTGTAGATAGTTTGTAGATCTAAATGTAAATGGTACTCTTTTTTGAGAAAAGACAGGTGTTTACCTGCATATTTATCAGCACTTGACAGAACACAGCTTTCCCATCTTCCTACCCTACTCATTTTTTATCCTTACAGTTTCCTGCTCCTTCTTCCTCAGCTGATGGAATATCTGACGCGTAGACACCACGAGAAAACCGATATCCTCTGTCAAATCAATAAACCCATCCGCAGTTTCCCCCATATCCTTTTTTTTCTTTTATTAAAATACAAGCTCTACTTCAGTCCTAGCAAAAAAAACCAAACCAAACCAAACCAAACCAAACCAAACCAAACCAAACCAAACCATATTTCTGGTCCATTTTATCCTTCTAGGTATTCTTTGCAAGAGATAGCTTAGATGTCTCTGAATTTCTGAATTTTGAGCACCCCAGGGCTGGATCATTTTCATCTATTCTATTCCCTCCCCTAAGTGACACAAAAGCCACATGGTTAATGGCTTGTAAGTTTCTATAAATAACTTGGACCTGTCTGGAGCGGGGGACCTGAATCCCTACATGGCTACTACTTACTCTCTGCATGTCTGCAACCGAAATGGTCCTTTTTCTCAAACCTGCGTGAGTTCTGCGCTTCGAGCATCCATAAATGGGGCTGTGAGCCACTGGGTTCCTCAAACTAAACCATGCGTGTTCTGCTCTACTGTTCTTTTTTTCTTTTTTTAAAGATTTTATTTACTTATTTGACAGACAGAGATCACAAGTAGGCAGAAGGGAGGCAGAGAGAGAAGAGGAAGCGGACTTCCTGCTGAGCAGAGAGCCTGATGTCGGGCTCGATCCCAGGACCCTGAGATCATGACCTGAGCCAAAAGCAGAGGCTTAACCCACTGAGCCACCCAGGCGCCCTTCTACTGTCCTTTTCATCAGTAGTGCATCCTATCTCAGACATGCTTCTCTACCTCTCCAACTCTGGTTTCAAGGTCAGCTCCCTGAATCGAATTATAAACATGTCTGACCTCTGTTCCTCTGCTGCTGCTGTTTCAGGGGTTGCTGCTGTTGCTACTATTGCTGTTGCTGCTGCTGCTGGTGTTGCTGTTGCTGCTGCTGCTGCTGCTGGTGTTGCTGCTGCTGCTGCTGGTGTTGCTGTTGTTGTTGCTGCTGCTGCTGGTGTTGCTGTTGCTGCTGCTGCTGGTGTTGCTGCTGTTGCTGCTGATACTGATACTATTACTGTTGCTGCTACTACTGCTATTGCTCCTATTTCTGAGGCTGCTGTTGTTGTTGTTGTTGTTGTTGTTGCGGTTGCTGCTGCTGCTGCTGCTGTTATTGGTGCTGCTGCTGCTGGTACATGATTGCTCCTATTTCTTTTTGTTTTTTTTTGTTTGTTTGTTTGTTTTCGATTGCTCCTATTTCTGCTGCAGCTGCTACTGCCGCTGTCAGTAGGACTATTATTGCTACTACTACATAGATTCCTACACCAGCTTTCTAAATGTTTTCTATACCTCTACTTTTGCTCTCCATCTATGTTCTATACACACACACACACACACACACACACACCCAAGGGCCATGTTCATTTTTAAAATTTACATAAAAAATATTGAATTTTTATTAATATTAGACCAAAACAAAAACTCCCCAATCTAAGGGCCTGCCTAAAATTTAAGGGCTAGCAGGGTCTGCCCCCAGCTTAAGTGTCCTCCAAGGGCTTCCTAGATTTGAGCTCCTTTGGCCGTTTTCTATCCTTCAAATTCTTTAGATGTTACTAGACAAGATTTTGTACTTCCTGGTTCCCCTGGAGGCTTTTTCCTTCCAGCCTTCATGACTCCTTTTCTTTCTTCCACTCCTTATGTAATTTCTACTTCCTCAGTTCTTCCCTAAACCCAAACAAGTTAGAAATTCCCTACTTACTCTGTGGGACAGGTCATGTTTATTTCCTTGATGGTTCTTATTAAAAAAAAAAATTAAGATATTATATTATTATTCTTTTTTTTTTCTGTTTTCTCCACTGGAATGTGAATCCCATGAATGTGGGGACCTTGATTTTTTTTTCTTATTTGCACACCAGTTAATCACTAGAATCTGGCACAGTGAAATGCTTGATGTTTCGGTAGTAGTTGATGTTCAGTAAATATTCTGAATAATTGATTACATCATCCCCAGGTGAGGTTAGGTATTGATGGATTAACACTTTGCTACTCAAAGTGTGGTTTCAGACAGCTTGTTAGTTTTGTAGAATCTGTATTTTAACAAATCCCAGTTGGTTTGCATGTGTATTAATGCTCGAGAAGCACTAGCTTAACTTGAAGAGATTTTTCTTTTAAATAAGTACTACCTGAGAGTTCAAGCTCTTCATATCCAAGTAAACTTAGTCATAAAAATCCTCTTAGAAATGAAGAGTATTAAGAAGTACTTGAAATATGTCAAATGGACCAAATGAATATAGAACAGGCAGGAAACATGGCATTTTAAAGAAAGATTTGTAGACAAGAGCTGGTGCACTATATATAAACAGAACCAAGATTATACAGAGTACTATGGCCCCAGTGATAATTGCATAGATTTCAGCAGATAGACCAGGATACGTGAAAAATAATTTTAAGTGAAGCAATAACTAGGAGCTGAAAGGTTACCTCAGACATAAAGAGAGGCGGCAATCACAAAGCATCCAAAATGGAGGATTTAATATCACATGTGGGAAGTTTATAACACATTGCTGTGATTGCTGAGGAAGGGGAAGTTGACTTGAGCTTTATTCTAGATGTGATTCAATTTGGGCCTCTAGCACAATTTTTATGCAATGTCCTAAGAGAAAGGCTGATGTGAAATCAAGTGCTCCATCTCCTACCATCTTTCTAAAAACACCAAATAATGAAACTAAAACATAAAAAGTGAAATTAAACTGATACCAAAAGTTACCCCGGTGATGGGCTTTTTTGGTGTGTAGACTTTAATAGGCTGTCAGAAGTGATAAGAGTTTATGTAGCCAACAGACCAAATTCCTCTACAAGAGCAGAAGCACCAACAGGTGATTCTCACTCCAGTGATATGGCTGAGGGGTTCACATATGTGAGAAGAAGCAAAAAGATACCTACCAGTATATTTTGATTTTTTTTTTTACTAAAAACACATTTTAGATGAAAATAAAGTAGAACATTAAATATCACACACACACACTCACATATATAATTAAAGCTATTTAATGAATATACTGCAACTTTTCTTGACAACCTTTAGTTTTGAAAATGAATTTTCTTAGCCAGCAAGCCGACTGTTATAATAAAGAATTCCTATATGGACTTTGTTGGCGATAGCATATAATAAAGAAGGATTTTTTGTTGTTGTTGTTGAAAGTTTTATACAGAATGCTAAATACATTTTTCACAGCTGAATAGAAAATCAATGACCATATTCCAAATATTCAAAATGTCCAATGTACTGTTCTGCAAAGTTGTGCAACCAAACATACCCTGATTCTTCTGAAATCAACATAAATTGAATAGAAGAAAAGAAAATGTGTTTTTGGATTATTTTTACAGAAATCCTGTTTCAATATAAGATGTATCTCCGGATAACTTGATGGTACTTAACACCATCTCCAATATTTTGTTATTTTGTTAACTCAAAGTAGTTGGGGGGGAAAAGGAAGACAAAAGCAAACTTGTGGTTCCTTTTTTCTTTGGGTATACATGCTATGATTAGTTTAAGATACAGAAAAGTACCTCGGGTACAGTGAGATTTTCAACATAACCTAAAACAAATTATAATTTCACTTTTTCTGCTCATGCTGTTTTCTCAGCTTAGGAAGAGGCTCTCACATTCATGATTCTCATAAAATGCTTGACCAACTACAGAGACAAGCTAAAGTACACCTCCTATGGGATAGATTTCCTAATACTTATCTGATACGTGGATTAGAATGCAAGATCTCAGGGCACTTGGGTGGCTCAGTCATTAGGCGGCTGCCTTCAGCTCAGGTTGTGATTCTGGGGTTCTGGGATGGAGCCCTGAGTCAGGCTCCCCGCTCCACGGGGGGCCTGCTTCTCCCTCTCTCACTCCCCCTTCTTGTGTTCCCTCTCTCACTGTGTCTCTTTCTGTCAAATAAATAAAATCTTACATTAAAAAAAAAAAAAAAGCAAGATCTCTGAGACCAAAGGCCACACCTAATTCATCTCTGTACCCTCAGGTCTAGCAAAATGATCAACACCATTCTCACCCTCCCATGATTCCAAAATGAATAAATAAATACCAGGAATCCTTTTCCTAGAGTAATACTTCATCACGATTGCTTTTTCAGTTTTAGATGACAGTTTCACTTCAGAGCAGAAAGTTTACTTTTCTGGTTGTATCAATTAGGGTAGACTAACTTTTATGATACAGTACAAAATTTGAAAGTCTTGATGGTTTAAAGAAATAAAGGTTTTCTTTTTTTCTCTCTCTCTCTTATGCCTTATTTTTATCGTGGTTGGGAGGGGTCCTTGGTCGTTTTGGTCAGTAAAGTGCCCATGCTGATAGCATGTCAGTGTTCTGACAGTGGCCTGTTGCTGTGCCAGAGAGAGAGAATGATGAGTAGATAGCAACTCACAGTGCTTCTCAAGATTGATTGGCCAACACAATTAACAAGGCCATACTTGATTCCCAAAGTAGAGAATTCCAAGGGAAAAGAAGCATCATCCTATCCTGTGCCGGAAAGAAAAGAACTGAGAAGATTTGACCAACAGTACTAGTGATTGATTTGTACACCAGTTTGTTTTTTCCGAAGGACATTAGGATCAGAATATAAAGATTGTTTATCATTTCTCCCTTTGGCAAAAGAATATGTGTGTGTTGGGGGTAGGGAGTGGGAAGGGCAAAGAGGGTCAATCTTTTATGGGAAATGCTGATAATGATTTTATTGTTGGAAGAGTTTTAATGCAGATGAAAATCCTGCTGCTAATTTTATGACAGATGCAATGCATACTTGAGTGACATGAGAACCAAAATAATGACAAATATATCTCCTGTGCTGTTTTGTGATGCTTTTTATGTTTTGAGTTATAATTGAATATATACTCATAGGTATATTCATAAATATATTCACGCAAGCACATTTACACATACATACATATAAGATCTTACCTCCAGCTCAAGCAAAAGAAACATCTAGAATAGTATTCTGCATATAATTGGTGGCAATCAGTAAGTTTTCACCCACTCTTATTACTAATATAGATCACATCCAGATTTCATATATCACTTACTGCCGAACTTATCTAGAATCTTAAACACAATACTGAAGGAGTTTTCTTTGAAAGTTTTCCCTGTTGAGTCCAAATTTAGAAGTATGAGGTCACAGAATTAAATAGCTCTGTGGTCATACTTCACAAGCATCTGAAAAGTAAATACACAGAATATATGCAAAAATATGTGGTTTCTCAAGTAATATTTGCATCAAGAGGGTGAACTTAAATTCAGATTTTTGGCATCATATCCAGTAAATACTAGATATTATTAATTATAGTTATTAATTTTAAAATAAAATTACTAAGCAGATCCTTGAACACATTTTGTTTTGATGCCAAACAATTATTCCCTTACGTGATTGTGATTTTAGAGGAATAGGATTCTGTAGCCTGGAGATACTCTTATTGAAAGTATACTCTGTTTTTAAATGCCTTGTCAAAGTGAATTATATTCTGGAAAAGAATTCTTGGGGCACATACAGGTCAATTCCCTCCTACACACACCACTGCAATAAAAAGTGCACCATAACAAAAAGTTCATGTACGTCCTGGCTGGTGGCCTATGTTAACAGATCCTATAGAACTAGTGAGAATGAGTACTCTGGCACCAAGTAATGGTATCAAGAAGTCTTCATCTTCTAAATTCACAGTAATTTTTAATTGCCAAAGGTTTATTCTTTATTTTGAATTCTTTGCTTGTTGTGATTTTGAGAAATTTTATTCACTTTTTTTTGCATGCAAATTAGCCATGAACTACTTGATTCTCAGCATTAAAATTTTTGGGGGTATAATATTTCATATTCTATGGATGTAGAAGGTTCAGGAAAGGGGATTTATAGAATTGGTAGTCTAGGTGGTAGAAAGATTGCACATTGCTGGGATTTCATAAAATGTATCCTTCTATAGGTACATTATTGTATTATAATAAGCAGGTAGACATTGCATGTCAAATATTTGTTTTTTCTGAAATCAGAAAATAGTAACACCAGGGAACCAGAGCCTAATGATGAGATGATGGCTTCTATGATGGGAGGCTGTTATTTTAAGGTATTAATCAACCCTGAGAATTTTCCCCTTCTTTCTGCCAGTTTGATCCCTACCCTTTTATGCACCTAGGCTTTGAGGGCTCATTCATTAAAGAAAGTATTTTGATGATGTGGAAAACAGTTTGCTGTCTGTGATTCCTTGAAAAAACATAGAGAATGCTCCAGTCTGTTGTCCCTAAATTTTTATTCAAACACCATTAGTCCTTGCTTGACCCGCACTTGCCAGATTCCTGTGAATATAAACAGGAAATCTTGCCAGATTCCCAAATATAAACAGGGTATGCCTCAGCCACTTGGTGGGATGGTGGTGGAATGAAATTAAGGGCTCCCAACTTTTCCTTCCTACTTGCTTGGGAGCCAAGGTGGTGAAGGCTTTATGGAACAAGCTGAACGTTCACATTACATTGGTCTTAGTGGTAGACATTCTGTAGAAAGCTCATGAGAGAGGGACTTGAGAATAATTGAGTGTGCTGATAAAAGCCTTGATTGCCAGGTCAGTGATGTAGGCATGTGAGGACTGGGGAAGGAAGTTGGCAAATAAATTTAGAAGGGAGCTGATTTTTCACCAGACTTGAGAGAAGTTTGAAAGCCTACAAATCACATGAAGGCAGAGACTGAATTCAGTAGGGAATAAAGGGATGAGAAAAATGATGAAATGGGAGATCACTGGGCAATTGAGAGGTCAGGGAAATAAGGTGGATGTAAAAATTCTAGGGCTGCTTTTCAAAGCAATATTTTTGAGCAGCAGTGACTAACATTAAAGCGACTAAAATTTGATTAGGTAGGTTAAAAATAGAAAAATCTGTGCCTAATTGGCAGAGGTTAGGTTGAGGATTTTTTTTTTAAATTTAAATTCTATTTAATTAACATGTGTGTATTATTCGTTTCAGGGTAGAATTCAGTGATTCACCAGGTGCATAGAACACCCAGTGCTCATCACATCAAGTGCCCTCCCTGATGCCCTTCACCCAATTACCCCATCCCCCACCCTCTTCCTCTCCAGCAACCCTCCGTTTGTTCCCTATAGTTAAGAGTCTCTTATGGTTATGTTTGTTTGTCTTATTTGAGAGAGAGAGAGTGAAAGAGAGGGCATGATAGGGGAGAAGGTCAGAGAGAGAAGCAGACTCTCCATGGAGCTGGGAGCCCAATGCGGGACTCCAGGATCATGACCTGAGGCAAAGGCAGCTGCCTAACCAACTGAGCCACCCAGGAACCCTTGCTGTTTGTTTTTATCTCATTTTATTTTTTTCCCTTCCTCTATGTTCATCTTTAAGTTTCTTAAATTTCGCATATGAGTGAAATCATGTGGTATTTCTCTTTCTCTGACTTATTTTACTTAATATATTTCATCCATGTCATTGCAAATGGCAAAATATCATTCTTTTAGATAGCTGAGTAATATTCCTACACACACATACAAACACACACCCCGCATATCTTCTATATCTATTCATCTGTTGATGAACATCTGAACCTTTTCCACAGTTTGACAACTGTGGACACTATTACTATAAATATTGGGATGCAGATGCCCCTTTGGATCCCTATTTTTGTGTCCTTTGGATAAATACCTAGTAGTGTAATTGCTGAGTTATAGGGTAGCTCTATTTTTAACTTTCTGACAAAACTCCATACTGTTTTCCAGAGGGGCTGCACCAGTTTGCATTGCTGGCAGCAGTACAAGACGGTTCCCCTTTCTCCGTGTCCTCACCAACATCTGTTGTTTCTCGAGTTGTTAATTTTAGCCATTTTGACAGATGTGAGGTGATATTGCATTGTTTTTGATTTGCATTTCCCCAATGATGAGTGATGAGCACTTTTTCATGTGTCTGTTAGCCATCTGTATGTCTTCTAGTTGAGGAATTTTTGAATAAACCAGGTGTGGGTTCTATAACAGACTTTTCTCACTGCTTAATATCCATTTTCTAAGAGGACTGCAATTTTGTTTTGTATGACAATGTTCCCAGTTTTATGGACTCACAGCCAACCTCTATTACATCAAGGGGTGGCTGTTGAATAGACTTGCTGCCATTGGAATATAAGCGGAAATAGCCAGTGGGCATTCCTGGAAAGGTTTTGATATCATGTTTTTTTATTTGTTTAAAGAAAACTGACTTAGCTGGTCTATGTTTTATCCTTTGCCCTTAACCTTTCAAAAATGAATATAGTATCTGGATGCACAGAAGCCAATATTTGAACATCAAAATGAAGGCCTTGAGTTAAGGAGCTCTGAACAAAGATCTAGAAGGAACCTGGACTCCCAAAGCTCAGAGAAACCACTTTATTGTTTGGTGTGGATGTTCTTGTTATGTGACAAAAATTAGCCCTTATGTGTTTAAGCCTTGAGAAAAGTTTCTGTTATAGGCAGACAAACATGATCCCTCATTAGAAAAGGATCCAGTTGTAAAGATGTTGCTGTGGTAAATGTATGCCCTAAGGAACAAAGACCTGACTTGTCAGATGACTAACATAACCTAATGGTGAATTCACTGATTAAAAAGAAGGAATTGTTTGTCTGGTGTCTTGTCATTTCAAATCTCTCTCTTCAGGTTTTCAGGAATATTTATAATAAAAAAATTTTGGACTTCATTTATAACCATCCAAATTATGCTCTTCAGTTTTATTAAAATGTTATTATTCTGTGAAACTTATCCTTAGGTTAATTTGGAAGGGGAAAAAGCTTGCCAGGTCAAAGTCTGAATAAATTAGAGGATGAAAAGTAGCATATACTCTGAAAAATCTGAAAATTAGTTGCAAAGTCACAGGTAATTTAATTATCTATTTGTACTGCCTTAGAATAATAATGCAGAATGAGAATTATAATAAAATTAATCAAAATACAGCCCATTGAAAAGTTTAAGCAAAAAACCCACATGGTTTGGTTATCTACTTTAAATGTAACTGTTTTATAATCAAAGATATAATTTTAATGATAATGATCTATTTACTTCATAAGACCACATTTCCATTTCTATTGTGCAATCTAATGAAACGCATTTATTATCTACTATTATCTCTCATACTTTCAATTACATATTTTCAAATATGGATCCTTAGATTAAATGAATAGGAAACAATATGTAACTATAGATACCACTAGAACATAGCATACAAATGCAGACAACAAATAATATATGATGATTCCATATAACCTAGGTAGTCAGATATGGTACTTTACCTGATAATGGCTAAAAAATTCTGAAAATGTATGGTTATGCACATGACTTAAAACGTTTGCTTTATAGGAGCTCTCTGGTCAGAGGGTCTAAAAACTGAGCCTGATTTAATGTAATTTAATATAAAATAGGTTTGAAAGAGAAGACAAAACCACCCAAAATTTAAAATTTAAGCTACTAAAGTGCCTCTTATTTTCATAACACACACACCCACACACACACATGCGCACGCACACACACAGAGGCAGGATTCCATTGTAAATAATTTTTAAAACTCTGGAAATTAAAGGACCTACAGCTATGATTCAGTATGATTTGCTTCTAATAACTAAATGATAACCATTAAGCATCATCTAATTTAGAGTCATTCCTTAGAATTGATAGTTAAAAGCTAATATTCTTAAAAACATTCTTCATAAAATAAGCCTCCTTGCCTAGATAAAATCTCTTATTACACATTCTGGATCTTATCTCTTTTTAGTAAAATCTGAATATATTGAATTCCACAGTTCAGGATGGTTTTTGCAAACCCACTGGGGTTTCTAACAGGTTTTCTAATCTTTTCCTTTATTTCTTAATGACATTCTGTGGCCTGGAAATCCTGGATCTAACATCACTTCTTCAGTGAAATATGTAAGTTTGAATAAGCGATTTTACAACTAAAAAAAAAAATTTTTTTTTCAACAAGACAAGTCATGGTTTCCCACTCAGCAATAATAGTATATTGGGGGCAGGGGGATTTTTCTGATAAATAATTCTCATGTATTCATGGGTTACAAAACTGGAGTTGCAAATAGTTAACAGTTCCAGGCCTAAAAATGTCATGGCCTTAATATCCTCTAAGAGGAGACTTTATCAAAATCTTTGGTAAATGTAATTATGTTAATACAAATTTTTATTCCCATGTTGCAACAATTGTTTAAATTGTGTGTTTTTAGCAATATGTATTTTTTCTTAAGAGTGTAACTTTCTTAAATTTGTTTTCAAAATTAACTATTTTGGATAACTATTAAAAAAACTCAAGGGACGCCTGGATGGCTCAGTTGGTTAAGCAGCTGCCTTCGGCTCAGGTCATGATCCCAGCATCCTGGGATCGAGTCCCACATCGGGCTCCTTGCTCAGCAGGGAGCCTACTTCTCCCTCTGCCTCTGCCTGCCATTCTGTCTGCCTGTGCTCGCTCTCTCCCCCTCTCTCTCTCTGATAAATAAATAAAATCTTAAAAAAAAAAACCTCAAAAACAATATTTTCAATGAAATGTAATGTCCTATGGAATCTCACAGTTGGAATACCTCTTAATGACCATGTATTCTTGCATTTCTTTATAAAATTCTTCAAAAGTCTTCCTAGCGTCATTTCAATATCATAACATTTCTTAAAAACTTTCTGGGGGGTCCAGTATCCTAAGGGAAGGAGACTATCTTGTCTTAAAACTTAATATTGATGGGGTGCCTGGGTGGCTCAGTGGGTTAAAGCCTCTGTCTTCAGCTCGAGTCATGATCCCAGAGTCCTGGGATCGAGCCCTGCATCGGGATCTCTGCTCAGCAGGGAGCCTGCTTCCTCCTCTGTCTCTGCATGTCTCTCTGCCTGCCTCTCTGCCTGCTTGTGATCTCTGTCAAATAAATAAAACCTTAAAAACAACAACAACAAAAACTTAACATTGCAAGGATGCCTGGGTGGCTCAGTAGGTTAAGCCGCTGCCTTTGGATCAGGTCCTGATCCCAGAGTGCTGGGATTGAGTTCCGCATTGGGCTCCTTGCTCAGAGGAGCCTGCCTCTCTCTCTACCAATGCCTGCCACTCTGCTTGTGCTCTCTCTCTCTCTCTCTAACAAACAAATAAATGATAAAATCTTAAAAAAAACAACAAAAAAAGACCTGACATTGCATTTCAAATAGCTATAACTCTACATTAAACTTACTTTACCACCACACATTGACCATAATTCTGTTCTCTAAATTATGGAGAAGAGGCAAAATTCCTCAGAGTGGGTGAATCTCATGTCCAGACCAAATAACTCTCATTTCTTCAACGACTCCATACTTGAGCATGCATTTCTCAGTTTCTGTTGCTCTTCTTTGATGCATCAAGAGACTTCAGTTGTTTTACACACAGGCTTTCTACTCAAACAGCCTAGAATGGAATCTTGCTCAGCAAGTTATTAACTAAGCAAGTTATTTCATCTTTCTGTGACTCAGTTTCCAAATCTGTAAAATGGGGATAATAATTGTACAGCATTTATAAGGTTATTATAAGGATTACATTAGTTAATACACACTAAGTGCTTGGTATAGTGGTTAACACATAGTGTGTGCTTAATACTGTTAGCTATGATTAAGTTATTTTATCTATACATTTATGGTTTCCATACTACCCATATGCCACTATTACCCATATGCTGAGGACTCTATTCATGTCCAGAAGTCTACCAAGCTTCAGACACATGTAGCCAGCTCTTATAGCTATCTGAGTCTGAGCTTCCCACAGACACTCAAACTTGGCATTATAACTCTCACTTTTCCAACCTTGCTTATCTAATACAAACTAGCTTAAGTAGAATCCTGGGAATAATAAATGACTCTTTCCTCTTTTACTCCAACTGTCCTTGTCCCCTTGTCCCTCAATCTTACCTCCCATACTCAATGTGCTATACCTTCAATTGTATTATGTTAAAATTCTTAACACCTAAGTCTTGTGCATATGAACGTACTTGGGAAAATGGGTCTTCAAGGATGTAATTAAGATGATGTCATGCCGGAGTAGAGTAGGGCCTCAGTCCAATTATTGGTGACCCAGAAGACAGGCTAGGAGAGATGAAGATCATGTAGAGAAGGAAACAGAGATTGTAATGGTACAGTTATGATACAAGGAAAAGCCAGCGAAGGCCAGCTACCACCAGAATCTAGGTTAGAGGCCAGGAAAGACTTTCCCTTGAGCTTTAAGAGGTAGCATGGTCCTTATTTTAGACTTCTTGCCTCAAAAACGTATGAGAATAAATTTCTGGTTTTTGCCACCCTGTTCACAGTACTTTCTTATATCAGGCCTAGGAAGCTAATACAAACTGATTCTTTAATTTTGCTTTCATTAAATTCCTTGAATCTATATCCTCTTTTCCATCTCCAGTGTTGACTCCAATATAGCCTTTATGTTGTCTCTCCACACAATACCTCTACTTCTGGTTTTTTTTAAGGGTCGCAGAAAAGATAAAACAGTGATAGAGAGATAGCCACAGTAAGAGGTAATGGAATGCTAAAATATATTGTGAATATTTGAAGGATAAAGTCTTGGGCACAGGATATGCTTAATAAGAAGTCTGAGTTCAGTGTGATGTATGGAAGTACCTTTTAACATAGTAATGGATTGATACTAAGTTGCTATTTACTAAGGTGCTAATTTTCAATCTTGGGAAATATTAATGAGTCACTTTATTTCTTTCAAAAGGTAGATGAGGGATCTAGACTCTTATATAGCTTCAAATATCACCTATGTGCTGATGACTGTACAATGTTTGTCTCTATACTGACTTCTATATCCAAATGCTTACTTGACATTTCCACTTGAATTTACAATAAACTATGAAACTTAACATGGTCAAAATAGGACCTCATATTTTTCAGCAAAGCTGGTCTTCCCTAAAAGCTTCCTGCTTAATTCAATAATATCTACATTCATCAAGTGCTTAGACCAAAATTTACAATGTCATTCTAGCTTCTTCTTTCATATCCCATCTTCTGACATTCGATCTACTTCCTCTGCATTATTTTCAGAGTACATCCAGAATGCAATTCCTTCTCCAAACCTCCATGGCTGTCGTCCTATTCTGTGTTCCTGTTAACTCTGTGCTAGACTGCCAAAAAGGCCTTTTAAATGGTCTCTACTTATATTCTGTTCTATTCTGTCTCTGTTCTACTCTATTCCCACATAAAACAAAATATTTATTATCCATAAGTAGCCAGATGATTCTTTTAAAAATGTAAATTGCATTTACATCACTCACTGCCTGCTCAAATCTTCTCATGGGTTCTATTACCCTTAAAAATATAATCCAAGGTCTTTACCAGGGTTTACACTGCTCCACCTGACTTAGTGCTTGTTACTACTCCAACTTTATTCCTTTTCACTTTTCCTCAGCATCACTTTCCCAGCTGCACTGGTAACCTTGCTTTTCTTTCCAGAAATCAAACATTATTCTCTTCAGATATTTCAGATATTTCTGCCTACACTTTCCCCTACTTCATCCCAAAATATTTGTCTGGTTTACTACTTTCTTTTTTTCTAGATATCACTTCACAAGAGAGATTTAACTAACCACACTCTTTAAAATTTTTTTTCCTTCACAACTTCAAGACTTACTATGATGCTAAGGTAATCAAGACAGTGTGGCACTGGCAAAGAATAGAGAAATATATCAATTGAACAGAACGGGGAGTCTAGAAATAGACCCACACAAGTGTACTTAACTGTCTTTGACAAAAGAGTAAAGACAATACAATGTCAAATTGACAGCCTTCTCAACAACAGTGCTAGGACAAGTGGACATCTACATGCAAAAAAAAAAAAGATCAATATAGACATAGATATCACACAATTTTCAAAAATTATCAAAATAGATTATAGGCCTAAGTGTAAAATATAAAACTATAAACATCTTAGAAGGTAACATAGGGAAAAATCTAAACAATCTTTGATGTGGTGATGACTTGTTAGATGAAACACCAAAGGCATGATCCATGACAAAATAATCAATAAGCTATACATCATTGAAAGTAAAACTTTAATTTTATGAAAGATATTGTTAAGAGAATTAAAAGATAAGCCACAGACTGGGAGAAAATAGTTTAGAATATATTTCTGATATTCAAAATATATAAAGAACTTTTTAAAATCAACAATAAGAAAACAAAAACTTGAAAAAAATGGGCAAAAGGTCTGAGTAAATATCTCACCAAGAAATATATACAGATGGAGATAAATCATAAAAGGAGGTTCAACATAAAATATCATTAAGAAAATGTAAGTTAAACAATAGGATGCTACTATAAACCTATTAAAATAGCAAAATCCTCAAACAAGATGAAGTGTGAGCCATAGTGTGGAACTTAGGAACACTCATTCATTACTGATGGGAATGAAGAATGTACAGCTGACCAGAGAGACATTTTGACAGTTTTTATAAAACTAACTGTAAACTTATTATGTAATCCAACAATTGTGTTCCTCGGTATCACCCAAAGAAGTTTAAAGCTTATGTCTACACAAAACATGCACACAAATTTTCATAGCAGCTTTATTGGTAACTCCAAAACTTGAAACCAACAGAGATGCCCCTCAGAATGTGGACAAATAAAGAAACTGTGGTACATTCAGACCATGAAATATTATTCAGTTCCCCAAATTAATGAGCTATAAAGCCATAAGGACATGGAAGAAACTTAAATATTTATTATGAAGTGAAAGAAATAATTCTGAAAAGACTATATATATTCTATATGATTCAAATTATCTGATATTCTAAAAGGTAAAACCATGAAGATAGTAAAACGATTAGTGGTTTCCAGGCACTGGGAGTAAGGAAGGATGAGAAGGCAGAGTATTGTGCATTTTTAGAGCAGTGACACATTCTGTATGGTACTATAATGGCAGATACATGCCATTATATACTTCTAAAAGAAATCTTCTCTCAAACTCTGGTCCTTTACACCACAATTTCTTTTGTCATAGCACTGAGCAATAGTTTATGTATAATTACATTTTCTGAGCAAGCAACATGAGATCTCAGATTTGACCTGTAATACCTGTTCATGGTGTGAATCCTTTGCACCTAACATACTGTCTAGCACTGAAGTATTCAAACCTAGGGGCACCTGGGTGGCTCAGTCGATTAAGCATCTGCTCGGGTCATGAGCCCGGGGTCCTGGGATTGAGCCCTGCTACAGGCTCCTGAATCAGTGGGGAGCTTGCTTCTTGCTCTGCCTTTCCCCACTGTTTCTGCTCACTCACTCTCTCTCATTCCAATAAATAAAAATATACATATATATATACATATATATATATATATTTTCAAAACTATCTGTGGAATGAAGGGGGAAAGGAAATGGGATTGAACTGTTATTACACTGCTAATGTTTTGCTTGTTTAAAAAATATCTGAAACAATTATCACACAATATGAAGTAATTAAATTTGGGTGGGAAATACATAACTGTTTATTAGGAAGTTTTCTACACTTTCCTGTATGTTTGAAATATTTCATAACTGAAGAAAGTTCAAATCTCTGCAAGTAAGTTTAGAATTCAGTAAAAATGAGTGAGTTTAGAATTCACTAAAATATTGGGCAAGAAAACACCAAAACTTGGGGGAAAAATAGTAACTCTAATCAAATTTTCTAGTTTGTGGGTGAAGGACATATTGATTTTTGAATATTTGTACAGAACGCCTGATTGTGGCTTTTTAGTAATTGGATGTAAAATGTCTTATCAGTCCTACCTATTTTGATGAAAATAGTTTCTATCTTGTTAGTAACTTGTCATCTTATTCTTTAAGAATAACACAATGGTGGCATGAAATAGTTTCATTGTCTATCTAGAATTTTCATATGCAAGTATTTGCTGGTCTTCAGAGCTGTGTTTCTCTCTGATTTAGTTCCAGAGCTAGGAAATCACCTTTGTCTTTTGTCAAATGCTGGTAACTTGGGTTTGTGGTTATTGTACTTGAGTTTAATTTTGAATGTAGCCTGAGGCAGAGGCCAGTCCCAGTGGTTGTCTCCTAGTGCGTTCGGCTGGTTTTATTCCAGTTCTTCAGGAAGAACTGCCTGCCTCACTGAAAACACCAACCTAATTGGTGCCCTTGCTGTTTGTATCTAGGGAAGAGCTGCGATCTGAATACACATCACCTGATCCTCAGATTTAATGGGATGATTTGTATCTCTAAGGGAATACAGAACAAATCAATATAGTTTAGGAATGGAAAGAAACTAGATGTGATTTTGGAATGCTTTTATATTTTTAAAATTTGTTGTTAAAAATAATTTAAAGTTTCCAATTGAGAAAATAGAGGGATTCAAAATAAACAGTCATATTTAATTTTAGCTACAGTCACAATTTTTTCAAAATAGGTGTTATTAACTAACTAAGAACAACCATTACTTAAAAAAATATATTTAACATTATTTTTTAAAGATATTATTTATGTATTTGACAGAGAGAGATCACAAGTAGGCAGAGAGGCATGCAGAGAGAAAGAGAAAGAGGAGGAAGCAGGCTCCCTGCCTAGCAGAGAGCCTGATGTGGGACTCGATCCCATGACCCTGAGATTATGACCTGAGCTGAAGGCAGAGGCTTAACCCACTGAGTCACCCAGGTGCCCCTATATTTAACAGATATTTAAGTGGAATAAATAACCTCATTATTTTAGGTTTATTACAGAATTCAATTAAAGCCGTCATAGACATTAATCCAGTATAGATTGTATTTCCATCTTTTTATTGTTTCTTCTTTGAAGATGTAAAATACCTGGGTCCAAGTTAGCATGCTCAACATTATCTTGATGTCTGCAAATATTTTCCAAACTATGCAGTATTTCAGTCATTTAGTGTGACACTTAAATCCTTCAATGTCAAATAGTGATTGAGAGATGGAATATTTTGGGGTGAATAATAAAAGTTCTAAAACAGTTATGTGAAACTCTGGGTTGATGCTTCCCATACTCCTTTCAGACATTTCCTGAAAAAAAAAAAAAAAAAAAAAAGGTTTGAGAAATGCTGAATGATTAACCTTCATTCACAGAGACATATGTCCTACATTAAATTATTAAAGGCATTCAGGAGACATATAATTTAAAAAAAATTATCCAAACATATTCATTCACAGAGGTCTTTCGTCCTAACACAACAATTAACGTACCTCTGATTAATGAAAACATCATGAAGGACCACAAAACTGATCCAACTTGGAAAAGATTAGACTCATTCTATTTGTCCTTCACTGAAAGTACTTTAAAGTGATATTCTGGGAATGCCATGGAGCGCCTCAGGTCATGAACACCGTGCCAAGTGATTGCAACAGAAGACGTTTTGAACCCTAGAGAGGTAGGAGGAGACCAAATTACCTCTCGAAATTGCTCTGGGGATCTAGAGCACTATGTTTTCATAAGGTGAAAGTGGGGAGCCTCATCATGGAGGCACCGTCATCACTGTCATCAAGTTATTGGGTGATCATATCATGGGCACCCGTTAACACTTAATGGTCATTGCTTTATGTTTGCAGCAGTTCTGCAAGGCAGCCCTCCTTAACACGCTCGTCTGACAGACAAGGAATCTGGGATCCAGAGAGGTGACGGCACTGGTTCAGGGATATACTAGTAGAAACTGAGAACCAGAAACCAAGCTGAGGCTGTTTAACTCTAAAGCTTCACAGGCACCATGATTGTGATTTTATCCAAACAGTGTTTCAGATTGGGCTTCAGAAAGACTTAATCATTTCTCTGTTTTTACTGGCATCCTTTGGGGCTGCTGCTATCACTATAAGTGGACTATGTTAAAAATGTCAAGTGTTTTGAAAAGTAAGCATACATATTTTTACACATAAAATTTATTACACAGAAATGTTAAAACTTTGTATAAGCCAAAATAAAAACAGGATAATGACCTCAGAAAGATATTAAGAGATAACTTGCATTACTATTTTTATTTATTTTCCCCTATTGCTATAAAAAATTTTATATATGTAGATTATGAATATACAGCAAGAAGAATTGATAGTTGATTTTCATTTACAAGTATTTTATGAATATTTTTGTGTGAATAAATATAAAGGTGCCATCATTTTATTTACTTATTTTTAAAAGATTTATTTACTTTAGAAAGAGCAAGCAGGAACAGGAGGTGCAGAGAGAGAGGGAGAGAGAATCTCAGCACACTCCTCCCCATCTCAATTTCAGGACCCTGAGATCATGACTGCAGCAGAAACCAAGAGTCAGATACTCAACAGAATGCACCACCTTGGTGGCCCAAAGGTACCATCATTTTAATAACAACATATTCCTTAATATGGATATAGAATACTTAATTAACCCAATCTCAAATTCTTAGATATGTGGACATATGTAGACATTTCTGATTTATTTGCTTTCTCTCTCTTTCTCTTTCTTTCTGTCTCTTTCTCTCCCTTGATGATAGATAGATAGTCATTCTTCCTGTCCTGCACATTTCAGAGAACATCTCTTAAACTCTACAAGAACTGTTTATAAAGCCTCATTTTGCTTGAGGTGATAGAGGAAAAGAATTACCCCCCTTTTTGTGTGTGTAATGTGTGTTCAATTCACAAAATACAGACGATTTTCCCACAAAATATCCAAGACTCCCTATGTTTGACTCTCTTTGGAGCCTGGAGGTAGGTGCTGAGTATATGGACACAGTAACCTCCACAGTATCTTATCGCTGGCTCCATAGATAATTTAGCACCTTTGTTCTATGTATTAGGAAATCACTGCACTGTATTCATCTTTGAGCTTCTGCTAAAATACTAGGAAGGGAAGGGAAAAATTAAACACTGGTAGGGAGTTCAGACAAAGAGAGTATAACTACTCTTTTTTTCTCTGAAGTGGACTCAAAATACCGGAGAAATAATTTGTTCTTGATCTTTCCCACCTGTTATTCAGAATACCTTGGTTGCAAATAAAAAAAAACTGATCCCAACAGGCTGACAGAATGGAATTTTGGGGAGCTCTAGGGTGACTCTATTGGTTAAGTGGTTAACTCTTGATTTTGACTAGGGTTGCGATTTCAAGGTTGTGAGATTGAGCTCAGGGTTGTGAGATCGAGCTTTCTGTTGGATTCTGTGCTGGGCACGGAGCCTGCTTGAGATTCTCTCTCCTGCCCCATCTTCACTTGTACTCTTTCTATAAGAAAGAAAGGAAGGAAGAAAGGAAGAAATAGAAAAAAAGAAAGAAAAAAAGAAAGAAGGAAGTGGAATTTTTGGAAGGATAAGATTATATACAAGGTTAACAACAACTAAAAATAAAAATAAAACAACTAAGAACCAGGCATGGATAAGGTAGGAATGAAAAGTGATCATACAGATAGCCACTCACTTAAGAGCCACCACTGGAATTCTTGAAGTTCAATAGGAGATTAATATTTGGAAAAGGAGGGGCACCTGGGTGGCTCAGTGGGTTAAGCCGCTGCCTTCAGCTCAGGTCATGATCTCAGGGTCCTGGGATGGAGCCCCGCATCGGGCTCTCTGCTCAGCAGGGAGCGTGCTTCCTCTTCTCTCTCTCTCTCTCTGCTTGCCTCTCTGCCTACTTGTGATCTCTCTCTGTCAAATAAATAAAAAAAATCTTTTAAAAAAATATTTGGAGAATGAATCTCATGTCAGAAGCTTCCAGGCGTTCCTTTGATATCTTTGGTTAGAGGAAACAACTGCCTGGTTTACCTTTCCACTACCTACAAGGCACACAGTGTGGAAACCATGATGTTCCAGAAGGAAATCAGGGGCTGTTATGAATAGGTCATGGAAGCTGGGAGACGAGAAACAACAAAAGTCAGCTACACACTCAGAAACACTTCTCCTATAGCTCAAAAAACTGGAAAAGTATTGATAGGTTCAAACATTCCAGGGAAATAAGCACAATTAAATGGTACAATCTGTTAGACTATTCAGCCTACCTAATCAATTTATAGTAACTTTACTCATGTGTAATATAGATGAATATCTCTCTGTGCAATATTTTCATATCAAAAGTAACTTAGAGAAAGGATGGTGGAAAGCATATACTTTGATTTTACTGCCAAATAAAACTTAAAGCATACAAATAGTAATTTAATTTAAAAATATGGTAGAAATTCCTATACTGCAAAATAAACTGTAACTTAAATGTAGAGTACCTGGGGAATTCTGGTATAGAACCCTAATGCTTAATTTTCCTTCCAGTCTCCCAGCAAAGCACCATTTTTAACATCATGAATTTACATCACGAATTACGTGAAAAAAAAAAATCAATCTCTATATTTTCTCTGTGTTATGTGTCAATGGAACGTCTTCTGAAAATGAATTAATGTGAATTCAGTTTGATGAGTAAAATGATACAAATCATCCTGGAGAGACACTTATTGTTGTGACATTAGTAGGTGGGAAACTGGAGGTCTCAGCTCACTCTAGAGTATCACCACCGGGACTTTAAATGGCAGAAGCACAAATATTGAAGTGCAGCCTCCTCTGAGATAGCAGTTACCTGAGAAGAATTATTGTTCCCTTCATCACTTTCCCATTATATTACCTTAGAGCTCTGATGGACCCTAAGGTAATATAACAGAAAATCTAAAGCTAAGTTATTCTAGATGGAATGTTCAAACTGCTCTGTCTATCCAATCATACTGAAAAAAGTAATGTTTTCTCAAGGAATTTGTATGCTAATGGCCCACTCACCCCTTCTGGAATCCACCTCGAGCTTCTGCTGACTATAACGCCATTACTTAGAATGGACAAGGAGGATTGGACTTGAAACCAAGTGGCAGGGCGCATAGATTTATCTGTTGAAAAAATTCAACCTCCGACTCTTCAACTGTTATCAGTAGGGCAATGGCAAGTCTGGTATAACAGTGAGCTAGAACATGTGGTGAGACCCCTCCAGATAGCCACAAAGTGTTGCCAGGAGGTGCACGGTGGCAGGTGGCCCAGGTGGTTAACTAGTTAGCGCTGTGATATTTTATTCTTTACCTAGCTGAGGGGCAAGATTGTAACCGTACCGCTAGAAAAATAGAATTACAAGCAATATAAAACAATTTAAAAAGAATTTATAAAATTGGTGCTCCTGGGTGGCTCAGTGGGTTAAGCTGCTGCCTTCAGCTCAAGTCATGATCCCAGGGTCCTGGGATGGAGTCCCACATTGGGCTCCTTGCTCAGTGGGGAGCCTGCTTCTCTCTTTGCCTCTCCCTGCCACTCTGCCTGCTTGCGCACACTTTCTCTGACAAATAAATAAAATCGTAAAAAAAAAAAAAAAGAATAAAAAAATCAGGGAATGGGAGAACAGATAGGAAATCTGAGGATATTTCATGTAGAGAAAACTAGACTTCAAGAAAAAGAAAGATGATTTTTTTTTTTTTTTAAAGTGGGGATGAACACCCAGGAGGCTAAATCCTGTCAAAGAGCAGGAATGTGACAGTGCTGAGCCCCAGAATGTGGGAGGGGGGCTCAATCCCACTCAGCAATATTTAAAAACCCGTTGACAACTTAAATGGATTTTCTTTTCCCCTAGGTCTTCATATCTCTGGGTATTTCTCCCGATCTAACAATCTGTCTCAGAATTGTTTTATTCTCATGTGATTTCTCCCCAATTTATATCGTTTTGAATATATTCACAGATGTCTCTCCCTTGTTTATCCTTTTAGATTGCTGACTTCCTTGGTTTTTACCAGTCAACATTTTTGGTTGAATGGCCTTATATTGTATATACGATGTGCTCACTGACTGGCAGCAAATGATGCCGTTCACCCAGTTGTCACACATCAGCAAACAAGCAATGGTTTTCCTAGCTTTAAGGAGACAGTTTGAGAGGTGAGGAAGAAGGCTGGGAAGAGATAGTCAAGAGCCTAAAAACTTGTATTCCTGTAGCAAGTGAAGAAGTCTCAATCTTTTAGGGTAGCAGTTACAGAAGAGTTAGTTACCTGTGTATAAGCGTGAGTTGGATATTTTTGAAATTTCACAGCCAGAAATCAGAACTCCTGTAAGAGCAGTTGGAAAGTGAGCTGTAGAGGAATACAGAAAAGGCAGTGATCTGCAAATCTCGAGGGTCCTTGAAGACCTTATCTCTGTGTCCCTGAGATCGAAACTATTTAAATAACAGCTGCATGAGGTCATTTGCCTTTTTCGCCATTATTCTTTCATGCCTGTATGTTATGTTTTTCCAGTGGCTGCAGGATATGTGATATCAAGAGATGGAAAGCAGAAGCAGAAAGATGAATCCAGCTGTCTTCTATTAAGCCAGACATTAACAATGCTTGTGAAAATGTAAGTAACACAGCACCAGTTTTTAAAAATGGAAGGTTTTATTTTTATTTTATTTTTATTTTTTTTTAAAGATTTTATTTATTTATCAGAGAGAGGGAGGGGGAGAGAGCGAGCACAGGCAGACAGAATGGCAAGCAGAGGCAGAGGGAGAAGCAGGCTCCCTGCTGAACAAGGAGCCTGATGTGGACTCCATCCCAGGATGCTGGGATCATGACCTGAGCTGAAGGCAGCTGCTTAACCAACTGAGCCACCCAGGCATCCCTAAAAATGGAAGGTTTTAATGTTTTATGGTTTTATGTGTTTTTTATTAAGTCATTTATTATTTTTTTTAATCTTTTTAAAGATTTTATTTATTTATTTGACAGAGAAAGAGAGATCACAAGTAGACAGAGAGGCAGGCAGAGAGAGAGGGGGAAGCAGGCTCCTTGCTGAGCAGGGAGCCTGATTCGGGGCTCCATCCCAGGACCCTGAGACCATGACCTGAGCCGAAGGCAGAGGCTTAACCCACTAAGCCACCCAGGTGTCCCTAAGTCATTTATTATTAACTTAAATGAATAAATACATGAATCTTGATTCAGCTTTAGTTTTTAACCAGTGAATATTGATTGATTTAATCAAAAATAAACAATAACGTTTTGGGGCTTTCAACAATTTTTAGGAGTATGAAGGGATCTTGAGACCCACAATGTTGAGGACTGCTGCTCCATGGATTGGCAGAGGCCTCATGAAGTTGTGACAGACTCAAAAGCCTCTAGATACTAGAACTTTCTACAGATCTGTTCCAAGCGGTATGCTAAGCTCAGGTGATATTTATTGATATGATGCATAGCTGAGCACTTTAAATTTAACAAGATGCATAACACAGTCTGCTGAATACTACTAACTTATCCATACCTCTCTCTCTTTGCAAGACTGGTAGGGACGGTTCACCTGAACCCTAGCTTCTCCCCAGGAGCAACTGACCATCGTTGCTGCGTCTCTGTGTTGAGTTGAATACTTCACACTCTCGGGCTTGATGACATTAGGCAATAAAATACCCAATTAACTGCTCTTGCTTTATTCCCATGTTGACTGTGACATCATATAATTATAATTTAACTTGCCTATAGGGAAGGAAAATGCTGATCAGTAAATAGAAGTATTCAGTCCTCTTGATAGCTATATGTTTTATTTAATAATAATTAGGTCTCACTTGGTTGTCTTGTAAATTAGTCTGGTGACTGGTTAGTCTGACTGTATCCCCTGGAGACTGACTGACTGATTCAGGGTGTGCAACCACATTCCTAAAAATCTGCATATCATGCCCTGCAAATGAGATCCCCGTCAAGTGAGGAGCTCTTAAGAGAAGCCACCTTTTCCTTCCCCTCTCAAATACGTTTTTTGAAATTTACAGGGATGAGTTAAAATTTGTTTTATGTGGGCCCGTAAGAGACAGCAGATTCCCAACTACATTTATAACCACCTACATCAACCTGAGCCCACTGTACACATTAAGCGTTAAAAGATTTGCTCACCATGTAGATTTAAGCAAGACTTTATGTGTCTTAAATATTATGGGGAGCTGTACCACCATTCTACTTCATAGGAAAAATAAAATGTGACTGAGGAGTGAATTGCCCATTGATCTCCATAAAAACACTTTTAGTCTGTTTGGGCATTAAGTGCTCTTAGAAGCTTATTGAACTTTTGAGCTATAACTTGAGCTTTTATACTAGCTCTGCACAGCCGTGGTTTCACCCAGAGAGATGAATGTTTTAAATTGCGTGTCCAAGAAAACCATTAACCTTTTCAGGTAAAGTTGTGTTATTTTCCTCACAACTCTGACTTATATAACTAAAAATAATGCTGTGTATGCGGATGAAGGTTGTTAGCTGGGGCTCCCCATAAAAGATGTGCAGAGTTCTGTTTTCTGGGATGATGGATTTGCACTGATGGTATCATCCTCTCCACAGAGTTGCCCCAAGCATAAGCCTCTGTGGTTCGCCATGTTTCATTGAGAAGGCTGTAGTTCCTGTCAGCCTGCGTTAGCCAAATAAAAGCAAAAACCCTGAGGCTCATTTAACGACCGTCCCTTCATACAGCCAGCGGCATGTGAGGTTTGCTTACTTGCCTGGCAGTTGCCATCATTTTATAGTACATTTTCTTCTCTAAAGCATTTATATTGTCTATTGTGCTCCTGGACCCGTGGATGAACTGGATCCAGTGTGTTAAGCAGAACTCTCATGCGTCCCTGAGGATAATTCCATTCTACCCCTCATCTCCACCCCACTTGGTCTCTCAGAAGCAACAGAGCCCATACTTAGCACAATTAGGCATAGGTCAAGTGTATATTTTGCAATTGTTCAACAGTTTATTCACCGCATACTAAAAAATTTTAATATCTATTGTTCACTCAAGAACAAAATAATTAGCCCGGAAGATTCTGGCCTGAGATGATCTGAATATAAATGGGCTGGAAGAGAAGAATTTTCCATATGAAAATAAAACAACAGTGAAATAATTTTTGCCCTGACACTTTTTCCTGTGGTTTTTGCCTAAAAGAAATGTTAAGAATTTATCAGGCAGAAAAATTGTAAAAGAGATGTGTCTTGTCACTATTAAGAATGTCAGGGCTTTGCAGCTTTTCCACAGCTTTGGATAACACGTTGAGGAAGGAAGAGCCCTTCAGACAATTCTCTCAGAGGGACCAAGAAAAAGCCACATTGCTTGCAAAGGCTGGAGAGAATTCAAGTCAAATTGAACTAAACATAGAAATGTAAGGATCAGAATATCTCTCTCAGCAATGGCACAGAACACATGAACTGTAGAAACACTACTTGCTCTCTCTTTTTCCTGCCCCAGGCCATCTGCCCAATGACAAGCATTAGCTATGGAAGTCAAAAGGAATTTAAGGGTCTGATCTTTGGTATGTGAATTTGTTGCAGTAGGACTTTAGTAATTGGCAGTAGTATTGAAAACATTTCCTCATTTTAGATTTACCTGCATCAATAGTCATGCTATATATGAGGTGTACATACTGATATTCATATATGAACATTAAATTACCTGTAATGTTTTCTAATAAAAAAATAATCTCAATATGATTAAATGGAAGACAGTTTATCTATCTATCAATCTAAATGTATACATAGAAATTCAGTCCTCCTTCTGGAATAAAATAAAATAAATTTTATATCTCTATCATAGGTAGTTTAATCATAAATTTTGATTAGTTCTTTCACTAGATCCTATATTGAGTGCACAGACAGCAAGAAACATGAAATTTGCTTTGAAATTGTTGTTATAAAAATATTAATTATTCAAACTATAAGATATTTCAATATTCAAAATATTTATTAAACAAGTTTTTATTTAACATCAACTATATGCCAGGTAATAGGTTAAGTAAAGAGAACACAACAGACAGAATTAATCTTAGCCTTTGAAACTCACTGTTGCCAGTTACAATAAAGTATTAACTATTAGAAAACAGAAGATATTTGGGTAAGACAAGAATCTTTTCTTCTGGAAGATGAATGTCATAAATATTACATGAAACATTTACCTCCGTGTAATTCTTCAGTTGTGGAAACTCACTTCTGGGCGCTGATTTTGTTCAAGTAACTTGCCTTCTGGGAGATCTTGTAGTTTGGTACCAAGTTCAAGACCTCATGGTGTGTTTGATTTGCACATGTCCAAATGTCTGTCATGACAATGTCTTTCTTTATCTTTTATACCAAATGGATTCAATCTCCTTGGTTGCCATAAAGAAGAGAGAGAATATTCTTTTCTACTGGTAGGCTGTCATAATGTTCAACCTAATTCAACTCCCAGAGCCTTGCAGAAGAACTGAACTATTCCATATTCCCATCTCAGAACCAGGTCTAACAGAAATAACCAATAGGGAGAGAGGAGAAAACAACTTAAACTCCCCAACACTGAGTTTATTTTTTGATTCATTGATAGTTTCAGAAACTGGTCATTTCAAGGCGAGAGAGGACTCGATCTTTCTCAAACTCACATCCTTTGATTTACATAATTTATACATAACATCAACCTACTCCATCTTTGTTCTCTTTGTTTGGTTGAATCTGTATTTTTTTCGCCTAATTCTGTTGATTTTGCTTGTTGCATCTAAAGAATCAGCATCTCCTTTTTCTATATGCAAATTTGTCTTATTTATCTACTTTAAATTGTCATGCCAATAATAAAGGAGTGCTTTAGGATCCCAGGCTACCTTGTTTGTTTCATGGCAAGTGTGTTTCCCAATGATAATGGTCCTGCTTAGTGAATTTTATCTAAATTGGAGTAAACCATAGGCTGCTTCTTGCATTGACTATTATGCAAAAGTTCAGATGCTCATTTTCTGTTATATTGTATAGAAAACAGATGGTTTTAAACTGGCAAGTCTATTTTTCTACTGTCTTTATAGTTTTGATTCTATTTTTGGTATAAACCTGTTCTTGTATTTTAAAGTGAATTTTACGCACATTATTTCATGTTAAACATCTGTGTTTTTATTTATATATATATTTATTTAATTTTTTCAGTGTTCCAAGATTCATTGTTTATGCACCACACAGTGCTCCATGCAATATGTGCCCTCCATAATACCCACCACCAGGCTCACCCGTACCCCCACTCACCTTCCCTCCCAAACCCTCAGTTTGTTTCTCAGAGTCCACAGTCTCTCATGGTTTGTCTCCCCCTCTGATTTCCCCAATTCACTTTTCCTTTCCTTCTCCCAATGTCCTCTGTGTTATTTCATATGTTCCACAAGTAAGCGAAGCCATATGATTATTGACTCTCTCTGCTTGACTTATTTCACTCAGCATGATCTCCTCCAGTCCCATCCATGTTGATACAAAAGTTGGGTATTCATCCTTTATGATGGCTGCATAATATTCCATTCTTAGTGTAATTTTTAAACTGGACATTTTGACAACAAAGTAAACAATTAAATAAAAAGCAAATTGACTATAAAGAAACAATATATAATAGTCAAGTTTATTAAGTTACTGATTTGTTTGATTATTTATTGTCATCTTAGCATGGTTAGAAACTTTGAAGGACCAAGTTTGACAATTTGGTGACAAATATATCTGTGGAAGGGGTATGTGGATGAGTGAATGTGTAGAAAGTGTGAGACTATATGAATGCCATGTGAATGCCTCCGGTCCTACTGAAACTTACTGGTCAAAATATTTTGTATAAAAACATTAGATGTTTACAACTTTTAGGATTCCAGAGACTCCTTCCGTGTAGTTTCTATTTAATTGCTTCTAACATGGTTTTTTGTTTATTTGGTATGAACCTTTAACTGAATATATGTACCTAAATAGTTTTGTTTGTTTATTTGGTATGAACCTTTAACTGAATATATGTACCTAAATAGTACTAAAAAGTACATTAAAGGTAAGTATATAAATCAATAGATTTCCACAGTGGGAGAGCACCTATGTTACCAGAATTCATATTATTAAATGGAATATTAATTATAAGCAACCTACTTAATTAGAAGGAACCTACTCTGGCCCTTTTCAGCAATTTCCCCTTCCAAGGGTGACCAGTATCCTGACTATAGATTAGTTTGTCTGCTTTTGAAATATATATAATATAATGAAAAGTATGTAAATAATAATTCATTATATTTTTGTCCGTGTCAGACTTCCATCAGTCTACATTGTAAGATTTATTCATGTTTGCTGTGCTAAGTTATAGTTCGAGATTCTCACTGCTGTACAGTATTCCGTTTTATCAGTATACCATGACTTCTTTATACATTCTTCTATCCATAGAGGTATGGGGTGTCCTGATTATTACAAATAATGTTCCCATGGGTATTCACGTACTTATCTTTTGGTGAATATAGTACATCTTTTTTGTTGTTGTTATTGGGTATATACCTAGGAAAGCTTCTGGCTTAGAGTAGATGTATTGGTAGATACAGAAAAATAGTTTCAAAGTGGTTGCATCAATTTTTACTTGACATCACTATTAAGTACTGTCAAACATTTGTTTGACAGAAAGCTATTATTTCCTCAAATTTTTGCCCTAAACATTTCCCCTGCTACAACTTAGGCATGACTTTGCCTTTTCTTAATGAATAATGAAGTTTCTTGATAAATAATTTATTCAGTGGTAATTTGGATATCCTCTTTTTTGAAGTGCATGTTCAAATGTTGCACATTTTTTAATTGAATTGTCTTTTCCTTATCAAATTTTATGAATTCTTTATATACTCTGAATGTGTCTTTTGTCATATATATGTATAATGAATATTTTCTCCCACTCTTAATTTTCCTTTTATTTCCTTAATGATGGCTTTGATGAATAGAGCTGTTCTTAATTTAAATGCAATATAATTTGTCATCTCTCCCTCTGGAGGCTACTGTCCAGTCTGAGATATACTATATTTTTTACTAAAAATTTTAGTAAAATTTTATTTAGTAAAAATTTTATGTTTTACTTTTCTAATTTAGACCCACAATCCATCTTCAAATAACTTTTGTGTACATTTTGGACTAAAAGCCAAGATTTTTTTTTTCTATGTGAACAGTCACATCGTCCTTTATCACTACTCTTCAGTCACCTTTGTCATAAATTAAATAATCATATATATATATGAGGACTAGAGTGACCAAGCTCTTCCATTAATCAATTTAACATTATCAAAATCATACTGACTTAACTAATATAGCTTTATTACAGATCTTCCTTTCTGGAATATGATTCTTCCAGCTTTTGTCTTCATCTTCTTTAAAATTCCCTTGACTATTGTCGATTGATTTTGTAATTTTCATTTACATATAACTTAGAATTTGTTAGTTAGTGGCTTCCACTCCTCATGACCCAAACCAAAACCCAAACTAAAAGACAAACAAACAAAAAACTTCAAGAGATTTTAAGGTATTGTATTGAGAGTACTGCCTACTTACAACTGGGAGCATTGTTGGAGTACCTTAATAGGGCACTTGTCTAGTCATTTAGGCTACCACATTTTAAAAAGGAAAGCTATTTCCATTTACCATTTATGTAAGACTAGTAAAAATTTTGAATCATTACAAAAAACAATCTAGAATAACCATAGTACAGTGATTTGTCACCCTTATTACATATACAGGTCAGTAGAGAAAAAAAATGATGTTATGTAGTAATAGCCTAGTGTCTGCAGAACCTCCGTGCCTTGAGTAAATTGATACTTTCTAGGCTTCTTCTCAAATGCATGCCCAACTGATTGCTAGTGGCTTCCTGGGGCCACAGATGACCCCGGGGCCAACGGATTTAAACATCAGCTAATGATATATACCGTCAGCATGGGAGACACCAGCAGTGAAGGGTGTAGATGGCATACATTTTCCATCCCACACCTAATTTATCATCTTCTGATCTAGACCAGATTTTCAAAGCCTCTTAGCTAAACTGTTTTGTTTTGTTTCCTTTATAGAATTTTTTTTTTTTTCGAAATTTCAGGGTGATGTTGACATGGGAAACGAAGGCAGAAGAAAAATTATTAAATTTCCTTACTACCTACTGCCCATGGACAAGTCCTTGAAACAGAGAGAGTGACATTCTTCACTGTCTGACTCAGTGTTAATACTTGGCTAAAGGCAATCCTAGCCGGAACCCTACCCCCACCTCTAGGATCCTGGGAGTCTACTTTGGCTTATAAAAATTCCTTTAGAAATTTCCTTTATCTCCAAAACCCCCAAGATACGTGTTGGCAATAGTCCCCCAAGTATATGGCCCAATGATATACATCTGAAGGATCTTAGCAGTAAGGTTTTAATAGATAATATAAATGACCTTTTCCCAACAATAGCTAACCCTCTCAAGGTCCTGAAAACCTTGCTTCTAAAATTCCTTAGAGACTTACACTGTCCCTAATCGCCTCCCAGCTTGGAAGTATATAATGGGCCATTATGCATGACCCCAGTGCAGCTCTTTCTGCCCATGGGTCCTGTCCCTGTGCTTTAATAAAATTACCTTTTTGCACTAAAGACATCTCAAGAATTCTTTGTTGGCTGTCAGCTTCGAACGCTAACGTCTTTCCACATCAATGTTATGGTATTGGCCTATGTTAAAAGAGACATCTCTAAAAGTATTGTACATATTTTTACTTACCATAAAACGTTGAAATGTTATTAGTGGAATTATAGTGTTCTTCTTGTGATGACAAATAGGAAATAAAAAATATTATATTCATGTTTCCTACCTGAAAGAATTAAGTTTCTGAATCATCTTGTGTTTCTCTTATGAAGACCATGAATTATGTCATCCTCTTTAAGTTGAGGTTAAAACATTGAAACAAATTTATAGATTATCTATAGTATAAGAATAGTTCCTTTTTTTTCCTCCCAGAACCAATTAACTTTAACCAATCTTAACTTTATTCCTGTCTTTATTTTTCTCATCTCTTTTTTCACCCGATTTTTCTCTCCACTTATTTTCTTTTATGTAATTTACTTTGTATTATTGTAACTTTTCCTATACTTTTGCCAAGTTTAAAGTGGCTTTATTTCCCCCCTCTGGCAAATGATTAAGAATAAATGAATGAATAAATGAATGAATGAATCTGTTCATAGAAGATAGGTTACAGAGATTCATGGAAACACTGCATGAGAGAGAAAAGCTGAAGTGAGTTAAAAGGACTTTGTAAGCAAATATATTTAATAGCCTTTGATCATGGAATCTTAACAGAGTTTTAACTTGAAAATGATTTACGTAGAAAGGAGAACATTAAGAGGAGAAGAATGAAGACAGTGAGAAGCCATGTCCGAGGAGATGATTCACTGAGAGGCAGCAAATGGTAGCTTGGTTATTTTCCAAAGCAAACCAGGAGGAGGCCTCAGGTAGGATAATGAGCTTTGCATGATAACGGAAGCAGTTTTATATATTCTGAGGTCATTTATAGGTTGGCTTCGTTCCTGTAGCACAGAGGTTTAAATTCAGCCAGAGTCCTATGGTAAAAGTTTCCTTGCAAAAGGTCAGATTACACAGTTCTCAGCCCGGAATGGAAGAGCGCTGGTGATCTGGGCAGTCAGGCCCACCTGCTGTGTACTTGCCTCTGCTGATGCACACAAATCATGAATAGCAGAAAGACAGTATGGTGTGGGACTCGTGAGTGGCTCAGTTAAGTGTCTGACTTCAGCTAAGGTCATGATCCCAAGATCCTGGGATCGAGTCCCACAACCGGCTCCTTGCTCAGCGACGAGCCTGCTTCTCCCTCGGCCAGCTGCTTCCCCTGGGTGGGAGCTCTCTCTCTTTCTCTCTCTCTCTCTCTCTGACAAATAAATAAATAAGATCTTTAAAAATAAAATAAAATAAAAGTATGTACTGATAGTCATAAAAATTCTTACTCAAATTCTGCAATGTAGTTACTCAGGAATTGGGGAATTTCTTCCAGAAGCCAGAAAAACACACACACACACACACACACACACACACACACACACAGCATACACACGCACACAGGCACACAACTGAGACCATACAGGAAAGATCGCACTAAGAGAAAAATCTGCCTCATGACAGGACAGAGAATGATGGATGATGTTGGGCCTGCTCTAAGGACTGCAGACAAATGAACTGAAGATTCACCTCCTAGTGAAGGGCTCCTCTGAGGCCTGGCTTGAAATTTCTAGCCTTGCCCATTCTGGTCAATGATGAGGGAGCAGAGGCTAGCCGAGGACAAAGCACAGGCTGATGGCCTGGCAACCTCCCCTCCCCCCACTCCTGGGTGGGACACGTGTGATATTCTTCCAGGAGGCCCCCACCAGTCTTAATGTTAATGCCTTGCTAGAGGGAAAAAGAACCTGAACTTGACAATGGCACAGTGCACTATCCTCTGACTCTTCTTTAACAGATGAAAATCCTTTTGAAAACCTCCCTTTTCCTTAGTCCCTGACTCCAGAGTGTATTATCAGCCCCCTTCACACCCCAGTGCAGCCAGGTCCTTGATCCCTCCCATGCTTTGATAAAACCACCTTTTGCACCAAAGATGTCTCAAGAATTCTTTCTTAACTGTCGGCTCCAGACCTCAACCCACAGAACCTCACCTATATTCCAAAACCACACTAGTTAATAAGAAGGCAGTGGGGATGAAAAGCAATGTGCCTAACTCATAAATATTACCATCATTGAATAATCACAGTTTAAGTCACTGTTAATTCTGCTGCAATCTTTCTATGGAAATACTGGAAGGTAAAAAACAAACAAACAAACGAAACACCCTTTAGATATAAAATGGTTTTCTGCTTTATGCACCAACCACATTCATAAATGTCTCAAACTACTGAGAAACTTTAATGGATCCTAAATGTATAAGTAATTCTGGGGGAAATGCTGGCTTTTTCAACAAGTAATGCATAGAATATTGTTAAGTTCATACCTTAACCCGTGTAACTTAAATTCTCTGAAAACTCAATTTCACATCAGTAGAATAGGAGTGTTGGATAAGATAATCACCAAGATGACTTCAGCCTCTCAAACTGTATAATGCTCTAATTACGTGTGACTCCTGGTCGTGAGTTTTCTCACATTATCTCACTGACAACCACAGTGCCACACATTCTAGGAAGCTAAAAATGTTTAATGCATGAGTGGGTTTTAGTTTGCATTGCTTAGATTTAAATAAAGAAACTTAATGAAATATATATATATATACATCCAAAGAGTTATTTCCCACGAAATATCTTTAAAATATGTTCTCCTTATTCCAATTGTTCAAAGTGAAGATAAACTTCAATTTCTTTAACAATAATGATCAATAACAAAATCAAACTATTAATTAACACAGGGAAGATGGAACACTACACTAAAATGGCCTTAGCAATTACTTCTGTTTTGCTCAATAGTGTTGCCAGCCTTGTGCCTTGTTTTCATATATAGCAAATATTCAAGAGATAGCCGAACAAAGATCTCATAGCGGCATGCAATTCAACCAAAAGAGCCATGTGTGATTTATGATCCAAAAGGTACTTAAAAATAAAAAGATGAGGGGTGCCTGGGTGGCTCAGTCATTAAGTGTCTGCCTTCATGTCAATTCATGACCCCAGCCAGGGTCCTGGGATTGAGCCCCACAATTGGCTCCCTGCTCAGCAGGAAACCTGCTTCTCCCTCTCCCGCTGCTGCTCCCCCTGCTTGTGTTCCTTCTCTCACTGAGTCTCTCTCTGTCAAAAAATAAATAAAATCTAAAATAAATAAATAAAAATAAAAAGATGAAAATAGTAAGGTGTCATACTGCCTAAAGGTTTGTGGTTAAGGGGAGGGGGATTCAACTGACTCAAAGCTTGCAAAAGTATAATCGAATTGCAAAGCTTATGGGTTTATAAATTCTTGAAAACATTATCTCTGTTCAACATTGGAATTAGTGGTTTGCAAACGCTTACATAGACAGTTGGATAGGATAATAAAACATAGAAAGGTTGAGGGAGGAAAAAAGAAAATATGTTTATGTTTCTGCATGGTCAGAACTTTCTGAGCAAATTTATAGGAACCTGGGTTAAGTGACAGGCTTGAGTATAAAAGATGAGTAAATGGACAGTGACAACTTTGGAAAGATTGAGGTGGCTCAGTTGTTAAGCGTCTGCCTTTGGCTCCAGTCTTGATCCCAGGGTCCTGGGGTTGAGCCCCACAGTGGGCTCCCTGCTCAGTGGGAAGCCTGCTTCTCCCTTTCCACTCCCCTTGCTTGTGTTCCCTATCTCACTGTGTCTCTCTGTCAGAAAAATAAATAAAATATTAAAAAAAAAAAAAGAAAAAAAACTTTGGAAAGACTGAACTGAAAGATCAGTTTTTACAGATCAAAATGGATTATAACTGAAGCCATGAAGACATGGAGGGGTTGAAAATCTGGGGTCACTCCTCTGCTCCCAAGTCACCTGTTTATATTCCAAAAAGGTAGAACTTAGAGATTTCCTTTCTCTTCCTGAGGAGAATTTATTTACAGTAAGTTGAGTTTCTTCCCCTCTCCTTAAGAGTGAGGCAACATATATATGAGCTCCCAAGTTCATATTTTTTGGCTCCTTTATTGTGGCACAAGAATCCCTTTTTGTGCAAGTGCAGAGTCCATTGGGCTGTCCTGGCATCAAAGAATAAAAGAGAAACACTGGGGCATGGAGAACCAATGCTGTTATTGCTCTAAGTAACAGTAACTCTGATCTCTGCTCCAGAAACTTTCTATTCAAGATATAAGTATAGATATTAAAAATCTATCAGTCTCCAAACAAATGAGAGCTTTTTTGTACAGTTTCCTCCAATTTCTTTGTACTCTATCACAAGGAAATCTTTTTGGTTATTACAATTTTTCTCAATTAGTAAATTTATTTTTTTTTCAAGATTTTATTTATTCATTTGACAGAGACAGAGAGAGCACAAGCAGGAGGAGCAGCAGAGAGAGGGAGAGGGAGAAGAAAGAAGCTTTCTGCTGAGCAGGGAGCCCAGCACAGGGCTCAGTCCAAAGACCCTGGGATCATGACGTGAGCTTAAGGCAGATGCTTCACCCACTGAGCCACCAGGCACCCCAATTAGTAAGCTTATTAATTCATCTATCAATCAATTCCTTTCAATTTCAGCTGTGTCAAATACCTAATTGATTACAAAGACATGCAGAACCAAGCATTGGCATGGAAAAAAAAAAAAAAGCTGATCAAAACAGCAAAACTAGAAATAACCAACCAACTAAGCAAACAAATGAAGCCCAATTCCCTTAACCACAAGATGCCCATGGAAGTGTGTTGTAAAAGATTTATGATTCATGCAGTCAAGAATAACAAAAGAACTTCATCAGAGACTTGAGACGGCATCTGCCTAAAATGTACAGGGACATTTGCTTAGTGGAAGTCTTTGATGGACATCTTTCCCATTGGGAGAAAAGGGAAACAGTGTTTGTGTGAAAATATCTCCACTTTGAGAACTGGAGGCAATAAATAATAACTAATTACTCAATGACATATTTTGCTTAACAGTTTCCACTCATTATAATCAGATCTTTTTTTTTTTCTAGGAAGATCTTTTTCTATCATTTTTTTCTATAAATGTTATTCATATTTAAGCTTTAAGTCATCTGGCACACCTTTCTTCATTCAATACAAAGAACTTGCATTTAATATGAATAATCCGGTCAACTCTTAGTAAAACAATAACAAAAGACCTTTAAAATAATAAAGAATTTTTTGGCTAATCATAACTAAAAGAAGATGATTCAATTTTCTGAGGAGTAAGTTTAACTTATTTTTACTTCTTGGAAAAATTGTGACAAAATAGACGTAACACAAAATTTATCACTTTAGCCATTTTTAACATTCAGTTCTGAGACATTAAGCGTACATGATTGTGCAACCATCATCTTGACCTATCTGCAGAATTTTTCATCTTTCCCAAGTAAAACCTCTTATCTATTAAACAGTAACTTTCTGACCTGCCCTCTGTCTGCTCCTGATAATCACCATTCTACTTTCTGTCTATATGAATTTGACCCCGCTAGAAACTTCATAGAAGCGAAATCACACAATATTTGATCTTTTGTGATTAACTTATTTCACTTAGCCTAATGGCTTCAAGATTTGTTCTTTTTGTAGCATGTGCCAAAATTTCTTCCTTTTGGTAAGGCTATCTAACACTCAATTGTACACAGAGACCGCATGTTATCTATGAATTTGTCTCTGAACATTTGAGTCACTTCCATTCTTTGGGTAGTGTGACTAATACTGCCATAAACATGGGTGTGTAAATATCTGTTTGAATTGTTGTTTTCAGGTTTTGGGGGTTCTACCCAGAAGTGAAACTGATGGATCTTATGTTAATTCAATGTTTAATTGTTTTAGGAATCACCATACCATTTGTCACAGTGGTCACACTATTTTACATTCTCATCAGACTTATACAGACTCACTATGGCTAAGAAGCACTCATATCTCCTCCAGGAGAGCAGAGAGGTGAACATCTGATTGGTTTCTCCTTTGGGGAGACATTCACCCTTGTGTGTCTTTGTGCTACCAATGTAAGGAGGAAACACACAAGGTGGGCAAGAGAGCCCCTGTTCATCATGGGAGCCTGCCCTGATCCTGGAGCCCCAGCCTACAGCCTGTGAGCCAACATCTACACTCATCTCAGACTCCAGTACCCCAGCCGCAGCCCTCCAGGTGCCCCTCTGTGAGATGGAAGGGCCACAACAGATAAACGATGATAACACCATCCAGCCTGGACACTCTGTTCTCATCTATCAGCCCTTTAGCATCACTCACATCCTAAATTGGAAAAACCACATGCTGCCATATACAGAGAAGCCTCAGGCAATGACTGACCTCCTGTTCCAGAGTCATCATCCCATTTAGGATGATTGCTGCCAGATTATCCTGATGTACTTTACACAGAAGAAGCCCAACTAATCCTCACCGAGGCATGACATTGGCTCCAAAGCCAGCTCCCATCTGGAACCCTAAACACAGAATCATGGGCACTAGAAGCAACATCCGACACTCGGCCCAGCTGGGATTTCCATATGGCTAAGGGACTAGTCACCCTAAGTCAATACTGCACAGCTCTTTTGCACAGACTCAGAGCAGGGGCAAAGAAGCCAACCAACATGTCCAAACTGTGACAGTCATCCAGAAACCAGGAGAATCACTGACTGACTTCTACGAGAGGCTATGTGAGGCCTTCCGAGTGTATACCCTCTTTGACCCAGAGGCCCTGGAAATCCAATGAGTGGTCAACTCAGCATTCTTGACTCAATCATACATTGACATTTGCCTTCTCTGGCATGAATGCTACCCAGCTGATGGAAGTATCTGAAATAGTCAAAGGCCTAGCCAAAACCTTAAAAATAAAATGGAAGCTCCATATAGCATATAGATCCCAGAGCTCAGGGAAATTAGAGAATAGGATCCAGGCCCTTAAAAAAAACTTAAGCTAAACTCTGCCAGGAAACTCAATTCCCCTGGGTAGAATTGTTACCTCTGGCCCTGCTCAGGGCATACTGTAACCCAAGATCTCTGGTTAATCACCCTTTGAGATTCTGTATGGCAGACCATCTCCTGTAACAAGCAGGCTTGGAGGAGACCTCAAATAGACTGGAGACTTAGAAATGTCCTGACACCTCCAAGCCCTAGGGAAAATTCTAAGGCATATCTCCCAAAAGGTTTTAGAAAGGATCCCAACCCCATGAGTAACTGGGCCAATCCCCACCAGCAAAAGATTGGGAGAAGGAACTGTTCCAACCCACTTGGAGGGACTCCCATCTAGTAAAGTTGCAGGTATAACTCCCTGGATCCATGATTTGTGAATAAAGAAGGCAACAGCCAACTCAGATCCTGATGATTGACACAGAGCCTGAGACCTGACTGACCTCCTCAAGTTAAAGATCCAGAAGATGAAACAGCAGCCCATAGCCACCAAGAGGGCCTCTGGCCCAACTTGATGCCCCACAGAAACTCGCAGGTGCCTCCCAACCCCCCACTGAGGAGTCCACAAACTTGCTCCAGCCACAAACCTGGAGGCCGACTGGTCAATGCACAGTGGAAGCTTGAGGAACTCAACTGGGGACATTTGGACACTAAAGTCTCGGTGCCACTCTATACCAGTAATAATATAGTAATTGTGACCCTAGAGTTCTCTGTGGGTTTAGCTGAGTCAGCTTCAGTTTTTGGAATTGGACACAGAAAAATTGCTCTAGCCATAGTCTGTATAGGTATAGTGAGTCTTCTGAGTGGAATCCACTGCTTCTTATAACTGTCCCCCCCAGCTCTGAAATGAATCCCCTAATGCTAATGCTGTGGCTGTCAGTTATAGGGCTAAGCTTGGGCTATCTAGATGATGACAAAACTGAGGACAGTCAATCCCACTAGCCATAGGTTATAAGGATGCTAGGAGGCACCATCCACCTGCCATGTATATGCCAGCATTACCACCAACCGTCTTGGTCAAATATACTCAGTACATGTGCTAGAGCCCACCTGGCCCTCTGTCAACACGACGGTCTTGTTAACGTGTCTGATGGCTGGAGGGACCGATGCCCCAACTACTATGCGGCCTACTCCCTAGGGATTCCCCCACCTCCTTCATGACCTCTCACCACTCCTGTCCAGAAGGCCCCCCTGCCCAAACGTTCACTTCCAGTCTCGCTCAGCTACAGCTATTTCCAACACAGGACAGGCTCATGTACGTCGGTGCTTCTTATGCCCCAGGTAAATATAGTCCCCAGTAATCAATCCCTTCCCATTTCCTTTTAGGCCATACATGGATCAAGTGGCCCATCCAGGTCATCCCACTATTGGTTGGACTAGGCATAACAACAGCCGTGGGCACAGAGATAGGAGGAATTGCTTCATCCTCCTGTTACTACAGGCAGCTACCAGAAAATCTCGCAGAAGATATGGAGCAGGTGGCTAGGTCTGTAATGACTACACAAGATCAGACAGACTCCCTAGCGGCAGTGGTACTGCAAAATCATGGGGGCTTAGACCGGGTCACTGCATAAGGGGGAACTCTGCCTCTTTCTAAATGAGGAATGTTGTTTCTACAAGGAATCAGTCGGGTTAGTCAGAGACATGGTCCAACAATGGTAAGATCGAATTGCATGCAGGAGACAAGAATTAACAAGCTCTTGGGGTAACTTGTTTAATGTCTGGGGATGAACTGCATGGCTCCTTCCCTCTGTCAGCCCTCTCCTTCTGATTCTATTGGCAGTCCGTTCAGTCCATATATTATTAATCTTATCAACAATTTCATCAGTTCTTGATGAAATCAATTAAATTGCAATTGCTGGTAAATCAATATAGACCTCTACACCAGTGAAAAGCCCAGTGGTAATGGTAGATGTGCATTCTGAAATAGAGAAGGCATTGAAAAGGGAAAATGAAGAGGAAAATTACCCAGAGCAGGCCTAGGCTGGCAGGTCCCAGAAAATAGAAAGTTACTAGTAATACTAAGAGATACCCAGAAGCCTAGCTTGAGCACGAGATAACAGGCCATTCCTGATTCTGTAGACAGGTTCCCCCATACCCAACCCTGCAAGCTTCCCACAATGCCCTAACCTCTGCCCTAACTGCTGTTCCTGCCTAAAGCAACCCATATCCCCAATTCAAACTCACCTACCAACAGGCAGCACAGCCTTTGTGATCTGACCCCTGCACTGCCCTATAAAAACTCTGTAACCTCCACGAGCTGGGGCCCAGAACTTTGAGTGCAAGCCAGACTGGGTCCACCAGCATAAAATAAACCCGAGTTCGACTTCGCTGAGTGTCGTTCTGTTTCTCACAGTACTGATTTTTTTCCATAACACTAATAGGTAGTAAGGTTATTTTTATTTGCTAGATATCAAGATGTCCTCACTATGTCATGTTTTACTAAGTCATGAGAATAAAGAGTAATTACATCTTACTCTAATTTTTGTGTTAAAGGAATTTGGTGGCAACCACTCTTTTTAATATCTGTGAAAAATAGCCCTCTGATTATTTCTGAATAGTAAATAATTCTTGTTTTACAATATATTATAAATAGCAAGATTTTAAAATGTCCAGTTATAATCTGCTTTATAATTATACTTCAGAAATTAAGGGAATGCATTTTTTTCTTAGTATTTTATAGCATAATTAAGAAAACTGCTAACATGCTGACAGGAGACAGAATTGATCAATATCGATGGCTAACTGTGGACTCGATGTATATATTTAATCAGTCTTCAGGCAAAATACATATCTAAGGAAATTAAATAGATACGCTATAATTATTGTTAACATAGTCATGGTTTTAATTTCACATTTCATAATACTCCTTCAAAACACCAAAGAAAATCCCACCAATATAGGCATGTTACTTAAATCTACTAATTTTTTTCTTTAAACAGGTTATTTACTTTTAGCTCAAGAAACTTAATGAAAAATTTTATTTCAAAAGGCTGTAGAGCAAAGCAATATTTTTATAATCATAACATTTATTTTATATAGTAATTAACACAAGAAAATAAAAATCTGGTTTGGTTTACACAATGAATGTGTAATCATATTAAAAATAACCAAGTTCAATTTGTATTTGAATGGAAAAAGTTCCTGTTGTTAACTCAATTTTTCCTAAAGAATGTGATTGTTGTCCACAGTTCATAATTTCCAATTATAGTGAATTAAAATTCATTTCTCTGCCTCTTACTCAAATTGGTAAATTCTACCAACTCCTTGTAATTTCCGGTAGATTGATTATCACAGGCTTGTATTTCTGCATCCCAGTAAGAAATTTTTTCCAATGTGTATGCCCAGTTTTTCTAGTTCCATCTCCTTTTATGTTTTAATTTCAGCAATATTCAGCTCTGCTTCCTTACACCCTCTGTCTACCAAAAATTCTGAACTACTAACATGAGAAAATATCCTTTTGTTTTCTTACTTCCCTTGTCCTCTGACCAAAGAAATTTTTATTTTTAAAAACTCATCTTATCTATTTGAACTCATGATATATTTTTAATGCTTTACTGATTTGGGGTTATTTTCATTGCTTTAGATCATTTTAGCAGAAAAAAATTCTTTTTTTATTAAGATTTTATTTATTTGACAGAGAGAGACTCAGCAAGAGAGGGAACACAGGCAGGGGGAGTGGGAGAGGGAGACGCAGGCTTCCTGCTGAACAGGGAAGCTGTTGTGGGACTCGATCCCAGAATCCCAGGATCATGACCTGAGCCAAAGGCAGACACTTAATCACTGAGCCACCCAGGGGCCCCTAGAAAAAAAGTCATTTTAAAAAAAGAAACTATTTTCTAACTGACTTCCATTTTAATTTCTGTGTGTTTTTAGATACAGAATTCCTCTAGGGGAAAAAAAAAAAAACAACCCAGATAGTTAAAATGATTAAGATTGTGTTTAGGTCTGTGATATATTAGAAATATAGCAGTGATGGTCTCTAGAAATATGTTTGGTACTATAAAACTTTCATTTTTTTCCCGAAGTTGTTTATTGGAAGAGGCAATGCACTGAAAAGCAGAACAATTGTGTCACAATTTTGGTTCTTCCATTTTCACATCTGTAATTTCCCCAAGGCAACTAACATATATTGCCTTCAGTTATTCATCATTGACAAAAAAATGTTAGGTAAAGAACTTCTATACGTTGAAAAGAAAAAACAAAAAAGAAAGATTAATTTTGAAACATAGGGAGAATTCTTGAACAGCCACTTCACCTATAAGTATAATGAAATAATTGGGTGCCTGGGTGGCTCAGTTGGTTAAGTGTCTGCCTTCGGCTCAGGTCATGATCCCAGGATCCTGGGATGAAGGACCACATTGTCATTGGGGGGAGGAGCATCCCTGTTCAGCAGGGAGTCTGTTTCTCCCTCTACCCCTGTCCCCTGCTCGCGTGATCTCTTTCTCACTTTCTCTTTCAAATAAATAAATAAAAATCTTTTTTTAAAAAGTATAATAAGTATATGAAAATGTATTCAGCATCATTAGTCATCAAGAAATGGTAATTTAAACCACATGATACATTATAAAAACAAACAAAACCCCAAAAGAACAACAATAACAAACACTGGCAAAAATGACAGCCACTAAAGTAACCACAATGTTGGTGGGAGTAAAAATTGTCACAAACACTAGTAAAAAACTGTTAGCAGTTTTAGTAAGGCTGAAGATATTTCTACCCTATGATCCAACAATTCCAACTCCCAGGTTTAGCAAAGACAGATGAGTGTTTATGTCTAATAATAACAGTGTATGAGAATATGTCTAATAATAACAGTGTATGAGAATGTTTATATCAACTCTTGATGTGACAATGAAAAATTTCAAATAGCTAAAATTATCATAAAATGAAGAATGTATAAATAGTATACTGGCTTAAAATATATTATTATACAACAACAAGAAAGAATGAATTATGCTACATAGAACAGCATGGATTAGTACCAAAAATACTGTTGAGTAAAATAAAATTATGAAATTTGAAAACAGAGTAAAATAATCTAAGGTGATAGAATTCAGAATAAAGGTTATATCTGGGGAAAGTTAATGACTCATGGGGGAATAGGAAGGATTCTGAGATGTTTGTAATGTTCCTGTCTTAATCTTAGCAACAATTGCTTAGTTGTATATATGTATAAACATTCATCACATCTGCACCCTTAAGTTATATTACTCTTATTGGATTATACTTCAATAAATGAGATAATAACAATAATGATGCAAAAATATCACTGTGACCTCTCCCAAATTGAATATTCTATGATTCTGTGAATCCCCTAATTATGTCCTATTCTTTCTATTTTCCTTGTCAATGTCTGCATAGTATTCCTTACTTCATGGGCTACCCCATGAATATAAATAATTCTCATGCCTCGTAATTCACTAAAACTCAAATGAAGAATTTGACTCACAGTTTATGTCCTCAAAATTTCCACTGCTCCACTCTCAACTTTATCTTGACTTTTTATTTTTCTTCTCCCAATAAATCTTTATAATTAAGTGTTAAACAGACCGAGGTAGCAATGTCACGCATCAATTGTAAACTGTTTTTCTACATTGGCTTGGGAGAAGAGCATTAGACGATATTAACCCTATATTGATGATATGTTAGTAGTACACTTTTAAATGACTTATATTTATCAACTCTGATTCAATTTTTATCATGTTCTATTGAGGTTTCAGCATCACCATCTGAAAAAGTATTATAGGGGAATAGTATATTTCTTTAAATTGCAATTTATTTCAAGAAAAAAGAATCAAATCCATGTATTTAATTTCTTAATAAATCAAGAAGTGTCTTCTGTGTATTTTCATATTTTACTATTTAAATGATGTTCTTAGAGATCAGTCCTTATTTGTTGGTATGTGTGAATTCTAAAAATAATGAGAATAAAAAACAAAGCTTTAAATTATAGGAAATTCAACACCTTTCATTGATATAATAGAACACAGAGATTTTTTTTTTTTCCAGGAATTTGTCAGGGCACTCAGCTCAGATCAATCCTCACACACAAATGTGTGTTTTGAATCCCATGTTATTTGAAGAGAGCACCTTCTCCATAACAATGTGATAGCACATCTAAATTCTAGGGGATTTTATACCTCAGTAAACATCAATACAATGCAAATGATGATTTACTGGTTTTCTTTTATCTGTGATCTTTTATTCATTGCCTCATGTAGAGCAAATGTGAAACGTAGTCTTTGTTCCTCAAATACAGAGAGAGGGTGCAGAATTCTTGGATTAGCGATCCTTCATTTAAAAAAAAAAATTGAGAAAGCAGGCTTTCAACATTTTTGCAGTTTATTTTATGATAAGACATTTCCAGCCTTTTAAAAAAAATTCTAAAAGCAATGATTTGTCCTGAAGAAAATGAATCTGGTTTTGGTTTTTAAGCGTTATGACCAAATATTTTTCTTTCTCAAAAAAGGATTTTGATGATATAAAAATTAAAAAGTGCCATTTTATTCCATTCAAATAAGCAGAGCTGACATCCTCAAACCTGCTTGAAAATTTCACTTGAGCTGAGCTGGCCTGAGTGGGGAGGCGGAGCCTACAGACCACATGCAGGGGTGCCTTCTGTGAGAAGAGATGGCCCTTAAAGACTCATAGTGTTTAGTATTTCATTTCCAAACATAACAAGTGCTGGGGCTCACATAGTCTCACAGTTCAAGAGCACCTGAATCCTCATCAAAACAAAGCGATTTCTAATGAAGCAAACTCCTCTATATAAATTCCTCCAGCAATTCCCAGATCTCGAGGGGTGTAGTAACAAGCTGCCCCTTCCAGCTCTTAACCAGGGTCACGTTGCTTTCGGTGGCTGTTGTTTTGTCTCATTCTTTGTTTTCATGTTGAGACCTAACGGCTTACCTGTGCTTTCTGCCGTCAGTCCTTTAGAAGTTCTGCCTTCCTGGGGCACCGAGACCTGTAATCACGCGCCACACAGAAAGGGCACACAGACCCCTCTCCTGACCTTTCCGAGTCTGTGGCCTCAGGGTGATCATCATCCTCATACCTAACCCATTTTTTTTTTTCAACAAACTTCCTCCCTCCCTCCATCCTTTCTCTTATTTCTCTTTCTTTTTCTTCTTGTTTTCAATCAGAATTTAACCAGGATCTACTATATAAAACAAACATCATAGTTGTCATTGGGGCTCTACAGGTAAATGCCATAGAGACATTGTCTTCCAAGAACAGTAGTAAACTATCTGTGTTGGCTAAGTAAATGATCACAATTCGTTAAAACAAGGGTTATAATAGAAAGAAACATGTACATCATGACTGCATTCAATCCTGATAATAATACTTTAGAGACGGGTATTCTGCTGTTCATTTTTCTAATTATAAAGGTAATATATGCCTATTGTAGAAAATTATATACATGTGATGACAATAACAGTTATCATTGTTGTTTTCATTACTGTGAACTTCTGTTATGCATTTGCTTTGTGTCAGGCAATTTACTCAGCAGTGTGCATTTGTTATCAAAGTTAAAATTCACAATAAAACTTTGTTGTATTTCCTATTGTTATCTTCAATTTCAGGTGTAAGAAGTGAGGTAAAAAGAGGTTTCAGTTTATTTTATGGTAATTCTTCCTTTGAGTGACGGTCGTTTGATTTAGGAATCTGCACTTCTACAATGTGAATTTCAAACATGAATGTCATTCAAAAGTGTTAATGGACATGTTCTGGTTTTGGCCTTCCTGCAGCCATTTTTCCTTTCCTTTGGCCATGGCACCCTGATATTTGACTCACATGTTCACCCAAGCTTGGAGCTTGCTCTGTTTCTTACAACACTAGGTGTGGGCCTTAAAGCAGCCAGTGATGGCTTTCTCCCCTGAACATGTGAATGGTTTGTAGATGACCATGATACCCAAATCCAGCCAATGTGATCTTGGGTGAAAGCTTCTGAGAAGAAAAATTTATTTCTTTTGCAGAAGTCACCTGAAAAAACACAAGTACTCTTAAGGTGAACAAGGAAGCACTCTGAAGCTGGTGAAAGTCAGGTCTATGTTGGGAAAATCTAGGTTATGTATTTTAGAGGCAAAACATTAACAAAATTGGTAAACTGTGCTACAGGGTCATTCTTTATCTAAACTATTCAGATACACATGCTAAAAATGTCCTTTTACTCTCTAGCCTGTTTGGATTGGATTTCTGTTATTTGAAAACATATATCCTAACCTGATACAGGTCAATAAACAAGGTCTGCTTAAATAGCCCATAGTATGGGTACATACATACATAGACAAAACTGTGCTTTGTATTGTCCCTTCAAAATCTTCTCAAACTACAGTCTTACGGACTTGCTTGATTTGACATGGAACTCTGCCATTTCTCTTCCAAAGGTCATATTGGTAGTGTTAAGAGTTATTCAAATAAAATAGGAACGAGAATCATCTTTAAGAGACTCATGTAATGAACTGTGCCAGTAAGTTTAAAGACTGGGATGAGATGAGTTCTATCCATTTATATATTTATTCAGTTATATTCACGAAGCACTTTCTGTGTATCTGCCCTGGGGATAGAAATTTGAACACAAAGATATAATCTCCATGCTCACAGAATTTACTGTTTTGTTCTCTTGCAACGCACACAGTCTTTAATGACACTAAATGCAGGTACTGTGATCAAGCAATTTAGAGGTTAGCAGGAAATAAGTGTAAAAACAATACAACATAAATTTTTCTAGTAACACAGTCAACCTAGAATACCGAGTGACCTGAATGTTCAGGTTTAACAAATACCCTTCAACTGCATAGACATGAAATGATCGATAATTAGAAAAATGTCACAATGGTTCCATGTTGTTCCTGTAGGAACCTTTGCTACACAGAAGACGTGACATACATTCTACTGTTTTGACATGATGAAGTGTCAAGGGAGTGACATTTCTGAGGTAATGCAAGGCTGAATTATGCTGACTAAAAACTCAGGTTTCTACTACCTGAGCTTGAAGGAATATATGTATAACATTTGTGACTATAAACGATTATTAATTTAACAGAATTCGATTCTTTTTGAATAATGTGAGAAAAAAACTTCTAAATTAGAGGGGAAATGCCAACCCAAAGACCAGGTAATATTTTTTTGGAAATTGAACTCATTGCATCTTTTTTTTTTTTTCTCATTTTAATACTATTATTTCTGAATCTTGTTGAAAATAGATGTTTTTTTTTAATACTGGATCAATGTTAAATAGACCATTATAAGTCAGATATTTCTAATTAGCCTTGCCTTATTTCAGTGGTCATGGTTGACTATTATTGGTTCAATATTATTAACTGTCTGTTTTGTTTGTTTAAATTTTAGATATATTTCAAAATAAAACATGCAAAATATTTTCTTCTATTGTATTTTAAGAGAAAAAATATTTTCTTATATTTTATTTGATAGAAAACTTGATTTATAAAGAATGTGTTATGAGTATCTACCCATTTATTTATTTAATTATTTGAGAGATAGAGAGAGCATGAGTGGAGGTGGAGGGGCAGAGGGAGAAGAGGGACAAGCTGACTCCTTGCTGAATGGGGAGTCTGACGTAGGGCTCCAACCCAGAACGCTGACATTACTTAAGCCGAAGTCAGATGCGTAACTGCCTGAGCCACCCAGACACCCCCCCAATCTATTCATAATTTTTTAAAATTTTATTGTAGGGTTTAAAGCCTACAAAATCTATAATTTCCAATTCTCTGAATTTTTTAGCTTGTGTTTATGAAAAGAGTCAATCATTTCACACTTTTTTTCATAATAGATTGTGAAGTTATTTAATTAGGCAAGAATCAGTTAAATTTGTCAGTAACTGCTTTAAAAATAATATAAAAATGGGCTTTTAATTTTTAAAAACTTGTTTAAGTATAATAGCTTCTAATTACTATTTGGAGGAACTTCTTTAAATTACTACTGATGATAATATGGAGTGTTTTCAGCCTAGATAATATATTTAAGTGTTCTACAGACTGAATTGTCTATTCCCACCTCTCCAGATTTGTATGTTGAAGCCTTTACATCCAGTGACTGTTTTTGGAGATAGGGCCTGTAAGAAGAAAATTAAGGCTAAATGAAGTCATAAGGGTGGGGCCTTGAAAAGATTAATGTCCTTAAAATTAAAGAGATGCTAGATAGTTCCTCTCCCCACCATGGGAGGACAGAGCCAGAACTCAACTATTCTGGAACTCTGATCTCATACCTCCAGAACTATGAGAAAGTAAATTTCTGTTGTTTAAGCCAGTCAGTCTATGGTAATTCGTTATGAAAACCTGAACTGACTGACAGAAAGGGACATTTAAAATGGGCACCGAAGACTACAGCAGAAGAGAAAAGACATAATGAGAATGGTTGCAAGAGTCCTTTCTCTTTATTCCTTAATTCCTTTCTTCGGCAAATATTCTTTACATACCTGCTATTAGTGAGAAAATAGCAGTAAATAAGGCTATGATCCTGGCTCAGAAAAGTGTGTATTTTAATAGGAGGGGTAACAGTAGATTTATAAGATCAGGTAGCTTTAAGTGCTACGGAAAAAAAAAAAAGATTATATATATATATATATATATAGAGAGAGAGAGAGAGAGAGAGTAATGTATTGGCTTAACGTATGACGAGTGCTATTTGTAAAAAGAATTATCTGCTTATTTTTAGAGAGAGAGAGAGCTGCTGTGGAGTGGGGAGAGGCAGAAGGAGGGGAGAGAGAATCCTCAAGCAAAGTCCCCACTAAGCTTAGAGTCCAACAGGGGACTCAATCTATAAGACAACTATTTTAGATATAATGACATAGTTGTCACAGACCTGAAAGAAATGGGGGTAGATATTAGAGGAGAATCATTCAAATACTCTGAAGAAAGGCATTCTGTGTAAATCAAAAAAGCAAGTGCAAAAATCTTGAGACACAGTGGTAGAATACATGTATATCCTTACGACCACCAAGGAGTTGCTATGGAGGAACAAGTGCGTATGTGGTGTGTGTGTATAATGAAAGGAAATAAGGATTGGACAGGACAGACATCATGTTGGCCCATGTAGGCTATGTTAAAAGACTTTGGAATTTATTCCAAAAGTTGTGGTGTAATAGTTTAAATTGGGCATATATTTTAATTTGCAACAGTATAGGATTTACAAAGAAAACTGAAGGACATACAATTGATTTTAAAAATCTGATTTTTATTAATAATAAAGAAATTCACAGAGGCAAAGAAAAAATAATGACCCATAATTTCTTGTTTTTGTTTTGTTTTGTTTTGGCCTTTTAATGTGATGAGACGTTTGTGTGCAGTGAATGAGGCCTTCCTCCAATTATATGATCTAAAAGGCTCTTACCTACAAAAATCTTTTTCTGCTTAACTTTTCTTCATGGTACTTACTGTTTCTCCACAAAAAAACTGTCCTGGAATCTATATATTTATTTCTTTATTGTTTAGTTTCATCTATTTTACCATTAAAATGTAAGCTTCGCGAGGGAAGGATTTTGTGTCTCTTCTTCAGCATTATATTCCAAATGGCTAGATTAGTGCTTATTAAATGTTGAGTGGCTAAATTAATGAATCTCAGCAGTTGAAATGCAATTTTGGTATGTCGATGACAGAAATTTCATAGATAAAGTGAAAGCTTTAATCTAACGGAATATTTGTTTATTTGCACTGTAAGATTTCAATTCCTAAAGGCCTGATTGGATCTGTCTTATTTATGTACAAAGCACCAAGTCAGTACAGCATTTTAAAATAAAAAAAGGGACCTGCTGTAGATAACCTAAAAAAAGAAAAAACATTAGAGTTCACGGGAACATGCCACAAATCAACTTAATTTTTTTTTAGTGGGGGAGGGGCAGAAGGAAGAGGAAGAGATGTGGGTCTCCATCTCACAACCCCGATCATGAGTCAAAATCATGAGTCTGAAACAACAGATTGAACCACCCAGGTGCTCTAACACAAAATATTTTTTGAACTCAAAGGAAAAATAATTTTAAGGACAAAAGAAATTGAGAAGATAACTGTCTGAGGAAACATGCTGCTGTATGTTTGCTGTACAGGGAAATTGAATGGAAGGAGTAAAAAGTCAACTAAGAACATAAGATAAAAAGAGTAAATACGGGGTGCCTGGGTGTAGCAATGACTCTTGGTTTTGGCTCAGGTCATGATGTCAGGGTCATGAAATCAAGTCCCATGTCCGGCTCCACACTCAGTGCAGAGTCTACTTGAGATTCTCTCTCCCTCTCCTGGCCCTCCCACTCCTGCTTGTTCTCCCCCTCAAATAAATAGATAAATCTTAAAAAAAAAAAAAAAAAAAAAGAAGAGTAAATGAAATTGGGGAAATGAGAGGAGATCTACCTTTACTTGGTATTATCAAGTTCTCTTTAAGTTATTTTTAACTAACATATTTATCAATATAATATAAAGCTGCATATGATCCCATTAAGTCTACTTTGAAAGAATATCAACAATAATATTTACAGTACCGTTTCTTAGTTACTGTTGTAACTGTTTCTATAAATTAATGTTTTTAAACTTTTTTCATATTTAATATAGATCACCTAGCACATTTTTTATATTTTCGTATTATTTAATTTTGAGCAAGTTAAAATGAAGTGTCATATTTAAAATGTGCCTGCTAGGTAACGATGAATCCCAACTTGAGCAAAATCTTTATTGCTAATTTTGAGAATAAAATTTTTCTTTGTATTATTTGAACTAGCCAAGATTTCAATGTCACTGGGGAATTAATGCTGGGATGATCTTGGGATTTGCATAGTAATTGGTTTGACACATATGCCATACTGTACAGACCTATGAACACAGATGGTAATAAATATACCAGTCATGTTCCCTGAGATCAGTATAAAAAAATGTGATGAAATTGAATTTTTTTTTCATTCTTTGAGGTTTATAAGTAACCATGCTGGCTAATGAGCTAATTTAGATAAGCTTTAAACAAGAATATAATCATATTAATAGTAATTATTGGAAAGCAGCACGAAATGAAGCTTTTTAGTTTCCATTCCAAGTTTTAATTAGCAATTAAATGAGAAGTTACTTGAACTATGATTAACTTTCAATGTGTTTTTAAAGGTTATATATACGTAAAGTAATTTTGGAAGTGTTGTTCTACATAACAATGTCTCTAAAGGAAATATTACTAAATATGCTTTTAGTAATGAATATTCTAAAAAATATATTTAAACTAAATAGTAGAAATGTAGCATAATTATGAATACTCTTACATATAAATTACACTTTAATAAATGGAACCAGAAAAAGTTGTATATATGAAAGTAACATCTAAATTAATGTCAGTTCTTAAAGAATTAAATAATTTCTGAGTGACATATTTGCTTTTCCATAACTAGAAAATTGTCTGATGGATGGTGTGCTATAATGATTGTCATTTGTTAATATGGAAAATACTCAGTATTGTCAAATAAATCAACAAAAAAATTAAAATACTTTCTCAAACACATTATTATTTGTGATTTCAGCCATAAATTTATATAACAAAATACTTAAGTCCAATGTTATAATGTTACTGTAGATCATATATGAAAGATTAGAAAAGGACAAACAAAATATCTTAACTGTAGAGTTATATCATAGGTTTCAATATTCTTAATAACTGTTAATATTTGAGTGGAACAAATCTACAATAAAGGAAAAGGATATTTAACTGAGAACTATTCTGAAGGTTATTTAAGATCAATTATTTTCAAACAGATTTAATTCATCAGCAAATTTTTTTTTTCAGTTTGTAAGTGGCTTTTCTTTTCTTTTTTTTTTTAAATTTTTAATTTTTTATAAACATATATTTTTATCCCCAGGGGTACAGGTCTGTGAATCGCCAGGTTTACACACTTCACAGCACTCACCAAAGCACATACCCTCCCCAATGTCCATCATCAGCAAAAATTTTTAAAGTAGCACTGCAGCTTAATAGTTCACAATTTTTTGTATGCCTTATGGATGTTCTTGAGTTCTCTTCATATTTTATTCTAAATGTGTATCTCCTTGCTAGCACTTTCCCTTACCAGCAATCCAGAAATTAGAGTATTGTTCTTTTGAGACAAAGTCTGACTTATTTGTCTTTAAAACCTGTTATTATTAGTTCCTAGTACATAAAGAGTGCTCAATAAATGTTTGCTGAATGCAAACATTTGCATTCAGCAAATGCAGCTTATCTACTATTATCTATAAGGGGAAACTTTTCAAGATAATAACTAGGGGTATTCATAGCTTTAAAAACTCAGATGTTAGAAATTCCACCAGTAATTATACAAATTACATAGAATTTGCAAATATCTTTCAAAATACTATTAACCACAAAGTTTTACCAAATATCCTTCCAAGAACTTCCACATACAATGACTTAATAACATAATGTGATCTTAATAATACGTAATACTGGAAAATATTTACATCTCATGGCACCAAGTTAAGTACTAAAATGCTAGCCTAAAGGGGGAAAAAAAGGATCACTTGCACTCTATGATTCCCTCCATCTTCAACAGAGAAAACAGAATATAATTTAATGCTTCTTGATGACTTGGGGTCATTATCATGAACCTCAGTTATGTGACATTTTATTCTGTTACAGACAATAAGACTACAGATGTTGATGGCATGAATCCTGTTATCAAGTTTTAATAGTCTCATGTAATTAGGTGTAAGATACATCACAAAGCAGCAATTATTTTGTCTTCTTCCACATTTTAGTCACTCTCTTTTGTTGTCATTATTTGCTAAGACCCCATAATTAGCTAAGGAAGAAGCTCAGGGCCAGAGCTTGAGTGTTTTGATTGAACCACAAGCTATTTGGGGCTGTGGAAGAAGAGGGAAAACAAAACAAGCCAGGAAGCAAGCTGTATTCAAAAAAGAAATCCTGAGGAAAATACATATCGTACTTAAAATTTTCCATAAACTTGGTTTTATATGTTACACAGTACTTACGATGACCTCTAAAACAGTAGAAATTTCCCCAAACACTGGCAGCTGCACATGGTGCCAGATGTTTTATTTAACAGATTTGAAACTAAAAATCAATTTGGTTGTCATTTATAGTCCTTTTGAGGATTTAACCATAAAATGAATCAATAAAAAGGAGAAGAGTGAGACAAATGAGAATCTCTATTTTACATTAAATGTAAAAGGGAATTTTTCTGTAACATCAATCTATAATTATAATAGAATCTTCTACATAGATAGTTTACAAGTAGGCATACATATTCACAAACTCATAATAAATCTACTTACAGAGATACTTGGTGTGAAAAAAAAACCCTATATAATAGAAATGATATAGTCAAACATTTTTTAAAAGGGCTACCAAACATTTTAATGTGAGCCTTTGAAATCATTTGGCTTCTTTTACCTTTAAGTTTCCAAGCTGGCAAAACATTTACAAATTGGAGAGAATGGCTCATTATTTCTAGAGCAACATTTTTTTTTTTTTTGTAATACCCATAGCCGAGCAAATATTATTTAAGGTGAACAGAGTACCTAACTTTGCAGTTTGCCTGTTATTTTTCCTGCTACTAATGGAGTTAGCCGATCTAATCCCTTTATAGACTTACCCCTTGGGCATTTATGTCAATGTCATCTCTATTCCTTCTATATCATTCCTATGTAGTAAATAACTCTCTGTTGACCTTTACTCTCACTGCCTCCCCATGAAAGGGCATCTTGAAATCTATAGACAAAACTGAAGGGACTAAGGAAGTTGAGATGTGCTGTCATATACACGGAATGTCATCAGGTAGAAGGTGGCCCAAGGAGAATGCTGATCCTCCCTCTTTTTGTGGCCAAGCATCTCAGTGATACTCTGCTTCTAAGTGTTGTCAACTGAGAAGAAATAGGAGCTGTGAGACACGAGAGAGGAAGAGATATTTGTAAACTATTTTTTTCCCTGGGTTTTTCCTCAAAAACATATTCCTCTAGTTCTTAAGTACTTCTTATGCGTTCATCTATGTTTTCTGTAATCTTTTTTTCATGCTGGAATCCAAAATTAAGCATAGTTTACTGAGAAATCTGTAGTTCATGAGGGTGTCTATAAAGGAAGAGAGTTACAGGTTCCTACAAGTTGTTTCTATAATTTCTACAATTGTTTCTATAATTATTGGGTCTCACTAGGTTTTTTTTTTCTTAATATCGTGGTTAAATATTTATTTATTTATATGTATTATATTAATTTACATATATTAATATATAAATATATTTATATATTTATTTATATATTATATATTTAATATATTTATTTATACATTTTTAATATATATATTTATTTATATATATATTAAAATAAATAATGGTTAAATAATTAATTTAATTATAGTTCTCACAGTTTGTTGTGATGCCTTGAGGACCACCACCACACAAATCAAGAAAGGAAAACCTGACAAGTTACCAAGTACATAGGTGCTGGCCTGACCTGGCAGTGGCTTGAACGGATCATCTAAATGGTTGGACTTTCACGTTCATCTGCCAAATTTTCTTACCGGCCTTCGAGTTATAAAAATTTTAATTCCCAGGAAAGATCATGAAACACTGCATCTACTTTCCTCAAATATGTTCTTCCATAGCTTTGGGCACTTACTGATGTCTCTTCCATCTGGAATTCATTATTCTTCACATTTTGGGGAAAGCCTAAACTGCTTCTTCCTTCAGGACTTACAAGGAAGCACTTCTAGAATCCTGAATTAAATACCTCCCTAGATTTCAGGCTTCTGTAATAAATCTGTGGCTCTTGCTCCATCAGGTTTTTCACCAAACCAAAGGGCACTTGCTTTTTGTTGTGGTCAGTGGTGATGGTAGGACTTCTCCCACCTACTGCCTAGATTGGTCCAACATTGTTCATATAGTCATTCTGTGCGCATGCACGTGTGTGTATGTGTGTGTGTGTGTGTGTGTGTAAACACTACTTCCTGAGCCTTTCCCTGGGATGTGCCATTGTGAGATAATAGAAAATATATATATCATCTTTGCCCCTGTTCCTGGCATAGGACTCCTAAAACCCTTGTGGATATCTAAGTGATGCAAACACTTTTGTTCTAATATTTGGTCTTAGACCCCAGTTCCTGACAGAGTTTCTAAATTCTTTGGAATTTCTGAGTAATAGTGTCTTTTGTTATTTTTCTTTCTAATAGTCAAAAATATTTTACTGTTACTATTTTAATTTAATTTTTATTTTATTTTATTTTATTTTAACTTTTTTCTTTAAGATCGTTTTATTTCATCATGAGCAGTGTACTCATTAATTTCTTTCAATCTCCCACCCTTCTTCCCTCTGCTAACCAAGCACTTTGTTCTCTATGTTTAAAGGTCTGTTTCTTTGCTCGCCTCTTTTTTTTCCTTTGTTCTTCTGTCTGTTTCTTAAATTCCACATATAAGCGAGATCATATGGTATTTATCTTTCTCTGACTGACCTATGTCATTGAGCATTATACTCTCTAGCTCCATTCATGTTGTTGGAAATGACAAGATTTCAATTCTTTTTCATGGATAATAATATTTCATCACATGTGTACACCACATCTTCTTTACCCATTCATCTATGGAATAGCTCGGCTATTGTAGATAATGTTGCAATAAGCATAAAGATGCATGCATCCCTTTCAGTTAGTGTTTTTGTATTTTGGTAAAATGCCCAGTAGTGTGACTCCTGGTTTGTAGGGTGGTTCAGGTTTTCATTTTTTGAGGAATCTTCATACTGTTTTCCACAGCAGCTGGACTAGCTTACCCTCCCACCAACAGTGTATGAGGCTTCCTTTCTCTTCACATTCTCCCAACACCTCTTTCTTCTTCTATTTGTTCAGCTACTCATTCTTTTTTTTTTTTTTAAAGATTTTATTTATTTATTTGACAGAGATCACAAGTAGGCAGAGAGGCAGGCAGAGAGAAAGAAGAGGAAGCAGGTTCCCCACTGAGCAGAGAGCCCAATGTGGGGCTCGATCCCAGGACCTTGAGATCATGACCTGAGCTGAAGGCAGAGGCTCATTCTTTAATCATTATGTATCTTCTGTGGTTTTAGCTTTTCTTCCCAAATATAATATGCTAAATATATAAGAAGTACATTTGGACCATATTCCTCCAATATTACAAAACTGGCTAAATCCATATAGATTAAATTCATATAGATTAATATAGAGGTAATATAGATTAAATTAATATTAGAGGTACTCTTCTACTGAAGTTTGTTCTATCACTTGATTTTTTAGTTGTAGTGCTAGTTTCAGGATCTTGCAACAGAAACACGAGGCTCTCTGCAATCTCAGAAAAAACCCTAGTGTTTTTCCTAGTCCTCACTTCCTGACCCCAGCTAGACTTAAGATAACAGTATTACCTGGCAGAGATAAGTCACCATAAATATAAAAACAGTGAAGTTTTCATGAGCTAAATCAATGTTAATAAAGAATAATTAAGATTATTTTATCACTAAATTTGTAAGTTAATATTGTCTTTTCATTAAAAAAATAATTGATGAAGGAAAAAGATAGTAGTGTTCCAATGGCTTTTATTTGGAAAAATAAAATGAATTAATATTGATCAAAAACATAGCCACCATCTTTGGGTCCATCCCATTTTTATTATTGTTGGTGTTAAAATATTACCAGCCTCCAGACCAGACTCTGATAAGGGCTTTTCTAGAGCAGGTGCTGGCTACTGTTCTTGGAGATGAATTTTTGTGGCTCTAATCACAGAAAATGCATCTAAACTGCTAAGAAGTAAATCTCAGAGTGATAAATGCATGGAATTGACTAGAAAATAATGCTTTTCATGTAGTCTTGTGCTGCTTAGAATTATAATATGGGTCTTGTTTTCCAGAGAAAATAGCATTATCTTTTCAGTTCAAAATGAGTAATTTGTGGCCTTAAGGCTCATGTGAGACAAGCTTGCATTCCAGCACTGTTCCTTGACTGAGGCCTCATACGCCTACCAGGAGGTTTCCTGGCATTTGCATTAGACCCCTTACGCGTTACAGCTACTCAGGAGCTTAGTGAAAGAAAAGACACTAATTATATGTTGGAAGAATAATGAAGTCATGTAAAAAAAAGGAAAATTCCTCCATAGATCACAATAGCAAAAGAACATAAAATCCCTTTGAGATATTAGTTAACAAATTTAAGCCTTATCCCACTAACAGCCTTGTGTTGCGTCATTAACTTTTTGCAACTAAAATTGTTTATCCTTTTTAACTAAAGTTTCTTTAATCATAATTTAGAACAAGGAATCCTTATATTTCACGGTACAGAAGAGCAGTATGTTGACTAAGACCATTTGAGAGGAAATTGGAAGATACCTTTGAGTTAGCCTTACCTACTGTATCCGAAAATTCACACATTCATTTTTAATCATTGTGCATCTTGTGACTTGTTTTCTTTTCAAATAAAATATACTGAGTATATTACAAATGCAAAATAATTGTATTCTTCAAATGTTATAAAAATGAGTTACATTTTTATGTAGTGTTTTTAGTTGTTGTACATAATGAATTATTTCAGTTGCCTTAACAGATACCTTTAAAAGTATGAAATCACTGCTATCACTTTAGTGGTGTGAGTTGAACAGGGAAAACTATGAAGAAAACCATTGCCATTTAATATGTAATAAGATTTTTAAAGCATTCTAAAAAAGATAGTCAAGGCAATGTGTTTAAAATAACACAAACTAAACTCCCAGTTTAGACCCACTGCTTTTCTTAATTAGGTGTTAGACAAAAACAATGCAAAAAACTTTTTCTAGGAATATATATATATATATATATATATATATATATATATATATATACCTGGTATCTCTAACAATAAGCATTGGTTAAGTGATTAGAAAATGATTTTTTTAAAAATCTTCAAACTATTAGTGCTGTTATCATTCTAACATTATAACTGACCTGTTCCACACCAACTTTGATAAATCTGTTCTTTAATAAGTCATCCTGCGATATGTGTGCTTTGCTCTGAGGCCGTGGCATCTGTTCAAGTCTCCCTAGCTTCGTTTACAGCTCACAATCTCGCTCTTTTTCTGCCTCTGTCATCCCCAATCAAAGCGATTATTATAGCGTTGCTTCTTCAATTTTCTGTGTCTGGGTTTCCTGCTATCACTCTCCTATAGCAGAAACTAAAGCGGAGAGCAGAAAAAGGCTCAAGATAGATTTTCACCCTATGAGAATCATTTCCTCTTATCAAAAACAGCCTCCTTTTCCCTCTGCCTCTCCCTGAGAGTCTTCATTCCATGACTGAGGTGGATTACAGTCAGACAGTTATTTAAATGCAAAAGGTTTTCTACAATTTCTTCAGACTCCTAAGGGCAACCCACGATTTCTCTCACCTCAAGATTTTTTTAACTTAACTCTGTGAATGGTGCTTTGTGAGTTATATAGTCTTTTGTCAACCCCCTCAAGGGGCTAACAGTCTAGGAAAAGTAGAAAATGAATTTTAGTAAAAACCATTTAAACATGATTTAATAAAGATAGAGACTAAAAAGAAATTAAGGACAGTTATTATTATTATTTTTTTAATTAAGGGGATTTTGTCCACTGACACAAAAGAATTTACTTCAACCATACCACTGGTAAAATGTTTTTGTATTAGTGGCGTTGTTTTTTTCTTTTTCTTTTTTTCCCTCTCAAACTTTAATGCATATAGAATCATCCAGGAATGTTGATAAACTGCTGATTCTGATTTGGTAGATTTTGCAAAGGTGAGACCTAAGATGCTGTTTTCTTACACACACTCTCAGGCTGTCAGGTGATGCTGAAATTATTGGTCTAGAACTACACTAAGTAAGATAATAAAACCTTGAAAAAAAGAGGCATAGGTAGGAATTGTATTAAGAAAGGAATCTTTGGACGGGGTTTAAAAAAGAAGACCAGATTTTTGGAGATTTTGCTGCCTCACAAAGCAGGAAGGAAGCTTTTTAAAAGATACCAACAACAGAAAACAGAAAAGAACAACAGAAGAGAATGAATCCTGCCAAGACAAAATAAAACACAAGAGGTAGACGCTAACATTAAGTATAAGTCACACAGAACTACCAGAATCTTGGAAGGAAGACAAAATATCGTCATAATCAGTATAGCATAGTAATCCTGCAAAGTTACTACACTGAAAATGTCTGCATACAAAAACAGGGCCAAACCTAACTTGCAAATACGTGGCAGCAAATTACAGGGGAGTGACATCTGTGAGCCAAAAATACGAGGGGATAATGCAAGCGCAGTGTCCCACTACCACGTTTACACCGCTGAGTTTCCCACATTTGCAACCGAACTGCAATGGAGAAATCCAGCCCCTGGGAAAATCGTCCTCATGATTATGGTATCTCTTTCCTAGGTAAGTATCCTGTTTTTTTTTTCTTTTTTAATGAAATGTTGTTTTGATTAAAGTGTTCCTTAATCAGAGTTGATGTTTCATGTTATATAAAGGGCATCGATAACAATGCAATTGAGCAATGAAATAGAGAAGCCTCAATATGGTGTCCTTGCTCAGACCTCAATTTGGGGCTTGACCAGAATATTCATTATACTCAATGCAAATTCTGATTCCAAAATAGGCTGATTGTTCTCTCACAGAGGTGTGGTCTGCTTTAATAAGCAGGGCAAAGCAAAAGGAAAATAAAAAAAAAGCAATTAATGGTTTCCCCTAGATGTTGAAATAGAGAAATTCTGTTTAAACAAAACAAAACCCTAGGATGCGAACATAAAATTGTAGTGGAAATGAATAATCAGTAAATTCTTTTTTACTTTCTATTATCCTTAAGAAACAGATCTTTTGCCCTTTGGAAAATCTTTTGCTTTGGAAAAAGTAACTTTTAGGAAATCTATCAGTTGTTTCACCCGTTCTTTTATTCATTCACAGCACAAATATTTGGGTTCCATTGTGCTAACTGTGGGTAAGATTCAGGACCTAGCCTTAAGCAGATTGCAGTGTTGTTTACTCAAATGTAAGACATTAAAGAGTATATTAGGATTTACATGTGACTGCCAACTGAGGCTTGCTCTGTAACACACTACATACCACTCCCTTACTGAAATTAGTTTTGGAACTCCTCAGAAACCTTATATATAAAGCAGAGGAGAATGGAATTATGTTTTACTAAGGCAGGGTCCCAGAATCATATACTCCCATATTTTCATTAGATATCTGGCGCAAGCTTTTGAATCATTTGAGGAGTATTTAACAAAAAGATGAGAATTTTTCAAAAGGATGAGAAGAATAGGGTAAGGGGAAACAAAAAGAAAATCCATTTCCTTGGGGCTGTTCCCTCCCTGGGCCGGGTGTTCTCAGGGAGGAAACAGCTATTCGGACCAAAATGGACGAGTGTGCATGGGCCCCTTGGTGGAGGGTCAACAGCAGCCCCAAATGACCCTGTAGTAGGGGTGCCTAGCGATAGATACATTTTTTTTTTTTCTATTCTTGAAGGCGAAGAATAAATTTCTGGTTCTCTGGAAGATCTTTTGTTATAGCTACTGAACCTTTTTCCTGCCTTCTTCAATTACTTCGTGTCATAAAACAACACTCGATTTTAGCCTAAGCGTCTCTTCATTCTTTGAGAGTTGACCATTATGCTTTTATTTTCATGAGCTTAGCCCTTCTGACAAATAATAAAGCTAGCCGTGGCTTGAAGAAGGATGTGGTGTGGATGTGAATACCGAGGCAGGAGGAACAGTGTTGTATCTGGTAGATTCCGACTCTGATTAATAACTGATATTCTCTGGGGTTCTTCGATAGTCTCCCTGTTTTGCAATCTCTTCTCCTCCTCCTTGCACTGAGGGTACAGAAAGGAGACCCCAGTGGCTGCATTTCCTCTCCCTTAACTCTGTCACTAGGGACTCAGGAGGGGAATTCAGGCCTTGAGAGCCCGCAGTGTCTCTGTTGCTTCCTCAGGCCAAGGAACTCAAACTCAGCTGTTCACCTGGTAAGCTGCCTCCAGCTTCCTGTGTTTTTCTTTTGTGGTTTAGTGTTATTTTCCTACAATTTAGTTTTTACTTTTTTTCTTATTTTAACATTATTTCACCTACTTAACTGCATTCCGGAGTTTTTGCTAGTACTCCACTCTGAAAATATTTATTGCTAGAAAACTCTCAAAATTTCCCAGCATCCCGTATTTTCGTTGTGTGTCAGCATCCCCAAATGCACCTAGAGCTTCCTCAGTCTCTTTCTACCCAACATTTAGCATAATGGCCTAATTACATGCTTGGTACGATAATAAGAAGATTATTTTAAAAATCTGAATCTTGAAGACATTATGCTTTCCCTAGGTGGATAATATTGGAAAAAGTAATCTTGGAAATGTGAAAAATAATCATAGAAAAATAGCTTCTCCTATGTTTGTGTTTCTGGAGTGTTCATCGTGTTCACTGTCTTATTACATAGAGGCTAAAAGATAAGGGTTTATTTTACATGCCTAAAAGCATTTTTTGACTTTTTTTGTTGTTGTTTCATACTGGCTGTTTAACACTCTAATGAAAGACATCATGCTTCTTAACACAATTATTATATGGAACTATTTGTTGAGGTATTTCTTCAGACTGTAGATCTGGGTTCTGGAATGATCCATGACCTCCCCACTAGATATATAGGTTTAAGTTCAAGTAGGTCAGGACAGAAGGACTCATTCCACGCTTCAATGACTAAAGAATGTATGAAAAATAGAGAGAAAATCTCCAGGTTTAGACAATACCCACATGTCTGAAGGTGTCATAGGGCAGCCCAAGTTTTTCATATTACTGATAAAAACACACAGGTGAAGGAACATCCATTTCATAAGGACATTGTAAATATAAATAGGTTTGTTTTGAAAATACGTTCATGTTACTAATTATATTGATATTTTTCCTGATAGAGTTGCCAGTCTTATACAGCATCATATACTCCTATATGTACACATGTACACTCTCAGAAATCATTTATCCTTAAATAAAGATCAACATTAATTTAAATTAACTGTTTGCCTACAACAAGGAGGCATCTTATGGACTAGGAAAATGTGTGATTGTACAATAATTTTTATCAATAAATATTGGCTTGGTGCTGCTGCTTTGATGAACTCCTTATGACTTTTCCTCAAATGTAGATACCCAACCTTTATAATTTGAACTGGTATAATACTAATTCTTCCAGACGCACACTCCCACAGTTTTCAGTTGTATTTCTATTATAACACAATATCATGATATAATTATTTGCTTACATGTTTGACTACATTCAAAACTGTGAATTTCTCAACGCAAAGGTGACCTATTTATTGTTGTATGTATAGTAATTAAGAAACACAACAGACAATCCACAGAAGTTTGTAGAATAAATGTAGAAATGAATGAATGAATGAATGGACTAGACTTGAGCAAGTAAATTGATTTCAGGTATTTAATTCTTTGAAAAGGATTTCAGGCTATATACGGCCTTAAATGTACATATACTATTAAATAACAGAAATTCAACCAATACATTTTAAAGATCTAATTGGCTTTATTAATCGATTCTTGAATCAGGCAGCATCCCATCTAGCATATGAAGGGGAGCTTCAAAGGGTTCGAGAGAAGGTAAGGTTTTTAAAGGTAGAGAGGCAATGGGAAAAATTATTAGCAAAGAAGCCATTGTTTTAGGCAATTGCCCTTCTAACAAGGATGAAAGGAGTCATCAGTAATTTCCTAGTTCTAACCTGGATATTCCCATGTTGACAGGCTAACGGCTCCATTTCTGACAAATTTTAACTGTAGTTAGGTTAAGTATTAAGTCTCAGTTTACTGACCTGGGGCCTTAACCTGAGTAATGCCATTTTGGACCTATGGTTTTCTTTTAAAAATAAAAACATGTGTAAATATATGTATATATTTTCACACACACACACACACACACATATACAATCTGAATTCCTATAATGAGCAGACATTAGGCTTAGTGCTTTATGTACAAGCTTATTGATCCTCACTTTATATATGAGAGAAATGGTCCAGAGAGATCAGGAACTTACATCAAGTCACATAGATGAAAAGTGACTTGCAAACTATGATTGATTGATTTCAAGACTTGTTAATTTTTACTATAGAATGATTCTAAAGTTTGATGTTCTCCACTAATATTATATGCTGATAGATAAAAATCCTCTGTAAAAATAAGTGTATAAAATCTTAACTCCCAAGAGACTTTGAAGTCCAAAAATTAATTAAAGAAGTGTGTCTGTAGTTGAGAATGAGAAGCAACCTTAAAACAATAAATCTTCTGGGGTGCCTGGGTGGCTCAGTGGGTTAAGGCTCTGCCTTTGGCTCAGGTCATGATCTCAGGGTCCTGGGATTGAGCCCCTCATCGGGCTCTTTGCTCAGCAGGGAGCCTGCTTCCCCCCTTTCTCTCTGCCTGCCTTCCCCCCTTTCTCTCTCTGCCTGCCTCTCTCTACTTGTGATCTCTGTCAAATAAATAAATAAAATTTAAAAACAAACAAACAAAAAAACAATGATAACCCTTCCTAGAAACAATAGAGGAATTATAAAGAGAATTGAGACAACAGAGACATTGTTTATTTTTATGAGGAAAATGCTGAATCAAGGACTTTGTAATAACTATTGAAGAGAAAGAAAACATCTGTAGCTAGGCTTTTTCTTTTTAAGTGGTATGTGACATTTACTTTTGATTAAAGATGAATTGAGTTGTAGTATTGTGTTCTTTTATTAGTTGAGCATCTCATATGCACAAGAATCTTCCCTATGTGCTGGAATACAGCAGTAATGTAAAAACTAAAATTCTTTGTCCTAAGAGATTTTATATTTTTTCAGTAAAGAAATCCATTAAATAAATATCTATGCAAATATTGTGATGCATATTCTAATATGAAAAATATGTATAGCATTGTAGGACACAAAAGTGGGAGAAATAACATAGTCTCGGGATCAGGAAAGTCACTTAGTGGAGAAAATATTTAAGCTGAAATTGCAGGAGATTCTAGGAGTCACATGTTACCCGATATCTGCCTATCAGAGTCTCTGCTTTTAAAAGAGCTCAGCGGCCAAGGAAGGGTCCCTCCCCAGAGCTCTGTGTCCTTGTTTCTGAACAGACAGAAGGAGTCACCCGGGGCCCCTGGAACAGGGAGGGAGAATCTGGCCCCAGAGCCCTCTCTGATGGGGCCTGGGGAGAATCCTGGAGGGACAGAATGTAGCACTGGTTCATAGTCTAAAAAGTATATGTTTATTAAGGAAATGGAAAAAACACGTTGCCAGTTGAGCTTCTGGAAGAGAACAGGACCAGTTTCCATTCTTCCAATTTCTACTCTTTGCCTGGATAATTACTTCACCTCTCCAAACCTCTGTGTCCTTCTCTGTGATGTGGGGTAGCATGGCTTCATTCCTCAGGGCATGGATGCAAAGATTCATCGAGATCCGTCATACAAAGCTAGTTTAAACTGATACTATCACTATCATCATTTTTTCTTAAAGATTGAACTTGTTTTTCTCAACATTATGCTAAATAAACTTTTATATTTACTTTCTTAAAAAAAAAAAAAAGAGCTTCAGTGAAATTGCTTTTTATGTGTCCATGTTTAAAGCAAAAAAGAGAAATCGTCTCCCTGCTCCATACCCATTTTCATGAAAATCCTCTATTTGTCTTTTCATCTATCTATCAATCTACCTACCTACTCATCAAGAAAGAGAGAGAAAGAAGGAAGGAAGGAAGGGAAGGAGCGGGGGAGGGGAGGGAAGGAATTGTAGAGGAGGCAGGTGGACTCAATAAGAAAGGAAGAAGACAGCAAGGAGGCCAGTGGGATAAGCATCACTGAAAAATGAAGTCTTGACTCTTGCCTCATGTCTTACAGATATGCAGATGTGTTTTATCTTTTTGTCCATGCTATCATTACAGGTAAACACACACACACACACACACACACACACACACACTTGTTTCCAAGATCAAAAAGTGCTTTTCTCCCCATTGTCTAATTATAGTCCAACTAAGGTATGGCAGGATTAGAGTCCACAATTCAAGTAAATTTAAATGGTCACACTTTTGATTCATCTCATTTTCATTTCCAGAGAACAGCTTCCTCCATATTTGATTTATATTTACATACAGTTTTGTTAATCACCTCTGTGAAGCTTAATCCTCTTTTCAAATGAAATGGCAGCTTGGTAGAACTAACAATCTATCAGCTTATGAGAGCCATGCTAAGAGGCAAGCAGGAAGATCCTAGGGAAGGGAAGGAGACAGGAATGCAGCCCAGCCCTGCATATCACACAGTCCTGCCTATGTTGTAAGGGCTTCACTGTTTAAGGCAGAGGATTTTTCTCATCTGCAGAAATGAACTGTGCTCTTCAGGCATGCCGTATTCATTCTGGTATCATCAGCAGTGTTCATCACTAATCCATATATTCTGAGGCTGAATGTAAATTACAGATTTTATTGTTAGAACAGGTTTTTTGTACTTATATTTGTCTTCACTACGATCTCTTTGTATCTTTAGCTCATTGACAGTTTCGTTGGCCCATCAACAGCACGAGGGAATTTTCATCACAATCACTTTATTCATTGATAAGAATTTCTAAAGATAGCTCTATTGATCTATCATGTGAGCAAAACCCTTAGGAAACAGAGAAGATGGGATTTCTAAAGTGCTGCAGTTATTTGAAATATAGACAGAGAATGAAGACTTTTATCTTTCTTAAACGTTTTCACCATCTGAACACAAGACTTAAATCTTACATAATGGCATAAAAATTCTTCTCCTCTAAATAATTTATGAAAAAAATCCTCTGGAAGCACAGACTTTGAATGTATATGTACCATGAGAAGCAGTCCATTATTCATTCTTCTTGCAATTCTACTATAGAGGAAAAAAGGTTATTATGTTAGAAAAGGAAACAACAATATATGACAAAAAGAGTGAAAAGAAATTAAGTTTGACAATGCTGCTAAACTAGTTTTGGGTTCCTCATGTCTCATTTTACATAGAGTGAAGTCTGTGTCAGAATCTCATCAGCGCCAGTGGATGGTTTCCTGTGGAGTACTGACAAACAACACAGCTCTCCGTCTTTTCTTACTTCTACTCCTCTTGCGTTTATTTTGGAAACTATTATGCAGACACTGTCTTCTTTCTGTTATCTTCCTCTGAAAGAATATTAAACAGTTACATGTCAAATTAGAAATATATCATATGTTCAAGCCCATCATCAATACTTATCTCATATTTTGAATTTATTTCCTTATAGTGTTTTTCCTGAGAAGCTGTTTCTTACTGCTCCTTAGATGTTTTGCTTATTTTATTTTTTCATTATGCTCCATCTGCAGTGTCTTTTCCATTTTTAAGGTAAATGTATACATTTTCTTTTTTCTGGCTCAAGAGTTCCTGAAACAAAATGTGTAACATTGACGGGTAGAATAAAGACAAGGATTTCTACTTTCAGTACCAATCCAGTGCCTATATATATTGCAGGTATGGTGAAAATTAAGTACATTGTTTAAGTACATACCAGCTCAAAACATTCATTTTTTTCATTCAGTTCTCCACTTTCAGTAAATAATAATTAGACCATACTGCTGGACAATGTACGGGATCCAATTTAAGGTTCTTAATGGGTCAAATTAGGCACTTAATTTGAAACCAAATTTGGCTTATTAATTAACATACATCAAAATGGTCCATTGTAAAATGGACCCACATATGACTTTTAGTTCATTTCTACAGCTACTTATGTTGAGTTCAATTAGCCCATCAAGAAATAACTATTGTGTGCCAAGTTTTATAATTAGTTTATCTATTGAGTTTGGTTAGAGGGGAGGACAGAGTAGTTAAAGAGACTGACATTGAAAAATAGAAAGATGATAAGACAAGACAAGAAAAGAAAGAGAAGGAAAGAAGAGAAAAGAAAGATGAAAACCACCTGATCCATGCCTTGAAATATGTAAGATCAGTTATCTATGTGTGAGCCAGGTAAGTACTGGGGCATATGATTAAATGGGTGTATACAGCTTTCCAGTGCTTGCCAGATTGACTATGAAGACTTGAACAAAGTGAGTGATCGACACAGTCCAGCAAATAAACCTCAGAGGTGCTCTGAAGGGGAAGAATCGTGCCAGCACTCAAGAGCACATTTTAGGCAATTCTCTGCGGGGTCACATTGACATCTTCTTCTGATGTTCTTGTCTTGCAGAATTATCCATAAAAAAATTATATGTTGATATTTTATCCAATTTTAGAACATATGTATGAATGGCATTGTTTTGGAAATCTAGAGAAAGTAAATGCTCTTATTTTTTCTTTTGAAGTATGAAGTATTTGGCTTGAAATTGGTCATTGACAGAAGTATAATGTTTGAATTAATAAATATAATTGATAAAAACACTTAAAGGACATATTTTTGATGGAATTTCCAAATGTTTTGCTTCAGAGTGGAGTAGTGGGAACACACCAACTTTGAAGACATTCAAATAGACATGCAGTATTAACTCATTTAATTTGGGGATTAATTAGATTAGTTAATCTCTTTGATAATAATTTACTCTGTCAGCAGAATTCAAATCATATTAGTTGCTTCTTTGAATTGTTCTGTGAATTGAATAAGGTAACACTTATACTATTTGTGAATCACTGAATGCAAGGCTTGAACTGTGGTAGGTGCTAAAGGAAAGGTGCTCGATTGATGATTATGATGATGATGATGTTGAAGAATAAGATGCCAATACAAAAGCTGATAAATTCTGATGGTGAAGATTCTCAATAAATATTCTATGATTTCTTTAGAAAATATCACATTGACTTAATGCAGGATTCTAAAGTGTGGTAAGTAGGAGCCACAGCTGGGGTCAATTTCAGAAGTGTCGTAAGTAGATTTAAAATTCACAAAATGAAATAGTAATTTTTTTAAAAGGTTGTATTTATTTATTGAGAGAAAGAGAAAGAGAGAAAGCTTGCACAAACAGGGGTAGGGGGTAGAGAGAGGGAATGAAAACTCAAGGTGACTCCCCACTGAGTGCAGAGCTCCAGCCCAAGACCCTGAGATCATAACCTGTGCTGAAATCAAGAGTCAGACATATAACCAGCTGAGACCCTAGGGGCCCCACACAATGAAATAATATTATGGAGGAGAAATTACATACTAACATTTGGATTTCCTTGAAAATAAATCCCATTCAAGTGGTGAGTTGAAAGAAAAAGAGAGAGGAGGAGGGATGGAAGATGGAGGGTGGGTCGGGGAGACCAAGTAACTGAAAAAGGAAGCCAGAAAATAGGCAAATATATACAGAATAGCCGCTAAATTGACTTAAGGAATTTCCCTAAACGATGTTTTGCTTTTGGTTTAGTACATTTTTAGTGAAGAAATTTGTCCTGTGGAATCTTAAAATATCAGTGATCACTTGATTATGTAGAAGAAATAATATAGAAGTGTATAGTGATACTTTGGTAATATATAATTGAACTATCTTAAAAAGTCTTGGTGACATTTAATGATTATCAAAATACACTTCAATTACTTGACATGAACTCTCAATATTGCCTTCAAAAGAAGAAGATCATTTTTTTCTCATCTTCTAAGCTTTATGATTCTTTGAAGAAATGTTAGCTTTAATATATAAAGTAATCTTTAAGGCAGGTTTGTTGTATTGTAAGAGTAAGCTTCCCTGAAGGAAATGCCAGAGATCATATGCCGCGATATTGAAGAGCTTATTTCCTGAAAGTCTGTCAAGAATTTCTAAGAAATGTGTGCCCTTTTCTTAACTAAACCAAGAGTGCTTGTTCTAATGTAGAAAATAAGCCAGTCCTGTATTTTGCACTGTGGAAATAAGACAGTAAGGATTTTTTAAAAACTGTTTTTATAATCTAAGTAATATTTAAAGTACGATTTTTTATTGACTTAAAGAATTCTTCTGTAAAAAGTCTTGAACTGTAAAAACATCAGGGGACGTCTGAGTGGCTCAGTCATTAAATATCGAACTATTGATTTTGGTTCAGGTCATGATCTCAGGGTACTGATATCAAGCCCCACATTGTGTCTCTGGTGACCATGGAACCTGCTTAAGATTCTCTCTCTCCACCATCAAAAAATGAAATCTTGCCATTTTGGAATGACGTGGATGGAACTAGATGGTATTATGCTAAGCAAAATAAGTCAATTAGAGAAAGACAATTATTGTATTACCTCTCTGATATTGGAGAAGCAGAGGTCATGTGGGTAGGAAGGGGAAAAATGAAACAAGATGGGACCACAGAGGGAGAAAAAACATAAGGGACTCTTAATCTCAGGATACAAACTGAGGGTTGCTGGGGTTGGAGAGGTGGGGGTGGGGGAAGGGATAGGGTGGCTGCGTTATGGACGTTGGGGAGGGTATGTGCTATGGTGAGTGCTGTGAATTGTGTAAGACTGATGATTCACAGACCTGTACCCTTGAAGCAAATAATACATTATATGATAATAAAAAAACCATTAGCATATTTTTATACTTTATAAGGAAAAGACATTCTTCAGCTTTATGTTTTAGTGATGTGAACATTGGTTACATGGCATTTCCCTCTCTCTCTCTCTCTCATGCACACATGACCTGTTATCTGGGCCTATATGATACTACTATGTGATATTAGTATAAATAATGTAAATATTATACAATTTAACACATAAATATGTATTTATTGTATACATACAATTTAACACATAAATATGCAATTTAATACATTAAATATACATTTAATACATATATTAAAATATATGTAAGTGAGTGTGTTTTTTACATTTTTCTTTGCCATGGTAATCTCAAAATCTTTGGTATCCACTAAATTGCATTTCCTACTTCTGATAAAAATATTCATTGGCAGTTCTGTTATTTTTTAAAATGATAAATTATTTCAAAATTATTTAAATGGTATTGAAAGGATATTGTTTTAGATGTGAAGTAATGAAATTTTATTTGGGTGATCTTTTTTAAAAATTATTGTTTTCCTTTAAAAATCCTTTTTGGGTCATAACTTGATATTACAAATTGGGAAATGACATCCTTACTTATTAAGAAAATTACCAGAAAGGAACAATGTTATCTATATTGAAAAGCCTTAAAAATAATTTAATGCACAGTGTTTTTCAGAATACATTTTCTTCAATAAGCCTTTGAAATATTTAATGAACTTGAAAAGTATTTATAAATGTTGAATACTGCAACCTGTTGGGGTGAGCTTAGTCTTCAGGTTTTTTGATGTCTGAGTTCCCTTTTATAATATGAATATGAATGTGTTATAATTGTTGGTTTTGTTGCCACAATTGAATTGATTTTTTTTCTTTTTTTTTGTATTTGTATTTCACATATATAATGCTGATAATAAAATAGAATTTTGATAATATTACTAACACTATTTGAGTCTCCACTGTTTCCAAGATATTGTCTTAGGAATAGAAAAGATTGAAAAAGATACCAGGCTTAAGACATTATAGGGTGTTTGCTTTCAATAGAATGCTGTAAGATGTAACAATTGAACTGTTGTTCTATGGGAACTCAGCAACTAATTAATTTTTCCTCAACATTTTGTTATACATTCTACTTCATAAATCTGAGACCATTTTGCTTTTTTACCATTTCTATAGTATTCAATACTAATTGGTTTATGGTCAATAATCTTGTCTTTTATTGGCTCTTTGTAATGCTGGTGGTGAATGCTGGATTAATATAAAAATAATTGAAGACAAGGGCCACCTGGGGGGCTCAGTCAGTTAAGCATCTGACTCTCAGATTCAGCTCAGATCATGATCTCAAGGTTGTGAGATCAAGTCCTTCATCAGGCTCTGTGTTCAGTGTGGATTCTCCTTCAGATTCTTTTTCTCTACCCCTCCACACTTGCATGCATGCTCGCTCTCTCTAATAAAACCTAACACATTTTAAAAATATATTTATTTATTTGAGAGAGGGAGAGAGTGTTTGTGAGTGGGGCAGGGGCAGAAGGAGAGGGAAATGATCTCAAGCAGATTCCCCGCTGAGCGTGGAGCCTAATGTGGGGTTCCATCTCACAACCCTGACATCATGACCTGGACCAAAATCAAGAGTCAGACCCTTAGGGGCACCTGTGTGGCTCAGCGGGTTAAGGCTCTGCCTTTGGCAAAGGTCATGATCTCAGGGTCCTGGGATCGAGTCCCGCATCGGGCTCTCTGCTCAGTGGGGAGCATGCTTCCCTCTCTTTCTCTCTGCCTGCCTCTCTGTCTACTTGTGATTTCTCTCTGTCAAATAAATAAATAAAATTAAAAAAAAAAAAAAGAGTCAGACCCTTAGCCAACTGAGCCACCACGTGTCCCTGCATTTACATTGTGTATACCTACTCTATTAAGGGAGATACTTTCATCCATGTGTTTGTCTCAGTTTATTTTCAAATTACACAATTAAACATTTTAAGAGGAGTGGTACTATTTTGATAACAATGTAACTTTTTTTCACTTTTTAAAAATTAACGTATAATGTATTATTTGTTTCAGGGGTACAGGTCTGTGAGTCATCAGTCTTACACAATTCACAGCACTCACCGTAGCAAATACCCTCCCCAATGTCCATCACCCAGCTAGCTCATCCCTCACACCCCCTTCCCTTCCAGCAACCCTCAGTTTGTTTCCTGAGATTAAGAGTCTCTTACGGTGTGTCTCACTCTCTGGTTTCTCCTTGTTTCATTTTCCCCTCCCTTATGAAATCTTGCCATTTACAATGATGTGGATGGAACTAGAGGGTAGTATACTAAGTGAAATAAGTCGATCAGAGAAAGACAATTATCATATGATCTTACTGATAGGAGGAATTTGAGAAACAAGACAGAGGATCCTAGGGAAAGGAAGGAAAAACACTACAATTCATTCTAAATGAAAACAGTGGAACAAATGGGTAAAAATCAAAACACAGTAAATAAGCTATATGATAAATTATTATTTTAAAAATCTCAAGTAAAGAATACCAATCTCAATATATGACACGATGTTTTCATTCTATTTGTTGTTAATTAATTTTTGGCACTTCTATAAAGTTTTTCCAAGTTTCACTCAGTAAGCATAAATGCATTGCACGCAAATATGCAAAGTATCATGCAGACATTAGGTAATATGGTAATGACTAAATTACAACCTTGTTATCGAGGAGTCCACAAGATAATAGGAGCAATTGTCAACAGACAGGTCACTGAAATACTACGTGGCACAAAATAAAGCATACAATGGAGGAATTTTGGAAGAGACAATCAGGTGGAGGAGGCATATAAGATAAGTACTAAAGGACACATACAAATTAATAAGGAGAAAGAACAGTGTTGGGGAGAGGAAACACAGCAATGAGGGAGAGCAACACGTCTGCAGCTCCAGAATAAAGGAGAAGAAGACACTGGAATTAGAAATTGTGTTAAAATTAAATGAATATTTAAGTGAAGGCCATTCTCTATCATCCTTGGTCATTTATCCTGGAAAGAATGCGGAACATCCTGAGATTGCAAAAAGGAAGTGATAACCAAACTAATATATTCTAGAAAAGTTTATTACTGTTGAGTAATAAGCATACTGAGCGTTTATACATGTCACTATACTAGGTCAGCAGCATTTGAATTCTTTGTAGGAAGTACAGCTTGCTTGTGGGATATTTTGAAATAGAGAAAAATATATTGCCCTGGATTGTAGTGTTTTCTGTCCCTAGTAAAAAAATAAGCTTCCTAAGAATAGGGACCATAACTTTTACTCCACACAGAGTATTTTACATAATAAGATATTCATGACCAGGCTTTGAATTCACAGACAGTTTCACCCTTGTTTGGGTTATTTAGGATGCGTGCCAGATTCCAGGGAATGCAGTTTTAACAGGAAATAGTTTCTTCTTTGTGGATCTGCTGTTCTTTCCTCTCAGCAACAATCAGTTTCACTGACTTCAATTTGGCCTTAAAAAAAAAAAAAAAACTAAACTAAAAAAAAACATTAATTATAGGCACCTTAGTAAGATAAGAAGATGAATTGACTTTTCTGTTTCTACATACCAGTATCTCAGTGGCAAAATAAAGTATTTTCCCTGCTCTCTTTTAAAGGGGATTATTTTGTAGAAGTTCAATGCTACCAAGAAATTGGTAGTGTTTATTGCTTGTCTCTAATGGAAATTACATTTTATGGGGAATTGAGATTGATTATCCTTATCTTGACAAGTGAAGATTGAGGGCGTAGACTATGGAATAGTGTACAGTCTCAACAGTGAAGAGGAAATGTTTAACACCTTAGTTACTAGGTGTTTAAGACCAGGATAGCAGAAGGGTAGATTTGATGCAATCATTTATAATTTTAAAATTCACAATATTTAAGATCTATATAGTGAATGATTATGCTTTTACTGATTTTCCTCAAAACAACAAAAGGTCTCACTTTATTGATTAAAAGATAGCTGTTTGGTCTCAGTTTTACTTATCTATTGAGGATAATAAAGGAAGAAGTAGGACAGACACAGCATATAACTAATTACAATTACTGTGAGAAACTTAATCGTCCGTTTTCTAACATCATATGTAAGAAAATACTTAGTAATCCATAATAATGTTGATCTCTATAAAATATAGCTCTCAACCCTCACCCTCACACTATGTTCCCAGAAATTAATAATAAAAAAGAATACATTTTCTAATAATATAAAATATTATCTTAGCAATATAGTTTTTATAAAATATAAATCTCAATCCTAATTGTATTATAATTTAGTAATATCTATAAAATCACCTATAGACTTATTGAGCTATCTAGATGCTTTGTATTATGTTCATTGTCTTAACACCAATGACCTAAAAAATGATTTAAAATAACCAAGACCAGTTATATGGAAAATAAATTCTGGAAACATAATATGCAGCATGGTGACTAGACTTAATCATGCTATACTGTATATTTGAAGTTGCCAAGAGAGTAGATCATAAAAGTTCTCATCACAAGGAAAAAAAAAACCACATTATATTTGAGGTGACAGATATTAACTAAACCTATTGTGGTAATAATATCATAATACATACAAATATATATGATATCAAATCATGACATTGTACACATTAAACTGATATAATACATGTCAGTTATATCTTAATAATATTGAAAAAATTATGTAAAAAATAATGGAGACCTAAGAATTTTACCTTATTCCAAATTTGGAAACCAAATTTTAAAAAATTACATGAGATTATATAAATACATATACGATGATTCAGCTGCTGAATCTCATTATCTAATCTCATTACTTCAATGTCAAGACATCAAGGGATTAAACATCATACTGAACTTCAGAGAATATTAATTGAATATAATTTTGAATGGACTGAAGTATTGATCTTATGACTTAGAGGCACAGAAAAAGGCAACCTCTCTGAAGATATTGTAATACTGTCACTTGATATTTCACTGCTCAAGTGTGATTTTTTTGAATTCTAAAAAGTGTTTGCAGCTAGATCATAAATACCCTCAGGGGAAGAAACCCCATCATTGTACAACCATTTAATATCTTTATTATTATCATTTAGTTATCGCCTTGCACTCCAGCTGCCAACTAGTATCTAACACATAGTGTATTTTGACGCAGGGAAGGGCAGTAAGCTTGAAGCATGAAACTATTGCCCAAAGGAGGTTCCCCTGGTTAAGAACTGTACACCCAAAATGTGGCAAGGAAGAGCTATCCACCAGGGGAAATGAAAACAGGGGTCAGTGAGGTAGGTCAGGAGCACTGTAGGAGCAGAGAAGGACAGTGATTACCTGGGCTTATTTCATGATTTTGCCTAAGGCAGGGTTCGACCTCAAGTAGCAGTAAGTATGTTTCTATCATTGTTGCACTAACAGTAATCTATAACATTCAGTTAATTTGCTTCACCTACTGAACAAGATGAGTTCCTTAGTTGTCATTGTAAATATAATACCTGAACACGTAGGGTCATAGAGAAAACTGAACCTGTGGGAAATCGCTTGGCTTAATAACATTTTATCTGGAAGATCAATGTACAAATCTCTTTGAATTTAAATTATTGACCATCTTTATGTTATTAAATATTTATACATTGTCTGAAGGAGAAGATTTACTGATCATTTATACAATTGGAACCAGAGATAATTTCATTATATAATATGATACACATTAGATTTTTAAAAAGATTTTTATGTGATATATATATTTCTAAAATAGAAAAAAAAATATTTGTTACTATTTTACTATGCAATGGAAGTTTGAAATCCAGTTTATTTAGAAGTGTATTACTGAATAATATATTAACTAACATGAAGTTCTTGATGTTAAAAAAGAATAAAAAATGTATTTTGTCTTTCAAAGAACTTTAAAGAAAATTTGTCAAAACACTATTTTTTTTTTTTAAAAACACTATTGTTTTTTAATTGCAGTCTTTAAACAACTTTTAAGTTGTAATGTTTCTGACATAGTTTTAATAGGTCGGCATACTTTGTAATTGTGGGTTTTATATTTGTACATTGTGTTAGGAAATCACAAAACTAGATTTTTGTATGCAATATATGGAATTTTTTAAGGCTAACTTAGCACAAAAATTACTTGAGACTTCACATGTCCATTGAACATATCTGATATACATTTGTTGAATGAAAGTGTATCTAATTCCTAGTGGAAAATATTTCATCTTGGTGTTGTTTCACATGAATGATCAATGCTGAATAACAGCATTAATGCACTAAAATTAAAATTACATGACAGAAAGGCAGTATGTGATTTCACCATGATCGTCAGAGTTTATGGGATTAGGGCATTCTATCCTTCATTTGAGTTACCATCTCAGAGCCTGATGACTCTTACTTTCATTTATGAATCTGAATAAATGTAGCACTCACCCTCTAGCTATTGCATATTTGACTTTATCCATCACCACTGCTAATGATTATTTGGCTCCGAGGATTAAGTATATCCCCTTCAGTATGCCCGTTCCTGTACTTTGTGAATGCATTAGCCCCTTTGACCTTCCCTAACTGATCGGGGGCACAGTTGTAAACTGCAGATTGGGAGCAATTTTTTATTTCTTTGATGTTTTCAAAGTGACTGAATAATTTCATGCTGTGAGTAAAGTAACGGGCAGTAAAGAATATTTCAAGATATGTGAAGTAAAAGTGTGAGATGGATAATTAATCACATTTTTTGGTTAATAATGTATCATGTTTACCCCTGCATTCATTCTGTCCTTAAAAAAAAAACTGTCCAGTAAAAGATTCTTGGAATTTTAAATAGAAATACCAAATAAGGTTTGTAGTAGAAATCACATGTTATAGTATAAATCACTATACATCAATTGTATCGATATAATGGCTAATCCTTTTTCATGTAGAAAGGTACAGTGGAATTAGAGAAGCAAAGGCAATATGTAAAATGCTGTATTTAGAGCACCTAGTGAAGAGTAACTGACAGACTTCATGAGACAAATCTAATAGAGATTCCAAGTCAGATTTTTGGGTCAGCGTGGGAAACATATTTAATTTTTAAACTTCAGTATCTTTTGTATAATGAAAGCAGTCATGCCAGCCCTGGAAATTGTCACAAGATGAGGTGTCATTTGTATTTTTTCTCTTCTTTCATTGGGAAACAAGCATTTACATTAACATTCGAGGAAATACATACTCTTACCTTTGTGCATGGGTTCTGAGAGATTTCAAAAGAACTGCAACACTTGCTTTAGCTGTTGTAATAGATTCCAGAACTGCCATTGTAAGAAGGGTTGTGAGATGCTGACCTACAAAACTCAAAGGCTGAGTTTCCTTGGTTCTTTTTATTTTTGCATCCTCCCCCGGATCTTGGGAACTATATTTATTTACCACAGAAATATCCTTAGAAACCTGATTTAAACTCACTCCTTGATTACACAAGTGCTCCTTTTCTCTGCATTTTATTAGTAATTATGTTAAATCCTCAAATAAAATATCACATATTTGAATATTACAATTTGTTTTTTCCTAACTTGAATGAAGATTGAGATGGTTTAGTTTCTTTTACATATTAAGAGAGGGTTTGCTAAGTAAATTAAGAATCAGAGTAGATATTTTTTGTGGGTGAGGGGATACTTGAAACATAAAACATATTTCAAGTATCTTCAAAAGCTTTAGAATCAGTTTGAAAATAATTGTATGTTAATTAGACACAATATCTATACATAAATGCAATTTAATCTAATCTATTAGCCAACTCTGCTTGGCTACATTGTTTGGGATATTAAAATCAATTGGACAGAGTAAGGTTATGTCTTTGTAAGAATCTTTTTCTTTGTAAGTATCTTCTTCATCTTTTATTTAAACATTTCATTACTGTTGAGAATATGTATTCAAATTGTTTCTATTGGTACATTTCAGAGTATTAAGTTCTACTAGACTGGCAATTTTTTGTTTAACTGTTTTAGGTCTTGTAAAGATTTTGATATTTCATTATTTTTGTTTTTATTTTTTAATTTTTTTTAAAAAAGATTTTATTTATTTATTTGAGAGAAACTGAGAAGGAGAGTGAGCACAAGCAGGAGAAGGGGCAGAGGGAGAGGGAGAAGCAGATTCCCCACCAAACAGGGAGCTCAACACCAGCCCAATCCCAGGACCCTGAGATCACTATTTGAGCCGAAGGTAGACACTCAACTGACTGAGCCACCCAGGTGCCCCAAGATTTTGATATTTTTAGAAAATATATGTTCTGTACCTAAAACAAACCAACCAACCAACCCTGGAAACTCATTTAAGAAGAATACTCATTTCCCTTCATTGATATATTTGTTTCTGTCCTAGCCCCATGGCATTTCAGCACAAGGCTCAAATATTGCTGACAAACTGATTTAGAAGAGCTTTTCCATATATTTTTGCACAATTGTTCCTCATTAGTAGGTAACATAAAAATCATCTCAGTGCTTGTCCCCATTTTCTAATAATACTTTTAAAATGTACATTGGTTATGGATTTGTCCTTACATAAGGAAGTATTATCTCTGGGAATGTGATGATGATATCATGTAATATGAGTCAGAAATTGCTATAAGTTTAAGGGAAAGTGACATTAAAAACATTCCAAATAAAGTATATTTGTGGCACCTCAAATTATTTCTTAATTGTCATGAGATTTTGAATCATTTAAAAATGGTAGTGGTTCACTATTGTTAAGGCTAGAAGATGGTTAATTATTTCATGGGAATCAAAACAATATTACATGACTACTTCAATTAAATTGTGCATAAAGAAAGTAAAATCTAATATGCTTCTTGAAAATAAAGCTTGACCTTTAGCTTCAAGATCAACATTCCCTTTTCTCCCTCACTCTGCTTATACCACCCTTGCTCTTAAATGTGCATTTTTATTTAACTAATAATAATGTATATTATATAGTCAAATGTATACACTCTATTTCTTAAAAATACTCAAGCTTGACTAGATTTTATTCCTTAGTCATAAATTAAGTCATATTTCTTTATAGATCTTCTACAGTAAGTTTTCTAAGAAACCTATTCAGTTTATAAAGTGCTATGCAATCTCAAAATCTATTTCACATCTGCACATATCATTTGTCCTTCATGCACATTACTGATTAGACTTGTGCTAGTTATACCAGTCCAAAAGAGAATTTGCTTCATTTGTTTGTAGCTGTTTCTCATAGTTCACAAACTACCAGAAGTAGAAAATTGAAGCAATAGTTATAAAGATGGGAAGTAGTTCTATAGCAAAACATTTATTGAAATTTTATTTTGGGTAGCTTATTATTCTCAATTGATCCTTAATGGCTTGGTCAGAAAACTAAATCTTATAATCAAAGGAAATTTTCTGCCTCAGAAAGTATAAGATGTCAAACCATGCCTTAAAATCTTATCATTCGAATATATTGCCTAAGCATTTGAATTGTTTTTTTTTTCTCCCTATTTCTCAACCAGCCTTACATAATAAACCTCCATTCAAATTAGACAAGTGGGAAATTATTATTCTATTTGTATCAACCTCAGTACTACCTTTAGATAAGTAATTATTCATTATTTCCCTCTTTTCATTCTCCAAGAATGGGAGTGCTTGAGTGCTGTAGCATTCCCAGGCATCAGAGCAGTGAAGCTGGTTATAATCAGCAAACCCAGGAATGGCTTCTCTGGAAACTTATAAATCATCAAAATGGAAGTAGGAAGAAATAGAAAATCTGAACAGACCCATAACCAGCAAGGAAATTGAAGCATCAATTGAAAATCTCCTAACAACCAAAAGTCCAGGGCCAGATGGCTTCTCAGGGGAATACTACCAAACATTTAAAGAATTAATACCTATTCTTACGAAGCTGTTTCAAGAAATAGAATGGGAAGGAAAACTTCCAATCTTGTTCATGAGGTCAATATTAACTTGATCCCCAAACCAAACCAGACAAAGACCCCACCAAAAAGAAGACTTATAGACTAATATCTCTGATGAACATGGATGCCAACATTCTACCCAAGATACTAGCCAGTAGGATCCAAGAGTACATTAAAAGGATTATTCACCAGGACCATGTAGGATTTGCTCCTAGGCTGCAACGGTGGGTCATCATCCACATATCGATCAATGTGATACACTACATAAATAAAAGAAAAGATAAGAAGTATATGATCCTTCAATAGGTGTAGAAAAAGCATTTGACAAAGTACAGCATCTTTCTTGATTAAAATTCTTCACAGTGTAGGGATAGAGGGAACATAATTCAGTATCATAAAAGTCATATATGAAAATCCCATAGCAAATATCATTCTCAATGGGGAAAAACAAGAGCTTTTTTCCTTAAGATCAGGAACATGGCAGGGATGTCCACTCTCACCACTGTTTTTCAACATATACTAGAAGTCTTAGCCTCAGCAATCAGAAAACAAAAAGAAATTAAAAAAAAAATCCAATTGGCAAAGGAAAAGTCAAACTCTCACTCTTCATAGATAACATGGTATTCTATATGGAAAATCCAAAGACTCCACTCCAAAATTGGTAGAACTCATACCAGAATTCAGCAAAGTGGCAGGATATAAAATCAATGCACTGAAATCAGTTGCATTTCTTTACACTAACGGTGGGACAGAAGAAAGAAATTAAGGTATCAATCCTATTTACAATTTCACCCAAAGCCACAAGATGTGTAGGAATAAACCTAACCAAAGAGTCAAAGGATCTGTACTCAGAAAACTATAGAACACACATGAAAGAAATTGAGAAAGACACAAAGCAATGGAAAAATGTTCCATGCTCATGGATTAGAAGAACAAATATTTTTAAAATGTCTATGCCACCTATGCCATCCCTATCAAAATACCATCAACTTTTTCACAGAGAACAGTATAGTTTCCTCAAAATATTGAAAATAAAGCTACCCTATTTCTAGCAACTGCACCACTGCATATTTACCCCAAAGATACAAATGTAGTGGTCTCAAGGGACACCTACACCCCAATGTTTATAGAAGCAATATCCCCAATAGCCAAGCTATGGTAAAATCCAGCTGTTCACTGACAGATGAATGGATAAAGAAGAGATGATGTGTGTGTGTGTGTGTGTGTGTAAAATGGAATACTACTCAATCATCAAGAAAAATGATATCTTGCCATTTGCAATGACATGGATGGAACTAGAGAGTATTATGCTAAGCAAAATAAGACAACCAGAGAAAGACAATTGTATGATCTTACTCACATGCATAATTTAAGAAACAAAACAGGGGATCATGGGGAAGAGAGGGAAAAAAAAACAAGATTAAATCAGCGAGGAAGACAAACCATAAGAGACTCTTAATCATAGGAAACAATCTGAGGGTTGCTGGTGGGGAGGTGGGTGGGGGTATAGGGTCACTGGGTGAAAAAAAAAAGCAAATCAGTAGTATAAATATGTGTCTTTTAAAGAAAAGAAGATAATTTGATACTAGCACAAAAACAGACACATAGATCAATGGAACAGAATGGAAAACCAGAAATAAACCCACAACTATATCAACTAATCCTTGACAAAGTAGGAAAGAATATCCAATGGGAGAAATACAGTCTGTTCAACAAATCAGGTTGGGGAAGCTGGACAGCAATAAGCAAAAAAAAGAAAAAAGAAAAAAGAAACTGGACCACTTTCTTACACCATACACAAAGATATGTTTTAAATGAATGAAATATCTAAATGTGAGATAGGAATCCATCAAAATCTTAGAGAAGAACACAGGCAGTAATATCTTTGACTTCTGCTCAGCTTCTCACTAGACACATTGCTGGAGGCAAGGGACACAAAAGCAAAAATGAACTATTAGGACTTCAAGATAAAAAAAACTTCTGCATAGTGAAGGAAATAATCGAAATTAACAAACCCCACTTTCAAAATTGGAGATATTTACAAATGTCACATCTGATAAAGGGTTAGCATCAAAAATCCATAAAGAATTTATCAAACTCAACACCTAATAAACAAATAATCTTGATAAGAAATGGCAGAGGACATGAATAGACACTTTCCCAAAGAAGACATCTAGATGACTAACAGACACTCGAAAAGATGCCTAACATCACTTATCACCAGGGAAATACAAATTAAAACTAAAATGAGCGATCACCTTACACCTGTCAGAATGTCTAAAATTAACAACACAGGAAACAATGACGTTGTGGAAGATGGAAAGAAAAGAAAAGCTTCTAATACTGTTGGTGAGAAAGCAAACTGATGCAGCCATGCTGGAAAACAGTATGGAGATTCCAAAAAACTTAAAAATAGAATTACTCTATGACTCAGCAATTGCACTACCAGGTATTTACCCAAAGGGTAAATTTGAAAAGATATCTACATCCCAGTGCTTATAGTAACATTATCAAGAATAGCCAAATTATGCAAAGAGCCCAAATGTCCTTTGACTGATGAACGGGTAAAAGAGAGATGATCTCACACACACACACACACACATACACACACACACACACACACACACACACACACACACCATGGAATACTACTCACCCATAAAAAGATTGAAATCCTACCATTTGCAAGGACATGGATAGAGCTAGAGTGTGTTATGCTAAGTGGAAAATGAATTAAGTCAGTCAGAGAAAGACAAATATATGATTGCACTCATACATGGAATTTAAGAAACAGATAAATGTGAGGGTGGGAAGGAAAGAGGCAAACCATAAACCGGACTCTTAACTATAGAGAGCAAACTGAGGTGTGCTGGAGTGGAGGTGGGCAGGTGTGGGGGGGTGAGTTGAATGGTTGATGGATATTAAGGAGGTCACCTGTGATGAGCCCTGGGTGTTATAAGTATGTGATGAATCATTAAATTCTACTCCTGGAACTAATATTACACTATATGTTAACTAACCTGAACTTGAATAAAAACTTGAAACAAACAAAAAGCATATGTTGGATTGTTGGATAATGTTTGCTACAAAATAATATCTAGACTTCTAGACATACCATACAAAAAATGCTATTTTCTATTTCCACCAACTTGGTCTAAATCCATCTGTCACCACAACATCCATCCAATATCTTTTCCAAGGGCAGCTCACTCTTGAACACATGGCTTTGCATTGTGCAGGTCCATTTATATGCAGATGCATTTTGATCTATAGAGTACAGTACTATAGATGTATTTTTTCTTCCTTATAATTTTCTTTTTTAAAAAAGATTTTATTTATTTATTTGACAGACAGAGATCACAAGTAGGCAGAGAGGTAGGCAGAGAGAGAGGGGGAAGCAGGCTCTCTGCTTAGCAGAGAGCCCGATGTGGGGCTCCATTCTAGGACCAGGGGATCATGACCTGAGCTGAAGGCAGAGGCTTTAACCCACTGAGCCACCTAGGCGCCTCTTCCTTATAATTTTCTTTTCTCTACCTTATTTTATTATACAAATACAGTATATAATACATATAACATGAAAATTATATGTTACTTAACTGTTTATGTTATCGGTAAGAGTTCTGGTCAACAGTAGACTGGTACCTGGGTGATGCAGTTGGTTAAGTGTCCACCTCTCAGTTTAAGCTCAGGTCACAATTTCATGGGTTGTGGGATCGAGCTCTACATTGGGCTCCTCACTTGGTGGGGAGTCTGCTTGAAATATTTTCTCCCTCAGTTCCTCCCCCTGCTCATGCTCTCTCTCTGTCTCTCTTAAAAAATTAATAAATAAATCTAAAAAAAATTATATGCAGATTTCTAACCACACAGAGGGTAAGTGCTCCTAGCAACTGCAACGTTCAAGGGCTAATTGTACATGCTTTATATGTATTCACTGGCCCTTCTATTCACTGGAAATAACACTGTATTTCATTTTACTGTATATGTATACACATATATAATTCATTTATATACTTTATGATGTATATAATTTCTTCTTGCTTCTGCTCTGGATTGTTCTTTCACCTTTCTTTTCCTAAAACGTTCAACTACTATTTTAATTAATGCCTCATGTCCAATCACATTCCATTAAAACTCCTAGCCTGTCTCACTCACTTTAGGCTAAATAATAATTACTCTGAATTTCCAAAATATATTATACCTATAACACTCCCAACATATTTAACAACTTATTCATGAATTTTCTTGACTCAACTGGAGTCTTAATTGATAATCTGTGCCTTGAGGAGCTTCTAATACAAAGGTAATCAATAAATGGCAAACGTATGAATATGAAAGTGCCCAACCATTCTATTAAAAAACCACCAACATGATTTGACAAATGATAATGATTTTATATAGAAGAAACAAAATCAGTAAGTTATGAATTTTTAAAAATTTTCTTGAGAAACTGCATAGCACAGTACTTACCCTTTAAATAATTATAATATAATGGGAGTCAAAATTTCATTAAATAATTACTTAGATTAAAATGAGAAGATATCTCTAACAGCCCTACGCTTTTCAGTTGTGGAGTTTGTAAGATGGTAATTAAGTAATTAAAACTATCCTATGTACATCTAGATGATTATTTACCTTTTGAACATCAAAGTTACAAACTCATATTCCTTTTTCAAATGTTGAACATTTCTAGCCATTTAAAAAATAAATCTTCCATAATCTGCCACCTACATTTAACTGATCCTGTATTGCATTTAACTGATTTTCTCCTTATTTTTATTTTAAATTATACTCAGTATAGTTGTAATCAGTTGTTTTGATATTAAGAAATATTATTAAAAACACCAAGTGACCAATATTATTAAACACGAACATATTGCAAAGTTCATATTTTGATTACTAATTGCATTGATATATATTTTTGTGTGGGCGGGTAGACTGCATTAGCTCTTGGAGGTGAGTTAAAACATTTTTATTCCTCATAGGATATAGTTCCATCTCCTAAAGTTTTTAATAAGAAGAATGCAATAACAATGAACATCTTCCTACATGTCTAATTAGTTCTTTAAGATTGAGTCTTTGCAATGAAATTACTGGGTTGAGGGTAAGGGATCTCTGTAAGGGTTTGGAACTACATTATCAAATTAATTTCTAAGAAGGTTATACAAATTTACATCTTTCCAAGAATGCTTTAGATTCTTGGAATCTAAAAAACTCGTGAGTTTTAAAATCTTTACTTATTTGGGCATGGCACTCTCAATTATTTTTTTCCATCTTCTTCCACTTTTATTCCAGTTCAACTAAATCCAACTATTAATCATTCCATCTGCCCTTGATAAACATCTTTAATAGCCCAATTACTCCTCTAAGAACTTCTGTATATTAGCTCATGGAATCATCATAACACCTCTTTAGAAAGAGTTATCTATTATAGGTTTTAACATTTTCATGATGCATTTATACTTTATATATTTTCTTTGTGAAAAAAATAACTTCTCTTTTGACTCTTTTTATTTTATTAAAAATACAACACAAAATTTAGCATCTTTACCACTTTTAAGTGTACAGATGAGTACAGGCATATTTCCCTTTACTGTGTTTTGAGGATATTGTAGTTTTTTATAAATTAAAGGTTGTGGTTGCCCTGTATTGAGCAAGTTTATCTGTGCCATTTTTTCAGCAACAGCTGTTCAGTTCTTGTCTCTATATTACATTTAGTAATCCTTGCAAGATTTCAAGCTTTTTCATTAGTATTATATTTCTTAAGGATCTGTGGTCAGTGGTCTTTGATGTTACAATTTTTTTAAAAAGATTTTTTAACTTATTTATTTGATACAGAGAGAGATCATAGGTAGGCAGAGTGGCAGACAGGGAAAGAGAGGAAGCAGGTTCCCCGCTGAGCAGAGAGCCTGATGCAGGGCTTGACCCCAGGACCGTGAGATCCTGACCTGAGCTGAAGGCAGAGGCTTAACCCACTGAGTCATCCAGGCACCCTTGATGTTACAATTTTAATTATTTTGGTGCACCATGAACTTTGCCCACATAAGACTGCAAACTTCACCAATAAATGTGTGTCCTGATGACTCCACCCACCAGCCAATCATTCTCTGTCTCTCTCCCTCTCCTAAGGACTCTCTATTCCCTGAGGCACAACAATATTGAAACTAGGCCAATTAATAACCCTATAATGGCCTTTAAATGTTCAAGTGAAGAGCAGAGTTGCATGTGTCTCCCTTTAAATCACAAGCTAGAAATGATTAAGCTTAGTGAGAAAGGCATGCTAAAAGCTGACAGAGGCTGAAAGCTAACCTCTTGCACCAAATAACCAAGTTGTGAATGGAAAGGAAAAGTTTTTGAAGAAAATGAAATGTGTTACTCCAGTAAAGATATAAATGATAGGAAAGTGAAACAGTCTTATTGCTAACATGGGAAACCTTTTAGTGCTCTGGATAGAAGATCAATCCAGTCACAATAGCTCCTAGACCAATGCCTAATAGAAGGCAAGGCCCTAACTCTCTTCAACTGTGAAGGCTGAGAGACCTGAGGAACCCACAAAAGGAAAGTTTGAGGCTGGCAGAGGTTGGTTCATAAGATTGAAGGATAAAAGCCATTTCCAAAACATAAAAGCGCCAGGTGAAGCCGCAGGTGGTGTTAGATAAACTGCTACAGCAGTTTATCCAGAGATAATTATCTCTAGCAGAGATCAATAATGAGGATGGTTACACTAAAGAACAGATTTCCAATGTTAATGAAATACCCTCATATTGGAAGAAGATGCTATTTAGGAGTTTCATGGCTATTTGAAGCCATGTCTGGCTTCAAAGCTTCAATAGATAGGTTGAACTTTCTTGTGCAGCTGGTGACTTGAAGCCCATGCTCATTTACCATCTGAAAATCCTAGGGCCCTTAAGAATTATGGGAAATCTATTTGGCCCATGGTCCATGAATGGAATAATGAAACCTGGATGACAATACATTTGTTTACAACATGGGCTTAATGAATATTTTAATCCTACTGTTGAGCTCTATCACTCAGAAAAAAATAGATTCCATTCAAAATATTATTGCTCATTGACAATGCACTTGGTTACCCAAGAGCTCTGATAAAAGGATAACAGGATGACTGTTGTTTTCATGGCTTCTACCACAATATCCATTCTGTAGTCCATGGGTCAAGCAGTAATTTTGACTTTCAAATCTTATTATTTAAGAAATACATTTCATAAGGCTATAACTGCCACAGATCGGAATTCTTCTGAAAGATCTGGGGGAAAGGGGGCACCTGGGTGGCTCAGTGGGTTAAAGCCTCTGCCTTCGGCTCAGGTCATGATCTCAGGGTCCTGGGATCGAGCCCCGCATCGGGCTCTCTGCTCCGCAGGGACCCTGCTTCCTCCTCTCTCTCTGCCTGCCTCTCTGCCTACCTGTGATCTCTGTCTGTCAAATAAATAAAAAAAAAAAAAAAAAAAAAAGATCTGGGGGAAAGTAAACTGAAAACTTGGGGGGAAATATGTATAATTCTAGATGCCATTAAGAACATTTGTGATTCATAGAAATAGTTTAAAACATCAACATTAACAGGAATGTGGAAGAAGTTGATTCCAGCCCGCATGGATAACTTTGAGGAGTTCATGACTTCAGTGGAGGAAGTAACTGCAGATGTGGTGGAAATAGCAAGAGAACTAGCATCAGAGGTGGAGCATGAAGGTGGGACTGAACTGCTGTGATCTCATAATAAAATAGGAATGGATGAGGACTTGCTTCTTCCAAATGTGCAAAGAAAGTGGTTTCTTGAGATAGAATCTACTCCTGGTGAAGATGCCACAGAGATTGTTGAAATGACAATAAAGGATTCAGAATTTATAGAACCTTAGTTCATAAAGCAGCAACAGGATTTGAGAGAAACAGACTGAAATTTTGAAATAAGTTCTACTGTGGGTAAAATGCTATTGAACAGGATTGCATGCTATAGAGAGACTGCTTGTGAAAGCAGGAGTCAACTGATGCATCAAACTTCATTATAGTCCTATTGTGAAAAATTGCCACAGTCCCCCAGCCTTCAGCACCTGCCACCCAATCAGTTGACTGCTATCAATACAAAAATAAAATATTTTTTAAAATTTAGGTTAATATATATGCTTAAACATAATGCTTGTACACATATTTTTTATATTCATTAAGAAAGCAAAAAAATGTATTTGACTCGATTTATTGTGCTATTAACATTATTGCAGTGATCTGGAACCAAACCTGCAATATTTTCCAAGTCTTCCTTTAGTGTTCCATATTTTCCCATGGATAAACAAAATGTGTTATGTATATATGTGTATACACACACACTATAATATTATTTAGTCTCTAAAAGGAAGAAAATCTTGTATGCTACAACAGGTTTAAACACTGAAGATATTAGATTTTATTAGTTTTTTTAATTGAAGCATAATTAACATACATCATTTTATGAGTTTGTATGTATATAATATAATGCTTCAACTAGTCTACATATTCCTCAGTGCTCACCAAAATAAGTGTATTCTTGATTAATTTATTTGATTTAGTTTACTTTTAGTTATTTAACATTTTTTATTTTTAATGTTTAATAGGAGAAATGGAAAATGTTATTTGATTAATAAAAGTGTTATAGCCAATTTGATAAGCTGTACATTTATTTTTATGGAGCACATTGCATGTGACAGTTTATTGAAATAGTCTTTGTTAGAAATTTCAAAATTTGATTTTATGGCATCAGTTGTAGAATCTATAAGTAGAGGCAGCCAGTATCATGTGGTCTTAAAAGCCATATTAATGCCAGGACCCTCCAGGATCACTTGTCGCTCCCTAAATATCAGACAGCTGATCCTGGTCTTCCACCAAATTCTGGCATCCACCAGCCTATCTTTTAATCACAAATCGAGCCTATTTTTAAACCATGAATTGATATGTTTGACTTCAAGGCGGTAGAGCTGAGCTCCCCAATATTTAACTTAACTATGTGTTAGATTTATATACATGTCTAAATGCTAAAATATTTAGAGAAATAAAAATTGAAATAGTGTATTTTTAAAGCTTCTGTTGAAGTAGCTATATTATTTTATACACAGGTTATTTCACAAATACTTTCTTGAGCAATCTCTAATCAGACCTAGCTCATGGGCTCTGACAGGGAAATAACTCACTATACTATTTTTCTAGGCTAATGATATTGGTATATACATAGGTTGTTTTGGTTCACAAGTCCAAAGGAGTTTCCGTTTCCTGATGAATAAGAATCTTTCTAAATAAACTGAGAATATGCTCTCTCAGCTATTGTTATTTATACCTTGCTAGTCTAAGAAAAAGAATATTGCCATTTTTATGGATTCATTAAACTAGTGGGGGTTGCTCCATTGTTTATACCTTTCCAGTGAAATATAGTCTATATAAATACTAATCTTAAAAATGGCTAAATTTCTTTATACCTCATTATTTATTCAAACATGATATTGGAAGAACTTACCCCTCAAAGACCATAACTACAGCCTAATATTTACTTGCAAAGAAGAACAGAACAAAACAACTATCAGAGCACAGTTAAAGCTGTGTTAATTTTCTGAAGCTATAGGATCTGGAAGTCAGGTACATCTGAAAAGTAAAACAGAAAAAAACCCAGTGCTATTTCTGAGGATTAATATTAGTTTGTTGCATATTATGGCTGAGAAAATAATAGCTTTAAAGATCAAGTAATATATTCAAAATTGAAAAACATTTAGTAATTACATTATTTTGCAATGAAGAAGAAATAAATGACTAGAGGCCAAATGTGACAAATCTAATAATTGTACAATATCCAGAGATTTGGGAGAGTGTAAAATTAAAGTAGGTTTTCCATTCAAAGGTTTTATAGATATATTTTATCTATATAATTTGTCTTTTTATTTGTATTAGTTTAACGTGTGACTTAAATTTTAGTTTATTATAAACATGATGGTTTTTCACACTCTTCCTCAGAGAAATTGATTCATGAAAGATTACTGATAAAGCTAAAATCATAATGTTTCTCTTGTGTTAATTCTTAAAAATTTATGTAAAAAATATTGCTTTAATATAACAGGAGGTATTTTCATTGAAATAGATAATTCAAGATGTATACATTCTTTGCGAGTTTAAGCCCTTATTTTCGTAGTATTAATTTGACTGGGGTGGGGAAAGAAACTAGACTTATTAGAATATATTTGTTATGAAAAAAATATTAGTTTCATATTGAGGCACCAAAAAAAAAAAAACAAAACCCTCAATTCTTTAACAGGACTGTTCCTGTTACAAATGGCACAGAATAATTTACACTAGATTAAACAAGGAGTAAAATGTATTATTTCAATCAGAGAGTCTCTATACAGTAGCTCAAACAATGTCTGCCTTCCTTGGTCAGGTTTATGTCACATCTGATGGGACCCAGCTAAGGGCTCTTCAGTGTGTTATCTGAGTGACGACAGCAGTTTCACACTCCATATTCTCCCGTGTAATCCATTAGCTGGAGGCAAGAGCTGAGCCTATCTGCAACACCTGTGGTATAGGTGCATCTCCTGAAAACTCCAATCAAAAATCTTCCCTGTTTCTCCACCACGAGAGAGTTGTAATATGTTGATGGGCCTAAGACAATCATGGTATGTTCTTGGAACTGAATATAGAAAAATGTTCACAGTAAGAGCATGGGTTAAGATGGAGAGGAGCAAATTACCCAACAAAATCAACACCAGGTTTGTGTGGGTGAGAGCAGAGGAAAAAGGAGAGCCAGGGAGTACATATCCATGACAAGCAATAGTCTTCATAGTAGTGGGACTGGTAGATTTGCGCAAATGCAAGTAATGGAATCAAAATGCAACTATAATGTTGTCTCTCCCTGCCTCTCAGTTGGGGAATCATTTTTCTTCTATCAATAAATGACAACTCTGAGAAGCCTTGTAATTTTTCTGTCACTTGGAGGTAATAAAGAATCCCAGGGCTATTTTATTCAAAAAATGAATCTTGCTTTCAAAAGGAGAATTTTGGATTCAATGTATTTAGCAGTCCAGTCTTTATTCAAGAACAAGTTGTGGGACACCTGGGTGGCTCAGTGGGTTAAGCCACTGCCTTTGGCTCAGGTCATGGTCTCAGGATCATGGGATAGTGTCCCATGTTGGGCTCTCTGCTCAGCAAAGAGCCTGCATCCTCCTCTGTCTCTGCCTACTTGTTCTCTTTCTCTGTCAAATAAATAAATAAAATCTTAAAAAAAAAAAAAAGAAAGAAAAAAAGAACAAATCTTTCCCAATCCCCTCCTTCTATCTAGATCTTGGCTGCTGGTGGATTGCCTGACTTTCTGGAAGTTCTGTGGTTCACTTCCTCTGTCCCATACTCAGCCATTTGCTTGGTGCCATGACAGATCCCTCTCATGTTTGAGTAAGCGGAGAGAGCAAAGGGAATGTTCTCACCTAACTGAAACTATCTTAAGATAGCTTTGGCTTTTGGGCAGATATGTAGAGCTCACTGCAGTCTTTGGTAATGTCATACAATCTTCAGAGCTCTCTGGCAGAATCTCTCTGACTATAAGACCCATAAGATAGTTAATTGCTCCCCTTTCTCCTGCTCTCTGGTCTTCCTTAGTTCTGTTCTCTTTTCCTTACACTGTCTGATGAAATTTCCTTGTTTTAAATCCAATTTAGAATGAGTCTAGACTGACTTCCATGTTTGGCTCACACGTGAGAGGCGGACTTGCATGTTTTACCTTGCCATTTGTTGAAGGGAAGTTACTTTCCAAATGTAAGGGTCTGTCCTCTCTGCCCAGCTGTTTCAGGCTGATAGCCACCTCCTACTGTCTTGAGATACTTTAGATATTGCTTCTATATGCCTCCAGGACACACTGGCAATTCTAGGGCGACTCACATGAGCTGTCCCAGGGAGCTTCCTTGAAGCTTCATCTCCTACTATCTCCCTTTACTTCTGTGAGAAAGTGAAAAGCATTAGCACTCCCTCAAGAAATTTCTGCACAGATCCTTGTGATACTTTTTAGATTCTCACTGAGTGAGGGGTTCCAAGTAACAAAAACTTTCGCCCCCCTCCTTACCCCATCCTCTGTCATAATTTGCAACTTAATTTGATTCAAAACTAATTTTAGAAGTTTAGGATCAGTTATCGATGGCATCACATTTAAAATTTTTCAGTTTGAATATATCGTAATAGCAACACCAACTTATAATATCAACACTTATCTACACTATTTCTTAAATTTTGGTTTCCACAACAGCCTGTCTGATGCAAGACCCATGAAGAAAGATCAAAATGGTAGCCAATAATAGCAACTATCTATTGACTTCCTCCTACGTGATCATCTCATTTGAAGTACTTTACATGTGCTAATATATTCAATCTTTTTTAGTAGCTTATGATATACATATCAATAATATTTTAATTTTACAAATGAGGAAATAGAAGGTACAGAATGGTTAAATAAGCTTGCTCGGAATCCCAGACATAACATATGGCCGAGGTAGGATTTAAAGTCAGGCATATGACTCTAGATTTCCAATTAACCACCCATATTCCCTGCTTCTAAAGATTACCAAATATGTCTATTTCTCAAAGTACTTCATGGTGCACAGAAAGTCATGTTGCAAAGGAGTCACCTTTCTATAACAGAGAACCTAGAAGTTAAGTAAAAGAGGGAATTAGTCTATGAGCCAATATTAAGATACAGACTTTTTAGCTCAAAGAAAAGATTAAGTCCCTTCATTCTGACTTACATATTTTACTATCTGAGACGGGTGTATGCCCTGCCATTTCCACTTTTCTAAACAAATTCTCTTCTGAGGGTGAAACCGTTAGAGGGAAGAAGAAATTCCTGGCAAGAATAAGAAAAATGACCCCTTCAGCAGTAGAGCCCCACTGCTGAGTTAAAGGCAAGTGTGCAAATGGAGTCACGTCTCAGTAGCGACACACTGCACCTGCACTTTTCCATGATACAGAGCTTTGCTTGATTAGTGATAAAAAGGAATTTAAAAACTCCCGTCATAGGAAGTTAGACTTTTCAGTAAATAGCAGCCTTATCATTCAGAAGTGTTCAGTGGTTGGAAGTTCTCTTCTCTTGTTACGGGAATAAAACATACATCACGTACCAGGAGCATCTCCTGCTCCGCTCGCACACAAGTTGCAATTAGGGTCATATCGTGTCATATTCCACACACGGTGATTGTTTAATGTTGTGCTCGGTGCTGCGCTAAGTATCGTATCATTCATCCTAGATGACTCCCTTGGAAATTGCTTCTAAAAGTTTGTGCCAAAAATGCTCATGAAGTGAACAATTTACTATCCGTTAGCTATTAAGATACTGAAAACTGTCACTTCAGGAAATTGGATACTGTACCCTGTAAAACATGTTGTTCTGAAGCTTTGCTTCAACAATTACTACCTATCATCCATCAGCTTGTGAGTGTGGTGTTTAGTCAGTTGTTAAATTTAATACCGTAATAACATTCAGATGTTAGGAAAAGAGAAATACTGAAATTTCATACAGGTTTTGCATCTAAACAAACTGAAGGTGTTGGTATCTATGCTATTGTTTGCCTTTTCTTTGCTCTTTAGTTAGCTCTGGAGAAAGCCCAATTATTTCTGGGGATCTGCAGGTTTGTTCTACACTGTTACTCGTGATAACTTGCATTGATGTTGGCAGACACGGTATTGGCAGCCCCTGCCCAGAAAGTCAGTATTGAGAATTAACATTTCTGTTTCAGGTCTTTTCCAACATTATCTAATTGTTGCTTATTGAATTTCTATGATAGGGGGTGGACTAAAATTTGCTTATTATTGACCAATTTAAATGGCAAACATGCTTATGAGAAGTGAAATATAAAAAAATATATTAAAAATACAAAAAAAGAAGTGAAATATATATTTAAATATATATTATGAAAATATATATCATATTTTACATATATAATAGATATTTATATATTAGCAATAACAATTAGAAATTTGAATAACAACTCAATGCATGCTTAACTTTTTAAAAGCTCGACTTAAGGTTCCATTCCAGTATAGAGTTATTCCAGATTTTCTCATCCTAAAGTGACTTCTCCCTGTTCTGAAATCACATTCATTCTCTTACTTGACAAGTAATCAAGTAATCAAATACAACCACTTGACATCTTTTGAAGTAATGGATTGCCATTTAACATATGTGTTAGTATTTCATATTTAAAACCACACAGTAATGAGCATAGTAAATTTACAGTCTGTTCAAACAGTTCTAGGAAGTCAGAATGATGGAATATAATTCTGGCACTGAATTAGTTAAAGTCTCTCTAGCTCAGAGATTTATTTATTTGTTTATTTATTTAATCTATTTATTACTATGTTCAGTTAGCCAACATAGAGTACATCATTAGTTTTTGATGTAGTGTTCCACAATTCATTAGTTGAGTAGAACACCTAGGGCTCATCACAGCATGTGTCCTCCTTAATTCCCATCACTCCATTACCTCGTGCCCCATCCCCTCCCTTCTGTAACCTTCAGTTTATTTCCTGGAGTCCAGAGCCTTTCTTGGTGTGTCTCCCTCTCTGATTTCTTCCCATTCAGTTTTCCCTCCCTTCCCTGGTGGTCCTCTGTGCTATGTTTTATGTTCCACATATGAGTGAAACCACATGATAATTGTCTTTCTCTGCTTCACTTATTTCACTTAGCATAATCCCTTCCAGTTCCATTCATGTTGATGCAAATAGTGGGTATTCATCTTTTCTGATGGCTGAGTAATAGTCCATTGTATATATGAACCACATCTTCTTTATCCATTCATCTGTTGAAGGACATCTTGGCTTCTTCCACAGTTTGGCTATTTATTTTTTTTAATGTGCTTAAATTTACTTTAGCACCCCCCACCCCCAGTGTCTGAGTTGGTTAAGTATCCAACTCTTGATTTCTACTTATGACCATGATCTCACATTGGATCCCACATTGGGCTCTGTGTTGGCCCCGGAGCCTGCTCAAGATTTTCTCTCTCCCTCTGCCTGGCTGCCCCCTCAATTTTTTTTTTTTTTACTTTAAATAAATTTATATATTACCAATAACAATTATGCCTGAACATTAAGTGTTCAGTCCACTGACTTCTGGAAATTTCATACACTTTTGTAACCACCTGTCACACCTTTCCAACAACTGAGAAAGTTCCTTCATTCTCCTTTCCAGCCAGTTCCTACCACCATCTCAGTATCTGGGGTAATCACTTTCTGATTTCTATTCCTGTGGATTAATTTTGCCTGACTTTGATTTCATATGACTGGAATTACTTATGTATTCTTTTATGCCTGTCTTCTTTTGTTTAACATAATATTTTTTAGATTAATCCATGTGGCTGTATGTGTCTCTAATCGATTTGATATTCTGTTGTTATGAATAAAACAGAATTTGTTTTCAATTCCTGTTCTTTGACATTTGGGTTGTTAAAATTTTTTAGCTATTGTAAATTTATGTCTTAATTTGTCTTCAGTAATATGAATATATTCAATAGGTTTTGAGTAAGTCTCCTTTGTTAATTTTTAGAAGTACAAAAAAATTGTATAGTGGCTTTGCAACCTTATTGAAGCAGCTTAGTTTTCTTAGTAGTTTTCTTAATAGAGTCCTTAGGAATTTTGAAGTAAAGAATCACTATATAATTTTAATTTATCCTCTTTAATTTTTATACAATTAATTTTTTATTCCTGTGTTATTGCATCTGCAAGTGCCTTTAATGCAATTTTCAATAGCATTAGTAAAACAAATATCATCTCCTTGTGGTAATATCATACCACTAAGTATGATATTAGCTGTAGGTGTTTTTTTATAGATACATTCTAATTAAGAAAGTTCTCTTATAAGTTAGCTGAAAGTTTTATCATAAAAGGGTATGAATTTTGTCAGTAACTTTCACTGCATTACTAAGGTGATTCTTACCTTTAATCCTCTTAATGTGATGAATTTTATTAATTGATTTTCAAAAAATAACCCCATCTTGAATTCTTGGGATAAAACCCAACCCACTTGATCATGACTCATTCTCTTCTCTTCTCTTCCCTTCCCTTCCCTTCCTTTTTCTTCTCTCTCATAATATCTGATTTCTCTGTTGTTATTCTGTGATCCTGAGGTTAGACTGGACTTCATAGTCTCCTGTATTTTCTGAAAAGGTTTTTTCTGAATTGGCATTATTTATTTCTTTAATGTTTGAGGGATTTCACTAGTGAATCCATCTGGACTTTGAATTTTTTTGTGGGGATACTTTTGATTAGGAATTAAATCGATTTTCTCCTGATATTGGCAGTTTGTTTTATATTTTCTTGATCATTCTTTCTCTAGGCTTATCAATTCTATAAATCTTATTATGGAATTAATTTTTACTTTTTTTCTTTTCTCTGTTTTTCTCTGTTCTACACAAATATATCATATCCTATTATTATTATTTTTCTTTTACTAATGTTGCATTTACTTTGCCTTTCTTTCAAGGTGAAAGTTTAGAAAACTGATATTAAATCTTTCTCTATTTTTCATATGTACATTTAAAGCTAGACACTTTCTTTTACGTGCTGATTTAACTACGTTACAAACATTTTGAAAGGTTGTGTTGTCCTTGTCATTCAATTAAAAATGTTTTCTAATTGTGACTTCTAATGTTTTCCTTTGTGACCGATATTAAATCTTTCTCTATTTTTCATATGTACGTTTAAAGCTAGACACTTTCTTTTACGTGCTGATTTAACTACGTTACAAACATTTTGAAAGGTTGTGTTGTCCTTGTCATTCAATTAAAAATGTTTTCTAATTGTGACTTCTAATGTTTTCCTTTGTGACTTCTTCTTACACTTTGGGAAGTGGGCAACTAATTGTCCTATTTTAGCTAAGAGAAACGTAAAATCTAGCTCTTTATATCTATTGTCTTTTCAATATTTTTTTCCTGGCAAACTGCAACTGAGAAAGAGAAAAAAGTTTATCTATGAGTTTAATTAATGGCCTTTGTTGCTAAGCTACAAGATAAGAAAAGCAAAGCACTCAGAGCTTTTGGCATGATTTAAAGTGTCTGTACAATTTCCTCTTATTTAAAATGAGTTTATAGAATATTCTTGATAAAGAGAAGACCATCTTGACAAATTCAGTCTTAGTTTAAAAACAGCTCTGTAACTCTCCCCCATTTTACCACCATGCAAAAATTAATGCAAATACAATATTCTAGTTAGCACCATAGTGAGGTTAATTTCCCATGATTTAAGTTGTCAAGATTTGTATATTGTTTTAATGTGTACAATAAGCTACCATTGTTCTTCAAAATTATATTTACAAAAATATAAAATTATATGTGTTCTTCTTTGCTGTATCAAACTGAATCATCTAACTTAGCTTAAACATAAATGTGCTTTTTGGTGGCCTTTGTCTGTTGTGCTTTACTTAACACAATCCCAATAAATACTTGAAAAATCAGTGTTATACAGAACACAGTTAGTGACTATAATATAATTAAGTTATAGAACAGTAAAAAATTAAATAAGAAATAAACAAAACAAAAAATCCTCCTATAATTTGGAAAAACTAATCTTAATGGAAATTAAAATTTCTTAGAAATAAATAGCATTGAAATTGTTACAAATGAAATGGAGTTTTGGGATATTTAAAGCTCATCCTAGCTAAGGTGCCTGGGTATCTCAGTTGGTTAAGTGTCTGCCTTCAGGTCAGGTCATGAACCTGAAGTCCTGGGATGAAGCCCCACATCAGGTTCCCCACCGAGTGGGGAGTCTGTTCTCCCTCTGCCTCTCCCCCTGCTCATGTTCTCTCTCTTTCACTCCCTTTCTCTCAAATAAATAAATAAAACCTTAAAGAGAGAGAGAGAGAGCTTTAAAAAAAATGAAGCTCATCTTACCCAGTTCACTCTTTTCAATGTTGAAGCAGTTTATTAGAAATTAGATAGTCATTATGAACAAATCAGATATGATCTTGCCTTCTAAGAACTTAAAATCAATTACATTTCATTTATTCATTATTCTCTCATGAATTTGCTCTTCAGATTGAATCCTTATGATGTGAAAGTTGATACAGGTATAGATTTTATAGAACTTGATACTTTTTTTATTAGAAAGGGCACATAATATAGATTATATATATGTATATACATAATATATATAGCATATATTATATTGTACATTATAATATATATTATTACATATTATAGTATATGATTGCTGAAAATGTATAATGACAATAATATAAGAAGAAGCAATAATCTGTAAGATAAAAAATAATATGTAAGTTCAAAATGGAGAGGACTTGTTCTGCTTAAAGAAATGAACCAGGATAACAAGCACACACAAATCCTAGAGAATTAAAAAGTATTTTTGCAATAATGATTATATTATTTTATTTGACATATGTAAAACATTTCCAAAATTACAAAATTACTTGTCATTACTTAAGGTTGTAAATGACTTTTTAAAGGTAACATTGAATAGGGATGTACTGATAGACTCGGAATCTGCACAGAGTGGTATCTATTACTTCTTGAATCCAAAGCATTTCTCCATCTTCAAGTAGGGGAAGGAGTGTGGCCAGTAGTATAGAAGTGTGTGGGCAAGGAGGATCTACTGGTAGACAAGTGTTCTTGGGTCTCTCACATTTCTGTATATCTTGCTAGCCGATGCCTTGGTGGCCTTTGTTCTAGATTATCTTTTCAAAGATGTTTGTAGTGCCTACATCTGGAGCAAGCACTAAGCATCTTTACTGTCTGGTGTAATAAAGACCAAGTCTCTTTCCAGGTCATAGACCCACAGTGTGCTTCCACACTGGGCCCCAAGACTTGGGGTCATGGGACATGGGACTTGTGCCAGGAGTAATAAAATCCTTTGCTTCTAATCCAGGAATCCTGTGTCTACTGTCAGCATTCATAACTGTAGCACATTAACTTATAAACTGGTGAGTAATATTTCAGACAGTTCACAAAGTCTCTATCATGGCTGGAAGTGAAAACGAAACTGAATAGCCTAGAGGAGGGCAAAAATATTGAATTGACTCAAATAGGAGAGGTTTTAATTGCATTGGGGAAATAGAGTTTCATAGACTTCCCAGGGTCTAAAGAACTAAGGACTCTGGTATAATTGCTTTCAAGTACTACCTCTAATTTCTTATCACATGAAGACTACATGGATGAAATACAAGGCATGACGGTTACATAAGGACTCTTTTGCACATTCTTCAAAACTTAGTGTTGATGTTTGGTGAAGTAACTAGGACACTGACTGTACCATTTCCTTGCCTTCATCTAGGAATAGACATATTGGGTATTAGTTAAAGAAAGAAAAATGATCATTCTCATCTGATTATCATTCTGGCTGAATGATAATTCTGAATCAAATGGTGCCACAGAACTAAGTTAAAATTCCTCTATCATGAAATATAAATTACCTAACATTCAAAAACATTGATTTTAACCAGAGATCTGGTAATGTAACATGGTAAGTTTTACAGAGAGCTTTCCAATGCACATACTATTATAAGATGACCAGTGGGTATGCCAATACTGTGGATTACAGAAATTAAAAGGTAGTTAAATAGCTAGAGAGATGGAAAGCAGAAAACTAAGCAAAAGAAAGGAAGTGATAAGATGATGCAGCTTAAAATCTAATAGCAAACTCCTTATGCAAATTACAGATGGCCTTAGGCAAGTGATAAGATAAATGATCCAATCTTTGCTGGGTATTTGTTAATTAGAATTATTTTATTTTTTAACTGTTTTTAATTTAAATTTAATTAATTAACATGTAGTGTATTATTAATTTCAGGGGTAGAGTTTGGTGACTCATCAGTCTTATATAATACTCAGTGCTTGTTACATCATATGCTCTCCTTAATGTCTATCACCCGGTTACCCCATCCCCCCACCTCCTCTCCAGCAACCCTTAGTTTGTTTTCTATGATTAAGAGTCTCTTACCGTTTATCTCTCTCTCTGATTTCATCTTGTTTCACTTTTTTCCTCCATTCCCCTATGATTCCATTTTATTTCTTAAACTCCACATGTGAGTGAGATCACATAATTATCTTTTTCTGATTGACCTATTTTGGTTAGCATATAACTCTAGTTCCATCAACTTTGTTGCAAATAGCAAGATTTCATTTTTTGTGATGGTTGAGTAGTATTCCAATGTATGTATATACATTGTGCGTATATATATGTGTATACACACACACACACACACACACACCCCACGTTTTCTTTACCCATTCATCTGTTGATGGCCATCTGGGCTCTTTTTGAAGACATTGTTGCTATAAACACTGGGGTGCAGGTGTCCCTTCTGACAACTAAATTTGTATCTTTGGGGTAAATACTCAGTAGTACAATTTCTGGGTCATAGGATAGCTCTATTTTCAACTTTTTGAGGAACCTCCATACTGTTTCTAGAGTAGTTGCCCCAGCTTGCATTCCCACCAACAGTGCAGGAGGGTTCCCCTCTCTCTCTATCCTCACCAACATCTGCCATCTACTGACTTGTTAATTTTAGCCATTCTGACTGGTGTGAAATGGTATATCATTGTGGTTTTGATTTGTATTTCCCTGATGTTGAATGATGTTGAGAATTTTTTCATGTGTCTGTTGGCCATTTTTATGTCTTTTCTTTGGAGAAATGTCTTTTTATGTCTTCTGCCTGTTTCTTGACTGGGTTATTTGTTCTTTGAGTGTTGAGTTTGGTAAGTTCCTTATAGATTTTGGATACTGGCCCTTTATCTAATAAGACATTTGCAAATGTCCTCTCTCATTCTGTTGGTTGTCTTTGGTTTTGCCAACTGTTTCTTTTGCTGTGCAAAAAGCTTTTTATGGGGCACCTGGGTGGCTCAGTCATTAAGCATCTGCCTTCAGCTCAGGTCATGATCCCAGTTTCCTGGGATAGAGCCCCTCATTGGGATCCCTGCTCAGCAAAAAGCCAGCTTCTCCCTCTCTCACTCCCTCTACCGGTGTTCCCTCTCTCACTGTCTCTCTCTCTCTCTCTCTGTCAAATAAATAAATAAATAAGTAATCTTTAAAACAAACATACAACAAAAAGCTTTTTATGTTGATGAAGTTCCAACAGTTCATTTTTGCCTTTGTTTCCCTTGCTTTTGGAGAAGTGGACAGCCAGAAGTTGTTGTGGCAGAGGTCAAAGAGGTTATTGCCTGTGTTCTCCTTTAGGATTTTGATGGATCCCTGTCTCACATTAGGTCTTTCCTTCATTTTGAGTCTATTTACAGTATGGTATAAAAAAATAGTCTAGTTTCATTCTGGACCATTCATTCATGTGGCTGTCCAATTTTTCCAAAAGAATGTTGAAAAGTAAACCAAAGCTGATGGCATCACAATTCCAGGATTCAAGCTCTGTTACAAAGCTGTAACAACCCAGAGAGTATGATCCTGACACAAAGTCACATAGATCAATGGAACAGAAAGAGAGCCCATAAATGGATCCTCAACTCTATGGTCAATTAGTCTTCCACAAAGCAGGTAAGAATATATAACAGAAAAGAGACCCTCTCTTCAACAAATGATAATTAGTATTAAAGAGCTCAGGCTACTGCCAAGGGAAGAGCAATTTGAATTGTTATTGAGATAAAGTCAGATGTAATAATCTTGGACACTGAGAAACACAAGGGTGAACTTGGCTTTGAAGTGGTAAGTGGTAATGGGTTGGAAGTCAAGATTTCATTAGCCATTTTGTCAAACTAATTTATAATTAATTAGTTTTCATATGGATTTAAATACTTTTAACAAGGGAGGAACAAGCTGAATCTATCTGAAAATCAAAAGATTCAAAAAGAAGTAGGATAGGGACAGCAATGAAAATCTTTGCAGGAGAAGAGAAGTCAGCTTGGAGAGCAGGTCAATCTTGTTAAAGCCAGTAAGGAATTGGAATCTAAGGCTTACCTTTGGGACACTTGGGGATCCTTAGATAAAGCATCCTGTATTTTGATAATGATGTGGACAGAATGGTGTTGCACCTTCCTAGGGAAATTTTTTCAAGTTATGGAAAAAGATGCAAGTCCAGGTCGGGGGAGAAGGTATAAATAGTGTTTCTTCTGCCCAGCCCCAATTCCTGAAACCTGATGAAGGTTGCGATCACACACATCTGCTCTTTTTCAGTTATTCCGTGGAAAACATCATTTGCTTCGGTTCACTTAAATGGTGTTACACTTATACTTCTGTACTTATGATGACCCTGAAATTTGCTGTGCTGTCAGAAATCATGGTTACATGTGTTGTGTGTCCAGCCTCAGGGAAACAACTGAAACTATCTTCTGTTTTCAATGTGCCACTCCAGTAATAGCCTGGAGTATATTTTCGACCATGCTTCTCATTTATATTTTGGTGTGTAAAAATAGAAGCTGGGGAAAAAAAAAAAAGAAAAAAGAAAAAGAAAAAGAACAGGGTCTGGTACGTGACATGTTTCTGAGTTCTGACACAGCATTCATTTCAGTAATTCATGGCAATCAGAGGAAGTAGCGGAAAGCAAAAGGAAGCTCTGGGGTAGTATTAATTGCTCCCCCTAATTGGAGAGGTCTTTCCTGGACATTACAGCTAAAGAACAAGGCCAAAGTGTCTCATTGGTTGTACCAAACAGAAGTGCCACAGAACAACAAAGAATAGAATTCTTAGGTGTGGTATTATAAAGATGTTTTTGTTTATTTGTCAGAGAAAGAGAGAGAAAGAGCACAGGCAGGGGAAGCAGCAGGCAGAGGGGGTAGCAAGCTCCATGCTGAACAAGGAACCCAATGCAGGATTTGAACGCAGGACCCCAGGATCATGACCTGAGCTGAAGGCAGCCGCCTAAGACACTGAACCACCCGGGCACCCAGGCATGGTGTTATAAACAGCAGGCAAAGTTCAGGTCTTCCTACTGAGTTTGAGGATCCCAGGTAGGCATCCACTGGATACCCACTGGGATCCTGAACAGTGCCTAAGTGCCATCAGAGACTCGGATTGGAGCTTCTAGTTGTGGCACATGGAAGTCATCTTTTACCAAGGGAACCTGCTGAACAGCCCCCAGAATCTCTGCTATAGATTTCACCTGGTTTGAAATATAGAACTGGAATCACTGAAAGCATTTTCTAAAGTTTCCTGGAGACTTAAGTCTCAACAGGGAAGTTACCACTCCCTAAAGGAGGTTTTTTTTTTTTAATATTTTATTTTTTATAAACATATTTTTATCCCCAGGGGTACAGGTCTGTGAATCACCAGGTTTACACACTTCACAGCACTCACCAAAGCACATACCCTCCCCAATGTCCATAATCCCACCCCCTTCTCCCAAACCCCCTCCCCCCAGTAACCCTCAGTTTGTTTGGTGAGATTAAGAGTCACTTATGGTTTGTCTCCCTCCCAATCTCATCTTGTTTATTTATTCTTCTCCTACCCACTTAAGTCCCCATGTTGCATCACCATTTCCTCATATCAGGGAGATCATATGATAGTTGTCTTTTGCTGCTTGACTTATTTCGCTAAGCATGATACGCTCTAGTTCCATCCATGTTGTCGCAAATGGCAAGATTTCATTTATTTTGATGGCTGCATAGTATTCCATTGTGTATATATACCAATCTTGATCCATTCATCTGTTGATGGACATCTAGGTTCTTTCCATAGTTTGGCGATTGTGGACATTGCTGCTATAAACATTCGGGTGCACGTGCCCCTTTGGATCACTACGTTTGTATCTTTAGGGTAAATACCCAATAGTGCAATTGCTGGGTCATAGGGCAGTTCTATTTTCAACATTTTGAGGAACCTCCATGCTGTTTTCCAGAGTGGCTGCACCAGCTTGCATTCCCACCAACAGTGTAGGAGGGTTCCCCTTTCTCCGCATCCTCGCCAGCATCTGTCCTTTCCTGACTTGTTGATTTTAGCCATTCTGACTGGTGTGAGGTGATACCTCATTGTGGTTTTGATTTGTATTTCCCTGATGCCGAGTGATATGGAGCACTTTTTCATGTGTCTGTTGGCCATCTGGATGTCTTCTTTACAGAAATGTCTGTTCTTGTCCTCTGCCCATTTCTTGATTGGATTATTTGTTCTTTGGGTGTTGAGTTTGCTAAGTTCTTTATAGATTCTGGACACTAGTCCTTTAACTGATATGTCGTTTGCAAATATCTTCTCCCATTCTGTCAGTTGTCTTTTGATTTTGTTAACTGTTTCCTTTGCTGTGCAAAAGCTTTTGATCTTGATGAAATCCCAATAGTTCATTTTTGCCCTTGCTTCCCTTGCCTTTGGCGATGTTCCTAGGAAGATGTTGCTGTGGCTGAGGTCGAAGAGGTTGCTGCCTGTGTTCTCCTCAAGGATTTTGATGGATTCCTTTCGCACATTGAGGTCCTTCATCAATTTTGAGACTATTTTTGTGTGTGGTGTAAGGAAATGGTCCAATTTCATTTTTCTGCATGTGGCTGTCCAATTTTCCCAGCACCATTTATTGAAGAGTCTGTCTTTTTTTCCATTGGACATTCTGTCCTGCTTTGTCGAAGATTAGTTGACTGTAAAGTTGAGGGTCTATTTCTGGGCTCTCTATTCTGTTCCATTGATCTATGTGTCTGTTTTTGTGCCAGTACCAAGCTGTCTTGATGATGACAGCTTTGTAATAGAGCTTGAAGTCCAGAATTGTGACGCCACCAACGTTGGCTTTCTTTTTCAATATCCCTTTGGCTATTCGAGGTCTTTTCTGGTTCCATATAAATTTTAGAATTATTTGTTCCATTTCTTTGAAAAAGATGGATGGTACTTTGATAGGAATTGCATTAAATGTGTAGATTGCTTTAGGTAGCATAGACATTTTCACGATATTTATTCTTCCAATCCAGGAGCATGGAACATTTTTCCATTTCTTTGTGTCGTCCTCAATTTCTTTCATGAGTACTTTATAGTTTTCTGAATATAGATTCTGTGCCTCTTTGGTTAGGTTTATTCCTAGGTATTTTATGGTTTCGGTGCAATTGTAAATGGGATTGACTCCTTAATTTCTCTTTCTTCTGTCTTGCTGTTGGTGTAGAGAAATGCAACTGATTTCTGTGCATTGATTTTATATCCTGACACTTTACTGAATTCCTGTACAAGTTCTAGCAGTTTTGGAGTGGAGTCTTTTGGGTGTTCCACATATAGTATCATATCATCTGCGAAGAGTGATAATTTGACTTCTTCTTTGCCGATTTGGATGCCTTTAATTTCCTTTTGTTGTCTGATTGCTGAGGCTAGGACCTCTAGTACTATGTTGGATAGCAGTGGTGATAATGGACACCCCTGCTGTGTTCCTGACCTTAGAGGAAAAGCTTTCAGTTTTTCTCCATTGAGAATGATGTTTGCGGTGTGTTTTTCATAGATGGCTTTGATGATATTGAGGTATGTGCCCTCTATCCCTACACTTTGAAGAGTTTTGATCAGGAAGGGATGCTGTACTTTGTCAAATGCTTTTTCAGCATCTATTGAGAGTATCATATGGTTCTTGTTCTTTCTTTTATTGATGTGTTGTATCACATTGACTGATTTGCGGATGTTGAACCAACCTTGCAGCCCTGGAATAAATCCCACTTGGTCGTGGTGAATAATCCTTTTAATGTACTGTTGAATCCTATTGGCTAGTATTTTGTTGAGTATTTTCATCAAGGATATTGGTCTATAGCTCTCTTTTTTGATGGGATCCTTGTCTGGTTTTGGGATCAAGGTGATGCTGGCCTCATAAAAAGAGTTTGGAAGTTTTCCTTCCATTTCTATTTTTTGGAACAGTTTCAGGAGAATAGGAATTAGTTCTTCTTTAAATGTTTGGTAGAATTCCCCCGGGAAGCCGTCTGGCCCTGGGCTTTTGTTTGTTTGGAGATTTTTAATGACTGTTTCAATCTCCTTACTGGTTATGGGTCTGTTCAGGCTTTCTATTTCTTCCTGGTTCAGTTGTGGTAGTTTATATGTTTCTAGGAATGCATGCATTTCTTCCAGATTGTCAAATTTGTTGGCGTAGAGTTGCTCATAGTATGTTCTTATAATTGTTTGTATTTCTTTGGTGTTAGTTGTAATCTCTCCTCTTTCATTCATGATTTTATTTATTTCGGTCCTTTCTCTTTTCTTTTTGATAAGTCAGGCAAGGGGTTTATCAATTTTATTAATTCTTTCAAAGAGCCAGCTCCTAGTTTCGTTGATTTGTTCTATTGTTTTTTTGGTTTCTATTTCATTGATTTCTGCTCTGATCTTTATGATTTCTCTTCTCCTGCTGGGCTTAGGGTTTCTTTCTTGTTCTTTCTCCAGCTCCTTTAGGTATAGGGTTAGGTTGTGTACCTGAGACCTTTCTTGTTTCTTGAGAAAGGCTTGTACCACTATATATTTTCCTCTCAGGACTGCCTTTGTTGTGTCCCACAGATTTTGAACCGTTGTATTTTCATTATCATTTGTTTCCATGATTTTTTTCAATTCTTCTTTAATTTCCCTGTTGACCCATTCATTCTTTAGAAGGATGCTGTTTAGTCTCCATGTATTTGGGTTCTTTCCAAACTTCCTTTTGTGGTTGAGTTCTAGCTTTAGAGCATTGTGGTCTGAAAATATGCAGGGAATGATCCCAATCTTTTGATACCGGTTGAGTCCTGATTTAGGACCGAGTGTTTAGGACTGAATGTTCCATGTGCACTAGAGAAGAATGTGTATTCTGTTGCTTTGGGATGAAATGTTCTGAATATATGTGTGATGTCCATCTGGTCCAGTGTGTCGTTTAAGGCCTTTATTTCCTTGCTGATCTTTTGCTTGGATGATCTGTCCATTTCAGTGAGGGGAGTGTTAAAGTCCCCTACTATTGTATTATTGTTGATGTGTTTCTTTGATTTTGTTATTCATTGGTTTATATAGTTTGCTGCTCCCACGTTGGGGGCATAGATATTTAAAATTGTTAGATCTTCTTGTTGGACAGACCCTTTGAGTATGATATAGTGTCCTTCCCCATCTCTTATTATAGTCTTTGGCTTAAAATCTAATTGATCTGATATAAGGATTGCCACTCCTGCTTTCTTCTGATGTCCATTAGCATGGTAAATTCTTTTCCACCCCCTCACTTTAAATCTGGAGGTGTCTTCGGGCTTAAAATGAGTTTCTTGGAGGGAACATATAGATGGGTTTTGTTTTTTTATCCATTCTGATACCCTGTGTCTTTTGACAGGGGCATTTAGCCCATTAACATTCAGGGTAACTATTGAGAGATATGAATTTAGTGCCATTGTATTGCCTGTAAGGTGACTGTTACTGTATATGGTCTCTGTTCCTTTCTGATCTACCACTTGTAGGCTCTCTCTTTGCTTAGAGGACCCCTTTCAATATTTCCTGTAGAGCTGGTTTGGTGTTTGCAAATTCTTTCAGTTTTTGTTTGTCCTGGAAGCTTTTAATCTCTCCTATTTTCAATGATAGCGTAGCTGGATATAGTATTCTTGGCTGCATGTTTTTCTTGTTTAGTGCTCTGTAAATATCATGCCAGTTCTTTCTGGCCTGCCAGGTCTCTGTGGATAAGTCAGCTGCCAATCTAATATTTTTACCATTGTATGTTACAGACTTCTTTTCCCGGGATGCTTTCAGGATTTTCTCTTTGTCACTGAGACTTGTAAATTTTACTATTAGGTGATGGAGTGTGGTCCTATTCTTATTGATTTTGAGGGGCATTCTCTGAAACTCCTGAATTTTGATGCTCGTTCCCTTTGCCATATTGGGGAAATTCTCCCTAATAATTCTCTCCAGTATACCTTCTGCTCCCCTCTCTCTTTCTTCTTCTTCTGGAATCCCAATTATTCTAATGTTGTTTTGTCTTATGGTGTCACTTATCTCTCATATTCTCCCCTCGTGGTCCAGTAGCTGTTTGTCCCTCTTTTGCTCAGCTTCTTTATTCTCTGTCATTTGGTCTTCTATATCACTAATTCTTTCTTCTGCCTCATTTATCCTAGCAGTGAGAGCGTCCATTTTTGATTGCACCTCATTAATAGCTTTTTTGATTTCAACTTGGTTAGATTTTAGTTCTTTTATTTCTCCAGAAAGGGCTTTTATATCTCTCGAGAGGGTTTCTCTAATATCTTCCATGCCTTTTTCGAGCCTGGCTAGAACCTTGAGAATTGTCATTCTGAACTCTAGATCTGACATATTACCAATGTCTGTATTGATTAGGTCCCTAGCCTTTGCTACTGCCTCTTATTCTTTTTTTTGTGTTGAATTTTTCCGTCTTGTCATTTTGTCCAGATAAGAGTATATGAAGGAGCAAGTAAAATACTAAAAGGGTGGCAACAACCCCAGGAAAATATGCTTTAACCAAATTAGAAGAGATCCCAAATCGTGAGGGGCGAGAAAGGGGATAAAAAGAGGTTCAAAAAGGAAGAAAGAAAAAAAAAAGAAAAGAAAAGAATTTAAAAAAAGAAAACAAATAAAGAAAAAAATAAAAAGAAAAAATATATATATTAGATAAACTAGTTAGAAAACGTTAAAAAAGTAAAAGGTAAAAGTTAAAAAAAATTTTACCAGAAGGTGAGAAAAAAAACAAAAAATGAAAAAGAAAAAAATTAAATTAACTGCAAGACTAAAAAAAATCACAGGGAAAAAGCCATGAGTTCAGTGCTTTGCTTTCTCGTCTTCTGGAATTCTGCTGCTCTCCTTGGTATTGAAACCGCACTCCTTGGCAGGTGAACTTGGTCTTGGCTGGATTTCTTGTTGATCTTCTGGGGGAGGGGCCTGGTGTAGTGATTCTCAAGTGTCTTTGCCCCAGGCGGAATTGCACCGCCCTTATCAGGGGCCGGGTTGAGTAATCCGCTCGGGTTTGCTTTCAGGAGCTTTTGTTCCCTGAGCGATTTCCGTAGAGTTCCGGAGGACAGGAATACAAATGGCAGCCTCCTGGTCTCTGGCCTGGAGGAGCCGAGAGCCCAGGGCCCCACTCCTCAGTGCGCCCTCAGAGAACAGCGCCCAGTTACTCCCGAGTGCCTGACCTCCGGCCGCGCTCCGAGCTCACCGAGCCTGCGACCGGTTCAAGGTCACCCCGAGCTGCGAGCTTACTGTCGGCTCTGTCTCTGTAGCCGGCTTTCCCGTTCCAATACCCCCAAGCTCTGCGACACTCAGACACCCCCGATCCTTCTGTGACCCTGCGGGACCTGAGGCCACGCTGACCCCGCATGGGCTTCGCCCCGGTTTAGCCTCTGGAGCGATGTCCCTCTGCGGAACAGACTTTTAAAAGTCCTGATTTTGTGCGCCGTTGCTCCACCGCTTTCTGGGAGCCGGCCCCTCCCCCCGGGGTCTATCTTCCCGTCGCTTTGGATTCACTTCTCCGACGGTCCTACCTTTCAGAAAGTGGTTGTTTTTCTGTTTCCAGAATTGCTGTTCTTCTTCTCTTCGATCTGCCGATGGATTTTCAGGTGTTTGCAATCTTTAGATAAGCTATCTAGCTGATCTCCGGCTAGCTGAAGTAGTCTCAGCCTGCTACTTCTCTGCCATCTTGACTCCTCCCCCTCCCTAAAGGAGGTTTTGATCTGGGGGAGAGGTGTCAGGAGCTACAGGTTTTTAATGGGAAAAGGTAAAGTACCTCAGACATTCTGAAATGTCTGAGATAGTCTTTCACAATGAAGAATTATCCTGCACTTCAAAAAATCCGAAATGTCTCTCAGCTAATTAATTATGTGAAAAGTCTATTGAATCTTATGTGACACAAAACATGCTCTGTATTCAAACATAAAGTATTTTTTTCAGAATTTTAAATATACCATAAAATATCTGGGGTAGAGAGTTGCCTGGTGGCTTAGTAGGTTCATGATCCCAGGGTCCTGGAATCGAGCCACTCCCCTTCCCCCACCCAGTCAGGCTTCCTGCTTAGCAGGGAGCCTGCTTCTCCCTCTGCCTCTCTGCTCTGCTCTTGTGCTCTCTCTCGCTTTCAATAAATAAATAAATAAAATATTTAAAAAAAAAGTCTGGGGTAGGATACTACAATATGTACAACATACATTTTAAGAAGACATATTTTGTTATTTTTTAAAAATACAAGGAATTAGTGTTCATTCATTTCAAGAAATTGAATTCTGGATATCAAAAAAATCATGGTACTTAAGTTTTCAGTAAAACATTCCTGTGCCACTTACATCTGTAGCTGGGTTTCATGACTCTATCTGTGTAAGTGTGTGTTTGTGTGTGTGTGTGTGTGTGTGTGTAGACATAATTTCTTAGGTCTTCTAGTGTACTTATACCTAAGCATTTCTAAATAAAAACATTTTGTTATAAATTACATTATCTTTTCTCTCCTTTACGGTAAAGTTAATGTATTGCTTTTTTAAAATTATGTATATGGTAAATGAGATAATTAATTAATTAATTAATTAAGGTAAATATAAAATATTTGCTATTAAAAGGGGAACTTCTGTTCTGAGATACTTGACAACTCTTTTCCTAGACTACTGCATGCATTTAACCAAACCATACGATCAGCTCTGCTCCCATCCTCACTGATGTCCCCTGACGCGGGGAGCGGGGGGGCACCTACCAGAAGAAATGTCTTCTGTGCTCTTAAAGTTGTTCTTTGTACTTCCTAGTTGTTTGAAAGTGCTAGCAGAGACACTTAGTAGGATGTTTTGTTAACTCACATTATGCTGGTGATGGGCAGGATAGGTCTCTTTTCTCCCCTTTTTTCAACCATTTTTTCCATATTATTTCCTTTGAAGTCTCCAATTATGTACCTGACTTTTTTTTTTAGTAATATCAACAGCCAGCTTAATTCATTTGTCTCTCGCTGATGATTCCCAATTATAAAATGATACCATTTTCTCTTCTATTTATACTGATGTTTTACAATTAATTAGAAATTGATAAAATTAATGTAAAGTTTCCCATAAAATTAGAAAATAAATGAAGTAAGCTCTAGGAGAGATACAGTAATCCCTGATCATCATGTTTAATAATACATGAATTAGTTTCTGTGGGAAGCTCTGTTTTTGTTCCTAACTGAATCAGTAATACATAATCTCATGCAATAGGGTCTTGTAGGAACATAATTGTGTTTGGGTCACTCTGTGTAAGTTTTAATAGAGGCCCATATAAAAATGCTTTTAGACACATACTCTAAAGACTTGCCAGATCTGATAGCTTCCTTTACATCTTCCTTTTTTTTCTCTATTTCTTTCTGTGTCTCTCTCTTCTTTTGTAATTTGAAAGTTGGCCTATTTTAAAGCAGTTCTGTTAATGCAACAGTGGTTTGGAAACAGTGTATTAAAAAAGACCACTTTAAAGGAGCCACTCAAGAAATCATTAGCAGCTTATATAAAAAAGAAAATAGCATATAAAGTAGACTTTTATGCTAAGATCTGATATTCACAACCGAGAGAAAAGGGGTGGGGGGAGTCTTTCTTCATTAGCAGCATGACCAAAGCACTTAGGGATTTCACTCTCTCACATCCATTATTTCATCTATTGTCCTAATTTAATTTTCCATGATTTTCCTGACAGTGAAGGTTGGCAACTCTTAAGTACAGTACAAAAGGTTTGCAGCACTCATGTTAATAATTACACAAGCTGTTGAAGCTTTTTACTGAAGGGTGTATTGTCAAAAATATCAAATTTAGACAAAAGCAGAAGCTACAGATGTGAATAGAACTGGAATCCCTGAGTGCCTTTGTTTTTTATCCACAGACAGAAGCCACCTCTTGAGGTCTAAATGTTAATAAAGCATTCATACCATTGGGAGCCTTTTGAGAGCTCTAAACAGGAAAACAAGATCTTTGGAGAACTGCCATCAAATTGTTGCTGCTATTGTCTTTGCTGTCACTTTCCAGGGTCCTTTTGACAATATGAAACTATGATTTCTATAATCTTTCTTAGCCAAATCAATTAGTTTTCTAATGTGCTTATTCACCAGTTTTAGAACACCTGATCCAAAAATATGGCTTCCTAATTGTGGAAAAATGCGAACTTTAGTCCATTAGTCTTCTACATTTTCTTTAAGGGTACAGTGATTTGCCTTCATTTTATCCTTTCTTTGTTATAGGAAACCAAATTCCCCACAGCATGAAATTGCCTTATACCACCCATGATTTATGCATTACTAGTTTTTCATATCTGAATCCCAGACTTTCTAAGCAAACAGCGTGGCCAGAAGTTGTTATGAGGAACCCTCCAATATCCATGCCTATCAAATATTGACCATATACTAAAGGAACAATACCCTATTTATCTAGTACCAAACCTTCTCAACTATAGGAAGACCCTTTTGTGAAAAATAATATGTAAATACATTTAGAAGAGATACCTATATGCAGTAATGCTATAGAGATATTTGGTATAAAACCAATACATTTTTATTCTCACAAACAATCTTACCTTTCCCCACCTACTGTGTAATGTTGTTGTAAAGAGTTGGCTTTGCAGAAATTCTCATCTTTGGATTGTAATTAGATTTCCTGAGTCAATTAGAAATACTAGAAGTTATTGTAAAGAGAAAATTTTTTAGTTTCAAAGTCTTCAAGAACAAAGCTTACTATAAGTCATTATTTGAAAACTATGCACACACGACATATTTCCTCCCCACAGGAAGGAGCGTGGTGTCCTTATGATGGCTCCTGAAAGGTTAGCCTACATGACAGCATTGGAGAAGACGATACCGGGTGAAGGCTGTACTGGATCCCTGCAAAGGGTCTTAACACTGACCAACTAGCTCCTGTCCCTCCATATAGGTTGAAATGGAAGTTAAGTAGAGAGAAATTTGGTCCCGTTTGTATTTTTGGAGCTCATGAAGGTAGCCATTAAAACAGAAGTGAGAACAAAATGCGCAGACAGGAAAAAGATCTGAGACAAGGATCCTATTTCCAAGTAGACTAGAGTAGACATTGAATTAACATCTCAATTCCTGTGTCACCTTTAAGTAGTTGAGAATCGAGTGGGTGGTCCTGACTAGGATTCAGCTGAAGACCGAGTAGAGGTCTTCCTATAAGACAGCAAGCTGTCTGGGCAGGTCTAAGCCATAGTTAGAGGAAGAATACAGTGGAGTCTCTGGTTTAAACATCCCTAGAGGGGTGTGGGGAAAAGCCTAAAAGCATCACAGCAGAGTGTTAATTAACTGCATGCATTCAAGACAGTGACTGTGTGGCTTTATTCCAACCACACTTCTTAGGAGCTGTGTGACTTTGGGCAGATTACAGAACCTCACTGAACTTCCATTCCATCATCTATATGAGATTATCAATAGTGCCTTCCTTTCAGGGCTGTTATTAAACTAAATCAGTTATAACCGTAAGACACTTAGAATACTATCTGCTACCTGATAAACATTATATGCCTGCTTGTTAAATAAATAGAGTCAGCAGAGGGTGATGGTCAAGTTCCTTGTGAGTAATCATAGTGTTTCTTCTTGCAAGAGCACAATCAACTATACTAGCCACAAGCACTTTCTAATGAATGCTTATAGGACAGGGATCAATGCCCAAAGCAAGGTGACATGTGCTTTCCTCCACCATCCAGGGAAGAAGGCAGGAGGCAACATATAGACCAGAGATCCCTTCAATGCCAATGAGTTTGTAGAAACTTCTTTCTATATCAATATGTCACACAAGAAAAGATAAAAAAAGAAGTCTGTTTGAAAGAAATCATAAAAAACTGAGCATTTAACCTAAAGAAAAATAGTAACATGTTATCTAAATTCTCTCTCTCTTTTTTTAAATCACCCCAGGGACATTTGTGGATAAAAAGAGAGGTAAGATTAATTACAAGGAGGGGTGCCTGAGTGATTCAGTGGGTTAAGCATTTGCCTTCAGCTCAGGTCATGATCCCAGGGTCATGACTGAGCCCTGCATTGGGTTCCCTGCTCAGTGGGTGTCTGCTTCCCCCTCTCCCTCTGTGTGCTGCTTCCTTTGCTTGTGCTCATCTCTCTTTCTGCCAAATGAAAAAATAAAAATTTTTTTAAAGAGATTAATTACAGGTGGATAAACCACTTTAATTATTTTGTTTTTTCATTGAATTATATTTGGTAGATCTAAATCATTGTGTTAAATTCAGACCCCACAAAAATATCTTCTTGCTTCTCTATTTCTTGTCTTGTTTTAGTCAATAAATATTAAAGTACAAATACTGTCATCAGTCAAATCAGGGTAAGTTTTTTGTTTTTTGTTTTCCTTTACAAAATGTGATCTGGATTTTTGAAATGTTTGAGACTTACACCTTGGACCTATCTCTATCAAACAAGTTGACCTATATCCAATTTCACAACTTTTCATTTTAATTTCAAACTGAATATGAAATCTCTAATAGCAATCTCAGAAACTTTAAAGGAAATATTTTAGAAAATATTTTAATGAGGAAAAGACAGCATAAGTCAAATTTAAGTAACATCACAAGTGTTATGGATCTACAGTGTCTTTATATTTTTAGATAGATTGGGACAATTATAGTTTTCTATGGCTGTTCATAATTAGCTTTTTGATAACATGAATCAATATTGATGAAATATTTAATAAGATACCATATAAAGTTCCTTGGAACATGTTATTGAATTTAATATGAAGTATGGAACATCCATTTTGATTTTACAATTTCTGAAAGTATTAAAATACTTCTCTTTTAGAATTTTATATTAATTGAACATAGTTATACATCTTTTAAAATTATTTCAATAAATATACTTTTGTGTCTGCATAAATAGGAGAGAAATTCATGCAAAATCTAAACAGTCTTAGGTAAAGTTTAATTTTAGTAAAAGAACAAATTAATTGTCATGTTTATACTATTGACAATGACGATCATTATTTGGTTTGAAGTAATGTATTAATCCACTCCAGCTACTCACGTTAGGAAGAAAAGGATATTATTGGAATCCCACAATGTATATAAATCTCCACCCATTTCAGTAAGGCAAAGGGACTTATTAAAAACTAGCAAATTAACATTCTTTTACAAAAAAGAAAACACAAACCCTCATTTAAAAAAAATTTTTTTGATCATAGCATTTGTACCAACCTCATGAAACTTCTAAAAGTAAGGTTGTATACCTCACTTTCTCCTAGGATAGTAACTCTTTGAAGTGACAAGCAAATAATAAGAGAACAAGGTAGAAACAGAGTGATGAAGTAACTTGTTCAAGGTCATCCAGATAATTAATGGTAAAGACTAGAATAGAAACACAAATCTTTAGGCTAAAGTAACATACATGTAATTGGCTAGAAGATAGTTAACCAGGAAAAATACAATGAGGAAGCAAGCGGAGGGCTTTTAACCCCAGTTTATGCAGCTGTGGCCTTTGATAGTGAATCTCAGAAATGACAAAAGCAGACTGCACGTCCTCTTTACCCTCTTAAACCAGGCTAGTTTTCTCTCCTTTTCATTGCAGTAACAGCAGACTTTCCAAGGAGATGCAATCTTTATTTAAAGAATTTTGTAGAAAGCGTTGGCAGACAAGACACATTCAAAAGGAATATTTAGACTCACCCCCAGCATTTCTATAGGACATTAAATAAGACAGTGAACAACCAGAAGGAGGAATTTAGTCTCTGAAATCTATGCAATAGTATTAAGTGTTTTTCTATTTTAGAATGCAACATTTGTGCAATTCCAAGATGGTTCCGCAGTATAATGGGTGTACTGGGTCAGGACAAGAGGTCTGCAGGGTTAGAGATGTGACCCCATGGAGACTGCCTCCCTGTTTTATACCATGTGCTCAGTACCAGAAATCTGAAAATGTCTACTCATGTGGCCCCGAGTCTGTTTTCAGGGCTTGTGCAAGCCCGTTTCCCAATTCAGTCCTCCAGTGTGTAGACCTGAAAGTTGAGGGATAACCCAAAGAGGTCTTTTTCTGGGGAAAGGTATTAGATAGAATTTGGAGTCCATATGTGTATGCTTGAAGTCTTCCATCATCTAGAATGAAATCAAATGTGGAATAAGATCTCCTTGAGTTGTTGGGTTCCAGGATGGAACTCCAAAAATTACTGGAATTTCAATCTTTATGACCTGGTCTTCCATGTCATTATGAAGGTAAATTTCCAGGACAGAAGGCTGGATATGTTGTATTTAATAGTTCTGTACCTTGATTTAAAATATTTAAATATTTACACACTGAGTGGGTATACAGCCCTCCCATGCGGCCTATGGCACCTGCTTTCAGTACAATTGCCCCATTCTCATCTCATCCTTCTTTCGACCCAGACTCACCTCTTGCTGGATAAATACACTTAATTAAAAATAATTAGCAGAAAACCTGATAAGAGCATTCTGTTACTAAAATAACATTTTGACCCCTCCCATTAGAGTGCTATATTCACACTCCTTAATGGTGCACAAAAGGTATACCCGAAACTCTCCTGTCTATTCTCTCTGTCTGTCATCTTCCATGCCTTTACACGTATTGCTCCTTTACCTGGAACCTCTTTCCTGTTTCCTCAGATGGAATAGTTCTTATTCCTCCTTTAAGATTCAGCTCTTGTGGGCGCCTGAGTGGCTCAGTTGATTAAGCAACTGCCTTTAGCTCAGGTCATGATCCCAGGGTCCTGGGATCAAGCCCCACATGGGCCCTGTGCTCAGCAGGGAGCCTGCTCCCCCATCTCTCTCTGCCTGCCCCTCTGCTACTTGTGATTTCTGTCTGTCAAATAAATAAATAAAATCTTAAAAAAAAAAAAAAAGATTCAGCTCTTGTCTTCTCTCTTCTGTGAAGCTTTCTTTGGTCCAACACACCAGTTAGGGAGCTGTTTTTGTGCTCTTACCTGTGCCTATTTACACTGGAATGCCCAACTATTCTTATTTCTTTGTCTGTCAATTCTAAAAGCTAAGCAGCTGGAGATTAGTGGTTGTGTTATTTTACTTTATTCATGAAAGCATCTACAAACATTTGTTCAGATCTGCTCCAGTCCATACACCATGCAAGTCACTAGCTATGTAATGATGAAATACATGGGCCTTGTCAGTGAGGATACAACAGTAAAGCAAGGTTACGGTCACTGCACTCTGTGACCCGAGCTTAGATGGAGTTAAGATAGGTGGTCCCAGCAACTCGGAGGAAAGCCACACACTTCAGTCTTCTTAGAGGAGAATCACGCTGCAGAAAGTGGCTTTGGGCTGACACCTGTGTGGGATGAGTGTCTGATAGACCCAACGGTGTCGCATAGTATGCCTTCAGGAATGCTTTCATAATCACTACGTTGGCACTAATCCAAGATTGTAACAAATCTGGTGTGTCCTGGTGTGGACTGTAGAAGTACTAGAAGCAAATAGGGTAGAGTCAGAGGGATGAAGGAGGAGGTTTTAATCAGAATCACGACAAAGTCACTGTCCAGCTCTCTAAGCTGAGAAGGCACAATTAATAGAGTCAGTGTAGGGGTTTAGAAAATGAATAGAGCATTTATCTAAGCATTCTAGAGGTGAGTTAGAGTCTTCATGACCCATTGCAGTATTTATTCTTATTTTAAAAGACCTGCGCTTATAAATGAAAAAAAAAAAATATATATATATATATATATATATATATATATATATTTTACACTGTATAAGTCATGTTACTTAACACAAACTAAGTACTTCATTTCAACTTTTTGGTTCATAGGAATGGCAGTTGATCCTTTCCTTGTCTCTGGAATATGATGAAACAAGTATGCTAGGAAAGAATAATCTAATAATACAGTAATTATCAGTGAATATTGCTTTAATCAGTCACACATTGGGATAAATTATGAATTCCTAATGTCTATCTACACATAGATTTATGATAGCTGTGTAGTACTATTTAAAATTTATTCCATATGATATGTTCAGGTTTTCTCAACTATTTCTTTATTCTGTTTATAATGTATCAATTTAAAAATATCAGTTATTATTAGAGATGGATGTTTATTCATTTAATATAGGTTTGCAGTCTGAATTCTCTCCCTTCCTTCCTTCCTCTTTCTTTCTTTCTTTCTTTCTTTCTTTCTTTCTTTCTTTTCCCTCTTCCTTTCCTTCCCTCCTTCTCTCCCTCCTTTCCTCCCTTCCTTCCTTCCTTCTTTCTGTCCTTCCTTCCTTCCTTCCAGAGATCAATACATAGAACCCCATACTGAATGAAGCAAAAAACATGCCCATTCTTGTTTAAATGTGTCAGGGTTAACATGGTTTCCTCCTTTTTTGAGCAAATCAGTTTGGTAATACATAAAATTAGCCCTTAAGAAATCTTTAAACAAATATAATTGTATCTATTAAAATTCATCCCCTGAGAATAAGGCTTTGTCTACTTGACCATTGCTGATTTCAGTAATGCCATTTCCCAAAGCAATTGTGATAGCAAGTACACTGGTGAATTATATTGAATAGTCTAGATTTAATGAATTAGTTTAGGTCATGCTACTTCAGGCCATAGAATAGACTTAAGGGAAATATTTCATAGATATAATTTATAAAAGATAATCTTTATGAAAAAGCTCTATGTAATCAGTAACTTTTTGGAGTACATATTGAAGGGGGATAAAAACCTAAAATTTGTTACAAAATATAATTTATTTAAAATTATTTTTGGAATAGTTTCAAATATCAATTACATTTAACAAAAGCTACAATTAATATCTCTGATCAAATAAAAAAGATGTAAATAGTTTTGAAATATGTAAATACTATTGTTAATTTCTACTCTTTTTTTCATCATATATGTAAGTTTATTCCTTCCAAAAGTGTCAACAACAACATATTTTTATAGCAGGAAGCTTCTTTTTTTTAAATTTTTTTTAAAAGATTTTATTTATTCATTTGATAGACAGAGATCACAAATAGGTAGAGAGGCAGGCAGAAAGAGAGGAAGGGAAGCAGGCTTTCTGCTGAGCAAAGAAGCCCAATGCGGGGCTCGATCTCAGGACCCTGGGATCATGACCTGAGCCAAAGGCCGAGGCTTTAACCCACTGAGCCACCCAGGCACTCCATAGCAAGAAACTTCTTGACAGAGATTTAGTACATGGTAAACTTAACATTAAAATTAGACATATAGATATATAATTAAATATCATGTATATATTTAACAGATAAATTGCAATTAAACAAAAGAGAGATGGAACCAGAAACCATAACATAAAAAAGATGAGATTTACCAATCAGTCATAATGTGTGACTTTATTTGAGCCTTTGATAAAATAAATAATCTTTAAAGCATTATAAAATTTGTGAGAGGGCACCTGGGTGGCTCAGTGGGTTGGGCCGCTGCCTTCGGTTCAGGTCATGATCTCAGGGTCCTGGGATCGAGTCCCGCATCGGGCTCTCTGCTCGGCGGGGAGCCTGCTTCCCTCCCTCTCTCTCTTTCTCTCTGCCTGCCTCTCCGACTACTTGTGATTTCTCTCTGTCAAATAAATAAATAAAATCTTAAAAAAAAAAAAAAAAAAAAAAAAAAAAAAAAAAAAATTTGTGAGACACTTAAAATTTTGAAGATGTAATTAAAGATAATTGTTAAATTCTTTAGATGTGATAATGATATTGTTAGTATATAATAAAAATAGAACCCTTATATTTTAGAGCTACACAATGAAATACTTAAAGAATGTTAGTTTGGGATTTGTTTAAAAATAGTATAAGGAGGAGGGGATGGAATAAAAAAATGGATGAAATTATATTGACCAGGGGTTAATAACTTTTAACATGAGATGATAAGTTTATAGAAGTTTATTGTTCTAGTCTGAATATATTTGAGATTTTCCTAACAAAGCAAAAAGGAAAGGTGTGTGTTGCCACAACACAGATTACTGACTTTCTATGAAATAGCTAACCAGCAGTATAAATTTCTTGGTAGTCTCACGTCTTTCATTAACTGAGAGAATAAATAAGCAATGCTTATCTTGATCTGTTCTCTCACCAAAATAAAAAAGAAAAGCAAGCAGAGACTCAAGACAATAGCTCTCATTATTTGTGTCTTTTACGTGCCAGGAACTATATTGAATGTGGAAATCAAATTTTCTGATTTAATTCTCCAATTATTCTACAGTAGATATTAGTAACTTCATTTTACACATAGGAAAACTGAGGCTCAGTTATTGGGAAAGCCAACATTAACATCCAAGTATGTTCAGTGCCATTGTGATCCAAACACTAAGTGCTTTCATCCAAAGCAACTAAGATGGTACCTTAACATTCAAGGATCATGTAATCGAAGTACATAAATGCTAACTAAATCAATGTCTGCAAAATCAATTGAATAAATGAAAGATATTAATTTGTATTTTGTATAGGAAATGGAAACACCAGGAATTTCAAGTATACAGAGAATTAATACGGTGTTTTGAAGATTATTAGAAGGGCTGCGGACATAGGAGGCGTCAAAAGATGACTACTGCACTACTGATTTCAAAGGTACAAGAGCATAGTTGGTCTTGTGGACTGAAAAAATGCTCCTTAAAAAATGTCCATATCCTAATCCCTGGAACCTGCTAAAAAGTTATTTTTAAAGCAAAATGGATTGTGTACATTTGCTTACATTGAGGATTATTTTGTATTATCTGAGTTGGTCCAATATGATCACACCAGTCCTTAAAAGAAGGAAGGAAGATCAGAGTCAAAGAAAGTGATAGGATGGCGTCAGGAAATGTGACCACACACTGGAACTAAGAACCAAGGAGTGTTGGCTAGAAGGGACAAGGAAACAGATCCTCTCACTAGAGCTCCCAGAGAGAATGTAGCCCTGTTGACCTGTTGACTTCTTGTCTGCAAAGCTGTGAGATAATAAATTTCATATTATTTAAAGACACCAGTTGTATGGTGAATTGTCACAGCAGCAATAAGAAATTAATACAGCTGGAATCCAGATGCCGCTGCTTGCCATTGCCATGGTCACTTGTAGCCAAGAGCTAGTGACTGTATTTTGGAATCCTGAAACTGGCCGCAATCAAGAACGTATCTGTGGTCCTGGATGGCAGTAGCAATCATGGCAAGCAGATGATCTCTCCCTGACACCTTCCAAATAATTCACAAATAGTACTCTAGCTACAAAGGTCAGTAGGAATGTAGTTGTAAATTTTATAATTATTTTGGTACATCAAGATACAAAAAAGGAGCTAAGAATGGATATTGAGGACCAATCAATTCTATTCAGCACACACAATTATCCTTTTTACCTGGATATTCCTTAAACTTAACACAGTTAACTTTCTTTGGTAAAACAGATGTCCTTTTGTATTTCTGAAATTTCAAAAATGCTTATTAAATATATTAATACTTAAACAATTTTTGCCATATTTTGTTAAGACTACATTTAAAATATATAGATTTTGCTTGAAAAAAATCACTTGAAAAAAATTCCTTTTTTTGAGTAGAAGTCTACATAAATTGAATTATTATCTCATTGTTTTATGCAATAGCCAAATTGAACCTGGCTCTCTAATTGTGATTTGTATTGCTCTTTACTATGTACTCACATTCAAATTTTATGACCTACTCTATTTTATAACCTACTGTGTAATAGTTCAGCCCTTAATTAATGTGTTTTCATAGCAAGATTCAACAAAGGACTTAATATGGACTTTAAAATTTAGACAGATATTAACATTTTAGTGGTATATTAATGTCTGCATGTAAATAGTCATTTAATGAACACAGTAGTAAATTCAGGATAATATAAATTATAAGAGTTTTTATTGGAAATTATAAAAATTACAATGTTTTCATCTTTCTTCAGTTATGACGCATTTTATAATGAGTACCATGTTGTCTCAGAATTAAAGAACACAAATAATTTATGAGTTTTGTCCTAAAATATTGACGCCATAACAAAGAAAGAAATTGGAAATAAGCATCAGGCAGACATTTTTAAACATTATAAAACATGATCCTCCAGTGCAACAACTGTTTGACAGATTGTTACATATAAGAATTGTATTAGTAACATTGTTTTAAATTAATTTTTCTAGTATTACAAACTTTTTAATGCAAATATTTGAATTTTTTTCATTTTTGAGCAATGATTTGAATATTTCTGTTTTTTTTCTTTTTGGTTACATTGTAAGTAAGAGAAAATTATAAGTCTACTACATTTCTATATTTGAATTTATCTTAGCTAAAATACCTCTATAAGCCAGTAAGAATCATTCACATAATTCTTAGCAATTAAGCTGACAGATGAATCACATAAAGGACTCAAATATGTAAAAATTTTCTGGTAAGCCTGAAGCTATTTCTCATATAGATTACTAAAATTACTCTTAAGATAACATTTTGTTCTCCTTGTCGTAATTGTGGTAGGTGTATTTTTCTACGTAAATCACTCATATTTCTTTTTAATAAGTTTGATTTAAATATAAGATAGTTGAAGACTATTAATTAGTCAGTAATTAAAATATGAAATATTATTTAATTTTTCTTGTAATACTAAATATTCAGCAGGAAAAATATATGCTATAAGACTTACATAACATGGGACATACAAACTTACTGAAATGAAGATTTATTTGTATTTTCCAAGTTATCAGGATAGCCCAGTGTGGTTCCTAGGCGCTGGAGACAGTGGACTCGTAAGGAACACTTGCAGGCTCATTCCTGCACACAGCGCAGTGATTTGGAAGCATGGCACCAAGGCATCAGGGTCACTGTCACAACTTTCTGAATGGTTTCCTTTGCTATCATCCATTTTATGTTCTATCATGATGTTGGTGTGATTGCCTACAATCTACAGCTGATAACATCAGTCTCTAACTTCAATTATCATTAAATTGAGGCTGACTTTCTAAATTTGAGGCGCATACAAAGACAAACTAGCCTGTGTCAAATTCTCTCTCTTGCACATGTTCCTTCATGCCCTCTGGTGTTTTTACCCATGATGCTCTCTGCGCCTGGAAAAAGTATCTCCATCCTGCTTGGCTCCTGTGCATCCTTCAACACTTGACTCATGTGTCATCTTGTCTGGGAACTTATCCAGCCCTCATCAAGACAGAAAGAGTTGCCCTTGTTCTGTGTGCACAGTATCACCCAGTGGGGTTGGAGGTGTGAAAATAGTGTGTCAAAAGAAATCTTACTTTGAGGAAATATTCATAAGGTTCAAGTCTGGCTTCATATTTCTGGGCATCTCAGAATAGCCCTAAAGGAATAATTTTTCCTTTGTGTGGAAAATGCTTCTCCCCACCATGTCAGTGACTGTGCTTTGATCAACATTTATTATAGCAAACATGAGCCAATCTCTATGGTTATTCTTGTTTTGGCAGGTAAAAGAGGTGGGATTGAATCTGGAATTAGCCAAGCCAGGAAGTCCTTTCTCCATGAATATATCTACCGATAGATAGATAATCTCCATTAATAATGGATTATTATTAATAGATATATATATATAGAGAGAGAGAGAGAGATGGGGTTTTTTTTCCCCTTTATTTGTTTATTTATCTGGCCTGCATCTCTAATCTCTAAACTCAGGAGAGTTTGGCTACTATGTTTTTTGTTTTTTTGTTTGTTTGTTTGTTTGTTTTTTTATTTGGGGAAGGGGCAAGTTTATATTTACAAAATTTGTTATTTTAACATTCTTACTTATCTTATCTGGTTTTCTTTATTTTTACTATGGACTTGAATTACTACCTGGTATGATTTCCTCATTATAATATAGTTTTGACTCCAGACAATCATGTTATAATATTATTATCAAATATATTACTTTTCTACATGTGTTAGGTCTAATGCTACAATTACATACACATTGTTTTACATTATAGATTATAAAATAAGTTCAGAAAAGGAAATAGAAGTGTCCATATGTACTGTCTTTTATAATTAAACAATTATCTTTGTTGGTGCTGCTTGGTATTTTTGTATGTGGATTTTGTATGTGGATTTTTCAGTGATTTGCTTTTAACCTGAGGAACTTCAATTATTATTTCTTTCCAAGCCAGATCCTCTAATAACAAATTCTCTCAACTTTAAAATTTTTTTTTAAGATTTTATTTATTTATTTGGCAGAGAGAGAGAGAGAGAGATCACAAGTAGGCAGAGAGGCAGGCAGAGAGAGAGGGGAAGCAGGCTCCCCTGCTGAGCAGAGAGCCCGATGCAGGGCTCCATCCTAGGACCCTGGGATCATGACCTGAGCTGAAGGCAGAGGCTTAACCCACTGAGCCACCCAGGCACCCCTCAACTTTTTTTTTTTAATAAGTAATCTCTACACCCAGAATGTGGAGCTCAAACCTATAACCTTGTGTTCGAGTTATTTGCTCTGCTGACTGAGCCAGCCCCATTTTAGCTTTTATTTGCCTGGGAATTTTGTGGTTTTTGACTTCATTTTTATAGGAAAATTTTGACAAATATAGGATTCTTGGTAGACAGTGTTTTTTCCAGCACTTTATCGTCTCAGGGCCTTCTTTCCTGTGTTACTTTTTATGAGAATTTGGTTATTTCTAATTGGGATTGTTTCACATGATGTATCATTTTGTCTTGCTGCTTTCAAAAACTTTTTTGTCTTTGGATTTCAACATTTTTAATTTGATCTGAGTATGAGTGTCTTGTGTTTACCATATTGGAGATGGTTGTATTTCTTGGTTGTATAGATTAATATTTTTCATCAAATTTGAGAAGTTTCTTACCATTAATCCATTATATTTTTATTCATTTCTCTCTTTACCTGATATTCATATAGCATGTATGATTATATGCTTAATGGTATCTCTCATTATGTTTAGAACCTGTTCATTTTTCCTCATAATTTTTTTTCTTCTGTATTTTGGATTGACTAATCTCTAGCAATCTAAAAGTTTCCCATTTTTTTCTTTGTCATTCAAATCTATTGTTGAGCCTCTCCAGTAAAGTTTTTATTTCAATTTCAACTCTAGAATTACCATTAAGTTCTTTTTAATAATTTCTATCTTTTCATTGATATATTGGAGGTTCCAGCCATCCAAATTCTTGGGTTTGATTAATTTGCTAGAGCTGCTAATAGTACCCATTTCACTTGCTAGAATACTGGTTTATTAAAAAAGAGAATAGGAACAGGCTGATGGAAAAGATGCACAGGGCAAGGTACAGGGAGGGAGAGTGGAGGTTCATTGCCTGCTCTAGGTGTGCATCTCCCCATATCTCCAAGTGTTCACCAACCCCTATCCTTTTGGGTTTTTATGAAGGCTTCATTACATAGGCATTATTGATGAAATCATTGGCCATTGCTGACTAAACTTAACTTCTGTTAGGGTACGGAGTCGACCACCCCTCAATTAGACAGAGAACACTCTCGATGATGCAAGTCACACAGCGAGGTTTATTTCCAGCTAGCTGGGGTCCAAGTATCTGGCGCAGCGGGTTTCAACAAAGACCCCGAGCACTCAAAGTCAAGGGTTTATATAGCATTTTTTTAAAACACCCAACTCACAGTAATTTTCCATCACTTCAGAGACCATACATATTTTTGACTTGTGCCCCCCTGGTGGTTTAGTAAGATAAGCTCTTTTCAGCATCTGGTCCCCATGGCGCAACCGCAACCGCCTAGCCACCCTGGTGGTTTAAGCTGATTAGCTGTTGCTGGGGTGTTGCAGGGTGAGGTACTTTCTTGGGACTAAAGCAGGGTGGGGGTCCCTGGTAGTAAAGTAGGGGAAAGGTCAGCCCTTGGGCCTGAGGTGGCTGCCCAAGCTAAGATGGCTGTACTTATACTAACCCACTCTTAATAACTTCCAACCGCTGAGGCTGAAGTAGGGTGGAAGAGGTGGGACTAAAATTTCCACCCCTGCAGTCACATGGTTGACTCCACTGGTAATCAGCCTTCCTTCTCAGGTATAGTCCAAAAGTCACCTCCTTAACATAATAAACAACACCTTTGTCACTCTCCTCACTTAGGAATTTCCAAAGATTTTAGGGGCTCTGTGCCTGGGAAAGGAGATGAAGTCCAAATATGTATCTCTTACCATAAATCACAATATTCAATTCACTGGAAACTTGAGCTACAAGGAGAGACCCATCTTGGCAGTACTTACTCAATACGGAACTTCTAGCAAGCTGAGCTAGGAAGTAGGAAGAAGTGGACTGTACCTTAAATGTCACAGATGCTTGTGTTTACTGAAATTTAGCAGATTCTCTTGAACAAGTGTTTCTTGATTTGCTGTATGCCTTATGACAACTTCCACAGATTCTAGTAATTTTCCTCAATTATGAGTGTTTCACAGGGGAATGGGTACCATGGGGCTGCTCATGTACACATCTGGCCACTGATTTTAAACATGAGAGAAGTAGTAGAGATCTATCTAGATATACAAAGGTGCTCGCTTCAGCAGCACATATACTAGATATACAAAGGAGGCAGACACATAGAAAGAAGAAGAAATAAGAAACAGGACAAACATCTCCCTGACATCCCTATGACTTTCCAATCTGGTTTTCATTTGTAAACTTGCTACTGTATTCTGAGACACCAGTATAACCTTAAAATACATAAGTTTTTTGCTACTTGTGGGCAACTAAAGGCACTCCAACCAAATAAATAATTTATGAGTTAAACCACAGAAGCTTTGAAAGCCAAGTAGTAAGAGGTGTGATTCAAGAATGGCACTGCCCACAGACTTATTTATGAAATTCTTTTTATAACAATCTAAACTTTCTAGAGTTCCAACAGAATTCTTTTCAGAATGGTTATTCACGAGGTGTATGACTTTGGAAATATTCTTCCCTCAATTTTCCCATCTGCAAGAAAGATATAATAATATCTTGGAAGTATCTAGAAAGAGAGCTGAAATGAGTGAAATGAGTTAAAGCCTATAAAGTGTTTTTTTTTTTTATTTCTTTTTTTAAGGAGGGCACATGTGATGAGCACTGGGTATTACATGCAACTAAGGAATTTTTGAACACTACATAACTGAACATAATAATGATAAAAAAATAAAATGTTTTTTTCAAAAAAATTATTTATTTATTTGACACAGAGAGAGAGATCACAAGTAGGCAGAGAGGCAGAGACAGAGGGGGGAAGCAGGCTCCACGCTGAGCAGAGAGCCTGATGCGGGCTTGATCTCAGACCCTAAGATCATGACCTGAGCTAAAGGCAGAGCCTTAACCCACTGAGCCACCCAGGTGCCCCCAAAATAAAGTGTTTTTAACAATGTCCAGCATAGTAAGCAATCAAGTGGAGTCTAAAAGTCCTTAAGCAAAACTTTGGAGACAGTTTTCTTAGGACTTGGAACAGTTATGATATAAACCATAGTGCAACTGTATTAAATACACAGATATTTATTCATGTTAAGTTTTACTTTATAGTGATTAAATCATGTAATAAATTTAATTCTACTTAACTAGAGTCAATGCAAGGATCTAATCTTCTATATTCTTACTAAATACTGAGTCCCATGTAAAATTCACATGTCAGTTGCATATATCTAAAATATTTCTAGTATTTCACTTCTAATTACAATAAAATTAAATAACTTGTCTCAGTGACTGTTTAACTGCCTTGAACCATATTTCATCACATCATTTCAGCATTTACTAAGTCATAACTATTCCAAAGATAGAGCTGTGTAGTCAAACATAATCTATTCTGGTTTTGCAAAAAAACTAAAATCAGACTGGTGAGAGACCAAGTGACACTTGGAGAAACAGGAGAACTCAAATTTATTTTGCACAGCAGACCCAGATGAGCTCCTCCTCAAAATTCTGGTCCCCGGGCAATAGGTTATAGGTCTTTTATAGGGGAGTGTAGGGGGTCAGTTTCCAAGGACTATGCTGACTGCTCATAAGTGGATTTAAACTTGGAGGTGGGTAGGCTGCTTTAGGTAGAAATAGTAGTGCAAGGGGCCTGTGGCAGGAAGCCCGTTTACAAAAGCAGAAAAGATTGGTTATGTCTTGCTCCCAGTAGGGCTTCTGGTTATCTCTAGCTTATTGTTAGTAGTCTCCCATCTACTGGGGCCTGCCAGCCTGGGCCTACTCTGAGTAATTTTCTTCTTCATTTCTAAGGTGGTACAGTAGTTCAGTTGACAAGAAAAGAAAAAATATCCTCATTCTAAAAGATGTCAATGAACAGTTATATTCTGGACAAATTACTGTTAATCTAAATATAGACAATTTCAAAATCTGACAAGTTATGCTGTCACATCAACAAAGAACATGGTGGACTTAATTACTTTTTTTATAAGTAAGAATGTGCCACGTGAATAAAACATTTAAAAATTCAAGTAATCTGGGAAACCTGGGTGGCACAATCAGTTAAGTATTTGATTCTCGATTTTGGCCCAGGTCATGATCTCAGGGTCATGAGATGGAATCCCTCATTGGGCTCCACACTTGGCAGGGAGTCTTCTTGGGAGTCTCTCTCTCCTTCTCTCTCTGTCCCTCCATTCCACCTCTCTGACTCTAAAATAAATAAATAAATCTCTTTTAAGGGGCTAAGAAAATTAATCTTTGTTATTTGTAATACTCTTACGATGTAAAATATACAGAATTTTTATAGGAAGCTCTAAAATTTTTATCGATATTCTAGGTTTAGAGTGATTTTTAAAAAATTCTATTAATTAATAAGGTGTGGAAGTGGGAGAAGCCTGCTTATAAATAGTGGAAAAATGCAAGTCGTTTCTTTCAATTACTTTTCATCTTCAACTTATGTTTGCCATTGTGATGATTTTCTCTAATCTTGAATAAAAAAAAAATGAAAATTTAAAAATATAGTCCTAGAGCTTTGTATTCTATTTTTAACATGAAAAATCATAGCGAACTATTCAATGCCAACTTAGTGTTAATTTTAAAGGAGTTAAAATGTACTAAAATATATTTAAAATAAATGATGATTTTTGCTTATTTTACCTAGGAACTATAAATATGGAAATGTATTTAGAGTACGGATCAGACAAAGCACAACATATACTTCATAATTTCAGAGATATCAAGTTCTCCAGATGAGTACCAAATCTTAACACTTCCATAATACACATAAGTCATATTCCTTAATATTTACTGTATTTTATATTCATCTATTTTCCCCCTTGGAGAATGGAAGAAACATACTATAAATCAAACAAATAACTTCTGCATGATAGATTATGAAAAACATTTGATCTTTTGATCTTGAAACTGCATAGCCAAAATGCTTTTATTTCCTGGCATGAGTCCCAGACTCCAAGTGTCATTCAATGGAAACATTTTCATGATATAGTGTTTGATATTTTACATTTTGTAATTCTATTCTTTCCTGTTGTGCTCCTTTACAATTTTTCTTACAAATGGCTGCAAAATACATTACCAATGGGGGAAAATTATAAAACTAATTAAAACACGATTTCCTAGCTATAAAAATAGCTAAGACATTGTAAAGAGAGAGAGAGAAAGAGAACTGAAATTAAACATATAACAAAATTGCTCACCTTTACTGCCAGCTAGACACAAAGGTTTATGCTCAGTCCCTGAACACATCAGCCCACCATATCTGCGAACGTCATGAATACTTGATAAACCCATAGCAACAATAACAGAATAAAAACTGCGTTAATGTTTGCACAAGCAGAACTGTCCGAGGATTTTAACTATCCCAGGGCTAAAACCAGAAAATACAACATGAATCTCCTTTTTCCAATGATCTCTGAAACTTCCACTAGGTTTGCACACTCAAAATAATGGAAAATCAAAGATATTTCAATTTGCATCAGTTCATTTCTTGCTATTTTAAATATTATTTGTTAATACTGCAATGTAAGAGCTATAGATTATTAAATGTATAGTCGTGCCAGGAACAATATTTAGTAAGTAGATGTCTTCTGGGCATTAGGCAAATCTACTTTGTACATTAGAAAACTAAAACATATAGAATATTCAGTAAGCATAATGTGAGCAAGCCTGCTGGTTCTTTAAAGCATAATATTCGACATATTGTATTTGAAATATGTATATGGGGGTATTTTGCTCATATAATACTATCTACTTTATTGAGAAATGACCTGAACTTTGCCTTCATTAAGTTACAAAATATTCAAACAAAAACATTTGGGAAAGTTTCATTGAGGAAAATAAATGTACAAGTCTAAATGTTTATTATTTTCAGAGTAATGCACACTTGTTAATTTAGTTTAGTTAAAATTTGTATTTTTTATAACGCAGTTTTGTAGAATTAAAATTTGAAAGATATGAAATCTAGTCTCAACTTTCTATCTGACTGAGTGATTTGTCTCTCTGGGTCTGTTTCCTGATTCAGTGACTGAAAAACTGTATGCCTTCTACTTATACTAACAAATTATGTTTGGTGTCAGGAATACCATTGTCATGTAGTCACATCTTGGTTTTCGATTTCAAGCTAGTTGTGAGACTACTTTCTCTATAAAATTATCTGTTGGTGATGTGTCTTTGGTCATATTGCAAAGTAATTTTGGTCATATTGCAAAGTAATTTTGCATTGTCAAATCTTTTCAAGAATTAGAGCAATGTTTGAAGCAGAAAAACTTTATGATAAGGTAAGTAAGTTAAAATTCTTATGACACAGCCTAGAAAGCTAAGAGCTACAGAATAAGAAAAACCCTTAGTTTGGTGGACCGTGATTTCAGACTTCTGTGGGAGAGGTGAAAAATGTTGCTTGCTAGAGAAATTGTACTCCACAAGGCAGGAGCCAATCAATATCTTTTAGAAGAAATTTTTGAGTGCATTTGCCAATCACAGACAACTGGGAAATCAGAAGCAGGTCACAGAGCAGGAAAGGAATATTATGGACACTAAAATTAAGAGAAGACTGAGGGGATTCTAAGAAATAATTTGTAGATTACACATAGCCATGGTGAAAGAGGTGAATTAGTCAGTCAGTCAGGAAATTCTGGGAGCTGAATTAATAGTCATTGAGACCTTGAGAGCATACCAAATATTAAACCTCTGACTATTTTTTTAAATTCTGTTTTCTGTTTTTTAAAATAAGTACAATCTGCAGCAGTGAAAGCCCTGGCAAGAAACACACTTAGCACACTTGGCTATAACTTTGTTAAGTTAATAAAATCACATTTCTGTATCTATCTCTATATCTATTTTCTATTATCTGTCTATTTTCTATCTATCTATCCTCATCTGTTTATCTTCTTTTCTATCTTTCTATTTAATAAGTCCTACATACAACTCAAAAGGCATCCACGGACTAGTAGTAACAAGAAGCCACCTGCAAGACTGAAGGGGCAAGGAGAGAAAACTCTGTCACCAGAACTGGTTAAGAGCTAGATCATAGAGTTACGGTAGGTTGACAGGAGCTATGGTACAATTTAGAGAAATGAGATGACCACTGCAAGAGAAACAAAAACAAAAACAAAAATAAAACAAAACAAAAAAACAAAAGAGAGAGAGAGAGAGAGAGAGGGAGGAAGTGGGAAAGGGCTGATGGAAGGAGGGAAGGGAGATGAGATATTCTGAACTCTGTCCTCATACCCTCAGATCTTTTGTCTGAGCCTCCTTTTGGCGAAATCCAATTGGATGCCAGAGGACAAGAAAGCTTGGGTGCTGTGAATTGTAGGAACCCATCTGCGGGCATGAAATGGAGCAGAGGTGGTGGAGAATAAGTGCGTGTGTAGGGAGAGGGGAGAAGGATGGACTGGAGGTCAGAGATGAGAATAAGGTTTTCAGTTCAAGTAGAATAACCTTTTGGGACCATTAAGTAGTCGAGACATTGAATTTCTTGTCTTGATTAATATATAAGATGGGGAGTTTTATACTGACTTCCACTATACTCTATTAATTTAGTAAGATTACAAAAAGAATGGGATTAACCATACATTTTACCTTAGGTATAAAACGTGAAATTTAATTCTTCGGAAATTAACTATATATAAAAATCACAATTTAAATATTTGATATTACATATATATACATGCATACAAACATATATAATATAAATATACCAATAATTTTATATATACCAATAATTTTATATAATTTTATATATACACACACACGTGTGTGTGTGTGTATATATAAAATTATATGTGTATGTGTATATATATATGAGTTTTGTTTAAACTACTTTCTTCAACATACTCTATTCCCTGTGGAAATCTCATAGGAAAACCAGAGTTCATTGTAATTGACTCCTAAGGTCAAATGTCTTTGGATCTTGTACAAGGTCAAGCATGTTATCTAATGTAAGCATTAACACAGGACCAAAAGAGACTCTAATAGTAGATGAAATCATTTCAAAGGGTCCAAAAGGTAGGGACAAGGACTAGTGATTCATTCACTAAAGATTGATGATGTTTGTAAAGCAAAAGAGATTTATTGACTTATTTATTGATTTGATTTATTGGTTTAGAAGGATTTTGTACCCAAGAAGCATGCATGAGTGTGCCACAAATACAATCAAAGAAAATGCAGCGTCTGCAGTTTGGTGAGGAGGGAAGCTCAGCAGGCAGCTGTGGGTGCAGAGGATTTAACGAAGAAAAATGATTTTTGTGTCAGAGATATATTACAGACCACAGCACTATTCTAAGTCAATAATGATGACCAACCAAGACGGGATGAGAATTAGCATAGCAAATGATGCCTGTGGAGTGAATACAGTAGGAGAGAAGGAAAAGACACCGTGTAATTGCAGCTGTTTTATTTTTCTGCCAACTATGGAGTATTACAGAATAAAAAAAAATGGATGACTGGAGAGGAAGTCACACAAAATAAGTAAAACCAATAATGGATTGCAGTTTGAATAGACATCCAGAGAACAGGAATTTGCAGTATAAATGAATAAAACAAAGTAATTTATAAATAATATAAAATGTGGAGGCCCCACCTGCTGACATAGGTAGACCTAATTCCAAGAGTTCATAGTAGAAAAAAGAGGAACTAATTCTGGATAACTGATTCTGGACAACAAATTTGTTGGAAAGATAATGGACAGCTTGTAAGATCTTAGAGGTCACACATCCAGAAATAGTTTTCAAATCATCATGCAGATCTGGTCAACAAAAGGCACAAATTCTTCCACCTCTGGGAACGAGATGATGCCCCAAGGAAACGGCTGATACCAAGTCATAGAAACTGCCTCTAGTAATGCAACCACTGCTAAGATTGGCCTCTGGATTTAGCTACAGTCATTCCAGACACCTGTCACCAGATGACACTTTATTATGTTCCTTCTTTATGTCTCTAGTTTCTGTTTTAGACGCAATGTATGATTAGCAAAAATTTATGTGTCAGTACTTTAGCCATCAAGGACTGGGGAAGAAAGGATTCAGTGTATTTGGCTTCTACATGAGACTTGGTCTATTTTATTAGTTGGGGAATTCTTCAAACACTTAGATTTAGATGTTGAGTGGACAAAATGAATGACAAAGGATTCTGTGGCAAATAAGCAAATAGAACTAAAGCATCCTAGGATATGTCTACTAATGCAAAAGGACATAGACTGAGAACAAGATGTATGTTGGGGAATCACACATTTAGGTTTGACTGTTAATGACTCTACAAGCTCCTCTATGGAATTAATGATCAAAGGTGGTGGTGTAATATGGAGAAAAGGATAAAGGTCAGAATTTGGGAAGAGGGGCACCAGGTGGCTTAGTCGGTTAAGCATCCAACTGTTGCATTCAGCTCGGGCCGTGTTCTCAGGGTTGTGAGATCGAGCCCCACGTTGGACTCTGAGCTCTCAGTGTGGAGTCTGTTTAGGATCCTCTTTCTTTCTCTTCCTTCCCCTTTGCTCCTCTCCTTTTTGTCTCTCTCCCTCTCAAATAAATAAATCAAATCTTAAAAAAAAAAAGAATTTGGGAAGTCATTTGCATTTAGAATGTGAGCAGAGGAAATAGAGCCAAAAATTAGTGACTCCAGAGATAGGAAAGCAAACATAAATATGAGGTAACATAGAAGCCAAGGGCACAAAGAACCCAGAATAAGCTGAACAGTAGAAATAAAAAATGACAAATATGGTGGAGAATGAGACTGTGGAAATGCTTCTAGATTTAACAACATGACAGTTCTTAGTTACCCATCTTGCGAGTCCAGTCCTCAAAGTAATAAGAGAGATAGTTAAGTCCCTAGGTATTCAGAAATGTGTCACCAAAAGACCAAAAATGGAGATAAACATTATATACACATTTGAAAATCTTACTGAGAGTGGTACAATGGTCGCTCAAGGAGGTAACAAGAACCAAGGTGTTACAGGACAGGTAGAAGTGTGCTTGCTTTCAGAAAAGAAGTAGCTACTAGAGAGCAAGAATTAAAAAGAAATTATGAAAACATGAGTTTCTGTAGCTTTTATACTGAATGAGATATGATTTGGCTAGAATAACCAAATCAGGTAATAAGAACCTTAATTAATAAATGTCTTAAAAGGCAGTGGTCAGTTAGGTCACTCATCTAAACCATCAACATGAGTTTAATCTGCTTTAAAAATCCAGATTGTAATGGTAATTCTATTCAGTGATACACATTTGATGGTAAGAAGAACCATCAAATGATGGTGATCTTCATAGCACTGGACTTTTTATTTATAAAACATTATACACCTTTACTCTTAATCCCTCTTCCAAGCTCCTATTCCATTTATATAAGCATCGCAAATTTACGAGGTCAGATTCATCAAATTCTCTCTCAAATTTGCTATCCCTGCAGAATTAGGACTTCTTTATTATGTATACTTTAGGGCTTAAGGGAAGCCTAGTTGCAGGACATCTGACATCTGATCCAAATTCCTATCTATTGAATGCTAACCTCACTCCCCTAGAAATGGGGATTCTGTATTTGTGTTATTGTATTCATTAAATTTTCCATGGATGACAAACCATTAAATGCCTCAAAGAGGATGATGACAATTAGAGAAATTCTCTCAAATTTTCTCTAATTTCTCAAAGAAATGAGAAGCTCAAAGCAGTATTTTAAAACTATATATGGTCTTCATTGTCCTTTTATTCAACTTTTCTATGAGCCAAGTGATGAAGTTGGTACTCTGTCTTTAAAGAATTTGCAGTTATAAAATTTCAATTTTCCAACTGATGATTGTCACATCTGAAAGAATTTTTGTTGCTGGTCAGCATTTTATCGTATTCAATTTATTCTGATTCTAGTAAAATTCCCTAGCGTTCTCCTAGTGACAATCCTCTTCATCATTTGTTTATCCCTTCAAAATATCACACACACACACACACACACACACACACGTGCGTGCGCCATGTACAAATACCATGCCATGAACCTTTTTTGCTGAGCACCATACTTTCATTGGCCTTCTGACTAAAGAAGTGAATATAATACTCCATATACATTCATTCTAGTAGAATGATATATAACTGTAGACTCTTGGCAGTATTCTCAAGGGCTTTATAGGCTGAACCAGCTAAAGTGTAACATTTCAGCCCTGACATAAGTTGTGTAAAGCTAGAGCTATCTAAAATAAGCAAAGTCTAGTGATGAAGCCCGAGTTTAATTAAAATGTTGCTCAAGTTCTGTTATAAGAATTTCATAAAACAAATAAGATTCACATATTCTATTTCTCAAAGCTCTTGGGATTAGACACTGAATTGTTCTCTTAGAGCCCAACTACATTAGATAAAACATTAAAAATGGTAACTTGTGAGAACCTATAATGTGCCATTTCATTCTCACCTGTATGATAAATTTCAGAGGCAAAGATTCAAAAGTGTATTTTCTTAATAATAAATATCAGAGCAATGTCATTGTTACTAATATTTCAGAGCTGAGATTGTCAGTCATTGATTAATAGTCATGTATAATTTATCAAACAAAATGATGGCTGACACAGATGCATAAGAATGTTATGCATAAGGTGTTATGAATTAGATCAAGTCTGTCAGATTTTTATGTTGAGAAGCCAACATTCCTCTAACAGAGAAAAACAGGATCTCGAGAGGGATTAACTTACTAGTTATAAGTAAAGAGACTCAGTCAGTAGGAAGACGATGTCGTGAATATACTTTTCATTTTTTTCTTAAAGCCAGTTTCCCTGGGATTAAGAAAAAAGAAAAAAAGAAAAGAAACACAGACTTTCGAGTAAGTATATTTATTTATTTATTTCTCTGTAAGAGAAACATGGTTTTGTACATTTAAATTTATGAGCATAAGCTGATGGCCAAATGAGCAAGTAGCATTGAAAGAAATGTAAAGGGGTTATTTCTATTTGTCTTCTGTTCTTTGTTATTAAGAATGAAATTACTTTGAACATTAGTGTAAAAGACTTTTTTATCCATATTCAGACATTCATCATGGTTTTTTAGAATATCAATATAAAAAGGGAAAAATGTAAGGGTCTTATTCCACTCAACCCTACTACCAGGATTATCCACCAAAATCACTTTATCCTATTCTTATGTTTATGTCCTTTGTAGTTGTTTTATAATGTTCAATAATGGACATTTAGCTTTTTATCTAGCTAGAACATTGAAATCATTGACTCCCCTTTATAAAGTGCTGAAAGGTTTAGCTTCGCCCATTATTCCCATGGGCTCATCACATCCTTTCTCAAAATTTTCTAATTATATTTTCCTTTAAGCTATTCTAGTACTTACTTTTATGACTTTAAATATAATTAAACCTCCATTTCTTGTTCCAGTGACTTTAAGCAGAGCTTCTAATAAAAGATGAATAAAGTAGGATGTAGAATTTCTTCCATCTCTTTCCCATCAATCAGTTTGTTGTTGTTGTTGTTGTTGTTGTTGCTGTTGTTGTTGTTGTTGTGGAGGGCAGAGACAGTGTCCCCCCAGAGATGTATTCATTTCCTAATCTTGGAAACCTGCGAACATTACCATATACGTAAAACGAGTGCACATTCCCATATACATCAAAACATGTGACGAAGATAAAGCCCAGAGGAGGCTTAAATTGGGTTATCTGGATGTGTCTAAATGCAGTCATATGTCTCTGTGAAAGAGAAGCAGAGAGAAATTGGATAGAAACACAAAGACGGCTACCTGAGGATGGGAGCAGAGTTTAGAGTGACATGTAGCCATAACAAGGAATGTCAATGATTACCAGAAACTAGGGGAGTCAAGGGAGAATTCTCCCTTAAAGCCTCTGGAGGGAGTGTGGCCCCGTCAACACCTTGATTTCAGACTTTTGGCCCCCTTAGGACTGGGACAGGACTCCTGTCTGCTGTTTAAAGCCACAGGAATAGGTCTGTTGTTTTAATCCTATTGTTTTAGCCACAGGAAACTGTGTGGTTGCTTGTAACAAATTACAAGTGATTTGTTATTTGTGACAATTCCTTACAAGCAACCAGAGGAAACCTACACAGTGACTATATGTTATAAAATGTTTCAAATCTTATGTAATAGAAGTATCATACACTAGGGAGCAAGTGCTGTGACCAGACTCCTAGAAAGAAAAATGTCAGTAAATTTAGGGTCCTTGAAGAGTGTCTTAAAAGGAAGTCCTTTTTTATTTTTGTTTCATTTATTCCACCAATTACTCAAAACCATTTCATATCTTAATTTATTTTGCATTCGGACTATGGCTTTATTGTTTAGCCTTTTCCTGTCTCTTTTGGGATTGTTTTCCTCCCTTGCCATTCACTAGAGAAACACTGCCTTTACCACATTAATCATACAATTTGGGTAATAAAATGCACTATATTATTAAAGACATTCTTCTCAGAACCCTTTGACTTTCTATTCCACATTACATTGATTGCTTCTTAGACTGCTACATGGCTGCCATCCTGGAGCATTCTTGTTGTTATTGTTTTTCACTTTTGAATTACTTCCAATACTTTCTCTTACATTTCCCTTTTTATTTTAGTCTTTTGGTTTTCTGGAATTTATCAAAGTTTGTTTGTTTGTTTGTTTTTCCCCTTAAGAGTTACTTATTTATTTGAGAAAGAGACCAAGTAAAGGGGAGAGGAGCAGAGGGAGGGAATCCTCAAGCAGATTCTCCCCTGAGCTAGGAGCCCATTTTGGGGCTTGATCTCAGGACCCATGAGTTCACAACCTGAGCTGAAACCAAGAGTCAGATGCTTAACTGACTGAGACACCCAGAAGCCAAATAAAATGATTCTTTTTAGGAACACCCTAAATTTTTGTGTATCTGTATTCTCCTCTCCCACTAGAATATTTGCTTGGCTTGTTATTAAATGCTAGTCTGAAAATCGTCTTTATTAATAATTGTTCTCATTATTTTTGGGATTTAGAATTGATGAAAATTCTGACAAATATCATTGTGTGGCCTTGGACATTTTCTCTATTAATGGCCAAATAATTAATATTGTTTCTTTCATTTCTTATCTCTGGAAGGTCTTAAGAGTTTTTTGAAGGGACCTGTTTTTGTTTTGTTTGTTTTTATTTTTTTTCCATTTTATTTTACTTCTTTTCAGTGTTCCAAAATTCATTGTTTATGCAGCACACTTAGTGCTCCATGCAATACGTGCCCTCCATAATACCCACCACCAGGTTTACCCAACCCCTCACCACCCTCCTTTCCAAAACCCTCAGTTTGTTTTGTTTGCTATTTAATTATCTTATTAGCATCTGTTTAAGGAATTTTCTGCCATTATTTTTTAACCCCTTATTTTACCTTTCTCTTTCCTTAAAATTCCTATTATATAGATTTTAATATTCTGGACTAATGCTAAAGTTTTCTTAATTTTTTTGTCTCATTTCTCATGATCTAACAAGCTTCCTCAATATTATATTATATTCATTGACTGAAGGAATCTGAGTGGTGAAATAAAGTAAATATGGGCTGGGGCATAACGACTATTATTTGCCTATCAAGTGGGGCTCAAATTGACTTCATGCTAGGCATGGGCATGTTCAGTGCTGTACATCAGATAGAAAGGGAGGGCACCGAAACCTAATCAGAAAACATGTGCAAATCCATAAAATTAGGCAAAGTCTATAGGGTTAGTCATCGCTTGAAAAAAAGCAATTCATTTCAAAGTTGATCTGTAGTCCAGTTATGGTCTTAGTCAAAATGCACAGGTCTTTTTATGATGCTTAATGGCAAATGAATGTGAATCTTATACTTTTATGTTTATGTGCATTAGGATATTTCCTAATGACTTGTTGACTATATTAGGAAAATTTGGTGTTTATTAATCAGAATTAGCCATTTTTGAGAAGTCAATGATTTTTTAATTTCCAAGAAGCAGTGGATACCCTGGTCATGGGCTCCACTGACACTTTTTTTTTTTTTTTCTATAGACTGGGTTCCCTTCTTTGAGGTGATAATACAAGGAATCCCATGCTGATGGATCAAACACTTCATAATCCTTTCGATTCTGGTATTGACTAAGGCTCTGTAAGCAGAAAGACAGACCCATACTTGAAATATATCTTATTCCTTTCAGAATCAATGCTGGTCACTTCAAACATAATGCTGACATGATACTTAGGGAACTCTGGGTATCAGTGTCACCTCAGGCCAACAATCCTCAAAAATGTTTGGATATTCCCTTTCTCCAATGTATAATTACTTCATGAAATGGTGGTAATTGCATTTACATAATAATCAGGATGGTAGTTTCCAAGTACACCCATCATCTGTTGTGTTGTCCTTGCTTTTAGGGACATGACCTCTACTTCAGTGGATTCCAGATTAAAACCAGCTCAGGTCTGAAAACTGGAGAAGAGACTATGGGTTTTTACTGAAGCAAATGATATCAGTGTCTTTTCATTCACTTTGCTGGATGTCTGTCTATTTTGTGCCTCTGGACATGTTTTCAGTTATCCATTTCCATTTGCTGATCAGGCCTCTTGACCACCTCCCTGACCTCATTAAGATAATTACATTCAATTGTCTTCTACCTGCTGTCTTCTGGCCTCATTGTTCTGGAGTCCTATCAACCACTTCTGTTCACCTGTCAGTGAGACAAGTTCTGGAACCACCTCTTCTAAGATCATCGTCAATGTGCAGAGAAAAGCCACCACAGAGCCTCTGGCAATGCTGATACCCTTCTCCCCGGTGCATTTTTTATGGCCTTTACACATGGCCTGTCCTCCTGACTACCTATAGGACATGATAATTGGGTTGTTTTCCAGCCTTACATGGTATAGCTACTGTAGCCTTCCGACTTCTTTGATACCTTTAATGCCTTCATCTTTTTCGTATTATGGCAATCTTGCATTTCAATTTAGCATGGACCACTACCCTTCCATGGTTTTGGAACAATCTGAGAAGAATGGATATTAACTCCTCTTTAATGTTTGGTAAAAATCACACTGACACTTCTAGGAGATAACCCAGAAACAAATTTATACCACTTCCTGGAATTCTTGACAGTATTAAAACCCACATTAAAAGAAAGTGCTCCTGAATTATCTCTCTTATTCTACTTCCTTCTTGAGTTTCTTCCCTTAATCAAGGACCTCCAGAAACCCATCCCATACCTATACTCCTTGCTCTTTGTGATTTTTTTTTTTTTTTCTTTTCTGGCTAAGTCTTAGAGCTCCTTTATATATGACCTCTTTCTTCTTTCATTAGACCAAGCATGTCCCAAGGTAAAGCTCTTGCTACTTAATCCTATATTATAAGCATAGAGGCCACGAGAGGAGTTTAGAGCAGATTATAAGGAGGACACTGGTTAATTTCAAGAGAATTTTCTGAATGATTTTCAAGCAAGGTGGGGGTGGGTGGGTGAGTAGGTGGGTACTAGCTCCTATTAGGAAGATATTGGGAACTTCTGCAAGCCCAGGGAAGGCAGAGAATCTAGGAATTCAAGATTTTTAGGGGCACCACCAAAAAAATGAAATCTTGCCATTTGCAACAATGTGGATGGAATGAGAGGATATTATGTTAAGCAAAATAAGACAGAGAAAGACTATTATCCTATGATTTCACTCATATGTGGAATTTAAGAAACAAAACAGAGAAGCACAGGGGAAGGGTGGAAAAAATAAAACAAGACAAAATCAGAGCAGGAGAGAAACCATAAGACATTCTTATCATAGGAAACGAAACTGAGGGTAGTTGGAGGGAAGGTGAGTGGAGGGATGGGGTAACTGAGTGATGGACCTTAGTAAGGGCACATGATGTAATGGGCACTGGGTGTTTCATACGAGTGATGGAATCACTGAACCCTACCTCTGAAACCAACAATACTCAATACATTAATTAATTGAATTTAAATTAAAAATAAAAGAAGATAAAAATAGAAAAGAAGAAAAAGAATAAAAGAATAAAAGAAGATTTTCAGGGGCATCACCACAAATGTCTCTATTCTTTACCAGCATCATATACTTTTCAAATCAGGGTCCTGAACTTGACATGGAAGACCCATGTTAGGTGAGAGTTTAATCTTATTTGGAGCTTTGCTAAGCTGATAAGCGTAGTTTTTGTTGTTGTTGTTGTCTTTTTTTGTTTTTGCTTTTGTTTTTTAATTTTTACAGAAACACATGCTGCTATAGAGTCTCTCTGGCTTTTACCTTTCCTTCAGGTGATCAATTTTTCTTGACATTTTGTTATTTTACAGAGTCCCATTTGAGTTTAGTAAGTTTAATAACAGCTACCTAATCCTCTTATACTCATGATTACTATTTCTCCTATGTTTCTCAAATATCTTACACATTGCACCAGCTAATTCATTCTTTTCATCCCAATTCTCCACTGGTACAATTTAACAATTAGTCTGCCATGTATGTCAGGAAATCTCTATGTTCCTGATATAATGATGGGACCAGTGATGGCACCTTATTCCCAGCAGGACTCCAAGAAATTCAATCCCAGAATCATTCTGAGTGTCTGCTTTCCAAAACCATCTTAGATTGCATTCCCTAGAAAGCAGATTGTGCCATGGGGTTTAGCATGCAGGATCTTTATTAGTTTCTCTGTCATCCACACTTGGAAAAGGAAGGGGAAGAAGCAGAACTGGGCAGAAAGAAGAATTAAATTGCACTGAAGGCCCAGTGGCAAACTCAGACAACAGCACAGGGAGCTCTGAAGGAAGAATTACCTTTTGTAATGTTTTCTCATTGTGCTCCCAATGACTGGGTTTTTCAAGCCCTGCCTGAAGGACTTTGGGTATGACAGCTCTGGGAAGGGGTGTGGCCTTGGATAGGGCAACTCTTGCTCTGAAGGAATCTCTAAGCAGGTTGACCACATTTCTGGTGGCTGAGGTAACAAATCCATCCATTAATGCTGAACTGCACAGCACATCACAGTGTCTGACTTAGCTGCTGTATACCCAAGGCTCATATCCACCTGACCTGGAACCCTCACTCAAAATCCTACCCAGTGGAAATCTCCCTATGCATGCAGTGAGAATTCTCACTGTTGTAGAAGTATTTGAGTCAATTCAGAAAGGTTTTGAGTTGTTCTTAGTTTTAAATTAATAGGAATGTTAGTTTTCCTATTACTAGTTACTTCTAGTAATTGTTTGAGATGGACTATTTGATTACAGTAACAGTTCATGGTAACCCATACTTGTTTTGATTTTTTTTGGCTTATAGTTCTTTGGTACTAATCTTTTTGTAGTGTAAGACATGTTCATTTGATTTTTTTTTTTTTTTAAATAAGTAAGTGAGGCTTGACCAAATGTTTGGGATCATGAATTTTCTAAAGAATTCAAGGGACCTCAGAGAAAATACATTAAGGAAGAGAAAATTCTAAGGAACAACTTGCTTATTGTTTCTTCATTCAGTATACATTTTTTTTATGTTGTACAGAAAACACTGACTACAACCTTTCCAAACATAAGAAAAGTATCAGATTTTGTTACAAAACATACCTTTGTAGACATATATATATTTTGTTACAAAACATACCTTTGTAGACATATATATATTTTACTTAACAGATCTGCTTTATGTATCTGTTTCTTAAATAACTCAAAAGAGAGAAAGACTTAACTATATTTTAGTATTCTACTTTTTAAAACTTGAGAATGACCTATTTTTATCCTTGCTTGTATCCACCTTTGATACACTGAACAACTTGTAACTAAATATAACATGTCAGATGCAGGGTTAGTTTTGAAAAAGATTCCCAAGTGGCTTGGGTACAGTCAAAGAACTTAAAGTTCAAATGCTAGCTGGAACACAACTAAGTTTGTAGTGTAATTCTTTAGTAGTAGTCTAATTCTTTTTGTAATAAAGCAAGAGTGAATTCAAATTCTAATACTTTCTCCATGATGCTAAGTATATGGTTAAAGCTTTGACTGGTGGCCAGATGGCTGTATTTTATGATAATATTTTCTGTAATTAATGGTATTTTAAATAATGATGTTCAATTAGTATGAAATAATCGCACGAGTGTTAAGAAAGTGTTTCTTCAATCTGTTAATATTCTGAAGTAAATTTATTTACTCAAATGATGTACTAGTTTCCTGGGTTTGCTATATCATCAAGTACCCAAAACTGAATGGTTCAAAGGAATTGATATCTGTTCCAAGCCTCTCTTCTAGTTTCTGGTTTTTGTTTGTTTGTCTGTTTGTTTGTTTGTTTTTAAGATTTTATTTATTTATTTGACACAGAGAGAAAGCACAAGTAGGCAGAGAAGCAAGGAGAGAGACGGAACAAGACTTCCTGCTGAGCAGAGAGCCCAATGGGGGGCTCTCCCAGGACCCTGAGATCATACCTGTACTGAAGGCAGAGGCTTAACCCACTGAGCCACCCAGCACCTTAGCTTCTGGTTTTTAACTCTCATCTTTGGCATTCCTTAATTTGTAGTGTGTCTCTCCAGTCTCCACCTTCACTTCCACATAACATTATCCCTGTGTCCTCTTCCCATAGTATTCTCTCGGGATGGATCTAACTCTGTGTCCAAAACCCCCTCCTCGACTCTCAACCCGCCTGTTTTTATCTGAGCATAGTTGACATACAACATTACTTTCCTTGCAGGTGTATAACTTAGTGATTTGACAAGTTTACATGTTACACTATATTCAACGTGAGTATAGCTACCATCTGTCTCCTTAGATCACTATTATAGTATCATTGACTGTATTCCTTATGCTCTGTTTTTTATTCTGGTAACTTACTCCTTCCTTAACTGGAGGTCTGTATCTCTTATTCCCTAACCCATTTTGCCCAACTGCCCACCCTCTCCCCTTTGGCAACCATCAGTTTGTCCTCTGTATTTATGGTTCTAATTCTGCTTTTGTTTATTCATTTTTTAAAAATTTCCCCTTTTTGTAAGGACACCTGTCATATTGGCTTAGGGGTCACCCTAATGATTTTATTTTAATTTAATTAAATAGGGTCTTTACAAAGACCCTTAAGTCACTTATAAGGCCACAGAATAAGGTTACATTTTATTATACTGTTGATTAGGATTTCAACATATCTCTTTTGAAGGATATGATTAACCTCATAATGGGTGAATAATGATTATTCAAAACTATAACCATATTTGCAGCTTCAAATTTCAAATAAAAATTAAATTAAATTATCTACTTATTGAGAAGTCATATTTCTATGACATTTTTAACCTCACAAAAGTTATGTTGCATACATTTTTAAGAACAAGTGCTCTTTCAATTCTTGAAAATTTTCTGTCTTGTGTAACTCATATCTTTTTGTGCATTTGATTTTTCTGGTTATGATACACTAATACACAAATAATTTTAAAGCCTAAGAGTTTTACATCTGCCCTGATCTACTTCTAATTTTAAAGGGCTTAACGCTCCAATACCTTTGGATCTAAGAAAAAAGATACACCTCTAATTGGAATCAATGTTTTTTCTTAATTCCCTTTTAATGTTCTATTCTACCAGAGCCTCCTCTTCATCTTCTATAATATCTATATGCATATATTCTGTAGGATATGATTTTTTAATTAAATATGAGGTTTTATAAGACAACGGTGCATAGTTTTGGCTACACTTTAAAATAACTTGGGGAAAAGGAAATATTGAGAAATTTAGCTAAATTTTTTTTTAACGGATAATTAGATCTCTATAAGGAAGTAAACAGCTGCAAGTTGGCTGTACTGTTAGTTTCATGTGTCTTTTAAAAAATTTCCAGACAGGTTGTGATACTTTGACATTCGATTTGCTTTGAAATGATTTAATCATTCAATAGGCTTAAGACATCAGAAGGAAAATCAATGCAGTTATATCATTCCAGGAAAAAAAAAAAACCACCAAAAAACCTTTTTTAAAAAAGAAAACTGCATAATGTATCATAAGAAGAAATAGAGATTTTGTATGAATTATTCAAATATTTTTTTCTGGTAAAAATAGATATTATAGATAGACTTTTATTTAGCATATTTGAATCTTCTTTGTTCCACTTTAGAAATGTCAGAAAGTCTTTTGGATTTTTGATTCTTCTCAGTCCAGCATTCTTTACCGTATTCTCCCCTATCATTTCAAAATGGAATCATAAGATTCCATAAGATTTCTCTGCATGAGATAACCACAAATACTCTGACACATGTTTAAGAAGTTTTTCTCATTGAAACTAGATTGATTTCTTTAAAATAAAAATCTAGTAGCATCACTTAAACATTGTGAATGGCTTGGCTTTTTTTTCCCCTGAAAATAAAAATGGTCCCATTATACTGAGCATCCATGTCCATAATTCAGTCTAAGGTTAAGCAAAACAGAAGTTTTGCAGCACCTTTTGGATTTTTTTTTTTTAGACAATTTTATTTATTTATTTGAGAAAGAGGGAGCATGAGCAGGAGGAGAAGCTGAGGGAGTGGGAGAAACAGACTCCTTGTTAAGCATGGAGCCCAGTGCAGGGTTGGATCTGGGGACTCAGGAGTCATAACTGGAGCTGAAGGCAAAAGCTTAACCAACCGAGCCACCCAGGCACCTCTGCAGTACCTTTTTGATATTTCCTCTCTCTCTCCAGAGTGAACCCTTGGAAGTGCTTTTGTTTTCATGCCCCACAACTTTCATTATTCTCCAACTTCCTGATCCTCCACTACACATCCTTTTCATCCAGAATCAGATGAAAAAAAAAAATTACAATAATATTGTGATTCTTACATATTGCTGTATTTTCAAAAATGTCCCAAAGGTACTGACATTACTTAGGTCAACATGATTATTTTGTGTGCGTGTGTGTGCGTGTGTGTGTGTGTGTGTGGAATTACACATTCTGGAGCATTTCAGTGATAGAGATTTGTTGGCTTTGTGGGATTTTTTATAAACACAAGTACTTGCCATGTATGCCATCACCTAGTGCCAAATTAAATTTCTTACCTTGAAATTAGTGCAGACAACATTGAAAAATATTTTTTGATATGATGACATATTGAATAACAGTAAAATATTATAGACCAAAATTCTTTTTTTTTTAAGATCTTATTTATTTATTTGACAGAGAGAGAGAGATCACAAGTAGGCAGAGAGAGAGGCAGAGAGAGAGGAAGGGAAGCAGAGAGCCTGCCTAGCAGAGAGCCGGATGTGGGGCTCGATTCCAGGACCCTGGGATCATGACCTGAGCCGAAGGCAGAGCCTTTAATCCACTGGAGCCACCCAGGTGCCCCTGGACCAAAATTCTTATATAAAATTCAAATATTCAATGTTAAGAAACATCTGAAAAGTAAATATTAAAAATAATTCTATTAGAGGAATAAACATCTAATTATTTTAAAAATGCCATGGGGGTGAAAGGTGTGACTACAGATACTATTGTATAGTTATTAATACTGCAAATACAGTGTTTATATTGCATATTTGAAAGTTAGAGATTAGATCTTCAAAATTCTCACAAGAAAAAAATTTCCATATATATGTATGGTGATGGATGGTTAACTAGGCTCATTGTGGAGATCATTGCACAATATGCACATTTATTGAATCATTATTGCACACCTGAAACTAATTTAATAGTACATGTTGATTATCTTAATAAAAAATAGTTCCACAGGAAATTAAATCAGATTTTATTTTCTTACTTATATATGTAACATCTTAATTTTATTATGTGAACTTTTTATTTATAATTTTAACTTTTAAAAATTTATTGAGTCTAATCAACCAAATACTCTCAAATTCATTTAAAATTGGATGATCTTATTGATAAGAGAAATTCGAGAGGCAGCGTGGGGGGTTTGGGGGGTAGAGAAGGAAAAAATGAAACAAGATGGGACCAGGAGGGAGAGAAACCACAAGAGACTCTTAATCCCATGAAACAAATAGAGGGTTGCTGAGGGGTGGGGGAGTAGGGATAGGGTGACTTGGTTATGGACATTGGGAAGGGTACATGCTGTGGTGAGTGCCGTGAAATATGTAAGCATGATGATTCACAGACCTGTACCCCTGGGGCAAATAATACATTATATTTTAATAAAAATAATTAATAAAAAATTAGATGATCTTAGTCCAGAGTTAATACGTATAGGTCAACTTAAAGTAACAATCAGGATAAACTAAAGATTTATAAATAAATTTAAGGTTATGATTCATATTCAGAGAACCAGCATAACCATAAGTAGAGCTGACATCCAGTTTTATTTTTATTTTTATTTTTAAAAGTTTATTTATATATTTTTAGAGAGAGTAAGAGAAAGAGAGAGAGAGAGAGAGAGAGCATGAGAGAGAGAGCACAGGGAGGAGGGGCAGAGTGAGAGGGAGAGAAGCAGACTCCCTACTGAATGGGGTGCCTGACATAGAGCTCCATCCAAGGACTGTGAGATCACGACCTGAGCCAAAATCAAGAGTCAGATGCTTTTTGATTGAGCCACCCAGATACCCCTGACATCTAGTTTTAGTATATTTCAGAAAATCCTTCTAAAAAGGCATTAGATGAATGCTTTCCAGTTTGTAACCAAGTAAGAAACAAAATTTCTCAGAAGCATGAAAAAAGATTTTCTGTAAAATCTCTTGATGCTGTACACATCATTCATTTTTATTTTGGTTTTTAATAAACTGAAGAGTGGATATACCTCAAAGCAAGTAACTAAGACACAAGGATTCTGGTCTTCACTTTGTCAGGAAGAATCCCTTTTAGTCATTTACCTCATCAAAGAAACAAATGAGGAATTTAAACAGAACATAAATATCTGTTGAGAGATGAGAATTATGGAACATTATAGCTTGTGTAAGGCTGAGTAGTCGGTACATGGGCAGTATGGGTTGATTTCCTGAGGAGCTAAGGCTAGAGGCTAAATAAAGAGATTTGTATACTTAAACAAGGAGTACATCATTTAATTCTTTAGAACAATGGTACTCAAACCTTGCTCCATGTAACAGTAAATAAATTATTATGAAACTCAGATCCTGACTCTTCCACTAGAAATTCTTATTTAGTAAGTCTCAGATAAGGGCAAGGAATGTTTTGTTTTAACAAGCATTCCAAGTGATTCTGATGATAAAGTTTTCTTTGAGAAACACTGTTCCAAGCCATGAGAAGCTAAGAGGTATTTTAAAAATTGGGGGGATGAAAACTGATTGATATACTGACATTTCACATTAGAGAATATACATGGTATCTTTGCATATGCATGTTCTATGTTAATTTTTACTAAAAAAAATCATGGGCTTCCAAATATAGAAATAATTCTACATAGAGTACACAACTGAGAAAATATACAGAATCCATGTCCATGTATACAAATAAATATTCATTTTCTAAGTGATAGATGACATGTTAGTGACATTAAATATTATAAAAACTTTGTGCTATGAGTATTGAATGTCAAGGCCTCTTTAAAAAATATGAGTTTTTAATAGGGTGCTGTTTTACATAATATCCTCTGTCAAAAACATTTACATTTATAATTGGTATATAAAAGATCATGAAAACTGAAATATTCATAAGGCAAAGAAAAAGTTTTATGAAGAATAAGAAATTGATGGATGCTTCTGTAAAAATGAACTGTCTGCATTAAAAAGTGACAAGTTTTATAACTGTTCATAACGGTGATCTCTTACTGGCTATAAAGCATTTAGCAATATATAAAATTTTGATGATAAAAAGATTCATCATACTTTATTACATTATAGAAGTTATTATGCTCATTATTATTTTTATTCATGTATTTTTCTGTGTATTTTATTCTAATATAAAAGTAATTGTGTATATTTAAAATATGTATTAAATTAGTAACCTTGAAATTTTCTCCTTTTAACAGAAACTAAATCTCAGAACATGAATTCCTATCATCTTCCCTTAACATTTATTATAGTCATTGCATTTCCTAATATAAAATGTGATATTTGAAAAATCTAACCAGAGTATAAATTTCTACAATATTTTTTAATTTATTTAAGTGTTGAGTTGCTAATTTGGTGGAGATTTATACTATAGTCAATGCTTTTCTTTATTGTGTTTCCAAATTATTTTCAAATATCAATTGATGGTCTCTAAAATATTTACATATTTATAGACATTCTATTTCTGATTCCTGATTTAAAGTTTACCCTTGTAAATGCCTGGTCTTATTTTCATTTATTGATGACTATATTTTGTTCCTAGTAACTATTGATTATTCAAAGTTGATTGAGGTACTACACCCATTGAATTATTGGCTTTTATTCTTAATCAAGAAAATGGATCTACAATAGAATTTTAAAAAACTGTTTCACAGAAGAAGAAGTTTTGTTGTTTGTTTTTAAGTATGTCGCCAAGGCAATATTTTGAAATGAATGTTAGACCTAGACACTTGAGAAAATATTTCAGTGAGAGCCCCCAAATTTGGTTTTAATATTAAAATTAAAATATTAAAAATAAATAAACTTATTTATTTATAAATATATAGATAAAATGTGTATATTATATATAACGTGTATATAATATTTATAAAATAAATAAATAAAATATTAAAAATTAAAATATTAAAAGTTAGATCTTAGACGAAGCAAAGTATATAGAATTTTTGCAATGCACCAATAAGGTGGCTGTATAAAGAGTTTAAGCAGAGCTTTCTTCCCTGAACTATGAGACAAAACCAAAAGGAAGAATGGAATTGTTAATGGGAACATTTCCAAAAACTTAAACAAAGAGTATCAAAATCTTCCCTAAATAAATATGGCAATGGGGAAGTCAGCGAGAATATCCAGTAGTAGAAACTCCAGAGTAGATAAAACCACTGTCTTACTTCTCAGGGTGGAATAGCAGACCTCACAGGAAACCTCACTTCAGGATGGCACTTGACTGGTGGTGACAGCAGCTAAGAGTTCCTAAAACCAGTCCAAAGTGTAAAAGGTCAAAAAAGACGGCAGATCAGAGGGGACCCTAAAGCTCTTATCAAGGAGGACTTAGCACATGTTTTCTTCTTGATCGGTGTACGAAACTTTGGTACAAGGATATAATAGTGAACATCAGTGAGAAGTGAAATGAAAAAGTATACTGCGCTGGAGGCCAGTGATGTCTCCTCATGTATGAAAGCACACATATTTCTCATTTAAATTGCTTTGAGTTTGGGAAATACAATCTTATTAGAATCCTAAATATAAATATTTTTATTTCTGAGGCCACAAAAAATTCTTCAAAAAATTGCTTCTACACAGATGTTAAAAGTAGGTATGACATCCCTGGAAATGCAAAAGTTATCTAAATTGTTACCCTGTAAGCTGCTTGATTCCCACTGTTTCACATTTTCATGTTTAGAATTTAGTAGTGTGTTTTTTCATACCTGGTTGGAATGTTTTCAGAAGAGATTTAACAGACTTATTTATGAATTGTTGCTCTCTTAAGTGAATATTATGCATAGCAACTATATTAAGTCTGTAGATTCATTATACATGTTTTATTATACTTTAACATACAAAAGAGAAATCTATAATTCTGGCCACATGCTTTGGGCTCAGTTTAAACAAGTACATTATATAAAGTGACATAGTTAATGCATTGCTTTTACCTGGTCCTCCAATTTTTTAATGTGTAAATAATATTATGTCTTTCTCTTCCTTAAACCTCTTCCATGGATTCCAACTGTGATTAGAATATAAATAAAGTCCTTTCAGGTGGTATGCATGCAATTATACCACCTAGTCCTGGTCTAGCTTTTGACTGCAATTCATGCCATCCTTCTCCCTGCTCACAAGCTCCGGACATCTTGAACTGTTTATTTTGTAAGGTTATATCAAGTCTTTTCCAACATCAATGACTTGGCAGTTGCTGTTTACTCTTAGATCTCCAAATGTTTGATTCCTTCTTGTAATTAGGGTCTTATCTGACATATTATCTCAGGGAAGAGGAATTTTCCTGAATATATTACAGAAGTAGCCTCCTCCATATACATCCCCACACCACAGGCATACAGCTGTACTGATTTCAGTCTTTTCACTATCTACTGGAACCTTTTATTGGACTTCTTAATCTGAGATTTTAAAATATCATAATAAACATCAAAGGTTAATTATTAAATAATAATTATATAATGGCTAATATTATTACAGGAAGGGGAATATTATTTGTCTATTCATATATATGTTTTATTCATTTTTGTTTAGGGGATAATTAAATGAGCTTTATAAATGAAAGAAACTGTAACCAGTAACCACAGGATATGTGGGTGACTATGCATAGTTCCAAGTTACTAGAGCATACATTACAAAACAGTGGGTATAGAGATCTAAGTTTGGAGAGTTACAGAGGTCCTCAGATGTTTCGTTAAAACATTTGACTCTGACAGAGAAGCAATGAAAATTCTAATCCCTGAAGCGACACCATCAAATGTTTAACTAGGGAAAACATATCTTGGGTACAATAAAATAAAATATTTGAAAGGATGTTGTCATGTTATTCATTTTCATTCATTCATTCATTCACTCATGCATCAGTTATTAGTTGAGCACTGTTTCAGACACCGGCGGGGGGATACAATGGTGAACAAACAAAATTCTTATCCTTATGGGGCTTATATTCCAAGGGGAGACACAGAAAATAAACAGGTGAACAAAAAATAAAAATGAAAATATGAAATTCTGAAAAGTGTAAATGCTTAAACAAAGCCAAGGAGATGCAATACAGTGGTATTGTTATTTCAGGAAATGTCTTTTAGTAGGAAACTTTTGAATAAAAGTAAATTTATTTATTTATTTATTTTTAGATTTTTTTTTTTATTAAAGATTTTATTTATTTGACAGACAGAGACCACAAGTAGGCAGAGAGGCAGGCAGATGGAGAGTGAGAGAAGGAAGCAGGCTCCCTGCTGAGCAGAGAGCCCAACACGGGACTTGATCCCAGGACCCCGAGATCACAACCCGAGCTGAAGGCAGCGGCCCAACCCAATTTATTGTGGGAGACAGATATGACACAATACATGAAGATATATAAATATATCACATTTCTCAAATACAATGATCTTAGGACTGTATATTCTTAAAATTATTGAGGATCTTGAGGAACTTTTGTTTATCTGAATCATATCTTTGTCTATATCCATATCTGTATTTATAGCCACCTCTACATCTAAATCTATATCTGTATCTCTATCTTTATACCCATATAGCAATATCATCTCTCTATAAGTTATCTTGTTAGGAGTTAAAATTAATATTATAAAATAATTATTAATTTCTTTTAAAATAACAGTAGCAATCCATAACATGTTAATATAAAATATATTTATAAAAAGTAACTCTGTTTTCCAAAACCAAAAAAATATAAAAAGAGTTTTATACAGTTTTACAATTTTCTTTAGCTTCAGGCTAAATAGAATCTATCCGGGTTCTCACATTTTTTCCGTAATCAATGTATTACTATGTGTTGTTTATATTGAAGTATATGAGGAAAATATGGCCTCGTGCAGATACATAATTCGAAACTAAAGAGTATTTTAATAATCTTTTCAGATAGATATGAATATTGTTTGTTGATACTATACCAAAACTCAACAAGCAGTTGTTTATTATGTTAATTTCAATGTGGAATTTGAAATCACAGCTATGAATTTCTCATGCTGTATTCTAATATATCCATTGATGTATCTTGTACTTTGAATGGGTATGTTATCTATATATGACTTTATAACATCATGTGTTGGTCATTTGGAAAATACTGATTCATTGAGCTATATGTTGGTACCTTCTGTTATAAAATAACAAGTAAAATTGTATTTGTTATTATCACCACCAATCTCATAGAAAAAGTCTTTAAATCTTTATAAATGTTACATCCTATTATTGGATTGGTCTCTTTATCTTGCATAGCATGCTACTTTGTCTATTATTACAGGCTCCCCCACTGCCCTGTGTCCATTTTGCCTGATATGAGTATAAATACTCTACCTTTTTAAAAATTCTGATTGCCATTTGCATGAAATATTTTTTTTCATATCTACACTTTCAGTCTGTCTGTCCTTATATCTAAAGTGTGTATTTTATAAGCAATATACAGATGGATTTTTTTTTTTATCCATCAGCCACTCTTCTTTTTCTTTCTTTCTTTTTTTTTTCCTTGCCACTCCGTCTTTTGATTGGGGTCTTTATTTTATGTATCCAAATAGGAGTACCTAAGTACATAAGCAATATTAACAAACCTAAAGGAAAAAAATAGTACATAAGCAATATTAACAAACCTAAAGGAAAAAAATAGACAGCAATACAGTAATAGAAGGGGACTTTAATACCCCCACTTGTATCAATGTATAGATAGTGCACACAGAAAATTGATAAGGAAACATCAGTCTTAAAGGATATATTAGACTAGATGGGCTTAATAACTATTTAATGGAACATGGATATTTAATAGATATATAATGGAACATTATATCCCAAAACAACAAAGTGCAAACTTTTTTCAAGTGCCCACAGAACATTATCTAAGATGGATCTGTTAGATAGGCCATAAAACAATTATTAGTAAATTTAAGAGTACTGAAATCATATCAAGCATCTTTTCTGCCCATCACAGTTGAAACCAGAAATTAATTGCATATATGAAACTGGAAAATTTACAAAGATGTGGAAATTAACCAATTTGCGGCTGAACAAGCAGTGGGTCAAAGAAGAAATCAAAAGAGAAAACAAAAAATAGTTTCAGACAAATAAAAATAGGAATGTAACATACTAAAATTTATGGGATGCAGCAAAAGCAGTTCTAAGAGAGATAAATGCCTACCTCAAGAACATTCTCAAATAAACAGTCTAACTTTACACTGTAAGGAACTAGAAAAAGAAGAGCAAATGAAGCTCAAAGTTAGTAGAAGGAAGAAAACAAAAATTAAATCAGAAATAAATAAGAGATTAAAAAGACAATGAGAAAGATCAATGAAATTAAGAGTTGGTTCTTTGAAAAGATAAACAGAATTAATAGACTTTTAACTAGACTCATCAAGGAAAAAAGAGAAATCAAGTGAGTAAAATCACAAATATAAGAGGAGATGTTACAACTGATGCCCCAGAAATACAAAAGATCATAAGGGACCACTATGAACAATTATAGACCAACAAATTGTACAACCTAGAAGAAATGGATAAATTCCTAGAAATGTACAATGTGCCAAGATTAAATCATGATGAAAGAGAATCTGAAAAAAGTAACTATTATTAAGGAGATGGAATCAGTAATCAAAAACCTCCTGACAAACGAAAGTCCAGAACCAGTTGATTCTAAACCTTCTAAACCTTCTAAACCTTCTAAATCTTCTAAATGTTCAAGGAAAAGTTAATATCAATCCTTCTCAAACTCTTCTAAAAAATAAGGGATGGAGAGCTCTTCCAAATACATTTTACAAAACTGGTACTAACCTAATACCAAAATCATATAAGGGTATCTAGAAAAAAATTATAGTCCAGTATCCCTAATGAACATTGATGCAAAATTCCACACCAAAGTATTAGAAAAACAAATTAAAAAAAAATACATGATAAGGATCATACACCATGATCAAGTGTGATTTAGTGCAGGGTTTCCGGGATGATTCAATATCCACTAATCAATCAACATGATACATCACATTAACCAAATGAAGAATAAAAAATCCTACAGCCTTTCTAAATCTCAATAGATGCGGAAGAAACTTCAAAGTTCAGCATACATTATGATAAAAACTCTCAACACGTGGGTAGAAAGGGAACGTACCTCAACATAATAAAAGCCATATGGCAAGCCCTCAGCTAACATCATACCTAATAATGGGAGGCTAAAAGCTTTTCCTCGAAGATCAGGAGCAAGACCAGTATGTCCACTCTCACTACTATTATTCAACATAGAATTGGAAGTCCACCACACCAATTAAGTAAGAAAAATAAATAAAAGATATCTAAATTGAAAAGGAAGAAATAAAACTGTCGCTATTTACAGATGGCATTATATTATATATAGAAAACCCATTAAAACTGTTAGAACTAATAAACTGTTAGAACTAATAAACAAAAGTTGAAGGATACAAAATCAATACACAAAAATCTATTGTGTTTCTTCACAATAATAAAAGAAAGAGAACTTAAGAAAGCAATCCTGTTGGGGAGCCTGTTGTAGCTCAGTCAGACTGGTGGCTGACTTTTGATTCTGGCTCAGGTCATGAGCTCAGGGTCCTAGGATCAAGCCCCATGTTGAGCTCCCCCACTCAGCGGGGAATCTGCTTGAGTATTCTTTCTCTCCCTCTCTATTCTACCCTGCTCCCCTCTTTCCTTCTCTTTCTCTAGAATAAATAAATGTCTTTAAAAAAAAATCCTGTTCACAATCACATCAAAAATAATAAATAAATTTAAGCAAAGAGATGAAAAACTTGTATATTGAAAACTATAAGACATTAATGAAAGAAATTGAAGACCACACAAATAAATTGAAAGATATTCCATGCTTATGGATTGGAAGAATTTTTTTTTTTTTATGATTTTATTTATTTATTTTTGTGAGAGAGAAAGAGCACAAGCATGGAGAAGGGGCAGAGGGAGAAGCAGACTCCATGCTGAGCAGGAAGCCTGAGGTGGGACTTGATCCCATGACCCTGGATTCATGACCTCAGCCAAAGGCAGACATTTAACCAACTGAGCCACCCAGGTACCCTGAAACAATTAGTATTTTTAAAATATCTTACTGCCCAAAGCAATCTGCAGATTTAATTCAATCCCTACCAAAAGTTCAATGATTTTTTTTTTTCACAGAAATAGAGCAAATAATCCTAAAATTTGCTTGGAACCACAGAAGACCCTGAATAACCAAAACAAACTTGGGAAAGAAGAGCAAAGCTGGAGACATTAGGCTCCCTGATTTCACATTATATTAAAAGTTATAGTAATTAAAACAGTGTGGTATTGACATAAAAACGACATATAGATCAAAGGAACAAAATGGAGATCACAGAAATAAATCCACCCATACCTGGTCAACTAACTTACGACGAAAGAGCAAAGAATACATAATGAGAAAAGGATAGTCTTTTTTAATTAATCATGTCAGGAAGTTGGACAGCCACATGCCAAAGAATGAAACTGGACCACTAGCTTACATAGTATACAAAGATTAACTCAAAATAGATTAAATACTTGAATGTAAGACCTGAAATTATAAAATTCCTAGAAGAAAAATAGGCAGTAAACTCCTTGACATGGGTCTTGGAGTATAAGAATAAGTAAGTGGGATTACATTAAACTAAAAAGCATCTTGAGATGGACCTCAAGAGCATTATGCAAAGAAAACCATCAACAAAATGAAAAGGCAAACTACTGAATGGGAGAAAGAATTTGTAAATTATACATCTGATCAGGGACCAGTATACAAAATATATAAAGTATGTACACAACTCAATGGCAAAAAAAAAAATCCAATTTTTAAAAAAATGGGCAGAAGATACTAATAGGCAATTCTCCCACGAAGTCATACAGATAGCTAGCAAGTCCATGAAAAGATGGTCTACATCTACTTGTCAGAAAAATGCAAATCAAAATCACAAGGAGATATCACCTTTTACCTCTTAAAATAGCTCTTCAAAAAGGCAAAAATAACAAATGTTAGTGAGGCCTTGGAGGAAAGGGAATCTTTGTGCACTGTTAGTGGGAATGTAAGTTGGTGCAACCACTATCAGTAAACAGTGTGGATGTTCTTCAAAAAGTTAAAAATGAAACTACCATATAATCCAGCATTCCATTTCTGTGTATTTATTCAAAGAAAGTAAAAATACTAATATGAAAAACTACATGCATCTCCATGTCCATTGAAACATTATTTATAATAGTCAATATGGAAATAATCTAAGTATCCATCATTGGATAAATGGATAAAGAAATTGCAGTATATGTATATAGTGGAATATTATTCAGCTATAAAGATTAAGATCTTGCCTTTAAGGACAACATGGGTGGACCTCAAGAGCATTATGCTAAGTGAAATCTAAAGAAAAAAACAACAGCACCCCCATAACCAAGTTCATAGATACAGAGAACAGATTGCTGTTGTGAGAGGTAGGGAGTGGAAGGTAAAAGAAATGGGTAATTATATATATTATTTTAAATTGAATTAAATTGAATAAAATGTCAAATAAATAATAAAATGTTAAAAAGAGAAAAGAAAAAAGTCTTTAAATGAGAAATTCTTAATATCATGGTGGTCAAGACAAAATCTCCAAAATTCCAAATGCTTGGAATCAATACTGCTGGGTTTTAACTTGAAGCAGTAGGTGGATTCACTCCTTTCATTTTTGACAAAGTAGCTGTCAAGTCCCAATATACATGGTTTAACAGCAATTCATGAAATAAAACAGTGTTTCATTAAAAAAAAAAAAAAGCAGCTAGTTCAGCTCACAACTCATTTACCCAAGTTATTTCCTTGAGAGAAACTTTGTATTTTAGTATACCTCAGAAATAATTCCTGTATGCTTTTTTCTATTTTATCACACAGAATATTTAAAAAGGTGCTTACTCAAGAATCAATATTTAGGGAGACCTGGGTGGCTCCATCGGTAAAGCATCTGCCTCCAGGTCAGGTCATGATTCCAGGGTCCTGGGATGGTGGTCTCTATCTGGCTCTCTGTTCACCAGGGAGTCTGCTTCTCCCTCTCCTGCTTCCTGCTCCCCCTGCTTCTGCTCTCTCCCTCTTTCTCTCTGACAAATAAATAAGCAAAATCTTTAAAAAACAAAAAAAAAGAGTCAATATTTAAACAATTTTATTGGGCCACCTGGGTGGCTCAGTCATTAAGCATCTGCCTCTGGCTCAGGCCATGATCCCAGGATCCTGGGATCAAGTCCTGCATCAGACTCCCTGCTTGGCTAGAAGCCTTCTTCTCCCTCTCCCACTCCCCCTGCTTGTGTTCCCTCTCTTGCAGTCTCTCTCACTGTCAAAAAATAAATAAAATCTTTTAAAAAACAAATGAACAAATGATAAATAAATAAATAAATCTACTGCTTCATCAAGAATATTTTTTAAGTCAAACTGAAATTTTATTTGTCAGCTATGTGAGTGTTAGTGAAGAATTCAATGACTTTTCAAAGTTGCTGTTTTGATTCCGCAAGTGCCTATTCTTTTACTTCCATCAAGACCCATGTCAACATGACAAAAAGGGCAAAGACATCATAATATTGTTAGGAATATAGTTTTCAACTAACAGATTCCCGGTTGCCTAAGCATTCACATAGTTCTTGAGCATCATTGACTTATGTTCTGTATTGGACTGTGCAAGAGGGCTGAGTCTATATAACCCAGTCTTTACGAAAAGGCTTTAATATTACATTTGACATATAGAAAAGACATCCTGAAATTAGAACAGAAGAGCAGACAAGAGCTTATGGAAGACTTACACCAGCTATAAATTTGGCCATCCTTCTATCATAGGCAGTTTCACTTCATTACATGATAAGCGCCCTAAAATCTCTGGGTATGGTGAGCATTTTGGCTGATACTTGGTTTCGAATGCCTGCATAACACATGCAATGTAGGATATCTAGTGAGAGTAGCTGTAATACAGTCTAGATATACATGCACAAGAGTCTCCTATTCCTGGCAGTTTATTTTGGGAGAACCCTGGAAAGGTCATTCTTACATCTAGTGATCCAGCCAATACACAGAGACAATTTTAATACTTGTCACCTAATCTCATTCTTCAGGTTCTTTCGCCACTTCTGGGGCAGGGGTGGGCACGAATCAGATCCCTTCCTGGGAGACTTTAGGAGTCATCGAAGTGGCCACATAAAACTTTATAGGTGCCTGGAATAATTCTAACGTATTCCATCAAGTACAACAAATTGACAATCTACATTGTTTGCACAAATTCCCTATAAAACAATTTCTGGAACATTTTCTGTATCCAAAATGAAATGCCCTCTGCAGTTTACTAACAGATGCCTCTACGTTATGTAGCTATCAATAACCTCCTATCGTTTCCATGCACATCAATACTGGGTTAGTAACAGACAGAAAACAAAATTGAAAGGCAGTAGTCATATCTACAGAACTTCTGTGAATGAGCCAGTTCTGTTTTCAATACTTGTCACATTTTTTCTCTACCCACAGCTAGATGTTTAACTAAAAAAGTACTTGAGACAGGCTCTGCAACCACAAAGAAAGTCCTGCCTCAAACTTCCTTGATCAATTTAACATCTCCTGCCAGTGTCCACACTGATCATAGTTTTGTCGCAGTAGGTTTAGCATGGAAACTTGAAATGTGGCTGAAATAGAGGTGAAATTTCATCAAACTACCTAGTTCAAATTCATTAAAATCCATGACCTGAGACATGTTACTTAAACTCTCTGTGCTTACTTTCCCCAGGAAGATAGTAACTCTATCTACTTCATAACATGGTTTCTCAGATTAATTCTATCTGAGGAGGATACAGAACAGTGTCCGTCCTTAGTAACTGCTTAAAAATATTATTTTGTCATTATTATCATTTATGCTAGTTTATATGTTCAATCATCTCTCATTTAATTTAACAAGGGTATTTGTAGATGCCTACATTTATACCTTAATTTTATTTTTAAATTCATAATGATTAATTATCTACCTATGATATATTAGTCACAGGGTTATTTTCTTTCTAATTTAGCTTCTAGATGTTTGCCTTTGGCTGCAGAGCCTGGGGCAAAAATTATTTGACTGCAGTTTCGGTAATCCACAGTACAGAACTAAAAGCATCCTTCTCAAAGAATGGTAGAGGATAAAAAAAATAGAGTGCAGCCCAAAATTATGAATCTCCTTCCAAGACTATCATTGGCTAGAGAGATTGCATTTTGGTTAATAATTAACTCAAGCTTTGGAAGTGCATTGTTTAATCTGTTTTACAAAAGAATACAAGACAAAGCCAAACCAAATAAAACCCTACAACCATTCTTTGTATATATCAAATTAAGGCTGTGAAATAAGAGTAATTGCTGGGTTCGTTATTTTTTTAAAAATATGCAATTATAATTGAATAAGGTTGAAATAAGATTGTAATAAAACACTGGTAATTTTTGGAGTTTAAAGATAAAGGCTATCATCTCCCCTGTGTGTTGGACAGACATGTGTTTTTGGCAAACACCTTGAATTTTTGCCCAGACCCTATTACAGCCATGCTTATCTACATTTCATACAGAGAAATAGAGAAGAAAGAAAAATCCCAGTCTGCTGAGGCAGGAATAAATGCATTGTGCATCTGATATAGTTCATTCATTCCACTGAAAAAAATACTGGCAGCACACCAATTTGCAGTGAAAGAAGATTTCTTTTCAGCGTGAAATTAATTTCTATTAATATTGCAAACTTCACTAGCAGACAGTCTTTTGTTAAGATGAATTGCAAAACAAAATAAAACAAAACAAAAAAGAAGAAAAGTGATATGAGAGAATGGAGGAAATTTATCTTAACAAAACAATATATATCCTCTAGCAGCTTGTTTTCATAGTGACTGTTATCTGTGGGTGAGGTAATTTATGCTACTTTGATGGGCTTGGGAAAGGAAAAATGGAATATTTAAGACATTTCAAAAAAACAGATTTATAGGTGAAAAGATTTGGGAATGTACTTAAAGTATATATACTGTCATATATATACACAGATAGATAAAACATATGTATATATATTTTTTCTTATTTATTATATATTTTAACTGAATATTGATCATTCTACTATAATGGGATTTCTGGAGAAAGTAACTTAATTTTATTAATGATCATAGACTGATGACTGTGAAAAAGAATGAAATTATTTCAAGTAGTAAGAAACAGGAGAATATTTCTTGCTAACGATAACAGTTTTTAAGGAAAATACTTGATTTGTATAATATACTACTAAAAAATGACTTTTCTTACATTATCATTTATCAGGGGAGAATTCTGAGTGTGACAGAGTGCTAAGCATATCTCAAGAAAATGGGAAGCAGAGCTAGGATATGGTAGAATACCTATCATAATAAAATAATGAGCAGATTAAAAAGTCTTTCAGATAGTAACTAAAAGCATACACACACAACATACACCTCCAAAGGATTAGCCAATTAGGTCTCTCTTTATAAAGGTCAGTATCTTAAGGTCTTAGTGATTTTTGTGTGTGTGTGCTTAAATTCATTTTGGTGACAAATTTTTAAAACCATCATTATTAAAATTCCTAAAAATGTATCCTTTATTTCTCCAAAAACATGAACAATGGCTGACTTAATTTATTCATTTGTAGAAAAATATTGCTGGATTAAGAAAACTCTTTGTTAAGAAATCTACATAGTTCCAGATTTCTAACAGAGTCATTTCTGTATACTCTAGCTCAATAAGACATATCTACAAAATTCACTTATTAGAATATATAGCCTCTTATTTAAAGGCCATGAAATTTTTATCACCTTTCTTAATAATTTCAAGATGTAAAAATGTAATTTTTCTTTATACATATTTCACAGTGATATAAATGTCTACGGTTTATCTGACAAAAGAGAGTTGTCAGAATATTTCTACATGAGTCAATTCCTTTCCCATATTCTACTGTTACTCAAATATTAATTATCCAGAGTCAAATAATTCATTCTTTTCTACCTACATTTATTTATTTATTATGTTGCTTGCTGCATACTAGCTAGTTTGCTGGGTCCAAGAGAAAAGGTGGCTCAACTCTTATCTATGTCTTTAATACACTCATAGTTTAGAATAAGATTTTAGTACTTTTTCTCTCTGCCTTCTCTGCCACTCTCTCTCTCTCTCTTTTTTAAGATCTTATTCATTTTTTTGACAGAGAGAGAGACAGCAAAAAGGGAACAGAAGTAGGGGGTAAGGAAGAGGGAAAAGCAGGCTTCCCACTGAGCAGGGGCTACTATGTGGGTCTCCATCCCAGGACCCTGGGATCATGACCTGAGCTGAAGGCAGGTGCTTAACAACTGAGCTTCCCAGGCGCCCCTCTCTGCCACTCTCTTGATTGTCAGTCCTTCCTCTAGAAGACCACAGAAAGATGTTACTTGATGTGTCAGGATATGAAACACCCAAGTTCTGTCAGATACGCTTTGTAAATTTGGTATTTTTGTAAAATACCAATAAAATACCAATATTTTGTAAAATACTTCTTTTGTAAAAGAAGGTATTTGGAATAATACCTTCTGTTGGCTCATCTCTACTAAATGTTGAAAAAGAGAGATGGGTAAATAGAGGAGAAGGAACTTAACCACAAGAGATAAGAACAATGGCTTCTAGTTCAAAGCAAATGAGAAAACAAAAAGCAACAATAGCAACTACCAATGCTAGGAAAGAAGGGAAAAGATTGCCCTTAACGTTGGAATACACGTGTAGATTTCTCGCAGCAAATGTTTATAGGAGAAATGCCATCTAGGGGTTAAATTATTTAGACTAATTTGAAGAGCTCAGGGTTTGCAAAATGAGAATATTAAAAAAGTTCAGAAATGTCTGTCACTGTACTTACATGCTTACAGATAAAATGAGGATGAAATCACCATTCTTACAAAGTATGTGAGTATGTACTCTTACAAAGAGTAAAGGTAGAAAGCAGAATGAGGACTAAAACAGTTTTTAATTTAAAAATTTTAGGGACACCTGGGTGGCTCAGTCATTTGGGTGCCTGCCTTTGGCTCAGGTTATGATCCTGGGGTCCTGGGATCCAGCCCTGCTTCCAGGCCCCCGACTCGGTGGGGAGCCTGTTTCTCCCTCTCCCTCTGCTTCTCTCCCTGCTTGTAGGCTCTCTCTCTCAAATAAAGACATAAAATCTTTTAAGAAAGATTTTAACTTCACATTTCTTTTTCTGTTGAATTGTATTTTATGATTCAATTTTTATCATTTGTTATTCTCAGTTTACCCCCTAGATTGACAACTAGATTTTTATGTTATCTATTTCCTTAAGAATCTAAATCTGCTTATTACAAAATGGTGATTATAAATAACTAAAAATACTATTTCAAAGGTACTGACTTTGGCATATAGTCTCAAAATCACTTTCCTTATAAAATGATATGTATTTAATGTTTCTAAATCATATTTTTAAAAGTTCTAAACACTACAATATAGCCAATGAAATTCATTAGTAAAAGGTAGTGCTAATTATTCTCCCTCACACATATTGCTGAAGCGAGAACCAGTTCTACTAGGGAATTAAGAGGTAGATTAAATAGTATTATGAACAAGGAAACTCTAACAATTTTCAGTGAGACTCATTTACTTACTTTTGGTGATGTTTTAAAAATGCACTACATTATAGATAAACCATGTAATTTTTTTTTTTTTTTTACAGGGGTGTAGTAGATCCTTCTAGTTTCTTTGCAGGACCAATTTTCTCTTCCAAGGCACTCAGCTAAATAGTATCTTCTGATTTCTTTATCATTTAAATATGGCTTCTTTCCTAGTTCTTATCCAGAGAATGTGAACCACTGTGATGTGTGTCACTTCCCACCCAATATTTTTGGGAAGTACATTTGTTATGCTATGATCTTTACCCTCTCCCTCTGGCCAGATGGTGGAGAGGCCTTGGTGGAAGCAGAACTGAAGATGAAGTTGCCAGATTCATGGGTGTTTGAGTGGAGAAGAGCTGCCCACAAACCAGAACAACTCCCTGAATGCATGTATGTAAGAGGTGCACTTCCACTGTGCTCCAGTCCATAAACACAGGGTTTCCTGGTGACAAGTGCTAAAATAATTTGAACACGCTGAGGCTACAGGCTTATGTTTTCACTATTAGTCTTTTTTGAGAATTCTCTTATTATCAAGAAATCAGTGAAACCAAACCATGGTCTAACTTTAATTCGTGTGTCCAAATGTTTCTCTACTATGTGGTGTTTCAAGCACTTTGTGACTTATGTTAAATATATGAAATGATCTTCTTTTGTAGACCAAATTGGTTGACTATAATAGGCAATTTCATATGGTTTGAACTTATATGTATTTAATGTCATAGAAAGAGTATTTCGATACCAATATAGAAATCAAATATCAAATTTCAATATCATTTTCTGGATTCTAGAATACAAATAAATACTAATTGCGTTTTCAATAATTTTAATTCCTGAACCCTTACAATAGGAATTCCTTTCCCTTAAAACATTTTGCCATGAGTTTCAATTTCTATCTATCTATCTAGATAGATAGATTGATAACACTATTTAAGAGTACAGAAAGTATGTTTATAAAATCTTGGCTTCTCTCTTTGAAAAATAACATTTCCTGACTTCAGAAAAAGTGCCACACTGAGTCAATGAAATCTTCCATTCAATCATAACTCACCCCTGTATACTGCAGTATTAGTAGATTTTTTTCTTATTACAGAAACCTTTCTTTGTTCTTAATGTCCTCTCCCCAACTTTGAACTGGTTTCTAAACAGTTGTAAAGAAAACATGTTCCCTTTCAAATTTACTCTTTGCTTCACTTAATCATGATTTCAGGCCTACATCCTCCAACTTTAATTTCTTCTCTTATTTGGACACGCTACTTCTCCTAAGCCATTCTTTCTTTCACCTACACAAAGTAATAATAGTTATTTAATTAATTTATTTATTTTTAAATTTTTAAAATTTTTTTAAAGATTTTATTTATTTATTTGACAGACAGAGATCAGAAGTAAGAAGAGTGGCAGTCAGAGAGAGAGGAAGAAGCAGGCTCCCCACTGAGCAGAGAACCTGATGTGGGGCTCGATCCCAGGACCCTGGGATCATGACCTGAGCGGAAGGTGGAGGCTTTAACCCACGAGCCACCCAGTCGCCCCAATAATTATTTTATTTTTTAAATACCTGGATACATTTATTGATTATCACTCCAGCTTCCACATAGATAGTTAAGTAGGTTGAGAGAAGGAAATACCACCTAAGTACAAAAGGCATGGCTAGGGAAAGCTGTAGAGTTCAGTGGTTAAAAGTATAATTAAAGGGCAGAATTCCTGATGTTGGATTCAGTTTTTTCTTTTTTCTCTATTTTCACATTTAAACCTTAGCCAGTTCATTTAACCTTTTCAATAGAATAAAAATAATACTAGAATTTAAATGACCTATTTCTGGTGAAACATTTAGAACAGTGTTTTCCAAATAGCAAATGCCTACTAAATGTGAGTTTTTTTAATTGTTATTACACTGATAGATACGTGTTGAGCTGTTAAACGCTATCTGATTGATTTGGAGAATTCTCTGTCTTTCTTCTTAATCCCATTAAGTAAAGCAATATTTGATTCAATTTATTCAAACATAACCTTTAACTTAAATAAAGAAACCTTTTTGCTAAAGATCTTTTTTTTTTTTTTAGGATCCAAGTAGATTGAGTCAACAATCAAGGAGCCCTGTATTCTCAGATGAGAGGATGCTGAAACTCCGGTAAAGGAGCTTTGGGTTTGATAGTTTTGTGATCTGAGCCTAACTCTTCTTATTCCATTTCCCCTTTCTAAAGCACGCTCCTCCGCTGTCAGTCACTAACCTGATTCTTAAACCTCCTGATTAATATCTCTCTTCACCACCCCTCCCCCTCTTATCTTTCCAACTTCATCTTTCCATCTTTCCATCTTTTGTTTACATTACTCTGCCTACAGAGGCATATTTGAATATGTAGTACTCTTATATGTAGTACTCTTTTTATTTACCATTCTGTTTACTCTTCTCTCACCTTTGCAACTTCACCAGAGGTTAGGATGTATTTGTAGACTGACAAAGGACTTAAAAGTCCTCTCTCTCTCTCTCTCTCTCTTTTTTTTTTTTTTTTTTTAGAAGATAGTCATTGTCATCTCAAGAATTTTTATGTATAAATACTTTGGAACCTAAAAATACATAATATAATATATATTTGAAATATATACATTACGTATATAGTTGTAATAAATAAATCTGGTGCTAACAAATTTCCTTTTCAACCATGTTTAATTTCTACTGTTAAATCTTATTTTTTTTAAACATTGTTAGTGTATGATAGTGATTAATTGTAAGTGTTTGTGGACCCTTTAAAATAATATTTTGGGATGCTTGGATGGCTCAGTCAGTTAAGTCGCTGCTTTCAGTTCAGGTTATGATCCTGGGATTGAGTCCCACATCAGGGCTCCTTGCTCAGCTGGAGCTGAGCAGATGCTCCTGCTTCTCCCTCTGCCTGCTGCTTACCCTGCTTGTGCTCTCTCTCTCTTACAAATGAATAAATAAAATCTTAAAAAATAATAATATTTGGTATAGACTATACCATTTAAAGCAAACATAATCATCATAGGGCCAAAATAATATTAAATCTTCATGAAGAACAAAAGGAAGGTATAGCTAACTCTTCCATTAACTGGCTAAAAGCTTCTGGGTTAGTTGCTTGAACCAGGACTTAAATCTCAAAATTCCCACTTATTAACCTGTGGCAAGTTTACCTTTAAAATTGGGGATAATACTACCAACCTTTTTGACCTGCTGTATGGAATGAATGAGAATGAGATGGACTGGTTAAAAAGAATAGCTAGTGTCATCTGTATATTCTAAGAAGAGTGCTACCACCTTTAGGAACACATCAGATTCAATGTAACATTTTGGTTTGTTTTTTATTTCAATTGTCATACTGGCACTAGACTGTTTTCCTTCCCCCATTAGGACAGAGCCCCCTTCTTTTATACTAGGGCATCCCACTGTGGCTAGGTCATTATTTAACCATGACCAAAGTTTGAAAATTATTAGCATGTGGGACTTGGACCACCACATTTTGCTTTAGCCATTACAAGTGGTTTGTTGATGCTAATGTATGGCACCCCATGGTGATTCTTTTCCCCCTTCCTCTTTGACTTTCTCTTTTGTAACATTTCACATGTGGAGCGGCAGTGATTAATATTTTATGCAGTTGTTCTTATGTGCAGCACGAGAGTGAGGGTTCCATTCAACTCTCCAGTACCTCTGCTGCCACTGAAAGGTAACTAATAGCTTGTGCTGGGCCTCTTCTGGCTCTGGGAGGTCTCCTGTGAAAAAGAAACAGACAATATCTTGTCACATCATAAATTTATAAGGAGTTAATTAAAGGCTTTCTCTTGCATCTTAAACACATTCAAAGTCCCATATCACAAGGAATGATTCCTGTTTAATTACCAATGGCTTGTAAAAATTTGCTGCTCAAAGTGTATTTTAATGTCAGGCAGATTATGACTACAAATGGAAAACTGTGCCTGGAAAATGTCCGGAGACATTTATACCAAACTATGTGCATATATTTTTCTTTTAATTATTTGTGTGGAGAGACCTATAATTTATTTTTAAAACCTTTGAAACTGTTATCATGAGTATTTATGGTTTTATTTATCACATTGAACTGCAAAACTGAATATTCATTTATGATACTATTTGCATTTTCCCAACTAGTACACTCTATGAACTGCTGTTTTAGACTTTTTTTTTTTTTTAAATGAATGAATGTTCAACAATTGCACTGCTAGAGAGGATTTAGAGGATTGATGGTCAGTTTTTGGAATCTTCCAAGAAATGCTGTAGGAGCAAAGTTTCCAATTCTGATACGGGGCACTGCCAATTATTACATATATTACTGGGGATGGAACAGGGAGTTCAGGGGGAAAAATGAGTTTAAAAAAAATGGGTTTAGATTAATTTGGAAGAAATCTACCCTGAAGGCTCTTTGATTATTCCTGTTGGATAACCTATTCAAGCTCCTGGATAATGGATAATCCATTTAAGTGCTCTTATCAGAAGCCCTGAAGCTGTTTGTAGTGATCTCAATAGATTACAGCTCTTCAGCTGAATAATAAATAATCAAGATTATAATAGGTAACTATGAGCTATGGTGAAATCATTAGGTAATATAAACACTTTTTTTTCCTAGCATCTGATACTCAGATGTATTTGTTTATTTGAGAAGATCACTATTGGCAGATTCTAATTTATACAGTAGAACAAGAACAAAATATACCCCTGCAGGCATTTTAATTTTATTACTTAAAACACAAAGTTTTAGTAAGGAAGTATAGATATAAAATCTGGAAAAATTCCATTTTCGTTATAAAGGGATTCTTGAAAGATATATACAATTGTTAGGGGTAATAACAGTTTCTTGTTTGTTTTACTTTTATTTTTTAAAGTAAAACAAATGTTTTGTAAAACATTTTCCCCCTCCTATTCAGTTAATACTAAGGATAGGAAAGTAAATTTTTCTGTAACTCAGGACCATTTAAGCTGTTACTGAGCAAGATATCTGCCTGTATTTGGAGGTGGCAAACTTAGAACAACTCCAGTTTAAAATGCATTCAATTATATTTATGAATTTCTGTTCTTTCCTAATCTTCTTTGTGGCTCAGGTATAGACATGTGACTTAGGCCTTCAGGAATTCACGACAGACTGTTTTTCAGAAGAAGAAGACGATGTGTGAAAATTTTCTTCTGGGAATTTTGGGAAGGACAACTTCCAGTGATCACAAGTGATCTCCTTGGTCCAGGCATCCAAGGAGATGAGGGCATCCACACTAAGGAACACGATTAGTAGTGACTTAGCTGTAGTGACAACCCGACATTGATCTTGGCTAGATAAGTTCTGTGCTTAACTCAGTATCACCCAGAGATTTAGTAAGCTACCAAATATTCTTTCATAAAAGGCCTTTTTTTTTTTTTTTTTAAACTGACGGGATTTGGTTCTGTTAATGACCAAGTTAGTATGTATGGAAATGAACATTATATCTAAAAGTAGACATGTTCTGGTGTAACATATTATGAGTTATGTACAATGTCGTCTTCCTTGAAAACATACACTTGGTTAACTAAAATTCTTTTATAATATCTGCATTCCTCCTTGTTTCAGAATGACTCCTTACAAAGCATCTTTGGTAAGGTTTTCATAAATTATACTGACGTACCTTAGTATGGATTTATTATGACTGCTCAAGAATTGGTTTGATAGAACCCATCTAGAGGTGCCCTGAAAGCAGAAAGAACGGGATGGACAGTGGAATTATTGAGTTAGGGCTAAGGAAGACCCATTTTTACTTTCCTCACAGTTTTACTAAAAAGTTCTTACTCATATCATAAATACTTTTCCAGAATTCCCTTACATATTTTGATAATTGTGTTTGTGTTTCTTTTTTATAGCCATTAGACCTCACTCTTATTGATACTGAGTATGTACAAGATGAAATACTGTTTGTTAACATGTCTTAACCATTATACTTTATGACAATCTCCTAAAATATGGATATTACAGTTTGAAAGGAGGGGCACTCAGAGTATTTAGTAACTTGTCAAGGTGCGACAGATGATAAATACTGTAGCCTAGATTCTTATCTGCAGGCTTGTTTGCCTCAAAATTCAGTTTTTGCCACCATATCCTCTCCTGCAACTGAATACATCATGATTTTATCATTCAATTGGTTGCTAAAGGAGTTTTCCAAATCTACTAGTGATAAATTCCTAAATATCTCTGGATTTTGTGTTCCCAAATGACTCCTTAAAAGACCCAATTCACTGAAGTACTGGCTTAAGTATATAACCATTTATGATACTGTGGAGAAAGTAATCCCATCAAGTAAGCCACAGACTAAATGCGGGGACTACACCTATACAATTACCTCTTCTGCTTGTCTCAGTTGAGCACTTAATTTAGTTATACAGTATTTCAGAAATAAACTACAATTTAATTCTGTGGCATTTTAATACTTGAAGGAGAATAAACTTCTAATCACATGTATAACTGTAAAATTGCTATTCCAAGCTCTGAACTGTCTTTTGAATTTTAAATCCAAATTCTTATTGGAAAAGTATAGTGGACTTAATGATGAACACTCCAAAGGATGTACCTATGTTCAAAACCCAGAATCTATTAATATAAACTTTTGGAAAAAGAGGTTTTGCTGATGTAATTAAGGATCTAGATATGGCATAGATGTTGGATTATCAAGGTAGACTTTAAATACAAAGACAAGTATCTTCATAAGAGACACACAAAAGAGACACGTGGAAGAGAAGATCACAGGATGATGAAGGAAGACACAAAAGTTATGCAACCCACAAGCCGAAGAATGCACGGAGACACCAGAAGTCAGGAGAGACAAAGTTCGATTCTCCCCTAAAGCCTCTGGAGAGTGCACAAATCCGTGAATGACTTGATTTAGGACTTCTGGACTTTTGAAATGTGAGAAAATAAATTTCTGTTGCTTTTAGGTACCAAGATTGTGGTAATCTATTATGGCAACCATGGGAAATGAATAGACATTTAAAAAAATATATATTCTCTCTTTTGATCTCTAATATAATCTCTTTGAATGCAATTTATCATTTTTTCCTTGACATTTCTTTCTTTACTTTTCTCTTAACCAGAAAGGCTTAAAACTTTGGAGCTATTTTACTCCTCCACTTACTTCTGTCTTGTGTCAATCTTTACTTGCTTCCTTTTACAAGTTTTTTTTTTTTTTTTTTAATTCCTATTACTTGCTAGTCATTGTAACAGGAGATAAGGAAACAGTTTTTGAGCAAAACACACAATCTCAGACTGCATAAAATATTGAGTCTCATAAAGTTCTTTAAACAATATATAAATAATAAAAAACCCTAATACTTTGAATTTAAGGAACTTTCCTTACCCCCAAGATTCCTGATCTTCACCAGTATGATATTCATGCCCTGTCTGTTCCATAGGAATCAGGAAATAAGAGTAGACAGAGAAAAGTGGATTTATAAGTGAATAAATCCCGAGTGGGAGAGTTCCTTGGAGAACTTGGCGAGCGAAAGGAAAGGAGGGAAAAACACAATTAAATTTGAGAAATTAAGTCCCATTTAATGTGGGACATTTCCCTAAGAGGGAAACTTATAAGATTTCCCAGTACCAATCAAGCAATACATAGCCTATGTGTATGTGTGTCAAATTGTTTTGGTAGCTAAATTTGACCTAACTGCCCGTGTATACTATGTGCATGGGGGGAGAGGTGTGTGTATGTGTGTGTGTAATATTTATTTTTTTACTTATAGTGAGAAGATATTTTGCTTCATAAATGTTATTTTTTTAAAATGGGGTACTCCCAAGACTGGATTGGTAGTGTTACATAATACATGATAAGAATATAAGGATGCTTTTATCTTTTTACAATCTGGAAAGTTATATATTCCAAAAACCATCTGGGCCTCTTCAATTTAAAAAATAAAGTGTTTAGAGGGGACAATATTCCTTTCAAACATTTGATAGAGCATAATTCTGTAGAAAACACAAAGCAGCACTTTGCAAACACGGCTGTAATGAGACTTCATGCAACTTCCAATAGGACGAATGATGTAGTAAGAAATTGACACTTCAGCATGTAACAAAAAAGAGCAATAAACACCTTGGGTCAATCTGTGAGAACAGACATGCTTCCTACTTTCATTCTGAAATGATAGAAAAGGCAGGAACTCTGGGACTCTTGGCCTCCCTGACAGACTAGATTACTCACTACCTGAGGGCTCTTTAGACCAACAAACTTCTTAAGCTTCAATGGAGGCAATAAGGGGTACACGGAATCACCAGAGTTTTGAACTGTGAAATCATTTCATAATGTTTATCTAAATGCAAGGATGACCAGACTATCTGCCTAGGAACGTTCTGTTTAATTAATACTGTTACTGTGTAATTTTCAGTAGTTCTCTCTTTTGCTCTTAAGAGCATCTTGATCTGTACAATAATGTAGAAGCTGTAATGGGTTGAATGGTGTTGCCTCCAGATTCATATGTTGACGCCCTAACCTCCAATACCTCCGAATGTGACTGTTTAGAGTTAAGCCTTTAAAGAGGTAAGTTGAAAGGAGGCTATTAGAATGAGCCCTAATCCAATCTGACTGATATCTTTATAAGAGGATATTTGGACACACAAAGATACAGGAATGTGTGTACACAGAGGAAAGACATGTGAGAACACGGCATGAAGACAGTTATCTACAAACCAAGGAGAGCGACCTCAGAAAAAATCAACCTGCCATCACCTTGATCTTGGACTTCTAGCCTCCAGAAGTTTAAGAATCTAATTTTTTTTTCTTTATGCTACCCAGTATGTAATACTTCATTATGGCAGCCCTAGAAAGTTAATGGATATGTGCACTCTACTTAGTCTCACTCTTTTTCTCTTTTTATTGCTCACTAATTAATTAACCTCACTGAAAAATTAATAAGAGAGAGAACTAATGTCTAGAAAGCACCGTGGTCAGTTCAAAGTGGCCACTGTTTATTTTCACCATTTTTTTTTTTTTTTTTAAGTATGCTACATGCTTTGCAGGGAACCCAATGCAGGGCTTGATCTCACAACCCTGAGATCAAGACCTGAGCTGAGAGCAAGACTCGGATGCTTAACCGAGTGTGCCACCCGTGTGCCCATGTTTTCAGCATTTTTAATAAAAGCAACAATAACACCAGTTTTGTCAGAACCAATGACCATGGTATTTGTAGGATTTAATACTTTTCTTCTCTGTAGGTAATAATCCCAGACACTCGCTCATATATCAGCTTTGCACTGAAACCCTGGGGCTAGAAAGAGGGGCTGGGCCCTAAATTTTTCCAATCTTACTTTAAAAAAAATATAAAAACATTGTTTAATAGAATGGTTCAAGAAAGCATTTCTGTAATTTAGTCAGAGTCAGAGTTGGGTGGATGACCTCACATGATCTATTTACACTGACTTTTGACCTGAACATATTTAAAATAAATTCAAAAGCAAGTGCATTAAATAGGATAATCCTTCTTCTCAGTATTTAAAGAAATGCTCCCAGGACCTTTCTAAAGAAACAGATGTAGTCTAAGGGGAGGTCATATGAGCATTTTGCCAAAACTGTGACAGCTGCTTACAGGGGGAATTCATTTAAATTCCTTTGGGACTCTTTAAGCCACATTTCAATGCTGCTTTAAGGAATTAACTCTCTAATGACTGACATATTTGTCAGGAATTTGGTAAAAATCCATTATTTCTCCATTGCTTGAGGTCTTTCTAAATCGAGCCAGCAAAAAGAATAATAAAAAGAATGTCCATCCTTAACAGTACAGGCATAAATACTTTAGTGTGATATTTGGGGTAGGAAGCATTGTCTTTTTCCCAGGAATATGTCAGATAACCCATTCCTGCTATTGAAGTAGAGAATTTTAACTAGATTTGAGTCATGGGCCTCTGATAAGACCTGATGAAATTTATGAACCTTTGTCTCAGAAAAATGGACTTATCTATACACATACAAACACCTCCATGGAAGAGTGCCAATAGTCTCAAAGACTTGCCTTAGAAATTTGATCTGTCAGATTTTCCCTGAAAAGTAACTCATTTTATTTATAATATATATAGCCATGTGAAGAATAGCCATGTGAGGAATAAGCAATTAGAGTTTCATAACATAACAGGAAACAGGTGATATTCAAAAAAGCAAAACAAAAATGACTCAGGAAACTATTTTGAGCACTATCTAGAAAAAAACAAAATAGCAAAGGAGACTAGTACTGAAGATAACCTGATTTACATATTTTTCTCAAGAAGACTCTGGAATTTGAGTTCTAAGGTTTTACTTGTACCTCAGAGGTATAAATTCTATGTTAGAAAAAATTATAGCAATAGAAAAATAGAATGATAATTCAAAAGCTGTTTAAATACGTATGTAGAGGTAGAGATACAGAGACATACCAAGACTGAAATATATAATTTTTCAGAAGAAACATGCTAATTGGGAGCTCTCTGCCGCTCACGGAGCTCCCAGGGGAGTGAGCCGGTCCGATGGTGGAAGCAAACGGGTCACACACAATAACTGAAAGCGAAAGCTGTTTATTAGCGCATACCACACAATAGCTAATACAAGACAGACAACTCTAGCCGCGTGGGCTAGGGAGACGGCCCAGGGTACTCCCGCCCGATCCCCTTCTCGGGAGCACACCGTTTGGGTGCATCGACCGAGAAGGTGATCGATCCCCTCCCTGGAGCACACCGTTTGGGTGCATCGACCGGGAGGATGATCTGAGCGAGAGTGTCCCAAGAGCACACTCTGACAAGCAGAGGGCCAGTGTTGCTTATATGCCAGTTCAGTCACTGCGTCAAAGGCACTTGCGGTGAATCTGCGGTCTGCTGTACGTGCGAGGCTGCTCGTCTGCTGCTGCTGAGGTTGCTTGTAGCACGTACCTCATGTCCCAGTGGTCTATCTGCGGTCGGCTATAACATCCTGTGTAACACCAGCTAGTTCATAACAGTTCTTGGAAGCTCTTTGCCTGCTTGGAAGCTCTACAACAGTGGGGTTTAGGCTCACAGGACTCCCTCACTAATGCTTTAAAAGCTTTAGCCTTCAGAAGGGACACAAACCCTAGGAGACTCTTAACCTCACAAAACAAACTAAAGGTTGCTGGGGGGTGGGAGGTTAGGGATAGGGTGGCTGGGTTATGGACATTGGGGAGGGTATGAGCTATGGTGAGTGTTGTGAAATGTGTAAGACTGATGATTCACAGACTTAAGTCTGATGAGTCCCCTGGGGCAAATAATACATTATATATATATATATTTTTGATGTAAAAAAACAAAAACAAAAACAAACCCCTAATATTTGCATACAACTGTTATAGACTGATGTTTGTATATCTTCAAAATTTGTTATGTTAAAGCCGCAACTCCCACTATGATTATATTTGGAGTGGAGACTTTGGGAGGTAATTGTGGAGCCCTCCTGAATGGAATTAGTGTCCTTATAAAAAGAGACACCAGAGAGATGATCTCCAGCTCAGCTGTGTGAGGATATAACAACAAGGTGGCCATCTGCAAACCAGAAACAAGGCTTGCAGCATGCACTGATCTGTAGGTACCTTGATCTTGGACTTACAAACTCCCAGAATTATTAGAAATAATGTTTGATTTTTAAGCCACTGAATCTGTGGCAATTTTGGTATAGCCTCCCAAACTGACAATAACAATAATAGTTAATCATCACTTATATATTTTTAAATCTTTTTTTTTTAACTTCCCATAGATAATAGGATCACTACAGAAAAAGTTCAATTTAAAGATAACCACCTGGGACATTAAGTGAAGAGGTCTATTGGATATTGTGCATTAGAACCACTTGTTCTTTAGAAATGCAGAGTGTCCAGGCCAACTTACATTTATGAAGATGTTAATTTTAATCTGTCAGTTGCCTTTTGTTTGCAAGTGCTAGTTACAATTTTGTTTACAAGTTCAAGCAGAAAAAGAAAAAAAAAATTGTATAGGTTATATATTTGAATAGTCAAGGAATAATTTGACTTCAGGCTTGATGTGATTCAGAGATGGATTTTAAATGGATTTGGTTCCTCTGGTATTTTAACTCTATTGTTCTCAGTGTTGGTTTCATTGAGAGACTATAAGCAAGGGCATGAAGGCTATTATTTTGGTCTGTCCAGGATACCATAACAAAATGCCATGGAATAAGGGTCTTAAACAACAGACATTTATCTTCTTACAGTTCTGGAGACTGGAAGTCTAAGATCTAGATGCCATCAATGTTAGTTTCTGGTGAGAGCTCTGTCTGGCTTGAAGACTGTTGCCTTCTTTCTATTTTCTCACACAGTGGGAAGAGAATAAGCTCTGGGGTCTCTTCCTCTTCTCATAAGGGTATCAGTCCTGGCAGACGGGTGCCAGTGTTACCCTTATGACTTCAATTAACCTTTATCACTTCCTCACAAACCCATCTCCAAACATAGTCATGTTGGAGGTTACAGTTTCAACATACAGATTTTGATACAGATATTCAGTCTATAACATTCAGCCTCTGGTCTCCCCAAATTCATGTCCTTCTTCCATGCAAATACATTAATTCCAATTTGATAGCCCCAAAGTCTTAACTAATTCTAGTATCAACTATAAAGTCATGGGTCTAAAGTCTTATCTAAATATCTTTTAAGTCAGACGTGAGTGAGACTTGAGATATGAGTCATCCTGAAGCAAAATTCTTCTCTGGCTGTGAATCTGAAACTAACCCAGTGATGTACTTCTAAAATACAATGGTGGACAGGTAGAGGAGAGAAAACAGGAAAGAAAAAAAAAAAAAAAAAAAAAAGGAAGGGGTAAAAGGTCCCAAACAAGTCCCAAACCTAGCAAGACAAATTCCATTAGATCTTAAGTTTCAAGAATGCCCTTCTTTGGCTCCATGTTCTGTCCTCCAGGCCCACTGCAATGGTGGTGTCAGCCCATGGTTCTACAGAGAAGCCACCCTTTCAACTCGGTGGAGGGTAGCCCTTTAGCTCTCAGTGAGGGCCCTGCACTCTGCAACCAAGGGCCCTCAGACTTTGGGGGGAGTGGCAGCCTTCAGTATCCTTACATTGCCTTAGGGGTAATTTTCTCTGCTCTTAAAGGATAACACTTGCTAGTAGCCTTCTTTTCATCTTATTTTCTTTTTCTTCCTTCAGTTCCATCTGGCAGTGCCTCTGCTCATGTAATCCCATTTCTGTTCCTGGCACCTGCTCCATGGGGGCTGATTAAATTTGTCCTTCATACCCATACTAATTTCCTTATCAAATGGCTGTTTGGCAACACCCTTAGTGTTCTCTTCAGAATAAGCTCTCATTTTGCACAATCTGAGTAAGTTGAGAATTTTCCAAATCACCAACTTCTGGTTCCATTTTGCATAACAATTCCTTCTTCGATTCATGTTTCTCCTTTTAAATTTTACTATAAGCAGTCAGGAGGACCCAGATTGCATCTTCAATATTTTGCTTATAAATAGCCTTAGCTGGATATCTAGTTTCCTGTCTCCTGAGTTTTATACTGCACAAAACACTAGAATACAATTCAACCAATTTCTTTGCCACTTTTATAGTAATGATCGCCTTAAGTTTCCAACAACCTGCTCTTCATGTCCATCTGAGACTTCAGCAGAGTAGCCTTTAAAGCCCACATTTGTAGCAATAGTCTCTTCATGACAATCTTGGCTTTTTATTATTTTTTAAAAGATTTTTATTTATTTATTTATTTGATAGAGACACACTGAGAAAGGGAACACAAGCAGGGGGATTGGGAGAAAAAGAAGCAGACTTTCCATTGAGCAGGAACCTTGATGTGGGGCTTGATCCCAGAACCCTGGGATTATGACCTGAGATAAAGGCAGACACTTAATGACTGATCCACCCAAGTGCCCCTAAACTTGGCTTTTTAAAGCACATACCTCCGAACATTTCCAGGCTCTACTCATCAGCAAGTTCCAAATCCACTTCTACATTTTTAGGTGCAGCAATACCCTATCTCCCAGTATCAAAATCTCTCAAAATTCTCTAGAAAAACGGAACCAATAAGCAAGAGAAAGAAAGAAAGAGACGGATGCAAACAAAACTGGAGTCAGACAGAAGTTAAAGCAAATTTTATTTAGGACTATTGTGATAGGGGAGAAGAGACCCCAGTATAGAACTGCACTCCATCCCAAATACAGTAAGGACAGTAGGATGTAAAGCTAAAGAATGTGGGGGTTGTTAGATAAAACTTACTAAGAGGAGACATCAAGTCTGAGGGAATTTATGGATGAACCAATCTAAATACAGATGTAGATTCAGAATGTAAATGTCGATGTAGATATAGATAGATATTGATTTAAATAATTTGCTTGTATAGTTATGAAAGCAGACAGGTCTCAAAATCTGCAGCCGACAAGAGACTCAGGAAAGTCTGTGATCCAGGTCTAGTCCAAATGTTGGCAAGTGGCAGACACAGAAAAAGAGTGTTTCAGTTTGGGTCTGCAGGCATCAAAGAACCAATGCCTCAGCTCAAGGCAGCCAGACAGGAAGAGTGCCATCCTACTCTTGAGGGAGTCAGATTTTTAAATTCTATTCAGGCCCTCAATTGACTGGATGAAGTTTACTCATTTTAGGGAGGACAATCAGTCTCTTTTCCTCAGTCTATTGATCCAATGCTAATCTCATCTAGAAGCATCCTCATGGATACACCCAAAATCATTTACCAAATGTCTGGGTGCACTATGGCCTAGTCAAGTTGCTACATAAAATTAATCATCACAACTACTAAAAGGGTAGTTTCCTGATCACTTTAAACCAGTCCTGTGATTCACTATGTTTGGATCAACCAGCCTTTGTTACTATCTCTATACCGATGACTACTTATGACTAGGTGGATTTACATGTACTGACTGGCATATCTGGGTTCCAAGTTTCTTCCTTGACTCGGTCACACTTATTCGAGGACTCATTTTTCTTCTTCCCAAGATTTTCTGCTTTGTGACCAGGACTTCTGAGTAGATGGTGTTTAAGCCACTGCAAAACTGATGGTAAAATTTCCGAAAGGAAGTTCAGAATTCAAGGCACTTTTTCTAGAAAATGGAGAAATGGCAGGCAAAGAACCACAATTGTTTTCCCAAATTGAAAGGTGATAAGAATTTTTTAATTGGTGACCATATATACGTATAGATAAACAAAATGCAGTGAGTCATAAGGTACCTGACTCAGGTATCTTGTAATATACTATAGATTATGAAAGAATTTCTATTGACACCAAGCAACATCTACTACAGGTCATCTATGAACAAAGGACCTCTTTAGTTCTAGTAAGTCAGAGCTCAGGAATGTTTCTCTCCCTTGTTAGGGTTTCTTCTTTCAGATCATAAGATCTTTCTCTACTGTTTAAAAAAGAACAATGTGAATAACTTCTTCAATGTCTAGATTTGTATATAAGAAAAAAATTACTGTGGGTTAGGAGTTATTTCCTTTTTCTGCCTCCACACTCTTGCTAGATAAGATCTATCCCTCTTAGTAAAAGTGGCTCAGTATGTACTAATTCTTTTGTAGGTGAGGGAATATGGCAGGGAAACATTTCCAAATCACCATGCCAAGTCATTAATCTATTTAAAATATACCCCACTGTGTTCTAATGTTTAAAACCAAGGACCTTGGTAACCACAAATTTCACTGTTTTAATTACCCATTCTAACACATGTCTCTTTTAAAGTTGATTAAAAAGATGTAAATGAATTTTTGTATTTTATAGCATTATTTACACATTGATTAGTTAATTTACTTACTGAAATTTTGTGAGGGAATAAAATTTTTGATGCAATGGAATTGATACTTGAGTGATTAACTGTCTGAGCAAAAGCGGTTGATATCCTGTCCATATTGCTTCAAGTCTTAACATTGTAATACTCACCAAAGGACTTCCAGCTACTCACATATGCATCTCTTTTCTCTGGAGCTTTCTTTGGTGGATGGAACCCACTTTATCTGAAATATGGAGAGCAGGACCCTCCCGAGTCCTCCTATCCTCGGCCACCTTCTCCCTCTCGCCCCCAACAACTTCATCCAATTACTGACAAAAGTTGGTGTTAATTCCTTTAATTTGGGTGTGTGGCATGTACTCTTGGGGCTTCCATTCTCCAGGGGTTTCTAGAATTTGCCATTGGGATTGAGTTCTAGTTACCTAATAGGGTAATTGTCTGCCTTTTGAAGAATGACCCTCCCCTTCCCCCATCAAAATTAATGGCCATCTGGAAACTCAGATTGAGTCTTTGCATGTATAACTAATCGAAATCTTGAATTAAGATTGTATTGGATTAGAGTGAGCTCTAAATCCAATGACAATGCTCTTATCATAGTCAGAAAGAGGCAGAGACATAAGGAAAGAAAGCCATGTGATAAAGGAGGTACAGACTGAGGGTATACTGCCACCAACCAAGGAGGGCTAAGAGCCATCAAACCTGAAAAGACAAGGAAGGATTAAACCCTAGAGCTTTTAGAGTGAGTGTGGCTCTGTTGATACCTTGATTTCAGAGTTCTGACCTCCGGAACCATGAAGTAATTAATTTTAGTTGTTTGAAGTCACCAGGTTTGTGATAATTTGTTATACTAACCCTAGGAAATGAATGGCTTTCCCAGCCCTGCCTCACTTCCTACCCCTCTATGGAGGTTTCCTGGAATCATCTTCGAAATAAACTACTTGCCCTCGAGTCATTGAACCACGGTCTGGTAACCTAAATTAAGATACTGATCAACCTATTGTGATAGGTACTGATTTTCTGAATTTTGGTCTGACCTTTTCAAATGAACCGGGAAGAAGATACAGAATGGTAGCTACACCTTTTGCACATCTACACTCACTTTCTGGCAATTATGTGGTGGATGGAAGATTACAGCCTTGTCATCCATGGGGCATATTTGAGAGTTTGTAAACCACTCTTTGTGCACTTTTCCTCCTATTTCTGAAAGCCAGAAGAATGACAGAGATGACAGTTACCCCTGTCTTTGGCTGGAGTGTAATCTGCCTGAGCCAGACTTGATGCTCTCTGAGTTTGTTTTAGAATAATAATTATTGTTGACTTGACACACATCCAACAGAGAGACCCAGAGTGTGCCATCCGTAGACGGGCACAGTCTGTGCTGTGAAATACACTCTCCTAAAGGAGGGTAGTTTTATTTTTTAATGTTTCTCCATTTCCTAAGTAGTTATAAAATATGTCAAAGTTTTCAAACACTAGAGATACAAATTTCAAAAGCAATTCATTTTCTTCTTTCTTAGTTGTTTATATACATTAAAGTAAATGTTCATCTAAGTATATCATTAATGTTTTGCTAGTATGTTTTATCAACATATTTTAATAAAAATTTCTACTGAAAGTTTAAAATGCACCAGAAATATAACATCTAATTCAGTGGATTAAGAAAAAAAATTAAATGTAAGTGAGCAAATTTAAATGGTGGTCAGGTTTTAGGTTTTGATATCTCATAAAATTTTCATCATTAAATCTCAAGTGTTTTCATTTACTACTGAATGCTGCCTTCAGATTTTAACCATTTTAGTTGCTACCAATTGTTCCATGCTCAGTATTCATTCAGCTACTAATAAAAAGAGTTAACTAACTCCCAGATACCTTTTTATGTGGATCTAATTTAGTTTTCCTAAGATGAGTAGAATTGATTTCTAAACCTAGTAATTACGGCATTTCATGACTCAGGTCCAGCTTGCTAGAAAAACTTTTCATATTTTCTTTGTTCCCTTGAAAATCATCAGCTGCCTAAGCCACCCACTGAAGCTTCACATGGTCTAGGGAGTAATGCCTCTTTCATGTTCTCATCCCTTGGATATGGAATATTCTATTATTTAATTTGAAACCAGTGGCTTTGTGAGTTTCAGGAAATAGCTATGGTTCTATGCAAAAATATATAAATTTGTTTGCAGAACTATGGCATGCATATCTATCTTCTTATATTTTAACCAATAGTAATAGATGTTTTTCTGTGCATAACATAGCATTTAAAAAAATATGGGTAAAGGGCAAGGAAGGACAGAAAATATGCATTTATTTTTTAACATGAGGTAAGTTTATACTTAAAGATACTAAATCCATGCAAATGTTATGGCACATACATAACAACTAAGTCCCTATGTGCCTATGTGATATTATTTAACAAATTTGAATTCATGCACTATACGGCAAGTTTTCTATTTAACTATATTTCTCTTTATCTTTTCTATCCTAATCATTATTTGCTTCATAATAAAAGAAACTATCCACAAGAATAAAAGCTTTTGCTACAGACAAATGGATTAGCTGAAAATCCCAACTAAGTGTAGGTTATCCTGTGGTTTTTATGCACAGAAAGCTAGATGGAAAATTAAACCATCAGCAAACTGTTAGAGAATTCCCTTCTCCTTATTTATAGCCTTTTAAAATACTTATATATTTTAGGTAGTAAGGCTTAGATATAAGTTTTGGTCATTAGAGTTAAATTATGCCTTAACTTACTGGATTAATACTCTCTATAAGAATCTCTAATTAAAAGTTCAACTTGGAAAAAAGAGTTCAACTTGGTTTTTTGACAGGAGTTAATTGAGTAAGAATATTGGCTATCTAACTTGTTTTTTTGTTTTTAAGTCAGTCATACACAGTGGCAATAATCTAAATTTGCCATATATAATACACAAATAATTTCTCTATTTTCCTTTATTTAATTATGTTTTATTCTGTTCTTCACTCATCAATAAGCTAAGTTCCTACCATATCTTCACCTCAAAGATACCCATTTTGAGAATTTTACACACAGGATATTAGCTACATAGCTTTGTGCGTCTCTTTCTTATTCTTCACTGAATATTCTACTTTTGAGTTCTGTCCATGATGACACACATAGATTTAGTTAATTTTTTTTTTAAAGATTTTATTTATTTGACAGATATCACAAGTAGGCAGAGAGGCAGGCAGAGAGAGAGGGGGAAGCAGGCTCCCTGCTGAGCAGAGGCTTTAACCCACTGAGCCACCCAGGTGCCCCAGATTTAGTTAATTCTTATTGACTACTTTATTTTATTCTAGCATTTGTTTATAACCAACTTTTATTTATCAATTTTTTAATTGAAGGACATTTCCTGGTATATGTATCTTGTAGGTTTGCAAAAGATTCTTTAAGGTATATATATCAGAACTGAAATTGTTGAATCATTGAGAACATTTCCCAAATGCTGTCCAGGAGGGCTAGGCAAATTTATGTTCCTAGCAGCAGGACATGAAATCATGTTTCTCCACAATTTCACAACCAATTTATGTTATTAAAATTAGATTCTTGCTTTTCTGGTGGATAAAAAGCCACTTCTAATTATTGTATAAATATGTATTCTTCTAGTTGGTAATGAGCTTAGACATCACTTGTATGTTTATTAGCCATTTTAATTATTTCTTATGTGAATTGCCTGTCAAATTATGTTAATTTGCATAGATTTAAAAATGTACATTAGACTCAGTCCTATGTTATTATGCTTTGTTGCACCTATCTTCTCCAAATCTGTGCTTACTGTGAGATCCTTTATAAAAATAAACTATTAATGTCCATAAAGCCACATTTTTTATTTTATTGTTGCATATTTTTGCCTTTTAAATACGAATGTTTCTCCCCACCTTGTCCTATATAGATATATTTTTTTATTTACATCTTAATATCCTGTGAATTTATATTCTCACTTGTGTTTTATTCTGGTGGGATAATTTTATGATTTAATATATTATTCTCCAAGTAGGGAGCTAATTTCACATCCCCAATGAGCAATCCATTCTTTCCTAACTGATTGGTCCTGTTATCATTTATAAATTCCCATTATGTACATGGTTTCTTTCTCTGGTTTATACCATTGCTGTATTTGTCTGTGAATACGTTAGTGCCATCAGTTTGATTTATGATGGATTTAAAATATGTCTTAATACTGTAATAGGGAAGTTTTTCATTTGCTCTTTTCATTCTTTCTAAAAAGTTCCATCTACACTTTGTTCTTTCATATAAATTTTAGGATAATTTTGTATGTTTCCACACAAAATCCTGCTGAGATTATGATTAAATTTATATTAAATTTATCATCCAGTTCAATAATTGACATCTTTACAATATAAAATATTATCTATGATTTTATATCCTTAAGTGTCTCATTAAAATTTTATTTATTTTTAGGAAAATCCTTAATTTATGCTTTTATTTTTTATTTTTTAATTAAATTAAATTAAAAAATTTTTTTCAGTGTTCAAAAATTTGTGGGTATTATGGAGGGCACGTATTGCATGGAACACTGGGTGTGTTGCATAAACAATGAATTTATGCTTTTATTAAACACAGATAGAGAGTATAAATGTTAATTTCCTCCATTGATTAACTATCTCCTTCCCTAAACTCAGTATTTCTTTTCTTTTTAAATGTTTATTTATTTATTTGAGAGAGAGAGAGAGAGAGAGAAAGCACACAAGTGGGAGGAGCAGAGGGAGAGGAGAGAGAACATCTGAAACATTCCAGCTTGATGTGGGGTCAGGTTCTGACCTAAGCCAGAACCAAGAGTCAAATGCTTAACCAACTAAGCAACCCAGGTGCCTCTAAACTCAGTATTTCTAACAATTTGTGAATTGTATTAGATTTTCTAGATAAAATACCAAACCTTCTGCATTTTCTGTCTTATTGCATTGGCTATGTTCTCAAAACTAATATTTGTAGCAAAGATGGAAATCAGCTGTTATACTCCAGAAGGACTTGACTACATCAGATCTAAATGCTTGGAACTGAATCTGGACTAATTTTTTTTAAAAGATTTAGAATGTTATCCTTAAATCCTATAAATCTTTATTTTGTTCGCAATTGCTTCAATGCTTTTCCATTATGTACAATTATATATTTTATTTTACATAGCTAACCTTTACTAGTTGGAGAAAGTTGTGTTTATTTCTGTTTTCTTAACACCTTTGACAATTAATAGTTGTTGAATGTATCAATTACTTTGTACAATATGATTTTCTGTTGCATATATTTGTGTGGCATTTTACAGGGATAGACTTTTCTGATGATAAACTACATTTTTTCTGGAATAAATATTTTTTAGTTATGATTCATTATTGTAACACAGCGTTAGAAACATTTAGCTAATAGTTTAATTAAAAATTTGGCTCAACTTCATAGGCAAAGACCTGTATGATTTCATTTTTGCACTGTCTTTATCAGTTTTGGATCAGAATTATCCTAGTTTCAAAAATTCAATTACTGCTACCACTAATAATAGAAATAATTATTGTGTGTATCGGGCCCTTATGACATAGTGGGCATTTTCTGTGTACCTGGATACACTTTGAAATTATAGCATAATTCAATATATCTTAAAATACGATCAGCAAATTTCTGTTTCTTCACCATTTTCTTTTGTCAATTATAGTGATTTGTCACAATTACTATCATTGTCTTTTAATACTGAAGACATGATGACAGCTAACTACCCAACACTTGAAATCTTCCAAGTATTATATATTTATCAATTCATTTATTTCTCACAATAACACTATGGGGTAGGGACTATTATTATTCTCAAGTTCTGTGAGGAAACTAATGGATCTGTCCAAGGTCAAATCCTTAGACTGACCTTGATCCTTGGACTGAATCAAATCTACACGAGATTTAAACCTGCACAAGTCCGTAACCACTATACTTATTTTCTTTCTCTTTCTTTCTTTCTTTCTTTTTTCTTTCTTTCTTTCTCTTTCAAGATTTTATTTGTCAGAGAGAGAGAGAGAGGAAATGAACGCACAAGGGGGAAGTGGCAGGCAAAGGAAGAAGCAGACTCCCCGCCGAGCAGAGGTTGCCTGCTCCATCTCAGGACCCTGAGATCATGACCAGAGCCAAAGGCAGATGATTAACTAACTGAGCCACACAGGCTTCCCTACATTGCCTTTCAAATGATGACGATTTCTAACTTACAAGCAAGAGAAATTTGCTTTTAGAGAGTTAGCTAAATCTCCATTTAATAATATTAGTTTGTAATTTTTTAAAAAGGAAAATTGTTACCAGGATAATTTCTTTAATGGTAGTTTGACAAAATATTGCAACAATATTGTGCTTTCAATAGAATGGTTATGATTTTGTCAAAATAGCCTATTGATTAATAATAGATACTATTCAAATAGCACTTCCTAGGCCTTACGTTTTAGGTAAATTGTAGCTAGATAGAACATGAGCCACAGATCAAAACAAGGAGGAATGATACAGTGATATTTCTTGTTATTTATACCTAAAGCTCTGAAAATATTTCTTTATTGTTTGTAGATTTAAGAGAAATCATTTATTTATTTATTTTAAAGATTTGTCTATTTATTAGAGAGAGAGAGATGAGGCAAGAGAGGGGCAGGGAGAGAAAGAATTCCAAGCAGACACCCCGCTGAGCACAGAGCCTGATGCAGGGCTTGATCTCAAGACCCTGAGATCATGACCTGAGCTGAAATCAAGAGTAAGATGCTTAACCGACTGAGCCACCCAGGTGCTGCATTTAAGAGAAATCATTTAAGATGCTTCCAGTCATTTAGTCATAGTATTATGATAGTAAAAATTATTTATTATTAAATTCTTATTATGTTATTGTTATATTATTTTAAAAAAATCTTTTTTCCTTCTTACTGCAAAATAATATAAAAATATTATTTTTATATAATATATAGATAAATAAAATAATATAAAATATAATTTTCAATAACGATATAGCATTAAAATCCCAGGTATAATGTTGATATTAATTAGAACAATTCTGCCTTTTGACAAATGTTAGTGGGCAAGGTTGATCCTGCTGATGTAATAAAGAACACTGAAGAAGTGGATGGTGGAATTATGATAATAAAAAATTATCTGAAGTGTTCCATCTTATCAATCTCATTAACCATTATCTCTGCTGAATTATAAAATAACTTTAGGTGAGGCAGGCTGTTTGTTGACAGGACTTCGCTCTTGTGCTTTATTCTACCAGCTCTGAAAAGTCTGTGCTTACTGGGTAGGTGAGAAGAGGGTGGCAACAATTAAACAGGGCTTTATAGGAAAAATAAAATTATAGGTTTTTTCCTTAACTCGAGATGGCAATTGGCCAAAAAAAAAAAAAAAAAGAACGGAAAGATGATTTCTATGCTATTCACATATCTTTTAGTATTAAATTAATGATTAAAATTAATGATCTGCATAGTTTTAATTAAAATACTATTAAGCCTTCTGATATCACAAGCACAAATTAACTGTGAATGCTAATATAAAGGAATAAAGCTTTCTCATATGTACAATTCCAAGAATGTGTTTTTTTTTTTCCATCATATTAGGCCACTATCAATTTACCTAGTCTTTTTGTATATATATTTTACATGCACAATTGGAAAACATTTTGAAAAAATAAAATTGTGTAACCTGAAAAAAAAATCTACATGTAATCTGTATCTTAGAATATAAGTTTAACAAATAAATAAAATATTTATTGTTAATGTTTTAAAATATGAAAAAATAATTTAGATAAAAAGCCAGCATCCCTTCCCTCTCCATGAAGTTTCCATTTCAGAAAGCCCTGGGTAACCTAGTAAAGTAGTTTTACCTGTTTCTTTTAATTTTTCAAATGTGGCTATAGATATTTAAAAATTATGTCTGTGATTCATGTATTTCTTTTGAAGTGTTCTGATTTAGAATACAATCTCTGAAATTCTAAGGGCCTTTTATAGATCGAAATTTAAAAAAATATATTATGTTGAAGTCCTAACTTCTAGTACCTCAGAATGTGACCTTATTTGGAAACTGGGTCATTGTAGATGTGATTAGTTAAGATACCAAAGCTCATAAAGGATATTAATTTAAAGATATTCATTGGACAAAATAGATCAGAATATCAGCATCTAATTGCTTTATTTGAATTTGAGGGGATGCATACTTCACCGTTGGAAATATTGCTAAACTTTTATAACCCATGGGCACCAGTCAATAGACTGGACATATAGTCATGCAGAAAAGCAGTGGAAAAACGAGCCTAAAAATATTATCATATGAGGCATTGTCCAATAGAAATCACTATGAGAATCTGAGGGTTGTATTAAAGTAGGATTGGTTGATGTCTATTAAAGGGTTGCATTAGTAGGATTGGCTGATGTCTACTCCAGGATCAAAAGATGATTGAAACCAGTGAGTAAATTTACCAGTGCACTTGCTTGAAGTAGCCACCTACATCCATCGTGCAAGTAGATCTCGAGGAACTGCAGTAAGCAACAGATGTGCTGAATCTAGATGAATTCCTCTTGCATCCTGTCTGTCCCTTGTGTCAGCTGATGGTTCCTAATGGTAGCTCGTTTCATGATGTGATTTTTAATGCTACTGCTTTGTTTGATTTTTTTGTTTTTCTGTGGTTGTCTCATGCTGGGCTGTATGAAGTCTACTAGGAAAGAACTTTTCTTTTACCCTTTTAGAAGCTCTGGGAATTCAAACAGTTTGAAATTACTTTTTTTTTTTTTTTTAAAGATTTTATTTATTTATTTGACAGAGAGAGAGATCACAAGTAGGCAGAGAGAGAGAGCGGAGCGGAGGAAGCAGGCTCCCCGCCGAGCAGAGAGTCCGATGCCGGGCCCAATCCTAGGGCCCCGCGATCACGATCTGAGCTGAAGGCAGAGGCCTTAACCCACTGAGCCACCCAGGTGCCCCTTGAAATTACTTTTTATGTTAATCACTCACACTAGCAATTCTTTCACTAGACAGGTAATATAAATTTGGACTTGTCACATATATGTGATGATGATCTTGGGTCATGCAATATCATGAAAATGCCTAGTCTGCCTTATGGGTCCAATTATGCCTCCCTTCACCCTCCCCCAAGGAGATATGTTGAAGATCTCAGTCCTGGTACCTATAACTATAAATTTATTTGGAAATAGAATATTTGAAGATACAACAAAATTAAAATGAGGTCATACTGGATTTCAGAGTAATTTCCTAAATTCTACAACTGGTATCCTTATAAAGACATTTAAAGACACACAGATGCACAGAAGGAAGGCCATGAAATCAAAGATAAAGAGATTAAAGCGATATAGCTACAAACCAAGAAAGGCCAAGACATTTCACTGGTTTTTCAAATCTTCTGTCCCTCTTCTACTTTCTTTCCTTCTCTCTGTTTTTTTAGGTTACATTTCTCTGGTTTGGAACATGGGGGCTCATATTGGCTCAGTCTATAGTATTATAAAAAGCACAAAGCTCTCCTCTGTAACCCCTCCCCTATGCAATCTATGCTCCTTCTATAGGAAAACATTGTTTGCAAACATATTATGATGCTGATTTTACCTTACCTTTGCACATGCTCTCCTCTCTTTTGGGATCACTTTTTCCATTCTTATTCCAGCTCCTCTACTTGTTTCAGCTAAGCTTTCTCTGAATACCCTCAGGGTGAAATAGGCATTTTATTAGCCTGTATTTTGCATGTATCAGAAAAGTTCATTAAAATATGAGTTCATCGGGGTGCCTGGGTGGCTCAGAGGGTTAAGGCCTCTGCCTTCGGCTCAGGTCATGATCTCAGGGTCCTGAGATCGAGCCCCGCATCGGGCTCTCTGCTCAGCAGGGAGCCTGCTTCCCTTCCTCTCTCTCTGCCTGCCTCTCTGCCTACTTGTGATCTCTGTCTGTCAAATAAATAAATAAAATCTTTAAAAAAAATATATATGAGTTCATCAAGGGCACAGAGTATGATATTTTCATTTTTATATCCCAGAGCTTGGCACAAAATGTACACTCGATTTTTTTTAATAAGGAAATGGGAGACTGTGTTTTTGATGTGTTATCTGTACTATTAACATTAATTAGAAATTACTAAAGAAAAGTCCATGACCTTCAAAAGAGCTTTTTCTTTATAAAATAACAGAATTAAATAAATATTTGCTCATAAAAATTATTTGCAGTATCTTCATTTTCAAGAAGTATTTTACTATCTAACTTCTAAATAGTATATATTAAGAGATCCCAACATTATTTCATTCTTTGAACCCACTGCAATACTTGGACAGCATAAACATAAGCATACTCACCATGTTCTTAACAACCCAGCAAGGTGAATCAAATGGCATCCATGGAAGATTTTCCATATTATTTTTCTTTGAATCCTCAGTATCTTGAAGAGTCAATGACACACACAAAAAGCACATAATATACTGCATAAATAAATGAGCAGGTGGATGATAAAAGTATATGTAAACTTTCATAGTTAAAGGCCAAAAATGACATGTACTTGGCATATCCCTTGTTAAAATAGGTATTTTTGAAATTTGAGAAATGCGTTGCTTTCAGGGTTGTGTGCCATTTTTCATTTTATATAGCATTACAAAACTCTTTTCCAGTAATGTCTAGTACTCAATAGACTTCTGAATTAATAATTATTTTGTAGAAGCTCACGGTTGCATTCTTTCTCTGCTGTCTATATCTTTGCCATTCTCTCAAATTTGGCTGCATTCAAAAGAAATCAAGCTAAACTCATTCAGGAAACAAATCTCTTTCCAAACCATGTGATAAGGTTAAATGAAAGATCTGCCTTTGGCAGAGAAGAAATCTTTTTCAATGAATTAAATTATACAGTCCATTAGAATAGGAAATATATATCATGCCAACTTGATTTAACACATGGTACATGTATTTGGCCTCAAGACTAAACTATATCTTCAATAGTTGTTTTTGGGTTGCTTCCGCTAAGAAGATATTAATGTCTAAACCTCAAAATAATACCACCTGTTCATTCATTTATTCATGAAATGAACATTTATTGAGCATGTACTATTAGAAATAATGCCATAAAGAGGTTTATACTGTACTAGAGAATGACTTTTAAAATGATTAAAAGTTGTGATAATTTCTATGAAATGCATCTACAATATGAATAAAACTTACAAGTGTGCACAAGATAGGGAAAATAGTTTTTCTTGATAAATGGCCATGAATAAATTAGTTCGTTTTCTAAGATGACCTTTCAATGCCAAGTCTTCTGTTGTACTGTGTAAAAGAATGGACAAAGAATATCATATTCTTAATGCTCTTTCTTGCTAAATTTATATACAATGTTAATATCCTATTCAACATAACATTCTAAGCAGATGCTAGCAATTAATCAGAGTTGGTTGGCCCTCAAGACGAAATCCTTTTGTTATCTTTACTGATATAGATCAAATTCTGATGAAACTTGTTAGAGCCTTACTAAAGAGTAACCTACCAGGAATATTCAGCTCAGCAACCTTGAGAAGAATACCCAGTGAGAAAGCCAGATTTACTTGCCAAAGTAACTTACATTATGCATATCAACATGCTGTGAAGAAAAAAATTACTTGTGTGTGCGTATATAAATATTTGTGTGCATGTGTGTATCTGTGTGGTGTGTGTGTGTGTGTTTATGCTACTTGAGAATTTCTCAAGTCTTCGTTTATATTTTAAGAATATTTGATAAAGACATTTTAACAGTAGAAAATCAATTTCTATTTTCTAACTACTTTGAATGATTGGGTTTAACATGATTACAATAAATATTTGCCAAGTGCTCATGGGACATATAGGTAAAACTAACATCAACTTCTAAAACAAGAGACATACATTAAAAATATTTAATCTGACAACCTTTATAAAAATATAAAGGGTATACATTTTTATATAATTGAAAAGGAAAACATACTCTCAATGAAACAAACATTAGCATAAAAGGTGGAGATATATACAATCTTTTATTTATAAAATGGAATTTTGTTTTCTGACTCTGTTCATGGACATAAAATTGTGGGTAGTTGTCTGTATAACTCTCTATATCTGATTATGATATGTAATGTCTCAAGAAAACAGCAGCTCCTATTAATTTAAATAGTTTATTTGGGATTTGTTACTTGTTTTCTATGTTGGAATTACTTTAATAATCTACAGCATTTTTTTTCTTATAGTGAGTTATATTTCCTTGGCATCACTGTTATATCATTTCTGATTAGCCATTAGTGGTTTAACTCACCATGTGGACTATGAAACTGTTATTCATAGGGTAAATATTAACATCATTTATTTTCTATGACATTTTTATGTGAGAAACAGTGCTGCTAACATAATTGCAAGATGGTCTGGAGCTGTTAATTCCACAAAAGTCATTGTGATTTCATTGGAATTATGTGGATTATGTGGTTACCAATTAATTTATGCAATGTAATGAGTGCTTCATTTCATTCATCAGGAATTTAAAAAATGTCCATATTACAGCTTTTTGTTTTTACAAAGACTCAGTCATCCTTTATTCTTCTATACATAATGACAGTGAAATTGGTTTCTAGACATGATGCTTTCACATTTTTATTAAGAATAACAGAACTAGAAAGAAATTGCTGTCATAAAATTTCTAATGCAAAATATGAAGGCATATTATTATTTTTATCTTTTCAGTTACGTATGAATATTTTTTCAGATAAAATTTTGTAAGAATTTTATTACTATGTATGTATATATTTTATAAGCATTTTTCCTACTGTATTAACCAGCAAACCTAAACACACAAATATTTTGTTTTAAATGAATTTTTTATATATATATTACATAACAGTCACCAAACTAATAATATACATATATACATATATATTTTTATATTGATAATAAAATTATGATTTATATGTAATTTTCTTTTGACATCTCAGGTTACATATAAAAACAAAGTTCATTTGGTGTCTTTTTTCTTTACCAATTGTAATATATCTTTTTGTTTTTCCAAATTAAGTCATAAACTATTAGCTGAAACTAGTAATAAAATCAAATCTCTTTGATTATAATGTCATGCATTTTTTAAAATTTGAAATGTTTCACAAAGCACAAAAGGCTCAAATTTCTGTACTCTTCCAGTCTTAGAATATTTTATTTTGTTTACAGGTTGCATGTGCCTTGACAATTACAGGTCATTGTTTATGAATGCAAAATATATTATACTTAACAATTTATTACTGATATATATGTGTGTGTGTGTGTGTATGTATATATATATATATTTATTTATTTTTTTTTTTTAAAGATCACTCACATGCTTCCTGATGTGTGGGTATTATATATCTCAAATGACAACTATATAGATATATTTTGTTCTTTTTTAAAAAAGATTTTATTTATTTATTTATTTGATGGAGAGAGGTGCAGTGAGAGAAGGAGCACAAGCAGGTAGAGTAGGAGAGGGAGAAGCAGGCTTTCTGCTGAGCAGGGAGCCTGATGCAGGGCTGGGATCCCAGGACACCAGGACTATGATCTGAGCCAAAGGCAGATGCGTTAACGACTGAACCACCCAGGCATCCCTGATTATATTTTGTTCTTGCCCCACTTTCTCTTTACCAGCATTTTTAATGCATATACACGGACTTATTTTATTACCAAGGGATATTTAATAGCCTGGGATAATCTGACTTAAGTTGGAAGTCAAAATCAAGGGGGTTTCATTTTCACCTTGTTCCTTTTACCTTAAAATTATTGACAAAAACTCCTTTATGAAACTTAAGTTCGGCTCCCGAGGCTGTTTTTGGATAAGGCTTCATATTTGGGCCAGGTCTTCAGCCTGTCTGGGCCAATTTTATCAAGCATCCAGCTCAATCAGTTCGATGGCAATGCTTCCACCCTTCATAACTGATCACCCTGGTCTGCTTTCAGCAAGAATCCTGTTAAATGAATTTAGCAAGCAATCTCTTACCCTAATGTCTCCTCTTAGTATTTTCCATCCACCGAACTTCTCACCCTGTTCCCTGGCTATAAATTCCCACTTATCCTTGTAGTCTGAGTTGAGCCTGATCTTTCTCCCTTATTGCAATAGTCCTGAATACACACTTCTTACCTTTTCTTTTTTTTTAAGATTAATTTTTTTTAAAGATTTTATTTATTTATTAGGCAGAGATCACAAGTAAGCAGAGAGGCAGGCAGAGAGAGAGGAGGAAGCAGGCTCCCTGCTGGACAGAGAGCCTGATACAGGGCTCAACCTGAGCCGAAGGCAGAGGCTTTAACCCACTGAGCCAATCAGGCATCCCAAGATTAATTTTTTTTTTTTTTTTTTGAGAGAGAGTGAGAGTGCACAAGCAGGGGTAGGGGCAGAGGGCCAGAAGGGAAGAGAGAAGCAGACTCCCCACTGAACAGGGAGCGTGAAAGTAGGGCTCCATCTCAGGATACTGAGATCATGACTGGATCTGAAATCAGGAGCCAGTCACTTAACCAGATGCTTAACCGACTGAGCCACCCAGGTGCCCCAATATTCCTTACCTTTTTAACAAATATCAGAATAACCTTTAACACAATTCAGTCTAATGTTTATGGGTTAATGTTATCTACTACTTTATTAGAAAAAAATTAACAAAACTCTTATCCTTTTAATCTTCAAATAGCCTCCATGAAAAGTTCAATTATAATGAGTCTAAAAGCAACTTGAACTAGAAAGTAAATCAAAAGAAAAATGGAAAACCAGGAAAAACATATAACTACAATTCAAATATCTGACAAAGGTTTTGATATCTGAATATAGAGAGTTCTCTTGGGGTGCCTGGGTGGCTTAATTGGTTAAGCATCTGCCTTTGGCTCAGGGTTGTAACCTCCAGGTCCTGGGATTGAGCCCTGCATTGGGTTCCCTGCTCAGCGAGGAGTCTGTTTTTCCCTCTGCCTCTTCCCCTGGCTTATATTCTCTTTTTCAAAATAAATAAATAAAATCTTAAAAACAGAAGGAAAGAAAGGAAGGAAGGAAGGAAGGAAGAGAGGGCTCTTAAAACCAACATAATGAAAAACAAAGTCGGTTATTAACATGAATATAAATTATAGAGGAAAAATTGATACACAAATGTTTTCTAACCCTTGAAAATGGGTTTAAACTCAGGGTCTTCTAGTTGTCTGCCAATAGCTGTTCTCTTCTTTCACAGTAAAAAATAAATAAAATAAAACAAAATAAAATAAATTAAGATAAAACCCAGCATCACTTACTATAAAACTTGTCATAAATACAGAATTCAATAATAAAGTTCTGGTAAAAAATTTAAAAAATATGTAAAACAGACACATGAAAAAGTGCTCCACATCACTCAGCATCAGGGAAATACAAATCAAAACCACAATGAGACACCACCTCACACCACTCAGAATGACTAAAATTAACAAGTCAGGAAACAACAGATGCTGGCGAGGATATGGAGAAACGGGAATCCTCCTACACTGTTGGTGGGAATGCAAGCTGGTGCACTCTGGAAAACAGCATAGAGGTTTCTCAAAAAGTTAAAAATAGAGTTACCTTACGACCCAGCATTTGCACTACTGGGTTGACCCTAAAGATACAAATGTAATGATCCAAAGGGGCATGTGCACCCAAATGTTTATAGCAGCAATGTCCGCAATAGCCAAACTATGGAAAAAACCTAGATGTCCATCAACCGATGAACGGATAAAGAAGATGTGGTATATATACACAATGGAATACTATGCAGCCATCAAAAGAAATGTAATCTTGCCATTTGCAATGAAGTGAATGGAACCAGAGGGTATTATGCTTAGTGAAATTAGTCAATCGGAGAAAGACAACTATCATATGATCTCCCTGGTATGAGGATGTTGAGATGCAACATGGGGGGTTTGGGAGGTAGGAAAAGAGTATATGAGACAAGATGGGATCAGGAGGGAGACAAACCATAAGAGACTCTTAATCTCACAAAACAAACTGAGGGTTGCTGGGGGGAGGGGTGTTGGGAGAGTGGGGTGGGGTTATGGACATTGGGGAAGGTATGTGCTATGGTGAGTGCTGTGAAGTGTGTAAACCTGGTGATTCACAGACCTGTACCCCTGGGGCTAATAATACATTATATGTTAATTAAAAAATTAAAAAAATTTTAAAAATTTAAAAAATTTAAAACAATATGGAACATCTATATAGCATAGACAGCTCTGCCTTTACAAGGGATGAGGAAGACTTCTGGTTATTAACATAGAAGGAAATGCAGAAAAGACTGAGTGAAAAAACAAGTCTGTAAAATTCTTCCAACCTCACAATGCTTTAAGCAATTTTGACCTCACTGGCCTTTCTCCTGTGTGTTTTCTGACAGCATTTTCTAACTGGGAGATAACCTCGGGGCTGTTAGGATAGCCTCAATTTTTATCAGTCATTTTTTTTAAGCAGGATTAACAAGATAACACCTGGAAATAAGCCACTTACCACTAGACTGACTTGTATTGCATATGGTGCTTGATTATCATTCCAGAACCCAAAGGTCTCCCAGTGGTAGAGAGGAGATTTAATAGGAAACCAAATCTGATGGTTTTAGAGATTCCCAGATACTGATGCTGAATAGGCAGTCAGATTGGGTAAGATCTATAAATCATGCATCTGTTTGACAGTTCAAGCTTTATAATTCAACATTCAAGATATGTTGGTATCTCTAAAGCAAATTAGAGAATAAATTGCCTATATAAAATACATGATAGGAAGAGTAGGTTCCTGGTTGGATACATGAGGAATTGTTAATACTGAGGAATGCATCTAGTTATTATGCTTTATCCATTAAATTATTTTCCCACATGCAATATTAATTTTGATTTGCACTGAAATTAGTGCAAGAGAGTAAACATAGATTATTTTTTTTCTAACTCCCAGTAAATAAGAACTATCCATACTACCATTATTTATATCAAGATCTGTGACAGCTTTGTCATTGAGTTAAATATTACAAGGTTGGTGAGAAAATTCAAATTCAATTTTTGAGTCCAAATTTACTTGATGATCTATAAATGTCATTCTATCAAGATTGAGCATTACATTTAGAATAAACCTATTAAAGTTGAAACTCATGGGAAGTTTCCTTAAAAAAAAAATCAGAATTTAATCATGATTATCATGATAACAACAAAGTAAGATTAAGTGAAAACACAGAGACTTTTTGAACAACTCTAGTTACTGTTTATATTTTCAGTATATTTATGGAAGCAAACATATAAATATTCTGTGCCTTCTTCATTGTACAAAAAGTTGTCTAATAGGTATTTCGGTCCTTTATAATAAATCAAAGGATCATTTCCTACAACTCGAAGTTTTCCATTCTTTTTAGTTTGGTGATGTTGAAATTTATGGCCTTTAGTCTCAATTTACTTTTCATAAAAGCTTAGTTAAAGCATTGGGAACTTACATATTTAATATTTTCACAGTGTTATCTTATATGAAGTTATATTATTTGGAAAGGATTATAGGAAAGGGACTTTTCAGATTATAACCTTCTGTATTGCTTTTACTATTTCCAAATGATTTTTTTTTACTATGTTTGTAAAAAAAAGTTAGAAATGTATCTCTTGGCATTAAAAATTTTCATAGAAATGAATTAAAACAAACCATGTTCAAATAAGGAACATATCTTCCTTTCTTTTGTTTTTCTTTTTTATTTCTTCCTTTCAAGTATATGGATAAGCACTATAGTGGGGAAAGATTGTGAGATGCTAGATTTCTGAAAGTGACTTTGAGGTGAATGAGTTAGTTCACATGACGAATAAATCTTATTCTGTGTACAGCTACTGAAAATAACTATCAAAATGTAGAATTTTGCAATTAGGTGAATACCTGGAATAAAAGTTACATTAGATAAAATCCTCACATTCTAATCCTAGTTCACTCTGTGTCTTTTCAGTGTGATCTTGGGAGGGAAAAAAAAAATCTTTCAACTTTGTGTGAGAACCATGTGGTTGACAAGCAGAAAAAAGAAGTTTTTGAAGTGATAACAGATAATGATACAATCCTTTTTACAGTTAGTTTGTAAATCTGATGATGAGGATGAATGATAGTAGCAGAATAAGAGACTTTTTGGAGAAGAATTAAAGTTCCAGCAATTGTGATCATCATTCTTTCAAAATCCTCTATTTTCTAAAACACATTTTTTTCTGAAAATAAAAATTAGTTGTATCATGAAAGAAAAAAAATGATTTTGGAGGCGCCTGGGTGGCTCAGTGGGTTAAGCCGCTGCCTTCGGCTCAGGTCATGATCTCAGGGTCCTGGGATCGAGTCCCGCATTGGGCTCTCTGCTCAGCGGGGAGCCTGCTTCCTCCTCTCTCTCTCTCTGCCTGCTTCTCTGCCTACTTGTGATCTCTCTATGTCAAATAAATAAATAAAAATTCTTTTAAAAAAATGATTTTGACACTTTTTGTTGTACAAATGATGATGCTTCATCTATAACCAAAGACGATTTCATTCTAATCCCTGGTAAAATGCAATGATTTGATGATAACATATCCTTTATTTTCTTCTTAGATTTGAATTCTTAAGTATATGTGATTTAAAATATTAGTGGTGGGAAGTATAACTTTCCATCCTCGATAGAAGTCATCTTATGACATCTGCTTTATCAGAAAACACTGAGTATGTGCCCAGTCATAATTAAAAGCCAGAATTCACCACCTATTCACTACATGTAATGCCTTAGAGGTACTTTTGCATGTTCTGAAATTTTAGTCCCATAACAGTCATGTGACATTGGTAACATTTTCCCTCATTTTGCAGGTAAATAATTTGGAACCACACAGTTTAAATGGCCTTTCCAGAAATGGCAGCCTCGTCAGATTTGAGCACAGCTAGTCTTAGCCTTTTTTTGGAAGTACACTCTGTTGTCTTTACACAACTATTCAACATTAAGAAATGCATATTGACAAAGTATCATTTTTAGCTTCAATGTACTTGGAATCCATTTAATGGAGAAGATTGGAAATATGCCTAATGAAGTAAATAGGAGTCTAGATTACTGAAATCATATGAGAAAATACATATCAAGGTACAACTAATGTTCAGATTATTTTAATTATTCCAACAAATTTTTATATAAAACTTTTAGAAGGGCCTAACATCACTCTTTGAATGAATCAGAATAGAGTGAGCACACAATATTATTCATTTTAATATTTTTTATTGCATGTGAGTAAATGCTTTAAAAATGTCAGATATTGACATTTTTGGTACCCAGTTTAAGTTTTGCATATCCCGATAACTTAAAACTGTGTGAATAAAATTTTTTAAAAAGTTATCTGGATTATATTATTAAACAAGCATGATAATATTTAATGTTAAATATCAGTAACTATATCTTATACACAGATATACTAGAGTTAATACTATTTATCTTATTAGTTTATTTTTTATTTTAGTTCTTTTAAGAAAAATTTTTTTGTTTTTATTTTTTTTGAGAGAGAGATTGCAACAGCATGAGAGAAAGGGGTACAGGGTGAGGGAGGGAGAGAGAATCCTAAGCAGATTCCGTGCTCAGTGCAGAGCCCAACATGTGGCTGATCTCACAACCATGAGATCAAAATCTAAGCTGAAATCAAGAGTTGACTGCTAACTGACTGAGCCACCCAGGTGCCCCACTATTTATCTTATTTGGATTTATTTTCACTATAGTTATAATAATTGTTTTAAAAATTAATACTGTTTGATTAATTGATTTTGATGAATTAGATTAATTTTTGCTATGGTATTTTATGAGGTTGATTCTCAGCTATAGTGTTCTTAATTACAGTTACTCTGAAGAGTTTTGTTTATAATAATGGTTATATTATTTTTGAATTTTTACATCATACATTGTCACAGCTATATATGTTATAGGTGTTTCATTTCAATGTAAATTAGCAGTGCACCTGGACAGTTAAATTGTTAGTAAATCTATCTTAATATGCTTTATGTTTTAACCCAATAAAGAATTCACTTTAGTCAAAAGTAAATGATAGTTTGATTAATGATTCTGAAGTTTTGAAATAAAAAATCACAGCAGAACTCATAAATATGTTTCCCAACTTTATGGAGAAAATATGCTTTATCTATGACTTAACTGTCTGGATTATAGTAACCTAAAACTTCAGGTAAAAAAAATGCATTTTTTTGAGACAAAGCTATAAATCCTAAAAGCAAAAAATCATAATCTTTTAATTAGCTGTTATTGTGTTCAATCTGGTAATAAAAGTCAGAAAGAACTTTAACATAAGCTCTTTATCATCATCCCCCCAACCCCCACACTCTGTTACAGCCAACTACTTGAAAAATTGTAAAGGCACGGCACTATTATGCAAGGCATGGCACTCTATACTTAGACATTGTTTTATGTTAATTCAATATGTTATGTTAATTCAATATGCTATAACAAACTGTGGGATATAAAAATAATTTCCACTATTTTTTCTGAAAAAAGAGGAAATGTCTTTGGAGTTATGATTTTTTAAAAAAAATTATTCAGTGTCTTCTGAAGATTTCAGATCTCTAACTGGGTAAACCAACTTTTAATATTGTAATTGTTTTATTATTTTTATTAAAGATTTGAATAGTTTTCAGTTTTCAATTTTGTCTTTAATTTTTCTTCCTCTTGTGGTTCATCTGTATTTTTCAGTCATCCCATCTCTTAGTGGTTTCCTCTCTTAATTTCTTTCAGTTTCATGTGGTATTACTTCATGTAATGCTATTGCTGACATTCTTGCCAGTATCTGTAAATCTCTCAGTAGTATGTACTTGTGTTCTGGTAGACAGTAATGCTAATGATATTTTTGCCAGTGTCTATTCTCACCTGCATTCATAAATCTCTCAATAGTGTATACTTACTTGTGTTCTGGTAGACAGTAATGCTAATGAACCTAGCAGATATCATGAAAAGTAACTTTAGAGTAAATTCCTTCAAGGTGAATTTCCCGTGCATACCTATATATATGATATTATTCAAAACTTGCACGTACATAGAGGTCTCTTTGAAGAGTTCACAATCTCTATAGCAAGACCATTTTACTTGGATGAAGGACAATCCTTAGTAAATTCAAGTAAATTCAAAGCATCTAACCAAATATAAAATTTCCTTGGAGGCTCTCCACAGGTATCCTTTAATGACCTGGTAGTACAGTGAGTTCCCACCAATAGACTGTCAGTGTTCATGCTCAGTTAATTTCCTACTTACAAATTAATTACTTTAATTAATTCATAAGGAAAGTAGCCAGTCACTTAGTCTTACCAGATATTACTAGATATTTACTGTATAAGAAACCATACAGGACAAAATTCTTTCTCAAAGGGTTATCTACTTTGAATGTAACAAAGAAGGGATTTATTTTTGTTTCATTTTGAGTGTTTCCATTCTTTTTCCTGAAAGTTAAATATTTTATATGCATTGAGTACAATGAGTATAGTATGTAAAATTGCAGAGATATAAATTACACTAAGTGTGGCAGCCATAGAGGAGTGGCCAATCAGATCTTCTTGTCAAGAGAAAATCTGCTGCCAGAGGTTGAGTTAGCTCACAGTTTCTACCTGCTGCGTCTTCTGGTTTCACTGAGGTGTATATGCCAAACATCTTTTTTTTTTTTTTAAATATTTTATTTATTTATTTGACAGACAGAGATCACAAATATGCAGAGAGCCAGGCAGAGAGGGGAGCATGGCGGGGGTGTGTGGAGGGGGGCAGCAGGCTCCCACTGAGCAGAGAGCCCGATGTGGAGCTTGATCCCAGAACTCTGGAATCATGACCTGAGCTGTAGGCAGAGGCTTTAACCCACTGAGCCACCCAGGCACCCCTATATTCCAAACTTCTGAGTGCTCCCAGTGAACTAGTGAGTGCAGTGGGGACAAGAGAGCTGGACCATTTCCACTCAATGTGGGTACCTCAAGCAGGTAATCATGACTACTGCCTGACGAGACTTTCTCAGAGCAGTTCTGGAGTATCAAGCTTCCTCTTACCCACTCTCTTCCCTTAACTCCTTTCTCAAGAGTCAGCTATACAAAGGCTCTCCCTGCCTATCCTTGCTTCTTGCCCTGTTAAGAATTCTCAGACATTTCCCTTAATGTATTTTTGCTCTTCCCACTCCATCTTGGCATCTACTTCCCAGAAGACTCAAGCTGACACAGTATTGATTTGAGATGGTTTTTTGATCCCTATTAAAGAACGATCCCTCTCTTAATTATGCCTAGCCTGGGTCAACTAGAAATAAAATTATGAACATAAAGAATATTGCACATAGTATTGCTCAAAATTCCCATGCCATTAAGGAGGATGAAAGAAATCACCATATTTGCAACAGAATGAGACCTCCATTGCTGTGTTTTCCCAAATGAAATATCTATATTCTCTGATAAAATGAGGATCAATTTGAAAAATTTGGTTATCAGAATTATCAAAGAGAGCTCCAGAAATTTCAGAAGTAAATTTTAAAATATCATGGATTTTTAAATCTATACTTCTTGTCTGGAACTCTCTTTTTTTGATAGTATAGTATATATCACAATTTAACATAAAACATAGATTTTTTAAAAAAGATCTTTAAGGGTCCTTTAAAATTATCCTGTATAACCCTCTTGTTTTACATAAGAGTAGTTAAGATTCTGAGAAATTAAGATCACCATTACTACCAGAACCAGAATTAAAATTCCTACCTCTTGGTAGCAACTTTACATCAAAATAGTGTAGTGCTTTTTATATTGCTTTTGATAAGAACACCAGTTTAAGGAGTTATATAAGAAGTTTTCTTTCAAAAAAAAAAAGAAGAAGAAGTTTTCTTTCTATTGAGATCATTTCTCTATCAGACCTCTAAATGTTAGACTGTCTCAGGGCACAAAAGGCTGAAAAGTTACATAAAGTACATCTACATGTATTAGAATTTCAGATAAAGGGAACTGGGATGAAGAAAGATTTGCTAGTTATTGCAAGACTCGGGGGTCTCAATCCTAAATCCAATGGAGGATTATTAATGGATGCAAAATGCCCTGCTTCGGTTTAAAGAGGAATCCTTCACATGTTCCAAGAATATGCCAGTGCCAATTATCATTGGATTTAAGTACCAGAATGCAATTTCCTTTCATTCCTATTTAAAATTATATTGTTAATACTGTAATATAGTTGTTATATATTATTAAAAACGCTATTTTCTTGAAGACACAGCATATTTCTTTTAAAAAATTACAGATAAAAATCACGAGATTACAACTTTTTATTTGATTAATATCCACTCCTTACAACACCTTGTTTTCTTAGAGTTTATGCTAATACACACTAATCTTTTAATCCTATAGAGAGCTACAAGTGTGAATTGGGTGGGGGGAACAAAATCCTGTGTGCCCAATATATTTTAATGCCAGAGGGATGGCAAATGAGCATACTGTTCTGTATGTAAATTTTGTAAGAGCATGCAGAAAAACTTGTTGCGAAAATCTGCTTCAAATGAGAAGGATTTTCATTAATGATGAGAAAACATGGATCACAGTCTCTGGGGATGTACAGAAGAATCCACAATGGTAATCTCAAAGAGCAAAGCCTATTAGGCAGATGGTATCATGGAAAAAAAATGTGAGTGAGCATGCTGAGAGAAAGGAAAAGTCCATATCCTCTTTAGAATGGTCAATATAATGGAAAGTGCCCTCGTGGAAGAAAGAAGATAGGAAAATACATATTCATAGCTAGAAAATTCATGAAGGGTATTTGAATCACAGCAAAATATTTAAGAAAGAGAGAATAAAGTTTAAAAGCTTAAGAAGGAAACGAATCAGACAAGTCATGTGTTTGAAAACTTAATTTACTAGAGCTCTTTAAAAATAATAACTGGAAATAGAATCATCATTTTAATTTTTATTGTTAGAACTGATTCTAATCTAAGAATTGCCAGATCAACAACTTTCAAAGGCATAGTTACCATGGACATAAACTACATTTTATTAAAACTTCTCTCTAATCAGGTAATCTTTACCTCTACTTCCACCCATATTTTCCAAATAAATGGTGTGATATAACACCAGGACTTCCTAAGCTCCTAATTTACTCACAGGGAAACTTGTAGAGATGATGCATTACTAGATTTCCAAAATTAAAATTACTTCATTTGTTTTTCAGTTTTAAAACAACCTTCTTGTTTTAAAATCATGAAATATGGAAACATACAAACAATACAGTAAAAATAATTTCAAGACCACTGTCCAGTTATAAATACTGTTAGCTCTTTTAAGAAAACCATTCACACATCACTCTGTTATACACATATGTAAGCAATAGATTTTTATAAAAATAGAACAAGATGTGCTGTTTTATACCTCTTTAGTGGCTAAAAATTTCCATGACTTTTTTTCAACAATAAGTTACCTTTATCTGTTATACAAATGTTGCCATTCAGTGAGCACTTACCATGTGTCAGACCTCTAGCAATGTAAGCAGCAATAACAGATGTTAAATGTCAGTTGTTATTACTATTATATTATTTAATATTTAAAATAGTCCTGTATATTAGTAATCACATCTCCATTTTATAGATAAAGACACCAATCTTTATGAATGTTTTTCAAGGTCGCACAGTTATAGTTTTTCCTTATCTAATGCCATCAGATATTCTTAATATCTAACTAATAAATGCAGAGTTTTAATCCAAAATTTATCCCGATTTAGTCAATCCTTTACTTGTGAAATTTTAGTTTATATAGAATCATCTAAATTTATCCCAATTTAGTCCATCCTCTACTTGTGAAATTTTAGTTTACATAGAATCATCTAATTATTACAAAAACTTTGGTTGAATTTTTGCATGTATTTTTTTTTATCTATTCAGAATAAACCCTTAGAATAGAAATTACTAGTTCAAAGGAGTACAGTTTTTGGATTTTGAGATATACTGACAAATCACTACCCAAATACTGTTTATCAAATCACAGTCATACTGTTGTCACCAATGCAAGGTAAAGCCAATATTTTTTTAACTTTTTCCAATCTGTTAAGTGTTGGAGAGAAAGACACTCCTCTGTTCTATGGTCCTTATAACTGGATTTAGGATCAAATTAACATGAAACAAATTAACAGGAGAAAAATCTAATTTAATAGGCATACATACAAGGAATCTACACAGATATGAAATTTCAAAGACAATGAAGCAACATAAGGCTTACATGAGCTAAGGAGAGGGGCCAGGGTCCGAGGAGAGATTATTAACAAGAAGCTGAAAGGAGATGCTTGGAAAAACAAAGGTTCCCCTATTCAGCAGGTACGTTTCTTAGGTTAAGAGGAGTTTCTGTTAATACCTCTCTTCTGGGCACAAGTTCTTCTTTCCAATATAAATTTAGACAGTTGAGGGAAAGGCAGAGAGATTTTCTTGCATCTGCTAGGTTTTGATTATTTTTAACTCAAAATAATCTTTATGCCAAAGTGGCCCACCTTGGGGCAACCCTCATTTTTTAATATATTTTCATGTCTATGATCACTGGCTATTTTTGTTATTCTATCACTAATTTTTAATTCACTATTTTCAACATTTTTGTTTTAGACTATTTGCCTTTTTAGTGATTGTAAGGATATATACTAGAGGTATTCTAGTGTAACATATGATAAATAGTTTTTCTTGGTGCCTTTTATTACTTGCAACATTTTTATAAGAACATTAATATGCTGATATTTGTATTTTTTTAAGATTTTATTTATTTATTTGACAGACAGAGATCACAAGTAGACAGAGGTGGACAGAAAGAGAGGGAAGCAGGCTCCCTGCTGAGCAGAGAGCCCAGTGCAGGGCTCGATCCCAAGACCCTGGGATCATGTCCTGAGCTGAAGGCAGAGGCTTTAACCCACTGAGCCACCCAGGCACCCTTGATATCTGTATTTTTGTGTTCCAATGCTATCTAGTGCATAAAAAATTAACAAATGTTTTAACATAAGACATGATCCATGGTTTCTTTAGAAGGAATTTTTTTTTAAGATTTTATTTATTTGATAGAGAGCACAAGCAAGGGGAGCAGCTGGCAGAGTGACAGGGAGAAGCAGTCTCTCCAGCTGAACAGGGAACCTGATGCCCTGATGGCAGCTTGATCCCAGGACCCTGGGATCATGACCTGAGCATAAGACAGATGCTTAACTGACTGAGCCTCCCAGGGGCCCCTTAGTAGGAATTTCTTAATTTAGAAACATATATGGATTATCTACTAATCTTTTTGTGTTTAATTTTTAATTTAGTTTCACTGTGAATAAATTCTCCATATGATTTTAGTATTTTGAAATTTGTTGTGCCCTGTTTCAAGAATCACCAAAGTATTACCTTTGATAACTTTTCTGTGTTTCCTTTTTCTTAAAAAATATTTTTTCTGATTTTTTTAACAGCAATATTGTAGCATTAATTCTATGAGACAGGTTGGGAAAACCAAAAAACCCTGAAAAACAAAAACAAAAAAACTGTGAATAACCAAAGGAAAAACCAAAGTGACATGGCCATTACCAAGGGAGTGTAGTGTCTTTTTAGCCAAGTAAAGAAAGTTTTTCCAGGAACAAGATGGGTTTATCTATGTCACGTGCTGCTGATAGGGGAATGGAATGATTACCACTGGGTTTATCCTCATAAAGTCATTAGGAATTTTGACAATAGAATTGGAGAAGGTTGTGATAAAAGCATCATCTGGGTGTCTCTAATACAGAATAGAAAAGAAATGTTGGAGAAGGGATTTCTATGTGTAATGTCCTTATGGCTTTAAGAAGGAAAGGTTGTGTTTCTGTTATTTTGTTGACTCCCAAGTGTGAATTCTGAAGGAATCTAGAAAATCTTTCCTTTAGAAATGTAGCTCCTAAAAAGTTATAGTTCTAGATTGCACTGAATTAAGAGTATAAGACATAAATTTATTTAATTATCCTTTTATTTCCTAGTAATTACTACTATTACTACTACAGTAATCTAAAAGAGCCTTACATAACTTTCCTTCAACCTTCAACAAACTTCATCAGAGAGTGGGTGTTTTTACTTTATTTTTCCTTTGCCACTTAGTTACATATTATTTGGAGAGCAACACATTTGTTTTTAAGAGAGTTTTATCCTTAAATTACTTTCACAGAGCAAGATGCAAGCTAAGAAATGACCCACTGAGGAAAAACAACAACAACAGCGAAACAAACACAACAAAGCAAAACAAAATGTGAACATTTACAAAGCTCTTAACCATATCACATGTAAGAGTGGTCTACGGATATTGTGCTTTAAGCTATGTAAGTTCTTGTCTCTCTATGTTATATGTGGTATTTTAATTTGTGAAACATGGCATTGTAAATAGATAGCTATACAGTCTCAATAATTCCTGAAATATATTAGGCGATTGTCCTTTAGGATGCATGGAGTGTCCATAAGTAAAACCAAGGATAGTAAGGATACCAAGCATAGTAAGACAGTAAAGATATTTCCTATAGAAGTGAGACTACAGGTGATAATTTGCACCAGGAAACTTCAGAGAACATAGACAAAGCACAGTCAATAAAAACACGATTCTTTAATAAACACTTTGTATTTCTACCTTATTCGAGTGAAATATATTTATTTGAAATTCAAAATATTTTATTTTAAGTAGTTATTTAATGGTTTGAAATAGCAGATACAGTCAGCCTTTCTTATAATCACAAAAACCAGTTGCATGGACCACACTATTTTGGAAGTACTATATCCTTCCTTCAGCATACAAAAATCTTCCCAATTCTGTGACTACACACTATTGCCAATTCTTTTAAGTCTGTTCCTTGGATTTAATTTTTTTGTTTTGCTAGTGACCTGTGTCATTTTAAATTTTATTCACATGGATAATACATTGTGCTATTAATCTCTTAGTAACAGAAAGTTATTCTTTCCACTTTGTCATTTATAAAATGGGGATGACAAATCTGTCCTCATAGGATTGTTACGAAGATTAAATGAGTTTTCTTCTACAAGATGCCTCATAGAAAATGTGTTGAATATATATTAGTTATTATCTTTTCATATATTCTATTTATTGAAACAAACATTTCAGAAATATTTTAGTTAATCTAGACAATAATGTTGTTAGTAGGTAATAGTATTATCCAAATTTTATCTATATTATGCACTTACAGATCTAGAGAAGGGGACTAAGATTTAAAAGCTCAGGTCCATCTAGACCAGTTAAATAGGATAATTATTCTTCTGCTGAATCTTTCAGTCTTCAGTTTATGCACTATGCATTTCAAATTATCTATAATTTTCTGATCCAAATGGAAAAATCCTATAGGAGGAAAATTCAGGAAACAAACAAACAAAAAAAACCTGAAGAAACAAAATATTAGAAAGGTTACTTAATAAGAAGGTTGAAAAAAATTTACTGCATTTGTCAAATAAGCAATTTATAATAAAGTAAATTTTTAGTCAAATAGTTAGAAAAAGGCCAGACTTTAGGAATATCAAAAAAGTATGCATCCCGTAGGGAAAATAATGGATATACAATACATTCTGCTGATTCCAACCTTAATAGCACACTAATTCAGGATTAGGACAAGTTTTAGAAGTCTAAAAACACAATGAGGAATAGTTAGGCTATGTCTGGAGTTAATAGATTTATGGAATATTTAGGTATATATACATGACAGAATATATGCTATTGAATCTTGGATTCATCAAGTTTTCTGGTTGTTCTTTATTCCATTTAGTTTATTTTCATATACAAATATTAAGTTTGAATATAAATATTTGGTTATATTCTATGTTGGCTTAGAAAGCAGGTATACAAAAGCTTTTATTTCAATATCAAGAATTCAAAATAGCAAAACTACTGAAAAATAACTTAAAACTTCCAAGTTTTACATTCTGCATATTAAACATATCTTCATAGATTGGGAATTCTAAATTAAATTTGAATGAATACATTTTGGTTCCTTTAAAAGATACTTTAGTCCTTCCTAAGTTTGGTTCCAAGCCAGGTTTGTTAAAATCTGAATTTATTTTTACTATTTTTATTGATTTCAAGAGTTTGACTTGGTAAGAGCTCCAGAAAAACTACTTATTGTGCAGCATATATTACTCTCAAGTGCAAAGTACATTTGCATGCATTAAGTGTTCAACTATGTAATTAAATATGCTCACATAGTAATTACCTGTTCTAATTATGATCCATAATTATTATAAGTGCATATAATTATGTAGTTACATGAAACTTCCATGTGATAATAAAAAAAACTTACATTATTATTGAAGATGAAAATGGGGTATTAAATAGTAATGTGAATCAAATTTAGAGGAACTATTCATGATTCTCACAGTTTGTTCTGTAATTCTCTCTTCTATTAACTAACAGTTGTTTAATAGGATAACTAAGTTAATCCTTACTGCTGTTCTTAAGAGCTACAAATGAAAGAAAGAAGAAAATAAGGTAAAAAATATTGAATTAAGTAATTTAGCATGTCGGTGAATACCTGAATCACTAGAATAATTAGTTCTCTAGTAGAAAGGTAAGAAATTCTCTTTTTTTCCCCTTTTTCTTCAAGATATTTTTTATTTGACAGAGAGAGAGAGAGAACATAAGCAGGGGGAGCCGGAGAGAGAGAAGAAGTCTCCCCATAGGGAGCCTGAGGACACAGGGCTTGATCCCCAAATGCTGGGATCAGGACCTGAGCAGAAGGCAGTGGCTTAACAACTGAGCCACCCACCCAGCCATCCCAAAAAGGTAAGAAATTTTCTAATGTCAGTAGTGCCTAACAAGAGTTGTGATGTAACTGATTTAAAAAAACTTAAATGAACCACACTAAAAGTAAAATAATTATGTTTGACAGGTGTTTCTATGTATCTAGATGATATCTCCATATCTAAAGTGTAAATCAATTCATTTACTTATCTAGAAGTCTTTTTACTAGAATATTACTCTGCTTACTGTTAAAGTATAATAGGCAATGTGTTGTGACTTTTTTAAATGCTCATAATAGGAAACTGGTAAAAGCTGCTTTAAATTTTCATTATGGTAAAATTTTTGAAGGCTATTGTACATAGTTCCAATTACATAATAATAACCAGTTAATATATATATATTCATATAAATATGTATGTTGCATATTTGAATAATATAATTAATTGATTCAAACAAAAAGAATCATGTAGCAATAACCCTTGGCCTTATTCATGTGCCTTATTCATTCACTGTTGCATTAGAGAAGACTTAAAATTGTTTCTTAAGGAAGAAGTACAGGCTGACTGTAGTAAGATGCGCTTACATTAAGCTATATTGAATGGCTTATCAATGTTTTTGAGAACATTGAGAACCCCAGCTCCTGGAAGTTATACCATCTGAGTCTGTCCTTAATTGACAACATAGCATGTTGATACACCAAGTGCTTGTCAGAAAAGTATAACCCTTTGATAAATTACTCTGAGATTCTCTGAATATTTATTGAGAATTGCCCAAAGGAGATGAAGTCCATTTTGTTCTGTAGGTAGCTCATTTTTAATCAAGTCCTCAGAGCAGCATATTAAAACCGGATCAAGTTAACTTGTCATTGAATTGTCTTTTTGTTTTATGCCTATGACACTGACCTTCATTTTGAGGTTATAAAGATTTTATGTCTCAACCTGGAAATGCCAGGGAAATGTCCACAAGAAAAGTTTTCTACATCAGCTTGCAGACTCTCAATGCACAGTTCTAGGAGTATACTGGGGTCAAGGGCTTGAAGAAAACGGAAGCAACAGTTGTTGATGTAAAAGTATTTTCTAGGTTTGTCAGAAGCTTATTGTGAATAAAAAGTCTTGCAAACATTATAGAAAGGTCTGAGTAGAAAGCCAATATAAACAAAATGGGATCATTGCTTAATAAGAACTTGTGTAAGCACAGGACAGAGTACATATTAAATGCATTTGTATGAATTATCAATCCATATTTAATGACAGGGACTTCAATTCTTCCTATGATTTTTCTTCATAGTTAGCAGGCTTCATTTATTTATTATTGACGTTCATAAGTGATTCACAGAAGGCTGCCAAGAACATGTGCATGGTATCTGTTAGCAATTCAGTCTTATATACAAAGAAAGTTACTCTCATTTAAGAAAAGATTCAATGTATGTTGAAATTTCAAATATTTTGCTTTATATTTTGTCTTTCAATATTTCAAAGTGGAGGTCACACTCTTGAAATATTGTTAACCTTGTCTTTGTCAAACAAAATATGTTGCATAGATTGTAGAATTTAGAAAGAGACACCAGATGTGCAAAAGCAGCAAAAATAGTTTGTGGTTATTAAGATGTCTCAAATTTGTGAAGTTAATATTATCAGTGTTCTTCGGACATATCAGTTTACAACATCTACATAGATTCTCAAAAGTAGTTCATAATCTGTGTGTTTTGCAAAAATAATACTCAATAGTAATCATGCTAGAATTCATAATCATCAAAAGTTCTTTTGTTAATTTTCTAAAATAAAAGCAGATAGCCAACTAGTCCAATTCATCTATTTTATCTTTAGCCATTAAACCAATACATTGAAGTATACCAAACTTAGAACAGTGAATACCACGAATGAAGCTGCTTTTTCTCATTAAGGAACCTCGGCTTTAGTTCATGCAAAATTTATAGTTATGTTATTCAGAAATAATAGACATCCCATTAAAAAAATCAACACATAATATATACTTATCACAGTCTAGGCAGTTCTAAGCTCTTTGCCTATGAAATTGAAAATGACAATAGCACCAGAGATTCTATTCTCATCATATGCATTTTACAGATGAAGAAACTTATAAAAAGGAAGGTGAAGTAATTTATTCAAAATCGTGCTTTAGCAAGTGGAAGTTGTAAGTTTATAACCTGGTACTAGTTATGAAACGCTGACTATTGGATTCCAGGGTTCCTTTGCTTAACCACCTTACCATGTGGCCATTTAACACTATTACTAGAAGTTAACTTTGTGTATATAAGTATTTAAGTAAGGCAAAGCCTTTCCCTTTATTTTGATTGAACCAATTTCTATCTTACATATTTTGGTTCAAACCAACCTTCTGAGGAATTGTGACTTTCTTTTCTGGGCATAGGGACTTCATTTTTGCCTTTTTGTAAGTAATCATTCATTAATAGGCATAAACACACATATTCAATGTCTTCTATCAACTAGATTATCCTTAACCCATAAGTCATAATTTGTCCAGGCTTCTGTGATAATGACTCATTGAAATCATGGTAATTTTGCATTTATCATCATAAAATAACTTCTCAAGAGTCCAAACTTCTGATGTGTGTGGAAGATAAATTCTGTTACTTAGTAATGTATACTTGTTGCTTATTTTAGAGTGGTCTTTTTGAAAATATGTCTACCTTTATTCTTTACTGATGCTTTTAATTTTTTCCTTAGAAAACAAGTTTTTTAAGAATAAGTCTTAGCTTCAAATAGATTCTACTTATTCGATGACATTCCTGAAATTCAAAATACATACATTCTCAAATAGGGGAAAATCTTGAACATAACACAGGTAAGAGATTCTTACCCCTTTTGATATTTGCATTCCTTTTTTAGTTCTATCAGTAACTTTTATTTAGGTACCTTGCTGACAGGTGTGGATTAATATAAAAATACTTCATTATCGAAAATGAAAAAGTATACAAAAGCTACCAAAGCAAAGAATAATCATCACTGGGAGACAAAAGCACAGGGTCCCTGTACAAATAATGATTGAGAACACAACTGTGCAAAAATTTCTCATGTTTGTGAAAAAATAAAAACTGCCACTCTTACATGAGAATATTTCTCCCAGAACTTTTACAGAGCTTAGACATTTATAATTGGGTAGTTAGGATAATTAGGACATGTTAGGTAATTAGGATATGACATTTGTCCAGTGAACTTTCTCTCATAGATTAAGAGAAATAATGGTTTTCTATTGTCTCTGTAAACCTGTTCCCCTAAGTTCATAGTGTCTTTATCAGATCCCTCTGAAGTTACAATCTAAATCATGGTGGCAAGACATACATGTGTTCAGTATTTCAATGTCCAAAACTAACAGCAGTGTATACAGAAACACCTTTTCTTCATATTGTAAAGAATTTTGCACATTATTTTTGAAATAAACTAAAAGATAGTATATTATTTATTTTAATCTCTAACAATACTAACCAGCATGTCATTCCTATCACTTTTATTTGGTTAGGATAACTATATTTCTTTTCCTTTATTTTTATCTTACAAATATTTACAACTTGACTTGGAACAAAATGTACACCTGAAGATTAGTCACATATCTTCAGGTAAGACAAAGATATCATACTATACTACTTTCTACTGATGCTCTTGTAAAATCATGACACTTTGTTACAAACATAAAAGAAACTAAACCGAATGTATAAGCTCATTCTAGCAATCAGAATATTTCTGCTATGTGGAATAGAAATCTAGAGGAGACTTCATGGTTTAATTTGTGGCCCAAGATTTTAACAAAACTAATTTTTTTTTTCTATCACTCTATTCTGCCATTTTCAGCATATTGGTTTTTTCTTCAGACTAACTCCTTTCACATTGCCAGATAATTCTAGCAGTCTCAGGTGCAAATCCACAGAAAAAGGTTTAGGGAAAGAATTAAGCTTTTCTACCTTTTCCCCCTAAAATTGCAGATTCCATTTCCACTTTCCATTGGCCAGAACTGCCTCACATACTCATGCTTATGCCAAAAAGTAGTGAAGGATATTAGTGATTAAGAGCACATCTTGATTGTTATTATTGCTTGCTTGTGTCCTTAACTAATTCATATATGGAAACCCTCGTTCTCGAGATGATGGTATTTGAAGATGGGGCCTTTGGGAGTCATAAAGATGGAGTTCTCCACGTAGGTGTTATTTATAATTGATGTATCACTAAATTCTGCTGTTAAATCCAATACTACATTGTATGCTAACTAACTTAAATTTAAATTAAAAATATTAAAAATAAATAGATAATAATGGAGCCCTCATGGTAGGATTAGTATCCCTGTATGAAGAGACAGGGAAGGGGCACCTGGGTGGCTCAGTGGGTTAAGCCTCTGCCTTCAGCTCAGGTCATGATCTCACGGTTCTGGGATCGAGCCCCACATCAGGCTCTCTTCTCAGCAAGGAGCCTGCTTCCTCCTCTCTCTCTGCCCACCTGTCTGCCTACTTGTAATCTCTATCTGTCAAATAAATAAATAAAATCTAAAAAAAAAAAGAGAGAGAGAGAGACAGGGAAGTTTCTTCTTGCTCTGATCTCTGCCATGTGAGGAAATAAGAAGAAACTAGCTATGTACAAGCTGGGAAGAGAGAGACTGATCTGTCAGTACCTTGATCATGGCCTTCCCAGACTCAACGACTGCAAGAAATAAATGTTTGTTGTTTAAGCCACCCACTCTATAAGATTTTTGTTGTAACAACTGGAACTGATTAAGACACTAATGCACTTTCTGATACTTGGTATTAGTACTATCTTCTCAAATCATCATTGTGAACAAGAGTGCAGATGATCAGAACTGGATTTCTGAAGAAGGAAATACTCTCAAGAATGAAATTTATGGACAATAGGGTGGAAAAATAGACTCAGCCTGAGTATTTAAAATTTTTTAAGCCACAAAATAAGTCAAGCCCTGGTTATTCACCAAAAAAATGATGTTATCTGTGAAAATAAACTGCTGGGTGTTTAGTTGTTATGGTCACTGTTATTCATAATCCTAATCAGTGCATAACTCATAATTCATAAGATAACATGACAAATTTATAAATGCTTATATAAATATTGTGTTACTTTACCTGAAAGTTCACACAAATTCCATATAAGTTTTATATATAAAAAATGGAGCACTTAGTAACCTTAAGTCATTACCAAAATAGAAATGTTTGAAACAGTAGAATACTTCATATCTTCAATTAATAAAAATTTTATGCTGTTTTATAGAATTGGGAATTTTAGGTTTTAATAACCACTGAAATGGATATTAGTTAAGATTTCCCCTGGAGTAATATAATTCTAAAATACTCTGAACCATTTCCACATACATATTTATTACTAATTTAAATAAAATTAAATTTTCTCTTTCTCTGATGGGTAATGATTTATATTTCAGATCAGTTTATCAAGTCATTTCTCAATATATAAAATCCCTTGTATAAAACTTCACTCCCAAATTATGAATAAACCAAAATTATTCCCTATGCTTCTCTTTAATACAATACGCATCTACCCTTTGATGACTATTGAAAATAAATCCTAAGTATATCTAGGACTGTAAAAATGCTGATTTTTGTCATTTTAATTTTATTATCATTTTTTTCTTGCTTTGGTAAATGAGAAATTAGCCAATGAACTGGGTGTAATGAAACTTAGTTTGCTATTTTAATCCTCTCAAATGAATTCTATATTCAGATCGTACTATTGAACTTAACATTTTAAAGACCATGACTAATATTTTTTGAACTGTGTAATAATATTTCCAGTGACTATACTATCACTGTCAATGCTTTCTTTGTTTAAAAGCAGCATTTTTTGACCAAAAAACCATAGTTATATAAAAAAGTGTGTTGCTGAATATCTGGTATCCTGATGTGTAGCAGTGATAGAATGCATGTTATTACTAATAGAAGGGGCATTGAAAAAATCGAGACATAATTAATAATTTATATTCACCTACTACCTGTAATAAATTAATACTCGTCATAAGTCTTATAAGGACTAAGTCATCTTGGTTCATATTCCCTAATGCCTAAGATTCATGACACTTGCAAATAGCTTTAACTCTTTAATAGGTAAAAAGTAACTTAGCTTTAAAATTAAAACTCATTATAAAATCTTTAGTGAAAAATATGTCAATCAGATATAAGCATATTTCTCATTACTTTTATCAGTAAGAAAATGCTTTTCCTATACCAGGCCTTGGACACTCTATGAATTCTTCATAAGACCATTATTTACAGGAGCAGGAGACATACCAGGTTTTTCTACTACACAAAAGAAGACAAGAGACTTAGACAAAATGTCAAGACAGAGGAATATATCCCAAATGAAAGAACAAGGAAAGGTCATCACTAGAAATCTAGTTGAAACAGGTATAAGAAATATGTTTGATCCAGAATTTAAAGCAACAATTATAAGGATACTTGCTGGCTTGAAAAAAGAAGACTTCAAAGGGTCTCTTACTATAGAGATAAAAGAGTTAAAAATAATCAGTCAGAACTGAAAAATACAATAACCAAGATTTGGAACTGACTGAATGTAATGATCACAAGGATGGAAGAACCAGAGGAACAGATAAATGATATAGAATATAGAATAATAGAAAATAATGAAGCTGATCACAAAGGAAAGAATAATCATGGATCTTGAGAATAAACTTAGGGAGCTTAGTGACTCTATCCAGTATAATAACATTTATATCATAGGAGTTCCAGAAGAATAAGGGAGTAGTAGGTTTACTTGAGGAAATAAGAGCTGAAAACTTCCCAAATCTGGGGAAGGAAACAGACATCCAAATCCAAGAGGCACAGAGAACTTCCATCAAAATCAACAAAAGCAGGCCAACACCGAGACATGCTGTAGCAAAATTTGCAAAATATAGTGATTAAAAAAAAAAAATCCTAACAGCAGGAAAACAAAAAAGAAATCCCTTACTTATGAGGGAAGACCCATAGGCTAGCTGAAAATGCTTTTCCTAAATATTTTCCTCCTGCAGAATATTAAACAATAGAATAATGTAGTATGATAGACTAGATTCCATGAATGACCCTTCTGATAAATATATACTTAAAAGATCAATAATTTTTTTGTGCTTAAAAATATATCCTTAACAGGTGTCTGGGGTCTCGGTACATTGGGCATCTGACTCAGGCTCGTGTCATGATCTCAGTGTCCTGGGATAAAGCCCCTCATTGGGCTCTACACTCACTAGTGGGGAGTCTGCTTCCCTTCTCCATCTCCCCGGGGCCCTCCCCCGACTCATGCTCTCTCTGTCTCTCTCTCAAATATATAAATAAAATCCATAAAATAAAGTATCCTTGAGTTAAAATAAATCAAAGACTCCAGAGCACAATAACAAAATCAAAGTGAAAAACCTTGTATGGTAAGATAATCTAAAGTCAGGTTTCACTTTAAAGAAATATTTCAAAACTTAATGAATTTGACCTTAATTTTAATGGTTATGCAGGATTAGAAATGAAGGAAATAAAGCCTAGAGCCCACACAATACAGAAAGCATAATATCATTATCTACATAAAGCTAAGATCCTCAAATAATAGACCTTAATGCAAGGACAAACAAGAAATAAATCTGCAAAGAAGAAATAAGCAGTAAATAAGATTTTGTTTTGACCTAGACATTGGGTAAATGAAGAAAATAAAAACTGAGAAATATTAATTGAAAATAAAGATCGACAAGTCAGCTGCTATGTGGATTCATGGCATAAATTTATATTATACAGTTCCAAAACAAATAGATAATTTTAGATAATTTTATTTAAAGATTGATTTCATGCAACCAGTAGAAGATTATGGGATCCATTTCAGGAGGAAAACAACTTCACATTGATCTTAAATGATTATTATGGATAAAGTTACAAGAGACTTCAAAGACAAATTTACACAGCTCTCAATTAAACAGGCAAGAAGGAAAGTGAGTTTCCAGGAAAAAAAAAAAGACATTAGAAACAAACATATGAAGACTTTAGTTATTGATAATATGAGACCTAATTTAGCTGAATATGTTTAAACTATTTTTAAAGAGTAAAATATTGAAAATATCATGAATCATCAGGAAAATATATAAAGTGATTTTAAAAATTTGTAGCTATAAAAAGACAGACTTTATATACATATGAAAAAATATATAAACAAAATTAAAGATTTTGTGCTTTGAATAAACAACATATTAAATGCATTTGAAGAGAAAGATCATTTAACTAGAATTTGAATGGGACTGAATTGTATAAAATGTAGTCAAAATAAAATAAATTAAAATTATGAAAGAGAGGTAAAGCAGCATGTAGGATAAAGTAAGTCAATTTAACATATCTGATCAGAGTTACCAAAGGTCTTAGAAAATGGAAAAAAAATGAAAAATGTTTACTGAAAGGATATTAAAAACTTTTCAGAATTGTTAAGGAAAAAACCTCCAAATTTCAGATTCAGAAAACCCAATGAATCTCAAGATCATAATAAAATTAACTGACACCTTAATACATCTCAAAACATTAATCAAAAACTAAGAAAAGATCTTTAAAACTAAGAAATCTTAATTAATTAATATTTAAAACTAAGAAATCTTAAATTGATTGAGCTAGGATCAGCAGGGGCTGAGGAGAGGTTGAGCACTGAGAGACTGGTTTAACCAAATCATCTTCTACAGTGAGTTGAACAAAATTTGTCATAGGATCTTCAGTTGGACTTGACTGAGTCAGCTCAGCATATCTTGCATACCACTCCCACATCTGGGGAATATCTCCCATTTCGTAAATAGTTCTTTAGTGTAGAAATCAGAAAATGAATTGCCATTAACTATAAATAAACAAATATAATATAGGTGCTGCCAGTCAGATGTATTCTTGCAGACTTCACTTAGAAGAGAGCAATGTGCGAAAGAAAGCATTGTGTGGGTGTTAATTGTTGCTGAGGAGACAGTGGGAGCTTCATCTGACTCTGGGAGGCAGCAGTTGATGTCTTTCTGGTACATGCTGTCAAGAATCAACAGCTAAAGCTGCTATGATTGTGGTCCCATTGTAGTTTGTTCTTTTTTCTTAGAATCACTCCTTTAAGCCAGATTCTGGTTCACCGGAGAGTCTGTGAACCAGCAAACACCACTGAATAAATAAACTTTATGAAGAAACTTGCAAGAGCAGTTTTTGATGTTTGCTTCTAAGAACCCTGCTTATTACAGAAACTGACATTTATCAGGATGTCAACTATCACATTCTAAGAGAATGAGAATCGAGAATAGGTTAACTAGCTTTAGTTAATTTAAAGAACATCAAGTATCCCTCTAGTATTCAAGTATGAGACTCTAGTAACCCATGACATACAATGGAGAAATGATTAATAGATAATTTCCTTTAATCATCTGTAATGAATTGCAAATTGAGAGCAAGTTCTTGGGAGATATAATTGTCTCTTGCCAAAAAATATTGTAAAGTTCAAGATGAATAAAAGAACTGGCTAATTGGCTCTTCTAAATATATTGGAGAACCTACAGAATGAGCCTTTTGTCAGTTTTAATTTCACACAAGAAAATGTTATGAGAAATAGATATTTTCTATGATTATGCTAAAAGGAAACCACCATTTCTTCCAGTTATGGGGCTAAAATAGCTGCAAACCACAAATAAACATCAAATTAAAAATAAGTTTAACCCCTAGTCACTGTATCAGTGATGTAACAGGATATTGTCATAGAAAAAAGGGAACCTTGAGAATTAGAAAAGGGATATTTATCAGAATTTAAAGATTGACTGGATAAACATCTTGACATCTAAATTTCACTGAGCTTTATTTCCATCATAAGCAGCCTTTCATCCTGTCTCATAAGGTTTTTTTCCCTGCCATATTAGAAAACCTTGAGTTTTGCCAAGGAATAATCATTTCTCCTCATGCTCCTCAACCAATGCCAGTCACTGTTCCTAACTATAACTAGAGTTATATTCCAGCATTTCCTTCACATGAAATACCAGGTTTTGATCCTGAGAAGAAAGACCCTATGTGCCAAAGAATTGCTGTTTTAAAATAAATTAAAATTCTGAAATATGTATGTATCAGTATAGATACTGATAATATTAGAACAAAAAGAAAGGAACATATTTGAGATGAGATTGAATTTATACCAGATGAAATTATCAGAAATTCTGTATGCAATGTCTAGATTAAAAAATATGAGTTTAAAAAATATGAGTTTTAATTATTTCCTGAGACATTGACTAGAACCTGGATTTAACAGCAACTTGTAATAAATGAAACTGAGATGACATCATTTTCTTCTTTCAGTAAACAGACAGAATTTAGAGGGATAGGAATGTTGAAGCAGAATTACCAGATATCATCTGCTCATCCTTTTCTCAATAATGGCCCTCTATGTGGGATATCATTCCCTTCATCTTGACCTAGATCGTACATCACCGAGAGGGAGTGCCAACAATACTAAAAATTATTGTTAGTGGTTCTTTTCTGTGATCTAAGCTTCTCAAGATGATGCCATTAGAATATATTACCAGATTTCAAATGGGATGGTGTTATGGGCTGAATGGTGTCCTCCTCCAATCTGTATGTTAAAATCCCAGGCCCCAGGACCTTAGAATGTGACTATATTTGGAGATGGGACCTTTAGAAAGATAATTTAAGTAAAATGAGAAAGGTGGGTGGGTCCCTTTCAATACGACTAGCGTCCTTTTAAGAAGAGGAAATTAGAATACAGACACACACAGACCAAAGAATGACCAGGTAAGTATGCAGTGAGAAGATGGCCATATGCAAGACAAGAAAGAAGGCTCAGAAGAAACCAAACCTGCTGTCACCTTGATCTTGGACATCTAACCTCCAGAATTATAAGAAGAAATTCTGCTGCTTAAGCCATCCAGTCCATGCTATTTTGTTGTGTCAGTTTTAACAAACTTACTGCAGTTTGGTAAGTGGATATTGGGCTGGAAGAAACCAATTAGCTCCACTTATCTACTAGAGATAAGGTGGGTGTTCATTATAGTATTCAACAGAGATAGAGTACAACCTGAGCACCCTGACTGGCCCACACTTTAATCGTAGCAAAAAATATGTCACAGTCCTAAGGACCAAAATATATCATATGCCATTAAAGTCTTACTTGATGTGTATAATTTTAAAAAGATTACATCTGCAGAAAATAGGCTTGACTGAGCCTTAAAATACACATTAAGGATCCTTAATCAATATTGGAATTCCCTTCACTGAAGTTGACCTTGCTTATGCCAATGCTAAAGTGCCTGATCTGCCAGAAAGGTCAATGCCCATGCCCTATAAGTTATCATATTCATGGGGAACCAACCAGCCACTTGGGGGCAGGTTGAGAATATTGTAATATCCTTAAATCATTGAAGAGTGGCAATTTTATGTCATTTAAATTATATTCGGTTTTTTTTTAATTTAATTTTATTTATTTATCAGAGAGAGAGAGAGGGAGAGCGAGTGAGCACAGACAGAATGGCAGGCAGAGGCAGAGGGAGAAGCAGGCTCCCTGCCGAGCATGGAGCCTGATGTGGGACTCGATCCCAGGACGCTGGGATCATGACCCGAGCCGAAGGCAGCTGCTTAACCAACTGAGCCACCCAGGTGTCCCTATATTTGGGTTTTGTTTGACGTTTTTGAATAGATGTCTTTGCCAATAAAACTGCAGGATTAGTGAATACCCGTATCACCATTTCACCTGTACAACATTGCTTCTGATCATATACAGCAAAAAGATTAAAGTAATTAATTAATTAATTAATTAAGGCAACTGAACCTAATAACATTTTTGATATTACTGTCTAACTCACCACGAGAATAGTAGGACCTTTTAAAACTGTTACCTAGTTAGGTCTCAGATGCTAGCTTGCAAAGCTGGATTTCTATCTTACTGGTTGTGTTATATGTTTTGAATTGGAAACAGATTCGTTTTCATGTCCCACTTAGAGCCAAAATACACAGGTTTGGGAACTCAGAATGTGGAATAGGAAGTGGCATTTTTACTATGAAGTTTAATATTTCATTTCCACATTTATTCATTTCCTATTTCCAAGACTCAAACTAAGACAGTTTCAAGAAGGACCTATTGCCTGTGAGCCAAACGAGGTCCACTATCTGTTTTTGTAAATTTTATTGGGACACAGCCAAACCTATTTGCTTATATGTTGTCTATGGCTGCATTTGTGAGATAACAGTAGAACCAAGTAGTTGTAAACGACACCATATGGTCTCCCAAGCATACACTACTCACCTTCTGCCCCTTTACAGAAAGAGTTTGCCTTCTTCCAGGTTGGATTGCTTCGAGGGTGGGAATGTATCAAAAGGAATTGCCAGGGAATGCAGCACTGGCTCCCCTGAAATAAAAGCTGAAATATTATCTCCTATTTTGGGGTTCAGATGCCACTGTTTAAACTGGTAAAATGAACATTTCCAGTGTTAAATTGGGTAATTATACCTCTTACAAAGGCAAATACGATGCCACATAATGAAGGAAGAGAGAGGATACTTAAATATTGAAGGTGTTTGGAAGACAAAGTAAACACCTGTGGAAGGACCAGCGTGAACTTACTTCCTTCAGGAATGAAGGTTTGGATTGTCCGTCCCATCAAATAACAAATTTCAATCAGCTAAAGAGCTGCTTGTGAACAGAAGGAATATAGATATAGAGGAAGAAGGCGTAAATACCAATTGCAGTCTTGTGATCAGTTATAAAGCTAAGAATTGAATTACCTACTTATATACTTCCTTTGCATTATCATATATTAATATATAAATAATTCTTTTTAAAAGATTTTATTTATTTATTTGACAGAGTGAGAGAGAGAGATCATAAGTAGACAGAGAGGCAGGTGTGGGGGTGGGGGGAAGCAGGTTCTCCGCTGAGCAGAGAGCCGGATGCAGGGCTCGATCCCAGGACCCTGAAATCATGACCTGAGCTGAAGGCAGAGGCTTAACCCACTGAGCCACCCAGGTGCCCCCATTTATATATAAATCTTAAATAATTTTCTTTTCCTCCAGACTCTTTCTGCAGTTATTTTACATACTTTACATTTTAAAATTTGTATATAGAATAATAGAAAGAATTAGGATGGATGGAGAGGAAATGTGGATATCACTTAGAAATTTAGAGAAATAAAAGCTGAAACTTGGTTCTGAATTAGAATATGAAGAAGGGTTTGTGTTGCCCCACTTTTGAGAAGTCAGTGATGAAGAACACTGAATTACATAAATTGACGTGGTTTCCTTCATAGCTCATTATATGGGGATGTTACTGCATAGAAGAAAATGTGACTAGAGCACATTGTTTTAAGTCATGTTCAATGACCTAAAAAACCCAAATATTTTCTTTTCATATTTACAAGTAATTTTATAGTGTGTAAGGGAGAAACATTTTTTGTTACTGTGTTATGGGGGAAAAAATCAGACCAGTGAGAAGGAGAACTCAGGTTTATTTTACCCTGGTGAACCCAGACGAGCTCAAACTCTAAATTCTGGGCCCTGGGTGGGTAGTAGGGTTACAGAGTTTTTATAGGGCAGTGCAGGGGGTCAGTTTGGAAGGGCTGTGCTGGCTGCTAGTAGGTGAGTTTAAATTGGGTCAAGGGGAGGGTTCCTTTAGGCAGGAACAGCGGTTAGGGCAGTGCAGGAAGCTTGCGAGCAGGAAACTCATGGTGGGAAGCCTATCTACTGGAGTAGAAATGGTTGTATCTTCTCAAGATCTGAAGGAGACAGGAACAGCTGCAACTGAAGTTTTTCACTGAGCTCTGGTGTCAGTGGATTTTAGGCAACTTGAAGAAAAGGTTGGGCAATATCATTGGGTGCATATCTGTGAAGTATGATCTCTGTCCTCAAGGAGAGTCTTGAATTGCCTAATATTTTCTTAAAAATCTTTCTTCCCAAACTAGATAGAGTGGAGTTTTTTTAGCCTGTAAGGATCCTGAGTGAAACACCTTCATGTTGTAGTTTGTGACGTGAACAGTAGTGAGCCTTAGCAGCACCCCTAGAGAGTAACAGATTATTTTATGCATGATTTCTGTTATACATACAATTATACTGGTACTATTTCTAAATAATTCCTATATATTTGGAAAGAAAACATGGTAAAGATTTTGATCCATCTCAGCAGAAACACTGTTTTGCCAACCACTAAACATCTTATCTACCTGTTATTTCAGATAACCACCATCACTGCAGGAACATTATTTCACTCACAGTAGAAAGATGACATAAATAATTGAGCAGAAAATCGACAGAAAGAGATAGAAACTAAAAAAAAAAAAAGAGAGAGATAAACTGCTGTCAGAATAATTTCACTCTCACAATTTACCTCATTTATTGTACTTTTGACAATTTCCATTCTTTTAGGTAAATTCTGCTATTTATATTTTTTAATGTGAGAATATCTTATAAAATATTATCAGCCATCTTGTATATAATATTTTATTTATGTTCGTTCCTGTGTATTAGTCTAACATTCTGATTTCCTGTGCTTATTCCAATTTTTATTTTTAAAACCTGATTTATAAACTACATTTCAAAAATTGTAAACATGGATGCATAATATTTGTGGCAGTTCTCCAAATTAATTAACTAATTAACACACCATATGTGACAGTCTACCAATATACGTATCAATGAAATAGCATGTGTGTGTGTGCCTGTTTGTGTGTGTTTGTTGAGGAGAAGGAATGATCAGAAAAATCCCATACGAATACCAATCTCTTTCTTTATATTTAAAATTTCAGGATATCTATAAAACTGCATGATGAGGGGATAATATGGATAACATGTTTTAAAATCTACACTATGCCTTTGGAATCTTTAATTTGATGTCTCTCTGATCATCATTGGGAGCAGATATAGCAAATTTAAATTAGCATATCTTTATGTTTTATACAACTGTAATACTGTTAATGTTCTTTTATAATTAAATATGTTGCAATAACAAGATAGTAAGCCAAAGATATAATCCAATTAGCATTAGTAGAAAAGCTGTTTTAGTTTAGAAAAATATGATTTCAATATATTCTTATTCAGAATTATGGAAATTCAATTTCGGTGAATACTTTAAAATGCGTCAGCTTAATTTCTTCTCAATTTTAATGAAATTATACTCTTTTTAAAGACACCAGGATTTGTCCAAACACTTTTGAACAAAATAGCTTTGAATTATATAAATTAAATGTAAGAGGGTATAGTTTCATTTTATTAAATGTAGGATTGAGATTTATAAAACATTTCTTCTACTATCTGTTATGCATATTTCTATGAGTATCCAATAACTGGTATATTATTTAAAAAAATAGAAATTCATGATAAGAATCAAACCATAAAACTGTAATGAAAATAAATGATAATTCAGCACTGCTCTGCTAGTGAAAACAGCAAATAAACAAACCTGAAATGCTAAGATGGTATAAAAGCCTTTCAACTTTACTATCTTGCCTGCCGATAAAACAAGATTGAGTGAGGGAAGATAGGCAAAATGCTATTTTTTATATATATGCCTCCCTCATCAATACCTCACATTGTATGTCTACAATTTTAGAACAAACAATGAACAAACAAAAAACAAAAGAGCAATAAGAAAGGATAACATACTTTTTAAAGTACATTACCCAATCTTTCAGACATATAATTTTGAGGATAAGAAGTTTACTAGAGTTATTGATATACTAATTTATCTTTTGTTCAAAGAAGAAAAATTGGAGACCATTGTGTGATTTAATTTCATCCGTAACAGAGACACACATGTATTTTGTATTTCGGAGTTTATTACACCATTTGTAAAAAATGACAGATGATAAACAATAAGAATATAAGGCTTTCAGAATTGAAAGATTGCATTCCAGAAGAAAACATTAAGTTTATGAAGTTCAGAATGTCTGAAGATGAAATAGAGACATTTATACATGTCATAAAAACAATGGTTGTAAGATATAGAGCAGGATATTTAATTTTTTGATCTTTGTAAAGTTTCTAATACAGTTCTTCTGTATAATTTTAGTGTTTCCTTCTTGCACTTCACTTCTTGCACATAATATATCTTTCCATTTTTCCAGTATTCCTGTTGTTCCCAAACTACTTTTAAAAAGTGTTTGCAGTTTCTCAGTTACACAAATATTCATTTCCTAAAATTGAATCAGAAAATACAGGGCCTGAGGAAGTAAGCACAGGCATGCCAAAGATAAATTTCTTGCATGGACTGTATTTTTTAACCACATCTGAGACCTTTTTGCCAAACCCAAGGTCACAAAGGTTTTCTGATCTGTTCTCTTCTAGTATTTTTATAGGTTTACATTTCTTTTTTTTTTAATGTGATTAGGTATTTATTTATTTATTATTTTTAAAAATATAACTGCTTTTTTTTAAAAAAGGTAGATTTATTTATTTATTTATTTATTTATTTGAGACAGAGATCACAAGTAGGCAGAGAGGCAGTGAGAGAGAGAGGAGGAAGCATGCTCCCTGCTGAGCAGAGAGCCTGACTGGGGCTGGATCCCAGGATCCTGGAAATTGACCAGAGCCAAAGGCAGAGGCTTTAACCCACTGAGCCACCCAGGCGCCCCTATAGGTTTACTTTTGAAAAATCAATCCATTACCCATTTTGTGTTACTATTATACAAAGTGTGGTATAAAGTACACGTTTCTTTTCTTGCGTGTGAAGTTTAAGTTTTCATTTGTTGAAAAGCTCCCAGGGAAAGAAGAAAATATTGCCAGGTATCACCAGTATGTGGATTCTAAAATAAATAAATAAATAAATTTAAAAAAAGTGAAATTCAGAAACACAGAGTAAAATAGTGTTTGCTCAAGGGCTGGGGGTGGGGGAAGTTGAAAGAGGTTGGTCATAAGGGTACAAACTTGCAGCTAAAAGATGAATGAGGTCTGAGGATCTAAGGCAGAACATGGTGAGTATAGTTGAGAACACTGTAGTCCATCCTGAAATTTACTGAGTAGAATTTTAATGTTCTTACCAGGAAGGAAAGAAGGAAGTGAGGTAGGGAGGGAGGGAGAAAGGAAGGAAGAGAGGGAAATATATAAGATGATAAATGTGGGAGGCATGCTTTCCCAATGTTCACATATATCAAAGTACCATGATGTGCACTTGACATACCTTACAATTTTACATAGCAATTAAACCTCAATAAAGCTGAAATAAATTTAAAAAATAGCCTTCGTAAAAGAAAATAAAAAAGCAAGGAAGACTTGTTTCTCCATTGAATTGTTTTTGAGCTTTGGTCAAAAATCAAATGACCACATATAGCCCAATTCCTGGACATTAAATCTTGTTCCATTAATACATGCTGTATGTATCTTTCTTTTGTCAGTACTATAGTTTACATGGTCACAACCTTATGGTAAGTCTTAGAGTTGAATAGTGTGAGTCCTTTAAACTATGTTCTTCTTTTTCAAAATTGATTTTGGCCATTTTACTTAATTATAAACTTCAGAATCAGATTTTCTATCTCTAAATGAAATTACTGCTTCAATTTCAATTATTATTATTCTCAATTACAGATCAACTTGGAAAGAATTGTCATCTTAAGTATGTTAACTTTTCCAGTACATGAGCATAGAATTATTAGGTCTTCTCTGATTTCTTGTATCCATGATTTTTAATTTTGCACACTGATCTGGCAGGTTTTTTTTTTTATGTCTATGTATTTCATTTTATGGAGCTATGACAATTTTTAAAAAAATTTTTATTTATTTACTTGACAGAGAAAGACAGTGAGAGCAGGAACACAAGCAGGAGGAGTTGGAGAGGTAAAGCAGGCTTCCCACTCAGCAGGAGCCCAATGGGGGGCTCTATCCCAGAACCTTGGGATCATGACCTGAGCCGAAGGCAGACACTTAACCCCTGAGTCACCTAGGCACCCTGACAATATATTTTTTTTTAATTTTACTTTTTAACTGTTCATTGTTATATAAAAATATGATTGACTGTTATGTTTCAAATTTATATCTTATGATATTGGTAACATCACTACTTAGGTTTGGATATTTATTTATATATTATTTGGAATCATCTACAAAGATAATCAGTTCATCTGTAAATAGGGACACATCTTTTTTTTTTTTTCCTTTCCAATCTGCATTTTTCTTTCATCACCATTATTCTTATTATTGCACTGGCTTTGATTTCCAGTGCAACCAGAAAAAAAAAATTGGTGAGAGTTGCTATTCTTACTGTGTTCACAGACTTACTGGAAAGCATTAAATCTTTCACTAATAAATGTAATGTTATCAATGGCCTTTTTGTAGCTGCCCTTAATCATTTAAGGACATCCTTTTTTATTCCCAATGTGATAATAATTTTTTATAAGTAATACACATTAAAGTTTGTTAAATGCTTTTACTATATCAATTAATATGATCACATGGCTTTCCTTCTCTATGGCGTTAACAAGAAGATCACATTGATTCATTTTGAAAACTTTCTTGTGTTTTCCGGATAAATGCCATTTGGTTGTTATGTATTATTATTTTCATGTATTTATAAATTGTATTATATATTTATCATTTATTCATTATATACATTTATATATTGCTGGATTCCATATGCTGATAAATTATAAGAGAATATGCTGGTTGGTCTCCTTTCTGGTAAGGTCTTTTGTTCTGGTATCAGAATGATTCTGGTTTGATAAGAGGTGTCATAACTATTTCTCTTTAAATTCCAGAGTTTGTGAGGTATTTGTATTATTTTTTCCTTAATTGTTGGGTAACATTACCTGGTAAAGCAAATGGGCTTCAAGTTCTTTTTCTTTCTTTTTTTTTTTTTTAAAGATTTATTTATTTGTTTATTTGACAGACAGAGAACACAAGCAGGCAGAAAGGCAGGCAGAGAGAGAGGGGGAAGCAGGTTCCCGGCTGAGCAGAGAGCCCGATGTGGGGTTCCATCCCAGGACCCTGGGATCATGACCTGGGCCAAAGGCAGAGGCTTTAACCCACTGAGCCACCCAGGCGCCCCTCAAGTTCTTTTTCTGAGAAGGTTTAACTATTGCTTTAATTTATTTAATTCATCTAATACTATTCAGATTATCTACTTCATCTTGAGTGATATTTGCTAGGTTAAGTGTTGTGTTTTACAAAGAATATTTATTTAATATATTTTACCAAATTTTGTTCGTAGAGTCATTTTTAGTAATCTCTGATTTTTTTTATGTCTAGGGGTCTCAACATGGCCCCTCTTTCTTCCCTGATATTGGAAATGATGGTAGTATCTTTGTAAATGTAAACAAAAGACATAGTAAGAGTAAACAGTGGTTATATTTTATATTTTTCAAAAGATTTTTACTTATTTATTTGAAAGAGAGAGTAAAGTGAGAGGGAGAGAGCATGAGTTGGGGTGAGGGGCATAGGGAGAGAAAGAAGCAGACTCTCTGCTGATCAGGGAGCCCATTGCCAGGCTCAATCCCAAACCCCTGAGATCATGACCTACGCTGAAGGCAGATGCTTAACCAACTGAGCCACCCAGGCGCCCTATGTTTTATCTTAAATTTTGACAACTTCAAGTGATTCTCTGCAGACTGTAGTATTGTAATTGAGAAAGTTATTTCTCATAAGACCTGAGGTACTTGTTAAATTTAGGAAATTTTGCCACATGGAAGTCCTATAGGAGAGTATCTTCAATTTGACTTCTGTTTCTGTATTAAAATGTATGCATATTTTAGTCTCAAAATTTTCACTATACTTTTTTCTCCGTTCAAAATATCTTTCTTTGAAAAATACTTCATAAGACAAAATGTTATTATTCCAAAATATTTAGCCAAATTTAGATTTTGAAAAATTGTAGCTCTTCTCAACTTAATTCTGCTCTCATTCTAGGATTATCTTCAACTGATCATTCTCAGAAGTCTAGTCTTTTGAGATAATATTACAGAATATGAAAATCAAATCTTGAGCATTATTTAAATTTTCTTTCATTTTCTTCCCTCTGATTTTGTTGGGAAAAATATACTATCCTATATTTAATGTATGTTTTCAATAACTACAGTTTACTGAGAACTTTAAAAATTAAAAATTATTGGTGCTTCATTTATGGATTTGTGGAACATTTTGAAAACTATCAAATTTTGAAAAAATACAATGATGTTTATAGAACAGTTACAAAAAATATCAAAATCATTTTTGAACACTTAATTTGAACTGTATTAGTTTTTAAAGTTAAAAATATTTTAAAAATCTGATTGATGGTGGACATCCAAGAAAGTGTTTTACTTAAAAATAAGCATTTCTACAAATGATTTGTAATTTAATTCCATTGAATACATATCTATATATGCATGTATATGAAGATATATATCTTAATTTTTATGAAATCTGTCAGCTGCTTATCTTGGATTAACAGAATATCTCAACCCGTTCAGATGCAATTATGAATAATGTATGTACCACAGCCAAGTCTAAATACATTTCTGCTTCATAGTTTTCTAAATTTAGTAGGACCATTGTGTTTTACAACAATGCTGTGTGCCATCCAAATTCATAGTCACAGTAACAGCACAAAAACAAATAATTTTTTCCTCAAAACTTAGTTGATAAAGCATTCATTGGAGTAACAGATGTTTCACCTGCAACAGAATGAACTGCCAAAATCTAGACATTGATGTCATGAATTGAATTTTTTTAAAAAGTCTATTAGTGGAATTCATGTAACTGAGTTTCTATTTGAAGCACAAAATAGAAAACTACTATAATATAACCAACTTATGAAACTGAAAAATTCAAATCCTCACTTCACATTATGTATGTGCCAAATTTGGAGAAAAGTCTAGAAATAGGTCACATTAGTTTAGAAATACAGTCTTTTTGTTCATAGAAAAAAGTCACGTTTCACAAATAATATGTAATACAGTTTTACAGAAGCATGTGTCCTATTTTGGTCTTCAGGAAACATCTTCCTAAATAGTTATTAACTTTTAAGAAGTACTACATTTCTTTAGCAGATTTGCATCATGCAGTTTGTGATTTTAGGTATCAACAGAGATCTAATTGTCAAAGGCCAGTGTCAATAGTTTGTGCAAATTATGTTTATTTTTGCCATTTTGGGAAAAGGAAATGTAGTTCTTGATTTTTTGTTAAGTATAAACTTTACTGGTAGAAAATGCTCATTTCTTCTAAAGATTTTACTGAAGAACTAAAGACTGTCACCAAAGAATAGAATTATTAAATAATTAAAGAATCAATCCATAAAACAAAGAAACAAACTATCATAACAAAGTAGCTCATATTATTTCCTGTATGTTGTAAGGCAGAGCTGTTTAGCTTCTTATTCCCCAGTATATTTCACATAGATCTAACTTATAACTTCTCTTAGATTATAGGCTTGATGAGCCACATGCCCTACTGGGATCACAATATTGAATATTCCTCTCACTAGCACCCAGGATTCAAAAGGGTTCATCATCCCAACTATTGGTGTCTGAGTGCACTTCATTGCATCACTGAGCTGACCACATAGGAGAAGTCTACCAAACCTGTAATGTTTACTATAATAAAATAATTATTAAACTGCATCATTGAAAGTAAAAAATCCCAGCAAGTGGTAAACTGTGAGACATTGAGGCAACAGGAATAAACCAGTACAATCCCAGGTAAACCAAGATAGATACCACTTTGATCATGATCATGGTGGACCTTTCAACTTCTTTCTCTTGTCTACCACATTGTTACTTTTACATTGTCACAGTTCATAGCAAGAGTACTTGTTAGAGGTGAAATTAAATCTTCATTGGTTGGATCTTAAGCAGATTTTTAACTTGAAAATCAACAATCACTATTTAATTAAAATTAAATTATATGTGGACTGAAAAAGTACTATTGAATGCAAAGCCATACAATGTTTGTATTCCCCAAGTATGTGACAGTTGAAGGAGAAATGGAACTGTGAAAACCAATGGCAGAGAGTCAGGATGGTGAGTTATAAGGCAAAGACATGCATTTTCAGTTATGTATTTACTTGATACCTAGTTATTTAAATGCACTACTTTTATCCTTTAACTAAATCCATACAACTTGTTAGATCCTCTTCCTCTCAAGTTTGGTATTATTGTTCTTTGTTGTTGTTCAGTTACTTTTCTGGACCAATTCTGTAAGGTTCTGTATTCTTTGTTCTTTGAAGCCACTGAAGTGCCTGTTCAGAGATTTCAACCATAAAATGACTAGATTGAGGTTGCCTGACGTGCTTTGAGGCATTAAGCTTCTGTCGTTTTTGAGGGGCTGAGTTGTTTGGGTGCATTTTCCTTTCTTGCTTAAAATGTATTTGTAGGAACACATGGGCAGCTCCATTAGTTGAGTGACCTACACTTGATTTTGGCTCAGGATCGTAAGATCAAGCTCCTTCCCTGACTCACACACTCTCTAAATAAATAAATAAACAAACAAACAAAAAAGTCTTTAAAAATATATATGCATATATATACGTACCCACACTACTCTGAGATTGTTAAAATATGATTTTATATACTCTTATAAAATACTATAATTTTCTCAGGTCATTTGAGGTAAATGCAATCCATTTAATTTCCATATGGATACATTCTTTTCCATATATATATATATTTAAATTTATTTTATTTTATTATTTTTATTTATATATATTATATCTGTATTATATATTATATATTATATATATATATACATTTTTTAAGATTTTATTTATTTTTTTTATTTGACAGACAGAGATCACAAGTAGGCAGAAAAGCAGGTGGAGAGACAGGAAGGGAAGCAGGCTCCCTGCTGAGCAGAGAGCCCCATATGGGGCTCGATCCCAGGACCCTGGGATCATGACCTGAGCCAAAGGCAGAGGCTTTAACCCACTGAGCGCCACCCAGGCGCCACTCCAGCACCATATCTTTTAAAATATCTATTTTAACCGTTTGGATGCAGTGTTATCTTTGTCCTATACCATATCTCAGTGTATGCGAACATACCAGCACTATGATGTTCTATTTGCTTGCTTATCTATTGCTGCAACAGTGTTAGACTCTCTTAACAGATATATATTTGTTTAATAGTTCATATTTGTTCAGACTGAGAAAAGTAGAGAACAAAAACTTCAGAGTTTAGACCAATGAATACCACATTTTCCTGGAAGAAGTTGGAAACATATTGAAGATGGGACATGGATAAGGACAATGCACTTTGTAAAGGAAGAAAACGTTTCCCTTCTTCTATTCTAGGTTCTTTGGCTGTTCTAATAATTAAACTGACACAAGGCAGATTGATAGGAGATAAACAATTTTTATTTTGTGTGTACAAGAGCCACAAAAGCTCTAAGTGACTAAAGCAGGAAGCTTTTATACCATTTAGATTAAGAAACAAGTATGTAGATATTGCCAGGACAAAGGAGTTTGGGTTTGAGTTAGTAAATTTGTGAGGAAGATTTGTTTATACAGCACTCAGCATTAATTTCCTATCTCTGGCAATAAGGACGTCTTCTACCCTCCTGGTATAGGTAGGATATTTTCATGGGAGATTGATTTCCTGCTTTCAAGAGGACAGATGGTGCTCAGAGTATCCTTCTTACATTGGCTGTTTCTCAAGTAAACTTAATTCAAACTAATCAATATACCAAAGCCATATATTTTGGGGTGTCATATGCTACTCCTCCTCAACTACTACAGTATTTTAAAGAAGTTATCATGTATGGCTTAATGACATTGCACCATCTGATGATTTTGTCAAATGAGATAATCTAAGTGTCCTATTATCTTCATTGGTCTCATTCCTCAAATAATTAAAGAATAATTATTATTAGCAACAGTAATTTCATAATTACATCATAAAAAGTTTTGTCTTATTCACTGTTATGAAGTGGATAATAATATATTCAGAATCACATAATTATACAGAATTGATACTCAATAACAATCTATCCAATGAATGAAATGAGTGTTGTAATTTTAGTTTGTGAATTTGGAAAATAACCTTTTGCTACATTCATAGTTTAGTGTTAAAATGAATATATGATCTCCAATATTTTTCACTCAAGATTTTTTCAAAGTTTTCGTAATTGTAACTTTAAAAATTTTCTTAACATTGAAATGCCATTTGCAAACCTGGAAGTATTCTTTTTTGAAATATTTTATTTCTTTATTTGACAGACAGAGATCATAAGTAGGTAGAGAGAGAGAGGGGGAAGTAGGCTCCCTGCTGAGCAGAGAGCCCAATGTGGGGCTTGATCCCAGGACCCTGGGATGATGACCCAAGCCAGAGACAGAGGCTTTGACCCTGAGTCACCTAGGTGCCCCTGGAAGCAATTTTTGATGAATTCACTATTGGACATATTTGTCATTGTCATTGATTAATCTCTTCAAAGATTGTCTGAAAAATGACTTTATTTGCATAAAAATAATTTAAGTGTAGATAAAACAAATACTGATATGAGACAGGTCATCTTTGTTCTATAGAAATATTGATAATCAATTAAAGAGTATTGACTATTGTAAAATAAACATAGTATTTAAAGTGCTTTTATTTGACAATGATATCAAAATTCTGTTTATTCAACTATAATTAACAATTATCAATGGGTAATATGTAAGTCAACCCCACTAATGGTTTGTGCTTTAAGTTCCATCCTATGCAAGCTTTGAATGTAGTTGTGTTTGTTTTAAACAAGTCATGTAAATGCTAGAGGCAATGTATATAGAATGGTAGAAAATCAATATATTCTATGATATTAAAAAATGGTGAGTGCACTAGAGGTAAGCAGAAATAAAGCATTAACAATGTAGAAACTCTTTTTTTTAAAAGATTTTATTTATTTATTTGACAGAGAGAGAGAGAGATCACAAGCAGGCAGAGAGAGAGGGGGAAGCAGGCTCCCCACTAAGCAGAAAGCCAGATGTGGGGCTCGATCCCAGGACCCTGAGATCATGACCTGAGCTGACTGAGCCATCCAGGCACCCCATTGTAGAAACTCTTTTTAAAAATATTGATTTATTTATTTTAGAAAAAGAGAGAGGGAGCATGAGCAGGGGGAGGGGCAGATGGAATGGGAGAAAGAGAATCTCAAGCAGACTCTGTGCTGAGCAGTGAGCCTGATGCGGGGCTCAATCTCATGACCCCCAACGTCTCCACCTGAGCTGAAACCAAGAGTTGGATGCTTAACTGACTGAGCCACGCAGGTGCCCCACAATGTAGAACCTTTTTAACTTAATTATTGAAGTAAATTTTAAAGCATTTTCAAATTTCCAGAGGAGTGTCTCAAGAGAAGCAGTGAAAAGCGTGGGCTCCAGAATCAATCTGCATTTGAATTAAGCTGTACTATTTATTAACTACATGCCCTGGCCAAGTTATTTAAATATTCTCTGCCCCAGATTCTAATTTATAAAATTGGCATAAGAATAGTTCTTATTATAAAGAATTGTGCTGATGATTGAATGAGATAATACATGGAAAGCACTTAGAATGGTTAGGACTGAGTGAAATCTTCCAAGTTTTAGGGGTAGTATACTTGTAAGTTCCAGTAAGCCAGTAAAGGAAACTTTATCTATTTATGATAGATTCTAGCAGGTAAAAACAATTATCACAGTTACAACCAGAGAACATTCATATTTATTCTGTCAATACAAGTGCATCATTCCTTGGTCGTGTTTATTGTTCTGATTCACAGACCTACATGGAAGTGGGAAATACACATAACTCCTAAGTCGAAGCATAGACAAATGTTAAACTCAATATTATTTACAGAATTTATTAATTCATAGGATTTCAATGAACATTAATTTGAATTTTACAGTTAAGTCAATTCAAAGCATATGTGTTTCATATATATGTGAGTATATTATGTATCTCTAATAATATTAAAATGCAAAATCCCATTATGTCATAGAACACTTTGCTTTGAAATATTTTCAAGTTATTTATTTCCTCTCGCTAATCTTTTAAAAATATAGGACACATAGCACACATTAGTCCCACAAACTGATAAAGAAGTTGAAGAAAATGAGTATAAAAAGTATGATTAAACAGAAAAAGTCTGGAGCAATAGTTTGGACAATTTAATTATCCACCCCCTAGTTTTAACATAGCAAACATTCCACTGAGACAAATTAGAGCACAGTGACTACGGTGGTTTTTCCTGGGTTGTTGTGAAGTCTTTATATCCACTGACTACAAAGGGAGACGGGGCAAATTTGGGGGAGGAGTAATGTAAATTTACGTTGATTTTATTTATTTGACACCATGCATTTAATACACCTCACAGAACTGAATTTCCTGTATGTATACTTTATTGTATGTAAATATACCCTAATTTTTTAGAAGCCCTGGAATATTAAAAGACAAAGATGAGATGACTTCTTTCTGTGGAAATCAACAACAAAAAAATCTTAAAAATAGCTGACATATTGGTAAAACCAGTGGCCAGGAATTGCTAAAACAATAATTCTGAATATTCAAGACCATCTTTCGAGTCCTCTGTTCGATTCTGCTAAATTTTAATTTTTTTTTTCTGTCTCCCGCTGGCAGCCATTGTTCAGGTCACTATTTTATATAAAAATGTTACTTCTCAATTATTCAAGTGTCTCAATGTTTACCTTTGTTTTGACTTAATTACTCAGCAATTATCAGCAGTATATGTTTCTAATTTTAGCCCTAGTTTCCTTTACATATTGGTGATCTATACAAAACAGTTTCAAGTAAATGAGCTCAGCTAATGCCTTCTGGAACATGCTACTTGTAAAACTACAGCTTGCTAATAAAACAGTGAATTTGATAACCTCCAGTGCTTTGGGACAAGATAAAATGTGAGCTGAATATTTTCCACATCTCTACTCTATTCTTTATTCTTTAGGTGTCCTTTCTTCACTGGTTATTTTCTTTCCCCTTCTTAAAGAATGCACATTAGAAAAGTATAAACCAGCTGTGGCAACCAGGTCAATAAGACTCTTTGCTCACTATTCTCTGGAGTGTTCCTATGTAAAAGATTTAGCCAAATAATTGTGCTGTGATTAGAAACCTCAAAATGGATGTGGTAGTGAATATAAAAACGGATATAATGGAGCCATTAATGTACTCAGTATCTGTCTATGGAGCTTAAATTTAAATGTACAGCTATAGCACAAAGATAACCCATAGAAAATGCCCTATGTCACTTAACACGTATATAAATAAACAATATTAGTTGACCTCTTTTATCTTTTTGTAATCTCATCTAAACATTATTTTAGGATTTTAATGCTTCTTAAATAAGCTTTCTGTACATGCATACATTTCTGATATGGAAACATAATTGCTGCCATTTTAGTAACCAAAGGTGATTATGTGTTTCCCTTTTATTTTAGCTCAAAACTATGAAGATAATAGAGATGATTTACAGCATATCATGAGATGTATTTCTATTACCTAAGAACATTATTTGTAGAGGAGAAAGCACAATTATTTATATAAAAATCACTATTTTTGAGTAGAATTCTCTTGTGGTGTCACCTAAATTGTGTAAGTTTGGATTAAGTAGTATGTATCATTGCTTATTTTATGAAAATGAAGAAGGAATATTATCTTTTTTACTCATATAAGTGACCAAAGAAGATATGATATTTAAGCCAGGTCTTTCCCTATACCTGCATAATTAATACAACATATATTACACTTATAGAGTGAGCATTGAGTAATGTACAGAATTGTTGAATCATTATGTTATTACACCTACAATTAATATAGCATTTTACATCAACTACATTTGAATTATAAGAAGATATAATGTATATTCTCTAATTTCAATTCTGTATTATATGATTTGTACAAAACTTTCAAATATATATATAAATATACAGTATATAAAAATAGAAAAATATGTGCAAATATATAAAAACTTATTATATAGTGGAATTTTGGAAAAGAAAAATATCCCCAAATTTTGCCTTTGTTTTCTAAATAGTACACTTTATTTTTCCCAGTTAAAAGAAACACATGCATTAATTTTTTTTTAAACATTTTATTTATTTCGACAGACAGAAATCACAGGGAGGCAGAGAGGGAGAGAGAGAGGAAAGGAAGCAGGGTCCCTGCTGAGCAGAGAGCCCGATGCAGGGTTCGATCCCCGGACCCCGGGACCATGACCTGAGCCGAAGGCAGAGGCTTTAACCCACTGAGCCACCCAGGTGCCCCCACATGCATTAATTTTAATTACCTTAATGTACAGAACAGTAAATAATCATTTAGACTGAAATATGAAATTACATATTTCAGTTAAAAACTGTATACAAAATTTTAAGACTCTTTCACTTATTTCTTTTTTCCTGTTCTGCCTACAGAATGATATACACAGGCAAACGAATAATATCTGTTTCAAATTACACACGGTAAGAGCCATAGACTTATTTCAAAGCTGAGGACATTGTTCACATCACTTGTCTAATATTTAAGGCCGCCATCTGAATTTTCATGTGCTTTCATGTATTCTTTCATACTTGCTCAGTGGTGGACATTTTCTTGATCAAGGACTACTATGGCCAGATGCTACCCCTAAAGACACCTTCTTAAACTATAATAAAATTATATGAAGATAAATAAATAAATTATACATAAACACACATACTCCAATTCTTGAGGAAAAATGGTGTGTGACAAAAACTCACTTCTGATGTACTTCCATGATGTAATTGAACAAAAGTTGTTTTTTGTCTTTAAAGGAAGAGATCTGGGGCACCTGGGCGGCTCAGTGGGTTAAAGCCTCTGCCTTTGACTCCCATCATGATCCCAGGGTCCTGGGATCGAGTCCTACAAGGGCTCTCTGCCCAGCAGGGACTCTGCTTCCCACCCCTCCGCCCCCCACTGCCTGCCTCTCTGCCTACTTGTGATCTCTGCCTGTCAAATAAATAAATAAAATCTTTTAAAAAAATAAAATTCCTATTAAAGGAACAGATTTTCATATAGGAAAATAATGAAGAAATGCACTCACCTGGGCAAGGTCCAAGGTGATCAATTCGTGATGAATATAAATGACACAGAGAAAGAAAACAACACAAAATGTCCTCAGCAAAAAATAAATTAAAATCATGGTTGAATTTTACTGTATAAAACAGCAGAATAGCACAATAAATAAACAGAAATAATTAACAATTAAATATAATGATTAGGTAATTTCATAGCTTCATTAGAATTTTAGTTAAGTTTATTTTTTATTTAAATGACATCAGCTATAAAATTGTTGAAGACTGGGAAAGAATTATTGAATGTAAACAAATGAATGTAATTCTGAAAAATTATGAATTTTTCCCTGGAAAAATCAACAGATTAAAAAAATTTTGTATATTTATTTGAGAGAGACAGAGATAATGAGAGAGAGCACTAGTGGGAAGGAGGGGGAGAAGGAGACTCCTTGCTTAGCAGGGAGCCCTTGTAGGACTCAATCCCAGGACCCTGGGAATATGACTTGAGCTGAATGCACAGGCTTAATTTACTGAGCCATCCAGGTGTCCTAAATTAACAGATTTTAATGAAATATTTGCCATTTATATTCAAAAATGTTTTTCCAGCATGTCAAAATGATCTCCCCCCAATTTTAAGAATTTACAACTGTTTAATCTGTGACTTCCTTAGTGGTAACCATCAAGAAGGAAGATTGTTCCAAAAAATAGTTGCTATAGACTAGAAACATAACCCCTGACAGTATGGTTAATAGACAGTTGAAATTTTTATACTTTATAGCTAAAATAAGTATGCTCTAAGAGGTATCATAACGTACATTTGTTGAGCATTAAATTGAAAGTGAAAATAATCTCCAGGGCTACTAGTCTTAGGCTTAAACTTAATAAAACTATATAGTTCTTTATTATAAAAATATTTAAATACTTTCCTCAGATTACAATGATTTAAATGTATGCTTATTATTACTCAAAACTTTTCAATGTTTAGGTTTGTGGAAACTAAATAAAATAGAAAATTATCTAGGTAAAAAATAAAACCCCTTGTTCACTTGAATAATTTGGGTAGTTCAATATTTTGATGAATATTTTATGATATTTTGACTGACTGGTTTAGTCTACCACTCCACTTTATAGTCACAATTACAAAAAATGATCCATCTCTAGGAATATGTGGTAAAATTTTAAAAGGATGTATAGTAGTTCTCTTATCCTACAGTTTAATCGAGATTACTTTTCAATCTTTTGAAATACATTAAAAATTATCTTATGCCTAAGCATATAGTCTATCTTTTCTGTCTTGATTAATGTTCCAAATATTTAGGGGCAGTGTTCCATTAATATCATTAAGGTGAGGTTGGTTGATAGAGTTGTAGATATTCTATATCCTCACTGATCTTATTTGTCTGTTACAGCAGCTATTGAGGAAGAGTGTTAAATTTCTTAATATAATAGTATGTGTTTCAAAAATATTGGATTTTTATAAATTTCAGAAACTAGTGTACATATATAACTTTGCTTATGTGCAGATTTATGTGTGAGTGCATATGTACTAATACATATATGCATACATATACATATGTACATATATACATGCATATAGAATGCTTTTTAGAAAGTCATCAGTTTTGACAGAATTGAAATTGACCACAGATTTTACCTATTTCAGATTCTCTCATACTGCAGATTAGGCTTAAATCTGGAAAGTTAAAATATTTTGTCCCAAATTAAAAAGATAATTTAAAAATAAAACCAAGGTTTTCTGAAAACAGTATCTTCATGAAATTCTTTGGATAAGTCATTCATATCTTTTGTACTTTATTTATGTACATATTTGTACACAATCTAATATTTATATCCTTTTAAAATTTCTATATAAATATTTCAATATACTCATAGGTATGCTTACATTATTTTCCTTGTTTATATGTACATATTATCCAGTTTTACATGTTTATATTATCCAGTTTTACACACACTTGAAATCTATGTATATGTGTGATGTCTATCTGTGTATGTATGGAGAGGTTGTTCAAAAGATGACTATCATATCTTTTATAGTAAAGTGAAAAGGATGCTAAGGTTGAAATTATCAGACATGCTTCTATATTTAAATTAATATTTGTGATACAAGCAAATCTTACACTCTTTGGACTTTATATTTTTTAGTTTTTTTTGTAATTTTATTTTATTTTATTTTTTCAGTGTTCCAAGATTCATTGTTTATGCAACATACCCAGTGCTCCATGCAATACCTGCCCTCCTTAATACCATCACCAGGGCTCTTTGGACTTTAAGATTTTATTTATTTACTTGAGAGAGAGACAGTGAGAGAGAGCATGAGCGAGAAGAAGGTCAGAGAGCGAAGCAGACTCCCCATGAGCTGGGAGCCCGATGTGGGACTCGATCCCGGGACTCCGGGATCATGACCTGAGCCGAAGGCAGTCGTCCAACCAACTGAGCCACCCAGGCGTCCCCTCTTTGGACTTTAGAACTTCATCTGTATTAAGCACATTTACTATTGCTTAAGTCTGTCCCAAGCATTTATGTGAATTGTGTCACTCATATAAATATTTATGTAATGATTGCCATTATCATTTTTGTTTTACAAATGAGGAAAATGAAAATTAGAGAGTTTGTAGCTTGGCCAGTATCATATTGCCTGTAAAAAGGCAAGGTGAAGGGGTGCCTGAGTGGCTCAGTGAGTTTAGCTTCTGCCTTCAGGTCAGGTCATGATCTCAGGGTACTGGGATGGAGATCTTAAGGGGCTCTCTGCTCTGTAGGGAGCCTGCTTCTACCCCCACCCCTTGCCCATACCTGCTGCTCTGCCTACTTGTAATCTATCTCTCTGTCAAATGAGTAAATAAATTCTTAAAAAAAAAAAAAAAAAAAGGCAAGGTAGAATAGAAGACAAGCAGTTGACTCTCCAAACTAAACTCTTAATTACTATGTGGCATTGCCTTTACATTATGAAATCTATCTAAGGTTTGGTTTTCTGTGTAATTTTCTAGTGTTCTCCCTCTGTTATGTCCACATTAGGACTGGGGCATATAAAAACCAAGAACATTGCTTTGTATTTTTAAAAAGTCAGCATAATCTCAATTTTCTAACTGAAATTAACTATCTCACCAAAGTATAAATATAGCCACATAACTAGCTATTCATTTTAATATAAGTGGATTAATGAGACTTCTAAACACTACCTCTTAGTTCTGATGTTGACTTAATCTCTATAAATACCTTTGTGAACACTCAGGTAATCATATTTGGATTATATTTCAGACCAAAAAATTTACAAACAATTTTTGAAAGTCATGTTTTTATCAAACTTTAAAAGATTTTGAAATATTTCATGAGATTTTTCAAATTGGCCTAGTAATGTGGGCAAGTCTGATGTTTATTACTGTCAGAATAAAAATTATTGTGGGGGCGCCTGGGTGGCTCAGTGGGTTAAGCCTCTGCCTTTGGCTCAGGTCATGATCCCAGGGTCCTGGGATCGAGCCCCGTGTCGGGCTCTCTGCTCAGCAGGGAGCCTGCTTCCTCCTCTCTCTCTCTATGCCTGCCTCTCTGCCTACTTGTGGTCTCTGTCTGCTAAATAAATAAATAAATAAATTATTGTGACCTGATAAACCTACATTCTAAAAGCAGAGAAACCTAATTAAAAATGTATGTTTTCTTCCAAACATAATATTTTTTTTACTTTGTTTTTAAAAAGTTTTTATTCAAGTTCCAGTGAGTTAGCTCAGTGTAGTATTAGATTCTGATGTAAAATATTGAACGATGCAACACTTCCATACAACATGAGGGGCTCATTACAAGGTCCCTCCTTAATCCCCATCACCTTTTTAAGTAATCCCCCACTCACTGCCTCTCTGGTACCCTTCAGTTTGTTCTTTATAGCTAAGAGTCTTTATATTTTTTTAAAGATTTTGTTTATTTATTTGAAACAGGGAGAAGGAGAGCAAGTGAGAGAGAAAGAGAAAGATCATGAGCAGGGGAGAGAGGGAGAAGCAGACTCCCTGCTGTACAGGGTACCTGATGTGGGACTCAATCGTAGGACCTCAGGATCATGACCTGAGCTAAAGGTAGGCACCTAAAGGAGCAAGTCACACAGGTGCCCTAGGTAAGAGTTTTTAAAACACAATATCTTAATAGGAAAAAAAATAACACTAATAAGCAATTAACATAATTTATATATCCACTAAATAGAAGTTAAACTTTTTTTTTTAAGATTTTATTTATTTATTTCACAGACAGAGATCACAAGTAGGCAGAGAAGCAGGCAGAGAGAGAGAGGGGGAAGCAGGCCCCTCGCTGAGCAAAGATCCAGATGCGGGGCTTGATCCCAAGACCCCGGGATCATGACCTGAGCTGAAGAAAGAGGCTTCAACCCACTGAGCCACGCAGGTGCTAAACTTCTTTATACTGAATAATTTTTGATTTTTACTTTATTCAGTTAAACTATAGATTAAATTTAATTTAACAACAAATACCTATTAACACTCTATGTTTTGGGATTCTTAACTCTAATTAATTCTATCTTTGTGCTGTTAGTATTCATTTTTGTTTTGATTCAAGGCTAAAATGTAGCTATTATGAGAACATAAATAGTAGCTCAGTATTTTCTATATCAACCACTCTGAATGGTTTTTCTCAGTTAGTATACTGTAAGATAATTTAGAAGCAATCTCTAAATCAATATTAGGACTACTCTAAGAAAATGACTACTTGTTCATAATAATTCTTGTGCTGTCATATTGCTCTTTAGCCTACTTCTGCCACTTAGAAGCTGTGAAAGTCCTTTGTGTACCTCCATTTAAATTCTGTGTGTGTGTGCTAGGTGTATGTGAATCTGTAATGGAATATATACACACACATACACACTTGTATAATGCATTTCATATGCATACATATTTACACACAACTACAGAAAGAAACAATCATTTTCTATTTGTAATACCAAATTTCAGTTGTACCTGGAATTTTTTACTTTGGCATTTTAGCCCCAAATCACTTGTGCTGCCAGGTTTCAAAGTCATACCATACCTCTCTCAATTCATAGTGGAATAGACAGCAGGGAAATAAAGGATATTGAGATAGCAGGCTGGAGGGTATGGAATAAAATAGGGGATTGAAAATCAGTGGGGGAACAAAACAAAACAAAGTAAATTAAAAAAAGACATATGAACTAGAGAAAGGTGTGGGAGGGTGGTGAATGCTAGAGGCAACAAAAGTTGCCGCAAGTAACATTTACCATAATATTACAAGGAGGGTTTGCATGAAGATATTAAATCTTCTTTGGAGAGCTGAGTTCAAGGGTTTTTTACCCGTAAAGCAGGAGAGTGAGGATGATTTGGTAATGCAAGGATGGAGAACTTGGATCCAGTAAGAGGTGACAAGATGTGGAGAAAAATAACAAAAGGTTAGACACAGTGATGGGGTTTGGGAATATAGGTGAGGTTCGGTGAGGTAAAATCCAGAACCAATGAAAGAATTCTTGAGATGCCTTTGGTGCAAAATGGTGGTTTATTAAAGCACAGGAACAGGACCTCTAGGCAGAAAGAGTAGCTGCACTGGGGTTGTGGGGGTGGGGGGTGATTATATACTAGGGGTTTGGGGAAGGTAAGGAAAAGGGAGGCTTTCATATGCTAAAGAGAACCTCTAAGATACCAGAGGCCTTGTCATTCTCAAGTTGAGATTGTTTTTCCTTCTAGCAAGACATTAAGGTAAGTCTGGAGCTTCCTGGAGGAACAGTACACTCTCCCTGCCTCAAGTATCTGTCAATGGGTGACAGGTTATAAGAACATTTAATTGTATCTACATTTCCTTCTGGAAACTAGGCCATTGATGGAAATGCTTTGTTCTTGTAAACTGCTTAGACTTATTATATAAACTGAGGGAGACTCATGTCTTGCAAGATTGTGATCTCTGTAACTTAACTATTTGTTTTTCCTTTCCTTAGCTTTAGGGCAGCCTGGAGTGCTTGAAGAATGTTACATATATCCCTTGGCAGGGGTGGCTGTAGGGTGCTGCTTTGTCCTCAGCTTGCCTTCTGTTCCCTCATCAACATCAACAACAACAACAAACCCCACCCTGCTGGAATCAGGAAGCCTGCATGAAAGTTTTTAGGTAGAAAAATAACTCAAGAAATTTACACAGTAGGGCTCTTTGGTTTTTAGGGTAATTGCCAAGTGTGTCTTCTATCATATTAACAATGCATGGGGATTAGAGATTTTCAGTAGCATTAGGATTTCCAAATAATTATTTAAAAAGCCAACGTTCAGAAATTTGAGAGGGAAATCCATGCATTTTATTTCCCTAAAGCAGTGATGCAGGGAGATAGGTTTTGTCGATCAGTAGTCTTTAAAACGGAATGATTTATCTGGAGCTAGCCAAGGGATATGGGGTGCTAAGAAGTGTGATACACTTGAAAATCTGTGGGATGTGCATATTATACCATCTTGTGATTAAAACATGGCTTTAATTTTGTGTGGTTTCATAATAATTGAGTTTTTAAGTTTCAAATTATGCTTAGTCAGTTTAAATTTTCCTTTTTTTAAAATTATAGAATTATGACTGTGTGTAAAGAACTTTTTTACTTTGTCTCTCTTTTCTCTACCTATGCTGCATTTGGTCAGGCAGATGATATAAAATATCATCTAAATGATATAAAATATCATCTAAAATATCATCTAAAATGTACAGAAATTGGAGGCAAGAAGTTTTTTAAAATTTTTATTTATTTATTTTATTTTTTAAAATTTTTTATTTTTTATAAACGTATAATATATTTTTATCCCCAGGGGTACAGGTCTGTGAATCGCCAGGTTTACACACTTCACAGCACTCACCAAAGCACATACCCTCCCCAATGTCCATAACCCCACCCCCCCTTCTCCCAACTCCCCTCCCCCCAGCAACCCTCAGTTAGTTTGGTGAGATTAAGAGTCACTTATGGTTTATCTCCCTCCCAATCCCATCTTGTTTCATTTATTCTTCTCCTAGCCCCTTAAGCCCCCATGTTGCATCACCACTTCCTCATATCAGGGAGATCATATGATAGTTGTCTTTCTCCGCTTGACTTATTTCACTAAGCATGATATGCTCTAGTTCCATCCACGACGTCGCAAATGGCAAGATGTCATTTCTTTTGATGGCTGCATAGTATTCCATTGTATATATATACCACATCTTCTTTATCCATTCAACTGTTGATGGACATCTCGGTTCTTTCCGTAGTTTGGCTATTGTTGACATTGCTGCTATAAACATTCGGGTGCACGTGCCCCTTCAGATCACTACGTTTGTATCTTTAGGGTAAATACCCAGTAGTGCTTCAGATCGCATAAATCTTTCGCCTTTTTATTTATTTTTTAAAGATTTTATCTATTTATTTGACAGAGAGATGGAGAGCATGAGTAGGCAGAGTAGTAGGCAGAGGGAGAGAGAGAAGCAGATTCCTTTCTGAGCAGGGATTAGGATGCAGGGCTTGATCTCAGGACCCTGGGATCAAGACTTGAACTGAAGGCAAACCTTAATGGACTGAGCCACCCTGGCACCCCCAAAATTTTCTTCAAAATAATGTGTTCACCACTTGTAAACCCAGCATCCTTGAGTGATACAGAATGTTAGATTCCCAGATGATATTGAAGTTAGATTATCTCATCACATTGTAAAGAAGTAAATGTTGGTGTTGCGTTGGTGGACTCCGGGAGTGCAGGAGGAACAATAGACATGACCGGAGGCTCTGGAGGCTCTCAGAGAGCAGGAGGAACAATGGAAATGACTGCCACCGGGTCCGCCATCTTCCAGCCTCTCCCGCCCCTTTCCTTCACCTTTGACTGTCCCGCCAAAAGGATGTATGCCCAGGTCACGTCTCCATAGGTAACCTGATACCTATGCAGGAAACAGATAAAAGACCCCCGAAAACTCCCTCCCAGTGCGACTTGCCCTACTCTGCTTTCCAGAGTTGCGGAACCTCGCCCAAGGGTGCCCACCTCCTCCCGCCGCAACTTTCTTGGCTCCCCTTCTCCTGAGCCCTGAAACTTCACCAGAGAATGCCTTCAATAAATCTTGCCTTGTGCCTACCTCGCTTGGTGTCGTGTTTATCTCTCCTATAAAACCTTACAGTTGACTTGTTGTCCCTGCTATGTGGAGGAAACAGAGAAATGTGTTCTGAGAAAAACCCAGAAAGAAGAGAAAAAAAAAAAAAGATTTTTAATGCTTCATCAAAAATGAACTTATAAAAAAATAGGTAAGCACACCTTTAAATATTAGGACCTGCATGTCTTTGGATTAACAAAATCAATACTACTGGTTGTTCTCCTTGTTCTTATAATTTTTTGTTTATATCCATTTTTACAAATTTCTTGACACAATTATGCTTAGGAGAGGCATCTGACTTAGTAATTTATTTGAAATAATATTGATTAGAATTGTTAATGACAGGGAAAAACTGTACTCTAAGATGGCTGACCAAACCAGCTAGGGGATTCTAGTCCCCATCTCAAAGACTTTCCAGGTTCTTCTTTCCTCCCCCGTTTCCCACTGGCAACCAAAGTACCAAGTATGTGGAAGTAGAAGGGTATAAATCCGCCCTCCCTGCTTGTGCTTGGGGCTCAGACCTTTGGAGAATAACTCTGTCTGAGCACCAGTGTTAAATAGACCTCTGATCCTCCAAAGTCTCCGAGTGGTGCTTGGTTCTTCCAACAGGATCCAGTCCAAGTTTCGCAACATTGACACAAATTATTCTTAGGTGGGGGAGGGATCCTATTTTATAGGAAATACAAGACCTGTGAAAAATGAACACATTTTCATTACAAAGGGTTATGATATATTTTATATTTGGAAGTTCTTATCTGAGTGATTATCCCTAGAAAAAAATTTTTTTTCAAATTTAGGCAAAAACATGGAAAAATTTTCCTCTATTTTATCTCATGAGTAAAAGTGACACTGCTAACAATTAATCTAGCTGAAAATTAACTAATTAACAGCTGCCTTTACTAACATGAGCACCTTTATATCATTCTGATTTTTGCAAATGTTTTTTTATTTTGGAGCTCTTCCAGTTTTTTAAGTGTGATTTAGTGCTAATGGATTTTATTCAGACAACTAGGAAAATGTGATATATGCTCTACCAGTATTTGTTCTGTGTGTGTGTGTGTGTGTGTGTGTATTCTGTATTTGAAAAGGAAAGAAGAGGTAAGAAAAAGTTATTTTGTTGCTTAAAGATCTCTGAAGTCACTTGACATATCAACAAACACTTTAGAGTCTGAGACTATCTGGCCATGAGATCCAAATCAGGCCATTCATCCTGTCATTCTTGAGAGAATATCAAAAACATTTCACTTTTCCTAGATTTATGATGTTGCAACCAATTCACTTGAGAGTTCTGTGCATGTAACTTATTTCTGATAATTTTTTTTCACTTTTTTCATACATTTCTGACTTTATATGAGAATAAAGAGGATGTTAGCATAGATGTGATAGTCATACTATTTCTTCCCAAGTTCAATACTGGCAATGAATTGTCTAAATGTTTCTTAAACAGGTGATCTGGATCATACTCTACATGGGACGACCAGATCAATGTACCAAAGAGAAACTTCTAGATGAAAGGGAGAAACCTGAGATTCAGGCAAGCATGGTTCCATTGCTCACAAAATTCTTGATTTTGTGAACAAAATCAATTAAGAAATTCTTGATTTCTTAATTCTAAAGCTGTGACATAAGACATTTTCTTGATATACAAAAATGCTAACAAAAATTTTTAAAGGTTTTTGTTATCTTTTTTCCCGTGTATCTATAATTGTAATGGTAGACTAACATGGCAGACTAATGGTAGTCTAACGCATTTTATTTTATTGATAAACATAATTACTTTCATACAGTTGAAAATATGCTTACATTCTTTAGCAGCTAATTCATATATTAATAGGAATTAATGTTTATTTATTCTTGACAGCCGGGTTTAGATAAGAAATCAGAATGTATCTACTTTTTTCCCCCATGGAAAATTTGCTTTATTTAAAGAAAATTCATTTTCTCAATGGTTATTTAGTCAGTGTCAGATTTGTTTATTTCAGTGTCAGTTTATGATCAATGTTGGCAACATTTTCTTTACTCAAAATAAATAGAATATGTGTTGTTTTCTCTGGCAGAATCAAAATTTATCCAAGAATTAGAGAAAGACAATAGCTATTTATGGAGTAACAATAGCTATTTATGGAGTAACAATGATAGTAATAGTCCACATAAGTTAACATAGATCCAACTTCTCAGTGCTTTTAACATTAAAAGTTTTCTTGATTCTTCCCTGTAATTTAGAATGTTGTTAATGATATTTGAAGGGTTTAAAATCATGTCATAAAATATTTTACAATTGGTATAATCTTTAATCTTTTTCTTCTGAAAGATTATTCCATTGAGGCTTGTCACTAAATTAAAACTTTCTGTTACATTTTAATTCTTGTGTCCTTCAGATAATTATTCAGACCCCCCTCCCCAAATTTAAAGCTAATGGTCATATATGTTTTGTTGTTATTTTTGCTTATGTTGTTTTGGAAATACAATAGATCTTTATTAACTCTTATGTTCAAGTTGAACTTTTCAAATGTTTCCCAAGTTCCAACAATAATTCCTACCATTTGTTTGTTTGTTTATTTGTTTATTTATTTAGAGAGAAGGAGGTGGGAAGAGGAGAGAGAGAGAATCCCAAGCAGGCTCTTATATTATAATTGAAGTTGGCTTGTATGGATATACTATTTATTATTTTTTTAAGATTACATTTATTTATTTGACAGAGAGAAACACAGTGAGAGAGATAACATAAACAGGGGGAGTGGGAGAGGAAGAGGGAGAAGCAGGCTTCCTGCTGAACAGGGAGCCTGATGCTTGGCTTGATCCCAAGGCTCTGGGATTATGACCTGAGCCCAAGGCAGATGATTAACAACTGAGACGCCCAGGCACCCCAGGTTAACTCATTTGTAAGTCTATTTCAATTACTGATTTTTATTTTTTTAAAGGTTTTATTTATTTATTTGACAGAGATTACAAGTAGGCAGAGAGGCAGGCAGAGAGAGAGGAAGGGAAGAGACTTGCGGCCAAGCAGAGAGCCGGACGCAGGGCTCGATCCCAGGACCCTGGGATCATGACCTGAGCAGAAGGCAGAGGATTTAACCCACTGAGCCACCCAGGCGCCCCCAATTACTGATTTAAAAAAATATATGCAATTACCAAAGATTTGAATTGTTAAGAAAAATCGAGTCCAACTTTAGTAAGAGAGCTTTGCTTTCACGGTCCAAAGACAATATTCTCTGTTCATTAGCTTAAATTTCATGCTCATTATGTTTCTGTCAAGATTTTTACCTTAGATTGCTCAAACTTAAAATACTAATCATTATGCGATAGTTAAAGATTTAACAAACACATTGTACAAAGAAGTTGAAAATCTAGAAAAAAAGTGCTCATTTCTAAAAGGCTGATTGACCTAATGACAATTGCTATATTATTACTATATATCTTTGTAAATTGATATACATCTCAGAACTACTGAAACATGTTATTAATCATTAGTTAAAGCAAAAAAACCTTGAAGAGTTACCACTAGACTGCTTCAAGGACTCATGTTTTCTGCAGTTGAAATGAGTAGTTCTGCTAGACATTTTCCTGAAGTGAATTCTAGATTAGAATCTATGCCTATAAGTTTTATTTAATGCCAAAGGAAATTCTTATCCTCCATATTCTATATATTGATAAGACCATATGAAGCATTTTAAAGCTGTCAATAACCAGAATTTTCAAAGTAGGTTAAATTTATTTTGAAACATGAAATATTTAATGTACATGTAGGTAGCTATAATTACATGGGAAAATTAAGAAGCTAATGACATATACGAGATGCAAAAACATAATTCGGCCAAATTATGTTATGTTTATTATTACTACAATATAATATATTCACCCAAACCTAATGCTCAACATTATGCAGCAATTTCAAGTTCACAATTTCTTTTCTTATTTTTTTTAAGATTTTATTTATTTACTTGACAGAGATATAGAAAGAGAACAAGAGGCAGAGCAGCAGGCAGAGGGAGAGGGAGAAGCCGGCTCTCCACTGAGCAGGGAGGCCCACACAGGGCTCAATTCCAGGATCCTGGGATAATGACCTGAACTGAAGGCAGATGCTTAACCACTGAGCTACCCCAGCACCCCTCAAGCTTGTAATTTCTGAATGAAACAGTGTTCTAGTTGGAAGTTTTGTGAAGTGGACACTTGATCAACGTTTATCCATGTTCAGTCCAACTGTGTGATGAGATGGGCCATTCCTCATTGTTATGATACTAAGGAACAAAATCACGAGGTCTTTTTGTTTGTTTGCTTGTTTGTTTTTAATAAATGGAGTTTTTATGAGACTGATGTGCTGCCTACTGAGCTAAGAAGGCACTTAAATGGAATTTTTAAATCTTGGGAAATTTTTTTCTTTTTAAAAGAATACTTCTAGGGAGAAGGCAGTATAAAAATATGTGACATCAGATAATGATTAATATATTCAAACAACCATTTCCTTAGACATTGATATTTTATTCTAGTATGATCTATTATATCCATAAAACATCAATCAACATAAATGCTTTAATATACACATATCTATGTGTAAATATGTGTGTGTACACATACATTTGTACATATATACATACATATCTTAAGTGCACATATCAGATTGCCAGTTAATTTGGTGCCAGGGATATATTTATACTTACATAGGCTTCTATGTTATTCTAAATTTAATGATGTTTCTGCTGAATGTCTGGGTACATAATCCATGCATGATATTTAAATTTCTAGGATGGTTTTCTATTTGTCTGACACTCAAAATATAAGCAACAAATATGAATTCCTCACTAGATCTGTACTTTTCAGGGGTGTTACTAAGGTAGATGTAGTACTCTGGCTCCAATAGTATGAAACTGGTATTGGATTTCAGTGTGTGGCTTTAAAACCCCAGGCATGGTGCAATTTTCTGAATTATTCACACATAATCACTTCAGGGGATTACATTTAAGCGTGATGGGAAAGTACCTTAAAGCAGGCAGCTATAAAGAGTCTGTTCTGTAGTCGATATTCAGAATACATTAAGGATGATGATAACATAATGTTCATGACCTCAATGTGTTAAATTTACCTAATTCAGACATGATGGTAGAGATAATGATGATTTCAGATATCTTAAATAAGCATTTAATCACCCTTTTCTCCACTTATTTGTTATTAGATAAATATACATTTAAAGAAGGAAAAGAAGGCTAATTCACTAAGTGGTATTGATTTTGCATAATACATAGTTACAAATGCCTATCAAAAGTATGGCTTTCAGAAATAATGAAATAAGTAAATTGTGTCTCTTAAATTACTAACAGAAAAATACTGTTATTACCACTGCTAATAATCATGCTTTTTCATGAAGGTATATAGTATTTTCAGAATATAAGTTAAGAGAAATATGAGCAAAATTATATCTCAATCTAAAATTCATAATTAACTTATTTGAATATTAGAAATGATCTAGTGCAAGGTAGAATTTCATAACTTACTTACTTAATTTATATATTTAGAGGGGAGGAAGGGGGCAGAAGGAGAGGAAGTCAGAGTATCCCAAGCAAGCACCATGCCCAGCACAGAGCACAGATCTCATAACCCTAAGATCATGACCTGAGTGGAAATGGAGAATTGGAAGCTTAACCAACTAAACCAGCCAGGAGCCCCACAGAATTCCATTAAGTTTAAAAAATGTAAAGCAAGGTTTGGATATCCAGGTATAGTACACAAAGGAACAAATACATTCCAGTGATCATTAAAATTAGGTTAACATTTTAACATTTGTATAATTTATAACATTTGCCTTTATAAAATTGTTCTCACTTGCAAATCTTGTTTTCTCAGTCCATAAGGTATCCAACTTTTTTTTTTTTTCCAAGATCTTATTTATTTATTTGACAGAGAGAGAGAAAGAGAGAGATCACAAGGAGGCAGAGAGGCAGGCAGAGAGAGAGAGGGGGAAACAGGCTTCCTGGTGAGTAGAAAGCCAGATGCGGGCTTGATCCCAGGACCCAGAGATCATGACCTGAGAGCTGCTGGTAGAGGCTTAACCCACTGAGCCACCAAGGCACCTCATGCTTTTATTACCCAAACATATAGCTGGATACAACTATTTTGATAACTGAGATATGTGAAAAAGCCTAGATGCTGGAAAGGCAGGAATGACACTTTAAAAGGACTAATATGCAATTCACTGGGCACGATCATGACTGATAGAAAATTAATCTTACAGGGCTAGAACCTATAAGAATCCATCCATAAACTATGGTAAATTTCATTTGCTATAGATGCCTACTAGAAGGCTTAAAGTAGCATGATGACAGGACATTCAATGTAAAAAATGTCACCAGGAACTCTGGTGATAAATTGTTAAAAAGTGAAATTGGAAGTTGATAATTGGCCAGATTTGAGACATATTTTAAACATAGGGAAAAAATCTTCTGATGCACTGTTCAGAGAGGGGTAATGAGTAAAGCAGGGTGGAAATGAATTAGGCTGGAGTAGAAACAGGCTGTAGTCAGGTGGAAACAGAAAAGCAAAGTTCAGTTTAATTTACCAGGAAGATGTCCAACAAGATTTCATAGCAGTGGATATACGAGTTCGAAGTTTAGAGCATATGTCCCAAGTCAGGAAATACATTTCAGAGTTGTCAGCATGAAAATGGCACTTAACGCAAAAAAAGAAAATGGGTCAGAGCTGTCTACCAGTGAATACTCAGATTGTATTAAAAAACCCAATATTAACTCTCTATTTTGAAAATTGTTCTCCAGTTTTTTTTTCTGTTCAATCTCATGTGGCCTTTGGTGAGAACTGGAGGAGGTTAGAAGAAAACAGTTTTATTTAAACAAATACTTTTGTATATCTTTTACTTTACTGTTTAATTGATACAATTATAGCTAAAAATAAATACAAATCAATTTAATAAAACATTGTTCCTTATTGATTTTAGCAAATATTATTCACCACAGAAAAGAAAGCTGTTCTAGAGAAAATGAATAATGTTATGAGAAGTATGATTTACAACTAAGTTAGGTAATTATTTAATCATTGATCTGATTATATGAGCTTGGCATAATGTTTTTAATAAATAGTCAAGAAATGAAACCAAGATTCAAGATTTTAGAAATTAAATCAAATCAATTAGTCAAAAAATATATACACATATATTTAAAGGATGTTTTTTCTTCACGTTTACTTAACAGCTCCTTTTCTCATAAGCTATTTATTTTTCACAGAAAACATTATATTTGAGAGAATTTATTTTATAGTCTATGAACACAAAATTCATTGGGTTTCTAGTTGGCTTTAGGTTGAAAGGCATTTTTAAAGTTAAGGGAAAAAGAGTAAAGCATAAGGAGGTAATTTCATTTTAGGGTGAAAAAAATTTTCCCAGGATTTCCAGGATGAAACCACTTTTAAAGGAAAAACACCCATGATACTTACCAAGTTGTATTTCTTCATGCCATACAGCCTCAGATCTTTAAAAGAAGACTAAGTTTTACTTTCAAAAAAATCTCACATTTATAAGTTGTTCACAAAATATTTGTTGATTTGATAAAGACTGATGCTTGGTAGTAATGTTATACTAATTTGAATGACTGACTACACAAGTATATTTTTTGAAAGTATTCTTTTATTTAAAATTTATTTAGCATGCTTTTACAATGATTTTAATAGAAAAACGATTTTATAATAGTTTCATCTGAGAAAGAAAATACACATAAAAGGTGTCTCTAATAAATGACTAGAGAACTTATGAAGAGTTAAGGCACTCCAGTTATTATTATAATCCTAAGTTTAGATTGGTGGTAAGTATTAATTTTAAAAATATTAAAACTTAAAGTAACTGAAATAGTATAAGGAAAGTATGTAGAAGAGTACCTAGCACCCAGAATAGCTAATGCAATGAACTCTTTAAACTTAACAAGAAAACAAATGGAACAAATAGAATATGGACCAAAAAAATCTGAAGAGAGAACCCAGCAAAGATATACAAATGACAAATAAGCACATGAAAAAATATTCGGCATCATATGTCATTAGAGGATTCAAAATCAAAACAGCAATGAGATATTACTACACACATATGAGAATGGCCACAATCCCAAACACAAAAAACACCAAATACTGGCAAGGACAAGAAGCCACAAGAACTCTCATTCATTGCTGGTGGAAATAAAAAATGGTATAGCCACGTTGGAAGAGAGTCTGGCAATTTCTTACAAAGCTAAATGTACTCTTACTATACAATTCAGAAGTCTGCTCCTTGGCATTTATCCAAATGAGTAGAAAACTCACTTCTACACAAAAACCTGAATATCACGAGTGTTTGTACATCCATACATTGGTATATTATGTAGCACTAAAAAGAAACAAACTACCAAGCCATGAAAGGACATGGAGAAGTCTTAAATACATATTGCTAAGGAAAAGAAGCCAAATGAAAAATGATACATACTATGTTATTCCAACTTTATGACATTCTGGAAAAGGTAAAACTATGAAGACAGTAAAAGGTAAATAGTTACCCACTGAGGGTTCAAGGGGAGAGAGGGATGGAAGAAGATGTGGATCATAGGGGTATTTTAAGGTAGTAAAACTATTCTGTATGACACTGTAATGGTGGATATATATCATCACACTTTCTTCAAAACCCATGGTGTGTACAGCACAAAGAGTAAATCCTAATGCAAACTATAAACTTTACTTAATAATGATTCAGTATTGGCTCATCATTGTAACAAAAGTACCACATTAATGCAAGATTTTAATGGTAGAGGAACTGGGGTAACAGGAAAGGGCTATATGGGAATTCTCCCTACTTCTGGCTTAATTTTTCTCTGAAACCAAAAGGTCCCTAAAAACAAGTCTATCAATTAAAAAAAAAAAACAAATAACAAAAAGAAGAAAGGAAATATTAATTCTATGTCTTTTACCTGAACTACTCTGGGGAAGTTACATAATGTAGTAAAGTAATTCCAATCTCATGAATATTAAATGAGATAATACGCTTAAAATGCTAAATATATACCTGGCATCTAATAACCATCAATAAAAGATTGATGATTAGGCTCCTGTGAGAATTGTTATCTGAAAAACCACATCAGATTTTAAATTTTAGGATATAATGATTTAAATAATTTGAGAAAAATCAGAAAGAGTAAGATATGAATTGGGCATTTCCAAACAAGCCACGGAAGCAAATGACTGGAATTAATAAGGCAAAAAAACCAAAACTGTTAAAAAATGGAATAAATTTCTTACAGCAAGTTAATGGATCCTATTAAATAAAGAAACAATGAACTATCTCTCGATGATCAAGAGCATACTACTGTTTTTCCTTTATTTGTTTTTGTCATCTATAGAAGGAATTATAGTCAAACTGTAAACAATGGGCAAAAAACATTAAAAAAATCATACTCAAATAATGATGCACAGGTAAGGGAGTAAGGCAATACATGAAAATAATCTAATATTTATTAGAGAGCTCATGTCTACAAATCAGAAGTACAGAAGCAAAGGTACTTTCAGAACAATAATCAAGGAGAGAAAGCATGGAGAACAGCCCACATCCAAGAGAATGAAGGCAAATATTATTGCAATTTTCCAAAATGGGAAATAAGGGGATTTTAAAACTAAATACCAATTAGCCAATAAACTTGACATGTGTCTTTGGCACAATTCTAAAACAGATTACACAGCAGATGGTTTGTGAGCATTTCACAATTATAGTGTCGATCACTAGGCACCAACAGGAATTCACATTGTGCAAATCATACCAAAATAATTTCCTTTCCATTACATAGTATCACTGAGACCATTGAACATAGAAATCATAACATCTTGAATTCAGCAAAGAATTTTACAAGATTTATATCAGAATTTTATGTGTGATTTTTAGAAAGGTCACTGGCATGGAAAACACTGTCACAGGAAAATTCTGTCACTGAATGACTCCAGCTAATTCTCATTATAAATTTGTCACAATGTTTCTGATTAAGTGTTGTTTATCAGAAACACCTGTGGAACATTTTCTAAAAACAGGTTCTTAGATGCAGGGCCTACCCCACATATCCTGATACAGTAAGTCTGGTTATACCTAGCCTGTTTCATATAGTAACTTGTAAAATCATAGAATACAATTAATTTTTCAATTTAATTTAAGGAAATTAATACTATTTATAATTATCCTTTCAGGTTTGGGTCTGCACTATTTAGTTACATTAATGACTTTATTCCACCTTTAACTATTCCATAACTATTCCATTGCTAATTTAAATGATCACAGTGACATTATTTTCAGTTTTAACATTAAACTTTATTTCCTAACTATATATATATATATAAAGATTTTATTTGTTTGACAGAGAGAGAGAGAGAGAGACAGCGGGAGAGGGAACACAGGCAGGGGGAGGGAGAGGGAGAAGCAAACTCCCTCTGAGCAAGGAGCTTGATGCAGGGCTGGATTCTAAGACCCTGAGATCATGTCTTGGGCCAAAGGCAGAAGCTTAATAGACTAAGTAACCCAGGCTCCCCTAACATTAAATATATTTTTGACATAGCATGCAGAGTAACCCTTTAAAAGATAAATAAATCATATTATGAGTCCTCTCTCAAACCTTCAAGGACTTCACTTCCCAAAAAGATGAAGTTCTAGAACATAGGTGAGGTTCGGTGGGATGAAGTCTAGAGCCGATGACCAAGAAAGAATTCTTGAGACATCTTTGGTGCAAAATGGTGGTTTATTAAAGCACAGGGACAGGACCCATAGGCACAAGAGCTGCTGTCCCGGGGATATGAGGAGTGGTCTATTATATACTTGTAAGTTGGGGAGGGGATTAGGGATGGCATAAGTCTCTAAGGAATTTTGGAAGCAAGGTTTATAGGACCTTGAGGGGCTAGCTATTGTGTGGGGAAAAGGTTATTCATTACCAGTAATAAAACCTTCTCATGAGACCCTTAGATGTATATCAGTGGGCCATATGCTTGGGAATGATTCTTGACACTATGTTGGAGGTTTAGAGATAAAGTTTCCTAAAGGAATTGTTAAAGTAGACTTATAGGATCCTGGCTAGGATTGTCCTTTGCCCTTAGCAAAGCCACAAGGTTTGGGTAGTTGAGTCCCTAGAAAAGAGTCACTCTGCCTGTCTCAAGGGATTGTCAGTAGGTAAGGAAATTTAATAATTTTTCTTCTGCCTCTGTTTCCCACATCAATATGAAGTAAAAACTTTCTCCATGTATTTCAGTATTACTGAGTTCTCTGTTACTCTCAGTACTTGCTTCCTAATGACTTCTTTTTCATTCACTCCACTTTGGACAGAATGGTCTTTTAAAAATTATTATTATTAATATTTTTCAAATAAGCCAGGAACACCTGCCACCACCTTGGTGTCTTTGTCTTTGCAGTCTCTCTACGCCAGACATTTGCAAGGATCATGGCTTCCCTTATTTACTTCCTTTATTATCTATCTCCCACACAATTTTTTGTCTATTTTGTTCAATGTTGTATCCACAGGTATTTAATTGTGTCCATTTATTAGGTTGAATGTATATTAATGAATGGAATATAGGGGCGCCTGAGTGGCTCAAGTATGTTAAGTCTCTGCCTTCACCTCAGGTCATGATCTCAGGGTCCTGGGATCGAGCTCTGCATCCGGCTCTCTGCTCAGTGGGGAGCCTGCTCCTCCCCAGCCCACGCCTGCCTCTCTGCCTACTTGTGATCTCTGTCTGTCAAATAAATAAATAAAATCTTTAAAAAAAATGAATGGATACATAAAATAGTTTCTGGTCCTATGCACTTTGCAGTGTAACTACAGGTCTACCTCATTTTATTGCACGTCACTGTATCACTGTATTGCCCTTCACATACACTTTGTTCTTTGCAAAGTGAACTTTTGTGGCAACCCAGCTTTGAGCAAGTCATTTGGTGCCATTTTTCAGCAGCAATTGTTCACTTGATGTCTCTGTATCATTTTAACAATCTCAAAATATTCCAAACTTTTTCATTACCATTATATTTGTTCTGATGATCTGTAATCAATGATCTTTGACGTTATTCTTCTGTTTTGGGATGTCACAAATATAAGCACCCATATAAGACAGTGAACTTAATAAATGTTGTGTGTGTTCTGATTGTTCCACCAACCAGCCGTTTTCTCATCTCTCTCCCTCTGCCCAGACCTCCCTATTCCTGGAGACACAGCAAAACTGAAATTAGGCCAATTACCCACAATGGCCTCTAGATGTTCAAGTGAAAAGGTAGTACGTCTCTCACTTTAAAAAGCTAGAAATGATTAAGTTTAGTGAGGACGGCCTGTTGAAAGCTGAGACAGGCTGAGAGGTAGGCCTCATGTACCAAACAGTTTGCCAAGTTGTGAATGCAAAAGAAAAGTTTTTGAAGGAAATTAAAAGCACTCCTTCAGTGAACACACAAATAATAAGAAAGCCAAACAGTCTTACTGCTGATACAGAGAAAGTTTTAGGGGCCTGGAGAGATCAAATCAGCCACAACATTCCATTGACTGGAAGCCTAATCCAGAGCAAAGGCCTAATTCCCCCCAATTCTATAAAGGCTGAGAAAGTTTAGAAACCTACAGGAAAAAAAAAAAAAAGTTTAAAGCTAGACCATTATTGATCCATGAGGTTTAAGAAAATAGCTGTATCCATAATGTAAAAGTGAAGTGAATCAGCAAGTGGAGATGTTGAAGCTGCAACAAGTTATCCAGAATATCTAGCTAAGATAATTAATGAAAATGGCTACACTAAATAAAGGATTTTCAAAGTAAGTGGAACAACCTTCAATGGGAAGAAGACGCCAGCTAAGACTTTCATAGCTAGAGAGAAGTCCCTGCCTGGCTTGAAAGCTTCAAAGGACAGTCTAACTCTCTTGTTAGGGGCTAATGTGGCTGGTGACTTTCAGTTCAAGCTAATGCTCATTGGCCATTCTGAAAGTTGGGGGGCCCTTAAGAATTACGCTAAATCTACTGTAGGTAGAGGAGATTTAGTAGAGTAGATGCTCTATAAATGGAATAACAAAGCCTGGACGACAGCACATCTCTTTACAACATGGTTTACTGAATATTTTAGCCCTCTGTTGAGACCTACTGTTCAGAAAAAAAACAAATCTAAAACTAACATTCCTTTCAAAATATTATTATTCTTTGCCAGTGTCCCTGTTACCCAAAAGCTCTGATGGAGATGTGCAATGGGATGAATGTTGTTTTCATGGCCGTTAATACAATATCCATTCTGTAGTCCTTGGATCAAGCAGTAATTTTGACTTCTTCAAAGTAAAGTGAAAACACTCTGGAAAGGATTCACCATCCTAGATGCCATTAAGAGCATTTGTGTTTCATGAAGAGGTCGCAATACCAACATTGACAGGAATTGGAAGAATTTTATTTCAACCCTCATGGATGACTTTGAGGGCTTCACTACTTCAGTGGAGGAAGTAACTGCAGATGTGGTGGAAAAAAGAGAACTAGAGTAAAGAGTGAAGTCAGAAGATGGGACTGAATTACCCCAATCTCATGATAAAACTGGAATGGATGAGGAGTTTTTTCTTCTGGATGAGCAAACAAAGTGGTTTTTTGAGATGGAATCTACTCCTGGTGAAGATGCTGCAGAGACTGTTGAAGTGACAATAAAGGATGTAGAGTATTATAGAACCTTAGTTAACAAAACAACAACAGAATTTGAGAGAACAGACTCCAATTTTGAAAGAAGTTCTACTATAGATAAAATGTTCTCAGCATTCCATGCTATAGAGAAATTGTTTGTGAAAGCAAGAGTCAACCAATGCATCAAACTTCATTATAGTCCTATTTTTAAAAAGTGCCACAGCCTCCCACCCTTCAGCACCCACCACCCTGATCAGTCAGCAGCCATCAACATAGAGGCAAGACCCTCCAACTACAAAAGGATTATGGTTCACTAAAAGTTCAGATGACAGCTAGCATTTTAAATAATAATGTCTCTTTAAATTAAGGTGCACATATTGGTTTTTTTACATAAAGCTGTTGCAAACTTAATATACTACAATGTACTGTAAATATAAATTTATGTGTACTGGGAAACCAAAAAAATTATTGGATTTACTTAACTGTGATATTTGCTTTATTGTCATGGTTGGAATGAAACATGCAATATCTCTAAGGTATGTCTGTAGATGAAAATCAAAATTATTTTCTTCATATATTAATCAAATCTACTTTCCTAAAGTAACTTACAAAATAGACTTTTTACTTCATACCACCCAAATGCCATCTATGTATACTGTTTTAAGTTTATTATCTTTTTTTATTAAACATATAATGTATTTTTATCCCCAGGGGTACAGGTCTGTGAATCGCCAGGTTTACACATTTCACAGCACTCATCATAGCACATAGCCTCCCCAATGTCCATATCCCCACCACCCTCTCCCATCCCCCCTCCCCCCAGCAACCCTCAGTCTGTTTTGTGAGATTGAGTCTTTTATGGTTTGTCTCCCTCCCAATCCTACCTTCTTTCATTTTTTCTTTTCCTACCCCCCAACCCCCTCACATGGCATCTCCGCTTCTTCATATCAGGGAGATCATATGATAGTTGTCTTTCTCTGATTGACTTATTTCGCTAAGCATAATACCCTCTAGTTCCATCCATGTTGTCACAAATGGCAAGGTTTCATTTCTTTTGATGGCTGCATAGTATTCCATTGTGTATATATACCACTTCTTCTTTATCCATTCATCTGTTGATGGACATCTAGGCTCTTTCCATAGTTTGGCTATTGTGGACATTGCTGCTATAAACATTCGGGTGCATGTGCCCTTTCGGAGCACCACTTTTGTATCTTTAGGATATATACCCAGTAGTGAAATCGCTGGGTCATAGTGTAGCTCTATTTTCAGTTTTTTGAGGAACCTCCACATGGTTTTCCAGAGTGGTTGCACCAGCTTGCATTCCCACCAACAGTGTAGGAGGGTTTCCCTCTCTCCACATCCTCGTCAGCATCTGTCATTTCTTGACTTCTTAATTTAAGCCATTCTGACTGGTGTGAGGTAGTATCTCATTGTGGTTTTGATTTGCATTTCCCTGATGCCGACTGATGTGGAGCATTTTTTCATGTGTCTGTTGTCCATTTGGATGTCTTCTTCGCAGAAATGTCTGTTCATGTCCTCTGCCCATTTCTTGATTGGATTATTTGATCTTTGGGTGTTGAGTTTGCTAAGCTCTTTATAGATTTTGGATACTAGCCCTTTATCTGATATGTCATTTGCAAATATCTTCTCCCATTCTGTCAGTTGTCTTTTGGATTGCAATGTTTCCTTTGCTGTGCAAAAGCTTTTGATCTTGATGAAGTTCCAATAGTTCATTTTTGCCCTTGCTTCCCTTGCCTTTGGCGATGTTCCTAGGAAGATGTTGCTGTTGCTGAGGTCGAAGAGGTTGCTGCCTGTGTTCTCCTCAAGATTTTGATGGATTCCATTCTCACATTGAGGTCCTTCATCCATTTTGAGTCTATTTTTGTGTGTGGTGTAAGGAAATGGTACAATTTCAATTTTCTGAATGTGGCCATCCAATTTTCCCAACACCATTTATTGAAAAGGCTGTCTTTTTTCCATTGGACATTCTTTCCTGCTTTGTCAAAGATTGGTTGACCATATAGTTGAGGGTCTATTTCTGGGCTCTCTATTCTGTTCCATTGATCTATGTGTCTGTTTTTGTGCCAGTACCATGCTGTCTTGATGATGACAGCTTTGTAATAGAGCTTGAAGTCTGGAATTGTGATGCCACCAACTTTGGCTTTCTTTTTCAATATTCCTTTGGCTATTCGAGGTCTTTCCTGGTTCCATATAAATTTTAGGATTGTTTGTTCTATTTCTTTAGAAAAAAATGGATGGGATTTTGATAGGGATTGCATTAAATGTGTAGATTGCTTTAGGTAGAATAGACATTTTCACAATATTTATTCTTCCAATCCAGGAGCATGGAACATTTTTCCATTTCTTTGTGTCTTCCTCAATTTCTTTCATGAGTACTTTATAGTTTTCTGAGTATAGATTCTTAGCCTCTTTGGTTAGGTTTATTCCTAGGTATCTTATGGTTTTGGGTGCATTTGTAAATGGGACTGACTCCTTAATTTCCCTTTCTTCTGTCTTGTTGTTAGTGTAAAGAAATGCAACTGATTTCTGTGCATTGACTTTATATCCTGATACTTTACTGAATTCCTATACAAGTTCTAGCAGTTTTGGAGTGGAGCCTTTGGGTTTTCCACATATAGTATCATATCATCTGCAAAGAGTGATCGTTTGACTTCTTCTTTGCCTATTTGGATGCCTTTAATTTCTTTTTGTTGTCTGATTGCTGAGACTAGGACTTTTAGTACTTTGTTGAACAGCAGTGGTGATAATGGACATCCTTGCCATGTTCCTGACCTTAGCGGAAAAGCTTTCAGTTTTTCTTCATTGAGAATGATATTTGTAGTGGGTTTTTCATAGATGGCTTTGATAATATTGAGGTATGTGCCCTCTATCCCTACACTTTGAAGAGTTTTAATCAGGAAGGGATGCTATACTTTGTCAAATGCTTTTTCAGCATCTATTGAGAGTATCATATGGTTCTTATTCTTTCTTTTATTGATGTATTGTATCACATTGATTGATTTGCAGATGTTGAACCAACCTTGCAGCCCTGGAATAAATCCCACTTAGTGGTGAATAATCATTTTAATGTACTGTTGAATCCTATTGGCCAGTATTTAGTGAGAATTTAGCATCTGTGTTCATCAAGGATATTGGTCTGTAATTCTCTTTTTTGATGGGATCCTTGTCTGGTTTGGGGACCGAGGTGATGCTGGCCTCATAAAATGAGTTTGGAAGTTTTCCTTCCATTTCTATTTTTTTGGAACAGTTTCAGGAGAATAGGAATTAATTCTTCTTTAAATGTTTGGTAGAATTCCCCTGGGAAGCTGTCTGGCCTGGACTTTTGTTTAGTTTGGAGACTTTTGATGATTGTTTCAATCTCCTTACTGGTTATGGGTCTGTTCAGGTTTCCTATTTCTTCCTGGTTCAGTTGTGGTAGTTTATATGTCTCTATAAATGTATCCATTTCTTCCAGATTGTCGAATTTGTTGGCGTAGAGTTGCTCATAATATGTTCTTATAATTGTTTGTATTTCTTTGGTGTTGGCTGTGATCTCTCCTCTTTCATTCATGGTTTTATTTATTTGGGTCCTTTCTCTTTTCTTTTTGATAAGTCTGGCCAGGGGTTTGTCAATCTTATTATTTTTTTCAAAGAACCAGCTCCTAGTTTCATTGATTTGTTCTATTATTTTTTTAGTTTCTATTTCATTGATTTCTGCTCTGATCTTTATGATTTCTCTTCTCCTGCTGGGTTTAGGCTTTCTTTGTTGTTCTTTCTCCAACTCCTTTAAGTGTAGTATTAGGTTGTGTATTTGAGACCTTTCTTGTTTCTTGATAAAGGCTTGTATCACAATATATTTTCCTCTCAGGAGTGCCTTTGTTGTGTCCTGCAGACTTTGAACCATTGTGTTTTCATTATCATTTGTTTCTATGAATTTTTTCAATTCTGCTTTAATTTCTTGGTTGACCCATTCATTTTTAGAAGGATGCTGTTTAGTCTCCATGTATTTGGGTTCTTTCCAAATTTCCTCTTATGATTGAGTTCTAGATTCAGAGCATTGTGGTCTGAAAATATGCAGGGAATGATCCCAATCTTTTGATACTGGTTGAGACCTGACTTATGTCCCAGGATATGATCTATTCTAGAGAATGTTCCATGTGCCCTAGAGAAGAATGTATTCTGTTGCTTCAGGATGGAATGTTCTGAATATATCGGTGATGTCCATCTGGTCCTTGTTAATCTTTTGCTTAGATGATCTGTCCATTTCAGTGAGAGGAGTGTTAAAGTCCCCTACTATTATTGTATTATTGTTGATGTGTTTCTTTGATTTTGTTATTAATTGGTTTATATAGTTGGCTGTCCCACGTTAGGCACATAGATATTTAAAATTGTTAGATCTTCTTGTTGGACAGATCCTTTGAGTATGATATAGTGTCCTTCCTCATCTCTTATTATAGTCTTTGGCTTAAAATCTAATTGATCTGATATAAGGATTGTCACCCCAGCTTTCTTCTGATGTTCATTAGCATGGTACATTGTTTTCCACCCCCTCACTTTAAATCTGGAGGTGTCTTTGGGTCTAAAATGTGTTTCTTGTAGACAGCATATTGATGGATTTTGTGTTTTTTATCCATTCTGATACCCTGTGTCTTTTGACAGGGGCATTTAGCCCATGAACATTCAGGGTAACTATTGAGAGATATGAATTTAGTGCCATTGTATTGCCTGTAAAATCACTGTTACTGTATATTGTCTCTGTTTCTTTCTGATCTACTACTTTTAGGGTCTCTCTTTGCTTAGAGGACCCCTTTCAATATTTCCTGTAGAGCTGGTTTGTGTTTGCAAATTCTTTCAGTTTTTGTTTGTCCTGGAAGCTTTTTATCTCTCCTTCTATTTTCAATGCTAGCCTAGCTGGATATAGTATTATTGGCTGCATGTTTTTCTCGTTTAGTGCTCTGAATATATCATGCCAGTTTTTTCTGGCCTGCCAGGTCTCTGTGGATAGTTCCTCTGCCAATCTAATGTTTTTACTCTTGTATGTTGCAGACTTCTTTTCCCGGGCTGCTTTCAGGATTTTCTCTTTGTCACTAAGACTTGTAAATTTTACTATCAGGTGACGAGGTGTGGACCTATTTTTATTGATTTTGAGGGGTGTTCTTAGCATCTCCTGGATTTTGATGTTTGTTCCCTTTGCCATATTAGGGGAATTCTCTACAATAATTCTCTCCAATATACCTTCTGCTCCCCTCTCTCTCTTCTTCTTCTTCTGGAATCCCAATTATTCTAATGTTGTTTCGTCTTATGGTGTCACTTATCTGTCGAATTCTCTCCTCGTGGTCCAGTATTTGTTTGTCTCTCTTTTGCTCAGCTTCTTTATTCTCTGTCATTTGGTCTTCTATGTCACTAATTCTTTCTTCTGTCTCATTTATCCTAGCAGTAAGAGCCTCCATTTTTTATTGTACCTCGTTAATAGCTTTTTTTAAATTTCAATTTGGTTAGATTTTAGTTCTTTTATTTCTCCAGAAAGGGCTTTTTATCTCTCCTGAGAGGGTTTCTTTAATATCTTCTATGTCTTTTTGAGCCTGGCTAGAACCTTGAGAATCATCATTCTGAACTCTAGATCTGTCATATTAGCAATGTCTAATTGATTAGGTCCCCAGCCTTCAGTATGGCTCTTGTTCTTTTTTCTGTGGTGAGTTTTTCCGCCTTGTCATTTTGTCCAAATAAGATTAGCTTTCTCCTCCTCTGGAATTCCGCTGTTCTCCTTGGTGAGTGGAGTTGGTCTTAGCTGGGTTTCTTGCTGATCTTCTGGGGGAGGGGCGTGTTGTAGTGATTCTCAACTGTCTTTGCCATAGGTGGAATTGCACCGCCCTTACCAGGGGCTGGGCTAAGTAATCCGCTGGGGTTTGCTTTCAGGAGCTTTTGTTCTCTGAGCACTTTCCGTATAGTTCCGGAGGATGGGAATGAAGATGGCAGCCTCCCAGTCTCCAGCCCGGAGAAGCCAAGAGCTCAGGGTCCTGTTCCTCAGTGTGCCCTCAGAGAAAAGCACCCAACCTCTGCTGTCTCCCTGGCCTTTGGTCACGCTTGTAGGAAAGCGCTCAGTTGGTCGCACTTGGAGAAAAGCGCCCAGTCACTTCTGTCTCCCTGGCCTCCTGCCGCTCTCTGAGCTCACCCAGCCTGCAACCAGTTCAAGGGAACCCCTGAGCTGAGAGCTCACTCCTTGGCTTTTTTACTGTAGCCAGCTTCCCCATTCTAATACCTGCAAGCTCTGTGATACTCAGATACCCCCGGTCCTTCTGTGACCCTGCGGGAGGTGGGGTTATGCTGACCTGGTGTCAGCTTCCCCCGGTTTAGCCTCTGGAGCGATGTCCCTCCATGGAACATTTAAAAGTCCTGATTTTGTGTTCCGTTCCCCGTTTGCCGGGCTCTGGCCCCTCCCTCCACGGTCTATCTTCCCATCACTTTGGATTCACTTCTCCACAGCTCCTACCTTTCAGAAAGTGATCGATTTTCTGGTTCTAGAATTGTTGCTCTCCTTCTTTTCGATTTTCCATTGGATTTGTAGGTGTTCACAATGGTTAGATAAGGTATCTAGCTGATCTCCTGCTTCCTGATGTCATCTCAGCCTGCTACTCCTCCACCATCTTGACTCCTGCCCCCCAAGTTTATTATCTTAAATTTTTTCTGAGCTTACTCAAATCTGAAGATTCATTTCAATTTCACATTTTTTTGAAGTCTTTCTCATAGGTAATTTTTTTTCATTATTATCAAAATCTCTAGCTACTCTAGTAATAGTTTTTATATCTTATAAATGTCACCTCAGTAAGACATTTCTATTTTCAATTTATGATCTCTCTTTTGAATCAAACATTATTTATGCTATGATGATGGTATTTATATAAATAACATTATATTTTCATATTAACCCTTATAACAGAAAAATTTGCATTTCTTCTTTCATTATGATTTTCCACCCACAAAATGACATAATACCTGAAATATATGGGGAACTAAATATTAATTCTTGCTTTCACTATCATAAGTTCATATCAGTAAATTTAGTTTGTATTAGTGTTTTCCTTCTTAGAATATGGTTTTATGTGTGCATGTGTGGACATAAAGTAAATCATATGATTTATATATTATTTTTGGTCTTTTGTGATTTCTTATACATTTTTATTTCTGTTTTAAGGCTTTAGCTATGAAACATTCAAATAAAATCTCCTCAGCATTTAGAATCACTTGTAACACAACTTGAAAATCATAATTTTATAGTAAACTTGAAATCATTCCATGCTTACTACAGAGCAAAATCTCTCAAACGGAATCATTTTTGCCTTCACCTTGGGGACACTTGATAAATTCTGCAGATAATTTTGATTGTCACAACCATAGTGAAGTGTTCTTCTGGCATCTAGAAAATAGAGGGCAGAGATGCTGCTAAACACCCGACAATGCCTAAGACAGCTTCCTACAAGAATAATTATCTAGCTCAAAATGTCAAAAGTGCCATTGTGGAGGATTTCTATTATGCAAATGGGTTATGAATGAACATTTATTCAGCCAAGAATATTGATAATCTTGCTGTTGGTGAATATACTCCATGCAATATTGCCCCGACTACAGAATTACAAACCAGTTTGAAAAATTATTTACATAAATTTTCATAACTTATTTTTTAAGTCTCATTATTGATAAGCAAATACACTGATAACCCATATTTTCCAAGTAGCACCAATCTGGAGGTAAAAAAAATTAAGAATGGGTTGAACCTCAGGGCACCTGTGTGACAGTCATTAAGTGTCTGCCTTCGGCTCAAGTCATGATTCCAGGGTCCTGCGATCAAGTCCTGCATCAGGCTCCCTGCTTGGCAGGAAGCCTGTTTTTCCCTCTCCATCTCCCCCTGCTTGTGTCCCTGCTCTTGCTGTCTCTCTGTGTGTCAAATAGATAAGATCTTAAAAAAAAAAAAGAAGTTAAACCTCAAATAAATCATGTTTTTACTCCTAAAACTGCTTCTATGACATTGCTTTACAACACAGCAAATGGCACCAACAATTACCAGCTTGTTTAGACACCCATTACCTTTTGCTGCTTTCTGCCTATCACCTAACCCATCTCATTCAATAGGAAACCTGTAGTGTGCATACAAAATGGATGCAAGTAATCAGGTTTTATCTGAAAACATATATATATATATACACACACATACACAAATACTATATATATATATATAGTATTTGTATATAAGCTGATCAATTTTCCTTCTTTCCAGTTCTATTCTTTTAGAGCAAGACATCTGGGCTACAGTAATAGCCTCCACATTGACAAACTAGTTTTCTGTATGTCTTTTTCTCCACTTACTAATTCTTGTGCCTTTCTCTCCCTCTCAGGTCACTTTGCAATATATGTCAAAATTACACTTTCAAGACAGAGATAAGATCTTGTTTCTCCTTCCCCAAATCTCTCAGATATATTCCCAGCACATGTAAAATAAAAAAAGGCAAAGGTAACACCTCACCAAAGATATACAAATGGCAAATAAACATTCTAAAATACGCTTAACATTATATACCATTAGAGGATTGCAAATCAAAACAAGATACCACTACACTTTGACTACCATGGCCAGAATCCAAAACACTGACAGCAACCTACTCAGACTGTGGAGCAACAGGAACTCTCACTCATTGTTGGTGTGCATACAAAAGGGTACAGTCATTTTGGAATACAGTGACAGGTTTTTTTTTTTTTTTAACCAATCTAAACATATTCTCAGTATACAACCCAGTAATCACATTCCTTGGAATTTATCCAAATTAGTTGAAACTTCCATTCACACAAAAAGCCAGCACAGGAATCTGTGTAGCAGCTTTATTCATAACTGTCAAAACCTGGGAATAACCAAAATGTCCTTCAGTAGGGGAATAGGTAAATAAAGTGCAATGTTTCCAGACAATGGAATGTCATTCAACCCTAAAAAGAAATGAACTATCATGCCATGGAAAAACATAGAGGAACATTAAATTCATCTTATTAAGTGAAAGAAGCCAGTCTGTAAAGGTTACCTTAGATTGGCCTCCAAGGCTGTCATGGCAAAATAGAACAGACTGGATGGCTTAAACATAAATTTATTTCAGAGTTCTGGAGTTTGGAAGTCCAAGATCAAGGTTTAAATAAGTTTGTTTCTCCTAAGGCTTTTTCCCTTGGCTTGGAGAGAACCACTTTCTCATTGTCAACACGTGACTTGTTCCCTGTGCCCACATATTTCTGGTGTCTCTTTCTCTTAGATGGACACTAGTCATATTGGATCCTTATGGATATCTTCTCTAAGGGCACCAGTCATAATGGGTTATGGAACTCCACTATTCCAGGTGGTATCATCACAACCAATTACATTGGCAATGACCTTATTTCCAAATAAGGTAACATTTGTGGTACTGGGGTTAGGGCTTCAACATAGATTTTCTTCAGATGGGTGAAGGGGGTAGGTGGACATAGACACAATTCAACCCCTAGCAGTGACCATGACCACATGGCTGTTTAGTGTGGCCTCTGACTCCCCCAGAATTCAGTTTCTGCCCATCTGCTTCTCATTCATTGTGCTAAGGCCACACAGGTCTTATTGCTGCTCTGAGTTTGTTTGTTTTTGTGGCCCCTTCTGCTTAAAATACCTTTTCTGGAGATAGTTCTGTGTCTCCTCTCTTCCCTTCATTCAGAAAGTTCAGATATGATCTGAGAAAGCTTTCTCTGGCCAGTCATGCTGCCTCACTATCTCTGCTTTTTTTCTCCTCATAATGCTTCTTGTTATTTGATGCTTGGTTTTGTTAAATATATACGTTCATTCAAGAATTCAGGGCAATACTGTATTTCCAGCCACTGGAAGGGCTTAGCACATGGCATATACTCAGTGCATATATATTGAATGAGTGAATGATAAAAATCTAATGACATATCACCAGTCTGATCATTGTAACCTCACCCAGAAGACCCCCAAATAATCTAAATACTGCTCCTATTCTTTGCAAGTATGTGAAGTATGTGTGTGCAAAACCTGGGTATGAAACCCTGGGTGGTAAAATGTAAAATATATATACTGTAATTCATGCATTCATAATAAAAAGTACATGTTCAAAATATGACTTTGCAGCAACTACAATTATATAAATAAAAAAGATAAAGAAATTTTGTACAACTGAAATTGTACAAATTAAATACAAAAATGATTTGACTCTTTCCACCCCTGATAAGGCTCTGTAGTGTAACCCCCAGTTTAATACCCATCAATAGTGTTTGCTTCTCTTTCTGTTATTTCTCTGAACAGTCATAATTATTGTTCTTCCCAGTGATGCACTATGCTGACATGTGGGGAAGGTGCTTCTCTCACTAAGGTTAAGCTTATGTTATTGGACTATAGATAAATTTGTGCTCTAGGTTTATCATAATATCTTTAGTCAAATAGCTAGTTCAATTGACCAACACTTTCATTTAATTGGCCCTTTGAGTGTAGTAGCATTTCCCTAGGTATACATGAAAAGTCTTTTGTGGGTTCAGCTGGGGCAGTAGACCGAGTGTCACACTCAGGTTATCTCTGCTGATAACCAGCTGATGTCCCTGAACAGAGCTGAGGCATACTACCTCTTGGCCTTCAGGACAAGTTGCCTTTCCACTGAAGGGACTTGCTCATAAGGTAAAGGAAAACTTTTGTCCCTCATTTTCTTTATTGTACAGTGACAGCTGTAAAGTCTATTTACAAAAATTGTTTCTTATGTCTCTCCTATTATATGATTATGTGAACATTGTCCAGACTTGAGTAACTTCTTTCAGTAACCACACTCCTAATCAAACTCTACAATGCTCTACCCTAAAAAGAAAGTCTGATACACAATTTCCTATTTATTACCATAGTTCTACATCCCTTTCTTGGCATCTTTCATATACTTTATTATTGTTTGTTTTATATCCTCCAAGACAGATGACTTCACTGTGGTTCACACCTCATCTTTTGAAATTAGCCCTCTTTCCTATACCTCCTGATGTGACCCTGGCCCCTTCACAATGAACCTGGATAACCTCCCAGGCTATATAACCTCCACCCACCTCATGCAAATACTCATGTTGTTTTTGTAGTTTTTAAGGTACCTCTCCCCAGCATTTCCATGCGCAGTTTCAAGTACCACTGGTTTCAAGAATGAGACCTGAGCAGACCTCATAGGTACTGTGGTTCACATATGGTTCATAGAAAACAGCCCTTCCCTCCCCTTCTTTCTGTCTAACCCTGCATACAAGCACACATCCCAGATCATGTGTTGTTCAGGAAAATTCTGTGATGCCCTGTACAAACCAGACATTACCATCTATAAGCCATGTTCAACTGCTTGTTTTCTCAATAGTGAAAGGGTTTTGCTTATCTGTCCATATGGTCACAATATCCTCCCAGGACTAGGGATAGACAGACATTTATAGAACAGCTGCCCAGATTTAAGAGCTCTTGCTCTGAAATAGAACAAAATGCACAATCTGAAAACAAACTTTATGATTATGTATGCAGTGAGTTCTCTAGTAAACGAACAATAAACATGCCCGAAGAAATCAACTGTACATAAAGCTAGGCAGTTTTTTTTTTTTAAACAAATCTTTTAAGTTTCATAAAAATGGCTTGGGTTGTATGATTTCCTTTGTTAACACTTTAAGTCTTCAGAGAAAACATAATGATTTTAGTGACACTTCCCATAGAACCAAATCAATGATATTAGGAAAAAATTAAATTTGACTGTTATTAATCCTTAGTGTATACATAATGTCAAACAAAATTAACATTTTGTAACATTCTTTGTCTGATGAGTGATTTTTCTCTAAAAGGAGGTACCAAAAAAGAAGAGTTTTTGTTTATGGAGGAAAATAGGCATATACCTACAATACCACAATAATTATACACTTTAAAAGTCAAATCTTTTAAGTTTGGGCATAACTTGGAGTAATAAAATGTAGATGCATGTTGACAAAAATTTAGAAACCCTAAGGCTAACACCATATCAGTTAGACATTGTAATTTGTTTATTTATTTATTTATTTTTAGTACAGTGACTATCTCTCATATTTCCTTTAGGTAGAAAATGAGCTTAATTACATCCTTCTTCATACATTCATACATGTATGGTCAGTGACCAGCAGAGACCAGAGAAATTGCTCAAAATATTTTTATGGTATTAATAATAACTCTAAATCTTTCAGTATTTACTATATGCAAGCCATCTGCTTATCGGCTCTATTATTTTAAAAAATCAACTTTTGAAGTAAAATTAAATAAAGCAAAATACCACCACTTGAATATACAGTTCCATGAGTTTTGGCAATTGTATAACATACCTGAATCAAGGTATGGAATATTTCCATCTCCCCCAAAACTTCCCTTTTCCCTTTATGCAGCAAATCTCACTCCTTCTCAATTTGTGGCTTCAGGTAGCCACTTACCCATGTTCTATCATTACGTATTTGTCTCTTCTAGAGTTTAGTATACATAGAATTACTTAGCAGATATTTTTTATGCCTGGATTCTTTTGTTCAGCATTAGTTAAAAAAAAAAATCGATCCATGTTGTTGTATCGATCAGTAGTTTGTTCATTTTTGTAGCTGTGTACATTGTTCAAATATACCAACATTAGATTTACTATTCCCTGCTTCGGGACACTAGGGTAGTTTTCAGTTTGAAAATATGAAAACTGATAAAAATTCTTGTACAAGTGGTTATGTGGACATACATTTGCATTTCCCTTGGATACATATATAGGAGAGGATTTGCTGGGTTGTATGGTAAGCATAAGATTGATTTGATCAGAGGTACTGATTTACATCCTCACCACAGTGTATGAGAGTTCTAGTTGCTCCAAATCCTAGTCACCATCTGTCATCTTTTTAATTGTATCCCTTCTCTTAAATTGTATCCCTAATGTTAATTGTGATACCTGACTGTAGTTTTAATTTGTAGTTGTAAAGGACCAATGAGAGTAAATCTATGTTAATGTGCATCTCAGCCATGTGTATATTTTGTTAAGTGTCTGTACAGCTATTTTGCTATTTTTCATTTGACCATTTGTTTTCCTATTATTGTTTGTAAGGATTCTTTAGATATCAGGGTTTAAGTTCTTTATCAGATACATGTACTGAAAATATTATTTTCTTGTCTCCTTTATCTCTCTCACTCTTTACCTCTATTCTTCCTTCCCTCTTTCTTTCTCTTGCTTTCAGTGTCTTTTAAAGTGTAGCCATTTTTAATTTTAATAAATTGTAATTTACCATTTTTTGAAGTTAGCCATTTTGATTAAGATGATGTTTTATAATATATTTTGAAACTGCATAGTATAAATATTCACCTCTTTTTATAAAAATACTCTTGGCTCTTCTAAGTACTTTGAGTTTTCATATATACCTTAGAATCAGTGTGCCTATTTCTATGATTAGCCTCTTAGGATTTTGATTTGGATTACGTTTTCTTTTAATTCCTTAAAGATATTAATAATAGGGGTGCCTGGGTGGCTCAGTGGGTTAAAGCCTCTGCCTTCAGCTCAGGTCATGATCCCAGGGTCCTGGGATCGAGCCCCACATCGGGCTCTCTGCTGGGTAGGGAGCCTGCTTCCCTTACTCTCTATGCCTCTCTCCACCTACTTGTGATCTCTCTCTCTGTCAAATAAATAAATAAAATCTTTAAAAAAAAGATATTAATAATAGCTTTAAAAAAGTTTTGTCTGCTAATTTTACTGTCTCTGTCATTTATGGATGTGTTTATATTGTTTTGATAAATTTTCTCTGATTATCTGCATGTCATTGTATGTTATACACTATAGATGCTACATTTTTGAAAGTTTAGTTTTTTTTTTTACCTCATTCTTTAAAAATTGTTGAGTTTTGTTCTGACAGGCAGTTAATTTAATTATAGTTCATCTTGATCCTTTCAAGACTTGTTTCTAAGCTTTCTTATTGTGCATATAGAGTAAACTTTATTCTGGGAGTAGTTAGCTTGGCTCTCAAGATGGGCCTTTTATGGAGTCTATTAAATGTCCCAGATGTTCAGTGAGGTTACTTCATTGTTTTAACATTGTTTTTGTAGGGTAGAAGGATATGTCACCCCAAAATATGTCTCTTGGGGCCAACATTATTTTGAGCTGATTATTTTGAGAAATTGCAGACACAGGGGAAACTGAAAACACGGTAGAAGTTACCTTTTTATAAGGGAAATTTACATTAAAAAGTGGCCTAGACCAGGAAGACAGCTGTTACCAGAGATAAACTATTCACCTGAGAGATCTATTTACAGAGCAATACAACACTTGTTTGCCAAATATTTCCTCTTCTCACCTTGTGAATTGCCTTCTCCCTTTCAAAGGTTCCTATGCCTTTCCTTAGCTGAGGATGCTATATAAGCCTCAATAGTCTGGCAAACTTTTGAGTCTCAGATCTTTGTGGGGCTTCTGCATGTATATACATATATAATAAAAATTGCTTTTTTTTCCCCTTTCTTTCTGTTTTTTTTTTTTCCAGAGAGGCCTCAGCCAAAAAACAAAACAAAACAAAACAAAATGTAGAAAGGTATGGGAAAAATTACTTTTCCTCCTCTACACTTAGTATCGGCGCAAAGGCCTAAAGGGGCCTATGCAAATTTCTGTGGTTTTTCTGTGGTTTTCTTTCTCCATTCTGTCCTGCAAATTTCATCTTTCTCTACATCCCTGAATTCTGATACCTCTCTCTTCCAGTTAGTGAGGCTTGGATGTTCTTTTATATTCTCTTTTGTCTCTACACTGGCAGGGGTGTGGGGTGGTGGGAGGTGGGTGGTGGTGTACTTCCAGAAAAACAAACAAGCAGCTCAAGCATGAGTGGCTTTAGAATGAAACAGTAGGCTTCATGTAGTTTTTGTTTGTTTTTCAGGGTGATTTCTCAGAGACCACCAGCTACCATTATCCCCTAAACTGTGCATTCACAGGTAGAGACTTCATGAGTCCAAGCAAAGAACAGGCTTCTGGGGAAATAACAATAACAAAGGAAGATGAGCTACAGGGGAGCTCATAGGGTTTTGAGGCATCTGAGTTCAGTGACCTCATTGAACACTTAGGACGAGGAACAGAGACTCCAGAGAGGCCCTACTCTGGGGTTAATTACTCCCAGAATAAAGATTATCTATATTTACACCAAGAAAGCTTAGAAACAAGTCCTGTTAAAAACAACTGGAAGCTGGAAGCAATAGTATCTGAGTCCTAGGACAAAATGAGACTAAATTTTTTACCTTTTGCTTCTGGAGTCTACTCTGTGAAATAATCAACTATCAACTCAAACTATTTGTAAAGTTTTACTAATTACAAATTCTTTCTAAAAATCATTCTCTCTGCCAGCTTGTAGATGAAATACTTTTTTCTCACCCTTTTCCATTTTGAGAATGTCTTCTTAGTCTCTTCCCATTTAGTTTTTCTTTTGATGAACTTAGTTTTCCTTTTTAAAATCTTATCATGTTCATGTTCATATTAATTTTCATTTCTGAGTTAATTCTTATTTTATTTCTCAGTCTTTACATTTGTTTAATTTTTGTCTTAATTTCTTAGTTCTAAACTTTTAAAAAATATATATCATTTTTAAGTCATTTTAAACAACATTTGTTTTAGGCTTCTAAATTTTACGTACCTGTACTTTATTTTAATTCTGTTTCCAATGAAATTTTTTTAACATTTTTTTTAGGTAGCTGATATTGAATTAGTATTAACTACCTTAATGGTTTACAAAATTATCTATTTCAAGTTCTTACTCCCATTTAAATGTATTATTAAATTATATAATTTTAATTCTATTGTTATATTATTATCAAAATTTTATTTTATTTTTCCTTTGTAAGTTGACCTATAGAATAGTGATTCCTTTCCCAGTCACTCAAAACATTGCTGTGATACAGAAAAGTGCCTGAATTAGTCCTTCTCAAAACATTTATGTAGCTCTCCAAAGGTGAACAGGACACTTTTATTAGAAGATTTAGTTTCAGGGTGCCTGGGTGGCTCAGTAGGTTGAGCCTTGCCTTCAGCTCAGATAATGATCTCAGTGTTCTGGGATTGAATCCCATATTGGGCTCTCTGCTCAGCGTGGAGCCTGCTTCCCCTTTCTCTCTCTCTGCCTGTCTCTCTGCCTACTTGTGATCTCTGTCAAATAAATAAATAAAATCTTTTTCTTTTTTTTTTTTAGAAAGAGGCCTTTCTTTCTTTCTTTCTTTCTTTTTTTTTAAGATTTTATTTATTTATTTGACAGAGAGAGTTCACAGTAGACAGAGAGGCAGGCAGAGAGAGAGAGAGGGAAGCAGGCTCCCTGCTGAGCAGAGATCCCGATGCGGGACTCGATCCCAGGATCCTGAGATCATGACCTGAGCCGAAGGCAGCGGCTTAACCCACTGAGCCACCCAGGCGCCCAATAAATAAAATCTTAAAAAAAAAAAAAAAAAAAAAAAAAAAAACCAAAACAGAAGAAGAAGAAAGTTTAGTTTCTTCAAGAGTAATCGGTCTTTCCAGGAAACAAAGCATTTGCCAAATAGCCCAATTCTAATCTAATATCCTCTTGTCTGCAGGGTTCAGGTGACTTTTGAACACCAAAGAATCAAAGACCCTTTTAGTTCAAAAGAACTTACTGGTTAGACAGTATGACAAGACCTATCCTTCTGCAAATCCAGCATTATAGTGGGACTCCAGCATCTCATGACCATGCCCAAGGAATTCAGCTGCTTTTTACAAGGAATGTAAGTTATCATGACAATGGCATATTAATCTATCTTATGATGCCCACTGGTCTGTCCAGAGTCAAATTTCTGGAAAGAGTGGAAAGTAGAACATCTCCTTTCTGTATACCACTGAGAAGCCTCCAGATTTAAGAAGTACTATTACTGATAATAACTTCCTTGTTAGCTCAAAGGTCCAGCTTCTCCTCTGGAGCCTAATAATGATTTGGAAGAAACTGTAAGCCATATTTCTACTCAATTCCAGTCTAATGTTAGAAACCTGAAGAAAGAAGAATATGCATATGAGTGAAACCAAAGTTTTGGAGGACATTAAAAGGGGGATTTTTAATTGTAGGTTTACATTAGCACATAACTATTTTAGCTTTTCTTTTCTTTTTAAGTTTTTATTGATATCTCAGTTAGTTAACATGCAGTGTAATATTAATTTCAGGTGTACAATCTGGTGATTCAACATTTCCATACAATACCCAGTGGGTCCACAGCAAGTACACTCCACACTCCCCATCAGCTATTTAACCCATCTCCCGATTCCCTCCCCTCTGATAAACATCAATTTGTTCTCTGTAGTTACCTCTGTTTCTTGGTTTGCCTTCCTCTTACTGTCTGCCAAAAATGGCCAGCAAACTCTGTACTGATGGATGAAGGATTACTCCAAACTTTGCCATGAAAGAGAGGAGAAGGCAAGGGGGTCAACGCTCAGAGGTGAAGACCCTTTGCTCTTCTTAGCTCCCACTTTTATTGGGTTCTTCAGGATAATCACAATTCCTTATCACTGTTTCTCAAGCAGGTGATGTGTGACAATGGGTCTTACTGAAACTAGGAGGATCTATTTATGGGAAAGATATGGTATGTTAATCTACGTGTTCTACTCAACATAGCCTAAGGGACAATGCATACATCTCTTAGATCACAGGGTGGCTGTTTGAGCTAAGAAGGCTTCAGGAAGGCAGCTTCCTGTGGCATTCCAATGACAGAGTGGTCACTCAGGCCTCAGCATGCCAAAGGCCTATGCCCTTCTTGGAAACCTTCCCCTGCCCTCAGCAACCTCTGTGTTACATTTTAGCAAGCCAGGTATTATGGCTGATTTCATGCCCTACATTAATCCCAACAGTCTCTTTTTTTCCCCTTTGCTCTATTTTGTTTTTAAATTCCACATTAGAGTGAAATCATGTGGTATTTACCTTTCTCTGACTGACTTATTTGTCTTATTTATCTTTATCTGACTTATTATTATTATCAGCATAATACTTCCTAGCTCTACCCATGTCATTGCAAATGGCAAGATTTCATTCTTTTATATGGCTAATATTCCATTATATATATATATATGTGTGTGTGTGTGTATGTGTATATATATATATATATATATACATACACATATACTTTCACAAGTGGAGTATACATATATTGCTTCTTCTTTATCCATTCATTAGTTCATGGATACTTGCACTATTTTTATAATTTGGCTATTGTAGACAATGCTGCTATAAACGTCAAGGTACATGTGTCTTTTTGAATTAGTATTTTTGTGTTCTTTGGGTAAATAGTAGTACAATTGCTGGATCATAGAGTAGTTCTATTTTTAACTTTTTGAGGAACTCCATATTGTTGTTTGCATTCCTAAAAAACTGTTCACACCAGTTTTTATTCCCACAATAGTGCAGGAACATTACCCTTTCTCTGCATCCTTGCCAACACTTGTTGTTACTTGTGTTGTTGATTTTAGCCATTCTGACAGGTGGAAGGTTATATCTCGTTGTAATTTTGATTTGTATTTCTCTGATGAAGAGTAATGTTGAGCATCTTTTCATGTGTCTGTTGGCCATCTGTATGTTTTCTTGGGAAAAATGGCTATCCATGTCATCTGTCCATTTTTTAATTGGATTATTTGTTTTGGGGGTGTTGAGTTTGATAAGTTCTTTATAGATTTTGAATACTAACCCTTTATCAGACATGTCATTTGCAAGTAAATTCTTCTATTTTGTAAGTTGCCTTTGAGTTTGGATAATTGTTTCCTTACAGTGTAGAAGTTTTTCATTTTGATGAAGTCCCAATAGCTTATTTTTTACTTTTGTTTCCCTGGCTTCAGGAGACATATCTAGTAAGAAGTTGCTATGGCCAATGTCAAACGGGTTACTGCCTGTATTCTTCTCTAGGATTTTGATGGTTTTCTCTCTCACATTTAGGTCTTTCATCCACTTTTTCTTTATTTCTGTGTATGGTGTAACAAAGTGGTTCAGTTTCATTGTTTTGCATGTTGCTGTTCAATTTTTCCAACATCATTTGTTGAGGAGACTCTTTTTCCCATTAGATATTCATTCCTGTTTTGTGGAAGATTAATCAACCATATGGTTTTGGATTCATTTCTGGGTCTTCTGTTCTATTCATCTATCTACTTGTTTTGTGCCAGTACCATACTGTCTTGATCACTACAGTTTTGAAGTGTAACTTGAAGTCTGGAATTGTGGTGTCTCCAACTGTGCTTTCCTTTCTCAAGGTTGCTTTAGCTGTTTGGCGGGGCGGGGAGGGGATTGTAGTTCTACACAAGTTTTAGGATTTTTCTAGCTCTGTGAAAATTGCTATTGGTGTTTTGATAGGGATTGCATTAAATGTGTAGGTTGCTTTGAGTAGTACAGATGCTTTAACAATATTTATCCTTCCAATCCATGAGCATGGAATTTTTTTTCCACTTCTTTGTGTCATCTTCAACCTCTTTCATCAGTATTTTATAGTTTTCAGAGTACAGGTCTTTCACCTCTTTGGTTAAGTTTATTCATAGGTATCTTATTTTTGGTGTAATTATAGATAGAATTAATTCCTTAATTTCTCTTTCTGTTGTTTCATTATTGGTATGTAGAAATGCAACAGATTTCTCTACCTTGATTTTGTATCCTTGATTTTACTGAATAAAGCTGTTTAAAAATGTAAGCAGGGTTTATAACTTATAGATTTTTGGAGTTCTCCAAAACTAGATGGTTTTGGTTTCTTCTATAGGATTTATTTGCAGAGCTCTGGTATCTCTTCTTTTTCTTATAAGAACACTAGTCCTATTGGATTAGGACTACACCATGATGACCCCATTAACCTTAATTATCCTCTAAAAGGCTCTATATCCAAAATGGTCACCTTGGGGGTTCAGGCTTTACAAATCAACTTTGTGGGGACACAGTTCAGTCCATAGCAACTGCAGGTATAGGCATATACATAGATGGGATTTAGAATTAAAATATGGAATAAAAACAATTGCAGAAATGCTGAACACATTTCATAAGTTAAAATATATGCAATACAAGCCACTGTGTACAGGTACATATATCAAGACTAAAATAGAAGAAGGAAAACATGAAGCCCTTCCTAAGCCTCTTAGTTAACTTTTGTTCTAGTGAAGGAGGGAGAGGCCACTGTCAATAAATGTACTAGGGGATCCACATTATGAATAAGATTCTATTGCTTGGTGGCCAGGAGATAGATGATAATGTACTTTATTATTCCTAGTAACTTACATTATAAATTTCATACTTTTTAGCCTAATATGTCATCTGTTGTAAAATACATCTTTAAGTCAGATATGTTAAAATTGAAAAAAGTGCATCTTTTTACTTATGAGATATAATATACATTCTTTTATACTAATGACACATTTTACAATTCAAATCGTCAAACGGTCTTTCTGTCCAATTGATTTAGTATTGTTAATACACATTTTCTACAAATTTATCCCAATGAAAAATAAGTGATGTAACTTCTTATTGTTCAAAACAAGAGAATGTATTCTTTCTTTACTGATTTTGGTCTTATACTTCAGCCTGAACCCAAGAAAAATGTATCTTAGTATAATTTCATTTAATATTTAATATTCTATTGTTCTGTGTTCCTGTACTGTACTTTTCCTGTACTTTACTGTGCTTTTCCACAGAAGAATATTTTAATATGCCTTAGCTAAGTTCATATGTAAAGTTTTTTTCTACTTTTAATTGGGGACTTGATTGTTTCCATTTAGAGTGGTCACCCCTACCTCACTACCTCTAGTTTCTAAATTCCTCCAGAAAACAGTGATGGCCTTTCAGTTTTTGTAATTAGAAGTTATATCACTTGTCTGTGTCGGGCTCTCTGATTGATTGCAAAAAGTGTTATGCTTATTTTGTTAATTAACCTTAATTCCTATACAGTCAGTTAAAAATATAACTCTTGGTAATCTACTGAAATGTAAGAAATTTAAATGTCTATCTCTATCCTAAACTGTTAAAATTATTTCAGCAGAAAAGGTTGTCAAATTTTGAAGTAAACATATCATTATCTAGCGTTCATGCATTATGGATTTTTTTCTTTTTAATTTTACATCTCATGCATTTCATTATCCATTATCCAACTAGAAAATATGCCCCCTCTAAAAGTTCTATATGGTACTGTATGCTCATGGTGAGAGCACGCAATTGAATTAAAAGTACAATATCACAGCCAGGCATTTGTAGTTAGGTATTTTACAGTTAATTTACTGTAACAATGCTAATTTAAGTCTGCATTAACATTCCTTTCCAAACATGCTGAAAATGTAATTGCAGTGTACACAGGACAAATAATAGGAATGGCTCACCCTATTTATTACTCTACAAAATAATTAGTGAGATAGCCAATTAAAGGATGTTTTTAAATATAGTTATTATATTGTTTATCAAACAGAAGTAACTCAAGGGAGGTTAAAGGGGTTATTAAAAGCATTAATTTAATTTCTTCTATAAATGACAAAAAATTATCATAAAGCATAATATATGGTCATGGAAGAGTATTTTAATGAAGTCTTGGGATAATTAGGGGGTTATCATGATAATTTGCCACTAACAAAATGAAAAGTCTAATAGAGCATTTTCTTTTTCTTATTTTCAAAGTAATAAGAAAGAAATTTGATGAAATTGGCTCTTTATAATTATATTTTATATAATATGTGTTCTACATACATTTCTTTCTATTGGCAGTAGTAATATTTTTGTTTCTTCTGTTAAACATAACTGCTTTTATTCCAAATGTCTAATATAAAAACTTTTGATCAGCTCTAATGTTACCACAGACTGCTTTTTGATGTCTTTCTTTGAAAGTTGGAGTTATAACCAACACAGGCAAGGGGAGGAGACTGAACATCAGAATGAGTAAAGGAAGAGAAAAACACAATGCTTCTGCTTTCCACAAAGTTATGCTTCAACTCTATTTACAATCTTTTGTTGGTGTCCCAAGGCGGGAAGAATCTGTCCTTGCATGCTTCCATCAGTTTTGCTCAGAACCTTTTTGCTTTTTGAGCTATTAATTGGCATTCTGTAGGGAAAAAAATGTGAATTTTGCAATTTTACTGTTATGGGTAATTGTTTGCTGTACTAAACAAATTCAGTTCAACCTCTAACCACAAAATTCCTGAGGTTTTGAAAAATAAGTGCTAATAATCGATATGGATTTCTAAGAATGGAGAATTGATTTCATCATTCCTCCAAAACAATTCTTTATTAAAAGAATAAAGCATCTCTTAACATGTATAAGAATACTGTACATTATAGAAGACCCATACAGTTTAGTTAATTTAGATAGAAAAAAATGTTGGTCCTTAAATACCTAACAATTTCAACCCTCAGATGGACTCTATCAAATATTGTTTAAATGTTTTAGATTGTCATTCTCAAAATCTCCAGTCACTAAACTAGTGACCGAAACCTAAGAAGTCCATGGATTTTAGTGATAAAACCTGTATATGAATTATATCCTTATCTTTTCACTCTTGAGAACCATCTTACGATGATGCATATAAACATTTGTAAGTACTTCATCTCTAATTATTTTAGATAATCCACAAATCTGCTGACTCAGAAAAAATGACGAATGCTGACAGGGCACTTATTTTGTATTTTGGAATGATGAGCCAAATGATACGACAGATTTTATAGTCATATTTATAACCAACTAACAAGCACTGAGCCATAGGTGATTGTGATCAAAAATAGATTAAATAAAATCAGAATTAGTAATAGGGAAGGGAGAGCTTCATCTGTAACATATGGGTTAGGAATATTGTAAAAAATTTATCTCTCTAAGTGCCACCTTAAGACGATTCAAATCCAGATGGTGGTAATATTTATCACAAGATGCTACAAAGAAGAAGAGGAAGTCATTCCCTATTGAAACTCCAAAGAGATGTATCAAAGTTTACCCTTTCCTCTTCCTTTATACTGACCTCTACTCTTATAATAAAATGTCGGTTGTGTTAGCAATCATGGACTTCAATGGTGTTATGATAGCTGTTTTGATTTAGATATGAACTGATACTATTCAAACTTTAAAGGCTTGCTTTACTCTGCTGGCATTACTTGATCTCTGGTTGCTAACTTACAGCATGAGATCAATAACACCTAATATTCTATAAATCAAACTGTTGTAAGTCCTTACCACTTTAAACAATTGACTAGGGACACCAAAAGGAATGTGGGTAAGAAAGGCCATTTTCAGTTTCCCATACCTAATGTCTTAAAATATCCTACCACTACTGGTCATTGAGATATGAATAATAAAGATTAATGATATTATTATTCGTTTTGTTTTTTATTTGTTAATAAAATAACTTTGGTATCATCTCCTAAGTCTGTTTTGTAAACTTGAATAGTAAAATATGTACTTACTGGAATTTTTTTTTCCACTGGAATATTTTATTTTATTCCTGGCAAAATTATAAAAAGTGATCTCATACCAAATTTATAATCAATGTTTTCATCTCTTCTAACCTTGGCCATCCTTAGTCTATATTTCTTTACTATGACCACTGCAGTGACATCAGTGCATCTCTGACATTTTGTATCACATTGTGGCCTTTACCTACAATATTTTATTTTTACTCATTTACAACTCATTTTGAAACCTACGAATTAGTCTAAATGCTAAATAGTAAATCACACACTATGTTACTTGGAAGAAAAATAACAGAAATTTAAGAAACATTGAGAAAATCATCTATTTTCATTTGGTATAATGTTTCTGGAATTAATTGTAATAAATTATTTTATATGTATCACTCCCATTAATTTGAATGTGCTTTTATAGGTGTTTGATAGTCTAAAATGTGAGTGTCTATTGGCAGGATTTTAGAACTTGTTGAATCACTCATTAATCAATAATCAGTTGTAGAGCAACTACCATTCAGGAAATTGTTCCAAATACTTCAAAGAATTTAAAACATATTCAACATACCTCTGTCCTGAAAGAGCTCATCATTTACTTAGAGATGTTTGCATGATAGTATTTGTTCCAGTGTACTATTTCCATTTAGATAAGTACTTGAATGAATTGTTCATATATATATATATATATATATATATATATATATATATATTTCTAAAGACATTAACAACTCCTATTCAGATTCATCACTATCGAGAATGTTCAATTTTCCTATGAAAGATTCCTACCCACTTCTAACATTGCCACTGGGTAGCTGTTCTTTGCATACTTCCTTTTATCTTGAGAAGAAAAAATAACAAAGCCATGAATGTAAAACTTGAAATTAAAGATGACATTAAATTCAAATTCCGTAATTAATGTCAGCCACCATTCTAAAAGAAATAGAGTGCCTGTCTTCATGATGATGATGACAAATAAAAGCTCTTCTTAGCAGAAGATAAGATATGCTTCCTAGAAAATAAAATATCTTTTTAGTCAAGACAGTTTTATACTCCTTTGTGTGTGTTTTTAAATTCAGTTACATTGTCTCTGCCTCTGGTGGAGAGAATGAGGGTTGGAAGACATAATTTGTTTAAAAAAAAAGTAAAAAAACCCAAAGTAATACAGGTGTGCATTTTTATTTATTTTTAGATACATTCATACTGAAAAGAATAATGATATTTATTTCAGATGCAGCGTACTCCTGTCACATCATTCAAGAATTTAAGAATACCATGTAGCCATAAGATGTATACTAATTGTATTTCTAATAAAAGGAACATATTTTAACACCAAGAGTAACCACATTCAAGATAATTTAATATTAATCTAGTTTAAAGTTTTCCTATAGTGAAATATATCACAGATTGGAAAGACTACACAGTTTTTAAAATGACTAGATGGGTGCCATTTGTGAGAGGCTGGCCAGTGATAAATTAGAGCATAAGTGAGCATATGTGTTAGTTTTTAAATTTTTAAAATTTTATTAAGATACATTTATTTATTTATTATTTGACAGAGAAAGATCACAAGTAGGCAGAGCAGCAGGCAGAGAGAGAGAGGGGAAGAGGCCCCACACCCAGCAGAAACCCCCGATGCGGGGTTTGATGCGGGGCTGGATCCCAGGACCCTGAGATCATGATCTGAGCCAAAGGCAGAAGCTTAACCCACTGAGCCACCCATGCTCCATAGTTTTAATACACATGGTGTGCCTCCTACCATTCTTACCCTTTCTCATCACCCTGAGAAAATTATAAAGTTAAGGTGCTCTGTTTTCCTTAATCTTAATCAGAATAAATAAAATGCTGTATGGTTCAATTTTGCTAACTTTTGTATAGTATGCGTAAACTCATTAAGATGTACATTTACAGGGGCACCTGGGTGGCTCAGTGGGTTAAGCCTCTGCTTTCAGCTCAGGTCATGATCCCAAGGTCCTAGGATGGATCCCGCATCCGGCTCTCTGCTCAGCAGGGAACCTGCTTCCTCCTCTCTCTCTGCCTGCCTCTCTGCCTACTTGTGATCTCTGTCAAATAAATAAAAATCTTAAAAAAAAAAGATGTATATTTACACATATTAGTCTGTTACTTGACTATTTTCATTCCTTTTTGTAGATTATGTATATAATTTTAATTTCAGTAGATTCATTTGAAATTTCTTTATTTTCACTTCTGCATAGGTTTTTATAGCGCATATATATATATATATATATATATATATATATACACACACACCTTTATTCACACTCTACTGTTCCCAAATAACTGTGCTGTTTTCAAGTCATTGTTATGGCTCAGATGCACCTGTGCAAATGTTTCTACGGCATGCACACTGGGGTTGTTTAAATTCTGTTATATATATATTAACATTTTCAGAGCGAGGTTGTAAAAACAAGCAATCAATTTATTTGAAGTCTTAGGAATTACAATTTGGACAACACAGATTGGAGAGGAATCTAGTGAATTCGTATTTGGGGCCAAAAGTAAGGGTTTATAAAGGCAAAGCTGTGAGGTTTTACAGTGTTGTTTTGAAAGAATTATGATTGGTGCTGAGAGCATTTAAGCTGATTAATACATTTGGCTATTCAGCTAACAGTTGTTATCTTTGTTTCAGACCAAGGTGCACAGAAATTTCCAGGATGTGGTTATGTGGTTAAGGCTCATGTGTGAGAATTCATTTTTCACCTGGGTATGGACATATATAAAATTCAATGATCAGGGACACCTGCTTGTCTCAGTCAGTTCAGTGTCTGCTTTTGGCTCAGGTCATGGTCCCAGTGTCCTATGGAGCTGACCTTGGGCTCCCTGCTCAGCAGGGAGTCGTCTTTTCCCTTTCCCTTTGCCTTTCTCCCTATTCGTGTTCTCTCTCTCTCAAATAAATATGTAAAATCTTAGAAAAGAAAACAAACAAACAAAAAAACGTCAATTGCCTAATGGTTTCCCTGGTCCATTTTAGAACTCTTGGCAATTACAACTCCACTGTATAACTCTCGGTTCACAGTATATCTAACTTTATTTAGTAATAACACCAAGTGAACTCAACTGCTCAAAACTGGAGGCTGAAATCAGAAAAGTGTTGTGTCAGCCACGCACAAGAAAACTGTTTTTCCTGTCAAGTGTGGTGGCAGAGGAAAGTACGTTTTCTGAAACAGCAGGGCCCTTTCATACATTCAAACTCCAGTATCAGACCTGCTGGTGGGCGGGCAACACTGTAATTGGGTTTTTACTAGAGGAGCCTCCTGCATTTGGAAGTCTTTCTATAGGCTTTATGATTCCTGACTATGTTGAATCCAAGTCACATCTCTGTTGGGATTATACGAGGAACAGAATGTTGTGTCATAAGATAAATGTAGTTTCAACTTTGGTAGCTACTAATGAAATTTAGCCTGTATAATGCTGGCTCCTGTCCTGTGCCCACTTTTCTCCTGAGTTATCTTTTTATTGTAAATATGTATGGGTTATTTGTATAATCTGGATGTTCCAATTAAAGTATCTTCTTCTAATGTGTGGGTTCTCTGTGCACTCCCTCTAAATTTTTTTTTTAATTAGGAATATTCTATTTCAGTTTGTCAAATTTATCAAATTTATTTCTTTACATTTGCATTTTTGAATATCATTTTAAGAAATGTTTACTCCCCAAGTTCTGAAGATATACTTATGGATATGTAAATGATTTTTTTCCCTTTGGGTGTGTTGTGTTAATAACTTGAAGAAGTCTAAGAAGAGATTCAAAGGAATTTGGAGTTTATTGCAATAAGGGATAAGGGAATATTATTAGGAAAGCATTTTTAGAGCTATTAGCCTAATGCTACAAAGCCTAGGAGGGTGAGAGAGTAGAAACTTGTTTTCTATATCTATGGATATGGATATACATTTTGGCCACCACCCTTCACTGAATTTTCTATCTTCTCTTTACTGGTTACCAATGGCAGCTCTAGCAGGTATCAGGATTTGATGTATTTGTGGGTCCTTTTCTGAGCTCTCTATTCAGTTTCTTGGTATATTTTTCTATCCTGGTACTAATATCAAATAGCAGCAAAACAGAAAGCCTTCATTGAGCTAGAGTTCTTTCTCCTTGGTGGGGACTAAATTCCAATTTCCAGTCTTTTCCATTGAATTCTAATGTTGGTCATATGGTTCTGTTGAAAGCTTTCCACTGTTCATAGAAAAGGCAAAAGGCTTGCAGGTGGGAGGAGTATCATGCTTGGCAATTCTATGATCTGAATGTGTGTGTTCCCTCAAAATTAATATGTTGAAATCTTAATCCACAAAAATGATGATACTTGGAGGTGGTACCTTTGAAGCAACTGTGTCATGAGGTCTCTGCCCTCATAAAATAGATCATCACCTTTGTAAAAGAGGCTCCGGAGAGATCCCTAGTCTTTTCAACCATGCAAGGACACAGGAAATAAAATGGCAGTTTGCAACCATGAAAATCTGTTTTCAGCTCCCTGAATGGTGACAATTAAATTTCTGTTGTTTATAAGACACTCAGTCTGTGATGTTCTGTTATAAGAGCCCAAGGCTCCTAAGATTGGACTTCTCTTGAATTTCTGTACCTCCATGGGGTTGGCCTCTCAAACATTTGTTGCTTGGGGGTCACTCCAATATTGACAACAAGTTATTCATTTGTTGTTCTTGTTCATCTTTTGTATTTGTTCTCATTAAAAGGAGTGGGGTCCAAAGCAAATTAGTCCTTCATTATCACAGAAAAAACAAACCTTTCTTTTTCATTTCATTTTTAACTTTTAATTATTTCTCAACTCAACCTTATAGATTCTATAGATTGGTTTTCTTATATGTTTAAAAAAGTTTCAAGAGAAACCATAAGATACCTAGGAATAAACCTAACCAAAGAGGCTAAGAATCTATACTCAGAAAACTATAAAGTACTCATGAAAGATATTGAGGAAGACACAAAGAAATGGAAAAATATTCCATGCTCCTGGATTGGAAGAATAAATATTGTGAAAATGTCTATGCTACCTAAAGCAATCTACACATTTAATGCAATTCCTATCAAAGTACAATCCATCTTTTTCAAAGAAATGGAACAAATAATTCTAAAATTTATATGGAACCAGAAAAGACCTCGAATAGCCAAAGAGATATTGAAAAAGAAAGCCAACGTTGGTGGCATCACAATTCCGGACTTCAAGCTCTATTACAAAGCTGTCATCATCAAGACAGCATGGTACTGGCACAAAAACAGACACATAGATAAATGGAACAGAATAGAGAGCCCAGAAATAGACCCTCAACTCTATGGTCAACTAATCTTCGACAAAGCAGGAAAGAATGTCCAATGGAAAAAAGACAGCCTCTTCAATAAATGGTGCTGGGAAAATTGGACAGCCACATGCATAAAAATGAAATTGGACCATTTCCTTACACCACATGCAAAAATAGACTCAAAATGGATGAAGGACCTCAATGTGCGAAAGGAATCCATCAAAATCCTTGAGGAGAACACAGACAGCAACCTCTTTGACCTCAGCCGCAGCAACATCTTCCTAGGAACAACGCAAAAGGCAAGGGAAGCAAGGGAAAAAATGAACTATTGGGATTTCATCAAGATCAAACGCTTTTGCACAGCAAAGGAAAGAGTTAACAAAATCAAAAGACAACTGACAGAATGGGAGAAGATATTTGCAAACGACATATCAGTTAAAGGACTAGTGTCCAGAATCTATAAAGAACTTAGCAAACTCAACACCCAAAGAACAAATAATGCAATCAAGAAATGGGCAGAGGACATGAACAGACATTTCTGCAAAGAAGACATCCAGATGGCCAACAGACACATGAAAAAGTGCTCCATATCACTCGGCATCAGGGAAATACAAATCAAAACCACAATGAGATATCACCTCACACCAGTCAGAATGGCTAAAATCAACAAGTCAGGAAATGACAGATGCTGGCAAGGATGCGGAGAAAGGGGAACCCTCCTACACTGTTGGTGGGAATGCAAGCTGGTGCAGCCACTCTGGAAAACAGCATGGAGGTACCTCAAAATGTTGAAAATAGAACTGCCCTATGACCCAGCAATTGCACTATTGGGTATTTACCCTAAAGATACAAATGTAGTGATCCGAAGGGGCACGTGCACCCGAATGTTTATAGCAGCAATGTCCACAATCGCCAAACTATGGAAAGAACCTAGATGTCCATCAACAGATGAATGGATCAAGAAGAGGTGGTATATATACACAATGGAATACTATGCAGCCATCAAAAGAAATGAAATCTTGCCATTTGCGACAACATGGATGGAACTAGAGCGTATCATGCTTAGCGAGATAAGTCAAGCAGAGAAAGACAACTATCATATGATCTCCCTGATATGTGGAAGTGGTGATGCAACATGGGGGCTTAAGTGGGTAGGAGAAGAATAAATGAAACAAGATGGGATTGGGAGGGATACAAACCATAAGTGACTCTTAATCTCACAAAACAAACTGAGGGTTGCTGGGAGGGGGTTTGGGAGAAGGGGGTGGGATTATGGACATTTTGGGGAGGGTATGTGCTTTGGTGAGTGCTGTGAAGTTGTAAACCTGGTGATTCACAGACCTGTACCCCTGGGGATAAAAATATATGTTTATAAAAAATTAAAAATTAAAAAAAATCTATTCTTTTCTTTTTAAAGATTGTATTTATTTATTTGAGAAGGAGTGAGAGAGTACGAGAGGGGGAAGGGTCAGAGGGGAAGCAGACTCCCTATTGAACAGGGAACCTGACGTAGGGCTCCATCCCAGAACCCTGGATTCATGTCCTGAACCAAAGGCAGACACTTAACTGTCTGAGCCACCCAGGGACCCTGCCCCCCAAAGAAATCTATCCTTAATTACTTTAAATATATTAACCATTTACATTAGATTCTATATGTCATAATTCTGCATTATTATAGGTCTTATTCTAAATTTGCTTTCTTCTCAAATTCATTATGGTTCGCTTCCCCAAGTATTTTAAATTTATTATTGTTATTTTATTATAAACTTCATTTTCCTTGAAATGTTATTTATAGATCCTGCTGGTGGTTTGAATTTGAAATGCTTTCCTTCAGAGATAAATTTTTATTTACTTTTGCTACACACCTCTAGGCACTGTCAGTGAAAATTTACCTTTATATTTTTGGGGAGCTATTTTCAAACCATAAAATACTGTGAATTCTAGGCTCACATACAAATGATCATTTGATTGAGAGTAAGATTTACCATGAAATAATTTTTATTTTTTTAATAGTTTTTCCTCACATTTTTCTAGAACTAAGGCCAAGCCCAGAAAGTTTCCTTACTGTCTTTCTCTATTGAAATACTTTTTTTTCCCCTCTGACTCATACTTAATATGTCTTATTTTAAGTGTTCTGTCTTTCTTTAGGATTCTCAAATCCTATTTCTCACCCTTCAAGGGCATCAGGAATTGCCTCCTGTTCCTGACATGTGGCCCATTAAAATCCAGGCGATGAGCCAGCAAGACTGGCAGTTAACCCAGAGCAAATTCCATCATTAGCCTTCTCTTAAGTCTATAGATTCACTCTCTGATGTGTTTTTTTTTTTTTTCCAATTCATTTTTGAATTTTTTTACTTTTTTGTCAGGCTATGATCTTTAATATGATTTAAAACATATTTTCAACAGCATTTTTGGTGTGCTATACATAGTTTTGACAGAACATTAAGAAACAGTTTCAAGGCTTTCCATCTTGCCTTAGTTGATACAGCTCTATTTGAATAGTAATGTGTAAATTATTCTTAAACATTTAATTAAATGAACTTTCTTTAGCAGAGGATTAGACTTTTGAAAGAAATGTATTACACAAATCCAAGATATTATCATAGCCTACTTTACATAGAAATAGAATCAAAATAACTTTCAAGAAAAAAACCTACAAATTGTATTTTTAACTTCATTTATTTAATTCTAAGCCAAAAATATGAAAAATCAAACATAAAATAACAACACAATCATTTATTTACAGAATAATTACCATAAGCACTATAGTATTTCAAAGGGTCAGCAATATTACTTATTGTAATTATTAGGGTTAAAAAAATTGAGTTTCTAGATAAAAGAACAGGTTAGATGCTGATTTTACAGGCTTTTCCTGAAGCCTCAAATAGGTCAGGTGCTTTGAATCTTGTTCGAATCTTTCTTGCTGCATTAACTCAAGCAATTGTTAAGAAGATACATATACCAGATCCAAATAAAATAGAATCTAATCAAAGACTATCACTGGACCAATCACTTGTATCTAATTACCAAATTTACATGTTCAATAACATATAACTAGCATTGATGAGAATCATATGCATTTGAGAATGGGAACGAGACCGGGTCCAGGGGTTGGCAGTACATGGCTAGCTGTGTATAAAAGATGCAGGAATCCAAGGACGAACAGTTTCCCTGAATTGTAATGGCATGTGTCAAATCAACATCTTATATTTTGACTGTGCATGACCCAACAGTGGAGGACCTTGGACATCAGAATTTGTGTCTGGGAGCCAGGACACCACTGCTGTGCTGTTGCTTTTTATATGGTGTGTTAGTTCTTGCTCTGTGGTATTCCTTAGAGCTAAGTAAACTCGGTGCTGGGTGAAGACAAGGGTATCTCACAGGTATTGCATGAATTTGAATGCAAGACCACTGCTCCTACCAAAACAAAAAGGGCAAGTATCTTTATCAGAAACAGAATTGCATTAAAAAAATTGGAAATTTCATAAATTGAAGATTTTCTGCAGAAACTTCCTTAAACAATCCACAAACAAAAGGTATATATGATATATTACAGTTTTTTAAAGGTGTGTGATTACAATGTTCAGTTTAATACCTCAGGTTTATATGAAATATAGCAGATAAAAATACCTTTTCAGGACATAAATTGAGAACATAAATTTATTGGCCTCTACGCTTAAATATTTATATGTTCTCAACATGTAAAATGCATTTGATAGCCCTTTCTTCCACTGAAATTTCAATTGTCTAAAATTATTTTATAGAGTTTTTTATTCAAAGGTTTACATTTAGACCATTTATCTAAAACAGGACAATTCTAGTTTAAGGTGTTACTTGCAGGAAAATAGAAAACTGAGTTTGAAAAAGTTATATTAACATAAAGGCAACGTAAGAATGAAAGAGAAATGCAAAAAAACTGCTTCCAAAAGTTAAACATAAATAATCAAAACAATAGTTAAATAATTATGTAATAATAAATGAACATAAAAATAATAGTTACATTTCCTTGAAACCCAAAATGTTTAAAGCACACGAGAGAAGGGAGTTAGCCATAAAATCTATGTATATTTATGATGGCAGTCATTAAATTTTTGAAGATTTTATTTATTTATTTGAGAAAGGGAGAGAGTGCACAAGCAGGGAGGAGGGCAGAGAGGCAGACTCACTGCTGAGCAGGGAACCCCGTGCAGGGCTTGGTCTCAGTACCCCAAGGTCATGATGTGAGCTGAAGGCAGATGCTCAACCAACTGAGCTATCCAGGCACTCCGACAGTCATTCATTTTAATTCTTTACCATAATACTTACGGATAATAACTCTATGTCATATATTGATAATCCCTATGATCTAATACTATAAGTGGAAAATGTATAGATACACATAGTGATCAGAATGAAAATAGCATATAATAGTCCTTGGCTGTCTGTCAGTCCCTATGTTATCTGTGTTTAAGTGTGTGTGTGTGTGTGTGTGTTTTCTGTGTGTATATTTTATATACATCATATTTGATACAATTGATTCCTTGGAAATGTAGATCTTACTATAACGAATTCTTCCTATTCATTAACTGTGTGTAACTTTTTGAATAAAATATTAATTTAGTGGTATCTTGGCCATAACTGAGAAAATTCAAGGCAATTTACTGAAAAAAGTTTGAGAGGAAAAACACATATTGATCAGTACTAAGTAGTAAAAATTTATTGCAATGTTGTCAGTCTCTTTATTCCAGATCAATACAAATCTCACCAAAAGCTTCTTAAATGCAATAAGAGTCTGACAAGACCTTTTTGTCACAGATTAGTGTTAAAGCAATGAAAGAGCCCCCAAGGAAAATTGTCTTTCTGGCTGAAATGCCAGCTGTATTCTGTATCTGAGGTGTTCCATGCATGTACAACATCTTTATTGATACTGTGGGTATCTAAAATTTTTTTAAAAACACCTTAAACATTTTGTCTGCAGACTAATGCAAATAAAGAAAACCTGAGAACTTAAAATTAGGTTCATTATTTTTCTCCAAAATCCTCTATTTGATGCATATTGTGTTGCTGAGGAGAATTAGATTATAGAAACCCCAGCCCAATTAACTTCTGCAATATTTTTAGATTCTTCCATCACATTGATTTTAAGTTAATAAAAAAGGTAACGTAATATTTTCAAGAAGATGTAAGAATAGGTTAGCAAGACATTTTGTTTAAGGAAGAAAAGGGTTATAAATTGGATATAATTTAAATTTAGATTTTACCCAATAAAGCAACTACGTAAAATAGTAGAATCTAATTTGAGACTGCAGAAGGAGTTCTCTGGAGCTTGAGACAAGCTGCATTTCATGAATTCTGATAACACTAGAATTTAGTCATCTTGGCAGTAGTGTAATGTCAGTTTGTATAAGTAAACCCATTGAGACTTGCTTATTTTGGTACATGTTTCTTTTGGCACATTCAATTATTTGGACAGAGAGAACACATGCATCTTCCATGATATTTATATGAATTTAAATTTATGAAAGGTATCAGTTTAACTGTGTAGGGAATTATCTTTTTCAAATAAAAGAAAAAAAATCTGATTTTGGAACTTTTGCTTAAATTTGTTATTTTAGAATCCTTTTCGCCAGGCACATAACTCATGCATGCTTTGCATGCAAGTCTAGCTTTTTATTCTGTCTCTTCCCTAGATTTTTGCCTTTGTAATCTCAAACATTACTTGTTAGTGCACCTGTGTATCCCTATTTACTATAATTTCCATTAGCTGCCGGAATTAGTCTGATTTTAAATATTGTATAAACACCTAAAAACATCATACCAATATATAATAAAGTTTTGCAAATATAATATATAATTATATGGCACAAACCCAGAATGATGGTAAAAATCATTAAAAATACATGTATCCATAATAACTGCACATCAAATACATATGTGTGTGTATTTGTGTGTGTGTGTGTGTGTGTGTGTGTATGTAAATTCTATTCTATTCTTTTCTGTTCACAGTGCCAGTCTCAGCATTGTGATATTTTTCTTATAACTGGTAATCTGGTAATCTGCCATGATTTTAAGTTAAATTTTTCCAAATTGATTTATAATGGATGTTGCTACCTCACAAAATTCCTGAATTAAAATAGACAAGGTAGAACATGGGAATATATTGTGGAAAAAAATTTTAAATTTAAAAAATAAAAAATAATTTATTTAGCCTGATCACAATTCTGAGCCCCTGGGAAAATTGCCCTAAGCTATACCCCGAGTAATATTTATGGACGTAGGACAACGCAGTGTGGAATGGTGTGTGTATGTGGGGTAGATTATTAGCAATATCACAGTGGACCTACTTTTATAATCTGATGGTATCTAAAAACCATTATTGGTGTCACATTCTGCATTTGTGAGCTTTAAGGTACACATGCATATGCTTAATTACACAGCGGACCCTGTTCCTACATGAGGCTGTCATGGATATTACTGCTTTTGGAACCCACTTTTATTTAAAGATTTGAGAGATGCTAAAGGAAAACTAGTCACAGAAGAGGAATACAACTTTGAGAGAAAAGTGTATCTGGCTTTCACCACAAGCTCTGTGTCTAACTAGCTCTGTGACCTTATGAAATTTACTTCTGCAATTTGGTCTCAGGTTGCTGGTTGTTAGGAATGGGGTAGTCACAGTATACCTTTCTGAGGAGTGTTTGTCTTCAGGAGTGAGGCTCCTTAAAGTCTTCATATTTTCTGCTTGTTTCTAGAGTGATAGTGTGTTTACGTGAGTTCTCCTTCATCCACTATCCTAATATGAGTGCTGTCCTCCATCACATTTTAATTTCTTGCTCTTCCCCTGAGTTTTTATTTTTTCTTGTCTTGCCTAGGTACTAATTTCTTTCTAATTTTTTTTGAAGATTTTATTTATTCATTTGACAGAGAGACCACAAGTAGCAGAGATGCAGGCGGGGGTGGGTGGGTGGGAAGCAGGCTCCCCGCTGAGCAAAGAGGCCCCCATGTGGGGCTCCATCCCAGGACCATGAGATCATGACCTGAGCCAAAAACAGAGGTTTAACCCACTGAGCCACCCAGGAGCCCACTAATTTCTAATCATTAGGCTTTGCAACTGGATCTTCTCGAGTTGGACTCCTGGTTATGGGGTGCCTTCCACAGTAAAATCTGAGAGATTCCAGAAACCTCCAGAATGGACATAAAATTGCAGACTGTGTTGGAACATAGCCATGCCTGTGAGTTTACAACCTATCTGTGTAGGAACAGGGTCCGCTGTGTAATTAAGCATATGCATGTGTACAAAGGCAGAAAGTGGCGATTTATGACACTCAAAGCCTAAAATGATTGCTATTTGACCATTCAAAGAATAAGTTTGTGGACCTCTGATCTAGACAGGGGAGTGATAGTCTGGTTTTATGATGAGTTATTTCAAGTGAAGCATATCTTTATGGTATGAAGAGGAAGGATCTAAACACCCCATTGGTCCTGCAGCCACAGTGCCTCTGTTTTCATAAGTCATTAAAAATCACGAGATAGACATGTCAGAAGAACGTAAGTTCCAAAAAAGAAGGAAAAAAAGGAAGGAAGGAAGGAGAAAGGAAAGAAAGAAAGAAGCAAGGAAGGAAAGAAGGAAGAAAGAAAGAGCTTTCAACTGATCAAATCAAGCACACCTTTTCTGGGTCTTCTGACATCGAACTCCTGTGTCCCTTCCTTTGTCCAAAATAGTCTTTCAAGCGGTGAGGAGTCTCACTATAGAACATATAGAACAAAGACTGAACCACATTTTTTTTTTGAACCATATTTTAATTCCCATGGACAATTCTATCTGCTTCTAAAATCATTCACACATGGTATCTACACTCCATCCAAATTCCCTAAGACCCGAATTCCCACGTGGATGAAGACAGCTTTTGCTAATAGCCCTAGTTCTTAAAATTTTTATGTGTCTTGCGCTTAACATGTACTTAATTCTGAAAAGGGGGGAAAAGTACTACAGTTTCTATTCTTGTGAATAGAATGCCTTTTGTGCCTGCTAAAACCAGAGTAAGAATCATTAAATAGATGCATTTATTCATTGAGATATTATGCTCCTGTGGCTACGCACATGGAATAAATCAGGCTGAACAGTCTTGCTCCTCTCCCTCAGGGCCTCCAATTGGGTTGAAATATCTCTCTGCCTAAAGTCATATGGTTTAGAACCTAATCAAAATGTGTGGATTAGAATTCCTGAGCATTTTTGACAGTCTAGGGAACAAACAAGATTGAAAAAAAGAGTGGGTAATTTTTATGTCCATGCTTTCTTCTGATACTGACAATGGTAAAAGGGGGTATCGCTCATTTTAATTTGCACTAAATCAAGTATGGCTTCTATATATCATGTGTAGGTCTCAGTATAGATGTTTTGTAATTGCTTCTCAAAAGATAACCTGAGAGATGGAAATGACAAGAGAGCAAATTGAATTTTATTAAAAAAAAAAAATAAATCATTTCTTTGTAGGTGACTACTGTAACTTCTACCTTTACAATACAGTTTTTAAAATTTTATATCCTGGTTCCCCTTAGACACATGCTCTTTCTTGATTCCTTCTTGCTGAGCATATAAGTGCACGTTTTTGAAAAAAAAAAAACAAAACAATTTTTTTCAGTTTCATTGAGAAATAATTGACATATCAATGTATAAGTTTAAGGCATATAACATGATAGTTTGCTTTATAATTTTTTAAAACTGATATTAGATATAAGAAAGATTTAACTGAAGTGGTTCATTTGATTACAGATAGCTCGGATGCCTTGGCTGTATCCCTAAATCTAGGGCTTCAGTTTGTGAAAATAAATAAGGGAAACTTTATTTAAAATGGAAGCCCTGAAGGGGGAGCTCTTCTGCAAATACCACTCTTCAAAGCACGCAGGAACCTCAGGAAAAGGGAAGGTAATTATCTTGACAAAGGAGAACACTTTCTTATAGGAATTTTATCTCCTGCTTTCAAGGAAAAGAAGGAGGATTACTCCCTGCCCCAGCAACTACACACAATCACTGCTTGCAGAGCAGGAACAGCTACAATCACACATTACTGTTCTTCTTCAAAGCACTTTTGTTCAAAATAACCCTCTCCAGTTTCCTCCTAAAACCTAATAAAAGCTGACTTCCCCTTTGTCTGCTTGGACTTGCCTATGGTGTGCTGTAATTTGTCCTTAACTACAGTTTCTCGGCTATTTCCTAATAAATTCATTTTGCTGGTAAAGTAACCAGCCATTTTATTTTTAAGGTTGGCAAGTTCTGTTGTTATTTGGGGCCTCTGTTTGTTTTTGTTGTTGTTGTTGTTTTGTTTTTGTTTTTGTTTTTGTTTTCTCTACATGCTGTGTACTGATGCAAGAATGTTCAAGCTTTTTTCTTCATTCGTATTATGGTGTCTGGGCTGGACCAGCTATGTGGACCAGCTATGTGAACAGCTAGTGGTTGGGCATCTCTCTTACTATTCAAGCCTTTTCATACAGCTAACTTGGTCTTTCTCACAGCGTGGCATTCTCAAAACAGTCAAACTTTACCCATGGCAGTTCTCTCTCTCTCTCTCTAAATCTTCTGGGAGACTTGGGAGACTTTACAAGTTGTTTTTTTTGTTTTTGTTTTTGGTTTTAATCGTTTGTTTTGTTTTTCATTCAGTTCCTGAAGTCACTTTCACTACATTCTACTGATCAAGCAATGTTCAGGACCAGTTGGAATTCAAGGGGATGGAGGAATAGACTAGCTTGAACATAAAAGTATTCATGCACAGTGAAGAGGAAGTGATGATAGTTGATATTGGCTATGCTTTACTTTAATTCTCATCTTTGTCCTTCCTCAAAATGACAATAATATCAATTCAATGTTGTGAGGGAGGGGAAAGAATATGGAATTTAGCAGCAGGGTGCCATGGAGTGCATTTACTAGATGAGTGGCTGGACATACCTTACCTCCTCCTTCTGATCTTGACTTCCTTAGATATGCAAAACAATGTGGTACCTGATTGATAGTTAAAAAAATAAATAAATAAAAATAAATTAAAAATTAAAAAAACCCCAAACCTGATTTTGTAATCTTTTCACAAAAACAAGATTAAGATGAATCATGTTGTTCATGCAACATTGTTTTCCTATTCTTCAAGCCCAAAGAGTAACACCTTGAGAAACTAGTTAGAAGCATAGGTTCTTTATTTTTAAAACAAGTGTTGTAAATATGCTCTTCCTTATGTGTTTGTAATAAGAAGTCTTTCTGTGTATGGCTTAGAGGTATTAAAACTAGGTTATTGTAGAATCCTTATGTTACTTAATGAATTAAAGGAAGATTTGCAGCCAGGGTCAATGAAAAGGCATGTAGCTCAATGGTAAGGAACATCTGCTGTGTATTGTTACACCACTTGTACATCATAAAACACATAGTGGGGATCAGTCACACTAAAAAGGAAGCTTTCAGAAACCAGAACAAAACAGGTAACAGATGTTTCAGTCAGATGGTACAACTAAAATATGTATTATAACTGGCATCTAAGGCAAAAAATAAACAGGATTTATGACCTACATAGGGTTTTAATTACTCTATAGTCAGAAAAGTTTTATTGTTAAATTTAGTACTCTTATCCAAAGGAAATGGTATCATTTCTAAAGGTATTGGTGTTTCATAGTGAACTGTGACAATATTTTTTTTTTTTTAAGATTTTACTTATTTATTTGGGAAAGAGAGACAAAGGTAGAAACAGAGACAGTGAGAGAGAGAGAGCATGAGCAGGGATGAGAGGGAGGAGCAGCCTTGCCACTGAGAAGGGCGACAGACACAGGGCTTAATCCCAGGATCCTAGGATCATGAACTGAGCCAAGACAGATACTTGACCAACTGAGACACCCAGATGCCCCTGAATTATGACAATATTTTTTACAATTACTGATTCTATTATATTTGACACAGAAAAAGTTTTGGTATGAATTAACACAGAATTTTATATTTTTATGCCTACCTTGTAATTTATTTACTATATTAGAGAGTGTATGATTTTAAAAATTAATACTTTTAAATTATTTATTATTTAATTTTATATATTTTTGATATATAATTGACATATAACATATTTTTTCAGGTATAGAACATAATCATTTGCTATGTGTATGTATTGTGAAATGATCATCACAATAAGCCTATTATCTATCACCTCATATAGTTATTGTTTTTCTTGCAATGAGAGATTTTTAAGATTTACTTTCTTAGACTTAAATGTGAAGACTGAAACCACAACATTCCTAGAAGAAAACACAGGCAGTAATCTTTTTGACACCAACCTTAGCAACATTTTTCATGTCTCCTCAGGCAAGAAAAACAGATAAAAAATAAACTGTTGGGATGACACCAAAATAAAAAGGTTTTACACAGTGTAAGAAACCATTAACAAAATGAAAAGACAACCTACTGAATGGGGGAATATACTTGCAAATATTTCCCCCATAAGTATTTAATATCCAAAATATATAAAGAACTTACATAACACAACACAAAACAACACCAAATAATCCAATTAAAAATGGGTAGAGGAGGGGTGCCTGGGTGGCTCAGTGGGTTAAAGCCTCTGCCTTTGGCTCAGAGTCCAGGGTCCTGGAATCGAGCCCCACATCAGGCTCTCTGCTCAACAGGGAGCCTGCTTCCTCCTCTCTCTGACTGCCTCTCTGCCTACTTGTAATCTCTGTCTGTCAAATAAATAAATAAAATCTTTAAAAAAAAATGGGTAGAGGACTTGAGTAGACATTTTCCCAATGAAGATATACAGATGGCCAACAAGTACATGAAAATGTGCTCAACATTACTAATCATCAGGGAAATACAAAGCAAAACCACCAGAGATGTCACCTTCTACCTGCCAGAATGGCTAGTATCAAAAAAATAAGAAATAACAAGTGCTGTAGAGGATGTGGAGAAAAAGGAACCTTCATGCACTATTGGTGGGAATGTAAAATGGTGCAGCTGCTGTAGAAAACATAATAGAGGCTCCTCAAAAGAATTAAAAATAGACATACCATATGACCAAGTAATTTCACTATTGGGTATTTACCTAAAGCAAACAAAAATACCCAACTAATTTGAAAAGATATATGCACCCCTTGTTTATTGTAGCATTATTCACAATAGCAGAGATATTAAAGCAGTCTAAGTGTCTATTGTTAGAGGAATGGATAAATAAGAGGTTACTTTATGTATGTATGTATGTATGTATGTATGTGTGTGTGTGTATAAATGTGTACACATTTATACAGTGGGAATGGGAGTGGCGATGGGGGGGGGGAAGGAATATGGGATGTGGGAGGTATAGGCGTCCAGTTATGGAATAAATGAATAATGGGGATTAAAGGCACATCATAGGGAATATACTTAGTATTGTAGATTACACACCGTAAATGTTGCAAATTTATATGTAAGACATTGGTACCTTATCAGATAAAATGATTTTTCACTTATTAGTGGATCACATTTCATTGTTACCGACTGTGGTTTAGAAAACTTAGCTCTCTATTTATAAAAGAATGCACATGTAAGTCTCATAAAGGACCAGATAAGATTTAGAAAATAAATAATAACAAGCACAAATTGTGAGTATATTTGTCCTTTTTGCACTGCACCATACCATAAAATACAAGATGTCTTGGGTATCACAAGACTTAAAGTACAACGAAGCACTATTTTTCAAAAGTATGAAAAAAAGGACTATGAAAATTGGTTAATACACAGACATGAGAGAGTCCAGAAATTCTACTTATTTCACTGACCTGAAGAATAAAAAAAAAAAGAAAGAAAAGAAAATTAAGAAGCTTATTTAAGCTCCGTGGCAAAGTGTCATATCCAAGCTGCCTCTCATTAGGTAACCTAGTGACATCCTTTGTAAATCTGGTTAACTCTCAGGATTACTTTTACTCCTTTTTACTTGGGAACTCATTTTGAATGCTATTGTTTTGGCTGTACCTGTCTTCTTCCATTTAAAAACTAGCATTGATGATAATTGCCTAGTTTTTCCTCCGCTTAGTTTTTCAAGGAGTCTTTGACATGCCACCTCTGTAATGTTTCCACTAGTCGTCGTTTACAGAGATGACCTCACAATTCACAAATAATTGGACTTAATTGCAGGCGCACTCGGACCTTTATGATAACAAAACAAGAGGCCAGAAACCAATTGTGGCTCAATAATTATAGAACGTCATAGCCACATTACTGAACCAGGACAAGAAAAATGCGCTGACAAAAGGTATTGTGCCTTTAAAATATATTTGTCTCACGGAGTTCTTCGGAATAAGTTTCTCCCCTTTGTTCCTAGTAATGAAGCCTTATCTTCTCAGACTAGCTGCTTACTAACTGCTACTCTCTGTGTCCTTTATTATAAAAACATTGCATTGGATCTTTCACAATTGGATAAAGTATTTCATCCTTTATTAGCTTCTTTCCTCTATAGACAAAGTACAGCCGGTAAAGATGTCATTCTTGTTCTTTGAAACAAGTAGATTAGTCCATTTTCTCATGGGGTTTGGCAAAGTCTTCCACAGACGTGACTGGCAGAGGAAGATGCTGAAGATGCTGGCCCCAGGGAACAGATTGCTGACTTGATAAATCTTTGGGTCATAAAGGTCACCTCTTGATGTCTGGAAGAAAGATTGACTTACTAACAAACACCAGCAAGAGATCCTTCTGTAGTGTAAAATATAAAGAAAACAAACAAATATTGAAGGAGTATTTGCATGCCAGCAACACGACAATGCCCGAACACATGCAGGTGAAATTTGTTCAGTTTTAAATTTACTGTGAGTGATTTTTAAAATTTCAAAGTCATTCCTGCAAAGGAAACATGTTTTTCGTAGTTGTTTTGATTTCCAGTGGGCTGTATAGAAAATACACAGTGAACCTCTAAACAGGCAATTTTGAGCAGAAGTAATCACGGCCACATCCTGGAAATGCTATTTCGAAATCTAGGAGTTTAAAAAAAAAAAAAAAGATTTGAAATTAGAAGGTGCTGCATAAAAGCTGTTTGAAATTAAAAACCACATGGACAGTTGAGGTTGAACTACTTATTATTAATGAATTATAAACCTCACTGTAATATCTGGCTGCAGTATTTCGGCTTGAAAGAGAACAGTAATAACTGAGATGGAAAATCAGAAACAAAAACAAAACAGAGGGATCCAATCAGTTACCCCCACCAGATCGCGTGCCCCATGTCAACTGTTACTAAGTTGAGGAAGCAAATCCAGTTTCTTCCTTCAATTAGCTTTTTTTTAAGAATCAAAACATTGAAATATACTGAGTGGATGCTTACAAAGCTTTGACCTGACATTATGAAAAATGGCCCCAATATTGCCAGTAAGTCCCTTTTTGTTTGTTTACATTCCTACCTGTTTTTTTTTTAAACCACCTCAACTCCCCTTAACATCAGAACCCTATGCTTTACCCCTTGTGAACTAATCTGGCATACTTAATGCTCAATATGGGAGCTGTGCACTAGGAAATTTCTCCAATACTCCACTCTGGTGTAATTCTTTACTTGAAAGAGTGTAAGAGGAGCACGAGTTGATACCCTAAAAGAGGAGTTCCGTAGATAAAAGTAGACAAATTCAGGCTGCTGCCCAGACTGAGCCTCTACCTCAGTGGTCCAAATGCTATTTCATCTTTTGCAAAGTTTGACATCTAATTTTAGTGTTATATATCTACATACATATGCATGTGCGCACACACACACTCAGACTGCTAGATTGCTGTGCCTGGCAAGAAATTCGAAATTAGACTTTGTTTCTGGTATTTTATAAATTCAATATTTGGAGGTACCCTCAGGATCCAACTGGAGTTAAATACATATGCATTATACACACACACACACACAACATGCATATATTCATACACACACGCACATATATAAGTTATCATGCAGTAATTCATATGCCGCAAATATTTATGCCTGCATATTTTGGAGTCTAGAAATCATCTTAAAACTTTGGCAACGCAACTTTGACATGCCATGCCACGCCATGCAATGATTTGTATAGAGACCCAGATGTAGGGCTAGAATTTTATGAAGGATTTCTGAGATTCTTTATTAATAATAGAAGGACCAGCTGTAATTTTTATAAGGCCCTTTGTGTACATCACGTCCAATCCTGATACAGCTCTGTGCACATATTACTACTTCTGTTTTACAGATGAGGTCCAGAGCTGCGCCATTACTTGTTCTGCGTCACAAATATTTTCAGTGGAGTAATCGGCCTTTCATCACATATCTGTCTGAATTCAATACCAAGTGTTTGACCAACCCTAGGGCAATAAAGACCCATATTGTTGAAATAATATAGGAAGTGTTAATAAGGAAATATATGGTGAAGAAAGAGGCTGGAGGTTTCTTGGCTTCGAGATGTGTGTGGGTCAGAGTCTTTGACAGGGTGTGAGGCCTGAAGGATATGGGAGGAACATTCTTTGGCAAAACACTTATTTATAAATTGCTGCCAGTGGGAGTGGGGGACTCTCGGACAATGATTGCTCCTGCAAGGCTGAGTCCTTGAGGATGAACTGAAAGCAGCTCATGATGTTTTTATTCTGTATGGGATGATGAGAAACCAAATCTGGATAATGCAAGAGGGCTCCATTCAAGGATGACTTGAAATGACTGAATGAGACTCATATAGAGAGAGTGAGTCTCAGAAAACAACTCATCCAAGCATCTCATTTCACACAAAGATAATGAAGTCCCAGAGAGTTAAAACCATCTTTGCCCATAATTCCATATAGGCTCTCCTTAGGAAATCTCATACACTCCCTGTCAATGCACATCACTCATGTCTGAGCCAAGAAGAACTTTTTAGCCTTCCTCCAAATGGCACACATGCTGTCCCATCTGGTCATAATTCCCTTTCCCCATTTTATTGCCTGGAAAATACCATGTCACTCTTTTGGGCACAGGACCAAAGGTACAGTGTGTTTTCTCAGTAAAATCAAGTAAAAGGTAAATAAATAAATAATTTGAAAATGAGCCATTTCTCCATAACATTGGTAATTCCTAGATGGTAGTTGGGAATAGGTGTCTATAGCTTGGAGAAATGCCTGCAACCAGAGAACTTGATTCAAGGGTACTGTGTGTGGGGGGGAGGGGGGAGAGCATGAGCTGAGGAGAGGCAGAGGGAGAACAAGTGAGAGAGAGTCTTAAGCAGGCTCCCTGCTCAACACAGAACCTGATGTGGGGCTTGATATCACGACCCTGAGATGGGTCATGACATGAGCTGATGCTTAACCGACTGAGCCAACCAGGTGTCCTGATTCAAGGGTACTTTGAAGATGAATCCTTGAGCATTCAGAGGACTCCTTTCACACAGCCTTTTTCTAGCAAAGGTTTTCAGAGGCAACTCAGTAATAGATCACTGTGCGTTGTCCACAATGTCCTCACCAAGTTGTTCAAAGTGGAAGGAAGCAGGTATCAGTGTCAAGGCACTAGACTGTGAGGCAGTTTTCAAGAACAGGACTGGTGAACAGGGAAGATGTGTTTTGGATCATGGTTTTCTAGTTCACTTAGTCCCTCATCTGGGAGTCTGAACATGAGGTATGAAGGGAACGGAAGCCATCTTTACGGGATGCTTTGAATCTGTTGTGGAAAAAAAAAAAAAAGAAAAGAAAAGAAAAAAGCAGTAGAAGCAGTTACTTAGAGGAATTATTCAATCAGCAAAACAGCAGAGAACCCAGGAAAAACAAAGACTCTTGGTTGTGGCATTAAGAAAAGGATGATAAGAGATGGCCAGAGGGGTCTGTCTTTGGAATTCCTATCTGCACAGCCAAGACAGTTTTCTCCTTCTTAATTCCCATAGATCCGTAGGTAAATTTTACATTCCATGAGATAATCTGGTCATAGCTCTGCTCTTGCATGTGGACAGCTGTATATGTTTTGTGAGAAAATAAAGTAAGTCCACATAGTGCTCCTTGAGGGAAACTGCAAAGCAGTAGCTTCCTATAAAACACCAGTATTTACTATTATTATTATCATATTTGTATCTTAGAGCTAAACTAAAAAAAAAAAAATAATTAGAAAAAATCAAGTCATGGGGCTCCTGGGTGGCTGAGTCGATTAAACATAAAATTTTCTGCTCAAGTTGTGATCTCATGGGTCGTGAGATCAAGCCCTGTGTCAGATTCTGTGCTCAATGGGGGTCTGCTTGAAGATTCTCTGCCTCTGTCCCTTCCCAACTCATGTATCCACTTGCTCTCTCTCTCTCCTTAAATAAATATATCTTTAAAAACATAGAAAAAATTAAGTTAAATTTAAAAACACCTTCAAGCCAACAATAGAGTTAAAATGTGTTTATAATTTTTCTTTGAGAATTAGAAATGAAATATGATTGTATTTACAATTTGTAAACATATTTAACAGCTGAGGAAAAAATAGGGTTTTCGAACATAGAGCTATAAAATTAGCAAAAAACACTAAAGAGTCAAAAATTTTGGTAATACTAATGACCTCCATGTTCCCATGTCCAATGCATGGTTTTCATCCTCATTGTACTCTATACGTGATCAGCATGTATTGTTACCCTTTAAACCACAAAATAGAAAACTAGGACTTCTACTTCTCTATGTTATTTTGAGAATTAGATGAGGTAACACTTACTGATACACGTATCTTGATAATATTATTTTCACCTGCCCCATGCTAATGAAGCAAAAAATTACAATTGAAGAAGGTAAATATATTAAGTTTACATTTTATTTTTTAAAGTAAGAATCTATTATCTCTTAAAATTATATAAGAAAAAGTATATGGCCATAAATGAAATTTATCTTGTGCAGTAAGAAAAAAGGATGCTCTAATTTTCTACTGATGACTTAGTGAGGTTTAAAATAAATAGTAAATTTGATTGCAAATTAAAATATTTGTTTTATTTCAACAAGTCATACCAAAAAGTCAGTGTACTTTATACAATTGGATGTGATTTATAAACTCATATATGTATATTACTTAATGCTATAATAAATTAGTAAAGCAATACACTGAATTTATTTCCCAACAAATTATAATTAGAAATGTAAATATCCCAATTAATAATAGAAGGCACAGACATTTTGTTACCTCATAAATAGGAACTAATTTAAATATATTCATGCACTGTAAACTGTTGCTTGGTTTCCTCTCAGAGTAATTAGGCAACCATGAAATTAAAAGGAATAATTTGATTACATTTCCCATCACATTACAGTTTTTTTAGGATTGGAACAGGAGGAGAAACAGATACTAGAGTCTTATATTTTCTCTGATTTAGTATAATTTTTCAAAGCACATTTTATTTTTATAAGTAAACATACATGACTAATACCATATACCTGTTACAATTTTATATTAAAAGCAACTTTTAAAAAAATTTTTTTATTAACATATAATGTATTATTTGTTTCAGGGGTATGAGTCGTGAATCTTTAGTCTTATACAATTAAATGCAACTTAAAAACACATCTGTTAACTCCAGATTTCTGCTAATTTTATGTTTAAAGTATAATTTTTAAAGGGTGAAAAAAAAAGAGTTTGGCTAACTCCTTCATCTCCTTTGTGCATAATTCTTACTTTTCCAGTGATGCCTACCAAGGCCAACATTGTGAATATTGCAAACTGGTACCCTCCGCCTACCTGCACACCGATAACAAAACTCCAATCCCCTCCCCCTAACTTGGTTTTTCTTTCTATGATGTTTGTCGGCTTAAAGCATATCCCATAACTTAACTTGTTATTATTCGCTTTTCTCCTGCTAAGCTCCTGGACAGCAAGGATCTTTGTCTTTTTTACGAATGTGTTCCAGCCTTGTTTAACAGTGCTTATTCAATGAACAAATATATTTGATAATAATGTTTCACTGGATCATATTTTTGTTCATTTACTAAGTGAGAGCAATCAAACATAGCACATTCAGAGCACTATTTTAAACATAGAATGCATTTTAAGCATGGTGAGAAAAATGGCTGTTTGGTAATCTCACAATCTGTCAGTCAATTCTGCCCAAACTAAGTGGGAAAAGTAATCATAAAGGTTAATTTAGAAACAGCACATTTTTTTTTAAAGATTTTATTTATTTATTTGACAGACAGAGATCACAAGTAGGCAGAGAAGCAGACAAAGAGAGGGGGGAAGCAGGGTTCCTGCCGAGCAGAGACCCAGTGCGGGGCTCCATCCCAGGACCCCTGGGATCATGAGCTGAAGGCAGAGGCTTTAACCCACTGAGCCACCCAGGCACCCCTAGAAGCAACACATTTTAAACAGGATCTGTTCATTAATGTTGCAAATTGACAATACATTTCAGTAAGGAAAAGGTAAGAAGGAATGCTTAGGAAATACAGTTAGGAAATACAGTCTAATGAATTGGCTGATAATTTTAATAGAAGTATAGTGATCAGTATTAAAAGTATATCATGATGCGAAGTCCAGAAAATAGCTGAGTGTTATGACAACTACATCTTCAGGTGCTAATTACATAAATGGTGAACTTGGAAAGCCAAATCATAGTTTTTCTTGATATCTGCTCAGCCAACCAGCATTTCATCTCATCAATTCGAAGAATAGTTACATCAAAATGAACTATAGTCGATTATTGTACAGAAAAAATAAGAGAAGGGCACCTGGGTGCCTCAACCAGCTAAGCGTCTGTCTGCCTTCAGCTCAGGTCATGATCCCAGGACCCAGCCCCATTAGGGCTCCCTGATGAACGGGCTCCCTGCTGGTTATGCTCTCTCTCTTTGTCAAATAAATAAATAAAATCTTTTTTTAAAAAAAAGAAGAAAAATAATAAGAGAAAGTTTGTTCAGTGTGTCGGGGTGGGGGAGGGTAGCTGCACAGGTGCGTGTGTACGTATATGTGTGTCTTTGTGTGTATGGTGTGTGTGTGTGCATGCCTGCTTGCATACTGTATCCTAGAACTGGATCAAGAGCTTATAACCTGCCTGTGACTGAATTTGAATGCTTTCAGGTAAAAATCGCCAGTTTTAGAGAGGGAAAATCTCTGCCTCTTTCATCCTGTTTGAATTAGGAGCGCAGCCTCAGCACGGAAAGGGATGGGTGAAAATGAGGCTACAAGGTGTAGTGTAGGGCCTGAATGTAGTGTAGTGCCCGCAATGAGGCCCATTTACCATCTGATAAGAAATTCAGAAAGTGCCAAATGCTCCTGAATCCAAGTATTTGTAATTGTGTGGCTTCCTCATTTCTGTAATTTATTTTTTAATATCCTATCATAGTTCCCTAATTATGGGCAACAGCAACCTTAAATTGAAATACCTGTGTATTTGTCTTCGTTAGCTTTAAAAATGAAATACGTTATAGAATAAACTTTCCACTTTCCAGTCAGATTCCAAAGGAATAAAGCTTTCCCAGTGGCCAGTTATTTAGTTAGACCAGTTAGTCAGTTAGTCGGTGCCCCCAGTGGGGGCAGCTGCCTGCCTATGGCCAGTAATAGTAAAGGCAAAACTGAATTGAGCCTAAGAAAGGATCCTGCACTTAAATATTTTAAACGTCTATTCGTTTCCCCCATCACTAGCACTCCATTTCACTGAAGACATTTCAAACATACATTTATTTTATTTACCTGGAATTTGCCTTTATGGACCTTATTTTAGATAGTATCAACCACTATGGGACATATAAAAGAAAATTTTAACTAAAAAAAATAAGGCTCAGATAAGATTTCAGGCCTAGAAAGGAATAAATGTTTGCCTTGTACTTGTCTAGAATTGTTACCAATCATCTGTTACCAGAACTTCATTGACTGTATTTGGCTCCATATATTTTAGAGGAGAAAAATAAAACTGACTGGCGCAGAAAGCCATACAGGAGTTGTAAATTCTTCAAAGAAATGCAAACTATCTTATCTGATAAAGTGTGAATTTTTAGCAAATTCTGAACCGCCTTCATCTCCGTGCAGTTAGCCTTCCCCCAGAGCACCCCAGAGTGCTTAAAGAAACATGAGCAACAGTCCTACTTGTAAGGAAAATAAGCTTTGGCCTTGAGGCTTATTGAGAGTCAACTAACATTCAAGCCCGGTAAGCGCAGCCATTTTCCTGGGAACATTTGTGGACCATGGACCTGTTTTCCTCGAGAGCTGCTTCGAATTTTCTGTTGTGACCTTCTGGGATTGCTCTTTAATTCCCCCACCTGGAACTCCTTATTACAACTGCCTTTCCCCCTCTGACCTCAAGTTGCCTCTGATGTTTCACCTTTTGGTCTCTACCAATCTGGATCTCATTTTCTTCCTACAGCCACCAGTGGTGGTAGTTTGTACTGAGACAAGAAGGGATTTTCCTTTCGTCACATCTCCTTCATTAGCCAGAATGGAGAATTGGTCCTCTTAGGTCCTCTCTCAGAAATCATGAAACAAATCACAACAGGTTTGGGTCAGCCCAGTGTGACACCCCAAGCTTTACAACTCACAATTGCCCAGCAGTCAGGAAGCAAGCACTGTCAGACTCACGTGCTCAGCAAAGTCTCTTCCGATGGAAATGAATTTTTCTGCATAGCACGGGATGTGATCCAAGAGGTTAGAAAGTAGTATTATAAAAGCAGATTATTATATACAGATATTGGTTTTATCCTAAAAACAACCATGTATTTGTTATACTTTGCATTTAAAATAACTTCAGGTAATGAGATGTTTTAGAGGTTTATAAAGGCAAGGATAAAAAAAAAAAACAACACTTAAGCTTTGGCTTTAAGGTCAAACTGGCTTTTATAACCCACTTCCAGTGCTTTCTAGGTAAACATAATTAGTATCACACAAGAACAATGCATCAGAACACTGATGCATTCTGTAACGTTCACCATGGAATTTCAAGGTTTCCTTGAAGACAAATTTAAGAGATGGTTGCCTTTGGAGGTTGATTGCTGTGTTCACCTCTGCTCCTGGATGAGTCAGAGCTGCCAGCCTGTGCCCATGTGGTGGAGCGGACTGATGTTTTCCCATCTGTTCTGTTTGTTGTCATACAGGTTCAATAGCATTGACCTACTATGATTTTGTCTGTATTCTCGGCTTCTCTCTTCTCCTGGGATATGAAACTTTAATTTTTCTACAGAAGCCTTTCAGCCCAATTATCTAATCCAGGTAAATGAATATGGAAAGCCTGGGCTCTAAAAGATATTCACATACTCCTCTATCTATGGCAGGAAACTGGAGATGACATTGTTTTAATTTAGAGAGAGTTACTACAGATGTAGATAGGGAGAAAACTTCTTAAATTCAACAGACTATTCTGTGCCATGAATTTATAGGGCAAAGAGAAATTAGGGACTGTACTTAAATTGTGAAATGTATATGATTGATGCATTTCAAATTTTCATTTCTATGGCTTGATAAGAATTTTGATAACATAAAGGCTACATTTTAAAGGATGCTAAAGACTCATGGAATGCTTTTCCTCAATTTTATTTTCATTTTTCCTCCTTAATATTTCTGCATTTGTCATTTAGAAAATAAAACATACATTTATATTAATGCCAGCAATTTTGACCAGCTTATTACCTGTCACCTTACATTTTAATTTCTGTATTTATCTCTACCTTTCAACTCCGTGCTCTTTAAAGATGCCTCCCTTCAGTGTTCATAAATCTCCATTTTATTAGATGGTGAAGTAGAGGCTGTAGCTTCCTAATTCTAAAGGTGGTTTCTAATTTTTTTCCTCCATGAGAAAATAAGTAAATCTTTTGAATTTATGTATTTATTTATTTCTTTTTTGAATTAAAAATACTAGTTGAGGTTTAATGACTGAAGCATATTGCTATGGTCATGGGCTGCCTTGTTCAGGTCTGAACAATATGTGCAAAGGGACTTGCATTCTGAACTCACCCTGTAAGAAAGGTTAGTTTCTTTAATTTTCTAAATTATTACTTATACTCTTTTTCACCTTCATTCATAAAATTAAAAATGCAAATGGAAACTACACTGGGCTATTATGTTCTACCTATCATTTAGAAAAAAAAAATTTGATAGTACATTCTGTTGGCAAGACGGGGGAGGATAAAAGTATGTTCATTTATTCCTGGTGGCACTATAAACTGGCTCATTCCCTGAGGAGAAATATTTGGCAATATCTATCCACATAACAAATTCATATACTCTATGACCAGCAATTTCACTTCTGGGAATTTACTCTTCAGATACTCTTGGCACACATGCACAAGACAAATGCTCAAAGTCACTCATTGGAGTATTGTTTGTAATAGCAAAGAATTGGAAACAACCCAAATGTCTATCAGTGGAAGATTGCTTAAATACATTATAGCGCATCACTAGGAAATACTATTGGGCAGCCCTACAGAAGAATGAGAAAAGATTCTATTCATATGAAGGGAAAATCAATATATAATTTACTTCGAGAAATGAAAAATAAGGCATAGGAAAGCATATGCAATATGTTAATTTTACACAAAAATGGAAAAAATAAAGATATATATTTATATTTTCTTATATTTGCATAAAGATAACCATAAAAGCATACATACACACACAAAAGCTGTTATGAAACAGGGACTGAATGGGGTCCAGAAAAAGGAAGGACAAAATGAGTAGTGAGATTTCCACTGTCTTCCGTTTTGTTCTAACATATAAAATATATTATTTTACACATACAAACACACACATACACACACACAAACACACACACATACACACACACATAACGGGACAGGTCAGAATGGAGAAGAAAATTATCAGAAAAACTCATGGTCATTCTTGTTATTTAAATTGAGCAGAGCTTGGTTCCAAGAAAATATCTGCCCTGAGGGAAGTATCTGTATCTTGATCCTGGTGTTGGTTTCCCAGGTTTGTGTATCTGTCAAATTTCATTGATTACTACACTTTAAATTGATACAGGCTATTAAATGCAAATTATATCTTCATAAAGTTCGTTAAAATAGTTTTATTCTGGGTAATTATATCTATTAATAATAATTATTACATAGAGATGACTCTATCATAATCATATAGACACTGACTTTAATAGTTATTTTATATAAAATGGAAGGTATTTTCCCACATGTGTAATGTTAAATTGCATATGAAGACATTTCCTTTCTTTTTTTTTCTTTTTATTTATTTATTTGACAGACAGAGATCACAAGAAGGCAGAAAGGCAGGCAGAGAGAGAGTGGGTAGCAAGCTCCCTGCTGAGCAGAGAGCCCAATAAGGGGCTGAGTCCATGGCCCTGGGATCATGAGTTGGAGGCATCTGAGTTGAAGTCAGAGGCTTAACCCACTGAGCCACCCAGAAGTCCCTGAAGACATTTCTAAAGAATGCTCAAACATGATTTTATCTATGCTTCATTAGCTCTTAGGAAGAGTGTTTAACACAATTTATTTTCTTCAAGAAATGTGTTACCACATGTATTAAGTATCTGTACTCTCCATTTGGAATACAAGCTCCCTGTGGACAGGGACTTTGTTTAACTCATTGCTCTAACCTATGTTCCCAGCAAGTGGTAGGTACTGTATATGTAGGGTTTATAGATGGCATTGTAAAGCGTGAGACTGTAAGAGTCATCTAGGAAAGAAGGAAGGTGGCAAGAATAAGTGGTGAGCTTGAACCCTTGGTATTCCATTATTTAGACATTTGGGAATAGAAACAAGGGTAAGAAAAGGACTCCAAGAAGAAGTAGTAATACTGGCAGTGGGTATTGAAATTCCCTAGATAGCACCATGTTTTTTGGCAGCATTATTCAAATAGCCAAAACATTGAAACAGTCTAAGTATCTATCAACAGATGAATGGAAAAATAAAATGTGGTGTATATATGGGATGGAATATTATTCAACCATTAAAGAAGTTCCTGCCATTTGTAACAGCATAGATGAAACTTGAGGGGACAATGCTAAATGAAATAAGTCAGGTAGAGACAGACAAATACTCTCTGATCTCACTTATACCTAGAATTAAAAAAAGCTGATCTCATATTGATGGAGAGTAGATTGGTGATTGGAGGGGCAGGGAGATGGGAGAAATGGGTAGATGTTGGTCAAAAAGTATAAACTTCCATTATAAGATAAATAAGGAGCATGTGATGAATGTACAGCATGGTGATTTGTTAACAAAATTGAATTCTGTACATGAGAAGAGTTGCTAAGAAAGTTGACCTTAAATGCTCTCACCACAAAAGAAAAAAAAAAGGTAATTATGTGAGATAGTGAATGTGCTAACTCACCTTATTGTGGTGATCATTCCATATCTATGTGTATCAAGTCATCACAGTAAATAGTACAAAACTTAGCAACATTATATGTCAATAATACTTCAATAAAGATGGAAAAAAAGACAGGCAGAAAATAGCAAAACACAATGAATAGCCTCTAGTGAGCATGTTTATTCTAGAAACAAGATGAATAAAAAGCTTTTAAAAAGGAGAGAGTAAGCAGTTGTATTAAATCCTGCAGAAATTTGAATAAGCTGAGATTGAGAAAGGACCATTGAATTAAACCAGATATTGGTGTCTATCAATCTTGATAAAAGAGATGTCTGTGGACAGCTAGGGATTTATGCCTAAATAAAATGTATTGATAAAAGAAAAAAGAGAGAGCTGGAGACAGAAATTTTAGATAATTATTTCTATCATTTTGCCTTAAAAAGGATATAGTGATGTCTGTATTCCAATTATCTATTGCCTTGTAAATAGCACTTAAAAATTTGGTGACTTAAATCAAACTACCATTTATATTCTGTCTTTAGGTTCACAGTTGAGAGGTGGGCTATTCTAGTTGGTTCAATATGGCTTCACTTAGCTCCCTGGTAACTTAGTCAGGACTTTGGGAAAGATGAGTTCAGCTGGGTCCCTCTTTCTCCCCATGCAGTCTCAGGACCTGTCTCAGGCTCTTCAGTGGGGGTGATGATGGCTCAGGGCCCTAGGAGAGTGTATTTCAAGAGACAAGGAGAGGAAGCTGCTGGACTCTTAAGGTCTGAGCCTTGAAACGTGTGCAGTGTCACCTCTGGGTTATTTGATTCATCAAAGCAGTTCAAAGACTGTCTCGATTCAAAAGGAAGGACCATAAGTCTCGAGTTTCCATAGGAGAATAGCTTGATCACCAGTAGGTGGTATTTGGAGGTAGTAAGGGAGGTTTTTCCATGATGGGAAATAAATGTGAACATCAATTGTTTCAGCTTAATTTATGATTAGATATTATTTAAAGCTAATTTTATTTTATTTTTTTAAAGATTTTATTTATTTATTTGACAGAGAGATCACAAGTAGGCAGAGAGCAGGCAGATGGAGGGGGTGGGAAGCAGGCTCCCTGCTGAGCAGAGAGTCCTGGGCGAGTCTGGATCCCAGGATCCTGAGATCATGACCTAAGCTGAAGGCAGAGGTTCAACGTACTGAGCCATCCACGTGCCCCTAAAGCTTATTTTTAAAGTATTGCCAATGCTGTCTTCTAGCTTGGCTTTGTCTACATCTCCAGCCTCAAGTGTTGCAGTTCTAAATCCTGTACTTTATATTCCAATGCTACTGAGCTATGTTTAGTCTACTAGTCTTTTTCTGGACACCATGTACATTTCCTTTCATGGTTTTGCATTTTCCCTATGCCCATATGTTTTTTTGCAATGCTAATTAGTCATTTTACAGGTTTTAAATTATTTTCTTTAAGACATTTCTTGATTATTCTTGGTAGACTTAAATATGTACTACTCTTTCATATACCATTACTTATTCTTATTTATACTGTTTCACATTTTATACTTTATAATTATACCTCTTCCCTTGTTGGAACCTCCTTGAGGGCAGGAGGTATGTCTTTTGAATCTAACATAGTGCTTATCAAATAGAAATATTTGTGGAATTAATGAATTTCAGTGCTAGATTCCTTTATACATATTTATCTTGGTTAAATTCCAAAAGTACAAATATATCAAATTCAGTTATAGGAAAATGACATCCAAGAAGATTGCTCGAGGTTAATGGTATATGTTATAATCATTTTGTTTGTTGTAATTATAATAATTGAGATTAATTTCTATTTTGATCTTTATTGTTATTTGATCACTTTCTTTATAGATTTTACACAATAGGATTTTTGTCATTGTTTAATGATAATAAACCTGTATTTTCAATGTTGAATGCTTTAGATACATAAGATTTGTTACAAGTGTCATAGAGTATAAAATGACATAATGGTAAAAATCCATTTCCAATATTAGAAAAAAATACTGAAAATAATAGTTCAGTGATATATATTCATACAGCAATGCTAATAAATGTTTTACACCCTCCTATGATGCAACTAAGAGAACTCTATTTTCTATATGTCTATATGAGAATAAAAATGATTCTTGATGTTTTTAATTTTAATTTGTTTTCTTAGGCCAAAGAGTTTTCAAAGAGAAAATGTAATATGCAAATCCATTTTCAGGTGACTACGTAACCATGGAAGCCACTGGTCCTACACATACTGTATCAGTCAGTGAATGACCACAGGCCTGACAGAATGCTGCAATTACTTTTATAATTGCAGTTGTGGTGTCAGTATGGATTTAATACCAGCGAAAGTTGGGTTGCTGTTTTTCCAGCATTTTCAGGGTTTCGTGTACACCTTAACTCAGTACCCATTATATGATCTACTATAGGTAGATATGAGGTATTATATAAGTGTGGGAGTATATATGTAGAAATAGGAGTAGCCTATTCACCATTATTCCTAAACATTTACTTGAGAAATCCTAGTTCTTATTCCTGTAACTTCTTTTCTAAGCCAGCCTACCTACCTTCCTTCCTTCCTTCCTTCCTTCTTTTTAAGTCATATCTACACCCAACGTGGGGCTCAAACTCATGACCACAAGACCAAGAACTGCATACTCTTCTGACTGAGCCAGCCAGGTAACCCACTCCCCCCACCACAATCATTTTTACAATTTTTGTCTTTCTGGGTCCAGATAGCCTTTCACAGTGGGATAATTCTCTGACTGGTGGATAGGGCTAGAGTCCTGCTAGATTTAAACATTTGGATTCCACCTAGGCCTTTTAGGGTCCTCATGACAGTAAACTAGTAGGCAAAGAATGTTAAAATATTGGCAAAGTAATTGAACCAATCATGAAAAAGAACTAGAATTGCTAGATCATAATAGGGCAAAGAAATTTGATTGATATTCATAAACCTTTCTGTGGTATCAGGTAGTATTCCCATGCCTAGTTTTAGCTGTGAATCAGCAATTGCATCAACCTGGACCTAAGAAGGTATGGTACCCAAAGGCTTGGTCTGCTTAAAGATGAAATTCTAATTCATCTCATCAGGCAAACCACTTAGACCAGCAGGTCTAATAGCTCAGGGTAAGGTCTGTACTGGTAGAGGAAGAAGACTATAAGTAGAAATAATCGTCTTAGGAACATCTGCAGTAACAGCAGTTAGAGTGTCTTCCTCTCCTGTTTTTTCCCAGAACTGTAACCAATCTGACTATATTGTTAGAGGGCTGAATAAGTTTAATGCGGAAAGAAAGAGGGTCTGAGTAAGTGTTGAAACTGTAATGGGATGCAGAAGTTGTTCTATTTACCTCTGCTCAGATTCGTTTCATCATGTTTGTGTACCCATTCTGCTTGTTTTGCCCTTAATAGTTTACACCAATGATATCATTTGCATAGCCCATGGGCAGTGATTTTGTATTTTGTATTTTAATACAAATACTCCCCAGTCCAGCCCTGGGGTCACCTGTAGCTAATAAGTGACTGGTTTGAGAGGGCAAATAGCCAGCTCTTTTAAGTGAAGGTAGTACAAACTCAGAGATAATTTACCTTCCAGAACTTCTGGAGCAGGAGTTGGCATCACAATGAGTCTGAGACATGCTTGGTTGCTTTTGGTCCCTTCTCCTGCCTCCCAACCCTCTGTCTGCCTTCTTCTGGAGCACTATCCAAATATATCATTGGCACTTGACATAGGCTCTTCTTCTTGGAGAACCAAATACAAACCCAAATGCTTTATTTCTGTAATATTTCATACATTAGAATGAAAATTCAGTTTTACAGAAATGAACAAATTCTGTAATATAATACTGTTAATTTTTTACAAAATGTATCAGTAAAGTATTTCCTATAGGAATTTCTCATTCTGACATGTTCTAAGTATAATCTATTAGCTGTATGTGTTAGAAATAATAGATTTGTTATAAGACAGCAGCAAAAAAAAGGTAGAAAATAGACACATTAAATGCCAGTGAATTAATAAAAACATGATTCTTTTTACTAGCTTTTTCCACATCCAGGAAAAGACCTCACACTCAATAAATATGAAAAATAATACAATAGCTAAACCACTGCCTATGTAATATTAAAGAGAATGTGTTTCTTCTCTCCTAATATTTCCCTAGTGTCATTAATTGTAAAACTGATTAGTTTCACACATATACAATGTATGTCGAGTGTTCTGAAAAGAATAATTAATAAAAGCAAGGAAAAATAAAAAATGTCTATAGTTAATAAACTCTTACAATGTTTTAGAATTTTAAATTTTATTGCAACAAAGATTGATTGTTCAGTTTACTTACATTGACATCTGTTAAAATTGAAATCACATAATATCTTGTCCCAATTTTCCAGAATTATAGGACTCTGTAAAAGCATTTCTTGACTGGGAATTTTTTTTTATAGATTTTCCAAAACTATTTTGTGTATTTCCCTTATCCTGAAATTCTTACCTTGCTATATGAATTTACCTACACCCCTATCTTGGGCTTATATCTTTCTTGATTATTCAAAAAAAAAAAAACAAAACAAAACAAAAACTACCATGTATTCGGTGAATTTTCTTCTTCATACTAATGTTCAAAAATAAATCATCCTCTGTCGGAAAATTTTATTCCCTGAATGAGAATAAATATTTGTAAATGTCACATAGAGAGTCTGGAGGAGGAATGAGAACCTTCCTCTATATGTAATATGAGAATCAGTCCCCAAGGACAGGCAGTGATTGATGTCACAAGTAGGTTGTACTTGAACTGAATGATATTCTGTGTATTTTCCACATGAATAATACTATATAGAGCATAATATATTTGAAAATAGCAGGCTGCCCGAAGTAACCACTTATGTTTTTTTTTAAATTTTCTTTAATTTTTAAAATAAAATAACAAAGTGTCTACAAATATTATGAATAGAGCCAGTATTTAATAAATATTGTTAAATGAACAAATGAAGAAATAAATCACATCTCTGCAAATAAAACATAAATTTCTTATTCCCTGCCAACTCTGGTAAATCTACCTACATGCAGTAATTTCTCAGATTTTACATCAGTACTTTATGATGAAGACACAACAACAATAATTGAAGGACAGATGAGGTCCAGCTGATATAATCAGTTTAAGGTAATAATTAAACAAGTGAAAATTGGATTGTGGTAAGGTGACTTCTGCTGGGAAAATGTATTTTGACTAGTGTGAAATATATCCATATATAAAAATATGGTGATTGGGTCAATTACAAAAGCCTATTCTAAGATCTGATCCATTTAAAGCATGAGAATTGTCTTGGAGTCATGATTTTTACAGTTGTGTCTGCTAAGTTACTGCTGGCATCTGTGGAAAAAATGCACATGAACCAAATGCCAAGTTTCTTAGAAAAGATACTCATTACAGGGTAATCTTGTTGCTAGCTTGGGCGGGGGAAAGGAAGGAAGAACCATATTCTATACCATTTCATCAAAGACAAAATATAGCATAACTTACATACATTATTGTGACAATATTTCATTTTATATTTGGCTTTTTCATTGGGTGCTTTGCCAGTGTAGGGGGAGGGTTACCTATGAGAACTTGATTGGGTTAAGGATGATTGTCAATAAGCCTCAAGATGTAAGAGGAGTGATAATGAAAAATAATATTCTGTTGGAAATCTCTGGAGGGCCTGCTGCATGTGGTATAATTGGAAAGGCCTAGGAACTCAGTACACCAATTTCCAAATCAAGATTATTGGTCATAAAAAACATGGATACTCCATATTCATCTTGGGAGTCTAATCAATAACAACAGGAGGTAAGTCTTAATTTTAAAAGTTCCACTGGTAATAAATGTTTCCAAGGGAGAAAGAATGCCCCATAATATTCATTATTTAACACTTTGGTTTGTAGATTTCTCACTTTTTAAAAAGAAGTGTAGGTTTCTATTAACTTGAAGTATTTTCTTGCCTTTCTTTTGTTGTTAAACCTCTTTACTTCAAGATGCAAGCTTTTAGGAGAAAACCTTAAATTTTAATTATGAAAAGATGAAATTCAAAAATTATTGAGGCAGATATGCTCTTTGCAAATATAGAATTAAATATAAAAAATAAATATGTAACCATTGTATTCTAAATACTAAAGTATCATTTTGGCCAAAAGGATATTAAGAGATATTTTTTACTTATATTTACATCAAATTAATTTGTAAAGTTATCTTGAAGAAACTTTCTCATAAGTGATACAAAACATTTCTTCTACCAAGGATATAATTTCATAAAAATATAATTCATCTAATTTTTATATATACGTGAATTGTATGTATAATATTGAATTGTTTGGTTCATGATTAGAAAATACAATGAATTTTTAAAACTGCATAGCTCTTGTTAATATGAAATAAAGAAAAATGTAAATATGTAAAAATAAACTCAGAATTTCTAAAGATGATGCAACTATTAATAAAAATGGATATATTTTCAGAATAGAAGTCCCAAATCAAATATTGCTAACTTGAAATATGCCTATAAACTCAGTAACTTTCTCTCTTTATAAGCTCTGACCTTATTCTCTATATTGCCTGTCCCTGTGGTAGAGTGTGAAGTGGTTAGAAAAGAGATGACAATACCAATTCACAACTCTGGAACCCAACTGGGATGAGTTGCTAAAGATATTTCTGATCAGAAATAAAGAAATAACCTGTATCTGCAGGGATTTTCAACTTTAACAGCAGGAAATCTATTCAATTCTGAAATAAGAGATATCCACCAAAATAATTGTTCTGCAAAACTCTCACTCAAAATGTGACTTTAGCAATAAAACATTGCATCATCATAGTTTTGTCTTCTTAGAATACAGTCAGCCTGTATATTTACTTCCATGCATGCTTATTGAGTTTTAGGTAGTAAAAAATGGGAAACATAGTGGTACTCCCTTAATAGTATTACTCATCTAAGAAATTTAGTTGTGTGTATTATCCAACACCGATTATTATTTTTTCTCATTTTTAAATCTATGATTGTTCCCTCTTTTCTGCAACTTATTATTTAGAATTATTTTTTTCCTTGAGAAGCAAAGAAAAAGGATACATTTATGTTAATCTCCAAATTTTCATAAGTATGCATTGCTTCTTGGCTAGAAAATGGTCTGGCAATTTTGAGAAATTATTTGGCAACACAAAACCAATTGGATTAGAGTGTCAGTGCAAATATTATTACAATTGCTCCCAAATTTTCTGTCATCTATGTGAATTCTCACAGGAAAAGTTTTCTAAAGAACTAACCAGACACTAAAACACTATTACCCAATTATCCTGGGGGTAATGTTTGTAACATTAGAGGAAAGAATTCATATTCTTCCCTTTTTCTTCTATCTTTCCCCTTCTTTTTACACTTCCTTTTATTAACAAAGAAAACAAAAGAACAAGAAACAAAACAAGAAAAATCCCTTTAAGGTTTTAACCCTGTGGAAGGTCTTCTTAACTGTTTCCTGAATGGGCCTTGGCAACAGTATTTATACTCAATGGCTCACTATATCCCTACCTTCAGCTTCAAGAAACACTCCTGTAACATGATAGATGTTTGTTTAATCACCATTTATTACAATTACTCTCTTTTCAGGGAGATGAGGACAAAGAGGAGGTCTGAGTTGATTCCTAACTCCAAAAATTATTAAATTGTGATTGTATAAAAATAATCTGTTTCCTGAGGAGGTTTCCTCTAGCATAGCAGAAACCTCATAACACAGACACCATAGGATTTCTGTGAGGGATGTCTTTTTTGCTTTAGGTAAAGCACCTTGAATAGTACCTAACATGCATAATAAATGTCCCTCTCTCTTGACAAGCCCTTGCATATAAAATAAATGGGTATACACACAATGTACACATAGATATTTAAATTCTGTTATGCACAGATTTATACATAATCCTATTTTTAAATTAACATATAATGTATTATTTGTTTCAGGGGTACGGGTCTTTGAATTATCAGTCTTACACATTTCATAGCACTCACCATAGCATATATCCCCCGCAGTATCCATCACCCAGCCATACATAGCCCTATTAGTGGCCACAGAAATACTAATATAGTAATGCAGTAATACAAATGTGCCCATTTACATAGATGCTCCTGTACAGATAAAACATTGGTCCGAGTAATAAACATTCACTAACACAAAGCAATGGTCTATATTGAAAATACTTTTACAGACTTGTTTTTAAATTCTGAATCTCTTCATATTTTCACATAAATCTGAGTTTTCCTGACTCTTCTGCTTTAAAATTACAAGGATATAAAGAGAAAAAAAAATATGTGTTACTTATTTGCATTTGTTTAGACTCTATGTATGTAAAAGCAGGTGTACAAAAATATTTCTAGTGATAACATCAAGATAATAGAAAAATCTTTGGAAATTGAAGGTTACAAGTAGAATCTTTGATATTTTCTGAATTGACCAATTCTTTATGCTTGTGCATATGAATTTGTGAATAATTCCTGAGTTAACATACAGTGCCAAAGTGGAAAATGGCCTGAAACACACTAATTAGAACTTCATTTGTATATTATCATGTTGATCATTACCTCTTTGTGATTCCATAAACTCCAGTTTGGATATTACTTTTACAAAAAATAGTCTACTTTATATAATCTGAAATTATACAAAGAATGCTTTCTTGCATCATCAGATGGTAAACTTTTATCATTCATTTGTTCATTCAAAATTTTAAAGAAATTTTAAAGAATATGACCATACAAAAGTAATAATTGGGATTGGTATGCAGAAACATATGAAATATTGACTCTACCCTTGTACTACTTCTAGGATGAAAGCAGGTACTCAAATAAAAAGCTAAAAATACTCCACAGCTAATAAAAAATATATAAAAGCATAGAACTTTCAGGGATGGGAGAGATATTAGCATATTTAGAGAGTAGGAAGCACTCCTGGGTGAAGGGAATGCTATCAAGACGTGATGGGCATAATTTGATTCTGGACTCCAAGCCTGGGTGAGGATTTCGAGTCTTGAGATATAATGGATATAATTTCTATGTGAAAAGAATGTGATTGATTATTGCTAGGGGGAAAAAAAAGAATATGAAAGATTGCAGAAATTGTCACCATTTTCCTCTTTCATTAAGGGGTAGTGTCTCCTCCACACCTAGAATCTGCAGTAACCATGTGACTGAGTTTAGAATGGGAAACTGGCAGTCATGAAGCATGCGTCAACTTGAAGAGCATTTGTACTTGCTGATACTGGAACACTTTGTCATCATGTAGATGAGACCAGATTAGACTGCTGTAGGAGGAAAGGCGTGTGATCCGTTGGTCCTTGTTATCCTTTTGTTGTCTGGTCAACCTCCTGAAACAGATGAATGAGTTAGGCCAGTTGAGTCCAGCGGAGAATTACCTAGCTGAACCAACCTAAATTTACTCTCAGAATCAGACTTCAGTAGATGATTGTTAATGTCCCTTACCCTTGGTCCTCACTTTTTACCTGTATTCACTCCTACCACTCAGTAAAGCAACTTATTCCCTGTTGTATCCTATGCCTCTGTGATTTGGTTCTGGAACTAAGATGAGAAAAACTCATCGTATATCATTTTTAAAATCCTAAATGTGAAAGTGACAACTTTTGGCAACATTTTAGAAGTTCTTTGTGTCCGTTAATGAAACTGATTTCCCTTTTGGCATCTCTGTTACTCACTGTCTCCCATTCTTGGGAATTTCAGAAGCCTCTCTGTTATTTGTTCATGTTTACTTTAGTCAGTTGAATCAGGCTTCTCGAAGAAATCATGTTACCATAAAGAGTACTATATTTTTGTTGTTGCTACAGAAAATATAGGAATAGAATTTCTATTTCCATATTCCTATTTGTTGGTTAAATATTTCATATATTTTGTCCCAATAGGAACCAATAGGAAACCTTATAAAAGTGCATCCAATGAAAAGCGAAACATTAACAAAAAATATAAACTTGAAATTGGAAAATATGAACCAGAATAGAATAAAAGATCTAGAAAAGTATATGTAACATGAAAGACATAATTGATTGAGACCCAAATTTGATTCTAAATGTATTAGTAAAAGAAAAAAAAAGTAACAATAGACAAATCATTAGGTACATTAATAATACTATACAGTAAAAAGACATAATTCATGTTGAGAGGTGCTGGTCAAAATTAAATATAATTTAGAAGCAAAGATACTGAATCACTTTTCTAACAATGGTTGTATTGAAAGATCAATTCCCTATTAATGACCCTTGTAGCTTATGGTATATCAACATATGGAATATCAATATCTTCAATTATGCCTCTACATACTTTATATCATCCATGACCATGGAAGACAAAATTGGAAATATTGACCACACTTCCCCCTTTCATGATACTTTGTTACATCCCACAGAGTTTTTACTGGGACCGGTTTTCTCATTCCATTTATCTGATTGAATTCTTAGGTTCTGTTCTCTTCTTTTTATTGCAGCAATAACCTCTAAGTGATCTCCCTTTTTCCAGTTTCTTCCCACAAGGACAGTAGACTTATAGTTTTAAAACTCTGATCATTCCACTGCTTAAACTTCTCTGTTTTGTAAAGCACAAAAGTCTAAAATCCTCAGAAATTCTTGCCAATGTCCTTCAAAATTTGTTCTTAGAGCTCATTTTTAATAATACAATGTATTATTTTTGGCATAAAATGTACCAGAGGATGTCTTATTTATTTATTTGTTTGTTTGTTTATTTATTTATTTTTAAGATTTTATACACAGCTAGAGAGGGAACACAAGCAGGAGAAGAAAGCTTCCCGCCATGCAGGGAGCGTGATGAGGGGCTGTCCCAGGATGCTGGGATCACTACCTGGGCCAAAGGCAGCCGCCTAAGGACTGAACCACCCTGGTGCCCCAGATGACACATTTATAAAGATTTTAGTTTCCAGTTTCTTTACTACCTGTCTCTAGTGCCCCTTCTCCCAGGTGCACAAACCCAGAGAGTGAACAACTGGGACAGCATCCAGACAACTCCTCAAATTTACTTCTGGATGCTCAGTGTGTAACCATCTCCTCATTTACAGGTGAATACGGAAGGGGTAATTATTGCCTGATAGACTACGCAGTTTGGTCAATAAGTCCACTACATATTCCAGAGGACTTCCTGGGGATTTTCCATTAATCAGCTTGCAGGGAGGTCTTTCTTTACCTTTCGTTTCCAGAAAGACATGTCTCTGCCACTATCACATCCTTCTAAGCAAAACTGCCAAGAACTGTGAAGGGTCTAGGAATTTACACTGCCTGGGAGCTAGCAAGTTAGCCTGCCATAGTTCCTTGGATATTGGTAGGTAAACAAATCTTTTGGCTCTGAGATAAAGACCAGTTTATTACTCTCAACAAAAACAACAGAGTAGACAGAGTAACATCACTTGTTCTGGTTTCCCACAATATGACATCTGAGAGCCAGATGATACCTGCGTGCACTGTGGGGGTACATTGTAGGAGAGGAAGCTAAGTTTAGGAAACCCTAATCCTTATAAAGGACCACAAGCAAATCAGTCCAACCTTTTCCTAGGAGACATTGTCTGTACTTAGACAGCATTCAGATTTTTCCTCTGCTCCAGAGGGAATCACTCTTTCTATCTTTGAAGGAAATTTACTATCCAAACATCTTTGGGGGGAAAAAAAAAGGTCAGCCAAAACAAAAACTGTTAATGACTTTTCTCAGAAGATGTGAGAGACTCGTGGAGAAATATCTCCCAACAGAATGAACAGATTATTAAAATCAATTTATAATCTCACCAAGAGTATGTGGTATCTTTTCCTTCACCATACTCTTACACTGGACACTTTGAATTTCTCTTTTTTTTTCTTTTAAGTTTTAATTTAAATTCCCGTTAGTTAACATACAATAGTAGTTTCACATGTAGGATTTAGTGATTCATTGCTTATATACAACACTCAGTGTTTATCACAAGTGCCCTCCTTAATAACCACCTTCAATTTAGCCCTCCCACAAGGCCCACCTCCACTCCCTTGAACAACCACAACATGAACAACCACTTTGTTCTCTATAGTTCAGAGTCTGCTTTCTGGTTTGACTCTCTCTTCTTTCCCCTCTATGTTCAGATGTTTTGTTGCTTAAATTCCACATATGAGGGAAATCACATGGCATTTGTCTTTCTCTGACTTCTTTCATTTAGCATCATACTGTCTGACTCCATCCATGTTGTTGCAAATTAAAAGATTTAATTCTTTTTGACGGCTGAGTATATAGGATTTCTGAACTTTACAGATTTAAAGGATATAAAATGATACTTAATTGTGGTCATAATTTGCATTTCCCTAATGGTCAGCTTAATCATCTTTTCATAGGTTTCGGAGTCATTCTGAATGTGTTCAACTTGTGAAATGCCTCTTCCTATATTTTGGAATTTTTTTGCAGGACTGACTATATTTCTTGTCAATATACAAAAATTATTTGTATAAAAATGTCTCAGTCCTTGTTTTCCTTTTCTGTTTTTTTAAAGGTGGCCTTTGATAAACAGATGGTTTTACTTTAATGGGTCCTAATTGTCAATATTTTTTATCCTTTGTGTGTAATAAAAGGTATCCTTTCGTCTTTTCTTACTCTGTGTTGCCAAAGTGGGCTCCTTAAAGGTTTAAATTTCTGCTTTTGAAATGTAAATCTTTAAATAATCCAGTATTTAATTTTTTGTATGTTCTATTTATTTTATTTATTTTTGGCCTATTTTATTTATTGTCCATGATTAGCTTTTCCTTGTCTGGATAAGTAATGGTCCCATTACCACTCATTTAATACCACATTGTTTTCCCAAGTAACCATCAAAACGAACTCTGACTTTTAATGTTCCCATATATTTTGGGTAGTGTTTCTGTGCTGTTTATTTGATTCCACAAGCTAAATTTTTTCTATCCTTGTGCCAATATTTCCCTGTCTTCATTATTAGACCTTTATAATTCTTATCTGTGGTCAAACAAGCCCATTCTGCTACTGTCCCACTTTCTCCATTTCCTTATCCTGCTTGTCCTCCTAATTTTTGTCCTTAAGGTTATCTTAGCTATTTTGATTTTGGTTCCTACATTTACATTAAAAAAAAAAATTACCTGGGGTGAGGAGGAGGAGGAGAGAGAAGCAGAGAGAAAGAGAGAATCTTAAGCAGTCTCTAAGCCCTGCACAGAGCCCACGTGGGCCTTGATCTTACCCTGAAATCATGACCTTAGCTGACCGAAATCAGCGGTTGATTGCTTAACACTCTGAGACACTCAGACACCTGGCCTAAATTTACATTTTAGAGACAACTTCCCTTAGGGGAAAATGTGGTAATTACTTTAAAATCATAGGTTGATAGGAGAGGAATTGACATTTTTACCACATATAGTTTTCCTTACAACACACAGGGTTTATGTCTCCCTTTATTTAGTACAACTATAATTTTTTTCAATTACTTTAAATATAATTTTCCCAATGTGTTTTAAATATCTTCTACTTGATATGTTCTTATTTAACTTACATTTGGTTGATACTACAAATGAAACATTTTGAGGTAAGTTTTTTAAACTTCTTGTTGCTGATTTATAGAGACATACTTTGTAGTCTCATATTTACGTCAGATTGGAAAATCTTAATAAACTTTTATTGTTTCTAATGAGTCGTCTGTAGATAATTTTATATTTTTACAAGCTTTTGGCCCAATTTGCTCTTTTTTGGACAATCTGCTTGTGCATGCATCCAATAAAACAGTTTCAAGTAAACAATGTAAAAATTGACAGGCTAACAGAAAATAGACAAATTAAAACTTTACTTGGAGATTCTAATACCACTATCACATTATTATATGGAACAGTAAGGACATAGAAGTTTTGAGTAACATTATCAATCAATCTGACCTAATTAATATATACTGTGTAATTCATACAAGATCACCAAAACATGCATTCTGTTAAGTTCCCATGCCACATTCATCAAAACAATACATTCTGAGCACAAAACATGTTCAATGCATTTAGAAAAACTGTATTCACAAAAAATACATATATATTTTTAAAATTTATGTATTTATTTAAAGTAGGCTCCATACCTATTGTGGTGCTTGAACTCATGACCCTTAGATGAAGGGTCACATATTCTATTGACTGAGTATATATTTTAATTGTGGGGAATCACATCAGAAATCAAAAACATGTAGAAATCTGGAACCATCTCAAAGTCCTGGGTATAAATGACATACTTTTGTCCATTTATATTTGCTAGAATTTCTATTAGTCTTCTAGGGCTTCCATACCAAACTACCCAAACTGGGTGGTGTAAACAACAGAAATGTGTTTTCTCAGTTATAGAGGCTGGAAGTTCAGAATCAAGGCACAAGCAGTATCAGTTTCTGGTGAGCACTCTGGCTTGCAGACCACTACAGACCACTGCAGACCACTGTCTTCTCACTGTGTTGTCACTTGACCCTTTCTCTATGAGTGTTCACTCCTGGTGTCTCTTCTTCTACCTATAAGGATTCTAATCTTCTTGCAGTAGGGCCATAATTACAACCTTATTTTACCTTAATTACTTCCATAAAGGTGCCCATCTTCAACTATAGTCATGTTTGGGTTTTAAAGTTCAACTCCTGTTTTGAGAGGACACAATTCAATTCATGTGCCATTTTACTTTTAATCATTGAATATGTTGGATGTATTGGTAATAATTTTAAAAGCTGTTATCTCCTAATTCCTACATCTATATAACTGTTTGTTCTGTTTCTTTTGACCGATTTTCCTCTGGACTTTGGGCCACCCTTTCTTGCTTCTTGACATGCCAAGTAATTTTTGATTTGAGGCTAGGTACTCTAATGTTGAGAATGTGAATTTTGTTTTCTACCTTTAAAGGAGCACTGGGCTTTGTTCTAGCAAATAGTTAACTGAAATAGGTCTCAACTCTCTTTTTTTTTTAAATTACTAACCAGTGCTACAGTTTAGTATAGAGTAACCTTAAATCTAGGAAAAGTTTAGATGTATTTTTAAGATGAGGACTTTTTGAGAGATCTACTGAATTATCCATACCATTAAAAAGGGGACTCTCTATACTTGATAATCAGAATACAAAAAAAAAAAAAAAAAAAAATCTTACCTGAGCTCTCAGAATTATGTGGTTTGGAGCTAATGTTGGTCATTTGTTATTTTGCCTCATGGAATTTCTTCCTACATATGGCCATCTTCAGCAGGCTGTATTCAGCAACAACTGAAGAATCCCAAATCAGATTGCTGGGGTTCTTTTTCTCTAGAGGTTTGTTCTCCCTGGAACTCTATTCTGCAATTTCCAGTTGTCTAGACTTCTCAAACTCTGATATCTATGTTCTCAATTCAGAAAGACCCCATAGAACATTTTTCACTGTGTTCTGAAATTTTCCTCCATATAAAAAATTAGGATATTTATAGAGCTTACCTAGTATGTGTCCCTTTCACAGAAATCACTGATCTTCACTGTTGTCCAATGTTCGAAAACAATTATTTTGTACAATTTCTCCAGTTTTATTGGTGATTATTATGTGAGGATAATTTAGGTCCATGACTCTGCAGCATGATCAGAAGTAAAAATTGTAGAAAACTGAATTAAAAGAAAAATTAAATATAAAATTCTAATTAGCAGGACATTATACAATCTGAATGTAACATAAAAGACAAAGGGAGTTTATTTTTCTCCCATAGGTACTAAAAGTGAATTAGGTTACCTTTTTAAAAAAAAATTTATTTATTTATTTGAGAGAGAGAAGGAGAGAGAGTGCTTGCTCCTCTGAGCATGAGTACAAGTGGGAGAAGGAGTAGATAGTGAGGGAGAGGGACATGTAGACTTCATGCATGATTCAGCCACCCAGAGACCCCGAACCAGGTAACTTTTAGAGAAATATAGTTGTGGATATTGTGAAAAACTTATATGATGCAAGCAGTCCAGTTTCTTCCTTTATTGAGAGCAGAATTCACTCTTTTTCCAATCATTCTTTAAAATCTAGCCTCAGGGGTGCCTGGGTGTTTCAGTGGGTTAAAGCCTCTGCCTTCGGCCCAGGTCATCATTCCAGGGTCCTGGGATCTGGCCCCCGCATTGGGCTCTTCCTCAGCAGGGAGCCTGATTCCTTCTCTCTCTGCCTGCCTCTCTGCCTACTTGCGATCTCTGTCTGTCAAGTAAGTAAAACCTTAAAAAAAAAAAAAAAAACTAGCCTCAAATTTGTATTTTAAAAAATGATATGTCTAGCAATATATTATTTTTCAAAATATCTTTCTTTTTTAATATTTGACTTATGAAACACATTTACAAATGGAAATTGCTAATGCAATTTGATGCTACATTATTGAAATAAACCTACTTTTAATTGTTCCCTATATTTGTAAGTTATGACTTTTGACAACAGAGAAGTCATATAGTGACATGTCTTATCAAAATTCTTCCCTAAATTTTCTCACATACTTATATTATTTGGTAAAAAAAAAAAAAAAATCAAAAAAATCAAATTTTCTCACATACTTATATTATTTGGTAAAAAAAAAAAAATAAATAAAAAAAATCAACAATATTTTTTTTTATTCCAGCAATTCTTCCATTATAATTGGGTTTTTAAATACTGAGATTTTATGTACATTTAAATTTTCAGTTTATCCGTTATTTTCCAAAATGTATTCCAGCCAATTTTGATGCTTTTTTGGTGTGTATCTAAAAATTGTATTTGTTGGATTTATAATGTTTTAACTCGTGCATATGCATATATATATTTGACATAGTGCATGGTAACTTTCCCTTATTAATAAGTTCATATGCAAAAGAAGTAGATTTCAAACTGCTTTAAATTAACAATAATACTTTTATTCAAATCTTAATAAAACTGTAGTTGAAATGAAGCCATATTACACTAACTAATATTAAAATTATCTAATGGGATGCCTGGGTGGCTTAGTCAGTTAAGCATCCAACTATTGATCTTGGTTTAGGTCATGACCTCAGGGTCATGAGATTGAGCTCAGTATAGGGCTCCCTATTGAGCAGGGAGTTTGCTTCTCTCCCTATCTGCCTCCCTTTTCCCTTAGAAAAGAGCTCATGCTCTTGCTCTCTCTCTAAAATAAATAAGTAAATGTTTAAAAATAAAATGAAATAATCTGGTAATAGGTATTTCAGATTCTATTCTAGACAATAATAATTTTTTTTCAGCTAACTCTTTGAAAAGCAACATCCAAAGTGAATATTTTTAGATAAGATCTGGGATATTTTATATCTCAAGATAATAAGGAATAGATGACATTCAAATAAATATTGAAGGGAAATGTCACATTTCCTATAATTTTTGTTTTGCTAAGCCCTTATTTCTTATCATCTACCACAACTATAGATATGGACCAAAGACAATACTAACATTAAAGAAATTGAAGCTTGCCTTAAGCACCATATAATAGATGGAAATGGAATACTCCATTAAATAAATAAATAAATCATAAATAGTGTCATTACGTTTTTTTTTAAAGATTATTCATTTATTTAATTGACAGAGAGAGAAATCACAAGTAGGCAGAGAGACAGGCAGAGAGAGAGAGAAGAAAGCAGGCTCCCTGAGGAGCAGAGAGCCCGATGCAGGGCTGGATCCCAGGACACTGGGATCATGACCTGAGCCAAAGACAGAGGCTTTAACCCACTGAGCCACCCAGGCACCCTGGGTAGTTTTATTTTTAAATTTCGAAGGAACTACATACTGTTCTCTAGAGTGGCTGCATTAGCATACATTCCCACTAACAGTGTAAGAGGGTTTCCCTTTCTCTGCAGCCTAACCAACACCTGTTGTTTCCTGCGTTGTTAATTTTAGCTATTCTCACAGGTGTGAGGTGATATCTATTTCCCTTATGATGGCTGCGTATGAGTATCTTTTGATGTACCTGTTAGTCATCTGTATGTCTTCTTGGAAAATATCTATCTATGTCTTCTGCCCATTTCTTAACTGGATTATTTGTTTTTTGGGGTGTTGAGTTTGTTGAGTTCTATATAGATTTTGGATTCTAACCCTTTATCGACATGTCATTTATAAATCTCTTCTCTCATTCTGAAAGATGTCTTTTAGTTTTGTGGATTGCTTTTTTCACTGTGTAGAAGCTTTTTGTCTTGATGAATCCCAATAGTTCATCTTTGCTTTTGTTTCCCTTGCTTCCAGAGATTTATCTAGTAAAAATTTGCTGTGGCTGATGTCCAAGAGATTACTGCCTGTGTTCTTCTCTAGGATTTTGACACAGTTAGATCTTTCATCTATTTTAAATATCTTTTTGTGAATGGTGTAAGAAAGTGATCCAGTTCATTCTTCTGCATGGTGCTGTCCAGTTTTCTCAACATTATTTGTTGAACAGACTTTTTTCCTTTGGATATTCTGTCCTACTTTGTTGAAGATCAGTTGACCATAGAATTTTGGGTCCATTTCTGAGTTTTCTCTTCTGTTCCATTGTTCTGTCTGTTTGTTTGTTTGCCAATACAATACTGTCTTGATTATAACAGCTTTGAAACATAACTTGAAGCCAGAATTGTGATGCCTTCATTTTTCTACTTTTTCAAGATTGCTTTGGCTATTCGGGGTCTTCTGTGGTTCCATACAAATATTAGGATTGCTTGTTCTAGCTCTATAAAAAATACTGGTAGTAGTTTGATAAGGATTGCATTAAATGTGTAAATTGCTTTGGGTAATATAAACATTTTAACAATATTTTTTATTCTAATCCATGAGCATGAGATATTTTTCCATTTCTTTGTGTCAACTTCAAATTCTTTCTCAGTGTTCTATAATTTTCAGTATACAGATCTTTTACTGCTTTGGTGATTTATTCCTAGGTATCTTATGGGTTTTGGTGCATTGGGAATGGGATTAATTCCTTATTTTCTCTTTCTGCTGAACCATTGTTGGTGTATAGAAATGCTGATTTATAGGTGTTGATTTTTTTTTTTTAAAGATTTTATTTATTTATTTGACAGAGAGAGATTACAAGTAGGCAGAGAGAGAGAGAGAGGAGGAAGCAGGCTCCCTGCTGAGCAGAGAGCCCTATGCGGGACTCGATCCCAGGACCCTGAGATCATGACCTGAGCCGAAGGCAGCGGCTTAACCCACTGAGCCACCCAGGCGCCCTAGGTGTTGATTTTTTATCTTGTGACTTTACTGAATTCATGTATCAGCTCTAACAATTTTTTGATAGTACTTCAGATTTTCTACATAAAGTAGAAAATGTGATACATGTGAATCTGGAAAATTGACTTCTTCCTTGCTGATCTGGATGCTTTTTATTTCTTTCTGCTGTCTGATTACTGAGACTAGGACTTCCAGTACTATGTTAAATAAAAATGATTAGAGTGGACATCCCTGTCTTCTTCCTGACTATGGAGGAAGAGCTCACCATTTTTTCCCATTGAGGATTATATTTCAAATATTTCCTTTATGTTTTGGTTTGTATTAAATAAAATCTTGGGGTTCATGAGGGCATTTGTTGAATAGGAAAACATTTACTTTTTTTCCCCCAGGAAATACTTGTTGTTTACTTATGTGGTAAGTATTTTACAAAATACTATTATAGAGGTCTTGAAGACTTACAATATTTAAATGGCAGAATTATCCAAAAAAATATAAAACCAGGTAAAACTTTCTATTCTATATATTAGAATATTTTCAATTAGTTAAGCTAATTAATACTTAATTTTATAAATGGTACATATTTTTAGATTTTTTTCTTAAAATCTCACTTTTACTTTTACGACTTTATCTTCCTTTAATAATATATATGTCTATATGAAGCTTTAGAGACTAAATATCAAGTAATTTTTCCTCCTTTTGTTATTTAATAACCTGATCTGTAAGACTTTTGTTAAACAGTGAAAAAAATCAGTTTAGTTTTACAGTTTTGCATTTCTCTATAAACTCCTGGAATAACAAAAAGTTAGCACCTGGCAAGGAGTAATTTTATATGAACTCCATGTGCCCTTTTCCTTATTCAATATGGATGTTAGTTTGCTAGAGCTGCCATAACAAAATATCATAGACTGGATGGCTTACATAACAGAAATTTATTTTTCACAGTTTTGGAGGCTAGAAGTCCAAGGCTTGTAGATGTTTGCCTTCTCTCTTGGTTCTTACATGGTCTCTCCTCTGTGCATCCCTGGTCTTGCATCCCTAGTGTACTTTTGCGGGTCCAAATTTCCAATTCTTACAAGGACACAAGTCAGATTGGATTAGGACTCAACCCTAATGGCCTAATTTGAACTTAATCATCTCTTCAAAAGCCTTATTTCCAAATACAACTACATTCTGAAGTACTGAGGGCTCAATGTATGAAATATTTTGGGAGAGGACACAATTCAGATATAATAATATTGTATAACATTTACTTAAAAACATGTGTCTCTGTGTGTGTTTTGGGAAATGTAACTTTTTTTTTTTAACTGTGTTATAAAGATATCTTTTTGCCAAAGCTTGGTTCATATTTTTTTAAAATAATATTTTAATTAGTTTTATTTATAGCTCTTTAACCCTCTATGCTTTTATTATTCATAAAGTTTTCCCAATTTGTACGTTCAAAAAATTTTCTGTTTTTTGAACTAATTTTTTTGTTTAAAAATATTTTTTTGTAACTGGATGTTACAAAATTTTCCTAAAATAATATATATTTCTTAATCTCTAGGTTTATACACACAAACACAGGTGAAATATAGTATAATACACATACATGATAAATATGCATATATTTAAATGTTAGATATACATTTACATATACAATTAAATGAAAATATTCTGTTAAAATGCATATACTTTTAGAAAGAACTGTTTTAGAGGAACTCACTGTTTAGGATATGCAAAAATTGGAAAATTTTAACTCAACATATTTTAACAAGAAATGCAGTTGTAACCAATTCAGAATTGTGCTTCATTTTTCTTTTCTTTATTTTTTTTTTAAGATTTTTATTTATTTATTTGATAGACACATCGAGAGAAGGAACACAAGCAGAGGGAGTGGGAGAGGGAGAAGTAGGCTTCCTGCCAAGCAGGGAGCCTGATGCAGGGCTCGATCCCAGGAACCTGGGATCATGACCTGAGCCGAAGGCAAACACTTAATGACTGAGCCACCCAGGCACCCCTTCATTTTTCTTTTCTTATGTGACTGTTCTGATCTTTTATGCTACTTAAGTATTTATTCACATACTCTTTTTGCTAGAAAATGGTATGCAATAAAATGATGTGTCAAACTTTGTTATTGCATTTATATGAAGATGAATCTGGAAAAAGTGTGTCTACACTGGAAATAGCTTATTGTACTGCATCAGAAGTAATGTTAAAAAAAAAAAAAAACAAAGACAAAAATGCTAAGAACAGACAATGAGACAAAGCGTGAGGTAGATGACATCGTGCAAAGAGGAATGAACATCTAATTCTTTTTGGAGATTAGGGAAAAGCCGCTGAATGATAAAACTTGAGGTGTGACTTTAAAAAGTAGAAGATTGACAGGCAGTACCTGGATGCTAATGTGGGTCAGTGGTGATAAAGAGGGCTCTTCAGGGAAATGAGATCCTGTGTATAGAGGTTAAGGCTAAATACCCTACAATGTTTTGAGACTGCAAGTAGTTTAAAAGACTGGTGCAGAGAGGGAACTAGCACAGGTGTGTCTAGCTGGCAGGCAGAGACCAGCTGATTAAGGTATGCTAACGCCATACACAGAAGCTGAGGTATCTTTTCATATGTAACAGAGAATCATGGATAGTTTGAAAAAGAGAGTTGTCAATATCATAAGCGTACTTTAGAGAGATCAATTTGATGACAAAATGATAGATAGACAAATGGGTGAAACAGGAGACCAATATGATAAAATGCTGAGTGGAGGTGGTAATGGCAGAAATTAAAATTTTCTCTTATTTTTATTATTCTTTTATTTAATATTATAGAAAATAGAAAATATATTTTTTTTAATTTTTTATTTTTTATAAATATATATTTTTATCCCCAGGGGTACAGGTCTGTGAATTGCCAGGTTTACACACTTCATAGCACTCACCAAAGCACGTACCCTCCCCAGTGTCCATAACCCCACCCCCCTTCTTTCAAGCCCCCTCCCCCCAGCAACCCTCAGTTCGTTTTGTGAGATTAAGAGTCACTTATGGTTTGTCTCCCTCACAATCCCATCTTGTTTCATTTATTCTTCTCCTACCCACTTAAGCCCCCATGTTGCATCACCACTTCCTCATATCAGGGAGATCATATGATAGTTGTCTTTCTCTGCTTGACTTACTTCGCTAAGCATGATACGCTCTAGTTCCATCCATGTTGTCGCAAATGGCAAGATTTCATTTCTTTTGATGGCTGCATAGTATTCCATTGTGTATATATACCACATCTTCTTTATCAATAGAAAATAGAAAATATTTTTAATGTTTGCTATAAATAGCCTTTAATTAGACATTTAGAATTCCTAAATGTCTTAGTATAATCATGTAAAATTATTTATTAACAATTTATGAATTCATTCATTTATGTTTTATTTATTTAAAAATGATATTTGAGTTTTTTACACTGGAAATAATAAATACAATGAAACTAAAACAGAAATATTTTTTAAATTAATAAGAAAATGATACATATATAGCCAAGATAGAGAATGCTATTTGAGCCAGACACTAAGCTTTTTTTTTTTAATAAGCTTTTAGCTTAACTTTAGCTTACATTTAGCTTACTTTAATAAGTATTTAGCTTAACAACAGTTTCTAAGTGAAGTATCACTATGCCATATTATAGATAAAAATATTTCCAAAGGGTTTTTGGACTTTTAATCTTGGAACAGGATAGTAGAATGAATTTTCTAACACCCTCACTCTCCCACCAAAATAAAATTTTTAAAAAAATGCATCCTTTATTTGTCTTTACCCCGCAAACATCTAGCAAAAATGGAGACTAAAAATTTTAGGTCAACAACAGCAAAAAGCAGACCTAAATTTCCCCGATTCAAATGAAAGAAAATTATTATGGGATTTATAACCTCTTTTTCCTCTTTTGTTCTTTTCTTATGGAAGGTAACATGGTAGATTATCAGGACCAGTATGAAATGGCTCTTAATCTGGGGGAAAATGTATATATTTCATAAGGATTTTAGACACGTTCCACAAAAGGTCATGTCTCATCTCACTCTTTGACAAGGAATGAAATAATAATTTTATTTCATTTTGTTAATCCTTTGACTAATTCATTTATTTAAGTACCAATCTGGATCTCTATCCAGAATTGAGAAAAGATAATGAAAAAAATAGTCTCTGGCCTCAGAAAACTGGAATATGGAACACTTTTCCATTATAATGATATCTGGTATGTACCAAAATCAACAAAAACAAGGGATGTTGAGTACACAGAGAGGAATCCAGGGACGGCTTTCAGAAGTAGTCAAGTATCAGCAAATTTTGTTTTGTTTTGTTTGTTTTAGAAAAAGAATATGATTTACTTAAGAGAAAAGAAAGGTTAATTTTGTGGCCAGAAACAAACAAACAAAAACTCCAAAACAGATTTCTTCAAATGCAGGGAAGACTGGGAAAGCCCTATTCCCTTTGCAGACGTGTAAGTAGTTGATACGACTACACCTCCAGAGGCATGTTTTTCGGGATGTGTACGAGGGATAAGAGCAAAGAGCAAAAAGAGCAAGTGTACAAGTGTCCTTGCATGCTGTGCAAAGAGTTGAAATTTAACTCGGTAGGTAGCGGGCTTTGTTCAAGAATCACTTCACCGATTTGGATTTTAGGGACATCATTTTAGCAACAGAATGGAATCCAGGGTCATGCAATTTGAAACAAAGCAGAAAGAGACAATTTTGCAATACAGAAATGATGAACTAACAAAATGGTAACAGGATGAGAAGGTGGGAGTTTAAACTGGAGTAGAAGAAAAGGAAAGCAATAGAAAAGCACATTTACAAGCAGTCCCTTTTAGGAGATGTTTAAAAGAATACATTTAGAGAGAGATTAGAGCAAAACAGAAAGATGTTAGAGAACACAGAGTGGAAACCCATCTCTGACACCTAAGAAAGCAGCTTAAGGATGAAATGTTATGAAAAGAATTCCACAGACATCTGCCTGGATTTCTGCTAAAGTTTAACCCATTGTTATCTCTTCAATAATAGAAGAATCTAGCTTAAATTCTGGCAGATAGGGGGCAATTTAGCTGCCTTCTGTTACTCAATATTATGTAGAAAAATAAAGAGAAATGAGAAAAGTTCTAATTAATCTCTAAAGATATAGATTGAAGCAAACCTACATGAATGATACTTGGTGATTTACTTTGAAGATTTACTTATTTATTTGAGAGACAGAGAGAGGCCACATATGACCAGAGGGAGGGGCAGAGGGAAAAAGAAAGGGAGAGAATTTCAAGCAGACTCCCCACTGAACACAGAGCCCCACACAAGACTTGATCTCATGACCCAAAAATCATGACCTGTGCCAAAATCAAGTCCAACACTTAACCTACTGAGCCACCCAGGCACCTTTTGTGCATCTTTGACTCACCGATCCCGAACGAAGCTTATCCAATGGTTTTGCATCACAAACTGATTTACACTAAAGAGGAAAACATGAATTGCAGTCCCTATAGGGCGTAGAAATTACTGTGGTTTTCACTGATTAGCCTACGTTCATGATTTTCAAGATCAGCTCTTGTAACCCATCCTCACATTACCTTAGAATGCTTATAAGCATATTAACGTAAAAAACAGGAGAGTGCTGGCTGTAAGTGTTGGATTTCTAGAAAACCACCAGATACTTATGAAAGACAGAGGAATCTTTTTCAAAGATCTCACCGGTCATAGGTAATAATTATAAACTTTTTTGTTTTGAAATTTAAATTTGTCATTCTGCTCTGATGCAAATACCCTGTGCCACCCACAATACCAGGGCAACATGACTTGTGAAAGAACACATTGTTGGTGATGGGGGAAACAAAAGCAGAAGAAAAATTGTTAAATTCCCTTACTGCCCATTGACAAGTCCTTGAAATGGGCAGAATAACATTCCTCCAGGAGCTCAGCTGTTTCCATGTTAATGCCTTGCTAAGGGCAAAGGCAATCTGGGCTTGACACCGCCCCCCCAATCCCCCAGCTCCAGGATCCTGTAAGTCTACTTTAACATGTAAAAATTCCTTTGGAAACTTCCTTTATCACTACCTCTCAAAATATCTGTTGGCAATTACCCCCCAATCATATGGCCCACCAATTTACATCTCAAAGATCTCATGACTGAAGTTTTATTAGGTCTTAATAAATGACCTTTTCCCAACAATAGCTAGCCCCCTCAATGTCCTGGAAACCTTGTTTCCAAATCCCGTAGAGACGTACACTCTTCCTAACCCCCTCCCTATGTGAAAGATAATGAGCCACTACTTGTAGCCATAGTGCAACTCTTTCTGCCCATGGGTCCTGTAAAGCTTATAAAACTTTAATAAAACCACCTTTTTGCACAAAAGAAGTCTCAAGAATTCTTTCCTGGATGTTGGCTTCAAACCCTAATGTTCTTACATCAGTTGGTAGTAGAAGTTCTGTGGGAGTTTTAATACGGGACCAAACAATTCTCCCCTTCATTACCATGACCGAAAAGCCAGTTTATATGCTGTAGGAATAGTAAAGGCAAGCGTGTCATTTTGTAGGAATCTTTTCCTCATACTTGCTACTAGATTTTGAGAAACTTCTTTATGGTGAATGCCTTTTGATCTTTGTAGTGTGTCATTCCAAACGTGGGATATTTTGTTGTCTTTACTCTTAATACCATTTAACGAATGTAACATTGCAATCCCAAACAAAGTACTTAACCAGAAATTGTGAACCAGAAAGAAAAATGTTTCTTGAGTATTTCTAAATAAATATTTGTGAGGGGGAAAAAGACACAAGGGCACTGCCATGCACCATAACAATTCTCTCACGTCCACTAGCACCAGGAGACAACTTGCATTCAATATCTCTCTACCATTCCATTCTGTTATTCCCCCCTCATATCTTTTATTGGTTTTTTACTCTGCTTCAGAAACCACTACAAATTTATTGCCTCAAACAGTATGTTACAGTTCTGTATGTCAGAAGTCCTCTATTATTCTAAGCAAGCTAAAGTCAAGGTGTCAGCGAGCTGCATTCATTTCTTGATTTTCTGAGGCAAAATTCAGTTCCATACGGTTGTAGGATTGAGGGCCCCATTTTCTTGCTGGCTGTGAGCTGAGAGATGTTTCCAGCATCTAGACGCTTCATGCATTTTTTTGGCACAAGGCTCGCTTCCTCCATTTTCAAAGCCAGTAATGGTGGATCAAGTGCTTCTCCCACTGCCCTTCTTTGAAGAACTCTTCTGCCTTCTTCTCTGTTGTAAAGCGTCATTCACATAGCCACGACACCAGTGGGAAAAGATCACAGGGCCCAAACCCTGCCCACCACACAACCGATTCTCAATTTTAACTATACTACCATACAGCCTCTTCTATGAACACTTCTTGCATTTAAGGACACTCCTACATATACTTGTAATTCCCTTGTAATTATATTATGCCCACTTTCCATTAAATCCATACTTAAAAGTACTTCTACATACTTAAATTTCAAGGCCTAATTCAAAACTTTTTGACTTCTAATTGGAATCAATGCTTCTGTCTCCTAGAGTCCTTATTGGAAAGCAGGATGTATAGGACAGTTAGGAAAAAGGGACTAAGACTTATTCCATGTCTATAATATGCCAGGTGTTTTAAACATATTTGTTGTACACACCTATCCAATGAAGTTGGTCTTCTTAATCTTATTTAATAGGTGAAAAACATGTCCCAGAAAGCATCATTCTCTTCTTTGATACCACATGTCTTACAAATGGAGGAGGTGGGGTAGAGCTGCAGATCTGGTTACGTCCTCTTCCATTTATAGACATTGGAGTAAAACATCTACATGTTTTGTGATCCCTCAGTACACTCTGTACTCTATGATAGCCCTTATCAGAGAACATATATTTTAGTATCTAAGATGTCAACAATCCTTCAAATTAAAATAATTGAAGTCCTCATCCTACATATTGTTAAGAGGTCCAGTGCCTTCTCTAGAATTTTTGGGTAACTTCTCTCCATGTAGCTCTCTTTGGTACCCGCCTCCTACCAGCCTTCCTCCACATATAATCTCTTATTGGTGTTTTTAGGGAGTACCTCATATCTTCTCTGAGTCTGCACGCAGAACAGCTTTCTTCTCCATTGTCTGGTCCTACCTTTTGTCCTCAGAGCATCTGCTGCTGTTTTGTCTCTTTAGGACTTCATCATACACCAAGTGCTTTCTCTTGAATTGCACAAACCACGGAACCATGACCATTGTGTCTCTGAAGTTGAGAGAAATAGAGACATATCCCAGAAAAGCACAGGTGATAATTGAAAAATAAATATGAGACGTTGTTCTTAACCATTCTATGGTTGTCTCTGGCATGAGATATCTCCCTTGCTGCATACCTTCTTTAGCCCAGGATGCTGTCAAACAGCTGAACATCCCACTGTCTCTCCCGATTCTCCATCCCAACTCTGCTTCTCCCCCTATTCCAGGTCACCCATAAAGTTTGTGTCTTCTCTTGGTCATGGAGAAAATAAAATGTCTTGTTAATTTACTATTCAAGCAGTGCAATTTGGAAGTGTGTGGAAAATACTCCCATCCTATTCCCAGTAGACAGATGGGCAAAGGGGGAGGACATACTACTCAATAAAAAGGCCTAAAAAAGTATTTTTCAAAATAAAAGAGCTAGTTATTTCTGAGTTGTGCAACACCTCCCCTGCAATTAGAAAAGTGTTTTTTTGTTATTGTTGTTGTTTTTTTTTTAAATATACTCTTTTCATGTTCTCATCACAAATGCCGTCTGTGGGAATGGGTGAGGTGTGGGGGATCTACATGCATTCATCAACAGAACATGAGCTCTTTACTTTTCTTACTATTATTGGACTTCATACACTTTATCATTTTTTTGAGTTTTTAATGTGTCTTTATGTCATTGAAATGCAAGTAGTTTAGCAGATATCTGATTTGCAGATCATTTGTTAAATGTATTTTTGAAAATATATGACTCAGTATCCATTTTTTATGTTGTATTTACATAACATTTTCCTTTTAACTGCAAAATGTACAATGTTTATGACATCCAATTTACTTATTTTTTTATTATGTTATGTTAGACACCATACAGTACATCATTAGTTTTTGATGTAGTGTTCCATGATTCATTGTTTGCATATAACACCTAATGTTTCATGCAGTCCTTACCTTCCTTAAAACCCATCACTGGGCTAAGCCATCCCTCACCCCCCTCCCTTCTAAAACTCTCAGTTTGTTTCCTGGAGTTCATTTTAGTTGCCTAGCCAGTGTTTTGTATGCTGTAATTCTGAATGTTCAGCATGTGGATATTGCCCTAATAGCTTGCTGCCTAAGCCACCTGGAAACTACAGTGTTGAGTGCTTTGTAGTTTTCCTAAATGGCTCTAAGATCCAATTACTTACTATAAGTAATGATTTTTGTTTTATTTGTTCATTTTGGCTAATACTTAAGAATCCATTATATTACAAAATTAAACATTTTTTTTGAAAAATAAATTAGTCACAATAGGCATTTTACTTTAAAGTGGATTCTGCATATGGGCCTTATTTTTCTCTCTATAAATGTAGCACATGCTCAAATTTGTACATCCTGAAAAGAACTGCCAACTTTCATCAAGAATCCCTGGACGTAGTCAAAGCCTTTGAAATGAAAACAAAAACAAAAACAAAAACAAAAACAAAAACAAACCAGGTTAATTCTTTAAGGTTGCTATTTGTTCATTTTATTTTTTAACATGTTCTTAATTGGTATTGGGGATCTAACAGAAGAATAGAATTAAAAACTTACAGAGAATTCATTCCTGCTATGTTTCGTACATTGTGGCTCCCAGAATTAATGAACACCCAAATGATAAGTCATCTTATTTTTTTAATGTTTTGTGAATATGCAATTAATATGAGGTATTTGTCAAAATCATACGTAATCCCTTTTAAAATCCTTGGATTAATGGGTTTTAAGTAGAATTATTTTGGCCTATGCAATTTACAGTGGTTATAATGCCTTTTTAATGCTTACAGAGATGGTGAGTAACTTAACTGAATTTGGAAAGCATTGCATGTAGAAATTGTAAAGTGCAATGTACTTACTCGTCTTTGGAAAACTGCCAAAGCAGTGGGCAAGCAAAGTGCCAAATATGTGCATGGGGCATCCGTGAATGACAGACTAAAGTGCATATGAGCCTGTGAAAACAGGTGGTCTGGGATGCCTGGTATCAGCAAAGCATCTGGGCCCTGAAGTGTGACTGAATTATATTTTCTGCTCCCAAAGGAGAACAATGCTAATCATGAAAACGCAGAGGCTGGCATTGTTTAGAATCCCTTTGTTTTGTAAGCCTTGCAAGGTATTAGAATAGAAATGGAACCATGCTTCTAATAGTTGAGAACTCAAGTCTCATCTCTGATTGGTCTGGGATGTATCTATTCTTACAGTGCTGTTAGCAATACTAGAGGCACATATGTTAATCTAGATGCTCAATTTGGCTCTTTTTCAGTTTTGAGGATGCACATATGCTAAGTGAATGAGATGGCTTTCTGTCTTCATTTTTCAGTTACAGATTTGACCCCTAATAAATGTTACAAAATAAATGCTAATTACAGACATAATGCTTTGTTCTTGATGTCCCTGTCTTTAAGCTCTTCTTTTAAGAAGGTAAGGCTCCAGAGTTCATTCCCAAGGTATAATTCCTAGATATTGTAAACTAAACTGCTAGGCTCTTTCTAGAAATAGTAAAACACTTCTTTAATTTATATGTGAAGAATATTTAAATGTAAGTTTGGACTGGACCAGAACCAAATTTAATTAATCTCTAAACAAAGAATGCTCAAAAATCAAAACAAATGGAATAGATAGACATTATTATTTGCTTCATGTGTAGGGCAAACCACCTTTTTACTATGTTCTATTTCAGTGATTCTCAGCACAGAGCAAACTTTACAGTTATGGAGGGAAGGCTTAAAAATACTGATGCTTAATATCCACATGTCCATGAACAGTTTGATTTAATTGTTCTGGGGCAAGGCCCACGCTTCAGTATTTCTAAAAGCTCCCCCAGGTGATTCTAATGTCCATCCAGTATTAAAAACTGCTGCTATCCCCAAAACTACTTTAATATTCAATCCCCCAACCTCATATTGTGTTTGTAATATACTTCCCTTGTTATATCTCTGGACTTTGTAAAAATGTCTTTTGTTCACCTCTTTTCTTATTCAATGTTCCATGGAATAGAAGGGAGATTTCATTTTTAAAAAGCCACTCATTTTGTAACACTGGTTTTGATCGCTAATTTCTTGGTTTAATGCCCCAATAGTTGAAAAGTGAGGGAGGAGGGAATCTCTGATCCTAACTCCTTTCCACTCTTTTGTTAATGGATAAACTAGACAGAAATGCATAATCTTTCCCTTTAGTTCTAATTGTAAATTGATTGGAAATTTGTCACTTATTAGCATGGTACATCACAATCAGAAAACTGGTTAGAAATTCAGAAAGAGCTGTTGATGTAAGAAGCCTCCAAGTCCCTTCTGTAAGCAAACAACGTGAGTAATTGTCAACATTGTTCCCTGGTTGATCTTACTGCTAAATACTTACCTTGCATTATTGTAATTCATAGCAAGCAATATATTGATAAGTGGCTTTATAGAGTTGAGTCTAGGGAGCATAAAGTCAGGAAAAATTTGCATAGCGATATAGCAATATTAGCCATGTGTTTTACTAACTACCTATAATGGTCTGCAGTTTTTTTCTTAATTTTATCTCAGTGTGATTACATACCCTGATATTTGATAGATATTTTCATTTTATTTAAGTAATCTACAACATTAAAATTGAAGCTTTAAATACCTATGCTTATGGTCCTAAGATACTGCTAAGAAACAAGTAAAGAGAATCTTATCAATTTTTAAATTGACCTTAGTGATTTTCCTGAAAATAATAATGATAATTATTATTATCATCATTATCATTATTAAAGTGGGCTCCATGCCCAGTGTGGAACCCAACGCAGGGCTCAAACTCACTCTGAAATTACAACCTGAGCTGAGATCAAGAGTTGGGTGCTTCACTGACTGAGCCTCTGAACTACCCCTCCTGAGGATTACCTTTACCTCTCTTCTTATTTACTTACCTTTCCTTCATTTCTTGTTTTTCTTTCCTTGCTTCTTTCTTTCATCTTGCCCTTTCTTTATTGAAGATATAATCTTTAAAAAAAAAAAATAAGTAAAAGAAAACACACACTGTAAGGAAATCATGTGGAGGGCATTTTTTTTTTTTTTTTTACCTTTCACTACTTTCTCCATTTTCTTCAGTTCTCTGTCATGCAGTCTCTTCCCCACCTTATTCCTTCACATCTGGGTCCTGAGTGAGACATTCTCACTGGGCTCACATTGTCCAGACCTTCTTGTGCTATGCATCACATGTGCTGTGTTCTAAAGAACAGCCAAGGTTCTCAGTCATCTGCCTACAAACATACTCACACTAATATTGCCCTGTGGCTCTGCTATATGTCTAATTGGACCAAATAATTCACAAAGTGGTAAAGGTAAATATTAGCTTATTATAAAAAAACAAATGTGTTTATAAAATAAAAATTTCATATTACGTTGTAACATCTTCTTTACTTACTTATATCTCTATGATGGTAGATACCATATAGTCCATGTATACAACGCCAGTTCTAATACAATCCCTCTGCAAACAGTACATGATTCCTTACAGAAATTAGAGTTTAAATAATAATGATAGAGGTGATGATGATAAGTCATCGTCTAAGAACGATGTCTGTGGGGAATGTTGGAGAAAGGAGAGGGGGTTTTAGATCATTTTAGAAAAAAAAAAAGATGATATTACTAAAGCAATATAAAGAGAATGGGAGTTTGAGGTGCTTTTGAGGTTGTGGTTTTCATATTTAAGGAAGTTCATTTAACACATTTATATAATTTTCTTCAGCAACATTTAGCTTCTCAATTGCAGTGAAAATGTACACAGATATTTAGTTACAGCCAGGACTGAGATTTTTTCCAGAAGAGTAAAAAAGATGATAGATAGATAGATGATAGATACATAGATGATAGAGACTCTGGATTTTTGAGAAAACAAGTGATACATTCAGCAGTGAAGTATTAATGAGAAACAATGAACACTTCTCTGTCACATTGAGTACTGAGCTCTGTGAGTTAGGTGTGGGTTGGACACTCATCACCTGAAAAAGCTGGAGAAGAAACTGTCTTCAAGAGATGGCCAAAAGTCATTTGGGGCACAAAGAACAGAAGAGTATTTGGAAAAAAAAAAAAGTTTGAAGACATAAAGTGATTTGTTACTGACAGAAGCTGAATATCTAGGGACACAGGAGAACTACTTGGGAAAGAAGGACGGAAGGAGAGAAAGAAATAAAAACAACAATGGAAAATGAGATTTGAGTAAGAGAGATACGGAAAGTACAGGATAGGCATTTTTGGATGATGGACAATCTGATGGGGACTGTAATGGATAGGCTACAAGGCATTGTGGTACTGGTTACAGGGAGCATGCGTTCCAAACTCCTGTTACTCAAAAATGAGATTCAAATGTTCTCAATGACTTCCTCCAACTCATCGATAAACTGCAGGTTGAAAAGGATTGGTGATATATATTTGATTTTGACACAATAGAATTTGCTCTTATTAACCATCAGTGCTTATTCTAACTCCTTTAACGATTACCCATCTTCAATATAAAGCCACCTATAGTGCTGTCTTTGAGCTTTGTATACACAGAGACAGACAACATGAGTTGAATGCACAGACTAAGACACACAGATTAAAAAAGCCAAGGGCTAATCAGGTGGATTACACGAGGCTATCTTTCGGTAATAACAACAAAACTGTGTAAGAGTCCAAAAGATAATGCATTTAAGACATATATACATATTTTTATTTTCCATTTTTTATAAAAATGATTTATATGCCTTAATTATTTATGAGAATAAATTTTGAAAATTTATTCTGGGACACCTACCTTAATATTTGCTTAAGTATTCTTTATTATTTTTCTCAGAACCACAGCTAAAATTAAAGCATTATTAGACGCAATAATAAAAGAACATAACTAAAATCCATTTTAGCTGTAAATGAGACGTCTCTAATCTTAAATTTCAATGCCATAGTAAAAAGGTTATCATCATTTATTATGTGAAATTAAGAACTTAAATTTTACTAATGGTACAATTTTCTTGCTAATTCATTCTTTACTTAATAGCACATAATTGTTTGAATAAAATTTAATGCCTTCTCAAAAAAGCAAAGGCATTGTAAGGGGCATATTCAACTCCAACTTAAAATTTTAGTTAAATTATAAAGAAATTTGAGAATAACGTTAATGCATTCTATGTTGGTGGCTTTCCTGTCACATTTTTGAAACTGAAATATGTATAATAGGTAGTCAGAATATTACCAGCATTTACTCGTCATGAAATAAATAATTATAAAGTGATTAATTTGGCAAATACCTTCTAGTATAAAACAACAAAAATGGAAATATATATATCAAAATTATTTATCAGTTATGACAGTGAAAAAATAGTATTGTGATTTAATGATTTTTATAAACACAAAGTAGGAAGCATATATAAACAGTAAATGCTTAACATCTATCAAATGTCAACAACTTCCTTCCAAGAAAACATTGCTTAATAGCTACCTGATAAATTCTGGGAGGAAAATGTCCATTGTCTAATGCACTACTTTCAATCTGATATTAAATGCTACTTAGACCTCTCTATTCTTTCATTCATTTAGGTAGTAAGTATATATCCTGTATGTATGAATACTATTATAATAATGACCAAAGAAAAAATCAAGATTGACATGAGAAATTATTACAGAAAGACCTAAACCAAATCTAACTCAGAGATTTTTTTTTGAGGGGGGGAATGATATTTATGTTAATATGTGAAGGATATGATGTAATTAACCCATAAAATAATGTGGGAAAAGAACATTCTGTACACAAAATAAATGTACACAAGATGATCATCAGTTTACTATAGATCTGAGTTCTAAAGAGAGTGTTTATTTTGTGGAATTGAAATTAAAAACAAACCATGAACTAGATTTTCTGATATGTTTTGAAAAATGCTAAACAATGGCTGGCAGATTCTGGAAAAAAGTAATCTGATGGTTGACAACCAATTCAAAAACTACATTTGAGTGTTTTCAAACATTCTAAAACCTTTCTACCTTTCTAAATAAAATATAAACTCCATATTCTCTGTTTTGCTGATGTAAAGTTTTAATTATACTTACAGAAAAAAAAAAAAACCCTCCAGGTTGAAAGACCAGTGTTTCTCCTTTCACTTCCATTACTACTTTCTTTTACTGTGTACACATAAATATAAATATAGGTACTCGTTATGTATCAATAGTTTTATAATCAGTTATTAACTAATACATACCTTGGCTTAGTTCTTTCTTCCTGTTTCTCTTTCTGCTCTGGTTGGAGTTTATTTTTGGTTTGCTTGCTTAAGTAGGTTCTGGTAGAGTATAGTAACTTGTTTTTTCATTTAAAAAAGTGCATTAATCCCACCTAAACTGACCACCTTCAATCTAATCTGATTCATTAATTTTTTTATTTTGATTTCTCAAAGGGCCCAGCATTCCTTTTACACATGCTACTGTCACTCTTTCCAGTCACATCAAGCACAGACCTGTGCACTTAATAGACTCATTTCATTTACACTTTGCCATTATTGCAAAGAAATGGTGATTTTCTAAATGGTCTCTAACAGCCTGAAAGAGCTAATTTAACTTTCAGAAGTGCTTAACTTAACTGTGAAACAATCCATGTAAGACTGATTCAGTATATCTAGCTGTGATTATTGCACTAAGAAATCTCTGATTCTAAAAGTTTAGAGCCTAAAAAGGATCCCCCCCAGGTGAAGACTAAATCATAATAGAATTACCACCCATACCCATTGTATTTTTGAGATATACTTAAGCATTTATATTTTTCTTCCTACATGAAATTACATAAACATAAAAATAATTATTTTTGTTCCACACAAAATAAGTATTATCCTAAATAGTGTTGTTATAAGCTTAATGTAATGGACATACATAATTTTTTTAGTCCAAAGAATACTATCTCTTATCCATGCAAAATGGAACAATACATTTAGAAAACTAGTGAATTAACAATTTAGGTGTGAATTATTATTTTTGCCCATAAAGTTACATGCCCTGATATAAAATATCTAGATATCATTTCATTTTTTTAAGTAAATGTTATTAAGATGATTTCATCCTAAAACATAAGCTCTAAAGTTTCTAAGATGATATGATTTTTCAGTTCATTTTAACACTCTTAGATGCTGAAGGAGTACTTTTTACATTTATGGTAGAGACACTGGCAGTATTACATGGCTAAAACAGCTGTGAGGAAGTTTTCTTTTCTTTTTTTTTCTTTGAAGATTTTATTTACTTATTTGACACAGAGAGAGAGATCCCAAGTAGGCAGAGAGGCAGGCAGAGGGAGAGGGGGAAGCAAGCTCCCTGCTGAGCAGAGAGCCTGAGCCCGACGTGGGACTCAATCCCAGGACCCTGAGATCATGACCTGAGCTGAAGGCAGAGGCTTTAACCCACTGAGCCACCCAGGTGCCCCGGAAGTTTTATTTTCTTATTGTGGTAATGAAGGACCCTTACCTCCTTAGGTTCTTAATATACTAGACATCCTATTAATAAGGTCAATGTTATGGAGCACCTTTTTCTAATAGTCAATAAAGTGGACTAGGAATGAATGTAAATTTTATGAGAAAGTCATTTTAGAGTGCTTGATTAGTTTTGGTTTTGGAGGAAACACAAAATAAAGTGATTGTCAATCTTGTCATGATAGGTTGGATAAATGGATATTAACCAAGAATTTTAAAAGGTGAATTTTTACTTGGTATTTCTCATACTTAACTGATACCAAACCTAGTTCCAAAATAGACTTTAAGCAAGTTATAACAAAACCAAACAAATCCAAAAAAAACTGAGATTAGAAAAATACAAAACAATGAAGACATCCAACAGTTATAATGTATGTGTGGGTAGGTAAAAATAAGGGGACAGAATATGATTATATCAGAACATATTTAAGAGAACTTGATACAACTATATATAAACTCCAAATTCTCAGCATCCTGGGGGTCTATAGAATTTGTCAGCATTTTTGAGTGCTAATCATGTATCAGATAACATTCTAAACATTTATTCCTTGCAGAAACATTGAGCTAAGTACATTATTATCCTATTTACTGATACTCCGTATGTCTGAAAAATCCTGGCCTGGAGTGATAAGCAATAAATAATAAATTAAAGAGACTAAGTAACTGACTCAGTATCAAATGGATGATAAATACTAGACTAAGTTGTGAAAATATGCTTTTGACTATAGAATCAATGTTTTATGATCTACAGTTACCAAAAAACATCCATAGTTGTGAACCTTCAGCTACTGAAGACTTGTGGTGATCTTAACCATTAGTAAGTAAGACATCAAAGTAAGACTTACTCCACGTTTTGGATATGGTTGTTATTTAAACTAAAATTTCTCTGTTCTCCTATTTTCTTATAATAGAAACTACACCTAGCCTTCAACATCTATAGTCTATATAGTTTCCTGGTTATTCATTACTGGTATAAATGCAATTATTTAATTAGATATTCAATGTTACATTTCTTTAATAAAAGTGATTGGATCTAGGATAAATTATACTGGTTATCCTCCTGAATGTATATATCTAATTATTTAAAAGTGCTTTCAGAAGTTGAAGACTTTCTCTAGGTAGAAGACACAAATCATTTATTCATTTATTCTGTCATTCCTCAATTCTAGAAAATTTGTTAAGCTCCTGCCAAATTTTATATAAAGTATTAGGGAAGTAGTGGTAAGAAAAAGGATGTCAATCTGTTTCCCTGGGCTTTTAGATTAGTGGGCATAATAAACATTACAAAAAAGTGCATTCAACATAAAATTACAATCAAAGTTGTTAACAAAAGACAATGAGTACAAAGCAACAACTCCGATTTCTGATTATTTGGTGGCACCTGGGTGGCTCAGTCGGTTAAGCATCTGCCTTCAGCCCAGGTCATGTTCTCAGGGTCCTGGGATTGAGCCCAGGGTCCCTCTGGGCTCCCTGCTCAGCTCAGCAGGGAATCTGCTACTCCCTCTTCTTCTGCCCCTCCTCCTGCTGTGTTCTTTCTTTCAAATCAATCTTTAAAAAGTGATGAGTTTTATGATAGCAGTTTCTAGGTAAAGTAATAGAGATGGACAACCAGAGGTAACAGTGTGTGTGGAAGTCCCAAGGCAAATGAGTATAAGACATATTAGGTGAGGAAATAATCCCCTGTGATTCGGGAATGAAGGGCAAGTGGGAGAGTAGTACTAGTTGTTGCTAGAAGGATAGGTGGGACTCAAATAATTTATTCAATTTTATTTTATTTTATTTTTTTTTTTTAAAGATTTTATTTATTTATTTGAGAGAGAGACAGTGAGAGAGAACATGAGCGAGGAGAAGGTCAGAAAGAGAAGCAGACTCCCCGTGGAGCTGGGAGACTGATGCGGGACTCGATCCCGGGACTCCGGGATCATGACCTGAGCCGAAGGCAGTCGTCCAACCAACTGAGCCACCCAGGCGTCCCAATTTATTCAATTTTAGACTGTTAGTCTTTACTCTACCAACATAGTGTTTATATACAAGAGTGGTATGCTGAACTGTATATGTAAGTGACGAAGGATAGTTGGAAGGCAGGCAGGCAGGGACAAAGTTTCCCCCACCACCAACACCGCAAGAGGAAACCATCCTTTAAAGGATTTTACACCACCCTGAAAGGAGTCCTCCACTTCTTCCCATGTGACAGGTAACAAAAACCTGTTTGGGTGAGAGGCTCAGGGAGGGTTAATCAGATTAAAACAGTCTGCCAACAAGCCCATAAAGACCCCTGACTTAGAAACTCCAGCGGAAACCCTCTCAGATCTCTGCCCTCTAGGGAGTTTTGCACTCTCACTTTACTATTGCTCAATTAAAACTGCTTTGTTGCCCATCACTCTTCATCTGGTCTACCTCTTCAATCTTTGAAACCCTGTGACCAAGAACTGTGGGCACCAAAGGAGCAGAAATCCTGCAACATAAGTAGCACTTGTGTCTGCAGGGAGGAAGAAAGACTTGAGGTGGTTTTGCTTTGGGAAACCAGTTCAGAGGTTGCAGCAATAGTTCATGTGAGAGATAGTGATGGGTTGGACTGTAACCCTAATGTTCAACATCAAGCCCTGCTCTAGAGATGTGGACATGCTGACATGCTGACTATCCTACAAAATTGTTACTCACCAGCCCCCACAATTACATGAGCCAATTCCTTTCAATCACTATATCTATTGTTATTTTTGTTATATCTGTTTCTGTTTCCCTGGAAATATGAGATTATGAAATATAAAAAATTCCTTTGGGAATTTTGGATTTGAAGTTAAGGAGAAAAAGCTGGACATTAGGACCATCGCTGGAGGGGCAATAGAATTAAACTCTATGTGAAAGACTGCAGTAGAAAAGGAAAGAGTGAATACACTCAAAGAATTAGCAATAAATTTCTTGATGCAAGAATGTTGGGTAGATTCAAGGTTGAAGGGGTAGTTGAATCTAGAGAACAGCGTGGTTATTGTTCCTAAATGGTGATTGTGAAAACTTAGGTCTGAGTATTTTGTTATCTAAATACAGAACTAGAATCTGTGTGTATCTAGTCTTATGGTTTCAACTTCCTTTATGAAGTAGACTTTGAAAGTTCTACTGAATTTGAGCTCAGGTGATGTGATGTGAGAAAGAGACAGGTACAGATCTGACAAGAATAGAAAAAAATTAAAATAGAAACCTGGGTGAAATTTCAAGCATGGACGTGGCATGTAGTAAGTTTCCCACCTTTCCTCATGAAAATCATTTTTTTAAAAGATTTTATTTATTTATTTGACAGAGAGAGATCACAAGTAGGCAGAGAGGCAGGCAGAGAGAGAGGAGAAAGCAGGCTCCCGCTGAGCAGAGAGCCCTATGTGGGGTTCGATCCCAGGACCCTGGGATCAGGACCTGAGCCAAAGGCAGAGGCCTTAACCCACTGAGCCACCCAGGCTCTCCTCTTCATGAAAATCATTTTAAACAAAAACAACAACAATCACTTAAGATGATTAAAAATAAACTTAGAAACTCAATTTTGTGTGAAATAAAAGCAGATATAATCCACAGACTCCAAATTATGTGTAAATGGTACCAAACTACCTCCAACTGGGCCAAAGATAAGTGAGGGAATAGGGAGAGGTGTGGATAATGACAGGACTAGGAAAGTTTATTCCAATAAATTCCAGGAAAAATACATTTATAAATATTTATATGAAACTTGTGATTCATCACATTTCATTATGAATGAAATATTATATGAAATTGTGATTTCAACCAGAAATGTGGGAACTATAGTAAATAAGGAAGACAGAAGATGTTCTTATGCAAGTGATTTGGTTTAGGGTTAGTACAACGAATCACACAAAATACAATCTGACTCTATGGCAACAGAGATAGAATTATTCTTTGGTGAATAGAAACTTTCCTGTCTAGTAGATTACCTGGACAACTTTCCATATACAGGAAATTAATAAGAACAGCTAGACCAAATATATGTAACATAGCTAATGGTGAATAATATAGTAAAAGAAATGATATGTTATTATTATAAAAACAATAGTAGTAAAACAAGAAGAAAAGGAACAGAGGCACCTACCAACTGACAAAGAGATAAAAAAAAAAAAGTACTACCATAGAGAAAATATAAACCTTGGCCATGTCTGTTCCCATTAATTAGGAAACAAATTTAGTAAACAAATACATTGATGAAGGAAGACAACAATACGGAAAGAAACAAAATAAAACAAAAGTCAAGGACTAGAGGATAAGAAAGATGGAAGGGATAAAATGGGAGCATGGACAGGGTTTAAGAAGCAAGCAGGAAAAATTAACCACAGCATCAACAGAAATGAAGACAAACTTGAATGAAGCACAAACAAAAAGACCTGTAGCTATCACAGTAATAGACATGGAGGGTGAAAAAGAGAAACCAAGGAGAAGCGAATTCTTTTTTTTTTTTTTCCTTTAAGAGTTTATTTATTTATAAATCACGAGTAGGAATCACGGGTAGGCAGAGAGGCAAGTAGAGAGTGAGAAGGAAGCAGGCTCCCTGCTGAGCAGAGAGCCTGATGGACCTGAGATCATGACTGGAGCCAAGGGCAGAGGCTTTAACACACTGAGCCACCCAGGGACCCTGGACAAGGGAATTCTAATAAAACCAGGGTTAAATGAGATAACAGAATTAATAACAGATTTAGAAGACAAAAAAAAAAATAACATATATATAACTGGAATCTTTAAAGATATAAGCCAAAATAATGGGACAGAGTATAATTTAAAAATGTAATAATAACGAATCTGCACAGTTAGAAAAAACTAAAATCCACATAATGAAAGGGAACAGAATTTTTCTGAAAAAAGAAATATCATCTCCTTGAGAGGGGGAAATTAATTCAATTGGGACTCAGATTTCTTTCACAACACTATCAGAAGAACATGGAACAATACCTAGAGGAGATAACCTCCAGGAAAGAAAATGTCACCTGAGCCTTGATATTCACACAGACCTTCAACAGAAACTTTCAAAATGGGAAGAAAAGGAAAAAAATCTCTACAGATGACAATATGTTCTCTTAATGAGGCTTTGGGGAGAATGATATTCACACTGATGGTGAAAACTGTAACTAGTACAAACCTTATAAAGAGTAAATTGCTAATATTGACCAAATTTAAAACACACACTTTGAGAGAGCAATTTCACGTCTCAGAATTTGTCATGGTGGTGTACTTATTTATATGTGAGATGACATGTTTTCAAGTTTATTCATGTCATTTTTTGTAATACATTAAGATTGGAAACAACTTAAATATATAAGCTATTTATATCCACATAGTGATAGAAGCATGTGGGTAATTTTTTTACTGATATAGGATAGTGTTTAATGAAATACACTGTTAAATAGAATACATTGTTAAATGTTCCTATATAACAAATGTTAAATGTAAACATAGTACATTGTTAAATGAAAAAGTTTAGAACAGTATGGATAATATGATACAGGTTAACAGACAAAATGTGGAAAAGTAAGATTTTTTTTTCCTCTCTGTATCTATATTAAAGAGTTCTACAAAGAAGTATAAGAAATCACTAACACAAGTTATTTTGGGGGTAAGATATGGATTGGGAAGATGAAAGATAGGTAAGACAATAAGGGAAAGATTTTCACTAATAAATAAATAAATACCTTTCTTGGGTATTTTGAGGTTTTGAATCATTGGAGTGCATTACAGATTCAAAACAAGAAAGTGTATAAATTGAATAAAAAAAGAAATACTAAGTACAATAGATGAACTACCTGAGCTAATATCTCTAGGCTCACAAACTAATTCCTTATTAAGAATCTTTTGTTGGGGTGCCTTGGTGGCTCAGTGGGTTAAAGCCTCTGCCTTTGGCCCAGGTCATGATCCCAGAGTCCTGGGATCAAGCCCCGCATCGGACTCTCTGCTCATCGGGGAACCTGCTTCCTCCTCTCTCTCTGCCTGCCTCTCTGCCTACTTGTTATCTCTGTCAAATAAATAAATAAAATCTTTGAAAAAAATCTTTTGTTAAGGGATGCCTGGGTGGCTCAGTGGGTTAAGCCTCTACCTCTGGCTCAGGGCATGATCCAGGGGTCCTGGGATAGAGCCAAGCATCCGGTCTTTCTGCTCAGCAGGGGTCCTGCTCATCGACCCCCCTCTGCCTGCTTCCCCTCCCCCTCTGCCAGTTTCTCTGCCTCCTTGTGATCTCTCTGTCAAAAAATAAATAAATAAATAAATAAATAAATAAATATCTTTTGTTAAGTCAGTTTAGAAAAATGGTACTCATAGAATAATTTTAAATAATACTGGTTATATTCTGAGCCATAAAGAAACACAATGTTCTGTGATCCCTCCCAGCTATGTGGCTCTGACATCTGACAGAATAGTATTACCATCTCTGCTTCAACTAAAGTTGGAACACGTGACAGTTCTACTGAATTATTAAAACAAGATAAAACAAAAACAAAAATGTCACTACCAATAAAACCTTGCCACAATCATTAGTCATTAATTAAGATTTAAGTTTTTAAGGATCTGTTGAAGTAATCATTCTTTATGTGTCAGTGATGTTCTACCTCTGTTATCATTGCAATACTGGTGATTTTTTAGGTAATTTATGTGATCTAAAAGCTACTGAGTCTATTTTAGGGTAGGGTAGTTGAAGATAATACAGAAATTACAGAAAGCTCCTCATTGAGAAAAATAATTCTTGAAGTTAGTCACATATGAAAATCTCTGCAGAACACATTTAAAATATGCTAGAGGGAATTATATATATAAAACTGTCATTTTCTAAATATATATAGTAGTTCTCACTCTTAAAATAATGCATATTTTAACTAGCAAAATGGTAATATTCCATGATTCTATCCTTGTATTACTGGAAAAGAGTACAGAAATACCAAATTAACTGTTCAGTAATTTTTATGGCTAGAAAAAAAATCATGTTTTCTTTTATTTTCTATACTAAGAAGTATAACTAAAATATAATCCTTGGATAGCTCTAAAAGTAAAATTTATGCTGTGTTCTGTTGCAGCCAGTCATTGGACAGAAGTACAGTGTTTAACTTTATGGTAATACAATAATTCATCTTGAATCTTGGTTATTACTTCCAAATAGGAAATTAAAGTGTAGGAAAATCTTATGGAAAATCAAATTAATATTATTAAATTGGAAATGTGATCATTTAATATCTTAAAATGAGAATAATCTTGCCTCCTTAAGGAAACCTTTCATTCACTTTAATGTTATATCATTTGTTAATAAATAGGCTTTTTCAAAACCCATTTTGTGTTTGTTTTTAAAAACATCATTTTTTGGAATAATTTTTGCCATGCATCAAAGATGCAATTACCTGGTATTTGAAATGTTCTTTTGAAGGACTTCTATAAATTCAAATCATGAATTTTGTTTCATTTGGTTTTTAATCTCAAATTAAGTTTTTTAATTACTATCTAAAATGATTCTATATTCCCCATTCAAATATATGATAATTAACTGGGATGAAATTATGTGTAATGTAAGTTGCTGTCAGATAGAACCCCAAATTGTAATACATAGTATAAACCAAAGTAAATTATCCTCTCCAAATTAATGTATCTTCAGTTTACATTGACAGTAATATAAAAACTAAAGCAGCCATTTAGACCAAAGAAAGTTGCAATGCATATTCTTGGATGTGAGATGTTAAATGAAGACTGAAAAAAATAGATGAATGAATTTGCAATTCTTTATATGACTGTTCAATTCTTCTGCTTTTAAATTAACACTCTAATTATCCGTTTATAAATCTGCTTATATGGTATATGTTTCTAGTGTATTTAATATCTAATTACAGTGCTTGTTAATAGAAGTGTATTTTATATGTTAACATATTCCTTTTCTCAAAATAGTATTGGAGAAGCTGTAGCAAGCCATGCCTATCCTAATAGAATTGATAAATCCTAATATTCTCTGAAGAGAGAAGAAAAGTATAACATATCAGACCAAAGTCACATGGATCATTAAAATAAATAACTTGTATAAGTGTGTTGTAATGTGAAAATTTAATAGTCAAATCAAATATTTTCCCATTCATTTGTATCACCTGAGAATCCCTTCAGCATGCTCACCAGAGGAATATAAAAGGTATAAATATAATGTTTCTTTGGAAAGGAGTAATTTTTAATCAATATAATTTATAAATGATTTTACTTTCTTTCTTCCTATAAAATTCCTAAGGTTTTTACTGCTATTGGAAGAAAAGACAAGTAAAATTCATCAAGACAGTGAATAACAAAATATCCAGTAACATTGCCTCTTATAGAAAATCACCTAAACAATAAAAAGAAAACACAAAACAAGACAAAACACACACACAAAACAAGAAAATTCTCCAAAAACTCTCGTATGAAATAGTGGTGGGGGAATGTCAAACAGGTGATAAATACTCTTTCTTATTTCTCACTTTATAACTTTAAGAGTTTATTTTCATGATTGACTAAATACTTTTAATTAAAAAAAAAATAAAACCTCTAACTCTAAGGCAGTAAAATTGTAGGACATAAAATTGTTCAACATGAACATCTAGAACAACTGTGCAATGACCTGTGATTTTGTCCCTACCAAGGACATTTGTTGATGTTTAGAAACATTTTTTTGTCAATGCTTGGTGGGGGGGAGTTGGAGGGGGAAAATTGACAAAGACTACTTCTTTGACCATACTTTAGTGAGGCTTCTCTGAGTCTTCTCAACTTGACCTCTAGCTTAGCTCTCTTTGTCCTTGGCTTGCTTGGCCCAGTTTAACAGAAATGGTCTTCTCTGCCTATCTTCAGTAAAAGAATTAAGCCAATTTGAAAGGGAATTGCACTTTATTTTTTAAGTTTTGCCTGTATTTGTAGTTCAAACTTAGAACTAGAATTTGGGAAATTTGTGGGAAAGAAAGCTGTTGGACCTACCCTAACAAAGTGGTTGTTTTGTGGAAATCAACAAATATGCATCTCAATGTAAGTGAAGAGATGTTTGACATCTGACTGTTGGGATCCTCTATTGGCTGGCAGAAATCGGACTAGCAAGAACATCACTGTGGCATTTGGCAAGGGCTCTGCAAAGTCAGACTTAAAAGAGTGACACTATTTGGCAGCAGAAGTAATAGTGATTGACCACTCATACTAACTTATTCCTAGGTCAAGCATTAGAAAGACCATCTTGCTACTGAAGCTACCCATAGAATGTTAATATAATTCAATCAAGGACTTCAAGAGACAGGTGATTCTTGAACTTCTTGCTAACAAGACAAGTGTGAACTCATGTAAACAATTGGAAATTAAGAGAATTAATAAGAATGAACAACAAAATATAACCTTATATGATGGGTCAATTCAACTGTATTAAAATGCATTAATGTTACAGTAGTGCAGAAAGATTAATAGTTACAGAGGGCATACAAGAAGAGGATAGAAGATATGGAAAGAAGTAATATATGTAAAGTCTGACTTAGCTCAGTTCTAGAGTAATGTGAGTCTTACAAGAAAGAGCACCTATCACTGTTATCCTGTTTTTCTTTTAAACATGTTCAAATGCAAGTTACTGAGAGAAGAAAGCAAATGATATGCCAAGTTACAAAGACTGAGTTGAGAAAAATGGAATAGAAATAGACAGAATATATATCAAGCTCAGCATAGTGCTTATACAGATTGGGTCTAAGTTTATGTTGGGAATGATTGAAAATATCAGGTTGTTTGTCAGACTTTGGAAGATTATGAACACTGCTGGGTGCCAAGTGCCTTAATCTTCACCCTTTTACATTCCACTCTATGCTGCAGGCAAATTGAAATATTACAAGTCCTTATTTACACAGTCATTTTTGGTCCTCTTTTCTATTTTGTTAAGACTCAATTTTTTAAATTTATTTTTTATTAACATATAATGTATTATTATATGTTCAGGTCTGTGAATTGTCAGGCTTACACACTTCACAGCACTTACCATAGCACATACCCTCCCCAATGCCCATAACCCAACCATACTCAACCCAACCCACCCTCTCCATACTCTCCTCCCACACCAGCAATGCTCAGTTTGTTTTGTGAGATTAAGAGTCTCTTACTATGGAGTATTATGCCTCCATCAGAAAGGATGAATACCCAACTTTTGTAGCAACATGGACGGGACTGGAAGACATTATGCTGAGTGAAATAAGTCAAGCAGAGAGAGTCAATTATCATATGGTTTCACTTATTTGTGGAGCATAACAAATAGCATGGAGGACATGGGGAGTTAGAGAGGAGAAGGGAGTTGGGGGAAATTGGAAGGGGAGGTGAATCATGAGAGACTATGGACTCTGAAAAACAATCTGAGAGGCTTGAAGTGGCGGGGGGCGGGGTGGGAGGTTGGGGGAACCAGGTGGTGGGTATTATAGAGGGCACAGATTGCATGGAGCCCTGGGTGTGGTGAAAAAATAATGAATACTGTTATGCTGAAAAGAAATAAATTTAATTAAAAAAAAAAGAGTCTCTTACTTAATTTCTTTAGAAAGCAAAGAGGAGGAAAAATTACAGAATTTTCCCATATACTCCATGTCCTCACACATGTACAGTCTTTCCCATCATCAGCATTGCCCACCAGTCTGGTACATTTGTTACAATTGATGAACTCACATTAACACATCATAGTCATCCAAAGTCTATAGTTTGCATTACAGTCCCCTCATGATATTGTACATTCTATGGATCTGGACAAAGGTATGATATGTAGCCATTATTATGGGATCATATAGAGTATTTTACTGCCCTAAAAAATCCCTGTGTTCTCCTATTCATCCCTCCTCACTGCTTCCCCTCCTCCCCAACCTCTGGCAATCACTATTCTTTTTATTTATTTATTTGAGACAGAGGGAGAGCGGGGAAGGGGCAGAGGGAGAGAAAGAATCCCAAGCAAATACCCCACACCCACCCCAGGTAGGGTACGGAACCCAACGCAGGACTTGATCTCAGGATCCGGAGTTCATGACCTGAACTGAAACCAAAAGTTGGATACTTAACTGAATGAGCCACCCAGGCACCCAAACCACTGTTCTTTCTTATTGTCGTCATAGTTTTGGCTTTTCCAGAATGCCATATAGTTGGAACCACAAAGTATGTAGGTTTTTCAGATTCTTTCATTGAACGATATGCATTTAAGTTTCTTCAATGTCTTTTTATGGCTTAGTAGTTCATTTCTTTTAGGTGCTGAATAATATTCCTCATCTAGATGTACCACAGTTTATTTATTCATCCCTTTCTCTTTTAACATGGCATTCTCCATTTATAGAGCTGCCTTCCTTATCTTTTCATCTAGACCCTTACTCCTACAATGACCAACTTCTGCAAATTAACCTGACTACCCCACACTTTCAGGTGAGTAAACCATCTTTTTTCTTTCTTTCTGTAAGTCCCTGTGCTCATTATGCTTATCACCCTTCTTTGTAATTGTTTGTTTACTTATCTGTGAGGACTTTTCTCTTTCACTAATCTCATAGTTTCTGGTACAGTGCTTTACACCCAGGGGAAGTCAATAAGTATTCCTGACTGACTCTCTCCGCTTAAGAGCTTTAGGTAAAATAATTATCTTCAGTAATTACAAACACACCCACACAAAGCAAATGCTAAAAGGCAAGGAAAAAAACAACTTACATCGTCAAGGCAAAGAATGAAGGTAAGGAAAATTTTTCTCTAATACTTATTGTAGATAATTGGAAAAGATCTTTTCTTTTTATTATGAAACATAAAATATTTTTTTCCCTTTACCAACTATCAAATATCACTATTTGTTTAATATAGGTTAGGAATGCATCTTTTTGGCATAAGGCACACAGTGAAACAGGCAACAAACTGCCTGATCTAAAATCCTGACTATATCAGGATTTAGTTACTTTGCTCTCTGCCTGATTTTCCTCTCCTAAAACAGAACCAAAAAAAGAGGAAGGGGGGAATAAAAAAAAATGCTTCAAAAATCTATGTTAAAAATCAAGTGAATTATTAAATGCAAAGTGCTTACACATATGTCTGGCAAGTGCATAAGCATCCAATAAGGATTAGCTCTTGTTTTCTTATAAGAGAATATTTTAGATTAAGGCATTTGTATATCCGTTCTCAGTCTATCAGCATCGTTAAGAACATCAAATGTAATACTGACAAGTGTTCATCTACTCTGCTTTATGAAACCACATTAAAAATAATAAAGATAACAAGTGGAATAGGTATGCCACATATGCTCATTTTATCCTTCTGTAGTTACATTCCATTCTTCTCCATATTTTTTAAAAACACACATCCTTTGACTTCCAGTTTCTTTTTATTTTGATTTATTTATTTTTTGTCACTGAAAGACAACAAAATTAGAAGGAAGAAACGTGAGGTTGGGTATTATTTCCCTAACCTCATTCCTGACATGTCATTAATATCTTGTATTAGCAAGATCACTAAGGTCATAGTTCCTGTTGGGAAATTTTCTATGAGACAGGTATTTTTTTCTGGATTCTAGCTTTTTTTTTTTGGAGGTATAATAAAATACCATAGGCTTAAAATCTTCAAATGACACAAATATGTTATTTTACAATACTGCAGATCACAGGTCTGAGTGAGTCAAAATCATGATATCAACAAGGTGACATTCCTCTCTGGAGAATCCATTTTATTGCCTTTTGTAGTTTCTAGAGAATCATAGACCTTCCCTCCATGTCAGAAGCCAAAAATGTTTTGTCATAGTCATTTCTCTGACTATAGCCATTAATGCTTCTCTGCTATTAAGAAGCTATATCATCAGAGTGGGCCCATCTGAGGAATGCAGGATAAACTCACCATTGGAGAGAGACCTTTCATTAATCATATTTGCAAAGTCTCTTTCACCATGTAAGGTAAAAGTTTCTAGGGATTACAAGGTGGATATCTTTTAGGGTCCTTTCTTATACCACCACCATTCTAGAAGGATCGCTCCATCGCCAGCTGTTATCAGCTGTAGAGTACTACAGCATCTCTTGATGTTTCTCTTAATTCTGGCCACATATTTATGAATACAATTCTCATAAACAATCCATTTTGAGAGGGCAAGGATACTGATAATCCCACAGAAGCATATAGGAGAGAACGTATCAGTGAAAAAGTGTTTACACAGCTTTTTAGAAGACTGTGAGCCAGTGTAGAAGTATAGCTAGATTAGTAGTAAGTAGGAAGCAAAACCAAAAGGAGTGTCAGAAAGATTCCACCATGGGAAATAAGACAAACACTCTTCAAGAATTCCTGAGAAACTTGGGGGAACATGGGAACCAAGAACCGTGGAAGATGAAGGAAGGTGAAATGGACCATTTGCAAACAAGGTGTTGAGTAAAAACACCTGCACAATATATCAAGTACATTAATTGCTTTCAGGCAGAGCAATTGAGTTTTTTGTTTGTTTGTTTGTTTTGTTTTGTTTTAGAAACATCAAGGGGACAAGATTCTGAATTCCTAAGCACCTAAAATAAGAGGGCAGTAGTGAAAGGTAGCAGTGTCGTTTTCTCATGGCACAGTTTACTCAGCCAACCAGCCTTGCCCTGATGCTAAAGCCCTAGCAGGAAGGACTATAATTTTCAGTGCTGAAAATTGCAGACTTCACCTTGGACGACTACACCTATATTAAAGATCAGTGTATATTGATCGTTTTAGGTCTTTCCCAACAAAATGACCTTCCCATTACCCACTCCTTTCTGAGAGTCAAATAGATAATTAGCATCATTTTAACATAGATAATGTCATTGGCCATGTTAGAGGACAGGATAAACACCACTAACAGAATATGTTGAAAGTAAACCAGCTAAAGAACAACAACAACAAAAAAATCCTTTAGAATATTTTTTTTCAATTCTAAAGTACTTATAAAATGTAGTTATAATGCAAACAATAAAATTTCCCAGAAAAATAAAACGACTAGAAACAAGAATGAAAAAAAAAAAAAAAAAAAAAAAACAAGAAAAAAACTTACGCTATCACCCAAGACAGTTCAATAATAGCTTAATAATAATTTCAGAGAAAATAAAGGGGCAAAATGGGTCAGGACACTGAAACTGAGGGGCCAGATAATTGCAACCTTTCCTTTCTTTTAACTTCTAGACTGAATGCAGAATTAAGCTTCAGATGTGTTAGTGTTCACTGTGGACATAGCATCCACAGGTAGCAGGAATCTTCCCGGCCATTAGCCATGACCATGTGGTGGAAAGCAATGATGTTAGTCTAAACGGACCCCTGCTTCATAACCTTGCTGTGGTTCCTTTTCCTGTCTTCTCTTACTCCTGCATTTTTCTAATCTGACTCACCAGCCTTCACAACAATGCAGTGAGTTTCCTAGGACCCTTCACATAAATTTCTGTTCTGCTTAGGTTAGCTAGATTTGTTTTTGTTCCTTGTAACTGAGATCAATGAATCATACAATTTATTACCTTTTTAGTACTATTTGACTTTTAACTATGTGTGTGTGGTAATTTTAAATGAAAAAAAAAAAAGGAGGGAATTACCATGGAGAAAGACCTTATTTAGAGCAAAATTCTTGGAAGCTGGGATTCCCCCACCCCCGCAAATAGAAAATAACTTGTCTACTGTTCATTTTGCAGAGAAAGATATAGGTTAGACAAAGATTATTTTTGAAATACCTATGCATTTGGTGCTGGTTTGAGGTCTAAAATATTATAATCATTAACAATTCATATTAATTAAACTACTTAAATAAAGATACTCTTTCATGATATTATAGAATATTCTTTAGTTTATTTTTATTATAGTTGTTGTTCTTTTTGCTCAGGATTTAAATGCTCATTCTTTGAAAAAAAAATATTCTTCTGACTAACATTTCTTCCTGTTTTATCTGCCAAGATATCTTGCCCTGCCTTTTTCAATGGTAATGTGATTTTTTTTCCTCTAGAAGTTTGTTTTTGTATAAATAACAAACTCCTCTGCTCTGTGTGGGCATGATAAGGCAGGAATGAAATGATTAACGTATTTAAATTTAAATAATGTCTGTCCCTCTTAATTTCTTTCTTTCTTCTTCCCTCCTTTTTGCCTCCTTCCCTCCCCTCATTTCTCTTTCCCTCTAACACACACACACACACACACTCTCACACACACACACTCGCACACCCACATGTGCACAAACATACACACACCTTCAGCATTTCTTTGTAATCCATTCTCATTGCTTTTTAATGACTTTTTGTAGGATATTGAACACTAATTGAGACTGTTATACAATAAATTTTATGTATCTAGAGAAATATGTGGAAGTTTGAAAAGCTTGTTTTTTAAGCATTCATATCTATAAAGTAAAAAAATTCTACTTATAGACATACAATATTTGTTGACTGTTTTCTTATGAGCTTAAGCCTCTTTTAGACTGTATTAATTATTGGGGAAAAGTAAATAAAAAATCAGATTATGTTTTATTCAAATTATGCTAGAAAATGCCACATTTTAAAATCCTAAGCATAAGCTGCCTAGCCTTTTTTTGTTGTTCTCTGTGATTAGAACAAACATCTGAGCTATGTATAGCATTTTATGAGCACATATTATAATCAATCTAATCCCATTACACTTGGTAAACAAATTAGCCCTAAAATTGCTGAAATTTATCATAGATTCCAATAAATGTTCATGCATTATTTGCTCTGCTCTACTTAAACATGTGTTGCTAAGCCCATTTTAGGCTTCTGCATAAGGATTAGCCTTTCCAATCACACTGAAGGCCAGATCGCTTAACTACTGCACACAGTGTCCTGCTACAGATAATCCATGCCCTTGATTAATGTTCTTATAATCAATTGCTGTCTGGAAGTGACTCCTTCCCATCACACTCTTCACAAAAAGAGCAGATGGTATTTAAAAGGTTATGGCAGGAGGGCACTGTAGAGGTCAAATGGAACATCGATCAAGTGGGCAGAAAAATTGCCTTTTTTCTTCTTCTTTCTTCTTATCCTAAGAGTCCATAAGGGAATGTGGTGTATGAATTATAGCTTGATCTATCGTTCGAGCCCAAGATATTTTCTTGTTTCAAATTTCTGTGTTGTTTTGGGTAATGAACCTGGAAATTGGATTTCTTGTGTGCCAATAAAAAATTGTACAATATGAACATTTCAAACATAATTCTAGACTTAAGAAGAGTTTTTTATTTTTTCCAAAAATTTTAATGTGACCAGATGGTTCCAACTTAATAAATGTTTTATATATAGTGATTCTTTGATCAGGTTTTACAAAGGTATGGTTTTATTTATAGAAACATATAAAATTTTCATTTTTTTGTAAAATAAAAAAAAGGACTATATGGCTCTCTATATAGATTTTCTCTCTCCTTTCCTGTCCTTTATCACACTAGTGACAGTCTATCATATATTTCAAAGTGATCAGTTCTCTTTTTAATCGTATCCTGAGTTCAAATGAGGAAGAATTGTGGTCAGAAGACTGCACTCCCATGTGCAGAACATTAAGATTGAAATTAAGTAAGAAGATGTAGTACAAAGTTGCTTAAAAGCTGAAATGTTTCTTTTTCATAAATTAATGCCTATGAAATACATAGATTCAAATGTCTCGATCATGAATAGGTCTCTTCTACACCTTGTAATGATAATAAAGATGTTCATTTTATAAATGAAAAGGATATGTACCCTTGGATTTAGAGAGAAAGGAAAAGGCTTTCCAACAAGGCTTTGGTAGAATATTTATGATATGAAACATTTGTGTAGCTTTATATTGTAGCATGCCTATTTAGTCAATAACCATTTACTAAGTGCCTCCTCTCTACCTGGGTGTTAACTATTTGGGGACACAGAAATATTATCTTTGTTGTCAAGTAATTTACATATATTTGGGGAGGAAACAACTTGCGTGCAAAGAGTAAAATAACATTAACAGATTTTTCCAAGAATTTTCATAAAAGAATAATTTGTTAAATGTCAAATGAGCAGTCCTCACAATAATGTCGTCATGATGTTACTAAGGAAAGAGATGCCTGCATTCTAGACTGGCCAAGGAAATGTTCAGATTGCTGAAGAAAGGGCTTTAAGGATGAATAGCATTTAGAAAGTCATTGGGATCTGGGAAGGTATTGCAGAGAGAAGATACAGTAGAAAAAAAGCCAGAGAAGTGGAACATTCTTAGCTTGTTTAGGCCAGTAGAGCTGCAGAAGGAATTTCATACAGCAGCTATGTTTGAAAGTCTATTGAGGCCAGAGAGTAAAGAAGCTTAATTCTGTGCATGAATGTTTACACTTACCCTTTACATTGACGTTGATGGAACTGGAGGATATTAATGCTGAATGAAATAAGTCAGTTCGAGAAAGACAATTATTATATGGTTTCACTCAGATGAGGAATCTGAGAAACAGTTCAGAGAATCATAGGGAAGGGAGGGAAAACAAATAGAATGGAAAGAGACTCTTAACTGCAGGAAAGAAACTGAAGGGTTGTTGGAGGGCAGGTGGATGGGAGGTTGGAGTAACTAACTGGGTGACAGGCATTAAGGAGGGCAGGTGATGTTCTGAGCAGTGAGTGTTATGTGCAACAGATGAGTTACTGAACTCTACATCTGAAACTAATGGTACACTATATGTTGGCTAATTGAATTTAAATTAAAAAAAAAAACCTACATGACACATGCAAATGTTTTTGGTAGAGTTTATTTCATGTAAACTTATGCTATGTTTTCTCCAGTGGTATGAAAAGTCTTTCTATATTTTTAACTTTCTCTCTTATAGATATATATGGCTTTTAGCAGTATCCTATCTACTGATACCTATTAATTTGAAATTAATAAAAAACTAATTTTGGTAGATACTACCCTGAAAGTAGTTAACTCTAATTTTGCAAGAAAGCTAACATGTCAAAGTATTTGAGAAAGTTCACTTTATGGTTCTGATATGTATAATAGTAGGAGACCAGAATAATCATAAAGGTTTCATTGATAGAGACAGATACTGGACATTGAAGGGTTCATTGAGTGATTACATCAGGTCATGGGAACAATAGACCTGATAAAATATGAAAACTGCTTCTCTGGAGTTTCTAATCTAGTGGGCAAGGCATGTTGCTATATATACTATGTTAAGTAATAGAGGTCTCATAAGAAGGACATATGACAGTGACTCAGAAAGTTTCTTGGAAAAGCAGTAGGAGCTGACTTTAGATTGGGGCATGGAGTTGAGTGTGTATGAGAGTTGAAAATGACAGAAAAGATTTGGGTAAGTGTTCACATTATAAATGTTTTTACCCTACCTGATATTCTGATATAGTCCTGGGTCAAGACAAGAAGCCTTCCTTCTAACCCACTAAGAATTCTTGAATTCATCCTGGAAATTTGCCTTAGTAGAATTTGCTATAGTAATAAATTTGCCTCCATGTACAGATGAAGGTTATATTTTTTCTTGCATGATCCTTTTTTAGGTGTCAATATTATGCTGGCTTTTTTAAATGCCAGAAATGATAGGTAAAGACTATCTTTACCTATCGAATGATAGGTAAAGGCAGGAAAAATATCAGTAAGTTCCCAACATGATTAAAATACAAAAACTTTAATCTATACAATAGAAAAACTAGGACTGTTACCTGGCTCATGCTAACTTTCCTAGAGGCCATGTTTAAGCTTATACAGTTACTTTGGGGATGCTCCTTCTTCTACCCTCACTCTACCAGGAATATAAGTGGGAGATATTGGGTTCTTAGAACAATTTGCCTCCCTGGGCACAGTGATTGGTTTAAAAGTATGCATGTGACTGAGCCTGGATCGACTGTCCTCTTTCTCTTTACTCTTCTGGTATTTTTATTTTTTTAAAAGATTTTGTTTATTTATTTATGTGAGAGAGAAAGAGTTGGGGGGCAAAGGAAAAGGGAGAGAGAATCCCAAGTAGACTCTGTTTTGAGCATGAGCCTGGCACAGGGCTTGATCTCACAACCCTAAGATCATGATCTGAGCCAAAATCAAGAATTGGACACTGAACCAGCTAAGCCATTCAGGTACCCCCTCTTCTAGTACTTTAAAGAGAAGTTGATACATAAAGACCTCTTAAGTTCTCAATGGGCAGTGCTGTGTAATAATATAAGCCCCAAATAGGGGAATGCCCATTCTGAGGATCCCATCATTGCTTCAAAAAATGTTAATTATATTAGCATTAGATACATCTTTAAGGTTTGATGTACTAATGCCTTATTTTCTTCTATGTATAAGTTTAGTCATTCATTGAACAAATATTCATTCAGCAACTATTATGAGCATGAGGTCCATTTGTAGGTGTACATAGGATATACAGAATGGGATTCACCTCATGCTTTAAGAGACTTTTGTTTGCTTGCTTAAATACTTTTATGAATATTTGTTACTCCTCATTCTTCCACCGTGACAACACTTTAGGCTCTATTCATATTCTTTATGATCTAATAGAATTTTCATTATAAAAAGGAATGTCATATCAACTATGTAAATTCTTACAGAATTATTTGCGCCATTTAACATAAATGAGTATGTTTATGCATTACTGGACAAGAATGCAAATCCCTATGTCAATAGATAACATCAACTCTGAAGAAGGGAGCCAACCCTGTGCACACTGCAGTTCACGGTATATAATTCTTTCACTTATATTAAACCAATAAACTATTAATTACTAATGTTACAAAAAATATCTTTAAAGGGCAATAACAGTCTCTGATTATTTTTGCAAGATAGTTTACTTGGTAGTAATCAGCCCATTATTTTAAAACTTGTATTAAAACAAACCAGGAGAAAAAAGAAAAAAAGTCCCCATGATTTTTTATTTCTCTTGCAGCCATAAGTGTGGAACATTTGTCAATAAGTATGAATTGTCAGCATGATTTGTACATGGCAGTTTTCATGGATGAAAATGGAAAAGCAAAAACATATTCATCCTACATAATTATTTAAATATAAACTTTGCAATTTCCTCTATTCATCCCTAATTTGATATAGGTTTAAGTACACGTAATATGTGTTACTGGATGGTGCCTTTTTTGCAGGTAATACTTACAAAAATCATTATGGACCTTGGAAACTCAATGAACTAGTGAGCTAGAAAACACAAGCAAGCTCCTACATGGTCAGGATCATCCCGATTGTAGAAGGATGCCAACTCCTGTCACCCCTGTGTTGTGGGTTGTGATGTTCCTGTACATAGCCCTTTTGATTAGAACAAACAAAGGAGACATAGACTGCTTGTGATGTGCACTGTAGGAACAAAACACATTAAGTACATCAGTGTGCTCCAGAAAAGAATTAGAGCAATGAAGTTGATGAAAGAGCCTGGTATCAAACAGATCAAAATTTTTATTCAGGGATGTGTTTAAAGACAAATAAGTTGTAAAAAGAAAAAAATGAAGCATCTTCATGTGTATAGTATGCCAGGGCTACTGCCGTAATAAGACTATTGCTTATTTTGTGACTCCTTATTGAATTAGAAATGTACAAAAAGTAAATGCAATAATCACTCTGTTGGTTGACTCAGCCTTTTTTGTCTATCCAGGTTTTGTTCTCAGTCTCACGAAGGGCAAAAAGCAGTCAAGCTCAGAAGCTTGTATGCATCTTTCAGAGCTTTCAGAAGGGGAAACAGTTAAGTTCTGCTCAGGAAGAATGATGTTCTTTTAGACTTATTTATACATATGTTCATCAAAGTAGCACATTTATGTGGTAATTAATCAAATAGTATAAAGGACTTACAGAGAAAGAAGTGGTAGGAAAGCACAATCTTATTTACCTTAAGTACCACCTCTTGGCTTTTATTTCTGTTACCGGCTCTATCCCTAATAACATTAAATGTTCTTATATTTCTATTTCTAATTCATCTCCTGTGAACCATGTATTTATGAAAAATGAGAAGGTATCTCATTTATGCAAACTTTCCTCCCTCTAAATTCTCCAGATATTAGATACTTATATGACTAATTTAATTATTTTAGGATGGCTTCTATAACTTTATTTATTTCACATACACTTTTGTAAAATTTTAATTCTGGTGTCGTTAACATAGAGTGTTATATTAGTTTCAGGTGTTCAATATAGTGATTCAACAATTCCACACATCACTGGTGCTCATCACAAGTACACTCCATAATCCCCATCACCTATTTTACCCATCCCCCCCCCACCTTCCCTCTATGGGCATCCCATTGAATTAGGGTTTTTGCATTTTTTGGGTAAATACTCAGCAGTGTGATTACTAGATGATGGTGTAGTTCCATTTTTTTTTTTTTCAATTTTTTGAGGAATCTCCATACTGGTTTCCACAATGGCTGCACCAGTTTGCATTCTCACCAAGGAAATGCAAACCAAGGGTTCCTTTTTCTCTACACCCTTGCCAACACTTATTATTTTTCATGTTTTTGATTTTAGCCATTCTGACAGGTGTGAGGTGATATCTCATTGTGGTTTTGATTTGCATTTCCTTGATGATGAGTGATGCTGAACATTTTTTCCTGTATCTGTTGGCCATCTGTCCATTTTCTTTGGAAAATGTCTATTTATGTCCTCTGCCCATTTTTTAATTGGAATATTTGTTTTTTGAGTGTTGATTTATATAAGTTCTTTATAGATTTTGAATACTAATCTTTCATCAGATATGTCATTTGCAAATATCTTCTCCCATTCAGCTATTGTTACTTTAAAAACACTTAGAACTCCATTTCTTATTCTATCAACTACGAAGAGTAAGTACTTTTTGTCATCCCACTCTTAAAAAGAGGAGAATAGGGGCACCTTGGTGGCTCAGTGGGTTAAGCCTCTGCCTTTGGCTCAGGTCATGATCTCAGGGTCTTGGGATAAGCCCCCACATCGGGCTCTCTGCTCAGCAGAGACCCTGCTTCCCTGCTTTCTGTCTCTGCCTGCCTTTCTGCTACTTGTGATCTCTATCTCTCAAATAAACAAAATCTTTTAAAAAAATAAATAAAAATAAAAAGAGGAGAATAGCTACATTTATTCCTACCTTATTTCCTATCTTTCCACAACATGTCTGCTGTAGGCTATACTTTTATTTTATTATTAAAAATGCTTTTAATATCCACATCTATCTAGCAGCCACAATTATGTCTCCTGTGTTTGTTTATAAATATACATGGCAATAAATGCACTTAAATTGTATGATATGGCCATCTAGCCTATTGGAATTCAATACCTACCAATGGCATCAGATGTCATCTATGAGCAATTTTTATGACTATACAGTATGTTACAGCTGAGTTGCATCCATACCTGTTGTTAATTTTAAAAGTTGAAACCAATAGGGAATATTTATAGTATGATGAATTTGAAATGTTTTTCAAGTGTCAGAAAATGTAGTGATCGATATTATAACCAATTATACTGATTCTTATTTCTTCCTAGTGTTTGATGTTGTGGTATTAGCCTTTGTCATTCTGCTTTCACATTTTGCTCATGAAATAAATGTTAATGATGATGAGGTGATGTGCTTTGCTTATGAATAATACTGACATAAATGATTGCCATAATTGTCATAAACTCTGTTTTAGTGGATAAGTACTAATAAATGAGAAGTAATTTGGATAAACCTCATCAAGTTAGGGATAGTTTTAATTAAAAAGAAGATAAAGACTCTAACTTAAAAAAAAAAAAGAAGACAAAGAGTCAAAGTAATTTCAGGAAAAAATACATGTGTAGTCATGAAATATGCAGACATATCAGCCACTTTATGGTTCAAAAGAAACTCTTCCAAGAGTCTCCAGGTTAAGAATTTTTGCATGAGGAGACACACATGCTAACTTTGAAGATGAAATAGATGTTTACTGTTGTTTCTAATAGGATCATGTTTCAGATACCATTAATCTTCTGAAAAGGTCTCTGAACAAATGATATTCATTGTGAGTCCTCTCCTATAGAAAGGTAATTTTCTATTTCAAAAATTACTTTGTGGGACACCTGGGTGGCTCAGTTGGTTAAGCAGCTGCCTTCGGCTCAGGTCATGATCCCAGTGTCCTGGGATCGAGTCCCACATCGGGCTCCTTGCTCGGCAGGGAGCCTGCTGCTCCCTCTGCCTCTGCCTGCCATTCTGTCTGCCTGTGCTCGCTCTCTCTCCCTCTCTCTGACAAATAAATAAAATCTTTAAAAAAAAAATTACTTTGAAATATTGTAGTAGGATATAGAACATTGTAGAAACTAATATGTAAACATGGGCATGGACACTTGGATGGTTTCAACTTTTTGGTTTCTATGAATAATGCTGCTAAAACTATTTGTATACAAACCTTTGTTTCACCATATGTTTGCAGTTGTTTGGGATACAAGCCTCGTTTTGGAATTGTTGAGTGGTCTGATGAGTATATGTTTAATTTTTTTTTTTCAGAAATTGACAAACTATCTCGAAGTGCTTATACCATTTTATATTCCTACCTGCAATGGGTGAGTGTTTCTTCACAACTTTGACAATATTGGTATTGTCAGTCTTTTGGATTAAATCCATTCATTTATGCATACAGTGGTATCTTATTGCACTTTTAATTTGTGATTCCCTAGCTAATTATGTGTTTTTCTATGATTAACAGTCATTTGTAAACCTTCCTTGGTGAACTATCAAGTCAAATCTTGTGCTCATTTTTACTGATTTGTAAGATCTTTATACATTGTGGATACAATTTATCAGATTACCCTGGAACTCATTTCCTCCATTTAGCAAATTTTTATTTTTGAAATGATTTCAAAAGTCCTTAATTTTGTTCAAATTCAATTTATAATTTTTCCTTATAGGGATTTTGCATATACCTCCATATATAAAATTTCATGGTGTTGAATGATGCCCATTAATAAACTAATAAAAAGTGGCATTAAGAAGTTATTTAGAGACAAGATTCTGGAGCTAATTCCACTTCCTAATTATAAGATCTTGGACACATTTACATTATCTTTTTTTGCTTCAGTTTATTCATGTAATCAAAGAATAATAATTGTTAATACTTCATAGTACTTTCTATGTTAATTTAATAAGACAACACATGTAAAGCACCTTAAAATAATGCCTGGGCTTTAGTAAATGTTGAATAAATGTTAGCTAGTATATTCATTTTTTAGGGTTGCTGTTAATAGAGTACCACAAACTGGGTGGCTGAAAACAACAGAATTATTTTCTCTCATAGTTCTGAAGGCTGGATGTCTGAAATCAAGTTGCTGGCAGGGCCATCCTCTCTCTAAAGGTTGTAGGGAACAATTTTTGCATGCTTTCCCTTCAGCTTCTGGTGTTGCCAATAACTCTTTTTTTTTTTTTTAAGATTTTATTTATTTATTTATTTATTTGACAGATAGAGATCACAAGTAGGCAGAGAAACAGGCAGAGAGAGAGGAAGGAAAGCAGGCTCCCCAGTGAGCAGGCTCTCCTTCTTGCCTCTGCCCAAGCCCCCGACACGGGGCTTGATCCCAGGACCCTGGAATCATGACCTGATCTGAAGGCAGAGGCTTCAACCCACTGAGCCACCCAGGCACCCCTACCAGTAATTCTTGATGTTCCTTGTCTTGTAGATATATCACAACCTTGTTTACCTCTGCTGTTATGGCATTCTCTCTCTAACTCTTATCCACTTCCCATAAGGACCCACTTTGATGACTTCATCTTAACTTGCCTACATCTGTAAAGATCTTATTTCCAAATAAAGGCACATTCATAGGTACCAGGTGTTCAGATCTATCTTTTGGGGTGATAGTTCTTGAACCTACAATAGCTAGCATTATTATTGATATTAATGACATCAAATTAGAATCTGCCCTAGGAGCACCTGGATGGCTCAGTTGGTTAAGCATCAAACTCTTGGTTTCAGCTCAGGTTACGATGTCAGGGTCATGAGATTGAGCCTTGTTCTCTCTCCTACTCCCTTTGTGTCTACCCTCGCCTCACTCTCTTCTCCTTCTCTTTCTCTCTCTCTCTATCTCTGAAAAAACAAAACAAAACAAAACAAATTAAAAAAAAATACTTTGCTCTAAATGCAAATTAGTTAACTCTTAGTACAAGTGAGACTGTCTGAAATCAGTACAATATAATCCTGTTGTTCAGGCTTTCCATGATCAAGTCTATATTGAAGTAACTTTAGACACACAACACTTGACTTCAGCTTAGGGTGTGGCAAAAAAACAGTGGTTAATGACTAAGCTTCTAATAGAATTATTATTAAGAATGCTGTATGAACATCACAGAGGCGTCTTTTTGATTATCATGTAAAGAAATTCCTTTATCTTTCACTAATAGTAAGTGTTATCTTTATCTTAAAATCTGATGCTTGAATTTTAGACTCCATCATAAAAGAAATTTAACTTTCTTCTCTATTTTGTTTGATACTGAAAAACTTAAGTTTGATTTTTTCTAAGTCTATAGCAGATGGTAGCATGATTATTTGTGCATGTTTTAGTGTCTGCCCATGTTTTACTTTTTTCCTCAAATACCCAAGTATTCATTTTGTCCCTTTGTATTATATACAATTTCTTTAACTATTTCAAAACTTTGTAAAGTCAAGTATGTCTGGTATACATCAATGAGTTACTAAATACTAATCATTTCAAAACTATAATAAATTCCTCATTCTTTAGAGAGTCAATCCATTCAAATTTGTAACAAAGGGTTGGCTTTTGAAATTTGGTATCTTCCTTCGAATGCCGCATCCTCTTCAGGGGGACTACAAAGAGCAAAGGGACCACACCGGAGGAAGGCAATAATGTGAGGTGCCCTGATCTGAGCTGGAGGATTGCCTATAGGTGAAGTTGTAAAGGATCAAAGAATAAGTTCACATAATAGAAAAATCTTACACAATATTATAAGGATTTTGTACTTTATTTTGTAAGCAACTAGTAGGCACCAAATATTTCTGAGCTAATCGAAAAGCAATGCATTTTAATAGCCTATGTCCAGTGCTGCCGTATAAGTTGATCCTAAGGGATGCCTGGGTGGCTCAGTCAGTTTAAGTGTCTGCCATCAGCTCAGATCATGATCTCAGGGTCCCAGGACTGAGCCAGGTAAGGCTCCCTGCTCAGTGGGGAGTCAGCTTCTCCTTCTCCCTCTGCCTCTCCCCCTTGTTTGTGCTCTCTCTCTCTCAAATGAATGAATGAATGAATAAATAAATAAAATCTTTTTTTTTTAAAGGAAATTTTGGGGTACCTGGATGACTCAGTGGGTTAAAGCCTCTGCCTTTGGCTCAGGTCATGATCCCAGGACCCTGGGATCTAGCCCCACATCGGGCTCTCTGCTGAGCCGGGAGCCTGCTTCGCTCTCTCTCTGCCTGACTCTCTGCCTGACCTTCTGCCTACGTGTGATCTCTGCCTGTCAAATAAATAACATCTTTAAAAAAAAAAAGGAAATTTAAAAGTTAACACTAAAGAAAGTACTAAAGGCAGAAATATCCATTATGAAATTATTGCAATAATTTAGACTAAAGGTAAAAATCTTAATGAGATCCCTGACAGTGAGAATGGTGAGGATTTATGAGAAACCAGTGAATACTTGTTACTTGGATACACTAGTCAATCAGATGTAATGATGAAAAAGTACAGTTCAGTAAAGACAAAAATGCATCTAGAATAACTCTGAAGTGTTTTCATTGAGTTTTAACTTTAAATCAGAGAGAATATACAAGAAATTGAATTTGGGTGAGAGTTTATGATTTTTTTTTTCATCTCTTGGCCTATAGACAAGTTTTCTTTGCCCCTAAAAATATTTTCTCTCTAAAGAGCTAGAGAAGATGCTAAGACATGGGAACTTGAACTCTTTTCTCCTTCTTGCCCTGTATTCTGAATTCTTACCCATTAACTCCTCTGATGGCAAGTATCTGCTGAGGTTTCAAGCTGATGGACAGAAAGTTATATTAAAACTCTGGCTCCATGAAAAACTGACCTGGAGAGTAGGTGGAGAATTCTTTATACTTTGGGTTGGGCAAGAATTCAGGGACCAGCAATGGAGAGACTTGGGGCAAGGAGCAGAACATTGAAAACTTAAGGGTAAAGCTGGAATGTGAGAAATTCTTTTCCTCTAAAAAATAGGCAAGGACAGTATGTTCAAACAAGGAAGGGAAGAGTTGGTAGGTAGAATTCTTTGTCCTTGATGCTTCTTTTTAGTGCCCCAAATGGGAACTGATATCTTTCATTATGATACATTGAAAATCCACAAAACAGACAGTTGTGTAGCTGATGAACCTACAACCGACCAAGCAGACAAAATAATAAAATGCTCTGACAGGCGTCACTAGATAGAAAGTAAAGGTACAAATGAAACATTCAGGATAGGTTCTAATGAAATTGAACGGCTTAAAAAGACAGAAAGGAACTTGGAACAAAAATAGTAAGATTATGGGATGTCTGGGTGACTCAATTTGTTAAGCATCTGTCTTCTGCTCTGGTCATGATCCCAGGGTCCTGAGATGGAGTCCAGAGTTGGGCTCGTTGCTTGGTGGGGAGCCTACTTCTCCTTCTGCTGCTCCTCCCCCTGCTTGTGTTGTCTCTCAAATAAATAAATAAGTAAAATATTCAAAAAAATAAGATTGAGAAGATTAAAAAATAATCAAAAGTTGAGCTTTCAATAAGATAAATGAAAACAAACTCAGCTATGTAAAAAAAGAAGGGTAGCAAAAAATATATAAGATTGGGAATCAGAAAGGAAAACTAGCTATAGATACAGAAGAGAATAAATAATTATGAGAAAACAACTTCTGTAAATGTATGGCCACAGAAGTAAGTTAAGGATGAGTTTCCTCAGTCAAGGGCTTTCCCAATGACAGAAAAATCCTCAAATCTAAGTAAGTTACTTGATAGATGTCAATTAAAGTTAAGCAGAACTCAATAGGGAACATTCCAAAGCTGAGAGGGACAGAAAAAATAAACTAGTTAAATAATTAACTGCTTTTCTTCGATAACTTTTACAATTACATGCTAGCAATTCTAATAAACTCATCCAAATTGCTGTTTGTCTTATAACTGTCCCATCATGTTTGACTTAACAGTCTCAAATAAATATTTTCATCAGTACGCACAGACTCTTACCCACCAACATTGCTAGGTATAAGGTAGTCCTACTCTTGGAAAACAAAATAAAATATAAAATAAAATATAAAATAAAAAAATAAAGTAAAATGTAAAATAATAATTAAAAAATAAAACCAAGCTTAGATCTGAGCTATAAATCTGTCACTTTGTATGAGAGGTGAGCTTGATTACTCTGCAATAGGTGTTGGTAAAAAAAATCTGCATCCTTGTTTGTTGATTCTTCATGGAGGATATCTTCTAATCCCAGGTTCTGAGTTCTGTTATCATTTGCTCTCTTATTTCTATTCTGCGGACAATGAATTAAAGTTCCCTCAAGTGCCTTCAGAATAGATTTAGTAGATAATTGGGATCCAGAGATACTTTTGGAATTATGAACATTTAGGATATTCTAAAACTTAAGGAAATAAGTTCCTCCAGGAAGAACATGAATAATATTTAGTAATATGCAATATTACTATTGCAAATAAAATAGAAATGGTCACCAGAGACAGAAGCAGTAAAATATTTGGTTCTGTTCCTGGTCTCAATTCTGTGTTTTTGTCTTCTCATCTCCCAAGGTTTTTAGCTCCATGAAAAACATAGTCACAGTAATAGTGGTAGGAGATTTTTTTTTTCCTCGTAGAATCTGGAGGAGTCTTACTTTAACCTCTGGTTTTCTGCAGTATTGTCAGGTCTAAGTCCCTGGTTTTTAGAACAATTCTATTAACTTATTCTGCAGAAGATGGGGGACCAACCACTTCTGTAGGTTTTGAGACTAGATCTAAGCAAGCCGAGAGTTTCAGCCCTGCTCAGCCACTTTAGATTTTGTTGTTGCTTCATTATATTTGTGATCCCCAAAAATGTTTATTTTGTTTTTTAAAATGATTTTAATTTTTTGCCCATTTTTATTTTTATTTATTTATTTATTTATTTAAGGATTTTATTTATTTATTTGACAGAGAGAAATCACAAGTAGATGGAGAGGCAGGCAGAGAGAGAGAGAGAGAGGGAAGCAGGCCCTCTGCTGAGCAGAGAGCCCGATGCGGGACTCGATCCCAGGACCCAGAGATCATGACCTGAGCCGAAGGCAGCGGCTTAACCCACTGAGCCACCCAGGTGCCCTTTCCCCCATTTTTATATGCCATTTACCGGAACAGCAACTCTAGTAAATTTCTGGAGCAGCAGCATAATTTAAATCTTAAAAATTTAAAGGAAGCCATCATCTTCATTAAAAAAAACAAAAAAAAACAAAAAAACATACTTTTTTTTTTAAGAAAATTAAGAGATCTTAACTGTGAAATGTGATGTCACAACAGATAGAAGGCTAACAAAATTCGCGCAATTTAAGGACATCATGTATGATATTAGAGGGTGCTGAAACATAAAAACATTGTTTAACATACCCCCCAAATTATGTTACTCATTTGCCTAAGATCCAAAACTAAATATCTTCATTTCCTCTTTTGCTTATTTTATTTGACTTCCACATACTGTTGGAAACAGGAAAAAAAAATTAAAAGTTAAAAAATAGAACAAGTGAAATTTTTTCTTCTAATCTTAACTCAAGAGCCTAGAGAAAATCGTATGTCTTTTAACCAAACAAAGTTTCAGCATACTAAATAGCAACTATATTGCATTAAATCTTCTCTATGCCAGTGTGGTATGATTCAAGAAATTGCCATGAATAATAAAGTGATATGTAGAATACCCTGCACTCCATCTCCATGGGGGGTGGATGGGGAGGTGAGAAACAAGAAGTTATCTCTTGCTATATTCTTTTATTATTATTATTATTTTTTTTTTTTAGATTTTATTTATTTGACAGACAGAGATCACAAGTAGGCAGAGAGGTAGGCAGAGAGAGAGAGAGGAGGAAGCAGGCTCCCTGCCGAGCAGAGAGCCCTATGTGGTGCTCAATCCCAGGACCCTGAGATCATGACCTGAGCCGAAGGCAGAGACTTAACCCCCTGAGTCACCTAGGCGCCCCTCTTGGAATCCATCAGACTCCTAGAGGAGAACATAGGCAGTAATCTCTTCGATATCAGCCACAGCAACTTCTTTCAAGATATGTCTCCAAAGGCGAAGGAAACAAAAGTGAAGATAAACTTTTGGGACTTCATCAAAATCAAAATCTTCTGCACAGCAAAGGAAACAGTCAAAAAAACAAAGAGGCAACCCACTAAAGGGAGAAGATATTTGCAAATGACAGTACAGACAAAAGGTTCTATAATGAACTCCTCAAACTCAACACACAGGAAACAAGCAAACATATCTTGCTATATTCTAACAAAATTTCCTTTTTGCTTTGTACAGCAGTGTGAGTGATAACCATGTGTAATACTGAAAAAAGAATTCTCATTCTAAGATCACAGACAAGGATTGAGAGCTCCTGGGGCAGCTTATTACTGATTTGTTGTGTGACCAGGCAAAGCACTTAAATCCCCCATTTAAATGCTTCTACAGATCCCTATCTTGATAAGGAATTGCCTCTACTTGGTCTCGCTATTCCCTTTACTTATTCATTTTGTATTCTTTTCATCCCTCTTTTATGCATTTAGAGATACAGGTTTGAGCTTTTAACCATTTCATTCTTTATTCTGTACTACAAGCTCTGCACAGGGCAACTGATAGCCTTGCCGAACAAACTTTTCCTAGGTAAATGAATGACTTTTCATGCTCATTGGGATTAACATTTGGAAAGTAAAAAGAAATCAGGAAAAAGGGAAAGGAAACTGGATTCTTAGCCTATCTACGTAATAATGAGTTTCTTGCTATAAACCAAATGAGTTAATTGCATCCATAGGAACAATTTAATTTAATTTAATTTAATTGGAATGTGAACAGAGAGATGTCTGAAGGCATCAAATCACACCTGGAAAGTAAAAAGTCGTAATCTTTCTCATTAAGGTAAATGAGGAAATGGACCATTTTAAGAATGACTTGTGACGCCTGCAGCAATATGACCCAAATTTTCTTTTTAAACTAATCAGCAATGTAGGATTGCTGATTCATCTGTAATGTTTTGTATACAGTTAAAAATCTAGATTATATTAAGTATGTATGGATATGTATGGATATGTGAATTAAGGTCAAATTTTTTAAAAGGTAAACTTATCCATCAACTAATGGTATTTTATATATACACAGCTAAAGAAATGGGTAGAAAATGGGTAGAAAGGTGCTTCATCTAAACATCAATAACCGTTTTAAAGAGCCTTCATAATTATTATGTGTTTTTATTCCTGGAGCCAACCCTGAGAAAAGTAAATATTATCAGATTGTTTTTGCCAATAAGGGAACATGAAACAGAAAAAAACAAAAACAAAAACTTATGTAGTTTTTCTTTAAGTCAATTAAAGATAAATCCTATTTATAAGACAAAAATTTAGATATCCCCGGTCCTGTTCCTTTTTTAAAAAATTTTATCAATCAAAAAATATGTTTTATGCACATGTTTAATAGCCATCTTTTTTTATTTCATTATCATTATTAATCCATTCATGGTAAACTAACAGCAACTCTATTCCAAATATTTACCTTTATCTTTTTGCTATCTGTTTTCTTTTCCTCTGAGATGGTATATTGCTGATCTATATGTAATGCTCACTCCTAAATATATGGAAAGAATTGACATATTCTTAAATATTTATCAAGTAATCCTCAATTCAAGTGATTAATTTTGTTTAAGGTAGTGATTTTCTTTTTTCTTTTACTTTTTTTTATTTTTTAAAAAGGTTGTATTTATTTTGAGAGAGAGAGAGCAAGGGCAGCCTTGGGAGAGGGAGAAGGAGAGAGAGAATCTCAAGCAGACTCCACACTGAGCAATAGAGCCAAACTGGGGCTTGATTGCAAGACTGTGGGATAATGACCTGAGCTGAAATCAAGAGTCAGATGCTTAACTGACTGAGCTACCCAGGTACTCCTAAGGTATTGATTTTCTTTACCAGGTCAAAAGTGAATCATCTGTCTCTTTGAAGTCTGACTTGTGTCTGGAACAGGCAGAGAGTAAATGCTTTATGTAAATTCATCATCTCATCTCCTAACTATGGTACAGTTTTACTTCATCCAAAGGACCTTAAATCATCCAACTTTCAAAGTTAGCATTTGTTATTTTTTTATGGATACATTCTGTTACCTCATTTTAAGATTCTAGTCAATAATGTTAATGCTTTTGTGTCCTCTAAAGAGTGGTAGATATTCACTAGATAAATATTGACCAAATGCATCCTATAGCTGAAACCAAAGCTGGGTATTGCAAACCGATCATTCTTGAAATCATTCTCAAACCTTAAGATACGTGTTCCATCCTACTCTATCTAAGGCTGATCCTGTGTCTCACCCTTTTCAGAAGTTAAAATGGGTAGTTGGATTATGTAAAGCATTTCTTTCTGAAATTTTATGATAAAGTGCTGTAGTGTGCATAAGGATCAAAAAGTCTAGGCTCTAGAACCAGGAAACTCAGAATACTAGCTCCACCACCCCCAGCTTTAGGCAAGATACCACATGTGGTGGCCACAGTATTATCATCATAAAATGTGGATCTACTAAGCATGATGCGCTCTAGTTCCATCCATGTTGTCGCAAATGGCAAGATTTCATTTCTTTTGATGGCTGCATAGTATTCCATTGTGTATATATACCACCTCTTCTTGATCCATTCATCTGTTGATGGACATCTAGGTTCTTTCCATATTTTGGCTATTGTGGACATTGCTGCTATAAACATTCGGGTGCCCGTGCCCCTTTGGATCACTATGTTTGTACCTTTAGGGTAAATACCCAATAGTGCAATTGCTGGGTCATAGGGCAGTTCTATTTTCAACATTTTGAGAAACCTCCATGTTGTTTTCCAGAGTGGCTGCACCAGCTTGCATTCCCACCAACAGTGTTAATCTCACAAAACAAATTGAGGGTTGCTGGGGGGAGGGGGTTTGGGAGAAGGGGGTGGGATTATGGGCATTGGGGAGGGTATGTGCTTTGGTGAGTGCTGTGAAGTGTGTAAACCTGGTGATTCACAGACCTGTACCCTTGGGGATAAAAATATATGTTTATAAAAAATTTTTAAAAAAAATGTGTATCTACTTCCCAGGCTGTGTAACGGACAGACTCTGAGGTCATCCTCTCAGGTATCCAAGTCCTGGTGCTTCATACCTTTGTGTAATTACCTCTTTTGGTGTGCGATTTGGTTCTAACCAAGAGAATATGGCAAAGGTAAGATACCATTCTAGTGATTACATTATATTATATAAAGACATAGAATTCCTACAAAACTTTCTCCAGAGACTTACTCCTTTGTAGACTTTAAAGGACCATGTACTTATGTTGGAAGATCCACAAAGCAAGAATGGTTTTTAGGAGTTGAGGCCTCTAGAAGCAGAGAGGAGCCTCCACCCAATTACTTGTATGAAGCCAGGGTTCTTGGTCTTACAACCTCAGGGGGAAGAATTCTGCATTGGTCTGACTGAGTTTGGAAGCAAACTTCCAGTCAAGCTTCCAGGTGAGAACACAGCCCTCAAACATCTTGGTTGCAGTCTTATGAGATCTCAAGTGGGAGGATCAACTAACCAAAACCCCAACACCTGAACCACCATAACTCTGACTGTGTGCTGTTTTAAGCCACAGAATCTGTGGTAATGCATTACATAGGAATAGAAAACCAATATGATTGTGAGCATCTGTATTTTTTGTCCAATACAAAATATGTAGTGTGTATTGAATACATATCTGCAACTGTTTTACCAACATGTGGTAACGTTTCTTTTAACTCAGTTCAGATAATACCATGTACAGATAAGTTCATTTTTTAAGATGTACATGCTAATAATTTATTGCATAACAATTTTAATGAGAATGTTATAACCTTAACAAAACTAGTCAGAAGCCACTGAAGGGAAGATATTACAAAACTATATCTGAAATGCTGAAAAGTAAATTTATACACACACAAGTGCATATACATTATATATGTCACTGCTTTAATCCATTACATATGTACATTACATATACATGCATATTATGTTTTCTTACCTATTACATATTAGACATGATAAATATGTTTGTTGGGGGTGTGCATTTGGTTGTTTTTTGTTTTTGTTTCTATTTTTCTTCTTTCAATTCTTTTTTTTTTTTCTTCTAGACCTTATGCTGCCCAAGGTAGTGGCTCTAACTTGTGATTGTAACACAAGCACAACAGTGACATAGTATGTGGTGGGTAAATTACTGACTTCATCAAAAGATGCATTTATACAATTTAGTTAGAAGACAATCATTGAAGAACAATTATGATCCAGTACATATGACACAAACTGAGGTTATACATAGTTTCAATAGGACTCTAATTTCTAAAAATTTATTGTCTAAAAGTAGAATCAGATATGATAAGTAAGCATTTACCACATGTTAAGTGCTAATAGATATATCAAAGGTTAAAGTGCAGAATTAAGTGGGGCAATTTCTTGGTTGATTGGGGGCCAGCTAAAGCATTATAGATAGAAATGAGGATATGCATAAAAAGGAGAAATTCACAGGCTGAAGAAATTGGGAAAGAAGATAATCTTTTCCCCCTTCTTATGAAGATAAAGGTTAGAACTTTAACTGGCCAAAGGTTCTGAAAGGTTATTGGACAAGTCATCATCATTGGGTTGGGTAGCTCCCTGGTACTCTTCTCATCTGGGAGAAAGGGAAAGTAAGGAAATACCCGCCACAGCCTCACACTTCCGAATGCACTGGTTTTTGACCTGAAAATTCAGGCCTTTTTCCAGTTTGCTTCAAAACTGTTTTTGTTGTTTTTTGTTTTAAAAAAAAAAATTCAAGATTTTTTTCCCCCGCTTCTTTAATTTTGCTCTGATTTCTAATCATGGTGCTACTCTTGAACAAATTTAATTATGAAATCATTTTTGAAGGCAGGAAATGGATATCTTCAAGCCATCACAAATGTTTTCTGTCACTTTTTCTGCAGAGTGACTACTTCTTTAGTATAAACTGTTCAAATTCTTTCTCTTGATTACCCTCTCTACCTCCCCAAACTCCCATTGAACATTTTGAAATTCCTCATTATATTGTGAATTTTAGTTGATATGATATTATATCTTTTTGTGGTTTAGCCTTTCATTAATTATGGATATAAATTCTTTAAATGTCTGAGTAGAATGAAGGATTTGGAGCCACAGCAGGTAGGAAAAGATATTTGAGCTGCAGGATGATATGCTTGCTTAGTGATCAGACTAAGAGATCACAATAAGGCCAGAATTTTATTGATTTATTTTTGCCTTTTTGTTTTACTTTTTTAAAATAAATGAATTATATTAATATATATGTATTATATTCATGTATGTAGTTTATGTTTATCTAAGATGTTTGTCTCTCCCTCTCTCTCTTTCTCACACATACGCACACACACATTCTCTCTCTCTCTCTCCAGGCCTTAACAACATTACATTGCTCACTGTCCATGAAAAGATAAATGGATAACTTATAACCATAATTATACTTACTCACTGGTGTAATGAAGAGAATTAGGAAATGTGTACACAATAGCAGTGCAGGAGAGAGGAATCATAATTAGCAACTATTAATCTAATAGACAGAAAAAGAGACGGCTAGAATAATTAACACATGCCACACAGAGTGATCGTTTATGATAAGGATGACTGAAAAGACAGCAGCATTACTTAGGTTTCCCCACTGGCAAAGAAAGCCGGAGCAAAAACAAAATGAATCTTTGGCCCAGACAGCAAACCATCATGTTTACTGAGCTGTGGTGAAAGTAGCCTCTTTAGGAATCCATTTGGTAGTTATCTTTAACCCTGCATTTACAACTAAAGAATCACACATTCTTGTTTCTTTTCATAAAATCTGGCCAGCAGCACACTTAAAAAAATAATATAGAGTATATTTAAAACAACTTTGACCTTAACAAAATAAAAGAGCCATTATTTCACCAGCAAAATGAATGTTTTTGGAAGAGCAAAGGAATTACAATTCGGGACATGAAGACTATAGCAAACTCGGCAAATCTAGAGAACAATAAAGAGGGAATTTTGTTTTACAGGGAAAAAGGAGAAATCGTCAAGGGCCTTGACTAAAATCTAATGGACGAAAATGGGAGTTCAAGGTGGTGATAGTTTCACATTGGCTGAGTTGTGGCAGTTTCTAAGTGACTGGGCTGTTTCTGGGCTGTTGCTGGGCCAGATAAAAATCTTCCTTCCTTTAGCTGGGGTAGTACAGTAAACTTCCTCCTGGCCAGGAACATGAGATATATTTCTGTGAAAAGTTTATGCATGAGAGCTTTCCCTTCATGGATTTGTGACTCCATTTTTAAATGAAGTTTCCCTTCATTAATTTTTATAACAACATTTAGTTTAGGAAATATTTATCACCAGGTATCATTTGAAGAAATGAAACCCCAGGCATTTAAGAAACTTATCGGTGGGAAACCTGGGTGGGTCCCTTGGTTAAGTGGCTGACTTGATTTCAGCTCAGGTCATGGCCTCATTGATATAAGGTCAGCCCTGCCTCAGACTCTGTTCTCAGTGGGGAGTCTGCTTCAGATTCTCTCTTTCTCCCCATTCCTCAGCCCCTCCCCCCACTCATATTCTCTCTCTCTAAAGTTAAAAAACAAACAAACAAAAAAACCTTATAGTTACTTGGTTTTGGCTAAAATACGTGCTTCATCAAAAGTGTCACTACAAATTATTTTAAAGATCTATGGACAAATCATGTATCACTCATCATTAATGGGGAGATTGAATTTATCCACATAGTGTATACATGGAGCATGAAATGGACATTGTTAGGAAGGCCTCATATGACTGAGATAACGATCACTTTCTTATCATTTTGATAACCTGTCTACTTATAAGCAAATAATTATAATCTAATGAAATTCAGGACATTTTTGAATTTTTTTTTCAGTTTATTATTTTGAATAAGAATTGAATGTGTCATGAAAAATATGAGACAGGCTTGATAGAAATATTATTAGAAGGCTTTAAGCTAATCTCATGAGAAAAACAATCTATACAAATCATTAGATAGGAATAGTCAAAAATATTTTTCAAAACTCTACTGACTTTTATATTTTTTCTTAAGTATTACTGAAATGCCTAATGGCTACCACAGATATTTTCCAGTATGTCCTCATGTTGTCTCTAATATTTTGTTTCCAAGAATCAATTTATGAACTTTGAAAACTAGCAATATTAACTAAAAAAAGTTCAACTTTGTTATCTGAAAACAACTTTTAATTTCTATCTTCCTAAAAAATAGATACTACTATACATGATGATTTTTGTGAACATTTGGTTATATCATAATGATGTAAAATTCAAATAGGACAAGCACTATTATTTGCTTTGAAATTTCTATTCATCTTTTCCTCTGCAATTAATCACAAACTATTTTGCAAAGGAAATTAAAATAGGGCATCCAAAAGCAGGACATTCTTCATTTTTTGAGTTGAAATATATCTACTTTGGTAATATTTATACTTATTTTCTTATAACTCTTGACCAATTTATTTATGTGTTTGACTTCTTTTGAACTTAATTGCTATGCTTTTGTCCCACCAGCCTCAGTAACCCCTTTTCCAGATTATTTGTTCTTTCATCTCTATGGATGATTGAATTTGGCATTTAAATCTGTGCAATAAAAATAAAATGGATATATTAATTATGCTTGTGCATTTTATTCTATCAGTTTCTAATTAAAAAAAAAAAAAACTACTGAATTAAGTTCAAGCATATTATTTCTCCCAGGAAGGAAAACTTTTCATTTATATCCTTGATACTCATTAACATAAATCATTAACATAAATGCTTTCTTCTAGAAACACTGCATTATGTGCTGTTTTCCTGTATAAAACCCATTGATTGCAGCTTCCTTTATATAGCTATCCTGTGCTAATCTGTGAAAGTTCTACAATTTCCTCAATGCCTTTTCAAATACCATTAATTCATAAGACTATCCTTTCTTCACCCCAACTCAATGTGACACATTTTTGCTGATCTCTCCCTAAATCAGTTTTCTCTTTAACCATCTTGAAACTTTTAGCACTTTGTGTTTATTTGCTTTTTATTTAGTTGTTGTTCTTCTCTACTTGCTTGTTTTTATCCCCTCTAGGAAGACATTATATATATTTTTTAAAGAGAAATAAGCAAGCCCTTCACCACATCAATCCTTTATTTATTATCTCTAAAGCAGGATGAATAGTAGCAATTATAATTTATTGAACATTTCTTATAAGCTAGATACTGTGGTAATTACATACATTATCTCTTTTACTCTTTAAAAAAAATCCTATAAAATCATTACCATTATTTCTGTTTTACAATCTTCCCTAAGTTTTTATTCAAGATTGAAACTCAGGTCTTTTTTGACTCCAGTGCTTCTGATCTTAACTACTAAGTCACATTTTCCTACCTACACCACAGATTCTAAATTGCAATATAAGTATAATAGTTTATATATTAAATAATTAGTTTCATATTGTTTGAAATAGCCAAAAAAATTACTTATACAAATCAGCCAATGTTCCTTATATATAATTAAATGTAGTCAACAAATAAGCTTTTTAAAAAGTTTCACTATAGTTACGGACCCACCAGAGAACTGAAGTCACAGAGCAAACTGCCAAATCAAAATTTGGAGAGTCTGGCATAGTTAGAGAATTGTAACTTAGATTTGGTAATGTGAAACAGAAATCACTGGAGCCATAAACAGTAGGATATTTGTGTAATTTTGATCAAATGCTGGAGGCTGAGTGTGGACTTGTCTGAGAATGAGAAACCCCCAGGTGCTGCAGTTTCAGCATTCCTGTCTACACACACACACACACACACACATACACACACACACACACGTGAGCTTTCCTTACTGGACCTCTGTCAGTTTCTCACCTTAAAGATTGAACAAGATTCCTTCCTGAACCCAATAAGATCAGGGAAGAGTGACCACTATTAAATATGCCTAGAGGCTTCTTCCTATGAGAGGTATACTCTCCAGTTAATGAGACAAGCCTAATGTTGAAACCTTATTCCAGCTGGGAAAAGATTTTCTTCCCCTCTCTAAATTTCGTGAGTCACCTGAAGACAGTGGCAGGGACATAGTTAGCAAGAGACAGAGATTTAAGAAAATAGACTGCAGGTAGGGAGGGTAGTAAAGGACAGATTATATATATATATATGTATAAATATATATATATATATATATTCTCTTCAGTAATATGGAACACATATTTTTATTAAGCTTACATGGAACATCCACCAAGACAGGTCTAATTCTAGGTCATGAAACACATTTTGACAAACTGAAAGAATAAAAATCATATAAAGTATGTGCTGAGACCAGAAGGGAATTCAATAAGAAGTATGTAACATAAATAGAAAGTCTCCAAATATTCAGGAATTAAACAACACATTTCTAAAGAGACTTCTGATCAAAGAAGTCTCTAGAGAAATTTTAAAAATTTCAAACTAAATAAAAAATTTAAAAATAAGCCTTACAACAAACTGAGGGTTGCCGGGGGGAGGGGGTTTGGGAGAAGGGGGTGGGATTATGGACATTGGGGAGGGTATGTGATTTGGTGAGTGCTGTGAAGTGTGTAAACCTGGTGATTCACAGACCTGTACCCCTGGGGATAAAAATATATGTTTATAAAAAATAAAAAAAAATTAAAAAAAAAAAAAAAAAAAAAAAAAAAAAAGCCTTACTGATATTTGTTGGATGTAGTGAAATAGTGATTAAGAGAAGCTTGTGATTGATCTATATATTAAAAAGGAAGAAAAATAAATAACTTAGATTTACATCATATAAAATTATAGAAAGATGATCATATTAAATGTAGAGTGAATGAAATTTGAAATAGGAAATCAATAGAGAAAAATCAACAAAACAAAAAGTTGGGTCTTTGAAAAGATCAGTAACATTGACAAATCTCTAGCCAAAATAACAGAAAAAAGAGAAAGTATGCAAATTGGTATTATCAGAAATATATGAGAGGTGATTTTTATTGGTTCAATAGATGTTCAAAAGGAAAAAAAAGGAAATACTATAAACAACACCATGATCATAGACTTGATCTTATGATGAAATGGACAAACTCCTTGAAAGACATTTTTGAAAGTTTCTTAAAAATTTCAACATAGTTTTACCATATATCCAGAAATTGTGCCTCAAGCTATTTACCAACTTAGCTAAAAATCTATGACTACACAAAAACCTACATGAGGAAGTTTCTGGCAGCTTGTTTAATAACTGAAAAAAAAAAATGGGAACATGGCTAATATCCTCTAATGAATGAATAAATGAACCACAGTACATTGTTAAAATGTAATAATATTCATCTAAAAAAGCAATGAAATAGCAAATCAAATTAAATCATGAAAAAGCACACATGAATCTTAAATATATATTGCTAAGTGAAAAAATCAAGCTGAAAATATTCCATTATCACTACATTATATGACATTCTGAAAAATGCAAAGGTACAGAGTTAGTAAAGAAATCAATGGAAGACTGAAGTTTGGGAAGGAAAGAAGTAGTGAATAAGTGAAATATGAAAAAATTTTTAGAGAAGTTAAAAGATTTTGTATGATACTATATTGGTGGATACATGTCAACAACATGCATTTGTCAAAACTCATTAAATGTTAACACCAAGAGTAAAACTTAATCTACAAACATTTTAAAAATAAATCCTTTGGGATGTCAGAGGAACCCAGGATGGAATTCAGACTCTGAAAAAAAAAAAATCAAATTATATTACAAATGTATGAAATAGCCTTGTAAAAGTTGAGGGAGGGATAGTTGACCCAAGTAATTTTGGAAGTGAGTGGAGCCTATAAGACTAAAAGCAGGAACTGTACATAAGCACTGTACTCTAGTTGAAAAAATTCTACACATAATGGGTTATCCATTCTGAAACCATTATACATGTACACTGGAAATGAATGTTTAAGGAAATGGATAGCATATGATGAGACCAGGTTTCTCATCATACAAACAAAGGGAGAAAGCTGAAATGATCCCCATAGTATCAGTTGGGGCTGGAGACATATAAAGATATGCTGGTTTAATATAGATACAGAAGACAGGGAAATATTAATAGACAGGTGTATACCACACAGTTCAGCACACACATGTATGTCCTTGTTCTGTCAACTGAGATGGGCTAGAAGCCATGAGACCCTAGTAGCAGTAAACATTCTTTATACCCATATACCCTTATCTACCATTCTCTAATAAAATGAGCTATAGGATCTTGAAGAAATGACATATTTTAGGGCTTGGGACATCTGGTACTGCCATAACGTAAGAAAGTGTTCAAAAATTTATAGCACAAAGAAGAGACACAGGTAACAACTAAAAAAGTCCCCAATGGCCACAGTTGGAAAAATTCACTACAACAAAATGGTATGGAATCATAACCTACAGTGTAAAATAAACATCCATGAATACATACTGATAAAAATAAATAACAGAATATCTAAATGGGTGAGAAGAGACATATCTCTTTTGCAGAAAACTTCCAAATAATTTATGTAGATATTGTCCTGAAATAAGTAGAACATAATTTCCCACACCACCCACCTTACCCAAGTTTGGGCAGTGCTTTGTGACTTTCTGCCAATGAATATAGAATGTAAGAGGGGAAGTAAATTTACAGGAAAGAAATCTGTTAAACACTACCCTAGCCAGGTGATCAAGTTTGGCACAAATAGTGATGTCATGATAGTTGTACCCTTGATATAATATGATGAAAATGGTACTTTTTCCCTGTAGACTTCCTTTCAAGAGAAAAACAACAGTGACAACATAACTCTAGTCTAATCAGGAGAAAAATATAACACAAACCTAAATCAAGGGACAATTTCTAAAGTACCTGTCCAGTATGCTTCAAAACTCTTAAGGTTATTAAAAACAGGAAAAGTCATGGGGCACCTGGGTGGCTCAGTGGGTTAAAGCCTCTGCCTTCAGCTCAGGTCATGACCCCAGGGTCTTGGGATCAAGCCCTGCATCTGGCTTTCTGCTCAGCAGGGAGCCCGCTTCTTCCTCTCACTCTCTGCCTACTTGTGATCTTCGTCCGCCAAATAAAAATAAAACCTTTTATTAAAAAAAAAAAAAAAACAAAAACAAAACAAGAAAAGTCTGAAAAACTGTCACAGGCAAGAGGAGTCATAAAAATATAACACCTAAAATATAAGTTGACACAATAGATCAGAATCTGGAACAGAAATAGGACTTCAGGTAAAATGGAGAACACATGAATTAAGTATGGACTTTCATTAATGATAATCTATTGGTGTTGGTTCATAATTGAGAAAATTAATCTTATAAATGTAACCTATTAAAAATATTGTAATCTTCATGAGAATATGGGTATTCTTTGCACCATACTTCTAACTTCTATGTAAATCTGAATATATTCTAAACTCAACAGTATTTTTTTTAAAGATGATTTAGAGACTTCCCCTGGGAAAAGTTATAAATGGCAAAGAAGTTATATGCAACGTTTCCCAAATGTACTGATCATTAAGGAAATATAATTAAAAACATAATGAAAGACTACTCCTGACCTACTGAAATGACTAAAATTAAGAATTATAAAAAAGGATGTGGAAAGTCAGATCTCTCTTACACTGCTGGTGGGGTTTAAAATGAATAATTTTAAGATTCAGTTTGGATGTCTTCTTGAAATTAATCATTCACTGATTACTCGATCCAAATATCCCACTCCTAGGTATTCACTCTATCTCCTCTTCAGTGGTTATAACCACTATGGGCTAAATAATAATTTTAAAATCTCTCTCTCTCTCCCTCTCTGCCTCCTATACAAAATTTATTTTCTTTAAATATGTACCTATTTATTTTAGATGAGGGGGAGGGGCAGAGGGAGAGAATCTCAAGTAGACTCCTCATGGAGGATGGAGCTCAATCTGGGACTGGATCCCACAACTCATGAGATCATGACATGAGCTGAAACCAGGAGTTAGTTGCCCAACTCACTGAACCACTCAAGTACCCCCTCTCCTCTATACAATTTAAACCATTATGTCACAAGAAGTATTATTGAATACAAATGATTTTCTTACAAGGGTAACATGTTAATTTTTTTTTTGTTTCAAAATCAAGCCTGTAATTCCTTCATGAAAAAGTAGATATATTAGATAGAAAGTGAGGAGAAATCTGAGAGATTACTCAGTAAATTGCTCTCACTTTATAAGTAGGAGTACTTAGAGAAAAGAATTTTTAAATGGCCTGTCTTAACTCTTGCATATAATGACAGTAGACAAATAGTTGACCTTCCATTTGCTCTTTTTATACCCTGTAGAACTACCACTAGAATGCAATAGTTAATCTATATATTCATCTCAAAATAATGCATTGTTTGATTTCTATGCTTTTAAAATTTTTACATATGATATCACATTATATTTATTGATTTATTTTTTCATCTATGTTGGAAAGAACTTTAATGCATTCATTGCGTTTATTTAACTATTTTATGGTGTCCCATTCAGTTTATAACACAAGTAAGGATAAACTCTAATCGTATGTGCAGCTTCTCGCAGAATATATAGAATCGTTTTCAGTGGAGGGAGGGAGAGAAGATAAGAAGTGAGAAGAAGCTGGTATTTGGAAAGTACCTCATTTTGGAAGCTGATAATGTCTGATAAATATATAGAGTATACCCCATTGTTTACATATACACCAGTACACACAACTTTCTTATACAACCCTTATTCACATATGTAAGATATGTGAAGATATTCCTTGTAATCGAATGGTTGTTTCATAGATAGATGCCTCTGTATATTTACTAGATAAAGCCAGCTGGCTTATAAGGAGCTTTTTCCATTTTAGAGACACAACTGCTGTGTATCAGAATTTGTGGCTCTTTGTATTGATCCATACTGGTATAAATCCTACACACCAATATGAAAAGAACTTAAAGGTAAATATGGGCAAAACATCAGAACAGGATATTCATAGTAGAGGAAACTGCTCAATAAATGTATAAATATTTCTTGAATGTATTTAATAGTCATGAATGTGAATATATGATCATGAGATCCTCTTTCATATCTGTTATACATGGAAAAATACAAAATGTTAAATATAACTTTAAATGCTCAGTTTTGAAATATTTGGTTTGTTATTTAGTCAAGTAGCTGAAAAATACATTAAAAATACTGTGGAATATAAGTGGGAAATGCCCTATCTAAGTCAGTCCACATCTTTTGATCTTGGGCAATTAGTCTTTCTGTCTCAGCTTCTAACATTGAAAATGGGAATTTTAGTATCTATCTCCTGTTTTTATGAGAATTAATTACTAAATTAAGAAAGTTAAACAATTTAAAAATGTAAACTCACAAATAAATAAAATGCTCTCTTTTTAATTACTAAATTAAGAAAGTTAAACAATTTAAAAATGTAAACTCACAAATAAATAAAATGCTCTTGTTTTTATGAGAATTAAATGAAAAAAAAAAAAAAGAAATTACATGAAGAGCTTGTCCAACACCAGGAGCAAAAAGTAAATGTTAGCCAAGATTTTTAGAAGTATCATAATTATTACTAATAAATACCAATTCAATTAATGAAGATATGAATGACAATTCTCTGTTTCAGCTATATCAGTCCTGAGGAGTGCACCTATTTTGCTTTATTGCTGAAATTTATTCAGGTAAAATTGACAATGAGCTGAAATTCTTCAATAAGCAAAGAAAGCAGAGAGATAAACTGTTGCTAGCTTAAATTCCTGCAGTTATTCAGAGGAACACTGTAGTGCAAATCATATATAAATCCTCTTTAAGGTGAAGCTTGGTAGCTGTCTTGTTGATTATTATTTAATATAAATTTCCTGCATATCACTAGAGTCTGTGCCTTAGTTGTAAAATACTCCCTCCTGAAGAGCAATGAATCTTTGAGAAAGTAATTATATTTCATCATAAATAAAGCATAGAATCACTAAAGATTAAACAAAGACATTTACTTGCTATGTGTATGTGTAAAAGCATAAGCGAATGCGTAGGATGGTTTCACAAAATGTAGAAAGATACATACATGCATATACATATATACATACATGCATATACATATATATATATATATATATATAATATATACATACATATATAGATTAGAGGAATCAAGTAGTTCCTGAGAAGGAATAATTTTAATTACAATCCACGCATATTGATAGCTAACATTTATAGAATTGTTTGTTACAAAGTTCCATACAGTATGCTAAGGTTTACATAAATAATTTTAGTTAAATATCAAGAGTTCTATGACAAGAACACTATTAGTTTTCCTTATTTGTAGGTAAATAAACTGAGGCATACAGAGACCCAATTTACTCAAGACCCTAAGTAGTGAGGGATGCCTGTGCGCCTAGTTGGTTAAACATCTGCCTTCAGCTCAGGTCATGATCCCAGTGTTTTGGGTTTGATCCCTGCATTGGGCACCACGTTCAGCAGGGAGCCTGCTACTACCTATGCTTGCTCAGCCTGCCACTCCCCCTACTTGTGTGCTCTCTTTCACTCCCTCTCTCTCTCATAAATAAATAAATAAATAAATAAACACAAATCTTTTTAAAAACTGGCCCTAAGTAATGAGAGGAGAGCCAGGATCATTTCCCTGTTCTTTCAGTCCCAAAACCCATGATCTTAATCACATTTCATTTCTTGGCTTTACTGACAAAAATAACTAAGTCATCGAAAACATTTCCCATGTAATATTAAACTAAAAAATTGTCAATTCTTAGACATCCCGTGTTTAGACATAATGACATTTAGATATATTGGGGATTTTGTCCTTATTCCTTAATAAATCAGAGAAGGGTCAGATGATAGAATTCAATCCTTAAACAATTTTGAAATTTCAAAAAGAAGGAAAGGAGGTAGGAAAATAAAGAAGGGAGGGAGGAGAAAAAAAGGAAGAAAGGAAAGGAAAAATTTAAGTGTCCGAATGTCTATTTTCTGAACTATGTACAAATATTCTGAATTCTGTTTATTGTCCAATTAACTAGAATCATAGAGAAAATAAATTTAACTTATTAACAATAGCAACCTTAAAATGGAATCAGGATTCATTTTGGTTAGTATTCTGTTGATGACTGTGATGTGTGAAAGTGCAGTATGTGGAATAGTTTCTCTGGATATTGATTCCCTACTTCATAAAACAAGGAGATTGACTTACATTATGCTTCCATTTCTAGTATAAAATCTATGATTTTCCCCCACATATTATGTTAGAGGTGGGGGGATGGGAAGTAAGAGATTGACACAGAGAATGTTAAGAAAATAAATGGACTAGTGGATCCATAATTATTTTTATGACTACCACAGGGCATAATGAAGAATCACTGTGATTTTATTCTACAGAAATTTCAATGCTCTCTGCTGTGCCTGAGCATTAGGGGAAAAAAAAAATTATACAAGTGCCAGTTCCTACATTTACAAATCTATACAGACTAATTAGCAATTAAATGAAAATTTTAATAAATGCTATGAATCAAGCCTAATTGTATATTCTGTCAGCTAGCTTTGATGTGAGAAATGCCATTCCATACTTTTTCTCTATTACTCTGAATAATTGAGAATAAAGTGGGTGTGAATTGCATAACACTTCCTCAGTACTTCAAAAAACATCAAGGAAATTCACAACTCTTCTATCACTATGAAAACATTAATCAATTTTACATTTTCATAGATATGAATATGAAACCAAGCAGATGATAAAAATATGTCCTATTCTGGATTATGTCACAGTAAAATGAATACATTCTCATAGAGAACAGAAATTAAACTTCAAATATAATATGTTTATGTTCATGTTCCAGGCACCCTACACTATATAGTCCATGTAGTAAACATCATTATCACCATCACCATCATCATCACAGTATAAAAACACAGTTGAACATAACAGATTATCCATTTGTATCCCATTTTATAAATTATAATAATTAAAGTCATGAAGACATCATCTGATAGGCAAATAACACAGTAACATGATTTATATTTAGTTCTTGAATGATGTTCTATAGAAAAATACTATTCCATCTAAAATGATGGCACTATTATAATTATAGTCAATGATTAGTTCTTTTCTAATTCCAATTATTTTTCCTAAAAATAAGAATTTCAAAAAAAATAAGATCAAGACATACTGTTTTATAATACATTATTAATATAATAAATAATCTGTTTTCATAGATAAAGCTTTATCTTGGAATAAAAAAAATATCAAATACAAAACTTTCTATTTATGCCCTTAGAGACTTTGAGCAAACCCTATAAACATTCAGGGTCTTCATGTCCTCATTGATAGAGTAAGAATAATAATTTCTACCTTAAAAGTAGTAGTAAGGATCCTTGAAATATTTTCTAGACAGGTTTTAGACTTTAAACCGCAAGACAGAAGTAAGAGATTTTTAGCATGTGGATCCCAACACTCAATTATTTAAAATAAGTTGGAATTAATTTAGTCAGTTAAATCGATGTAGCTTAGTGGGTCAAAGAGGCAGGTAGTAAATAATACTGAACATCATTTTTTTTTCTTTTCTACTGTTATTCTTATCTGGGGTTATTTTTTGGTTAAATTTCTAATATGTCTGTCTATAATAATGCATTTATAAATATTTGGTATAGCTGTGAGATTCTGTTTATCTGAGTACAAAGTTACCTGTGCATTTACCACAATTTTAAAATGTTAAAATTGGGCTTGAGACATTCATTATCTCCATTTGTGAATCCCTTCATATAAATTTCATAAGGTAGCATGTAAACTGGCCGAAGTAAATTTGTAAAATATAAACTTTCCACTATTTGTTATTTTTCTTAGTTTTCATGATACATCCTTTTATTTTTAAAAGATTTGTTTATTTATTTATTATTGTGGGGGGAAGCAGAAGGAAAAGGGGAGAGAGAGAATCTCAGCCAGATTCTTTGCTCAATGTGGAGTCCTACACAGGGCTGATGGAGCTGATTCCATGGCCCTGAGATCATAACATGACAAAATCTAGAGTCAAATGCTTAACTGGTTCAGCCACCAAGGCATTCCTTCCGCCACAAATTTAAGGCAAAGATTTCTGTCATTTTGATTTGATGATTTGTCTTTTATTACCAAATTTTTAGGTTACACCCTTAGCTCATGCTAGCTTGAGTATAGAAAGGATTGATAATAGTATAGTTTACTATTCCACAATAACATGAAACTTTAACATAAATTCCCTGAATCACTGAAACTACCCTAATAGAGAATCACAATAGAGATTCCACAATAGAGAATCATTAAGTAGCATATACTCTTAATAGAGGTGTTTTTTTTAGTTTTCATTTTTTATTTTGTTGTGATTTGTTTTTTAATGTTAACACTACAGGAAGAAAGATAAATGAAAAGAATATAGGGTTTGAAAAGGAATGTAGTAATCTTCAAGCTAGCTCTCAACAAACCTCACCTTTTGTTACCCAAATCTTTGTGAAGATTCCTCCCACATTCAACCGTGTCACCAATATAATATGGCATAAATGAAGGGATATGACTTTTGAAGCTTGGTTATAAAAATTGTTGCTTGTTCTAGGATGCTGTCTCATGGATCACTAACTCTGAAGGAAGTTGATTGTCTATTTGTGAGGACATACAAATAGCCTGAAGGGCAGGTCTATGCTGAAAGAAACTGACAACCCATAACCACAGCCAGCACCAAGTTGCTAGTTAAGCTACCTGACTAGGTCAAGTTGGAAGCAGATCTTCTAGCCCCAATCAGTCCTTACAATGACTGCCACAATGACTGAAATCTATCTGTAACTTGTGAAAGACCCTGAATCAGAACTACCCTGCTCACCCACTTCTGAACTGATTCACAGAAACTGTGAAATAATAAATGTTAATTGTTATTTTAACCCACTAAATTTTGAGGTAAATGGATATGCAATATAGATAACTAGTAAAAATAAGTAACATTTAAAAGTATTGTCTATGTAACCATAAGGTAATCCTTTTATAAAAATTAAAGATTTTATATATGGAGATGTTATTTCTCAGATTCACTAATAATATATTAAATATGAATATAGAATTTTCTTTACTTAACATACATAATGTAACACTTCTGGATTTATTAACATTTTCAAATACATTTCTTTTTTCATTTTGATTTGTGAAAACTGGGTTGTTTCAATCAAAGTTCCCAAAGTTGTGACATTTTCACTGATACTCCCATTTCATTTGGACATTGTATTTATTTTTAAGATTTTATTTATTTCTTTCAGTGAGAGGGTGTGCTTATGAGCAGGGGGAGGGACAAAAGGAGAGAGAGAAGAGAATCTCAAGCAGATTCTACACTGTGTATGGAACCAGACACAGGGCTAGATTCCAATGACCTTGGGATCAGGACCTGAGGTCAAAATCAAAAGTCAAATACTTAACCAAATGGGCCACCCAGATGCCCCTCATTTACACATTCGTCTTTTTTTAAAGATTTTATTTATTTATTTGACATTGGAGTTGGGGAGAGTAAGCATAATAGGGGGTGTGGCAGGCAGAGGGAGAAGCAGACTCCCCACTGAGCAAGGAGCCAGATATGGGGCTTGATCCTAGGACTCTGGGATCATGACCCAAGCCAAAGGTATCTGGTTAAACAACTGAGTCACTCCGGTGCCCCACATTTGCACATTTTAATACACCACATACTTCATTAATTGGCAATCTCATTATTCTTGACATTATAAAAGTTTACTTATGAAACAATAAGCAAGAGTTAATGGAATTCTTTGAATGCATTTGTGAACCATATGACTTATTTTGAAGATAAATGAAAGAAAAAGAAAATTTGAAAAGTAATCCACAAAAATTTATAAAATCTTTCTAATTGAAAATAGCCATAACTTCATTCTTGCTAGGATGTTTACTAAATACTAATGGAGTTTTCCAGTAAATTTTTAAAAGAATACTTCCTTTTCTGGTTTCAATTCTTTTTGTTAAATTAAGATAAAACAATTTGGTTTTCTGTATTAATTAAATGAAAATTAGTGTTTTTTTGCACTATATATTTTGAAACATCAGATGAGTTACATTTTCAGTTAAAAGTAATCCAATTATTTTCAAAAAAGATTAAAAAATTTACTTTTTTAACAAAAATAAAACAAAGATGATGTTATTCCATTCTTCATTTTTGAATCATGAACTATTTTTTCTTAAATGGAATATTTTACTAATATAGCAGATATTAAAAGTTTCCTTTAGAAACTGTGATGTAAAATTAATTTTTGTTCAAATGAAAATATAATTAATTTTATTTAAACTTATTCATTTTTATATATCTTTTTTTAATTTAATTTTTTTTAGTGTTCCAAGATGCATTTACTACTCACCACAGCCAGTGTTTCATGCAATATATGCCCTCCTTAATACCCACCACCAAGCTCACCTGTCCCTCCAACTCCCCTCCTTTCTGAAACCCCCTGTTTGTTTCTGAGTCCACAATCTGTCATGGTTGGTCTCCCTGTCTGATTTCCCCCAACTCACTTTCCTTTCCTTCTTCTAATGCCCTCCATATTAGTCCTTATGCTCCACAAGCAAGTTAAACTGTATGATAATTAATTAACTTTCTCTGCCTGACTTATTTCATTCAGTGTAATCTACTCCAGTCCCATCCATGTTGATACAAAAGTTGGGTATCCATCCTTTCTGAGAGAGGCATAATAATATTTAAACTTATTCTTAAGAGGAAAATGAAAATTAAAACCACAAAGAAATACTAAATTAAACTTACTAAACAGATGAAAATTAAAGTGTTTGACATACTAAGCATTAGTTAAGCTAAGAAACTTAGACTGTTATGAAGACAATGTAGTGGACAAAATCAATGTGGAAGTGATTTGAAGTTATCAGGTAAAATTGAAGCAATAATCTCATTCAGTGTCCTTAAAGAAATTTTGTTCAAATATACATGGAGATATAGCTCAAAATATCTCTAACAAAATTTATAATAGGAAAAGCCTGAAATAAGTAAATGGCCACAAAAATATAGCAAAATGAATAATGGAACACTCATAGGATGAACTATTAAATCCCAAAAAAGAGCAAATGAACTGGACTGTGCAAACCCATGTGACTCTCAGGAGGGTAATGTTGACTGACGGAGTAAGTTGCAAAATATCACAAACAGCTACATTTCATGAATTGAAACTTCAAAAACATGCAAAACTAGACAAGTTTTCTTTGAGTGTGATGAATGAGCCTATATAAGGAGACATAGACAAGATACTCTAATGCTGCTGGTAATGTTCTGTTTCTTTTGCAAGGTAACATGTATATTGATATTCTCTCTACATTTTCATCATATAGATTTACATATTTATTGGATATATATCTTTGTATATAAATGTCTATGTATCTATATTATTTATTTATTTATAATTCTTTGAGTAAAAGTATATAGACATTGGGAATTTGAACCCATGTCATTGTAGAATGATAAATCACATTTATCATGGACTATACCAGAATAGCTAAAATATCTTTTAAAAGTAATTCATGATAAAGAGCCTTAGAATATACACTGATGAAAACTGATAGGAATCCCTTGAACTATAAATAGAGAGTGAATAGGACTTAAAAAGAACAGATGTGAAAGCAACTAAGAGAAGGAAGAGATGGGCATCTACATGCTGTCAAAGTGACAATCCCAGAACAAGGCATCAGAAAAATCAAAACAAAAACAACTGATACAATGTTAGGTTATATTTAGTAATGACTAGTGGGAGTCAGATTACGGCTTCACATGTCAAGAAAAACCTAGTTGCTGGAGGCAAAGGCAGAGGAGAAGAGGTAAATGGAAGAGGAAATCCATAATCCCCCCAAACTCATAAAGATAAGTAGAAATTCAGTATGTAGAAGGATAAAATGGAAATTATTTATTGTAAATTTTCATATATATATAGTTAAAATTTAATTTGTAACGATGAACCTTAGAGGGGGGTTGTGTAGGAAATAGAAAACAAATATCTAACTAACTGATAAGCATTTATCACAGGAAAAACAGTTATGACAGTTGAAACCTGAAGTCAAGATATTGCCAGACTTACCAAAGTAGATGCTGACCTTCTGTATCAGTAGAGCATGAAATTATGTGTCCTGTATGCTTTTTTCATAATTCTTATAGCTTCCTTAGACAAGATCATACATGAGTATGACTGTAATAAAATGTTTAAGCAGGACATTTATCCTTGCTTTAGGAGCATAAATCAAGAGTACAAAAAGAAGCTCTCTTAGGAGTCATCTACATTAAACAATGCACCACTATTTTATGGTTAATATGCTATCGTAGTCACAGATCATAAAACATAACCATGCTTATCAGCAGAGTTATAGTTATCTTTCCAAAACCTTGAGATTTAAGTGTCATATGCAGGACCAGCCCTTGGGCCAGATGGGTCAAAGATTTCTTTTTTAAATATTTAACCTCAAAATTATCCAAAATTGCATAGTATTTTTAAAATACAAATGCTTCAACACCTATACAATATTCATCATTCTGCTATTCTAATAGGCTTCCTGACATGGCCATCAGCCCTATCTGGAAAAGGAGCAAAGCCAAGGATTGAAAGAAAGATTTTACTCAAAACCCTTTCGGATCTTCTGTGAGACATCCCTAAAGCAGTCTAGGGATAAGAATAATAATAATACTTGTGAGTCTGGCCCAAAGTAATTACATGATACAGACTGTATGACAGTCATTTTTGTTAAGCCACTTGGGATATTGTTAAAGAAAAACAATACAAAATTGAACTTTAATGATATTTAGAACTGTAAGGTCCAGCATACCGCATCCTACCTCAAGCAAGCCATGGCACTCTGGGCTGCTTGCTGCCTTGGGGGCTTGCTTTAAGAACAATCCTTATTCTTCTACTGCTAGATTTAGCTGAAATACTGGAGAGATTTTCGGAAGATTTATGCACTGTACAATTTTAACATTTAAGGCTGGAACATCTTCCAAATGAGCTTATGTTTCTGTCTTTTCAAGGAGCAGTGGTAAAAATTCCATCATATTACATCAAACATTCTGGAAGCTGTATATATATATATTTTTCTCTTTAGAATATGCCTTGAGTGTGCTACTTTAGAAGTTATTCTTTGAAGCAAACCATCTACCTCTTTCCACCACCACTATTTAGAATATATGAAATTTATTTCATATTAGCCGACATGAATTATAAATAATATTGACAAAAAACAAAACTATGAAAACTAATTTTATTATCTCTTCTGTTCACCTCACGGATCTAATTACCTGAGCAAACTGGTTCCTTCTCTGAATTCAACTCTGGATTTGGCTGTATACTAGCTAGAGAAGTAGTCTTAATTTTTCTTACTTTTAAGAAAAGAAAACTTTGATATTTTAGAGTCAGTTTTGGATCAGGAATAAATTTTTAACCAGCAGATTCTCCAAGGTTGATGTCTGTTTCTTATTTCTTACTAGTCTCAGAATAAAACACCTACTGCCTTATTGTCCTAATTCATCAGTCTTAGCTCAATCTCTAAAATAGCTATTTTCTGATTACTTTTTTGGTTTATATTTTCTTTTCAAAAATTGTTGTTTTTAAATTAAAAAAAATATTTAAAATATATTTTGTCCCTTCATTTTTTAGTTAAGCAATTTTGATAATTAAAATAATGTATAGTATATAATTCTATATCCCCCTTCATCTATTTTCAATAAATTCTATTTATATAGACTGTAAATAAAACCAAATCCAACTCTATTAAATACATATATATATAAAAGTTTTAACAAATTTATGTATCCCTGTATTAATGGCCACAACAATGAACATATAGACTATTTCACTCCTTCTAAAATGTTATCTTGTACCCCATCTCATTTAAATCCCCACACCACCCTTCTATTTCAGCAAATGACTAATTAGCTTTCTCTACTCCCATTACAATTGCTTATTTTTAGTCTGTTTGGTTGGTTTTAGAAATTCATATAAATGATATCATACATTATGTATTCTATTGTATATGGCATTTTTTAGGATATTGCCTATTTTAAATCTTTCATAAATAGTATATTAAAATTTCAATGTTACAGGTTTATTGCTTGTACATAGATATATGATAAAAATTTTATGTATTAACCCAATATCTTGCAATATTGCTTAATCCATTTATTATTTCAGCAGCAGCATTTTTGTGTATTCTGTAAGATTTCATGTATATATATCAGTGTCATCTATGAATTTAGGCAGGTTTTTTTGATTGTTGTTTTATCTTATTGTAAAGCTAGTATATCTAGTACTAACATCTAGTAATAACTAATATTGCTGGTATATTTTGTATCTGCTGCTTTGTACACCTATTATTTGTTTTGATGGGGTGATGGACACTGTAAATGTTATGGGTTGACTGTCTGGATTTAGTTATCTCCTTTAAAGAGTGTGAGGTTTGTTTTAACCTGCAGTTACTTGAGGATTGTTTTGATTCTTTTGAGGCCTAGTTTTAAGCATTCCTATGGAAAGTATAGATTAGTCTTCACTTCACAAATATTTCAATTCCACTACTAGGATGTTATCCCTTTGTGGTCCCATGTATGACCTATTTAATCTCTAAAGGAGTTCTCCATTGTGCCTGGTTGCAGTTTGAATGTATCCCTTTTTCACTTCAATCCTGGAAATCGTTCATATTACAAATTCTTTGTGGTTCTTTGCCTAGCTTTGTTGAGTTTCTCACTATAGCTGAAATGTCAAGCATCCAGCAAAGAATCTTATTTAAATAAGGCAAATTTTGTTTAAATACCTGTAGCTGTTTCTGTATCTCCCTCCTTTACTGAACTCTGTCCCACAACTTCCAGTTATATTAGTATCTCCTACACCTTAACCAGAATATTTCTCCTCTCAATTAAGCAAGATCTCTAGGTTCTTTAAGATTTTTCCTCCCTGCTTCCTTCTTCAAATATTTTAATCAGCTATAAAGTTAGGCTGGTCATTAGGCTCACATTACTTGTATTTTTTTTTTTCCCTCAGATCCCAGTCATGCTCTGCCTATCGTTTAGTGTAAAAAAAAACTATCATTATATATATTTTGTTCACTTCCTCATTGGTGGAAGCTTATGGTGGATATTGAATCTGGTCTTTGTTAACACCCTAATTTTCAATAAAGGAAGTCTCCTTAGTCTACTTTTGATATACTAAAACAGAAGAAATAGTAGGTGCATATTTCTATTAGTACGTAAAATTTGACAAAAAGACACTGGTCACCAAAGCCAAAAAAAAAAAAAAAAATCACTTAATTTCAAAAAATAAATTAAAAGAAGTCTAGTTATGTGACTATCCAATGCAATACAGATGCAAGGTAAGCACTTTTAATTTACTAGTTTCCTAAAATATGTCATTATTTCAGATGTTAGGTTTCACATTAACTAGAAAATGAATCCTGGGGTGCCTGGGTGGCTCAGTGGGTTAAAGCCTCTGCCTTCAGCTCAGGTCATGCTCTCAGGGTCCTGGGATGGAGCCCCGCATCAGGCCCTCTGCACAGCAGGGGGCCTGCTTCCTCCTTTCTCTTTCTGCCTGACTCTCTGCCTTCTTGTGATCTCTGTCTGTCAAATAGATAAATAAAATCTTAAAAAAAAAAAGAATCCTCAATGAGATTATCTTATGAGTCTTTTCAATAAGACAATGAAAAAAAGTCACAGAAAATCCTAAAATAACATTTTGATGTATCTGCAAGTGTATCATAATTTTAGCGGTACTGCTTGTGGGATTACAAATGAAAATCTATCAAGAAATATGTCTAGCATTTCCTCATATAGACATGGAATATTAGATGTGATGGTAAGTTAAAGATATGATTGAATGTAAAGCCTAATGATTAAACTTGGAACCAAAGAGTAAACAGTTAATAAATACAGCCTGACTGATTTATTGGCATGGTTGTAATCTTAAATGCATCCAAATATTAAGAAAAAAAAAGCACACAGTAAAATTAAAAGAAATAAATGCTAATATCATGTTTTTATAAATCTCCTAAGCTCAAGACAGCACCCTTAATTTCTTAGAACAGGTAAACCAACATACAGGTTTGCTCATCTCTGAGATCAAAAACTCCTTTTTCTAGCATGCCAGGTTAGGAAATATTGGAGAAAAAGACTGTATCTGAAAATTTGTCTATTCTCTGTAGTTTGGGGATAATAAATCCAAAGTACTGAAGAGTCTAACTTAGATTGTGACCTATAAGATATGAATATTTGTATTTCTACGTCCTTTGACCTAAAAAAGTGTTTTGAGTTAAAAGATGTAATGAAGACTTTTGTTAGCTTTCATATTCTTCCCTTTAAGCTTCATCTCTCAGGCACTAAAATATATATGTGCTCAGTGTTTTCCTTTTGTAACCAAGTACTATGCCTCCATCTAAAGCTTTTCTTTTTGTCCCCCAAAGAGAAGGAGGGGGTTCTTTCTCATTCCTCAAGTTCTTATTGTTTGTTCGCTTGTTTATTTTTACTAGGCATCAACTAATTTATGGGATAAATTAACTCAGGATAACTGGACTACTGCTCTAATATCAAAGACCTATTACCTCTAACTCTCCAACTCTCTTCCACAACGAAAAGCATCTCTATTTAACAGTGACCTTCACAGCAATAACTTCATTTTGTTTGTAACTTTCAGAGGTAAGGGGTTAACCTATAGCTAAGAAGTTTATACTACTAATCCAAACAGATTTGTCATGACAACTCGACAAAATATATATATAAAGAAACAAAATTGTGTGAAATTATAAAATCACTGCACTGGCCTTGTTTCAGAAATCAAATGTTTTATCTTGTTCTTGTAAGGTTAAAGGTAAGGTAACTTACTTTCTGCCATGTAAAGAGCTTTGTTTAGAGCTTTCCTTAACTTTCCTTTTGCTAACATTCAGCAGAGTTAAACAGAGGCTCCAACCTATGACAGAACTTCTCATTAGTAATGTTTACTAATAGCATGTTCAATTTACACTATAGAATTCTGGCATGATGTTTCTGAAAGCTTTCAAGGTATTTTAACCAACCCTATTTTCCTACCTAGTTATTAATATCAGTAATTAGAGCTATGTATTTTGATGGTAAGAATGCAAAAATCTTAAAAAGAGAAGAATAAACTTGGTTTTAAAAACTGCACCATTCAGGGTGCCTGGTTGGAGCAGTGGGTTAAAGCCTCTGCCTTCGGTTCAGGTCATGATCCCAGAGTCCTGGGATCGAGACCCATATTGGGTTCTCTGCTCAGCAGGGAGCCTGCTTCCTCCTCTCTCTTAAAAAAAAATGCACCATTCATCTGGAATGTAGAGATTTTTAGAGAAGACTCATTTCTTTGAGCAATAGGTCTTAGCTTCTTTATGGCTTTTATAACTCTGGGGAATTCTAACTCTAACTCAAGGATCTGCTAAGTTTCATTATGTCTTGATTGGTGAAACAGGTAAACACAGCATTTCTTAACAGGACTTATATACAATAAAAACAAGTAGATGAGTAGATCTAATGTCTCCAAATGCCTCACAGAATTTAATGTCTGGATTAGAACAATTCCAATCAATGGCAATATCTTAGGTGAAGTCAGATCTCATAATTTTGGATTATTACTCAGCCACAAACTTCTGATTGTCAATTGAGCACAGGAAAGAAGCTTTAAATTTCATTCAAGATTTGGAAGAATCTCAAAGCCTGGGCATCTCGGTCTTATTTAAGAGTATGAATCTATCTCCCAGTTATAGTGTAGGATCAAAATCATGGGAAAAGAAGAAAATAGTTTTATATAAAATTCTTAAATAAATCCTAATGTTAGAAAAATTCAAACATGGTATATTTTACTGTGTGGCATTAATTTATATATTGTTTTTTCAGGGGGAAAAAAAAGTTCCTCCCAATGGCTCTTCAACTACACAAGAAACTATAATACCAAAGAAAGGTTAAAACAGGAAAAAAAAAAAAGAGCAACAACACTGATATTGAGTATGTATAGTAATCTTCATTTTTGAGGAATGTTTCCTCTGACCCCATTTTGTTGGGATTTTTTTTTTTTTTTTTTTTTTTTTTTTTTTTTGGGTCATGAATGGATTGTTGAATCACATCTAATGTTTTTTTTTTTTTTTTTTTTTTTTTTTTTTTTTTTTTTAAAGATTTTATTTATTTATTTGACAGAGAGAGAGATTACAGGTAGGTAGAGAGGCTGGCAGAGAGAGAGAGAGAGAGAGAGAGAGAGAAGCAGGCTCCCCGCCGAGCAGAGAGCCCGATGTGGGACTCGATCCCAGGACCCCGAGATCATGACCTGAGCCGAAGGCAGCGGCTTAAACCACTGAGCCACCCAGGCGCCCCACATCTAATGTTTTCTGCATCTATTGAGGTGATCATGATTTTTATCCTTCACTGTGTTGATGTGATATAGGACATTGATTGATTTGTAAACATTAAAACTTCCTTGCATCCCAGGAATAAATCCCACCTGATTGTAGTGAATGATCTTTTTCATGTATTGTATGTAGTTTGCTAAAATTTTGTTGAGGATTTTTGCATCTATATTGATCAGGGATATTGGCCTGTAGTTTTATCTTTTGTGATGTCTTTGGTTTTGGTATCAGAATGCTAGCCCTGTAGAATGTTTTTGGAAGCTGTTCTTCCTTTTTTTTTTTTTTTTTTTTTAATAGTTTGAGGAGAATAGGTATTAAATCTTCTGTAAATGTCTGGTAGATGTCACTTGTGAATCTCTCTGGTCCTGGACTTTAATTTTTTGGTAGTTTTTTTTTTTTTAATTATTACTGATTCAATTTCATTACCTGTAATCTGTCTATTCAGATTTTCTATTCATTCGTGGTTCAGTTTTGGAAGATTGTATGTTTCTGTGAATTTATCCATTTCTTCCAGGTTGTCCAGTTTGTTGACATATAATTTATCATCATATTCTCTGATAATTCTTTGTATTTCTGTGGTTTCAGTTGTTACTTCTTCACTGTTCCTAATTTTATTTTTTTGGGTACTTTTTATTTCTTCTTGATGAGTTTCACTAAGGTTTTGTCAATTTCTTTTTCTCTTCAAAGAACCAGTTCTAAGTTTCATCAGTTTATTCTATTGTTTTTGTCTCTGTGCCATTTGTGCACTAATCTTTACTGTTTTCTTTCTTCTATTTACCTTGGACTTTTTTTGTTCTTTTTCTAGCTCCTTTAAGTGTAAGGTTAACTTGTTTATTTGACTTCTTTCTTGTCTCTTGAGGTAGGCCTATATTGCTATACACTTCCCTCTTAGAGCTGCTTCTTGGGGCTCCTGGGTGACTCAGTAGGTTAAGCCTCTACCTTCCACTCAGGTCATGATCTCAGGGTCCTGGGATTGAGCCCCACGTCAGGCTCTCTGCTCAGCAGGGAGACTGCTTTCCTCTCTGCCTACTTGTGATCTCTGTCAAATAAATAAATAAAATCTTTTTTTTTTTTTAAAGAAAAAGAACTGCTTTCACCCTGTGACACAGTGAAAGCAGAAAATATTCTGTATATCTGTATATACAGAAAATATTCTGTATATTTGCTGTATAGATATTCAGTATATATGTCATTCAAATACAGTAATTTATTTCCTTATTGATTTTCTGTCCAGATGATCTATCCATTAATGTAAGTAGACTGTTAAAGTCCCCTACTGTTATTGTATACCATCAGTTTCTCTCATTAAGTTCATTAATATTTTCTTGATGTATTTAGGTGCTCTAGTGTTGTGTGCATAGATACTTACAATTATTATAACCTCTTGTTGAATTGAGTTCTTTATCATTGTATATTGTCCTTCCTTGTCTCTTGTTACAGTCTTTGTTTTAAAGTCTATTTTGTCTGGTGTAAATATTAGTACCCCACTTTTTCTTCACTTTCATTTGTATAGTGCATGTTTTTCCATATTTTCACTTTCATTTTGTATGTGCCTGTAGGTTTGAGGTGAGCCTCTTACTAGCAACATACAGATGGGTGTTGGTTATTTATTTTTGGTCTTCTGCCACTCTGTATCTTTTGATTGGAGCATTCAGGTCATTTCCATTTAAAGCTATTATTGATGAGTATGCACTTACTGCAATTTTAAAAACTGTTTTCTGGGTTTTTTTGTAGCTTTTCTTAATTCTTTTATTATTTCTTGCTCTCTTCCCTTGTGACTGATGAGTATCTATAATGTTTTATTTAGCTTTCTTTCTATTTATTTATTTGTTTGTTTATTTATTTTTAAAGATTTTATTTACTTATTTGACAGAGAGAGAAATCACAAGTAGGCAGAGAGCCAGGCAGGGGTGTAGATAACAGGCTCCTTGCTGAGCAGGGAGCCCAATGCAGGGCTGGATCTCAGGACCCTGAGATCATGGCCTGACCCAAAAGTAGAGGCCTAACCCATTGAGCCACCCGGGAGCCCCTTTCCCTTTATTTATTTATTTATTGTGTGTGTGCGTCTATCATAGGTTTGGGTTTTAGGTTTATGGTTACCATGAGATTTGTATATAATATTCTAATAACAGTCCATGTCATTCTGATGATCATTTAAAAACAAACACATCCTAAAAGAAAAAGAAAAACAGAAAAAAAGAAAAGATTTCTGGGGCACCTGGGTGGCTTAGTGGGTTAAGCCGCTGCCTTCGGCTCAGGTCATGATCTCAGGGTCCTGGGATCGAGTCCCGCATTGGGCTCTCTGCTCAGCAGGGGGCCTGCTTCTCCTCTCTCTCTGCCTGCCTCTCTGCCTACTTGTGATCTCTCTCTGTCAAATAAATAAATAAAATCTTTTAAAAAAAAAGAGAGAAAAGATTTCTTTCTTTTTCCTTTCCCCCCCTTTCCTCCCCTTTTACTTCCTTTTCCACGTTTCATGCATAATGGGGTCTCCCATGTAAACAACTTTTTCTTTCTCTCTTGCTATTTTTAGGATTCTCTTGTTGACTTTAATATTTGACATTTTAATTATTATTTGCTGTGGTATGGACCTCCTTGGGTTCATCTTTTTTGGAACTCTGTGCTTCTTGGACTTGGACTCTTTCCTTCCTTAGGTTAGCAAAGCTCTCAATTATTATTTCTATACTTAAGTTTTCTATACCTTTCCATTCCTCTTCTTCTGGGACCCCTATGATTAATACAAATGTTTGTTTACTTGATATCCAAGAGATCTCTTAATGTATCTTCCTTTAAAAAAAATTATTTTCTGTTTTTGCTGTTCGACTTGTGTGCTTTCTTTTATCCTGTCTTCCAGATCACTGATATGCTCTTCTGCATTCTCTAATCTACTTTTGTTCCCTCTGGTGTGTGTTTTTTAATTCAGTTATTGTATTCTTTTGCTCTGATTGATTTTTTTTAATATTTTGTTTTCGTTATTGAAGATTTCACTGAGTTCTTCCTTTCCTTTCTCCAGATCAGTTAGTATCTTTATGATCTTTAAATTCTTTATGAGGCATATTGTTTATCTTTGCTTCCCTTAATTCTTTTTCTGAGTTTTTTTTTTTCTTTTCTTTCTTTTGGAACATATTTTGCTTGACTTTCTGTTTGTTTCTATGCATAGGCAAAATGACCATTTCTTCTAAAGTTGAAGGAGTGGTCTTGCATATGGTGACTTCTATGCAAATTGTGTGTGCTTGGTGATTTTGCTGGATGGCTAGAGCTGTGTGGCTGTATAACCTAGTTACTCTGCAAACTATCTCTCTTGCTGTTTTCGTCTTTTCTTCTTCTCCTTTTTAAAATTTTTTTTCTTTTAAGAGAGTGAGTGTGTGTGTGCATGTGAAGGGGAGGGGCAGAGAAAGAGGGAAGGAGAGAGAGAATCTTAAGCAGGCTCCATGCCCAGCAGCACAGACCCCAGCAGACTTGATCTCATGACTATGAGATCATGACCTGAGATAAAATCAAAAGTCAGACACCCAGCCAACAGAGCCACCCAGGTGCCTCTCTCTAGCTATTTTCTTGCTGTTCTGTCTTTGATTGTTCAGTAGTTGTTCAGTCAGCCCTTGTGTCTTCTTCAGGAGGAATTGTTCTATTGCTAGGAGTAGTTTGATATGGTCCATGGAGGAGGTTAGTTCAGAGTCTTCCTACATCACCAACTTGAACCAGAATTCCCCAGTAATCTTCATTTTTATAAGGCATGGTAAGCTTTCTTTATGTGTATGTGTGCCATACAATATGCTGTCAAGTTAGGTTCTTTGGATTTTTGGATGTAAAGGGATAAAGTAACACCAGTGTGTTTCTAAGACACACTCCTGAAAAGATAATGTTGCTACTGTATAAATAACTTTATTTAGATGACTATTTCTATCTTTGATCTTTATATAAAGAACTATCTTGGCACAGATACTTAGAAATTTTGATGGAAAATCATCTATTACTAAACTTACAAATAATGGGGTTTTAAGTTTTTTCTTTATGACAAATAGTGATTTATTTCACAACATTCTGAGTGTGGTTTTACAAGAAAATTATGCAGTGAATTTAAAATTTTTGAGTATAGTTGACACACAATATTAAATTAGTTTCAGATGTACAACACAGTGATTCAACTGCTCTATGTGTTATGCTATGCTCACCACAAATATAGCTACCATCTGTCACCATACAACACTATTACAAGATCATTGACTATGTTCCTTATGTTTTGCCTTTTGTTCCCATGATTTATTCATTCTATAACTGGAAACCTGTAACTCCCACTTTCCTTTACCCATTTTCTTCATCCTCTCACCCCCTCTCTTCTGGCAACCATCAGTTTGTTTTCTATATTTACAAGTCTGATTTTGCTTTTTGTTTGTTTATTCATTTGTTTTGTATTTTAGATTCCACATGTGAGTAAAATCATATGGTATTTGTTTTTGTCAGTCTGACTTAGAATTTTGCATCACTTAAGCTTTTAAACAGACCATTTGAATATGGGCTACTTGCTAATTTTTGGACCTTGGTTTTCTCATAGGTAATGATGGAATGTTAAATTACAGGATTTCCTAAAGTTATTTTTGTTTATTAAATCCACCGAACAAGCTTCTTTTCCACAAGTACCTTAAATTCTACTGAGTTAAATATAGATACAGTGTTTTTCAGTGTCCATATATTCAAAAGTGTAATTGCTCTAAGAGAATATTATACATTAAAATATATTCAAATTTAATATAAATGAGTAATGTAACCAGGCAACATCCTTTGCAGATTTCTTTAAAAGACCTCAATGACTCCTTTCCTTTAAAATTACAAGTACATGTGGTATATTTCAGATACACATTCTGGAATACATTATGGTAGTTTTAAGACCAAAACTGATTTGGGACCACAAACTTACTTTTCAGCTAGTACCTTCTTGAAAGCGATTCCTAGAAGTTCTTATTGTGATGTTACAAAGAAATAATAACTATTTTTCCATATACATTTTAAGAGGTTCACAGAATTTAAAAAAAAAAAAAGGACATAAAGATAGAAAGGAATAATACACTTTTATTTCATTTTCTAAGCTTAGATTTATCAAATGAGAAAGGAAGCAGACAAATCTCCCCACACATGAGATAGAAGGCTGCCTGCCTGGTTTTCTGGTTGACATAGCCTGAAAACTTTTGATTTGCAAGTTAGCTATTGAGGGAAGAAAGTATCATCTTTCTATCTTCTCTAATATTGTGGGAGTATAGTTAAACTTATTACTTTACTCAGTTTATTTCCATTTGCACAATTGTTAGTAAAATTTCTCTAGAATTCAGACAATAGTTTATATACCACTATTCTTGTAAGCCTTTAAACTCCTAGATATTAAGGAGAACACTTTCTTCACCTATGGTATTTCAGAAATCAACCATTTTTCAGTTTTGTGTTACAATTCACCAAACATAATGAATTGATTGAAGATTATTTACTCAAGGCACTTAAGAGTTTAGATTAACCAAATCCTGATTAGAAGATGTGAAGACCTAGTAAGATAGATGCCAAAATTATTGACATTTTGATATTAAGGACATCTTTTCAACTAAGTCCTTAGAATAACTAATGACTTATTTCATTCTTTCATTCAATTATTAACTATTCTTTTATTCAAAGGATTAAGTACATGATCTGCTTGCCAACTAGGAATGGATATTATTTCTGCAAAGTAAATAATAGGCAGGCATCTTTCTATTTCATGTATAGGGAGACTGATCTACTTCCTAGACTCATGTTGTAAGCCTGAGATTGGAGAATGAAGTGAAAGGGAATTATTTCTTTGTATCATTATGATTTTTAAAACTGTGAACTTCTTAAAATGTACAGAGGGAAAGAAATATTATATTTTCTTGGTAACACTATAAGAACTTTCAGGAATTGCTTTCAGGAAGGTATTAGTTGCTTACTAATCAATTACTAATTAATTAACATATACTCAGATGAAAATAACTTGTTATAATTCTGAAAAATAAACTGTCGTCAACAAATCAAATTGTTTGAGATTCCTTTGACCTTAAGCTCTCTCTGCCACTTCAACAAAACATCTCACTGACGTTAGTTTTTGGATCAGAATGGTTTATATCTCAGCTAATTTGGGAGACAGTGGATATCCTCTGCATTTACAAGTGTTGAAACTAGTTATCCACTTCTCCCACAATCTTATTTTTATACATTCCATACTCTTTCTTGGGTTGAAATTAACACCATTCTTTGTCTGTTGAGCACTGATTAAGGAAGAAATGAGAAGAAATAGATCTAATTTCTGCCCATATTTAAATATTATCAATACAACCAATGATTGCCTGCTTTTAACTGCATAAATCCTATAGATCTAAATTGTGAAATTATTAGTTTTTAAATATTTTATTTATTTGACAGAGAGAGACACAGCGAGAGAGGGAGCACAAGCAGGGGAATGGGTGAGGGAGAAGCAGGCTTCCCGCTGAGTAGGGAGCCCAATGCGGGGCTTGATCCCAGGACCCTGAGATCATGACCTGAGCATAGGGCAGACGCTTAATGACTAAGCCACCCAGGTACCCCTAAATTTTGTGAAATTGTTATAGAGGGCTAAATCCTCCATATAGCTTCTTTCCTAATGACCATGTTTTGCCACATTAATAGTCATGAAATTAGTAGAAAATTGTCACAAATTTTATAATTACTTAATTTTAATTATTCAAAAATTTTAGATATTTGGAAAGTATGAATATGCCATTGTGAAGATTTTAAGAAAAATTAGGAGATGGTGTATCAGAGATAAATAGTATGCCATTTACCTTGCTTTTATTTTTTTTTTAAAGATTTTCAGTGTCTACTGTGTGGACTGAACTTTGCTAAACAGAATCAGTGAAAATACAAATGTCAGCAAACTTAGTTTAAAGATATCCAGTCTGTCATTTCAGAATAAATAATATGTTAAATTTCTTACTTTAAATTTTTTGGAAGAATTATTTCTAAAACACTACTTTCTCCAGAAAAAAAAAAAAATCTAGTATATTAAGAACAGGGATAAACTGTGTTTTCTTCTGATAAACATTTAGAAATAATTGTGTCACTAAAAATCAAGTCATATTTTATGTATGGCATAAATAATAATGAATTATTATATGTGTACAGGGTTTCCATCTAGGGAATGACAAGGTAATCTGAGACCTAGATGTACAATTTTGAAATGGAGGAGGGGAGCTGCCCACCTTCATTCCATTAGCATTTATATTGAGAACCCAACAGAGTTTGTTTAGCACAAGGGTTGAACATCAGTTATAAGTTTGTTGGTTTCCATAGAGTCACATGAATGCATAGCATGTTGTCTTGGAAACTAAAGGATCTATAAACACAATTGTCCCCCATTTAGATTGTGAGAGCAGCTATGGATACTTTCTCAGATTTTAAACTATTCAAACTGTATGTTCATATTTGTACTTCCATGGTAACAAGGACAGGTTTCCATTAAATAAAATGAAAAACATAAAGAATTTGATTTTTTGAATGTCAGCTCATATCTATGAATATGTTTCTTTATTCTGTGTTTCTGTTTTTTCTAGGATTATGATATAAATATAAATAACATCTATGTCTATAAAGTACATTTTACATAGTTTTTACTTATTTTCAGAAATCTATAAATTTTAAAACATTTGATGATTCAGTTAAATACCTATTAATTCATTGATTAATATTTATTTCATTATGTTTCTGGGTTAATTTAATTTTCTCTGTGATATTAAGATTCATTAAAATAAGCTAGAAAACAAGAAAAAATTATATGAACCAGTTAATAAACCTCTTTTAATCATAACTGATATAAACTTAGTGGTATTTTACTTAATATTACTTTAAGTCCCTGTTTTGCATTTATTTTGTGAAATCCATTTTATTATTTTTTTTTGTTAAAATAAATGAAAGTTCTTATTATAGAAACTAGGACTATAATAATGGTTGTATTAAAATAAATGAATTGTTAAAATGAAAGATTTTAGATCCATAGGCCCTGTCATTGGATATATTTAACTCTTAATTTCTATGGCAACTGAATTTTAAAAATCATACATGCTGTCTATAAAATTTTCAAATGTAACAAAGTTAACTGGTAGAAATTTCCATATCATATATTTTTAGAAAAAAGTAATCTTATTATGCTATTTTTTAAATTTTTTAAAATTTATTTGATAGACAGAGATCACAGGTGGGCAGAGAGGCAGGCAGAGAGAGAGGAAGGAAAGCAGGCTCCCTGCTGAGCAGAGAGTCCGATGCGGGGCTCGATCCCAGAACCCTGGGATCATGACCTGAGCCGAAAGCAGAGGCTTTAACCCACTAAGCCACCTCTATTTCAGGCACCCCTTATTATGCTACTTTTTTAAAAACTTAAATTTAAGTTAGTTAACATATTTGGTAGTATTGGTTTCAAGAGTAAAATTTAATGATTCATTACTTACATATAAAACCCAGTGTTCACCCCAACAAGTGCCCTTTTTGATGCCCATCACCCATTTAGTGGATCCTCTACCCTCCTCTCTTCCAACAACCCTCAGTTTGTTCTCTACAGTTATGAGTCCCTTACAGTTTGCCTTCCTGTTTTTATCTTATTTCTTTTCTTCTCTTTCCTTGTGTTCATCTATTTTGTTTCTTAAACTTCACATATGAGTAAAATCATATTCATATATTTGTCTTTCTCTGATTTATTTCACTAAACAGAATATCTCTGATTTATTTCACTAAACAGAATATACTCTAGTTCCATCCAATTGTTGTAAATGGAAAGATTGTGTTCCTTTTAATGGCTGAATAATATATATATATGTGTGTGTGTGTGTGTGTGTGTGTGTGTGTGTGTGTGTATGTATATATAATATATATAATATCCCATATATAAATACCGAATTTTTTTTTGTCCATTAATCAGTTGATGGACATTTGGGCTCTTTCCATAATTTGGCTATTGTTGACAGTGCTGCTATAAACATCGTGGAGTTTGTGTCCCTTAAAATCCACATTTTAATATGCTAGTTATGCGAGTAATGCTATTGCTGGATTGTAGGATAGTTCTATTTTTAACTTTTTGAGGCACTTCCGTACTGTTTTCCAGAGTGACTGCTCCAGTTTGTATTCCCACCAAAAGTGTAAAAGACTTCTTTCTCTGCATCCTCACCAACATCTATTGTTTCTTCCGAGATCAGACGAGATTGGGCGCATTCAGGGTGGTATGGCTGTAGACCAACATCTACTGTTTCTTGAGTTGTTTTTTTTTTTTTTTAAAGATTTTATTTATTTATTTGACAGAGAGAGACATAGCAAGAGAGGAAACACAAGCAGGCAAACTGGGAGAGGGAGAAGCAGGCTCCCCGCTGAGCAGAGAGCCCGATGTGGGGCTAGATATGGGGCTCGATGTGGGGCTTGATGTGGGGCTTGATCCCAGGACTCCAGAATCACGACCCGAGCCGAAGGCAGGAGCTTAACAACTGAGCCACCCAGGCGCCCCTGTTTCTTGAGTTGTTAATTTTAGCCATTCTGACAGGTGTGAGGTGGTATCTTATTGTGATTTTTTATTTATATTTTCCAGATGATGAGTGACATTGAGCATTTTTTCATGTTTCTGTTAGCTATTTGTATGTCTTCTTTGGAGAAACATTTGACCATGTCTTCTTAGCTGCATTATTTATTTTGGGGGTGTTTATTTTGATGAATTATTTATAGATTCTTCATACTAGCTCTTTATCTGATATGTTACTTGCAAATGTCTTCTCCCATTCTGTTGGTTGCCTTTTAGTTTCATTGATTGAAAGCTTCTTCAAAGTGAAGGAAACAATCTTGATGAGGTCCCAATAGTTCATTTTGCTTTTTTCCCTTGCCTCCAGAGATGTGTCTAGTAAGGAGTTCTTGTGGCCAAGGCCAAAGACGTTGCTGCCTTTGTTCTCTTCTAGGATTTACATAGATTTCTGTCTCACACTTGTGTCTTTCATGAGTTTTGAATATATTTTTGTGGATGGTGCAAAAAAGTTGTCCAGTTTCATTCTTCTGCATGTTGCTGCCCAGTTTTCCCAACACCATTTGTTGGAGAGACTGTTTTTCATTGGGTATTCTGTCCTGCTTTGTTGAAGATTAGTTGAACATCTAGTATTGGGTCCAGTTCTGGATTCTCTATTCTGTTCCATTGTTCTATGTGTCTGTTTTTGTGCCAGTACCATACTGTCTCGATGATTGCAGTTTTGTCATACAGCTTGAAGTCTGGGATTGTGAAGCCTCCTGGTTTGCTTTTTTTTTTCAACATTATTTTGGCTATTCAGTGTCTTTTGTAGTTCCATACAAATTTTAAAATTGTTTGTTCTAGTTTTGTGAAAAATGCTGGTATTATTCTGATTGGAATTGCATTGGATGTGTAGATTGCTTTGGGTAATATAGACCTTTTAGCAATATTTGTTCTTCTAATCCATGAGCATGGAATGTTTTTCTATCTCTTTGCTATAATCTTAAATTTCTTTCATAAATGTTCTATAGTTTTCAGAGTAGAGATATTTTGTCTCTTTGGTTAGATTTATTCTTAGGTACCTTATGGTTTTGGGTGAAGTTATAAATGGGATCAATTCCTTGATTTTTCTTTCTGTTGCTTCATTATTGGTATATAGAAATACAGATTTCTATATGTTGATTTTGTTTCTTGTGACTTTGTTGAATTCATGTATCAGTTCTAGCAATTTTTTGGCAGAGTCTTTTGGGTTTTCTATAAAGAATATTATGTTTGTGAAAAATGAAATTTTTACTTTTTCTTTGCCAGTTTAGCTACTTTTATTTCATTTTGTTGTCTGTTTGCTGAACCTAGGACTTCCAGTATTATGTTGAACAACAGTAGTGAGAGTAGACATCTTTTTGTGTACCTGACCTTAGGAAGAAAGCTTTCACTGTTTCCCCATTGAGGATGAGGTTGACTGTGGGTTTTTCATACATGGCTTTTATGATATTGAGATATGTTCCTTCTAGAAAGGAAACTTTCTTTTTAGAAGGGACTTGAGGTTTTTTATCAAGAAAGGACACTGTATTTTGTCAAATGTTTTTTTTTTGCAACTATTGAGAGGATCATATGGTTCTTATTCTTTCTTTTATTAATGTGGTGTATACATTGACTGATTTGTGAATATTGAACCACCCCTGCAGCCCAGGAATAAATCCCACTTGAACATGGTAAATAATCCTTTTCATGTACTGTTGGATTCTATTAGTTAGTATCTTGTTGAGAATTTTTGCATCCATGTTCATTAGGGATATTTGTCCATAATTCTCCTTTTAAGTAGGGTCTTTGTCTGGTTTTAGAATCAAGGCAGTGCTGGTCTCATAGACTGAGTTTGGAAGTTTTCCTTCCATTTCTATTTTTTGGAAGAGTTTGAAAAGAATAAGTATTAATTCTTCTTTAAATGTTTGGTAGAATTCCCCTGGGATGAGATCTGGGCCTGGCATCTTGTTTTTTGGGAAATTTTTGATTATTGATTCAGTTTATTTTCTAGTTATGGGTCTGTTCAAGTAAACATGATATGTTTTTGGACTTTTTTGTCTCAGTCTTTTTGTCTTTTTGGATTGGCTGAGTCCTGATTTATAACCTAATATGTGATCTATTCCAGACAATATTCCATGTGCACTTGAAAAGAATGTGTATTCTGCTGCTTTAGGATGAAATGTTCTGAATATATCTGTTGAGTCCATCTGGTCCAGTGTGTCCTTCAAAGTCATTGTTTTCTATTGATCTGCTTAGATGAGCTGTTCATTGCTGTGAGGGGTGTTCAAGGTACTTAACTATTATTGTATTACTATCAATAATTTCTTTCAGTTTGTTACCAGTTGATTTATGTATTTGGCTGCTCCCAAGTTGGGGACATAAACATTTACAATTGTTAGACCTTTATGGATAGACCCTTTCATAATGATATAGCACCTTTCTTCATTTTTTATAAAAAAATTAAGTTTGTTCATTCCAATAAAGTTCAAACCAATGAAGTTGGTTTAAAATCTAGTTTGTCTGATATACGATGGCTCCTCAAGCTTTCTTTTGATGTTCATTAACATGATGGGTGGTTCTCCAACAATCTGGAGATATCTTTGTATCTCAAATAAACCTCTTGTAAGCAGCATATTGATGGGTCTTTTTTTTTTTTAATCCATTCTGATACCCTATATCTTTCAATTGGAACAGTTAGTCCATTTACATTCAGAGTAATTATTGATAGATATGAATTTAGTCCCATTGTAATACCTGTAAAATTTCTGTTCCTATAGATTGCCTCTGTTCCTTTCTAGTCTTTGTTGCTTTTGGTCTCCCACTCAAAGGGTCCACTTCATTACTTCCTGCAAAGCTGGATTAGTGTACATGTTTTTCCTTGTTTTGGAAAATCTTTCTCTCTCCTTCTATTCTGAATGATAGCCTTGCTGGATATATTATTCTTGGCTGTATATTTTTTTTCACTTAGGTTATTGAATATACATGCCACTTTCTTCTGACCTGCCAATTTCTGTGGACAGGCCTGTTGCTAACCTTATGTGTCTACCCTTGTTGGTTAAGGACATTTTGTCCATAGCCACTTCCAGAATTCTCTCTTTATCTTTGTATTTTGCAAGTTTTGTTATGAAATGTCTTGGTATTGGTCTGTTTTAGTTGATTTTGAGGGGAGTTTTCTGTGCCTCTTGGACTTGAATGCCTGTTTTTTCCCCCAGATTAGAGAATTTGTTCAAATAAAACTTCTGCTCCCTTTTCCCACTCTTCTTCTTCTGGGACTCCTATGGTAACAGATATTATTGTGCTTTAAAGAATCACTGAAATCCCTAAGTCTACCTTCGTGATCTAATAGTTTTCTTTCCCTCTTCTTTTCAGCTTCATTTTTTCCCTAATTTTTTCTTCTATGTCATCTATTCTTTCCTTTGCTTCTTCCATCCTCATTGTGATTACATCAAGTTATAACATTTTTAAATTTCAGCCTGACTAGTTTTTAGATCTTTTATCTCTGCAGTCAGGGTTTTCCTGGTGTCTTCAATGTTTCTTTTTTTTTTTTTTTTTTTTTTTTAAAGATTTTATTTATTTATTTGTCAGAGATAGAGCGCGAGCGAAAGCGAGCACAGGCAGACAGAGTAGAAGGCAGAGTCAGAGGGAGAAGCAGGCTCCCCGTGGAGCAAGGAGCCCGATGTGGGACTCGATCCCAGGACGCTGGGATCATGACCTGAGCCGAAGGCAGCTGCTTAACCAACTGAGCCACCCAGGCGTCCCTTCAATGTTTCTTTTAAGCCCAGCTTGTATTTTTATAATTGTTGTTCTGAATTCTTATTCAGATATATCATTTATATCTGTTTTGAGCAAATCCCTGGCTGTGATTTCTTCTTGACCTTTCTTTTGAGAAGAATTCCTGTCTTGTCATTATGTGCAGATTTTTGTCTTTTGTGTGTTATGAAAGCATGTTATGTTTCCAGCTCCTGAGAGTAATACTATATTAAGTGGTGGTCATACACTGTCCAGAGCTTAGCCCTACAAGGAAGTGTTTCTGGTGTATGCTGTGTGCACTCTGCTTTTGTGTTTTGGCTGCACTTTCCTACAGGTTAGTCCTCTGTAGATAGGCCAAATTTAAACAACAACAACAACAACAACAACAAAGCCCTATCTAAGAAAGGAGAAAAGAAAAAAGAAAAGGAACAAAAAAGCAAACAGACAAAAAATTGTAATCCTGATTCCAAAGTAAAAGAAAGAAAGAAAGAAAGAAACCTAATCCAAGAAAATAAAAAATATAATTAATTAATTAATTAATTAACTAATTAATTAACAACATTTAAAAAAATATGCCTGGTCCTGTTTCCACCAGAACTGAAGCTAATGCTTTGGAGCAAGCACTCCATGATCAGTAGACTTGGTACATGCGGTGAACCTCTACTGGTCTTCTAAGGGAGATGTCAGCTGCACTGACCCCCAGACAGATCTGTACTAATGAAGATCCCCCTGCCAGGCTCAAGGGGTGGTGTTTGATGTGAGCAACTGCAGCCTCTACTGGAGGAGCTGTGTTTCTCTCTGAAGTCTGACTAAGCTGGTAGGCATCAGGGAGGGTGGAAGATGGCATTACCTCTGCCCTCTTGTCCCTGGGAAGAGCTCAAGGTTGAGGATCTTCATTGTAGGCTTTCACAGAAAAGCAAACAATCTCCCTTTCAGTGTCCCAGACTTTCATGGGATCCCTGCCCTCAATCTGTCTGTGTCCTGGCCATCAACATGCCTACTGCTGCAGTTCTCCTGTGTTTTATCTCTGGTCAGTGGCTGGGATTAAAAACTTCAGATTCTGAAGGACCTGGCAAGGCACTGACAACCCCTCTCCCCCACAACCTGTAGAGAGCCTCACTGTGCTTCATTGGGCACCATGCTGTCCCAGAAAAGCAGTTATACACCTGTGCAGGTGCCTGGAATGAAGCTGTTACCAGGTTATTTGTCCTCTGGACATCACTGTCCACTCCTGTTCAACAGCCACTCAGAGACTCCTGGAAGGCCTTTTGTCCTTGAAGAAGCAATATACCCTTTTCAAATGTATTTCAGGAAGGGGAGTGTTCTCTCCCAGTGTGACCTAGGAGATCCCCACACCACAGCCTCTTGGATGAACCCAACATGCTCTCTCTTTCTCACTCTCTCCCTTTCTCCCTCACTTCTCTCTGCAAAAAGGGCTCCCTCCCTCCATGGCACCATGGCTTTTCTTTCCTTCAATTCATGACTCCAAACCTTGCATCTGCCACGTTCTCTCCCTCCAGTTGTGCAGACTATTTTCTTAATCCTTCAGGTTGATTTCCTAGTGCTTCAAATGATTTGATGTTGATCTAGCTATGTTCAAGGCATTGATGAGGCAAGCTTTCATCCCCACTATCACTCCACTATCTTAACTCCTGCCCTACGCAGCTTCTTTATTAATTCTTTTCCTTAATATAAGTAGATGTTCATATTTCTCTTTTTTTAACTCTTTTTTTTAAATTTTATTCATTTATTTGACAGAGAGAGAGATCACAAGTAGGCAGAGAGGCAGGCAGAGAGAGAGGGGGAAGCAGGCTCCCTGATGAGCAGAGAGCCCGCTGTGGGGCTTGATCCCAGGACCCTGGGATTGTGACTTGAGCTGAAGGCAGAGGCTTTAACCCACTGAGCTACCCAGGTGCCCCGGTGTTCATATTTCTTATATGAACATTTTTTTTTTACATCTCTGTGTAATTTGTTTTGGTCTGTACTTACCATCATTCATGCAGCTAATTCCCTATTGATGGAAATTGGGGTTATTTTCAATTATCCTTTTCTAAATTATATACAGTGAGCACCTTTACACATACACTTTTTGCTTACATCTATACATTTTTCTGTAGGATGGATTCCAAGAAAGGATTCGTTTGTTTGTTTTTTTTTTTCATATAAAACTTGATATAAATAATACTGCAAATTATCCTTAACACGATAATAATTACATGGATAGTGTGTATTTTTCTCCCACTATTGCAAAATGCAATAGGTTTACATAAAATTTCATCACATGCATACTAATGAATACAGATTTTGAACACATTTTTAAATTGAGTATCTTAAGTATGATTACACACACAAAGATAATTTTATTTATATATATCTAGCTATGAGAAAATTTGCAGTCATTTTTAATTGTTCAGTTCAAGGAACTTAATCTTGAACTAACAATAAAAATGTGTAACAATAAATGCACTAAATGTATTAGTCCTTTCAAAAAAGAAACATAAAACCACTATGATGAAATCCCTGAGTCTAAGAGACAAATATTAAGTGGAGTCTCAATGTTGGGTCATTGTTATCATTGAGTAGAGAGTGAGATCTACTTCAGATTATGGAGTGCAGTGGTGAGGTGCTAATATTATTCATGAAACACAAATTAGAATTTAGACAATCTTTGGTGATAGAAAAAGGGATAATTACAGCAGATTATAAAGAAGTGTTTTCTATGATACTTTATATAATTCAAATTCATGTATGGCTAAAATAAATAAATGAATGTGAGTAATGTCAAAGTTTCATCTCAAGCAGTCATTCCATGATACTGCCAATGAGATGAATTCAGGTTCCCATGGACACTTTCCTCTTTTCTATATTGTTTTGTTTTGTTTTTTCTTTCAGTGGTCAGGTTCACTGAAATCCATCCTACTTGCCATTCATGTTACTGAATTTGGGGTGATCCCAACACCCAAAGTTGTGAAAAACTGGTTCCTTCAGACTCTGACCACTGTCCCCTATGAAGCACTGGAACTTCAGTGATGTTACTCTAACTATGATTATCTCAGGCATATACCTTCATCACTGAGTAAAGCTTTTCAGTATTCTGAAAGTGTCCAGTTTATACTATAAAGTTTATACTATAAAGCATGTTTGTCCTCAACTCTATTCTATATAGAAAGTGCCTAAATGTCCCAGTGAGTACTTGATTTTTCATTTATTATTATTACTATTATTACTATTACTGATACTCTATTCCTCCTATTATCATTGTTGTTTGCTAATGAGACAATTTTCTGGTGGGATTCCAACCATGTACCATTTTTCTCCTATGGTAAAAAAGTGTCTCAAGGTTATAGAACTTAACTACTGAGAATTTTTAAAAAATTTTGAGACTTTTAAAAGTTATTTTAACAGCTCCATGTGCATGGCTGTGAGAAAAAAAATGACATTAATTCAAACTTCTTATTCATCTCAACCTGTGTGATGATGTGAAAACAACTGTCACTTATATTTATACACACTAGAGATCCTACCAATACCAGGATACCATACTAGATCACTCAACATAAACAACAACAAAATGCGCTAGAATTCAATTGCTTCCAAAATATGAAGTTAATGAGTTAAGTTTTTATCCCACAAATGACTCCCTCATGTATTTATTTTTTTCCTCAGAATCATTAACCACATAGACCCTCATTATAAAAGGGACCATAAAGTTTTGGTGCATTTTCAAACTTCTGGGTTACAATAATCTCCTTTGCTATTAGAAAACACTTAAAAGTGGAAGGAAAGAGTAAGTTTTCTAATTTATGAAAGAAAAAAAGAAAAATGGACAAGAAATAATTGATGTGAAAAACATACCTAATGTATAAGATATGTAGAGATTTAGAAGGTAAAATTTTCCATTTAATCTGGTAAATATTCAGATTATATAGATTAACAATCAGTTAAAAAATAAGTGGAAATATGCCATTTAGGTTTATAATTATTAGATGCCTCTTCACAAATACAAGATTCTTTATGGTTTTGCTAATTCAAATAAATCTTAAAGGAAAATATGAGAGCAGTTTGAAGTGTAAAACTGTATTATAATTAAGCTTGTACAAATCTTACTATAACTATTTAAACTACTTAAAAAGATACTTTGGAGGAAAATAACAATAATCTATTATTATGTCTTATTATGGATCAAATAAATACGTAAAAAAAGACTCATACATTAAATTATATTCCTTCCTCAACTTAAAAATAGTCAACCCAAATGAATTATTTTTTTATTTTTAAAGATGTTTTTACTTTAGAAAAGATCTTTTGAAAGTTTGCAATGTTCTCCCCAAATGTCTTATTTTAGCAAACTGCACCTATGTCATACAAATATTATACATTTATATTAGATGTGTGTGAGAGAGAAATAGGACAAGAGGGGAGACAGAGTAAGGGGTGAAGGAGACAGAGATCTGTGTCTTTCTTCACTTGCTTTAGGAGTGACTATCCTGAGCACATGCAAGTCCTTCTGTGTCTACAGGCTTAACTCTTGAAGTAAATCAAATACTTTATTCCTAAACCCCATCTGTGATGTTTATTAACTGCTTCTTTTTTCTTTAAATTAAACTTTTTGGTTCATATCCTTTGAGATATGAAATTCAGTAGCATTGGCAAATATATAATGCCCCTGCAACCATTATCATGATTCATCACCCTATTTCTGGGTCCAGGAACATCTATTTATGTCACTAAAGATTGTATTTGCCTTTCCTAGAACTTTGTATAAGCTAAAATCACATAATATGTGCTCTTTCATATTTACTTATTTTTTTTTAATGTAGGAAAATGTTTTTGAGGTTAACCCTTGCTTTGGGGTATATGAGTGGTTTGTATCTTTTTGTTGCGAATAGTAAACTTTTGTGTGGATATAGTACAATTTGTTTATCCATTACCTGTTAAAGGATATTTAGATTGTTTCTGGTATTGAAGTGGTTCCCCAGGTTTTAACTTGTTTTCCAGTTTTAGAGTGGTTTCCAGTTTCGGCTAAAGCTACTATAAACATTCATACACAGATTATTTATGTAGATAACTATGTTTATTCCTCTTGCATAAATACCTACAGGTAGAATTGCTGGGTCATTCGAGAAAGGTATGTGAAACTCTATAAGAAACTGTCAGATCAATTTCTAATATCATCAAATTGTTTTCCAAAGTGTTTGGCCATTTTATATTCCACAGAAACAAGAGTTATGAACATTCCAATCTCAGCAATTTGTTTACACTTTAGAAATTTTAGTGATTGTGAGTGGCATCTCACTGTGGTATTGATTGTCATTCACTGAAAACTTTTGATGTCATCAATTGATATGTATTTGTCATGTATTTATGTAATTTTGTGAGGTATCTAGTAAAATATTTTGTCCATTTCTTATTTGTCTTTTGTCATTGAGTTGCAGTATTTATTTGTAAATTCTGGACAAAAGTCATCTTTTATATATGTGTTTGTATTTTACACCACTATAAGGTTTTTTATTGTAATATATTCATTAAAGAGCAGACATTTTTAGTTTTGATGAAGTCCAATTTATCTTTTTTTTCTTTTATACTGTATTTTTGTTTTTCACTAAGAAACCACTGTCTGTTTCAAGGTTTGTAACAATTATCTCCATGTTTTCTTTTACAAGTTTTATAATTTAGTTATTACATTTAGTTATGTGATCTATTTCAAGTAAAATTTTTTGTGAGGTAAAATTAAAGTTATTTTTCATATATATTTATATGAGACATATATATGTAAATATTATATATATGTATGATGTTTCTAGCACCATTTACTTAAAGGCAATTATTTATTTAAAAGAGATTCATTGCATTGACGAATATGTGATTCAATTTTTGACTATTATAGTCCACAGAGTGATATGATTATCCTTGTGTTAAAACCACAGTCTTTATTACCTCAGCTTTATTACAAGTCTTGATGTCATGTAGTAAAATCCTCCAAATGTGCTCTTCTTATTTCATATTGCTCTCCTATTTCCTCTGTATTTTATCTTGACAGCTTTCACACATCAAAATTTTTAAAAAGTAAAAGCCTTCTGGGATCTTGATTTAGATTTCATAGAATCTATAAATCAATTTGAGGAGAACTAGAATCTTAATAATTATTTTTTCTTATTTTAAAACATCTCTAAGGCATATCTCCTAATGTATCTAGATTTTATATAAATTTCTCACCCATTATATGAGGTTTTCGAGGCAAAGGGTTTTCACATACCTTATTTATTCTAGTATTTTTGTAGGCCATTTGTCTTGCATGTTTACATTATATTTTCCAATTGTTCATTGCTAGTTATACGGCAATTCAATTTTCTTTGTTTGTGGACCTTTGTCACTTGCCATGTTTACTTACTAGTTTAAGTAGCTTTTTTTTTCTGGTAGATTTTCACGTATTCTCTATGTATGCAATCATATCATCAGTGATTAAAGACAGCTTTATTTCTTTTAAACTGTATGCCTTGCATTTGTTTTTGTTGCTTTATTGAATTGACTAGATCTTTCAAAAGTACAATGTTGAACAGAAGTGGTAGGGGTATACATCTTTGATTAATTTTCCACTATAGACATAAATCATTCAGTTGTTCCTAGATGATGTTAGATTTAGGTTTCATACTGATTGTTCTTAGTAAGTTGAACTTCTCATGGATGGGACTGGAGGAGATTATGCTGAATGAAATAAGTCAAGCAGAGAAAGTCAATTATCACATGACTTCACCTACTTGTGGAACAAAGGGAATAGCATAGAGGATATTAGGAGAAGGAAGGGAAAAGTGAAGCAGGGGAAATCAAAGGGGGAGATGAAGCTGAAGATTTTAGAGGGGATGGGAGGGGGGCATGGGTGAGCCTGGTGGTGGGTATTAAGGAGGGCATGTATTGTATGGGGCACTGGGTGTTATATTTAAACAATGAATCTTGGAACACTACATCAAAAACTAATGATGTACTGTACGGTGACGAACATAACATAATATTATTAAAAACTTGAAGTTCTCTAATATCTAGTATGCTCAAAATATTTATAAAAATGGGTGTTGAGTTTTGTTAAATGTTTTACTGTATCTCATTAGATGATCATGTGTTTTATTCCATTTTAATCTGGTTATATAGTAAGTTATGGAAATCGATGTTAATGGAAATCAAATGTTAATGGAAATAAAACTTGTATTACTGGATGGGGCACCTGGGTTGCTTAGTTAGTTAAGCATCTGCCTTTGGCTCAGATCATGATCTCAGGGTCCTGAGATTGAACCCCACATTGGACTCCCTGCTCAGTGGGAAGCCTGCTTCTCACTCTCCCCCTACAGCTCCCACTGTTTATGCTTTCTCTCTGTCTGTTAAATAAATAAATAAAATCTTAAAAAAAAAAACTTGCATTACTGGAATAATCCTCACCGGATTCTGATATCCTATTAGTTATGCATATTACTTGATCTGATTTAATAATGGTTTGTTGGATTTTTGTATCTGTGTTCATGAAGGATATTGGTCTTTAGGGTGTTTGTTGTTATTGTTGTTGTTGTGTTATAATTTTCTTATAATGCCCTTTGCTGATAATATACATTAATGTTAGCTCCAAAATGAGGTAAGAAGTGTTTTTTCTTATATTTTATGTACAATTAGTTATTTCTTCTTTAAATGTTTTAATAGAAATGGTTAACAGACACATGAGAAAATGTTCATCATCATTAGCCATCAGGGAGATTCAAATCAAAGCTACATTGAGATATCACCTTACACCAGTTAGAATGGCCAAAATTAACAAGACAGTGAACAACAAGTGTTGGAGTGGATGTGGAGAAAGGAGAACCCTCTTACACTATTGGTGGAAATGCAAGTTCGTGCAGACAGTTTGGGAAACAGTGTGGAGATTCCCTAAGAAATTAAAAATAGAGCTACTTTATGACCCTATAATTACACTAGTGGGTATTTGCCCCAAAGATACAGATGTAATGAAAAGAAGGGCTATCTGTACCCCAATGATCTTAGCAGCAATGGCCACAATCGCCAAACTGTGGAAAGAGCCCTTCAAGAGATGAATAGATAAAGAAGATATGGTCCATATATACAATAGAAAGACCTTTTGAAGTCATTTGATCCTGAGGGTTTTTTGTTTGTTTGCTTTTTTTTTTTTTGTTTTGTTTTGCTTTGTTTTGTTTTGTTTGTGTGTGTGTGTGGAAGGTTTATTAGCCATGATTTCAAATTTTTTAAAAAAATTTAAAGATTTATTTATTTATTTATTTATTTGAGAGAGAGAGATCAGAGCAAGTAAGACAGAACAGGAGTTGGGGGGAGGGGCAGAGGGAGAGAGAGAAGCAGTCTCCCTGAGTAGGATCCTTGCTGAATAGGGAGCCCCATGTGGGGCTTGATCCAGGAACCTAGGATCCTGACCTGAGCTGAAAGCATACGCATAACTGATCGAGTCACCTGGGTGCCCCTATGATTTCAGTTTTTTAAAAGATTAATAGCTATTCAGATTATTTAGTTCTTCATGAGTGGGTTTTGAGGTGTGTATCTTTAAGTAATTAATTTTAATTTAATTATCTCTCCTTATTATCCTTTTCATTTCTTTAGTAACTATAATGATGTCCTCTATTTAATACTTGATAAATCTCCTTAGATAACCTACCAACTTATCACATCTCCTGTATATATCTAATAAGCACTTCAAATATAATATGACCCAGAGTTCTTTTCTTTTTTAAAAAAAGATTTATTTATTTGAGTGATAGAGAGAGAGCATGGAGGGAGAGGGAGAGAGAATCTAAGCTGACTCCATGCTGAGTGCAAAACCCAACACAGGGCTCAGTCTCAGGACCAAGAGATCATGACCTAAGCAAAAACCAGGACTTGGCCACTTAGCCCACTAAGCTACTGAGACGTTCCAACTCAGAGTTCTTAATACACATCCTCTTACAAAAACTATTTCATCCCTTAATTCTTGTAACATTATCCACCTAGTTTCTCAAACCAGTTTGTGTCATCTTTTATTTTTCCATTTCTAATTATTATTTCTGTAAAATTATTCAATAGGTATTACTATTTTTCTATTGATAAATATTTCTAACATCTCCAACATTGTTGTCACTACATAGATCTTTCCATGTTGACTGAAGAATTAAAAACTATTCACAGACTTTAGTGAATCCTCCACCCTCTTCTCTTTTTTAAATGATGTTTTCAATACATTTCCCCCTGGCTTTATTGACTGTGCACCATGCACACATAGCTGCAAGATGTCTGGTGTGATTTCTTTCTACCCAGCTCCCTCTTTACTGATTTTATGCTCTGCTAATACTAGCCATTTCAATCCTATGTCCTCCCAATTCAGTGTGTTCCTAGGCTTTGTTTGAGTTCTCCTCCTTTGTGCTACTGACTAACAACAATTTCTGAGCAACAAGCTGGGCAATTACAGAGCTCAACTCATTTGGTTCCATTTTCTCAGAAATTGCAATCCTGAGCTTCCCTGATTCAGGGACTCTGGAGAGTGGTTTTACTTATTTTGTCCAATTTTATGGATGTTTCTGGCAAGAAGAAGACAACTAAGAGATAAATTAATTATTCATGAGCAGAAGCAGACATCTGACATTATTTTTGAAATATATTTTCGTTGGGTTGATTTCTGGATTGACAGCCCTCCTCCTAAGGAAAGATTTTCCTACTTTCTTCATGCTTACATTTTCTCTGGCGATAAATCTACAGTTATTCTACTTATATTTTGCTCGGTAATGTGTCATTTTTCTCTTGTTCTTTTTAAGGTTTCTACAAATTCCTGTTTTGTCAGCAATTTAATTATGTCGTTTCATTTTTTTTTTAAAGATTTATTTATTTATTTATTTATTTATTTGACAGACATCACAAGTAGGCAGAGAGACAGGCAGAGAGAGTGAGGAGGAAGCAGGCTCCCTACCAAGCAGAGAACCTGATGTAGGGCTCGATTCCAGGACCCCAGGATCATGACCTGAGCTGAAGGCAGAGGCTTTAACCCACTGAGCCACCCAGCCTCCTCTGTCGTTTCATATATTTTGAGGTTTCGTATTTTTTAGGTTAATTGAGCTTCTTAAATCTAATATGCTTATAGTTTCATGTACTTTGGAAAATGTTCATGATTATTTATTCAAACTTATTTTCTTTCTCTTTCCCTTTCTGCTCTTCTATTTCTTGGTCTTGATAAAAAGATCTTTAATCTTTTTATTTTTCCCTATAGATTTCTGAGATTCTTCAATTTTTTTTTTCCGAGTCTTTATGTGTGTGTGTGTGTGTTGTGTGTGTGTGTGTGTGTTGTGTGTGTCTGTGTGTGTGTGTGTGATTTTGATTACCCTGAGTTCCATTTCACTAGTTTTCTGAAGTTTCTTATCTCCTATTAATCTGAAATTTTTATTTTACATATTTTATTTTCATCATTAAATGTTCCATTTGAGCCTAATTTTTATCTTCCATTTAATTTATCTTGTGTTCATGGTTTCCTTTAAATTCTTGAAAATATTTAATTGTATTTACAACTGTTTTCAAGTCTTCATTAATTAGCCTATTTTATCATTGCTGTACTTTTAGAGTCTCTACTGACTAATTGTTCTGGTACTTATCAGTTATATTTTACCTTTTATTTCTCTGTTTTATCTTTTATTTTTCTGATGTCTGTTCTAATCAGTTGTACATTGCTGTATATTTCATATTGTTAAATACTGGATTAGTTGTACTTCTTTAAAAACTAGAAATCTTTGTTTGGGCTGGCAGATCAGATATATGTGGATCATCTAGAACTTCTGATATGTATTTTTAACTTTTAAGTAGAAATTTTAAATTATTTTACTGTTGCCATATTGCTAGCATAGCCCAGTAATGAGACATAACCTCTATGGAGTGGGGTTCTCCACTGGAACACAGTAGGTTCAGGAAGGAGGCACCATTACATTGAACAGTACCAACATACTTTACTGGAGAGTTCTCACTTTACTGTACTATAGTTTGATTTTGCTCACCTTCATGGAATTTTATGCTACAGATACATGAATTAGTTGTCAGTCACAAATTTCTCACATTCCTGGAGCTGTTTCTCAATGCAACACTCTATTCCCTAATACTCTGCACGAACTGTGGTCACCTTAGCCCTTTTGAACTCTTTCTTCTCACCTCAGCATTAAAGATGTGCTCTGTTTGCTACATCTCAACATAAGATGACCTGGAAAGTGTTTTCAGGCAAAGAGCCTGGGCAATTGTAGAGTTCACCTGCTTTGTTTTTATTTTCCCAAGGATCACAGTCCTAAACTACTCATTCTCCAATGTCCAAAGGCTGTTATCTCATTTTCCTCCAGGCTTCTATTTGTTTTTGAGACGGTGATACTCCAGTCCCAACTACTATAATACGGCCAGAGCATATAAGCTGTTAGTGGTTTTTCTGCTGAAGAAAGCACTTAACCTCTTTGTGATTTAACTTCCTTATCTTTAGAGTTTGGATAATAATACATACTTTACGAAGGATTATTGGCTTTATCTCAAGTTGCATGATCGATAAGATTCCCTGAACTTTTATTGTGTTGTATTTCCATAAAAATGCTCCTTTTTCCAAGCTGCCAGTTCCACCAGGAGTCAAGTTACTTAAGGCCATCTCAATCATACCATGAAACTAAGTGCACAGGTTTGCTTTTGCCAAAATTCTTTTATTAGACTATTGAATATAATTGTATCCTCCTGATGTGCCAGTTTACCTCTGTCACCACCAGCAGCCACTTCACCCATCATCAGGAAGGCTTTTCTTTTCATATGGTTTCATGTTTCTCAATTTAACCTGATTCTCCTTTTGCCTGTCCTCCTAAGTCCTTTCACAGGAGCCATAAATCTACATTTACTAAATTTTCAATTTTTCTCAAACTTTTCTCTGAAAAATTCTGCACCTGTCGGTATTAACTAACACTTGGATATTTTCTGAGATTGCTCCCTAATCCGCAGATGCCTCAGTTGGATTTTGCCATTTGTTGGGGGGGATGAGTCACTTTTACTCACCTTAGTTCGGAGCCAAGTAATATCTGTTCTGTTTTCCAACCTGCTATCCAACCACTGCTTTTTTGTTCTTAACACTCCCCTCTCCCTTTTAAAATCATGCTCTCTGTATATGTCACCCACAACACTTTTTCCAGCTATCACTACGTAACTCCTGCTTACTCCTTGGGATTATGCAAAATTTTAACTGGAGCTTACTTTAATTCACCAACAAAATTTTGATTGTTAATATATTCTTTTTTCCTTTGCTTTCTATTCTTTATAATTTTAATTCCAGTTAGTTAACAGTGTTATATTAGTCTCAGGTGTACAATACAGTGATGCTACAATTCTATGCATTGCTCAGTGCTCATCATGATACATGTCGGAGGCAGGACCCTGGCCAGGGCGGCCTCCACCATTAAAAGATGGCGCCTGGCAAGTTGCCAAGAAAAGTTGCCTCATGAGACTAAGCAGAATGCCCAAAGAGGAGGTAAACAGCATTGGTTGCTAGCAAAAGTTGTTTGTTTAGGTGCGCAGCCTGATTCGCTCCCTCCTGTACCCTGCTCGCTGATTGGTCATGTAAGCGTATATAAGTGTGTAGACTTGCGGAAATAAAGAGAGAGAAGATGCATCTGAACTGGGGCTTCTTGTTGTCCTTGCGCATCGAGGGCAATAATACATGTACTCTCAATCCCCTTCACCTATTTCACTCATCCCACACCCACCTCCCCCCTCTGGTAACCATCAGTTTGTTTTCCATGGTTAAGAGTCTGTTTTATCGTTTGCCTCTTTTTCCTTTGTTCACTTGTTTTGATTCTTAAAATTCCATATATGAATGAAATCATATGGTATTTATCTCTCTCACCGACTTATTTCAGTTGTGTCCTCTAGATCCATCCATGTTGTTGAAAATGGTAAGATTTCATTCTCTTTTTATTGGTGATTATTGTTCCATTCTGTATATATTGATAGGTGTATGCTTATTGCCATTTTGTTACTTGTTCTAAAAGTTCTCTGTTCCTTTCTTCTCTTTTGCCTTTATCTCAGTTTGTTGGTTTCTTTAGTAATATACTTAGATTTTTTTCCTTTTCCTTTTTGAATATCTATTACTGGTGTTTGGTTTGTGGTTACCATTAGGTTTATATATGACATAATATGCATATAGCAGTCTATATAAAGCTGATAGTTGCTTAAATATGATCCCATTCTTTACTCCTCTTCCCCTAAATTTTAGGCACATGGTGTCATATTTTACATTCTTTAATTTTGTGAATCCCTTATCTGGTTTTTATAAATATGCTTAATTTTGGAGCTTTTGTGCTTCCTAGTTGTTTGTTTGTTTGTTTTTTGTTGTGTTTTTATTTTTGTTTTTTTTTTTTTACTATTATTCATGGTCTTTCTTTTCCACTCAAAGAGTCCCCTTTAACATTTCTTACAGGGTTGGTTTAGTGATCATACATAGCTTTAACTTTTGTCTTGAAACACTACCTCTCTTTATATTCTGAATGATAGTCTTGTTGGATAGATTATTCTTGGTGGCAGGTTTGTTTTGTTTTGTTTTGTTTCCTTTCAGCACAATGAATATAACATGCCACTCCATTCTGGCCATTAAGATCCTTCTGAAAAATCAGCTGAGAACCTTTTGGGGTTTCCCTTAAATGTGACTGCTTTATTTTCTTTTGTTACTTTAAAATTATCTCTTTATCACTTTTTGGCATTTAGTTACTATGTGTCTTGGAGTGGATCTCCTTAGATAGGTTAATTTTGTTGGGAGGCTCTCTATATCTCCTGGATCTGGATTTGTTTTGTTTCCCAGATTCAGCAAATTTTAAACCATTAGTTCTTCAAATAAATTTTCTTCCCATTTTCCCTCTCTCTCTTCTCCTTCTGGAATCCCAATAATTAAAATATTATTATACTCATTTGTGTCTGTGTTTTCCCTAAGTCTATTTTCATTTTTAATTATATTTCTTTCTTTCTCCTGTTCAGCTTGTTTGCTTTCCATTACTCTGTCTCCCAGGTTGCTAATCCATTCTGCTTCCTCTAGTCTGCTATTTATTTCATCTAGTATATGTTTAATTTCAGTTATTGACTTCTTCACCTCTGGATTTTTTTGTTTTGTTTTGTTTTCTATCTGCTTGTTAAGGGTCTCACTCTTTTCCCAAGTCTGCTGTGATCTGTATCATGTTCTTTTATTTGGAACTTATTTCTTTGTCTCCTTCATTTTGTCTCTTTTCTGTTTCTGTGTGTTAAGAAAGTCAGCTATGGGGCACGTGGGTGGCACAGTCAGTTGATTGTCTGCTTTAGGCTCAGGTCATGCTCTCAGGGTCCTGGGATTGAGCCCCACATCAAGCTCCCTACTTGGAAGGGAGTCTGCTTCACACTTTCCCTCTGCTGCTCCCCCTGCTTGTGTTCTCTCTCTCTCTGTCAAATAAGTAAATGAATCTTAAGAAAGAAAGAGAAAAAAGGAAAGAAAGAAAAAGAGAGAAAGAAAGCAAGAAAGCAAGCAAGAAAGAAAGTCAGCCATGTCTCCTTCTCTTGAAGGTAGCAGCCTTATGAGGAAGAGGTCCTGTAATGCTCTGAACACTATTCTCTGTTCACCAGAACCTGGTGCTTGAGGGGTGTCTCTTCTGTGTGTTGCATACACCCTGGTGCTGTGGCTGAGCCACTTTTGCCTCTAGTCCAGTTGTCTGCCATGGCCCTCTTTCCCTGTTGTGAGCAAGTTTTGTCCCTGTGTTGATAGTGGGCCAGTCTGAAGCTGCCTTGGTCTTGAGTCGGACCAGGTGCTTGCCGGAGATGCAGTGGTAGCAAAACACAGGACGCTTTCCCTGTGTAGTCCCCTTTCATTGGTAGGCAGGTCTTTCATTGGTAGGCAGTACCTAAAACAGATGTCTTCCCCAGTCCTCTGCTGGGACCACACTCAGACTGGTGTGTTTGGTTATGTCCTCTTCTCGGTTGGACAAGAGTCACTTTGGAGTAGTGCTGGCCCTATCAGGGCTGCTTGCACACTGCCAGGCCACCACTTTGGATCAAATCTCGCCAAGGATGCCTTGGAGGGTACAGATCTGGAAAAGATTGGGGGGCAAGGTGTGCATGTTAGCAAGGTTTGGATAGGTCTGCTGTGGGAGGGGATCTGGAGCCAAAGCCTGGATGGAGAGTACACATCTTCAATAGAACATGGACCTGGAGCATGTTGTTGGCAAACTAGGTAGTGAGTGTTAGCACTGAGTTGGTTTCCAAAGGTGCCATGAACCTAGGTTTGGTGAGGAGAGGGGAATGGTACCCACCAGCTCCTTTGTTCCTAGGGAAGTCTCCCAATGATCCATGCCACTCTAACATAAATTCTGAGATTAATAAACCCATCTCCCTCTTATATACCTCAGGCATTTTTCAAACTACGGCTTCTATGCTGTATCTCTGCAGGGCTATTTGTTGTGCTGACTTTTTTTTTTTTTTAATATGTTATGTTAGTCGCCATACAGTACATCATCAGTGTTTGATGTAGTGTTCCAAGATTCATTGTTTATGTATAACTTCCAGTGCTCCATGCAACAATGCCCTCCTTAATATCTACCACCAGGCTCACCTATCCCTCCACCCGCCTCCCCTCTAAAACCCTCAGACTTGTTTCTTGGAGTCCACAGTCTCTCATAGTTCATCTCCCCCTCCGATTCCCCTCCTTCACTTTTCCCTTCCTTCTCCTAATGTCCTCCATATTATTCTTTGTCCTTCAATAGACAAATGGATAAAGAATTTGTACTGAATCTTTAAGGGTGGAGACTAGGTTGCCTTTCACCGTCCTGACTCTCCTAGAACTGTGTCTGGGATTGGTTTTTAAAGTTCCAGGTGTCAAACCCTGTTGAATATAAGAACCTGTGAAATTCAGACCCTCGGGTTTTAAGAGTCAAATGTACTGAGTGTTGAAAGCAGCTGATGAATCACTGAACACTATATCTAAAATTGGAGATGTACTATATGTTGGCTAATTGAATTTAAGTTTAAAAAAATATAATGGGTATTAGTCTTTCACATGCAGGCTTCCCATGCCTGGATGCTAATGTGAGGGTGTGTTTTCTCTTTCCTCTCTATCCCTCCCCAGACAGTCCCATGAGTCCATTTATCTCCCAGTGTTTCTGCCCTTCCCACCCTCTTCCATGTGGCCTCTTCTCTACATCCTATTGTGGGTAATCTGTTCTGCCAGTCCTCAGTCATTTTCTGGATTATTAATAGAGATGTGGGTATTATCTAGCTGTATCCCTTGGAGGGGGTGAGCTTAGGGTCCTCCTACTCTGCCATCTTCCCCAGAAGTCTCTAATATACCCTTTTTTGATTTGACCAAGTATCTCCATGGAACTAACAATATCTCCATTCTTACTGAATCCAATTACTTTCCTTCTTCTTGCTATTCCTTTCATAGTTTTAGTGACATTGTACTTTTATGGTCTTCCTTAACAATCTCCTTTCTGGCTCATCTTCTTTTTTATTTTTTTTTTTTTAGAAAATTAAATATGCACAGTGTTCTCTTCATTTTTTTCACTCTCTGTTGAGTTTACCCAGTCCTCTAACTTCATATACCACCTATAAGCTTGTTCCTACTAACCTCTCCAGTCTTGTGATCTCTCCTGAACTTACATCACATAGGATAAGCTACTGGATAAAAAGATTAGATGTCTAATTGGCATCTCATAATGAATAGGACCCAAACAGAGTTGATGTTCAATATGCTATCAAACACTAGCACCTTCTCCATCTTTTACAGCTCAATTTATTTGTTACATTATCTACATAGTACCTAAAACCAAAAATCTAAATGCCATTTTTATTACCCCTTTTCTCATTATTATCCACATAGAATTTCAACACAAATTGTTAGTTTCCTCTCAATGTCCATTTCAATCTTCTTCTATCACTAACACCACCATATTTATCCTAACAATCTAAACTACTGAAAAGTATTTCTCGAGTTAGTTTCTTTATTTTTCTTCTTCTTTCTCTATGAGTCAACAAGTTAATCTTCACTGCACAACCAGAAGGACTTTTATTACTCTTTGTGGTGAACATTTTATACACACACTCACTAGTCTTTTTCAGAACATCCAAGTAATTTCCCATTTCTGGGTTCCCTTAGTTACTTTTCCATGGCCCGAAGCACACTTTTTTTATTCTAGATAGTGTAAAGTACTTTCATATTCATCTATATTTTCATTTCTTAGCTGACATGTCAGAAAGACTGAGTAGTCTTTCTTTAGTAGCTCATAAAATAACAATTATCCCTCCAATACTTATCAACATATTGTTTATATTTGATTCAAAATACTTTTTATAATCCGATTTTGTTATTTACTCATTTTACTTTTTTCCCCTTTCTTATATTGATTGTAAGCTCTCAAAGGAATGGTGCATTGTCTGTTATGGTTACTAAAGTGTTCTCAGAACTTAGAAGGGTGTCTATAAACAAATGCTTAATATTTGTTGAATAAATGAGTAAGATATCAATGTGGAAGAAAACATGTTTCTAAACTACCTTGTTCCCTGTCTTAATAATTGTTATATCTGGTCTAGGTCATTTTGAAATACTTGGTCATCTAGTTAGCTCTATACCTCCAATCTTGCTGATCCTACCAGAAAAGTTTGCATTTCAGTTTGACATTTCATTAGATAGACTCTCCATATACGTCCCTAGACTCATCTAAAATATGAGGTCGGGGTCTTCTCTAAACCCCAACTGATGGCCATTTCCAATTCTTAGCTGACTTCTTTCTCCAGTTCTGTTTATTTTATCCATATTCTGTCTTTCTCTTATGGACAACTATCTCCATAAATAAATCATCCATTTTCATAATTTATTCAACTTCTGAATTAATTACCTGGCTGTCCTTCCTATATTTGACCACCTAGTATGATCACCAGAATCAGTGATATGACTGTGCCTTTGGGTACTTACTTATGGGTTTTTTACTACCTTTGGACACTCTTTAATTATGTATGTGGATCAGTTTTCTGTGATACCTTGTCACTTTTTTTTTTTTCAACCATCCACCAGTAACATATTTCCAAGTCTTAGTTTACTTTTTGTGCTTAAGCTCTCAGAATTACAAGTCAACATATATTTATATTCCAAATCTTTTAAAATATCCCTATCTTTTTCATACCTAGGACACCTGTTGATGGTTGTTTTTAGATTAAATCAAATAAACAGTCACCTACAGAGTGTAGTTTCAGGGATGTAGAAAAGTGTTTCTACTTCAAAAGCATTTTTCAGTTGGTGTTCATATTCATATTCATTTTTGATAAAGATGTAGAAAGAATAACCTGATAAAACATAAAAGTGCCACCTAAAGTAATAAACCACCTCCAGGCATTAACCTTGGGTTCTTGAGAGCCAAAGGAGACCAAAGAATTCTCACAAGTATGTAGTTATTTTAAAAGTAGAACTGAAAATAAACCTTAATTCTAGATTTGATTGACCTAATATTCTTTTTCATCCACTTTAATAAATACAAAATATGAGTAATGGATCATCATCTACATTATGTATCTAAAACTACATTAGATATATGTATTATTATTCAAATTTAGATTAAATCCTTACTGTAGCAAAAACTTAGCAAAGTATGCTGTTCTTGTTTTCTCAACTTTTAATTCATTTTTAATAAAACACCAATAATTCTAGAATTTCAATTATTAAAGAAATGTATATTTATATTTTAGAAAAACATAAACAGTTTCCCTTGTGCATTTCAGATTCCAGAAATACCAGCTGTTGCTGCCATGTGTTAAGAGATTCTGGCTATAGGCCTCAGACAAAACAGTTTTTTTCTTTGTTAGTCACAACAAAGTGAACTTATAACAGTATAGCAGCATGGTGAGATGCTAGAAGAAAGAAGAAGAAACACTTGGAACCAACCCAGCCAATTAAAACTAAGTAAAGAGCATTTAGCTAAAAAAAAAAAAAAAAAAAAAAAATCTGCTCAAGGGAAAAATATAGTGTTCTCTTAACTCAAAGTGAAATGATACTCCTCTCTCTCTCCCTCTCAAACTTATACAACAATAATATTGTTATTGAGTTAGATTGTCATACTATGAGGTGTATGTGTGCATCATTATTTTTAATGCATGCTTTTATTGAATGTTTAATAATTGCTTATTAAAAATTCATACTGACTCTGTACTCTGAAGATCCAGAGCAAGTATCTGTAAAGAATCTATAGTATCTACAACTTAGTATGTATACAGTATCTATAGTATACTATTACTATAGTATCTATAGTATCTATAACTTAGTCATTTTTCCTTGTGTAGATCAAATCCTGTATTCATTTATTTTTGGTGATATTGCTTCTTTTGTCACCTATCAATACAGATGAGTGGATAATTACCCATGTAATTTTATTTTTCTAATTCTTCTAAATTCCTAGACATTTGAGGGTTTTGAAACAGTGCAAAATATTGAAAAGTATAATTTTCCAAAGATTTTTTCTGACTTTTATTCTGTTAGAAATATGTATCCAAATTAATAATCATGTTAGTATAGGTTTTGAGACTACACTCTGCTTGAGCTTAACTGAAAGATAAAACCTTATGAGATGATTGGTCAAAAATGAATTTGACTGAGATATCATCCAAAGAGATTTATTTGTGGAAAAACAGTGTTTGCTTGAAAATCTCTGAATGTTTTATTAGCCATATACTTCGTTAATTTCATGCTTTTTAAAAGTATTTGACTAATTATAATCTGGGTGGTTCAAACATATGAAGGGAACAAGATCAGTTTAAGCTCAATATTTTATTGGTTTTTCCTTCTGATACAGAATGGTTCCTAGTATAAATTTTAATTTGTCCAAATGCTGTATATTTTGTGCATCTCACTGACATTATTTCAATGTCTCAATGATCTTAAGAATGTGTGTATCATGGGGTGCCTTGGTTGCTTAGTGGTTTAAGCCTCTGCCTTCAGCTCAGGTCATGATCTCAGGGTCCTGGGATCAAACCACACATCAGTCTCTCTGCTCAGCAGGGTGCCTACTTCCCCCTTTCTGCCTGTCTCTCTGCCTACCTGTGATCGCTCTCTCTCAAATAAAAAAATAAAATCTTTAAAAAAAAAAGAATGTGTGTATCTGTATATTCCTTGAGATATACTAGCTTTATATTTTCCACTTCTGTCTTCATGGATTGATTAAAATCCTTATTTCTTCGATTACTTTTTGGAAATCCTACATAAACCTCTGGTAAATTGAGTCCAGGATGGGCAATGTATTCTTTTTTTTTTTTTTTTTAAGATTATTTATTTATTTATTTGACAGACAGAGATTACAAGTAGGCAGAGAGGCAGACACAGAGAGAGAGAGAGAGCAGGAAGCAGCTTCCCTGCTGAGCAGAGAGCCCGATGTGGGACTCGATCCCAAGTCCCCAGGATCATGACCTGAGCTGAAGACAGAGGCTTTAAGCCACTGAGCCATCCAGGCACCCCTGGCAATATATTCTTATCAAATAAATAGGACATATTGCCTGATGCATATTTTCCTATTTTGACTATTTCCTTCTTCAGCAAGAGCTTTTGGTTATTTTCTTTGGAGGTGAAGGAGTAGTTGAATTTTTTTTTTTTTTAATTTTTTATTTTTTATAAACATATATTTTTATCCCCAGGGGTACAGGTCTGTGAATCACCAGGTTTACACACTTCATAGCACTCACCAAATCACATACCCTCCCCAATGTCCATAATCCCACCCCCTTCTCCCAAACCCCCTCCCCCCGGCAACCCTCAGTTTGTTTTGTGAGATTAAGAGTCACTTATGGTTTGTCTCCCTCCCAATCCCATCTTGTTTCATTTATTCTTCTTCTACCCACTTAAGCCTCCATGTTGCATCACCACTTCCTCATATCAGGGAGATCATATGATAGTTGTCTTTCTCTGCTTGACTTATTTCGCTAAGCATGATACGCTCTAGTTCCATCCATGTTGTCGCAAAAGGCAAGATTTCATTTCTTTTGATGGCTGCATAGTATTCCATTGTGTATATATACCACATCTTCTTGATCCATTCATCTGTTGATGGACATCTAGGTTCTTTCCATAGTTTGGCTATTGTGGACATTGCTGCTATAAACATTCGGGTGCATGTGTCCCTTTGGATCACTACATTTGTGTCTTTAGGGTAAATACCCAATAGTGCAATTGCTGGGTCATAGGGCAGTTCTATTTTCAACATTTTGAGGAACCTCCATGCTGTTTTCCAGAGTGGCTGCACCAGCTTGCATTCCCACCAACAGTGTAGGAGGGTTCCCCTTTCTCCGCATCCTCGCCAGCATCTGTCATTTCCTGACTTGTTGATTTTAGCCATTCTGACTGGTGTGAGGTGATATCTCATTGTGGTTTTGATTTGTATTTCCCTGATGCCGAGTGATATGGAGCACTTTTTCATGTGTCTGTTCGCCATCTGGATGTCTTCTTTGCAGAAATGTCTGTTCATGTCTTCTGCCCATTTCTTGATTGGATTATTTGTGCTTTGGGTGTTGAGTTTGCTAAGTTCTTTATAGATTCTGGACACTAGTCCTTTATCTGATATGTCGTTTGCAAATATCTTCTCCCATTCTGTCAGTTGTCTTTTGATTTTGTTAACTGTTTCCTTTGCTGTGCAAAAGCTTTTGATCTTGATGAAATCCCAGTAGTTCATTTTTTCCCTTGCTTCCCTTGCCTTTTGCGTTGTTCCTAGGAAGATGTTGCTGCGGCAGAGGTCGAAGAGGTTGCTGCCCGTGTTTTCCTCAAGGATTTTGATGGATTCCTTTCGTACATTGAGGTCCTTCATCCATTTTGAGTCTATTTTTGTGTGTGGTGTAAGGAAATGGTCCAATTTCATTTTTCTGCATGTGGCTGTCCAATTTTCCCAGCACCATTTATTGAAAAGGCTGTCTTTTTTTTTTTTTTTTTTTTTTTTTTTTTTTTTTTTAATTTTTTATAAACATATATTTTTATCCCCAGGGGTACAGGTCTGTGAATCACCAGGTTTACACACTTCACAGCACTCACCAACTCACATACCCTCCCCAATGTCCATAATCCCACCCCCTTCTCCCAAACCCCCTCCCCCCAGCAACCCTCAGTTTGTTTTGTGAGATTAAGAGTCACTTATGGTTTGTCTCCCTCCCAATCCCATCTTGTTTCATTTATTCTCCTACCCACTTAAGCCTCCATGTTGCATTGGACATTCTTTCCTGCTTTGTCGAAGATCAGTTGACCATAGATTTGAGGGTCTATTTCTGGGCTCTCTATTCTGTTCCATTAATCTATGTGTCTGTTTTTGTGCCAGTACCATGCTGTCTTGATGATGACAGCTTTGTAATAGAGCTTGAAGTCCGGAATTGTGATGCCACCAACGTTGGCTTTCTTTTTCAATATCCCTTTGGCTATTCGAGGTCTTTTCTGGTTCCATATAAATTTTAGAATTATTTGTTCCATTTCTTTGAAAAAGATGGATGGTACTTTGATAGGAATTGCATTAAATGTGTAGATTGCTTTAGGTAGCATAGACATTTTCACAATATTTATTCTTCCAATCCAGGAGCATGGAACATTTTTCCATTTCTTTGTGTCTTCCTCAATTTCTTTCATGAGTACTTTATAGTTTTCTGAGTATAGATTCTGTGTCTCTTTGGTTAGGTTTATTCCTAGGTATCTTATGGTTTTGGATGCAATTGTAAATGGGATTGACTCCTTAATATCTCTTTCTTCTGTCTTGCTGTTGGTGTAGAGAAATGCAACTGATTTCTGTGCATTGATTTTATATCCTGACACTTTACTGAATTCCTGTATAAGTTCTAGCAGTTTTGGAGTGGAGTCTTTTGGGTTTTCCACATATAGTATCATATCATCTGCGAAGAGTGATAATTTGACTGCTTCTTTGCCGATTTGGATGCCTTTAATTTCCTTTTGTTGTCTGATTGCTGAGGCTAGGACCTCTAGTACGATGTTGAATAGCAGTGGTGATAATGGACATCCCTGTCGTGTTCCTGACCTTAGCGGAAAAGCTTTCAGTTTTTCTCCATTGAGAATGATATTTGCGGTGGGTTTTTCATAGATGGCTTTGATGATATTGAGGTATGTGCCCTCTATCCCTACACTTTAAAGAGTTTTGATCAGGAAGGGATGTTGTACTTTGTCAAATGCTTTTTCAGCATCTATTGAGAGTATCATATGGTTCTTGTTCTTTCTTTTATTGATGTGTTGTATCACATTGACTGATTTGCGGATGTTGAACCAACCTTGCAGCCCTGGAATAAATCCCACTTGGTCGTGGTGAATAATCTTTTTAATGTACTGTTGAATCCTATTGGCTAGTATTTTGTTGAGTATTTTCGCATCTGTGTTCATCAAGGATATCGGTCTATAGCTCTCTTTTTGGTGGGATCCTTGTCTGGTTTTGGGATCAAGGTGATGCTGGCCTCATAAAATGAGTTTGGAAGTTTTCCTTCCATTTCTATTTTTTGGAACAGTTTCAGGAGAATAGGAATTAGTTCTTCTTTAAATGTTTGGTAGAATTCCCCCGGGAAGCCGTCTGGCCCTGGGCTTTTGTTTGTTTGGAGATTTTTAATGACTGTTTCAATCTCCTTACTGGTTATGGGTCTGTTCAGGCTTTCTGTTTCTTCCTGGTTCAGTTGTGGTAGTTTATATGTTTCTAGGAATGCATCCATTTCTTCCAGATTGTCAAATTTATTGCCGTAGAGTTGCTCATAGTATGTTCTTATAATAGTTTGTATTTCTTTGGTGTTAGTTGTGATCTCTCCTCTTTCATTCATGATTTTATTTATTTGGGTCCTTTCTCTTTTCTTTTTGATAAGTCGGGCCAGGGGTTTATCAATTTTATTAATTCTTTCAAAGAACCAGCTCCTAGTTTCGTTGATTTGTTCTATTGTTTTTTTGGTTTCTATTTCATTGATTTCTGCTCTGATCTTTATGATTTCTCTTCTCCTGCTGGGCTTAGGGTTTCTTTCTTGTTCTTTCTCTAGCTCCTTTAGGTGTAGGGTTAGGTTGTGTACCTGAGACCTTTCTTGTTTCTTGAGAAAGGCTTGTACCGCTATATATTTTCCTCTCAGGACTGCCTTTGTTGTGTCTCACAACAAAGGCAGTCCAGAGTAGTTGAATTTTTAAAGTTGTTTTTAATTTAATTTTCAATTAGATGCAGAAATCTTTGTGCAGCAAGTAACAAGGATTCAAACTCAAACTAGATTAAGCAAAGGGGTTATTTATTATTGCATCCTTAATATAGAAATCCAAGTATTTCAGGAAAGGATCAACTGAAAAGTTAATCCAAAGTCTCTTCGTCACTTTCTCTCCCCTGTGTCTTCTTCCCTCTGTCTGTATGCAGAGGATTGGTTTTACTTCAGAACATCAAGGAGAGCTCACCATCAGTAATACCAGACTTCACATTATCCTAACTTGTGAACCAAGAAAGGAAAACAACTTCTTTCTTTCTCCTTTTACCTATTTATTAATTCAAGAGATTTTGTTTTGTTTTGTTTTGTTTTGGGTATAATCTTAAGGGTATGTCCACTTTTGGAACAGCAGGAAGGGGGAAGACCAGCAGGTTTGTAACTTATTCCTTGTCTTAACTGGGACATGTTAAAAAATAATAACCTGGTCAAATTTCCATGATCATAGTTGTTCAAACATCAATTCCCTTGTAATTAAGTAATCCAAGTGATACATCAAGAATAATAACAATAAGTGGTGGTGCCTGGGTGGCTCAGTCATTAAGTGTATGCCTTCTGCTCAGGTCATGATCCAGGGTTCAGGGATCCAGCCCCTGCATTGGGCTTCCTGCTCAGCAGGAGGCCTGCTTCTCCCTCCCCCACCGCCCCTGCTTGTGTTCCCTCTCTTGCTGTCTCTTCCTCTCAAATAAATAAATAAAATCTTTAACAAAAAAGAATAATAATAACTAACATTTGTTGAATACTTGTTACATTCCAGAGGATGATAATGACGCTTTGTGTGCACTGCTTTATGGAATCCTTAGAACAGTTTTCTAAAGTAAGTTAAACTGTTTAGACACCTCTTAGTGTCAAAGAATCTGAGGCCCAGACGTTTAGGCAATTCATCAAATTTCAAATATGAAGTGATAAAGATAGGACTCATCGGGACAGTTTAGCTCTAGAAAGTAAATGTTTAGCCCTTTTAGTATCTTGTTACACATCAGATGTATAACCTAATGCATTTTCGGGCACCGGACTGTGCTTCTATATCTTAAATGTCCATATCCAGGAATGAAAAAGAGTAGGGGTTTTCAATGTTATCACAATTAGCTTGGCAGCCAGTCTATCAACTAAACTGTTACCACACATTGAAAAACTTCATTATCAGAGGAGTCTTGTGAATTGAGGAAAGCAAGATGCACATAGAAAAAATATTTTTCTCTCTACCTCATATGAATAACAAAGAGCAATGATAACATTGCCAGAAGAAATCAAAAGATTCTGAAAAAGTCTAGGAAATGTGTGCTTTTCAAGGAATCATTATATTTCTATTTATTATCCACTTAATCTTGTGTAATGACTACATAACTGATGGTCTAAAAATTCTCTAGATTTCTAGCTTTAGCTTTTGTTTAATACCCAATTTAAATTATTCAAACTCTCATCTCAGCCAAATCGTAGGAACTTCATCGCTCTCCCTTGCATTTCTGAGAACAAACAAAATAACCACTAATTTCCCAGTTGTTATTTTGCTCCCCCTACCCCTGACTTCTCTGCACGTCACCTCTGATTATCACATAACTTACTTTTCTGCTTTTAAGATACTGATATCATCACTTAAAATGTGAAAGTGAAACATCTAGATATGCCTATAGTCATACTTAAAAGCAGTATTAAAATAATGCCAAAACTGGGGGCCTCAGTGGCTCAGTTGGTTAAGGACTGCCTTTGGCTCAGATCATGATCTCAGGGTCCTGATCTCAGGGTGCTAAGATCCAGTCCCATATTGGGCTCCTTGCTCAGTGGGGAGCCTGCTTCTCCCTCTCCCTTTATCGCTCTCCCTGCTTGGGCTCTTCCCTCTCTTTCAAATAAATAAATAAAATCTTAAACAAAAACAAAAACAAAAGCAAAACAAGGCCAATACTATAGCTTGTTGCCAGAATTACTGCCTTCAAAGGGGAAAAAAAAATCCCACCAACAACATAAAACACAGTATTAGTCATCACTGTTTAATTAAAAAACTTTAGTGAATGCCTCTTTCTGCTTGTCTGGTCACCAACTAAACTGATGAAATGTCTCTTCCAGGATCCTCCAAAATTCCCGTTTTCTTGATTCTCCCAGATGAGAAATAAACTTATTTAATTATACAAATATTTTTATTCCTTTGTTCATCAACCTTCCCTATCAGAAGAGAATATGACATTACTTTAGAAAGGCAAAAGGCTCAATTACTTTTTGTTCCCCCAAATAAGACATGTAGAAAGAAGCTGTTTTTAGGATGAATACTTAAGAAGTATTGTTATAATGATTTTTAATTTTTTTTTTAAATATTTTCTTTTTAACTAATCTCTAAAACCAATGTGGGGCTTGAATTTACAACCCAGAGATCAAGAGTCACAGGCTCTACTGACCGAGTCAGCCGGGCACCCTCATTTTTAAGTTTTTATTGAGGTATGATTGACATAATAAACTGCATATATTAATAGTGAATATATTTTTTAAAAAAATTGTTGAAATGCTAAATGTTATAAGCAGATAGATATGGATATGTATATCTGATAATATGATCTAAGATAAGAATATATGCATGAATCAGATGTCACCAATATGTTTAATATTTAATTTTTATTTAAAATAAAATTCTAAATGATCCATTTAACTTGTCATTTTAATAGCACATGTTCATGTAATATTGGCTCTTTATGAGAATCTGTTTGAATTTAACAAAGGAACATGCCACATTGTCATAAAAGACATGCTCACAACTTTAACATGAAAAAAATAATATTGGGTCTTAATATATAGATTTATATATCCCCCATTCAGTCACAGTCCTATAGATGAATTTACTATATCATAGTGCCTCATACAGTCCTATTACAATAAAATTGTGGCTCCAGTAAACTTGGTCACAATGTTTATGGCATCAATTTATTTCCAAGATAAAAAAAAAAAAAGTTTTCTTTTGACTTGATTTATGAAAAGGTGTATTTCTGTCTTTGTAAAATCTTAATTGACATGGATGATTTCCTAAGCAAGTCACCTGAAGAAAACTTCTAATGAACATGAAGACTGTCAAATCATTACTTTAATAAGTGCTAAAGAGACCTAATACCTAAAATATTGCTGGGGGAGGGGTAAAAAGGAACAGCATTTTTAATAGTAAAAGTCTAATATGAATCCCAAGTGTTATTATATTTTAAAAGTATGTAGACATAAATTCGGACACATGATTTTTTTAGTTTTTGAAGTTTTTCAGATAGTATATTTTTTTAACACCAAAATATCAGTTTAATTAGTGGGTGTGTGGGAAAGAATATTATGAAATAAAGAGCATTTAACATTACATTGTATTTCAGAAACACTTTCTATTCTAAAACAAGTATTTTAAGGATCATTTTGTTATACCATTTTAAATTACATTCAAGCCTATGCTACTTTAGAAATATTTATGTTAAAAACACAAACATGGGATATAGAAACTAAGGAGAAAATAAAGTGTTTCATAGCTGTGGCTTTTTACTTAATATTTTTCTAATTTTATTGACATATATTTGCTTCATAACATTGTGTAAGTTTAAAGAGTGTTTATATTGCAAAATGATCACCATAGTAAGTTCCCTTAACATCTACCACCTCATATAGTTATAAATTTATTTTTCTTTGTGATTTGAACTTTTAAGATCTACTCTCATAGCAACTTTAAATGTACAATGCAGTATTATTAACTATAGTCATCGTATTGTATATTACAACACCAGAATCCGCACTTATTTATTTTATAACAGAAAGTTTTTACCTTTTGAACACCTTCACCCCGTTCCCCATCTGCCACCTTCTCCACCTCGGACAATCACAAAATCTGATCTTTGTTTCTGTGAGTTTGTTTTTAGTTTTTTATATTCCACATATAGATGAGATCATAGTGTTTGTCTTTCTCTGTCTGACTTATTTAACTTAAGATAATGCCCTCAGGCTTCATCCATGTTGTCACAAATGACCGTATTTCTTTTATTTTTATGGTTGAGCAGTATTCCATTTTGTGTGTGTGTGTGTGTGTGTGTGTGTGTGTGTGTGTGACTCTCTTTATCCATTCAGCTATCCATTAGCAATTATTTCCATATCTTGGCTGTTGCAATAAACATAGGACAGCATATATTTCTCTAGGATAGCGATTTTATTCCTTCAGATATATTCTCAGAAGTGGAATTGCAGGATCGCATGGTAGCTCTATTTTTAACATTTTGAGGAAACTTCATACTGTTTCCATAGTTGCTATAGTGATATATATTCCCACCTGGGTGCTCAGGGGTTCACTTTTCTCCATATCTCCAGGAGCATAGTAATCTCTTGTCTTTTTGGTGATGGCAATCTTAACAGGTGTAAGGTAATATTTCATTGTGGTTTCGATTTGCATTTCCCTAATGATTAGTGATGTTGGGCACCCTTTCATGTATGTGGCCACTGAATATCTTTTTGGAAAAACGTTTATTCAGGTCTTTTGCCCATTTTTCATTGGATTGTTTGTTATTAAGTTGTATGAATTCCTTATATATTTTGAATATTAACTTCTTATCAGGTAGGTGATTTGCAACTACATTTTTCCTATTTTGTAGGTTTTTCTTTTCATTTGGTTCTTCATTTCTTTTGCTGTACAGGAGGTTTTAGCTTGATGTAGTCTCATTTTTGTTTGAATTTTTTGCTCATGCTATAGGTGTCAAACTCAAAAAATCATTGTCAAGACCCATGCCAAAATATTTTTTTCCTATGTTTATCTTCTAGGAGTTTTATGGTGTCAGATCTTTAAATCATGTCAGGTTAATTTTTGTGAGTGGTATAATAAATGGGTCTAGTTTAATTTTTTTGCATGTAATATCATTGACTTGTTTCTGGACTCAATTCTGTTCTACGTGTCTATGTGTCCATTTTTATCCAGTAAAATGCTATTTTGATTTATACAGCTTTGTGATGTAGTCAGAAATCAGCTTTCTACTTTAGAGATAGTAATACAATTTCTTTTATACTTTTGATACATTTCTAATGGAATCATAGTCTTTGTATTCAAATCTCTTAAACAGAGCATTAAAGTGTTTATGAAGCAATAAGCAACACTTATACATAGAAAAAATAAAAATAGTTTAGAAAGATATATAATATATTTTATGAATAGTATTTATTAATACTTTTATAATTATAATATTTGTTTTATAATAATTTTCATAAAATAATAGAAAATATGTAGTATTCAAAAAATATGCATTAGATTCAATTCTTAAGCACATTTTTTGGGGGGGGGGTTATAACTCAATTAAGGCATACAACATAGTGTAAGCACTGAGTATGAATTCCTAAAAGTTAGTGCCTGTCAGATGGTGGGAACAAACCACAACACAACAAAGTCAAAACTCTATGTGTATATATGTATGTTTATATTTTTGTGTGTATACATATATTTTTATATATACTTATATATTTAAAATAAAACATCTATTTCCCTTTAGTTTTGGCATTACAAAAAATGAATATAAGTGAATACAAAGTCTTATGACTCAATGATAATGATTTTAATTAAATAAACTAAAATAAACTTTATTCAACCTCAGATAGTTGAATCTTATGCAGTACTTGCCTTTTAATATTTCATATAATAACCATCTTTATTGTGAAAAGGTATATTCTTTGTACCTGTTATTTTATGTTTTTGTGAACTTGAAAAAATTAGTGATCATTTTATTCTCTCTTTCTCTTCTGTATATGTATATATTTATACATATATATATGTATTTGTGTGTACATCTGTGTAGACTGTTCATGAATGTTTTGGACAAACTTAAAGTACCTTATTTATCCTGATAATAATTTTATAGCAAAATATATCTAATACATGGCAATTATTTATTATATAATGGATCTTTTAGTCTTCAATAATCTTTAAGAATTAAGCCTTAGAAAATGTAATGTGTATAAAGCTATACTTTGGAAAACAAATACAGTTTTTAAGATCTAAAATAATGATTCTACCATAAGTATGTGCAATTGTATTACCTTTGTAATAAAGCAACCAAAAGACAGAAAATAATAGGAAAAAGGAGGCACAAAGAAAAGACAGATTATAGACATAATTATAGGAGACACTGTTTGAATGGTCATAAAATATATAAAAATTCTTAAACAAAGTGTGAAACTTTCATTCTACTGAAAGGATATTAATTAAAAAATATATGTAAAAAATGTTTATTTAGTCCTCAGAATAAGCAGGAATCAATGAAAAAACTTAGATAGCAGGGTTTTTCATTAAAGTATGAAGATGCAGGACGCCTGGGTGGCTCGGTGGGTTAAGCCTCTACCTTCAGCTTGGGTCATGGTCTCAGGGTTCTGGGATCAAGCTTCACATCAGGCTCTCTGCTCAGCCGGGAGCCGGCTTCCCCCTCTCTCTCTGCCTGCCTCTCTGCCTGCTTGTGATCTCTCTCTCTCTCCCTGTCAAATAAATAAATAAATAAAATCTTAAAAAAAATGAAGATGCTACTAATTTAATAAATATTTGATTTACCATATGGACATTTCAGATGTTTGGTTTAGCATTTCAAATACTGTATCCATAGTGTTTTTTAAACCAGAAAAAAAAAAGACTACAGATAGCAATTGTTTCTAGTTAAGTTAGTGACATTTTTGTTGGAAGTTTTCATTTATTTATCATCAAATTTCTGCACTAGATTAGAGCTGTATTTTTAACCAGGTAAAAGTCAAAGCCTGGCCTAAAAGGATATGCAAAATTAGAAGTGACATATAGATTGCATTTATAGCCCCGATGAGAACGTAATGCTTCAGACATTGCATTAGCGAGAAAAAGGAATCCTTCTGAAGATTTTTGCGGTTCTAAGTAGTCAAATAAATCAGGATTGTGTGTTTACCAAACTGAATTATATGCATATCATGGAGTAAATCTGGAATGTTAGCTACAATAATGACTATATCCAAACAACATCAATATTTCATTTACTAATAGTAATGTATAGCACAAGACAGGTCATAATGTGTTTGCAGAGGCATTCAGGCAAGGAAATCAGACAAGGGAGCTTATTCGGCAGAGCAGAGTATTCTGATTATACTCAAAGATTGTGTATCATCTCTGAGCCCATAAATCTATGTGGAAAAATTGAAAAGCAGATTTTGATAAGGTATTATTGAAATTAAGACAGTTGTAAAATATATAGCCTACATACAATCCTTGGGAAATAAAATCTATTTCTTCCCACTAGAAAAGAAACTGATATTTTCTTTCTGTTTCTCTTTAGTATGCCATGGGTCTTATTTTTAAAACACTATTTTAAATAATATAAATATGATTTTTAAATCAAAATGTCTTTAGGAAATTTGGGGAAAATATTTTAAAATTACACTACATAGGGGTGTCTTGGTGGCTCAGCTGGTTAAGCGACTGCCTACAGCCTAGGTCATGATCCTGGAGTCCAGGCATCGAGTCCTGCATCAGCCTCCCGGCTCAGCAGGGAGTCTGCTTCTCTCTCTGATACTCTGCTCTCTCATGCTCTCTCTCTCTCTCTTTTACTCTGTCTCTCAAGTAAAGAAATAGAATTTTTAAAAAAGAATTATACTACATAAAGTGATTATTCTTACCTGCAGTCAATATCCCTCTTCTCATTTGGGAATTTGGCTTAGCAAAGTAGAATACTTTACTCCTCATTATAGAAGTATAAATGTTCAAGAAATAGAATTTTCAGTTTTCATCAATTCTGCAGAAATAAAATTAGGTTTCATGACTCTAAGTCTAGTGATTTTCATTCTGTGCCATACCTTATTTTCCTTTAACACAAAATATCAGAATACTAATTGACATTATAAAATTAAGTGAGAGTAGCCTGTCAGCAGTATTCTTTGCCTTATTTGAAAAATAAAGATGTTGGAATAAGTTATCTTCAAGTGTTTCGCCAGTTTTAAAATGCTATCTGTGTTGGTGAAGCTGTGGGGAAACTGGGACTCATACACTTCTGGTGCAAATTCCAATTGGTAGAATGCTTCTGGAGATGCATTAGGCAATATCTAACAAAACAACATTTGTTATGACCCCAGTATTAACCCTTTAGCAGTTAATGTTTTGAATTAAAATATATACAAGGAAGACTAGAATGAACCATGTGGTGACAGGTAGACCACAGATAGATATTACAATAGAAGAGATGTTTATAGATATGTGGGAATGCATGCATCCTCTGACACAGAAAAGAAATCATGAGCTTTTCACTAGCACTAGCCCTGTGTACAATTAGTGTCCAGATTTTGGTTGCATATAAAAGTCTCTCTAAAAGGAAATAGAGATCCTTCATGAAACATCTAATGCTAAGACTAGAATCAGATGAACCAAGAACACCTATTTTTGCCACCAAGTCAGGAAGTATTTAAAGAATGATGGAAATATTTCAAAAGGACGTAAGGAGTGCTTTCTGGGAAGTTAATGACAAATTGAATATCAAATAAATAATATAAGTAAATAATTATAATACAGTGAATACAGTTAGAATCCATGAACTCCTGATAAATTAATAATTGCAAACACATAAATAAGAAGGGAAGTTTCTTCCTTACAATAGAAAGACAGATAAAATATGTAGAAAATGATGAAATTATAAAAATTGCCATTTGACAACCATAAAGATAATAGTCGATTCAGGCAAGGATCATTAAGGAATGCTAAAATTAACATTTGGAAGTTTTATGATTAGTCACTTATTTGTAATAATACCAAAGTATATCACCATAGGATACTCACTGATTACAATGTGGAAAATAAAAATTTTACAGTAGAATAATCTGGCAGTCATCCTCTTAACTGAGTGATTAAAATCAAGATCTACAGTAGTGGGACAAATAAGCATCATGAATGCCTTGATTAGCATGCACGGAGGAAAACACAACATCTCTTCTGGACTGTTCAATCTACGAATGCAGTCCTTGAACTTAATCATGAAAGATAATACACCAATCACTATTGAAGGATATTTTATGAAATAACTGACTCAAAATGTCAATGTCATGAAAAACAAAGAGAGATTGAAGAACTGCTTGAGATTTTTTTTTTCTTTAAGTATTTTATTTATCATTGAAGAAAAAACACAGCAGCAAGTTCTGTGTTGGCTTCAATAAAACCAAATAGTTAATCTTTGACATAGCTACGACACTCCAAAATTGAAGTCAACACAGTCATTACTACAAATTACTTGTTGAAAGAATCTATCCTGAAGAGAAAGGAAATTAGGAAAAAAGAATTTAAACAATTCCTCCAAACCACACATTTATAAATATTGTCACATTTAAAATGCTTGAAAGGCATGGATTCTCCATTAATGGAAAAGCAGTCTGCTATTGGCAACAGAAAAAACTCAGCAATAGTTTTACCAAATGCTTTAAAATTTAAAAGCTCTAACTGTTTTGGATTCATACTTGAGTAGTATTCTTGTCATTACAATAATAACTGCAAATTGCTTTATACTCACCTCTCAAGTAAAATCTACAGAAAATCCCACTGTATCCAATGTTTGTAATGTTTACTGCACTTATAGTGAACCTAAAAACTTTCTAAATGTAGTTAATATAGTAAATACCTCAAAATACCTAGAGGTACGTCTCAACCGCTAATGATGTGGAAGTCATTTTCAGCCCCTGCTTTCGAAGAATCTTCAAATACATTTTCTATAACAGAACCATACCTCATTCCAAATCAATAAAGTATTTCAAAAACAAAAGAGAAAGATCAGTTCTATACCAAGATACAGGTGTTACTCCATACCCGACAGGTTCACATTTTAAATTTATTTTTTAGTTTTTGTTTTTTTGTAAACAAATGATTGATGAAATAATGCAACACCTTAAATTCCAGAAAATGGCCTGGCCGTCCAACCTCCTGTGGACACAGTGCACGATCAATCTATTAGAGAGGATTAATACAAGTTCATGCTTTTTGTGTTACGGTGAGACAACACTAAAGAAGCCAATTTAGACTGGTTGAAGCACAAGTATAATAATCCTTGAATGTGACCAAACCTATGTGAGACATGTGTCTGAATCCATTATCTTGAGATTTAACGTTGTACCGTGGTCCATCCATCTTCATCAGTTTTGTTTTTAGTACGACGAAGAGATTCTCTATCCTTCTCAGCCCTCCACGAAGCCTTCTCTTTCTCACCTTCTCTTTCCCTGTCGCGGTCTCTTTCTCCGTCTCTTGAAAGAGCTGGGGGAGGAACGCGACGAGGCGCTTCCCGCTCTTCTGCCTGCTCATCTCTCCTGTCATCAGCACGCCTCCAAGAACTGCTTGAGATTAAAGGAAAGACATGGCAAGTGAATGGAACACCTGATTGGATTTTCTTTTGATAAAAAAGAAATTTGGGGAACACTCCAAAATCTCCTGCTTTGATGATTTTATGATTATATATGAGAATATCCTGATTTTCTAGGAGACATACACTAGTAAAATGTTTTGGAAATCTACCCTTTACCTAGATCACTAGAATAGAATAGTACTATTCTCACAGTGTTTTATTAAATTCACAATTATTTTAAATAAAACATTAAAAATACACTTCTATTGCAACATTTTTAACTATGATACTTTTGTCTATCAGAGTTCCTTCATTTTAAACTGAAGGAGTCACCCTTTCCTATTTTGCATATTAAATAACTTTACCAAGTCACTTATTATTAGAAAATGCATCATTATTTTTAATGTATGTAGCACATTATTTTCCACCTTTTGCAATAAATAGTAAGTAATTAAATAAGTTGTTTGATATCACAGAAATTAATAGTTTGGGTCTAGTTTCAGAGAACTGAGTTCAAATCCCCAATATACCACTTTCAAGCTGTGTATTCATGGACAAATTATTAAACCTATTTACATTTAGGCTGTTAATTTTCAAAATGCGGATCTTATTACCTAAATCTTGACCCTCACAACATCATAACCATTGTAAATTAAAATGGGGCACTCTAAAAATGAACAGAGGCTTATGACTAATACAGTGTGCAGTAAATGATTGTGTGGCAGAGAGAATTTCAAGATGGTCCCCAAATTCCCACCTCCTGGTATACAAGTCCCTTAATAATTCCCTCCCCTTAAGTGTTAGGAGGGCCTTAGATATGACTGGATGTCACTCCCATGAGTAGATTACATAATAAGGCAAGAATAAAGAGATTTTGCAAATGCCATTAAGGTCCCCTGTCAATTGATAATTGAGTTAATCTAAAAAATAGATTTCCATAGTAGTCCTGATTTAGTCATATGAATCCTTTAAAAAGGACTGAGCCATTTAGGAGGAGATAAATTCTTCTGCTGGTTCTAAGGAAGTGAGTTGTCACATTATACAAAACTTGTGAGATGGCCATGTGACAAGAAATTCAGGGAAATTTAGAGGCTGAAAGGGACCCCCTGCAGACAGTCAGCAAGGAAATGTGGAACTTGTTCCTATAACTGCAAAAAATAAATTCTTCCAACAACCTTACGAGCTTGGAATAAGAGTCTGGGCTCCAGAAAGAAACAAAGCTTAGTCCATAGCTGGCTTGCATCATTGGGAGATACTTCATGGAGGACCTAGCTAAGCTCTGCCCAGGTTCTTAATCCACAGAAACCACGAGCTAACAAATACATGTTAGTTAAAACTTCAAAGTTTGTGATAGTACGGTGCACAGCATAGACAATTAAAACATACATATTATTATTATAATTATATCAGCTCTACATCCGTATATTAAAATCTCTGACTGACACTATGATGTCCATCTTGACCATATGGCCACTATACCTGGCATTCAGTTTAATTGCTTTATACAGTATAAGCATATAATCTTTTTATATATTTAAAATTTGGATTTCCAAGTTCTTCCATTCTACTATTAATTGTTTTTTTTACAACTATGAAATATAAAACCTACCACAGAGCCAAAATTTATCTGTTAATGATTTATTACCGAGAATGGTTTAAAAAAAAGAACATCTTTCCTGGTATAGTGATCACATATAATATTTTTAAAATAGTAAATAATAATTCTTTCTGTATTTGTTATCAGGGACCACAGTTTAATTATCATTATCTGTATGTATAAGCATACTCTGAAGCACATCAAGATCCTTTAAAAAAAACTTTTCAGTATAGTTGGCACACAATGCTGCATTAGTTTTAGGTGATTTAACAATTCTGTTCAGTTCTGCTGTGCTCACAAGTGTAGATACCATTGACACCATGCAATATTATTGATTATATTCCCTATGCTGTGCCTTTTATTCCCATGACTTATTCATATCATAACTGGAAAACTGTATTTCCCACTTCTCTTCTTCACCTATTTTCTATCCCCCTGTCCCCTTCCCTCTGGCAACCACCAGTTTGTTCTCTGTATTTATAGGTTTGATTCTACTTTCTCTGTGTTTCTTCATTCATTAATTCATTCTACTTTCTCTATGTTTCTTCATTTACATATAAGTGAAACCATACAGTATTTGTCCTTTAAAAAACATTTTATCAAACCTTACTTTTTAGCACAGTTTTAGGTTTTCTAAAACAGTGGAGAAAGTGCAAAGAGTTTCCAGTTTCCCCTATTATTAATAACACATGCATTTGTTACAATAAATGAATGGATATAACATCCACAGTTCATTTAGATTTCATTAGTTTTTACATAACATCCTTTTTTCATTATAGAATCCCAACCAGAGCACCACATTACATTTAGTTGTCACATCTCTTCAGGCTCCTCCTGTCTATTGCCCCTTTTCACTTTTCTTGTTCTTCCTAACTTTGAATGTTTTGAACAGTACTCAGGTATTTTGTAGAAGTTTCTTCAATTGGGATTTGATGTTTTTTTCACTGTAAGACTAGATCTTTGGGTAACTGTGAGGAAGACCACAGAGCTAAAATGCCCTTGTCATTATATCATATCAGGTGTATGTATTATCAACATGATTTATAACTCTTGATGTTCTATATGTGTATATATACAATAATTAAATAGCTGTGTGATGGGTGGTGAGAACCAGGCTTCTCACTATTGAGTGAGACTTTGCAGATAAGCAAGAGAAGGAAGCTAGAATGATGTAAATGAGAATGGATTGGATACATCAGAATAAATTCAAGTTTATATTAGTATAGATACAGATACTTACATATAGTAATATGTATAGATACGTCTATGTACCAGGTTGGTATAAATATGTATAATTTTGTTCTGTTGGCTTAAAAGGCAAAAGAAATGTCACAAAACTAAAAAAAAAAAAAAAAAATCAAAACACCCCAGTGGCAATGAGCACATCTAGTGTCCAGTTCCATTTTTTAAAACTATTCTTCAATTCTCCCTGTTGAAATAGTTGATTCTAGGATTAGGGCAGGAGATTCACAAGATGAGCTTATAGCATCTTGTAATACTGGAAAGTAAGAAAGTTCCCAAACATACACACACACCCCTACAGTAATAGGGACAGGGGCCAAATGAATGAGTCTCCAATATTCAGCCAAAGCTGAAATAATTTGTGCTGTCTTAAAAATAGTGTAATGCCGGGGTGCCTGGGTGGCTCAGTGGTTAAAGCCCCTGCGTTCGGCTCAGGTCATGATCTTAGGGTCCTGGGATTGAGCCCCACATTGGGCTTTTTGTTCAGCGGGGAGCCTGCTTCCCTTCCCCTCTCTCTCTACCTGCCTCTCTGCCTACTTGTGATCTCTGTCAAAATAAATAAAATCTTAAAAAAATTAGTGTAATGCAAAGCATAATATAAATCTATAAACCATTAAGAATGTAAATGATTGAGTACATTGCAAAATTAATTAATGAATGAGAGAGAAGAAACAAATCTCTTATGCAGAAATATTCCAAATACTTTATGTAGATGCTCTGCCCTCAACGTGGAGAAATATAATTCCCCACTCCCTAGTATGGACTGGGCACAGTGCCTTCCAAGGTATACAATGCACAAAGGTGATGAGGGAGTAAGGTGGGAAGGAGTAACAATAGAGATTAAGTTCTGCAGGTGAGTAAAGCCAACAAGCCGTAAATCCTTTGTTATTTTATTTATTTTATCATCCAAGAGTAGCATCTGAAATTTATTCTGAGTATATTGTCAGATTTGTTGGCATGCTTTGTAACAGGATAAACCAGGACATTCAAAGAGAGAATGGGTGATTAAAAAGAACATAGAAAGAGATTGTTTATTAAGGTTTTGTCTTGCAAGACATCACCACATTTTTAAAAAAATGTAACAAGATTTATGGATTTAGAAATACATAATTTAAAAAATGATGTAGATTTACTTAAACTTATAAAAACCTGAAAAAATAATTCTGAAACAAATGGAAAGCTCTACATATAATATTTTTCCTAGAATTTTGCACATTTACCTTACATTTTAATGATACACTTAACGATTTTAAGTTCAGTGGTGACTAGATTGCCTTCTACCTATAGATGTTCAATAAATAATTTTTATTTGATTTGATTATGACTTCATTGAGCAGAAAGAGTGCTGTAAAGTGATTATTCATTTTGGCATATTATTTCCTGCCCTTTAAAAATGGAGATTTATGTATGTGACAATTGCGTAGTTTTAAATGATACTTCTGTTGATGAAAACCCAGTTGGTCTTTAAGAAAAAAAAAAAAAGAACAAAGTATCTTCTTTACCAATTAGAAATCAAGAGAATAAGGATTTTAATAAGCCTCCTGGGAGACTTGTCTTTTGTGTCTTTGATAAATACATGATTATAAGGACAAATTATATGAGTAGCAATAATTTCCCAGTAATGCGATCATTAAAAGACCTCCCAACTGCAATATATCAGTATTAATTGGGGACAGATGATCATTTTAGTGACATGCTCAAGTCATTATCCATATTTCAAAACTTCATGAATACCTGAATATTCTTAATGATGTGATTATTTTTTTAAAGATTTTTAGTGGAATGATTTTAATAGGGTTATTTTGAAACTACAAAAAATACAAAAAATAAAATTAAGCATTATAAAGACTATATAAGAACATATTAGAGGAAAGTGAACCAAATATTAACTTTTAGTTTTGGATGTAGAAAGTCTTTAACATTTACTATAATTAAGGGATGTATTACCAGTTTTGTTTATAACCAAAACTCAGACATCAACACGGGTATTCTGAGTCATTGATCCAAATTATATTATATTCAAAATACCAAATAATGTGTGCCCCCAAGTCACTATGAAAATCTTGTATTTTCTAACAATTATTACTTTCTGCTTATGTGATTTGTTTAATACCCATATATATTTTTCTCCCTCTATGAAATGCAAGCTATATTGTCTCTACTATATGAAGGGTTCCCAAAGCCAATCAAATTTGTTCACCTCTTTTTCCTATAATTAATTTATTTTGTGTTTCCTTATGTTGATTATGTTATCGCTGACATGTCTTATTATTAAGTTTACCAATATGGCAAACTAAGTTTTTAATGCAGATTTAGTTGCTAAGTTTCAACCTGTGCCCTTTTTACTAATATAACAGTTAATATTGCATATTTTAATATGATTCCAAATTTTTGACACAATGTATTTATGCTCCTCTCCTCTTACAAAACCAATAAATTCCTTCTGCACTTTTCAAAACCCATATTCTCTCTACTGACATCTTCTATACCTCTCTATCCTGGTTCTCTTCCTACTTCTCTACTTCTTTCTTTTTAATTTGATATATTTCTTCCTTATTTGAAATTCTTAAATATTAAGATTCTACAAGTTCTGCTAGTTATTCATTTTCTCTTTTAATTTCTCATCCTACTGCTAGCAATCTTATTTCCACGTTCATTAATTCATGAATCTCACAATGATGTTTCCCCTGTCTTGAGCTTCTCACACTGCTTTAAATCTTTTTTTAAAGACTTATTTATTTACTTATTCGTATATTTGAGAGAGAGAGAGAGAGAAAGCACAAGGCGAGAGAGAAGCAGGCTTCATAAGGAGTAAGGACACTGACATGGGACTTGATCCCAGGACCCTGGGATCATGACCTGAGCTGAAGGCAGACCTTTAACAGACTGAGCAACCACTTGTCCCTAAATCATACAATTATATTATCTCATTTAATCCTCATAACAACTTGTGACAAGTGTTATTATTATTCTCTAATTTCAGATAAGCAGAGATATGAGGAAACTGAGTAACTTTTTCAAGGTCAGGCAGGAAAGTCATGGAGCCAGTGTTTTAACCTAGGCAATATCCAGTTACTGTATTCCATGGATGTTTTCTCTACCCTGAATTTAACAAATTGGTTATTTTCCAGTTACATCTTTCCTGCTAGTCAGTAACCTGTTCACTCAAAGTAGGATTGTTATTCTTTTCCCTTATTATCTAAATTCAATAAATTCCATAGTTTCTCATTCACACATGACTTTCCCATCTAACCACTCTATTCCCACCTCCACAGCTTTAATTTTGTAACTTGCAATCCTTTTTGTCCTTTCCAGTCCTTGTGATCACCAGTCCTTTGGTAATCACAGTAGTATCCCATCCCCCTGATCAATCTCTTCCTTCATCTCATTTCCAGTTAATCAATCATCATACTGCCTAAATTAAAGAGAATTTATGTCTCTAACTATTCAAACCATTTTGTTGAAAGGATAGCATTTTAAATATTTCTATGCTTCAAATCGGTATCATGGCCTGTAGGAGGGTATAGCCAAGCCTACCATATTAGTATCAATGGTACACTAAGAAACAACACTAAAACAAAATGTAATGGTGGCACAGTGAACAAAATAATACATGGTAATTGCATAGACAGTTTATGGTTAACAGGGCCCAAACCCCAGCCTAATGGTATCCTGAGTTTCTTTGGCTTAACAGATTTTTTTTTTTTTAAGATTTTATTTATCTTACAGAGAGAGATCACAAGTAGGCAGAGAGGCAGGCAGAGAGAGAGAAGAAAGCAGGCTCCCCACTGAGCAGAGATCCTGATTCGGGCTTGATCCCAGGACCTTGAGATCATGACCTCAGCTGAAGGCAGAGGCTTAACCCACTGAGCCACCCAGGTGCCCCCAGATTTTTCATTCTTTGTAGACTTTCTTGATCATTTCCACTGGCTGCCTACTTAAGAAACAAGAGAGAAAATAAAAGGTGCTTTAATGACTTCCACCCCTAAGCTTGTGACTATACTTTGTATGGCCTGTTAATTAGTTTGTGTTAAACAAATTGAGAGCAACTAAAACAATTAGAGCAAACTAATCCTGAGTTTCCATTCTCAACCCTCCTCTATTTTTGGAACCAGACCAGCTTTCAATGCAGCTTACTTGCAGATTTTCAAAACCTTACTCCAGTGTTACCTCCACCATGTCTCTAACACATTCTATGTGAAATTCTGTAGATTCTGGAGACATTATAGGTCCTTCTTGTTCCTAGGACCGGAATACTTAATTCTTAAACAAACTCCATTGCATCCTGTAAAACCTACCAAAAATAGTGTCACTTCAATCAAGGCTGCTTCCCAACTTTCCCAGGCAGTCTGCTTATTTATACTCTGCATGTTGTTGTTTAGGGCTTCTCATACTTTATTGTCATTTATCTGTCCCCCTTTCCATTTCCTTACTTGATACACTCTCAAGGTCAAGAATTGTGTCTCTTCAATTCATTCTCTGTGGCATTTTCTCTTTTCCATTTCTGCCTTTATATCAGTTTTATAACTAGTATCACTTGGTCTATGGAGAGCTTCCACTCTTTTCTCCCCTAGATGCTGCTTGTTTTTATGGCATTCACTATTGTTACTTTACAGTTATGTTTTTGTCTTATTTTTATCTCTTTGCCACCTCCTGCCCTCACAATTAAACTTGCAAGTTCTATGAAGATAAGGATTGTAGCTCACTGATTTTTATTTCCTCTAAAGCCCCTGGCACATTGTTAGATATTTAATAGTCTCAGAATAATTGTCTCTAAAATAATGTTTTTAAAAACCGGCCAGAGCTCGTTTAACAGATTGTTGATGATCTTCACATTTTAGGCTCTGTTAGCTTTTGTTATAAACCATCCTCCCACCAAAGCACATTCTAATTACTTTCTTTGATGAATCCTGTAATTCAATCAAACTTCATTTTTATGTATGATTTAATTTGTAATTAATCAAATACATACATATAAACTGACCATTAGAGTTTGTCATTAATAAAAAATTACTAGCATTAGCATATTGAGCTAAAATAATTCCTACTGTAAAAAAGAAAAGAAAAGAAAGCATTTAGTTACTTTGTTTTTTTTTAAGGCAAACACAGTTTTCATTAACTATTATTTTTTCTTTAAATAGCATCTTTCCAATAACTTTCCAGACTCTACTGGTGCTGAAATTAGAACAAGGCACCATGGAATGTGTTACTGTCCTACTTCTGCTATCTTTAGATTTTTTGGTTAAAAATATATGTAACATTAGCCAAAACTTCTTGTCTGTGTATCTATGTTTAATATATAGGATTTTATGAGAAAAACACAAAAGAAACTATTCAAAACTATTTATTCCTATTAAGGTTGTGATTGGTATGAAGAGATGGAAAAATGACCAAAAAGGTGATGAAGAAAAATCTCAAACAGGGTTACAAAATGGAATATTGGGGGATTGAAAATAATACAATGATGCTGGCATCACATTGGAAATCCTTGTGTAATTTTTCAAAAATAAAATGTACATTTTATCATTTAAAAAAAATTTATTTACTTATTCATCAGAAAGCGAGAGAGAGAGAGCATGAGCAGAGAGAGCTGCAGGCAGAAGGAGAATCTTTCTATGTTTTGGAAGAATTTATAAAGAATTAGCATCATTTATTTCTTAATTTTGGGATAGAATTCATCAGTGAAACCATTTGGTTCTGGTGCTTTCTTTTATCGAAGTTTACTATCTATTCAACCCTTTTGATGGATACTGTCGTAGTCATATTACCTATTTCTTCTTATTTTTTCTTGAGACTTTATCTTTACTCCCATGTATTATTTGAACTTACTATTTAATCTCTGCTTTGCTCCATGTCTCCATGTCTCTGTGTCATTACTCTACTGAGAAGGGGGTGTTCGACATAATAGTGTGGTCTTTAATTTAGCCTCTCTCACTTTGCTAATGCTTAACTTTGTCTAGTTAATAAGTTTTCTTTCTTCATGGAAGAAAGAAAGAGTTTCTTCATCTCACAGTGTAAAATAATCCAAAAATAATATGTATGCAGAAGTATTCTCTGTCTCAGAATGTGTCATTTCTTTTTTTTATTATTATTTTTTTAATTTTTTTTTAAAGATTTTATTTATTTATTTGACAGACAGAGATCACAAGTAGGCAGAGAGGCAGGCAGAGAGAGAGCGAAGCAGGCTTCCCGCGGAGCAGAGAGCCCGATGCAGGGCTCGATCCCAGGACCCTGAGATCATGACCCGAGCCGAAGGCAGCAGCCCAAACCATTGAGCCACCCAGGAGCCCCAGAATGTATCATTTCTATAAAAATTCATCATCATGGCTTTATATATTAAGCAGCCATGCTATTTCTATGATTTCAGTAATAATTTTAATTTTAATCTAATCTCATTAAGATCAAAATTATTCAATTCATTTCAATATCAAGCTTCTTAAGTCTTAATTTATGGCCTTGTTTCTATATAATTATATTTATTTTGTTTTCCCTCAATCTATTTCTTTTCAGCTCCCTCCATGCTTATTCAACCCATTTTTCTCTTTCACTCCCTGATGGCCTTCCCTTTCCCTCTGCACATGAGTGCGTGAACACACACACACACACACACACACACACACACTCATAGCACTTCTATGCATGTCTTCTGACAAAGTGAAAATGAAAGGTGACTTATAGATTCTTGTGAAGTGTCACTGAATATTTTATAACACAAAATGAAGCTTAACAACAAAACTTTTCATTTGATAAAATGTTATTCTTTTAAAAAAGATGTACTATAGAATTTTTTTTCTGAAAAAGTGGTGAAGTACCCTGTTTTTTATTAAATTAACTTGAAATAGATTTAAAAAAATAACTCAAAGCAAGCTTCCTTCATTTTATCATGTGTGAAAATAATTTTCTTTTGAATCTTACTATACATTTGGACAGCAAAACTGGGATTTATGAAGTATTTTGTGCTATAGGAAAGTACAATTTCTTTAACTTCTGTAAGATATGTTCTGTGTTTTTGTTATACTTTGAGTTTTAAAATATTTATTTTCAGAAAGCATTCTCAGTTCATATAGCTTCATGGTCCTTCCTATTGTTATTGGAAGGGGAGAGAAATGAAAAAAAAAAAAAAACTTGAAAGGTTTGTTTTGCTCTATTGCTTTTGCATTGACATATCTAAGTCTTAAGTCTATTACTAAAATGTCAATATTTATACTGGAGGAAAATAAGAAAAGTCATTTCAATTGATGGCCGTAGGATGTTTAATTTTCTTGTTCATAGGAATTATATACCTTTCCCTTCTCCAAGGGGTTTACCAGATAATTTTAATCTCACCTACCCATTCCCATAATCATCATTTTGTATTATTTTGATTAAACTAGATTGAATATAGCTATTTGTCCTGAAAGGGTTCTGGCCTACATCTATTCTTTACCCAATTTTTATGAATGAGACAGATTCAGAGAGAATATCAATAATTTACTCAAAGTGAAACATTCATTTGTGTGCTCTGACACACATTACTATTGGATTTCAAAGCTTGTTTTTATTCTACCACACTGTGGTTCTTTATTTAATGTTTTCTTGATTGTTTCCCTGCTGGTAAATTTATTTATCCATTGAGGTCAATATCAATTGTAGATTAAGTCTTATTTTTAGTCTAAGTAATCAATTTGGATCCAATTTACCAGGAATAAAGTATCTTGAAGATTGTACTTTATTATATCAACATTAAAGTTAGCCTTGGTGCAGATTCTGTCTTGACTGTAGTAACCACATTCCAGCAACTTAAAAATCTACACCAAACCCCTGTGTTCCTGTTTCTTTCATCTTCAGAGATCGAATCTCAGGCCTGAAAACTAAATGTCTCTAAAGACATTTAGAGACAATCCCTGCTTCTGAATCCCAATCTCCCAGTAAGTAGGTCTGTCTTCTGTTTTCCTACACTCCTCTTCTCTGCTAGGAGAGATACTGGAGATATAAGACTAAAAAGACAAGTTTCAGTCACTTGAATTTACATTCCCTATTAACTCTTATGGGGATGTCCAATCTATCTGTCTCCTTAACACTTGCATACCCATCCTGAGTTTAATGAATTTATAGCTTTTCTGTTTACTAATATTGGAACCAGAGATTCCTTTATGACCACCCTATGAATAATGACTATCTTAAGAATAATCAATTTCCTGGCCTTCTCTAAATACAGTTCAGGGACTATTAACTTTTGTAAACTCTGTCTTATCCTGGCCTTGCCATATTTATCTGACTCTAACTAACTGAAAACCATTTATTATTTAATGCTGTTTATAGCAATATTCTTACTGTGCAATAAAACAATGACTATTGTAATATAAATTTGAACGAGATTGCTGTACTGCCTCAGTTGCTATCTCTAATTACTATTATTCACTCCATCATATATTTAATTATAATAATGACTGCAAGTATTAATATTCTTTAAAAATGACTGTACATATTTTTAAAATAAGTATATGTGATACTTAATTAAATAAAAATAAGATTTTCCACTTCATCTTTACTAATATTCTCCATAAGAAAACTCAAATATTGTTTTATGAGTTGGAACTAATGACCAATAATTCCTTTTCTCTTAAGGAAATCATTTAGCATATATTTTGTTTTCCTCTATGTTTTAAGGATTATTAAAACATCAGGGTTCCAGCATAAGTATATAAAGTATATGAAGCCACTTTTCAGCTCTACATGTTGAAAAACAAGCAATTAAAAACTGTCAGACATCATGAGTAAAGCAATTTTTGAGAAAGTCAAATTTTATTTGCTATTTCATCTGCTGAAATGACTGTCTTCATTACTAAAGAAGACAGTTCTGTAAATTTTTAATAAGACCATTTCCCAAACTAGGTATAACATCTGGAAAGAAATTATTCAAATGATGCTTTTAAGTATGTAAATTTATCACTATGAGTTAAAGTTTCGTGGATTTTTGTTTCTTGACTAATATGAAATCCCACATTTGTACAATTTAGATTATATAATCAAAGCACTTAAAACAAAAGCATGTGTTCAAATGTTTAAGAAAATACTACTCTAGAAAATGTATCTATCAAAAACTTATGATCACTTTTTTCTAGCTTGTTTATTTCATTTTTGCCTTTAAAAAAAACTTTTGTAGAATATAGAATAAAGCATTCTTGGGGTTTATAAAACTATCTGGAATGGAAATACTTTAGGATATTTCTTCAAATTTAATATAATGTTCTTTTAGTTCACTCAAAATTTGTAGGCAGTAGAAGATTCTGATTTAAAAAAATATATATATATATGTTTGTCACGCGATGTTAGCAATAACAGAAACCAATAATACTGATTTAAAAAGTGAATTTACAAGAAAATGAACTAAAAAATATGAAACTGTAACTATGCTTTAAGTTTAATTCACTTGTATTTATTTAGACAGGTGCAGCCACTGATATAAAAATGAAAGGCAGTTTCATATGTTATTGAAGTGAAAAACATGAACTTATAGCTATACTGAAGATATATGAAAGACCTAGTCATTTTAAACATTACATTATTTTCCAACAACATATCTACCACCAATATCAAGAAAGTCTAGAAAGTGACACAGATGGATAAGTTATATAATATTTATGTAAGCTTGTGTTCTTAATATATCCTTTCTGTGAAACCTGAAAAAAAATAACTAAAATGATGAAAAGTATAAACTAAGTATTTTTTTTTATTTTTCCCACAGTTTATTGTATAGAAACAGTAGGATACTTGATACATTGAAATCCAATTTTCTTGGGAAAACAAAAACACATATATCTTTCTTAAACTGTTTGCTTTTTTTGTCAGAAGAATAAAATAAATCAATTCTAACCAACAAAATGTACAATAGTGGTCAGAATTTGTCGTATATAGAGATCATGTTTTGGAGGGAAAAAAAAAAAGAAAAACAAGGAAGACACAAAGGAGAGTGAAGAAAATGGAAGGAAACACAGACACAGAGAGAGAGAGACAGACAGAAACAGAGAGAAATGGAGAGATGGAAAGAAGTTTCAAGGTGAAGTTAATGTTGGCATGAAAACAAGATTATTGAAAATCTTGATTCAGCCCAGAGTTTGGATCCTTGAATAATTCACAGGCTTAGATGAAAACTGAATTTATTAATGATTCAGGTATTTGGTGCTCACAGATTGGATTAACAATCTGTTAATCTATCATCTGGTTAAAAATATAGAGATTCAATAAGAATTTATTTGTTGAATAGTCATAAAATAGAAGCCACAATCCTGATTTGTAAGACACTTGCAGTATGGTTACAGAGGGAAAAAATGATTAAAATACCTAGATCATAAATTATCAAAATATATCCTCATTTGCAATTTTCTGAGGTTCAGGAGAGAGAGTGCAGGAATTTATGTAAGAGCAGGATCAGCATAGTTTGGGATATAATCAATTTAGTAATGACTCCTAAGATATCCAGGTCTTAATTCCTGGAACCTGCGAATGATATTTTATATAGTAAAAGGGACTTTGCTGATTAATGAAATTAAACATATTAGAATGGATGGATTATTTTGGATTATCTTTGTTGGCTCCAAGTACAATCACACTATGAGGGAGTAGAGGAAGATTTGACTACAGTAGAAGAAGGTGAAGATGAAAGTGGGAGGAGATGTGAGGAGAGTCAATGAAAAGACTAAGGAATGAGGACAGCCTCCAGAAACTGAGAAGCAAAATAACTGGTTGTCCCTACTTCCAGAGTACCTTTCTGCCAAAACCTTGATTTTGATCCTATGACATTGATTTTGGACTTCTGATCTCAGGATGTTAGAAAATAACTATGTGTTGTTTTAGGCTACTAAGTCTGTGTAACAACAGCCATGGGAAACTAATACAGGTGCAATCCTGAATTCATATTTTTATGAAGTTTTCTGCTAGCATGAAAACTGGTTTGTGGAGTATAGATTATAAATAAGTAATCTCATAAAAAATCAGAAAATTTCGGAAAGTATTAACTCTCATGCAAAAAAAAAAAGTGGAATAATGTAAGAGCGAATAACTTTACAGAAAGTGAAAAGACAGACTATATCTTAAAAGAAAATATTTCCAAATCATGTATTCAACATGTATTCAATAAAGGACTTTTCCAGAATATATAAAAATTTATCAAAGAGCATGAGAACAAAAATGACACAATTTTAAAAATGTACAAAACACATGAACAGACACATTGTCAAAGAACATGAAGGTGGCAAATGAACACAAGGAAGATATTCAACATTATCAATGTTTGGGAAAATGCAGGTTACAAACCCAATGAGGTGCCACTAGACATATATTACGGTAGCTTAAAAAAAATACTGACAACACTAAATAGTGGTAAGAATGCAGAACAACTCAAACCTTCATAGGAATGCCAAGTGATATAGCTACCCTGAAAAGTTATTAGGCAGTTTATTATAAATTTAAGACATATGGCCACTATATAATCAAGCTATCTTACATTTGGAAATTTACATCAGGAAAAATGAAAGTTTTTATTCACTCAAATACCTGTACAAAAATATTTATAATGGTTCTATTCAAATTTGAAAAAAAACAAACAAACCTGGAAATAATTCATATGTCCTTTAAAAAGTAAGATAAAAGTAGTGATACACCCCTGTAATTGATATTACTCACAAATACAAAAGAAATATATTGGTAGAAATAAGAACTTAAATGAATATTTAAAATGTTATGTTAAACAAAAGAAACCAGTCCCCCAAACATTATATTCTATTTGAGTCATTTAATGAAGTTGTAGAGATCAAACTGTAATGATGGAGAAGAGATCAGTGAATGTCCATTGTCTGTAGTGGGTTGAGTGTATGACTATAAAAAAACAGCACAAGGGGATATTTTTGGGACTATGGAACATTCTGGTATCCTGATTATAGTTATGAGTACACTTATATAAACATGAATTAAAATCCATAGAACTTACACCAAAAGAAAAAAAATTAGCCTATTTTACTGTAAATTGATTTAAATTTATTTAAAAAGAAAATTAGAAAATGCTATTGTGAACTGTCAGTCACCATAAACAACAACAACAACAATAAAAAGAAAATGCTATTGTGGCTCTTCTTTTATTCATTAGAAAATCATAAAAGAATAACAGTGGTAAGAAAAAGGCAGAAAAAAACTGTACTGATCAAGGAAAGGATTGTAAGGATCTGAAATCTATTCAGAAACTTGGGTGGCAAGAGGGATGAACTAATGAGGCTCTACAACAGATGGGTCCTAGACATTGTTGGAAGTATATGCAAAGTTAAGGCAGAGATGACTGTTGTATATCTGCATGAGAGAAAATGTTAATGTGGGTCACATAGTAGGGATGGACAAGAGGGTGGCACTAGAATGAGGTCAGAGAAAGATTAGTTAACAAAGTCTGCATATGGAAAGTAACATATATAAAGAGACTCCACTTTATATGTCATTAGGAAAATGTAGATTAAAACAATGAGATATCACCACCCACCTTTAGCATGGCCCAGATCAGGAATATTGACAACACCAAATATGGACAAGGTAGTAGATCAACAAACTCTCCATTGCTGGTGGGAATGCAAAATGGGACAGCCACTTTTAAAGACAGTTTAATGTTTCTTATAAAACTGCACATACTCTTATCATACAATTCCAGCAGTGGTGCTCCTTGGTATTGACCTAAAGGACTTGAAAACTAATGTCTGTATTAAAAACCTGCACATAGATATCTATAGCAACTTTATTTATAATTTATAAAAGTTGGAAGCAACCAAGATGTCCTTCAGGAAGTAAATGGATATATAAACTATGGGTACATTCAGACAATAGTATATTAATCAGTGTTAGAAAGAGATGAGCTATTACACTATAAAAAATAGAGGAAAATTAAGTGCACATTACTAATAAAGGAACCAATCTGAAAAGTTATAATTTCAATTATATGACATCTTCAAAAAGGCAAAGCTATGGAGACAGCAAAATCATCATTGATTGCTAGGAGTTCAGGTGCAAAGCAGAGTTGGATAGGCAGACAATAGAAGATTTAGGGGTGCAGTAAAAATATTCTGCATAGATGGTACATGGTCTTGTACATTTATCTGAACCCAGAGAACATACAGTACCAAGAATGAAGCCTAATGTAAATTATACACTTTGGGGAATTATGTGTTGATGTAGCTTCATCAACTGCAGTAAATGTACCACTAGTGGGGGATATTGATAATGGGGTAGACCATTGCATGTGTGGAGGCAGGGTATATATGAGAAATCTCTGTACCTTCTCCTTAATTTTGCTATGAAAGTAAAACTACTCAAAAATATATTTAAATCAATCGATCATTAAGTCAATAAATTTTTAAAAATTCATCTAAAACAAAACAAGAAAAAAAAAACTTTACTAGCTCCTAGGCAAAAACTCTTTACTCTGGACTGTTTTAACTCTTCTGCCAAGCTCACTGATTTGACAAGAAATGTACACTCTCTTGAAGGCTTTTCTTCTTATTCCCTCTCCCACTTTCCCTCTCTTTTCTTCCCTTCCCTCCTTTCTTCCCCTCATTCATTCCTATCTTTCTATGTTCTTTTCATACTTACGTATATTTTCATTAATTTCCGAGATGTTACCATAACCAAAATACAAACACTTTGAAAACAAAAGTGTATCTTGCAGCCTCATAATACATAGGATAATTTCTGCTTGGTAGACTCTTGATTTTAGGTGTGATTTTTGTTTATATAGTTCTAAAAAATTTAACAAAATATGTACATTGTAAAAAGAAATGTAAAATAAAATTTTCTTTACAGAATTTTCTAACATATTAGAAAACACAGGTAAGTTTCTATTATAGTTTGTATTTAGCTCAATAATACTCTTCCCACTCCAACATGAGTAAGAAAATTAACAAGATAATTAAAAATAGAAAAAGTGGTCCTTTGAAAAAAATGTAAAGCAGTCACAGACATATATTTAGATTAGGAAACAGAAGGTTAAGAGGATAACTGATACCTATTTTCAAGTGTACTAAGCTTGATTATAAGAATCATGTTGACTATATTTTTCTAAATTTATAAAGGTCATGACTAGGATAAAATTATCATAAGTTGCTGCAGTACCACTAATTATACAAGAGGAAGAAAAAAATGTTCTATCATGATGGCAATAAATTTTTTTTTTTTTTAAAGATTTTATTTATTTATTTGACAGGCAGAGATCACAAGTAGGCAGAGAGGCAGGCAGAGAGAGGAGGAAGCAGACTCCCCGCTAAGCAGAGAGCCCGATGCGGGGCTCGATCCCAGGACCCTGGGATCATGACCTGAGCCGAAGGCAGAGGCTTTAACCCGCTGAGCCACCCAGGCGCCCCAATGATGGCAATAAATTATTCAAGCAAGTTATTCTGTGGATTGTAAATGTCTTTTTAAAAATTTATTTATTTTTTAATTTTTATCATTCGGTTTAATTCTTATCCTTGAAAATGAAAAATTATGTTCTTAGATTATTTATATCTCAAAACAAAAGATTAGTACAAATTAATCCTTTGAGAATTATAGTTCATTTATTAGAGAAAAAGTTCCTTTAAATTAGAAACACTTTGGAAAATTAATAAAGAAATTTAACATTAAAGATACTTAACAATAAAGATACTTAACAATTTTAATGTTGTTAATAATACTTAACAACATTAATAATAAAGATACTTAAAAAACATTTAAATTATAAAATAAAATGATTTATGTTAAGGCAACTTATTGATTAAAGGCAATAATACTCCTGAGAATGTTTTCTAAGTATATTGAAAGTGCTAAAAAATAAAATGACTTTATATTAGTCTCTGTAATTGTTTCTTTCTCTTCTTTATTTTTAATCTTTCCAGTGAAACATGTTTTCTATGAGCAAAGGGAAGATTTTTTCCATCTCAATTTATCTCTGAGTTTAGCACACAACTATGCACAGAGAAGATATTGTAAGATAATTGGCTTTCATGTCTTAAAGTCATATCCATATTCTAAGTGTTGATCAATAGCAATTTATCAAAAATATTCAGTATTGTGATAGGTGAAATAAGGTATACAGAAATAAGAAACTATGTTCCCCCTCCAAAAAAAAAAATATATATATATATATATACATATATATCTATCTATATATATATAGATATATAAACACTATAAGACATGGTTCTTTTTTTTTTTAGGTTTTAAAAAATTTATTTTTTAAAAGTTAACATGTGCATAAAAGGAAACTGAAAAACACAAAAAGCAAAGAACAAAGTCATCCATAATCACAAGCAGTTTACAGTTTGACTTCTAGGTCCCATGTGTGTATGTACAAAAGTAAGCATTTTAATGTAATTAAGACCGTAGTTATGTATCATGCTTTTTACACACCATGAATATTTACCATTTCAAAATCCCCAAACTATGAGTATTTTGATAACCAAGAATACACTACACCAACTACATCTGAAAGAAAAAAGTGTAATCCCGCCTTTCTTGGGGACAAAGATTTCAGAGAGGACAAAAATGGCAACAGGCCTCTAGATAAAGATACTGGCAGGGTTACCATTAAAATACTGCATTCCCTTAACGTTCAATTAAAACAGACATAAGTAAGAGTACACAATGTATAATGCTTCTAAAAGAATTCACTATACTATTCAAATATTAGCAACGGGGTATGTTTCCATTGAATCACATGAAATCTCATTTTTGAAGACTTCTGTCATTGGAGGTAAAAGTACATTTTCGATTTTTCTTTTAAAGATTTTATTTATTTATTTGACAGAGAGAGATCACAAGTAGGCGGAGAGTTAGACAGAGAGAGAGGGGGAAGCAGGCTCCCCACTGAGCAGAGAGTCCAATGCGGGGCTCAATCCCAGGACCCTGAGATCATGACCTGAGCTGAAGGCAGAGGCTTAACCCACTGAGCCACCCAGGTGCCCCTATATTTTCAATCTTTAAGGATAGAGAAGTTAGAGGCAATTGAGCAGCTGTTGAAGACTTCATTTACTTATTCATCAGGTATTACTTGGATTTTACCTCTTTCAGTTTCTTCTGGGCAGGGAGTTACTAACATAAAACCCCAGGCTCTACAAAGAAAGCAAGAGTGCCGCAATGATGAACACTGCATGCAGCGCGTAAAAATGTGAAGGCATAGAGTAGACACTAACACTGTGTGATTTCAGGATGTTCTGGTAGGTGCTGGAGGTCTCGAGGTTATATGATTGGCTGGACACATTTTAGACGATTTTAAGATGAGTGCCAGATTTTAGACGAGTTTAAGAGACAGACAAGGTAGTAAAGAACAGAATAGGAAATTTTATCTTAGACCCCCCCCCCAAAAAAAAGTTGGATCAATTCTCATTGCACTATGAAAGGTAATGAATGACTAACATAGAGACGTTTGAAATCCAGTTCATAGTGTATAGGACTTTTATTTTAAACTGTGATATTTTAACAGTATTATCTGAAAACATTTTAATTCTTTTCTGAGAAACATGAAATATGTGGTACAGAACTTCAGGATAGCCTAAAAAGATTTAGTATTATGTAGAATAATAGTTTAAAAGACTTGAAGTCTTTTAAAAGACTTGAATTTCTATTTTCCATCAACTGTATTTATTAAAGATTTCTACCATCAGTACAGAAGTCGTGTTGAGCTCCAACTTCTTATTTATGGATTTATTTTTCCCCATAGGAAACATTCATAAATAAAACATTATCACACAACAGCTGTTAATATTTCAGGGATTTTCTTTTACTAGACCCCTTTAGTCTCTTTCTGATATCTCTGCTGTATAAACTATGGGGATATCCTTAAGGAAGTCTGAAATTACCCTCTTCCATCTCCAATAACCACAACATCTATCCTTGTAGTTTAAGCCTAATATGTGCAGTAAAATCTATGTATAAATGATAAAATTTCTCCCTTCCTAAAAACCATAGCCTCTTTAGCTAGAAATCCAGTGCTCCTATCTCATCCATGTAATGTTTCCTTTTAAAATGCAAATATATAGGGGTGCCTGGGTGGCTCAAATGGTTGGGCGTGGGACTCTTGGTTTTGCTCAGGTCATGATTTCACGGTTGGGACACTGGGCTCCTAGTTGGGCACCATATTCAGGGAGGAGTCTTCTTGAGATTCTTTCCCTCTGCCCCCCCACCTACCCCCCCCTCTCTCTCACTTTCTCAAATAACTAAGTAAATCTTTAAAAAAAAAAATGCAAATATGTCATGGATTAGTCATACTGTGAGGCATCATTAATTTCTTTTTTTTTTTTTCTATCTGAATTATCAGTTAAGATCTCAGTAGGTGTTAATTAGCAAGCTGGAAAAAAAACAGATCCAAAAATAAGTCCTGAGTTTTTGAGGAGGTTCTTAGAGAAGAAGAAGATATTACACACACACACACACACACACACACAAATACAGTGGTCTTCCCCTAACTCCCATTATCAGTGGCTTCACTTTCTGTGGTTTCAACTACCCACCATCAGCTTTGGTCTGGAAGCAGATGATCCTCCTTCTGACATATGGTCAGAAGGTCAGTGATAGCCTAATGCTGCATCACAAATCCTATTACATCATTCATCTAATTTACTCTGATAAGCATTTTATCATCTCATATCATCACAAAGAAGTGTAAATAAAGTACAGTAAGATATTTTGAGAGTTAGAGACCACAGTCATGTATTTTATTATAATAGAAAAACATATTATATATAACATATAATATATAAAACATATAACATATAATATAAAATATTATAATATGTTGTTATAATTGTTCTATTTCAGCATTAGTTATTGTTAAGCTCTTACTCTGCCTAATTTATAAATTAATATTTATCATAGGTATGTATCAATAGGAAAAAACATAGAGCATATAGGATTCAGTACTGTTGTGGTTTCAGGAACCCACTGGGGATCTTAGAATGTAACCCCACAGATCTGGGAAAACTACTGTAGTCTTTTATTGAAAAAGACTTATCAGGGTGCCTGGGTGGCTCAGTGGGTTAAAGCCTCTGCCTTCGGCTCAGGTCATGATCCCAGGGTCCTGGGATCGAGCTCCACATCAGGCTCTCTGCTCAGCGGGGAACCTGCTTCCTCCTCTCTCTCTGCCTGCCTCTCTGCCTACTTGTGATCTCTGTCAAATAAATAAATAAAATCTTAAAAAAAAAAAAGAAAAAGACTTATCACATATTGCATACTTCCTAAATTTGATGAGACATGCTATTGATTCTTTCAGATGTGTTGTCCTTCAGATCTCCATAAGAGTTTTTTCCCTCACTTTATTATTTAGTTGATGGTTGATCTGTTACCATTATTATACAATTCTGCTTTAAAATATTATGGACTGGGGAGCCTGGGTCTCTGTTGGTTGGACATCTGACTCTTGGTTTCAGCTTTGATCCTAAACAGGTTCTGGGCTCAGTGAGGAGTCTGCTTAGGATTCTCTCTCGCCATTCCCCCACCCCCTCTTCATCTCCCTCATTCTAAAATAGATAAATGAGTCTTTAAAAATAAAAAATATATATATTCTGAACAGTAATAGATTTTTGTTTCTGAGACAGAGGCCAAAGTGTGGTAGAAGGAATAGGGCAGTTGAACACATTGACTAGTACCAGGTTAAACCAATTATAAGGTGGGCTAAATCAGACTGTGGGCTCATCTGAGCAGCAGGAGGCAAACACCTACTGATAGCGGACATAGATAAATACTGACCTGTCAAGACCTGGTACCTGTAAAACATTAGGTAATCTTCAGATTCATAGGAGTATCAATGAGGCAATAGTTAGATGAAGCAAAATGAAGAGAGGAGAAAAAAGGACTGGTTTGAAATAAGGACAAGGCCAACATTCCAAATGGTTTCTGAATAACTAGAGGTCCCAGGGACTTGCCCATAGTGGTGTGTTTTGGCTGAATGGAGAGGGAAAGGACAAGTCAGTTTAAAGACACAAAATAAACTCAGCAGAAAGAATATCATACTATGAGAAAGGAGACACAGCTGTATTTCTTTTCTTTTTCTTTTTCTTGTTTTCTTATGAGCCCCATGACCTAAGGCAGTTATTTAATATTTACACAGACTCAGTAGATATTCCAGAGTTATATGGCCAGGAGTATTCAGGCCACTGGAGATGCACAGATGAATAAGGCATAGACGTAATAATATGGCACATGCCTGAAGGAAGCTGGCTACACTAGAGGATATTGTGAAATCCCTTTATGTAATTTTGTTAGAGTTGCAATAAAAAAAAAATTCTTTGTTACCGGTTGTTATACTTTTGGTTTATTTTGTTTGTGCTGAAAAGTCACCTCAATAAATTGGGAAACATTTTATTTGTCAGTAGAGAATCTAAAGAAAATGCATGTATATATGTATGGCCACTGGATTTTTTCCCCATAGTTCTTATCTTTTCTTTTTTCATAGTGTATTTGCCTTTATAACTAGACAACATATCCAGGTCATTTCCTAATCGGTGCTATGTTACACTATAACAACAGAGAACCACATTTTATTTTAATTTTGAGGTTTCCTTGATTTGGTCTTTTCATCAAAGTGGGAATTATGTTAAGCAAAATTTACAATGGAACTTAATTTTTCCCCTAGATTATATTACAAAAATTTTATTCTTCATTTGATTTATAAATAAAATCCTTGACAGTGAACTCCTCTCTCTCCTTTATGCAATCATCATCAAAATCTATCATTTTTACTTTCCAAATGAATTTTATATCCATCTACTTCTTCTCAAGTTAAGTGACTGCTATCCACAGTTTCCTTTCTCATTTCCCCACAACTATACTAAATTCTCCTCATCTTTTCCTCACAACAGCAAGCAGAAGACCTGCTCACAATTCAAACATAATCACCTCAGGCCAGTGCTTCAAATCTTTCAGCAGGTTCCTTTACCTATTTTTAAATATACACAGATGTACACACCCACACATGCTCACAGAGACACAGACACACACAGACACGCACACACACACACACACACTATGACTGGTCATCTGTCTCCTGTGTATTTCTCCAAACTTCTCCCCTTCTATCTGTATGGTTTTCTATCAGTTCATCCAAAGTATTCAGTATTCCATTTTACTCAGGGTCTTCTCAGGCTAATTTCGTCTGATATAACTTGTTTCCCATTTATCACTAAACAAATTCCTCTTCATTCTGTAAGACTTAGATCAAGTACCATTACCTCAGGAGCCTTCACTGTCATTCCAAACTAGATTAGGTTTCCCTTCCTTCATATAATTTAATTGTTCTCTATATGTTTACTTTATAAATTTATCAAAATTGACAAATTATACATTAATAAGTGAATGAATTCACTATTCCCTTAGGAAGATTGCATCACAAAAAATCATACAAAACAAACCACCATAGCCAGGATTTAGTGTTTTGGAAGTCTAGGCTCCCTTAGGCAAGGGAGATTTACTACCATTTTATAAATATCACAGTTGCCTAACCTTTAAAACATCTCCATGCAGGCTTCAGTTGCTGAGGTCTCTGTCTTTTGTAGGCATTTCAATGGATCTACTCATTGGTAAAGAAAAAAAAAAAAAAAAGAAAGAAAAAAGAAAACAGAGCCTTTGTACTTCCACTATGAAACCTGGGAGTGGCCAGATGTCTTTTTTTAAATTTTTTTTAATTTAGTCTCTTCCACTGAATCATATACTCTGTGAGTGCAAAGATTATGCCTGATTACATTCTTAGGCTCTGGTACTGTGCCCTCCATAGAGTAAGAATTCGACATATATTGTAAGTGGATACATAGAACTTATTTTTCCAAAGTTGCATCCGCTTAAACATTTTATGCTACTACCATCCCTAGATTCACCTCAGTTAATCCTTAACGTACTTATATATTTACCATTCTTATAGAAATATATTTGTTCAGTGATGTACTGATTAGAAAACAGAAAGTTTATGCATCCAACAGTGCTTTGAATTCCACAGTTCTAATGTATTTTAAAACCACAAACAGTTTTTAACTCAATAACTTCTAATTAGTTTTTGAAAGACAAAAGAGAAATTGAGAGGTAATTGAATTTGTCCAATTTAAGTATTCAATCTCAAGAGAGAGAGAATGAGCAGGAGCAAGTATCAGAAAGAAAATCAGAATCAAAAGATAGCTTTAAGAGAAAGAAGCATGACACCGCCATTTTTTTTTTCATTGAAAACATTTTGTGCCATAAATCTGTTTCTACACAATATGCTCAACAGTTCTCATTCCAAACTAAAGCACATTAACTTTTAATCATACATAAAATGTCAGTTCTTAGCCAAAGAACGGAGAGATTCTTTACAAAACTTACCCTTATAAATTAAAGCCTGATGTTAGCTCTGCCAAATCCACTAGTAGAATTACTTTAATGAATGTTAACATAACTAAAAGAAAGAAAGTGCAGCTCAAAAATTTGGTATGAGAAGCTTCAGTGTGAGTTTTTTCCTCTATGACTTAAGAAAGAGCTCAGAGAGACTCTAGAATGCATGCTTTTGCAAATGGAATCATGTACTAATATCTAAATCACACGATAAATGAAGATAAAATAGATTTTACAATATGTTTTAAAATGATATTTTTCTCTTCTATCATGTCTACTATTCTGAAATTAAAAATTGAAAATGTTATTTATGCAGTAAAATCTGAAGTATTCACTTTCTGAATAAAGGCAAGACAACCCCGTTGTTTAGTAAGCTTGGAAGAAAGTAGAGGAAGACATTTGGCTTATCTTTAGTGAGACTATACTGTATTGATTCTTTTGAAAAGACTATGCAAATGGGCTTAAAGAATTTTAAAAATGGTCAAGAAAATTAATTAGAATCATAAATTAATATTCAGGGAAAATAACCATTTAAGTCAGAATTATTGCTGTTTTATAGTAAATAAACAGTTTGCAGTGTGTTAATTTTATTTTTCAACAATCTTAATTTGTGTGCAAATATCCCCACAATCATTTTATCATTGTGGGTTTGCATTCACGCATGAATGAACGCTAGTGTTCTTTTTCCAAATTGCTTTTTTCTTTCTTATATTCTTTAAAATTACAGTTCTTGAATACAGTTCTAGTAAAGCTTTCTTTGTGAAGTCTTAGTTTCTGAACACCCCACTTAAATCCCTACCCCAAACCACATGCTCACTTATGCGTAATGAGCTGTGTCTTCTCTGAGTACCCATAATCTTTTGCTAGTATAGTCTTATATTACATTTGCATAAGCTACTTTCTGCAATGGCCCCAGAAACCATAACAGTCAGGGAATTTGTTTCATATATATACATATAAGCATCTAGTCTTATTGTAATAGCACCTATTTCAAGGTAGATGTTTCAGAAATGTTGAGCATCTTAATCTACAATGTAAAATCTAGATTAGGTAACAGTTTATACACTTATAATTAAGAAAATCTACACTTGAACCCCATAGACTATTTCTTTTAGAGGACTTTATTGTGTATGTTTCATTCTGGTTATATGGAATAGATTATGTCACTTTACCCCAGGGTGATTTTTTTTTTTTTTTTAAATATCCACCAGGATGACTTTAAACTGAAGACGCCAAAGTCATTCCCCAAAGGGACAGGAAAACTATTCTAATTAAAAGACAACAAGGTAAATGAAAAAAATAAGCCAGTATGCAATAGGCAATGGTAGGGACTGTGGCCAAAGAACATTATTTTGCAGTTCTAAAGTGGCAGATACTACTCACTTTTGGAAAATTTTTGCACAGAAGGGGTGTATCCCAATTTTTGGATACCTGATTTTTCATGGGAAACCAAAGCTTGATTAGTTTGTTTCTCAGTCGTGATATATATATGTATATTTTTTCCTTCATTTATTTTTCTTATGAAACTTCTCCAATTTAAACTATTTCTATCTTATATCTAAACCTAATGATTCTCTTAGGTTTTCATGTTAAGATAGTAAAGATGCATTAAGGAGGGTACTTGTGATGAGCACTGGGTGTTATACTTAAGTGATGAAACACTAAATTCTACTCCTGAAACCAAAATTACGCTATATGTTAGCTAACTAGAATCTAAATAAAAACTTGAAAAATAAAAGATAGTAAAGATGTAAATATCTTTAGTTACCAGAGTCATAGTTCAGCTGAACATTTTCTGACTTTCTACTGCCTAAGAGAGAAATCTAATGTGTTTTATCCTGAGGTTCTCATGTTTAACCCTAGTCATCTAATTCATATTTATACTTTTTTCATATTTCACAATTTGGAGCAATCCATCCATCCATCCATCAGTCAATGTATTGTGTTGTTGCAGGGGTGGAAAAAGTGTTTCCTTCTTTCCTTTAGGTTCTTTGGCTAGTCTAAAAATTACAGTGATGCAAGATTAATAGGAGGTAAACATTGCCTACATACAGGAGTCGCATAAACACATAAGACTCAAAGGCAGTCAAGTAATTGAGACTTATGTGCCACCCTGAGCTAAGGAATAGGATAAGGGTGGGGCACCTGGGTGGCTCAGTGGGTTAAGCCTCTGCCTTCAGCTCGGGTCATGATCTCAGGGTCCTGGGATGGAGCCCTGCATCAGGCTCTCTGCTCAGCAGGGAGCTGCTTCCTCCTCTCTCTCTGCCTACTTGTGATCTGTCTGTCAAATAAATAAATAAAATCTTAAAAAAAAAAAAAAAAAGAAGATGATAAGGGTGTGGGCCTTCAAAAGGGAGGAAGGCAATTCACAGAAAAATAATAAGAACAGCTGTATGATAATCGGATGTTTGCTCTGCCCTGCAGGTAAGTCTTTCAAATAAAATAACTATCTCTGGGAATAGCTTTCTTCCTGGGCTAGCCCCCAGCTAAATTATTTTAGGCAGTTATGGAGAGGTAAAGGTTTTCCTGAGTTGGCTGGGCCCCAGTTATCGTCAGCTGGAAATAATCCGCATACCAGAGCGGCATATATGAGGGTGGCCTATTCTGCTCCCCATCATTGCCTTCGTGTCTGAACCTGCAAAGCATGCATTAAATACAATCTTCCCAGGGACTTAAGGAATCTGGATTTCTTTTTTTTTTTTTACAACTTTTATTTTTATTTTTTTTTTTTTCAGTTTTTAATTAAGGTTTTTTTTTTTTTTTATAAACATATATTTTTATCCCCAGGGGTACAGGTCTGTGAATCACCAGGTTTACACACTTCACAGCACTCACCAAAGCACATACCCTCCCCAATGTCCATAATCCCACCCCCTTCTCCCAAACCCCCTCCCCCCGGCAACCCTCAGTTTGTTTTGTGAGATTAAGAGTCACTTATGGTTTGTCTCCCTCCCAATCCCATCTTGTTTCATTTATTCTTCTTCTACCCACTTAAGCCTCCATGTTGCATCACCACTTCCTCATATCAGGGAGATCATATGATAGTTGTCTTTCTCTGCTTGACTTATTTCGCTAAGCATGATACACTCTAGTTCCATCCATGTTGTCGCAAAAGGCAAGATTTCATTTCTTTTGATGGCTGCATAGTATTCCATTGTGTATATATACCACATCTTCTTGATCCATTCATCTGTTGATGGACATCTAGGTTCTTTCCATAGTTTGGCTATTGTGGACATTGCTGCTATAAACATTCGGGTGCATGTGTCCCTTTGGATCACTACATTTGTATCTTTAGGGTAAATACCCAATAGTGCAATTGCTGGGTCATAGGGCAGTTCTATTTTCAACATTTTGAGGAACCTCCATGCTGTTTTCCAGAGTGGCTGCACCAGCTTGCATTCCCACCAACAGTGTAGGAGGGTTCCCCTTTCTCCGCATCCTCGCCAGCATCTGTCATTTCCTGACTTGTTGATTTTAGCCATTCTGACTGGTGTGAGGTGATATCTCATTGTGGTTTTGATTTGTATTTCCCTGATGCCGAGTGATATGGAGCACTTTTTCATGTGTCTGTCGCCATCTGGATGTCTTCTTTGCAGAAATGTCTGTTCATGTCTTCTGCCCATTTCTTGATTGGATTATTTGTTCTTTGGGTGTTGAGTTTGCTAAGTTCTTTATAGATTCTGGACACTAGTCCTTTATCTGATATGTCGTTTGCAAATATCTTCTCCCATTCTGTCAGTTGTCTTTTGATTTTGTTAACTGTTTTCTTTTGCTGTGCAAAAGCTTTTGATCTTGATGAAATCCCAGTAGTTCATTTTTTCCCTTGCTTCCCTTGCCTTTTGCGTTGTTCCTAGGAAGATGTTGCTGCGGCAGAGGTCGAAGAGGTTGCTGCCCGTTTTCTCCTCAAGGATTTTGATGGATTCCTTTCGCACATTGAGGTCCTTCATCCATTTTGAGTCTATTTTTGTGTGTGGTGTAAGGAAATGGTCCAATTTCATTTTTCTGCATGTGGCTGTCCAATTTTCCCAGCACCATTTATTGAAAAGGCTGTCTTTTTTCCATTGGACATTCTTTCCTGCTTTGTCGAAGATTAGTTGACCATAGATTTGAGGGTCTATTTCTGGGCTCTCTATTCTGTTCCATTGATCTATGTGTCTGTTTTTGTGCCAGTACCATGCTGTCTTGATGATGACAGCATTGTAATAGAGCTTGAAGTCCGGAATTGTGATGCCACCAACGTTGGCTTTCTTTTTCAATATCCCTTTGGCTATTCGAGGTCTTTTCTGGTTCCATATAAATTTTAGAATTATTTGTTCCATTTCTTTGAAAAAGATGGATGGTACTTTGATAGGAATTGCATTAAATGTGTAGATTGCTTTAGGTAGCATAGACATTTTCACAATATTTATTCTTCCAATCCAGGAGCATGGAACATTTTTCCATTTCTTTGTGTCTTCCTCAATTTCTTTCATGAGTACTTTATAGTTTTCTGAGTATAGATTCTGTGCCTCTTTGGTTAGGTTTATTCCTAGGTATCTTATGGTTTGGGGTGCAATTGTAAATGGGATTGACTCCTTAATTTCTCTTTCTTCTGTCTTGCTGTTGGTGTAGAGAAATGCAACTGATTTCTGTGCATTGATTTTATATCCTGACACTTTACTGAATTCCTGTATAAGTTCTAGCAGTTTTGGAGTGGAGTCTTTGGGTTTTCCACATATAGTATCATATCATCTGCGAAGAGTGATAATTTGACTTCTTCTTTGCCGATTTGGATGCCTTTAATTTCCTTTTGTTGTCTGATTGCTGAGGCTAGGACCTCTAGTACGATGTTGAATAGCAGTGGTGATAATGGACATCCCTGCCGTGTTCCTGACCTTAGCGGGAAAGCTTTCAGTTTTTCTCCATTGAGAATGATATTTGCGGTGGGTTTTTCATAGATGGCTTTGATGATATTGAGGTATGTGCCCTTTATCCCTACACTTTGAAGAGTTTTGATCAGGAAGGGATGTTGTACTTTGTCAAATGCTTTTTCAGCATCTATTGAGAGTATCATATGGTTCTTGTTCTTTCTTTTATTGATGTGTTGTATCACATTGACTGATTTGCGGATGTTGAACCAACCTTGCAGCCCTGGAATAAATCCCACTTGGTCGTGGTGAATAATCTTTTTAATGTACTGTTGAATCCTATTGGCTAGTATTTTGTTGAGTATTTTCGCATCTGTGTTCATCAAGGATATCGGTCTATAGCTCTCTTTTTTGGTGGGATCCTTGTCTGGTTTTGGGATCAAGGTGATGCTGGCCTCATAAAATGAGTTTGGAAGTTTTCCTTCCATTTCTATTTTTTGGAACAGTTTCAGGAGAATAGGAATTAGTTCTTCTTTAAATGTTTGGTAGAATTCCCCCGGGAAGCCGTCTGGCCCTGGGCTTTTGTTTGTTTGGAGATTTTTAATGACTGTTTCAATCTCCTTACTGGTTATGGGTCTGTTCAGGCTTTCTGTTTCTTCCTGGTTCAGTTGTGGTAGTTTATATGTTTCTAGGAATGCATCCATTTCTTCCAGATTGTCAAATTTATTGCCGTAGAGTTGCTCATAGTATGTTCTTATAATAGTTTGTATTTCTTTGGTGTTAGTTGTGATCTCTCCTCTTTCATTCATGATTTTATTTATTTGGGTCCTTTCTCTTTTCTTTTTGATAAGTCGGGGCCAGGGGTTTATCAATTTTATTAATTCTTTCAAAGAACCAGCTCCTAGTTTCGTTGATTTGTTCTATTGTTTTTTTGGTTTCTATTTCATTGATTTCTGCTCTGATCTTTATGATTTCTCTTCTCCTGCTGGGCTTAGGGTTTCTTTCTTGTTCTTTCTCCAGCTCCTTTAGGGTTAGGTTGTGTACCTGAGACCTTTCTTGTTTCTTGAGAAAGGCTTGTACCGCTATATATTTTCCTCTCAGGACTGCCTTTGTTGTGTCCCACAGATTTTGAACCGTTGTATTTTCATTATCATTTGTTTCCATGATTTTTTTCAATTCTTCTTTAATTTCCCGGTTGACCCATTCATTCTTTAGAAGGATACTGTTTAGTCTCCATGTATTTGGGTTCTTTCCAAACTTCCTTTTGTGGTTGAGTTCTAGCTTTAGAGCATTGTGGTCTGAAAATATGCAGGGAATGATCCCAATCTTTTGATACCGGTTGAGTCCTGATTTAGGACCGAGGATGTGATCTATTCTGGAGAATGTTCCATGTGCACTAGAGAAGAATGTGTATTCTGTTGCTTTGGGATGAAATATTCTGAATATATCCGTGATGTCCATCTGGTCCAGTGTGTCATTTCAGGCCTTTATTTCCTTGCTGATTTTTTGCTTGGATGACCTGTCCATTTCAGTGAGGGGAGTGTTAAAGTCCCCTACTATTATTGTATTATTGTTGATGTGTTTCTTTGATTTTGTTATTAATTGGTTTATATAGTTGGCTGCTCCCACGTTGGGGGCATAGATATTTAAAATTGTTAAATCTTCTTGTTGAACAGACCCTTTGAGTATGATATAGTGTCCTTCCTCATCTCTTATTATAGTCTTTGGCTTAAAATCTAATTGATCTGATATAAGGATTGCCACTCCTGCTTTCTTCTGATGTCCATTAGCATGGTAAATTCTTTTCCACCCCCTCACTTTAAATCTGGAGGTGTCTTCGGGCTTAAAATGTGTTTCTTGGAGGCAACATATAGATGGGTTTTGTTTTTTTATCCATTCTGATACCCTGTGTCTTTTGACAGGGGCATTTAGCCCATTCACATTCAGGGTAACTATTGTGAGATATGAATTTAGTGCCATTGTATTGCCTGTAAGGTGACTGTTACTGTATATGGTCTCTGTTCCTTTCTGGTCTACCACTTGTAGGCTCTCTCTTTGCTTAGAGGACCCCTTTCAATATTTCCTGTAGAGCTGGTTTGGTATTTGCAAATTCTTTCAGTTGTTGTTTGTCCTGGAAGCTTTTAATCTCTCCTTCTATTTTCAATGATAGCCTAGCTGGATATAGTATTCTTGGCTGCATGTTTTTCTCGTTTAGTGCTCTGAAAATATCATGCCAGCTCTTTCTGGCCTGCCAGGTCTCTGTGGATAAGTCAGCTGCCAATCTAATATTTTTACCATTGTATGTTACAGACTTCTTTTCCCGGGCTGCTTTCAGGATTTTCTCTTTGTCATTGAGACTTGTAAATTTTACTATTAGGTGACGGGGTGTGGGCCTATTCTTATTGATTTTGAGGGGCATTCTCTGAACCTCCTGAATTTTGATGCTCGTTCCCTTTGCCATATTGGGGAAATTCTCCCCAATAATTCTCTCCAGTATACCTTCTGCTCCCCTCTCACTTTCTTCTTCTTCTGGAATCCCAATTATTCTAATGTTGTTTCGTCTTATGGTGTCACTTATCTCTCAAATTCTCCCCTCGTGGTCCAGTAGCTGTTTGTCCCTCTTTTGCTCAGCTTCTTTATTCTCTGTCATTTGGTCTTCTATATCACTAATTCTTTCTTCTGCCTCATTTATCCTAGCAGTTAGAGCCTCCATTTTTGATTGCATCTCATTAATAGCTTTTTTGATTTCACCTTGGTTAGATTTTAGTTCTTTTATTTCTCCAGAAAGGGCTTTTATATCTCTCGAGAGGGTTTCTCTAATATCTTCCATGCCTTTTTCGAGCCCGGCTAGAACCTTGAGAATTGTCATTCTGAACTCTAGATCTGACATATTACCGATGTCTGTATTGATTAGGTCCCTAGCCTTCGGTACTGCCTCTTGTTCTTTTTTTTGTGTTGAATTTTTACGTCTTGTCATTTTGTCCAGATAAGAGTAAATGAAGGGGCAAGTAAAATACTAAAAGGGTGGCAACAACCCCAGGAAAATATGCTTTAACCCAATTAGAAGAGATCCAAAATCGTGAGTGGGGAGAAAGGGGATAAAAAGAGGTTCAAAAAGGAAGAAAGAAAGAAAAAAAAAATACAAAAAGAAAAGAAAAAAAAAAAAGAAAAGAAAAGAAAAGAATTTTTTTAAAAAAGAAAACACCTAAGAAAAATGTAAAAAAGAAAAAATATATATATTAGATAAACTAGTAAAAAATCGTTAAAAAAGAAAAAGGTAACAGTTAAAAAAAAATTTTACCCGAAGGCGAGAAAAAAAAAAAATGAAAAAGAAAAAATTAAATTAACTGCAAGACTAAAAAAAATCACAGGAAAAAAGCCATGAGTTCCGTGCTTGGCTTTCTCCTCCTCTGGAATTCTGCTGCTCTCCTTGGTATTGAAACCGCACTCCTTGGTAGGTGAACTTGGTCTCGGCTGGATTTCTTGTTGATCTTCTGGGGGAGGGGCCTGTTGTAGTGATTCTCAAGTGTCTTTGCCCCAGGCGGAATTACACCGCCCTTACCCGGGGCCGGGGTGAGTAATCAGCTCAGGTTTGCTTTCAGGAGCTTTTGTTCCCTGAGCGCTTTCCGTAGAGTTCCAGAGGACGGGAATACAAATGGCGGCCTCCTGGTCTCCGGCCCGGAGGAGCCGAGAGCCCAGGGCCCCACTCCTCAGTGCGCCCTCAGAGAACAGCGCCCAGTTACTCCCGTCTGCCTGACCTCCGGCCGCGCTCCAAGCTCACCGAGCCTGCGACCGGTTCAAGGTAACACCGAGCTGTGAGCTTACTGTCGGCTCTGTCTCTGTAGCCGGCTTTCCCGTTCCAATACCCGCAAGCTCTGTGGCACTCAGACACCCCCGATCCTTCTGTGACCCTGCGGGACCTGAGGCCACGCTGACCCCGCGTGGGCTTCGCCCCGGTTTAGCCTCTGGAGCGATGTCCCTCAGCGGAACAGACTTTTAAAAGTCCTGATTTTGTGCGCGGTTGCTCCGCTGCTTGCCGGGAGCCGGCCCCTCCCCCCGGGGTCTATCTTCCCGTCGCTTTGGATTCACTTCTCCGCCGGTCCTACCTTTCAGAAAGTGGTTGTTTTTCTGTTTCCAGAATTGCTGTTCTTCTTCTCTTCGATCTGCCGATGGATTTTCAGGTGTTTGCAATCTTTAGATAAGCTATCTAGCTGATCTCCGGCTAGCTGAAGCAGTCTCAGCTTGCTACTTCTCCGCCATCTTGACTCCTCCAGGAATCTGGATTTCTTAATTAATTTATAGTCTTGCGTACTTCACTATGCAAAGGGTCTGGTTTAACACATTCATTATTTGATTCACAAACTACTTTTCCCGTATTAAACACACTCATTCTGTAAGCTAAAGGAGCAAATGTATTTTCCATGTATCTAGATTGGTTTAGATTCCAGGATTACATGAGTATTTTTGTTTAATAATTGAAAAATTATTGCAAGTAATAATGTGCTTTGAGTAGTTTAAGAAGGACTTTAGAAAGTAGAGAGTTTCTTGCTTTTCGCGATGGAAGATAATAAGACTTGGAATCTTATACATTTAAAGTGAAATCTTTTTACCATACTCAGTCATTTCCCCTTGTGCTTTCATAATCACTGGGATATAAATCTTCCACAACTCTCTCTACATTACTTTACTGATAATTTTTATCCTTGTGCTTAGGTAATTCACAGCACTTGACGTTATAAAATACTGGTCTTAAAGTTTAACCACAAAAATAATTTGTATTAATTTTATCCAAAGCTGAATCGTATTTTATTCTTAAGTTTCTATTTATAAGAATGGAAAGCTTCCTCACCGTCCTTCAAACGTACCTTGCGGGTACTCAACCCTTACACTTCTTATTCCTAACCGTATCCTCTCCTTAATTCACATGGTATGAAACATGGGAACTTCTAATATTTTTTAAATGCCTTCCAGGTCATAGTAATCTATTTTCCTGAACTCCTATGCATGAAGTGGTATTCCAGTGCTTGGAATTTTTATTGGTTTTTTTTTTCCCCTAAATTTACTACAAGTAAGCAACTCAATAACAAAAGATTTTTTTCTTTCTCATGTGCTACAATTAACATGTAGCTGATAACAACATACAGCTGATAACATACAGCTAATAACTGAGCAACAATCCTGTAGAAAAAGGTACCAATAATACCTAGGCTGACAATGTAACTTGGAACACAAATTTTGGGTAAGGCTTCCTATAAATCAAAACAGAAATGGAGAACAGTCAGTTATAATGCTCTCATTATCTAATAAAAGGAGGTAAATAAATTCATAAGGAGTGGGAAAAAAAAAACTTGTCCTGGCTGTACATGTAAAAAGAACTTCATTATGTAAATTTTTTTTGAACAACCTAATGGACTTGCCTTTAATGCAGCGTCCTGACATACTGGACTGATTTTTATCTGGTTGTTTTCTATGTCTATCCATAATAAAAAACAATAAGTATAATGCAGAATCAAATTTGTATGAGGGACTCTCTTTGGAATTGAAATTTTATTACATCATAGTTTTACAGAGTTCTGCTTGTGAGAACCATTGAATGCTTCATAATCCTGAAATGGTAAAACTGTAGTTAAGATAAGACATAGAAATCCCAAAAGGGTCGGTGGAAGTAAATAATAAAGTAAAGGCATTTTAATTTAGCTATGGGGGAGTTTCAAGGACTATAGTGTGGGAGACACTTAATTAGACTTGCGTTTAGAATGAAGACAACTCAGATGGTACCACCACATCAGGTCCATACATTTCCCCTATTGAAATAATCACAAAGATATATTTTCAAAGGCTTCTGTACAAACAATGCTTGGCCAAAAAACAGAATAATTTGTGACCATCATAATATACAAGACATTATAAATCCATATTGGGTGCCTGGGTGGCTCAGTTGTTAAGTGTCTGCCTTCCACTCAGTTCATGATCCCAGGATCCTGGAATCGAGCCCTGCATCCGGCCTTCTGTTCTACAGGGAGCCTGCTTCTCCCTTTCCCACCCCCGCTGCTTGTGTTCCCTCTCTCCCTCTCTTGCTATGTCTTTCTCAGGTCAAAATCTCAGCGTCCTGGATTTGAGCTCCAGGTCGGGCTCTGCTCCGCAGGGAGTCTGCTTCTCCCCCTGCTCCTGTGAGTACACTCTCACTCTTCCTCTCTCTCTCTCTCATAAATAAAATCTTCTAAAAATAGAAATATTCCCCAGCACTGCAACATGAAATAGATTTACCTTTGCAGGTAGAGAAAAATCTACAAAATATGCTAATAAAATAAAGAAGTTCACCCTTAAGCTTTTGTCTCAGGGTATGAATTTCTGGAAACAGAGTCTTCCTCACATTAACAGGAGAGAGCTGGAATAACTTTAAATTCAGTATTTTTTTTTCCAACCCCTTGGAGACCTGAGTTTATAGAGTAACCAACTAGTTCAAAATTTGAAGAGAGATGGTCCCTGCAGAAAGAACACATGATTTGAGATAGAAAATTTGACACATAATGGGTACATTGGTGGCTCAGTCGGTTAAGCACCTGACACTTGCTTTTGCCTCAGGTCATGATCAAAGGTCCGGAGATTTCATGATGGTAGGCTCCATGCTCAGTGGGGAGTCTGCTTCTCCCCCTGCTTGCATTCTCGTGTTCTCTCTCTCTCTTTCAAATAAATAAATAAAATCTCTTAAAAAAAAAAAAACAATTTGACAAGAGTGAAGACTGAATGTGGGCTGCTGGAATGAATAAAACTATGGATGTTACAGAAATTGGGGGAATCTATATCCTTTCAAGACTCTTTCTTCATGAACTCTCTAGAGACACAGAAAGGTTTTGAAGCAGCCCAGCAATGCTCACTGTTGTGCAGATTTGGGGAGAAGAGCAATAGTCATTGGGGAGGCATAAGAAAAGCCAAGGGAACTTTGTTTTCACTGCAAAACAGAAGTCTCAATGTGTGGGGAAAGGGTAATGAGTGCTACTGATCATAGCACATTGTGAAACTTCATTGCAGATAAGTGAAGAGAACAAGAGGAAAACAAACACTAAATCAGACAAACACATTGAAAAAACAATTTACTTCTTGGGGAGGAGCATGATTATATACTGAGCCCATATCTAGTGGGACTAAGTGGTACAACATTCTGGAAAATACTTCTGCATATTTTTTATGGGAAGATTTTAAATGATAAATTCAACTTCATTACCAGAGCAAGGGCTATTCTGGTTATCCATTTCACGTTGAGTGAGTTGTGGTTTTGTGCGTGTGTGTGTGTGTGTGTATGTTTAAAGAGTTAGTTAATTTATCTTAGTAGACTTGTATATCGACAGAGTCTATAGTAATTTCTTGTTTTTCATTTCTTTTATGGTTAATTGTGTCTTCTGACTTTCTTCCCATTTTGCTAGAGGTTCATCCATTTCATTAATTTTTTCAAAGTGCCAGCTTTATGTATCCTTGATTTCCCCTATTATTTTCTTGTTTTCAATGTACTTAATTTCTTCTCCCATCTTCATTAATCCATCATTCCTTCATTATATCCTTTGTTCTGCATACTTGGATTTGTTTTCTTCTTCCATACTAGTTTTGGAAGGGGAAAGCTGAAATGATTGATTTGATTCTTCTTTGCTAATGAGATGATTCTTCTTTGCTAATAAAAGCCCTAAGTGATATAAATTTCAGCTGCTTTAGGTATATGTTATAGTTTTATTTTTGTTCAGTTCAAAATACTTTTTAATTATCCATAGTAACCTATAAATTATTTAGAAAAATATTCTTTTGTTTTAAAATATTTGGAGATTTTCCTATTATCTTTATGGTAATTGCATTATGGCCAGAGAATACCTTTGTAGGATTTTATTTAAAAAAAAAAAAAAGGGGACGCCTGGGTGGCTCAGTAGGTTAAGCCGCTGCCTTCGGCTCAGGTCATGATCTCAGGGTCCTGGGATCGAGTCCCGCATCGGGCTCTCTGCTCAGCAGGGAGCCTGCTTCCTCCTCTCTCTCTGCCTGCCTCTCTGCCTGCTTGTGATCTCTGCCTGTCAAATAAATAAATAAAATCTTTAAAAAAAAAAAAAAAAAAAAGTTTGGGTTATCATGTACAACATAGTCTATCTTGGAAAATATTTCACATGCAATTAAAAAAATGCATCTTGTTGTTGTTTTGTACTGTTTTTAATATTATATTTTATATTATGTAATGAAGTTCTAGTCTTCGTTAAATCCTATGGAAGAAAATGGTATTTTTGGTTTAGCAGATAATTGGCCTGGATGCATGTGGACCTCAAGTTCTTACCAGATTTCCCGGAGTTATCATTTCAATACTTATTCTATTTTTTGAAAAGTTTTTATTTGTTTATGTGAAAAAGAGAGAGCTTAAGAGGGGGAAGTGTCCAAGGGAGAAGCAGACTCTCCACTGAGCAGGGAGCCCTACTCACTACTAGATTCTGGGACTCGAGGATCATGACCTGAGCCAAAGGTAGTTGCTTAACCAACTGAGCCATCCAGGCACCGTATTTATTCTATTTTTAAAGTCTTTGCAGTGCCATTCCCATCTGTTCTGCATTTACCTACCCAGTTTGTAATCAAGGTAATGGTTTATTACTAATTCTGTTTTTATAGTATGTTTTATGTTGCATAATATCAGACCCATCTATGTAAACCTAAGGACTCAGCCCAGACGTTTATTTATTTATTTTAATTGTTAACTCTCAGGAGACTCTCCTTCTTTACTATCTTTCTAGTATTTTCTGATTCCTTAAGGCTTTTCTTTTTGTTCCAACAGAGAGAAATAAAGAACTTTATTTAAATCTTCTGTGAACTTCTATACCCATACCTGCATTCCAGGATAAGATTCAAGAAGCCAGAGAGAAAGAGAGAGAGAGGACAAAACAAACAAACAAGCAAACAAAAAACCAGGGGTTGGCCTGTAGTTTAGGGACCATAACTTGTTCAATTAGAGATGAAGGTGCCCCTCCCATAGAGCTGAAGTAACATGTATGACCTCTACTAGCATTGATCACTGCCAAGAAGTCACTTTTCTGCTCCTAGAAATAGAATTAAGGTAATTATCTTTCTCTCTGCCTTTGATGATGATTGTTACTGAAAGAAGAAAGGGAATAAAAAGGTTAACTCAATGCCTATTCACTGATATTTTTCATTCTATTCTTCTGGAACCAGCCTGCTACTATTTACTTTTCCAGATCCTTGCTCTTGTGTTCTATCCAGGTTTTTACCTGCACTCAGTGGGAGGGAGAGAAGACAGAGTATTCTTACTCTATCTTACCCAGAATCGGAAATTATCAGCACTTCTTATAAACTTAAGCATGCACTTATGATCCAGGTGTTTTCTAAGTACTCAACCAAGAAAAACAAAACAATGTATGTTCACATGTGAATACACACGCACACACACACCATATCCATCTACATATAGATAGATAGATATAGTCTATCTTTGCTCAGGCTACCATACAAAACAGTATAGACTACATGGCTTAATGAGAATTTATTTTCTCACAGTTCTGGAGCCCAGGAATTTCTAGATCAAGGCTCTGGCAGATTTCAGTTTCTGGTGAGATCTCTCTTCTTAGCTTACAGATGACTATTTTCTTGTGTCTGCCCATGACAGAAAGAGAGAGAGGGAGAGGAAGAGAGAAAAAGAGAGATCTTTCTCTTTTTATAAATCTATAGTCCTATTTGATTAGAGCCTTACCTTCATGATCTCATTTAACCTTCATTGCCTCCTGAAGACCACATCTCCAGATTCTGTCACACTGGGAGTTACGGCTTCAATATCTGAATTTTGGGGAGGTGTAATTTAGTCCATAGCACCCATATAAAACAATATCTACCAATCTATCATCTATCATCTATCTATATATTTTGTATGATATTTATATATCTACCTCAAAAGCAATTAATTTGACTTTTTTGTTTGTTTGTTTATTTTCTTGGTCTCTTCACAGGTAACAGTTTCAGCAATTACTTGCTTCACAGTTCTGTTATGATGATTTCCCCAAACCACTGAATTAGGTGGTTTTTTGTTTGTTTCTTGTTTTTTGCTTTTGTTTTTGTTTTATTCTTGCTATATAAAGAGTTACAATCTGAAGACAATTTCAATCCAATTCAACCACCAGTTTGTTTTTATCACTGATTTCCTGGTCTCTAAATTAAGGGTTTTCCAGTTAGCATCTGAAGCAGGTTGTTCTTCATTGCAAGGTACTTTCCAGCACATTATGGGCACATAGTCAATAGGGTCACCAATCAGATCCACACATTATTGTGACAATTGAAATTGCCCCTTCTGTTTCTCAAGTGCTCTTTGTAGGCAAACTCCCTTGGTTTGAGAAACACTAATAGGTACTCTGAGTGTTACCCAGTTCTAAAATTAAAAGATTAAAATAGTCCAAATGATTTTTGCATTCTGAACAAAATCAAACTCCAATAATTTCATCACCAGTAAGTTTTGAGGTTAACACTAATTATCTGAAAGAATGACACACAATTATATTTCTCATTTTATGTTTATGAAAATATCTTCACTATGCCATTCAGAACCTGTTTTATCTGAATAATGAACCATTCAGAATAATCAGTAGCTTTTTTTTTTTTTCCTTTGACTAGCACTGATTAGCCTACTTCTAACTGTGTACGCTTCTTGGAAGATAGAGAAATTACAATGTAGATTAGTGATAACTGATATTCCAAATAAAGTAATGAGAAAGAATGAGGTTACCAAGGTTAATTTGTACTAATTCACACTTAATAAGCCATCAAAGAGCAAATTATATTAATACAATAAACCTAATGTAATTGACTTATCTCCATCGGTAATCACTCAAAAATAAATCTCGATATTAGATATCTAGTCATAAGCTGCTTATTTTAACCACAAATCCTTAATAATTTTATATTAGTTATCTTAAAATAATGCCACATTATAGTGATATATTATATATAATATATATACATATTATATATATGTATATGTGTGTGTATGTGTGTATGTGTATACATATACATCATATATAATGTATACATATATATATGATGTGTATCAATCACAATGTATACATATATATATGATGTGTATCAATGTGTATATTTGTGTGATACACATCATATATATATATACACACACACACACACATAAAATATGTAAAGCCTTGGTACAGTATTCAATTCCTGAACCCTCGTTTAAATGTGGAATCCTTTTTAGTTATGCCCATAATAATATTAGTGAAGACTAACAATGAGGATTCTTTCAGTATCTGCTAAAGCTTATATCTGAGTTCACATGAGAAGACCTACCATATATAAATAGTACTAGAATAACGTTTGGTCAGTTGAAAAACTTTTTTATTTTTTATTTTTGGTGAATTATTAAAATGTATTGTTGATCCTTCATTCCATGAATATATCTTAAAGATGTACTACATAACAGGGATTCTGCTATTACTGAGAGAACCCTGAGAATCAAACATACATGATGCGACTAATCCACGGTTGGAAACAGACAATTACATATGCAGGCACAATATGTGAATATCATTGTTTATCAGGTTCTCAAGGTGCTATGGGAGCACAGAGGTGATTTGATGAAAAGCACAAAAGGAAGTGAAAATCCAGAAAGATGGAATATAAAAGAGACTGGAAGGTGTTGTCTATGCTTCAGTGTGAGATGCAAGTGGAATGGCAGCAAAAGATGAGGTTAAAGAGGAAAGCAAATGCCAAAGCATGAAATGTCCTTCAGTCTCTGGGCATTTGTCCCTCACACTTCGAGGAAAGTAGGAAGTCATTGAAGGACTTTAGAGAAGAGACATCACACTTTAGATTTAGATTCCTAAGACTTTAGAAAGATCCCTCTGGGTATAGTGTACAAAATAGATTATAAGGAAAAAAATCAATTACATTCTTCTTGCTTCATTAGATTATTAAATATACTCTATAACTTCACAGTTTTATTTAACTTAAAAATATGTTATATACTACCAAATCATAAAACTTTATATGACAGTGTATTTTATAGGCTATTTTCCCTGGTACGCTTTTCTATCCCCCACTTCCCTTTTCTTTCATAAAAGCAATTATCTTCATTGTGTTTTATAGTACATTGGTTGGGTTGAGAAAATCCTATAAGGAAGGTTTTAGTCATTTAACCTTGGATGTCTTCTTTTTTTCACAAGTTTAAATCATTGTCATCATGATCTTTGTGAAATTCAAGTAAGGGTGACTGACAGTGAATCCGTGGTCACAATCGTTGGAGCTGGGAAAGAAAGCTGATTTGACGTGGGTGAATTGAATGCTCTGTCCCTTAGCATTTAAACTCCTGATTTTAATGATTATGGTGGATGCCTAAGTCTTATAAGTGGTAGAAGTAAAAAATGAATGTTCTTCAAATGTCTTACATTAAAATCGTTGGAAAACATGTGATTATGATCTTCTTGGGACTGATTTATAAATTTTTCCTTGAATTTTCCTTGAATTTCCTTGCATTTCCTTCAAATTTTCCTTGAATGCAAAGCATCCTTGAAATAAATACATTTTCCTTGAGGTATATTGATTTTTTTAATGTTCCTTAGAAACAAAATTATATACCCTCTATATTATCAAAATAATGACTTTATAAAGAATTTTAGTATAAAACATCTAATACATCAATTTTTCTTGATCTGAGCAGAAATACTCACATTTGTGTTCACTTTTTTCAACATATACTTACTAGGTTTTAATACCTGTTAGGATGATTTCACCTATATAAAACAAAAAATCCCAACTTATCAAATTTGAAAATTCAAGGGAAAAAAATGTCATAGTACTAGAAGCCTGAGATAGGGTGAGAGTTAATGTGGCAGGTCAATGACATCAATAAGAATAAGAATCCACCTCTCTCTTTCTGTGCCCACCATCCTCACATGCCAGTATTGCTCCAACATTGTTATAACAGCTGTGGTCATCTCCTTTTCTGACAAGAATATCATATTTCTGGAATACATGATACCACTTAAAAATACTTGCGTTTAAAGGAATAACTTAGAAATTAGGATAAAATTACAATCTTAAAGTAGCATCTTTGGAATTATCAAATACAAGATTCTCATTTAAAGATTTTAATCTGTTTTCCAAAAATTTGTGCTTAATTAAACTAATGATTTCTTAGTCAATACATTATTGTATGTATGATGAAAAGTATGAAAGGGGGTCAAGGAGCAGAAAAGGCAACGTGTGCATTGAAAGGCTTGTCTTCCAAAGTTCTAGAACATGGGTGGTGATGATTGTGGGTGACAGAGATAAGGAAGATTAAAGAAGTAAAGAAAGGGAGGAAGTTGGGGAGGGCAACAAATACATTTAATCAATTTGATGATTCCAATTTGCACTTGGCACAATATTATTTTTACCTCTACATGTGTCCATTTCTAGCTGTTTAAGATGTCACGTTCCTGTGGAAGTACTCTCAGGCTTCTGGAAGAATGTTTCATTCAGAATTTAGATTCCACGAGGAGTGCACATGAAAACTCTGCTCCTGTGTGTTGGAAATTCACAGTCAAATTAGCGATGCAGAACTAATACAAAGAAAAGACAATTTATTGCTAAAAATTAAGGGTAAACTAAAGCGTTCCAAAATTATTATATCCAAAATATACTGTCCACGTTTAACATTTCAAAAGGAAACAGGCTGCTGACAGTCTGTTTCAGTCTGATGTTTCAAGCAAGGCAGTAGTTTTTTTTTTTTTTTTTTTTTTTTTACTGCTTTACATTTTGGTTCCACCCAAGATTGTATTTGAAGAAAAAGAGACCGACAAAAATCTTGCAAGTAGAAGAATTAGAAAGCCACAGAATAAGTGGTATTTGAAGGAAGAAATAGAAAGTTTGGTAATATAAATGTTGTATTTCATTTTTCTGCATTTTCTCCATGACCCCGATGCAATATAAGATTTTATATAGATATATACATATGTTTTGTAACATGAATTCATAAATGAAAAACAACCATGTTTTCATATTAATGACAACAATCCCTTCATCTTAATAGAAAAATGTCTTTTATGTTACATTCTTAGGCTTTCTGGAAATTGAGTTAACACATATCCAGCTCTCTCTCTCTCTCTCTCTCTCTCTCTCTCTCTCTCTTATATTCAAAGTTCCCTTTCGTGGTTTCTCTTTTATACAAGCTGAATGTTATAGATAGAGTAACATAAAAGAAAGCTTTGGTCAAGTTATTTTTTTTTTAACCATCTTCTCTATTTGACCACAACAAGAGTAATGAAATCAATTTTTAGTGGAATTTCAAAGCTTGGGCAGCCAATATAATATGCTCTCTGAGATCAGTAGAAGCTACCCTTCACTTGTTCTCATTTTCTCTTTCACTTTGTACCTCCTGGTTGTTGATGAGCTGAATCCTAAGGGTCCATTTGGAAATCTGCTTCTCATTGTCAGTATTCCGATATAGGAATAGTTGCTTTGGAGAGACAAATGTTGATTTCATAGAATGCAGATGATCAATTGTAGATCTTAATACTCTATCTGAAAAGTTTTTCTGAACTATTTTAAAATAGCATTATATTTAACTTAATTCTATAAAGCAGTTTTGAATTCACAGCAAAATTGAGGAGAAGGTACAGAGATATCCCAGGCCCTCCCAGTTCCCACACATGAATGGCCCTCTCCATTATCAACACCATCCACCACAATGGTTCATGTATTACAGTTGATGAAACTACACTGAGACATCATAATCACCCAAAGTCCATAGTTTATGTTAGGCTTCACTCTTGGTATAGTACATTTTATGACTTTGGACAGATGTATAATGACATGCACCCATCATTATAGTAAATTACAGAATATTTTCATTACCATAAAAGTGCCTTATTCTCCACCCATTCATTCCTCCACCTATCCTCCCTTCTCCTAAAACCTGGCAATTACTTCTCTTTTTGTTATCTCTATAGTTTTGCCTTTTCCTGAGTATCACATAGTTGAAATCATACGGTATGTAGCCTTTTTAGGTTGGCTTTTTTTCATTTAGTAATATGCATTTCAGGTTCCTCCATATGTTTTCAGAGCTTGATAGTTCATTTCTTTTAAAAATTATTTTTTATTAACATGTAATGCACTATTTGTTTCAGGGGTACAGGTATGTGAGTCATCAGTCTTAAACACAATTCACAGTGCTCACCATAGCACACACCCTCCCCAGTGCCCATCACCCAGCCAGCCCATCGTCTCCCGCCCCCTGTTTCTTTTGAGCAAATAGTCCATTGTCTAGATGTACAACAGCTTATATATGTATTCACCTACTGAAGGACATCTTGACTGCTTCCAAGTTCTGGCGATTATAAATGAAGCTCACATAAACATCTATGTGTATGTTTTGTGTGTGTGTGCGCGCGCGTGTGTGTGTGTATGTGTACATAAGTTTCCAACTCCTTAGGGTAAATACCAAGAAGCACCTTTGCTGAAATTGCATGGTAAGAGTATGTTCAGTTTGGTAGGAAACCCCTGAACTGTCTTTCAAAGTGGTTGTACGGTTTTGCATTTCTCCCAGCAATACATGAGAGTTCTGGCTGCTCCATACCTAACCGGTATTTGGTGTTCTTAGAATTCCAGATTCTGGCCAACTTATAGATATGTATTGGTATCCCACTGTTGTTTTAATTTTCATTTCCCTGGTGATGCATGTGAAGTACTTTTCACATGCTTGTTTGCCATCTGTGCATCTTCTGTTGAGAGGTGTCTGTTAGGATTCTTGGCTCATTTTTTAATTAGGTTATTTATTTTCTTACTGTTGACTTTTAAGAATTCTTTGTGTATTCTGGGTAAGAGTCCTTTATCACATGTGTCTTTTACAAATATGTTCTCTCAATCTGTGGCCCCTTTTCTCATTGTTTTGGCACTGCCTTTCACAAAGCACATGCTTTTAATTTTAGAAACGTCTAGCTTATCAATTATCTCTTTTATGAATTGAGCCTTAGTGATGCATCTATAACATGTCACTATACCAAAGACCATTTAGGTTTTCTCCTATGTATATCTTCCAGGAATTTTATAGTTTTGCCTTTTTATTTTATTTTATTTTTTTTTATTTTTTTTTTTTTTTGTCTTTTAATTTTTTTATTTTTTATAAACATATATTTTTATCCCCAGGGGTACAGGTCTGTGAATCTGTAGAGGCTATAAGGTCTGTGTCAATTTATATATAGATATATACATATATACACATTATATATATAATCTGTATATATATATATATATATATGTATAATGTAAATATCCAGTTGTTCCTATAGCATTGGTCAAAAAGCTTATCTTTACTCCATTTTTATTAACTCTGTTCCTTTGTTAATGATCAATTGACTATATTTATGTGGGTCTATTTCTGGGTTCTCAATTTCTGGATCTGTTCCACTGTTAGGTCTATTTGTTTTTAACCAATACTTGCCTATTTAATGATTGTAGCTTTATAGTTAAGTCTTGAAATACAGGAGTATCAGTCCTTCAGATTTGTTTCCTCTATTTTTTTCTTTAAATATTGTATTGCTATTCTGAGGCTTTTGTTTCTCCATATAAAATTAAGGATCAGTTTGTCAATATTAAAAAAAAAGAACTGGCTGGGATTTCAATTGGGATTGAATTGAATCTATAGATTGAACTAGGAAGAACTAATTCCTTAATAATATTGAGTCTTCTAATCCATGAATATGGAATATCTCTCCCTGTATTTGGCTCTTCTAATTCATCAAAATTTTGTAGTTTTCTTTATATATATGTATATGTATATGTATATGTATATGTGTATATGTATATATGTATCTATATTCTGCAAATTTGCTATAATATCTTATTAGTTCCAGGAGTTATTTTGTCATTTTGGATTTCCTACATTGCTGATCGTGTTATCTAGAAATAAAGATTATTTTTTCTTCTCAATCTATCTGACTTAGTTCCCTTTTCTTGTCTTATATCATTATCTAGAACATCCAGTATGATATGGAAAAGAAGTGGTAAAAGAGGACATTCTTACCTTGTACCTAATCTTACTGGAAAAGAGTCAAGTTTCTCACCATTAAGTTTGATGTTATTAACTTATTTTTAAGTCATCTGTTATTCTAGGTCAACAAAAATTATGAAAGTTGAAAATTAAAAACAAACTAATGAAGCATTTATTTATTTACCTTATTTATTTATTATATATATTATATTAAATTTTATTTTTAGAGATATTATTTTAAAACAATATTTTTGATTTAAAAATAAATGTATTTGTTAGGAATGTCTTATTATGCCCTAGCTTTTGAGATTCTACATTTGCTTTGAAATCAAATAATAAATTCTCAAAGACACTGCAAAATAAATTTTCTTTGGAGAATCAAATCTATATTGTATCAGGAAACAAATTCACCACAACGAAATAGTAAGACTGAACTTCAGATTCTCATGGTAATTCTCCTCTTTTGTCATTTTCTTTTCAATTAAATCCTAATTTAGACATTCCACAAGGGTCATTTAAAATTATTGGCAAGGGTATAGAATCATGTAAAATATTTATTTGGTGACAAATGGTATCAGTAAAGAATTATTTCCCTGATATTCAAAAATTTTATTAATAAGATTAAATATTAATAAGTCATATTAATTACCAATGATGAAGATCTGTTCATAGTCTTTTAGTTTAAGTCACTTTAGAGGTAATATTTAGTATAGCCAAAGATAAGAATAGGTTGTTTTGATACTACTCTGTGGAGTTTGTTTAAAATTTACTAGGCAGATTATGATTATTAGTTTGTGTGTATGTCTTGACACTACACACTTCAAAATTATGTACAGGTGTTTCTGCGCAATTTCATATTCACATTCTTGATAAACTTTACATTCTACAAAACTGCACACTACACTTTTAAGACAAAAGAACTTGTGAAATTATTTTTAAAAAATGAAATAAAAATAAAAGGACTTGTGGGCCTGACACCATGTAACTCCTAGAAGTAAACATAGGCAGTAATTTCTTTGACACCAGCAGTAGAAATATTTTTCTAGATATCTTAAAATTATTTCAAATTTACAAATTTCAAATTTATAAGTTTCAAACTTACAGATATAAAGCAGGAAGTTACCATATACTCCTCATGTAGTTTTTTATGATGCTAAGATCTTATATCACCATGATACATTTGTCGAATTAAGTAAGAAACCAAAACCAATTTTGGTATGTTACTATATTAAACTAAAATCTTCCCTCAGATTTCAGCAGTGTTTCAACTTTTAAGTCTTTTTAAGTTCCAGGACCCAATCCAGGATATCACACTGAATTTAATTATCATGTTTGTGTGTCTCCTCTGGTCTATAATAGTTTCTCGGTAGTTCCTTGTTTCCAATGACGTTGACATTCTAGCAGAAATGGTCAGATATTTGTATAGTGCTCTCAATTTGAATTTGCCTGATGTGTTCCTTGTATCTAGACTAGGGCTAGTTTTTTGTGTGTGTTTAGTTTGTTTTGTTTTTGTGCCAGAATACCATAGAACTAAAGTGGTATTCTAATGACATAATATAAGGATACATGCTATCAAAATGACTTATCATTATTCGATTGAAGTTGAGTTTGTAAAGTCTCTTCATTATACCTTACAGTTTCTTTCCCCAGGTCCATGTTGTTCTTAGAAGTCACTGAGTAGCATTCCTAAAGGGTAGGGAGTTATGTTTCACCTTCTTGCAGGTAGTAACTAAATAAATCATTTTTTAAAATATTCTGTCTATTTTCATTATTTATTTATTTGTTTGTTTGTTCATTTTTATCAGTATGAAATTATACATATTTATTTATTTAATTTTTAAAAAAGATTTTATTTTTTTATTTGACAGACAAGGATCACAAGTAGGCAGAGAGGCAGGCAGAGAGAGAGGTGAAAGCAGGCTCCCCACTGAGCAGAAAGCCCAATGCGGGGCTGGATCCCATGACACTGGGATCATGACCTGAGCCGAAGGCAGAGGCTTTAACCAACTGAGCCACCCAGGCGCCCCAATACATATTTATTTTATACTTTTGATTGTACTCCAGTACTTTTTATTTTCATTATGTTAATTTAATCGTTCTGGTTTAGTCTTTGGAAGCTCTTTCAGTTGGCTCCTGGATCCCTTTGACAGGACCCCTTCTTTTTAGCACTTTTTTTTCTCTATGGTAGTATAAAGTGATCCAGTTTCATTGCATTTCCCCTGTCCTAGACATTTCTCCAAAAACTTTTAATTCTTTTTATAGAAGAACTAAACTCTAAATCAAGATATATGAGGTCTGGGTATGTTTATTGCTACTAGATTGTCATTGGTTCTAAGGCTGCTAGGCATACATATCCGTGTGTATATATACTATCCTTTATACAACTCTGTGTATGTATACTACACATACATTTCTTTATTTGTATACAACTATGTGTATCATACTATACATATATTTCTTTTTTAATTATACCACTATGTGTATGTATACTATACATACATTTTTTTAATTGTAGATAGATGGTAAATAGATGATAGATAGATAATAGGTATTATCTATCTATCATCTATTTACCATCTATCTACAATTATCTATCTACAATCTGTTTATCAGACAGACTGATAAACATTCATATTAAAGTCTCCATCTCTAATCCCGTATCACAGTTTCGTTCTGGCCTTCCCTTCTTGCTTATTTATAACTTCCCCCTCTGACAGAAACAAATCTAGCTCTCACCTTTCACCATCCATTTACTTGCTGGTTCATTCTCAGTATAGCTCCATATCAGGTTCAGAATTGCTAACTCAAACCCCTGTAAGAAATTTATCATTTACACTACAGTGCTATGCACAGTTCCTTTTGTTTTCAGCCTTTCAATGTCCTATCAAAACACATTTTCAAAAGTTGCTTAGGTCAGAGCCTTTTTCTTCTTCACTGGTTTTTAGCCTTTTACATGAAGATTTCTATACACACAAAGCATCTCCTTTAATTGTGAGAAAAATTGCTTCTGATTACTTCAAATAATAACATACTATAAAAAAATAGCATATTAACCAAGGGGTTTCTTTATAGTTCCTCTATTTGTCAGGTGAGAATAAAGTAATTTTCTTCAAAGCACATAATTTAAGCCAGAGCAGATGGTGCTATGTGATTCAGGCATTGACTGATTTATACATTCTAGAGAACTGGTGAAAGTCATACACAAGCCTGGCTAAGGTTTGTGAGTATATCCTGATTCAGTATGCAAGTTCTTTTTCCTGTAGCATGTGGTCATTAATCACCCATCTCTATTCTATCATCTGATTCCAAACTGAATTGGAGGAGTTGGTATTATATACTAGGATTTTATTTCATTTTACACAATATTATTTTTCTCTAGGAATTCCTCAGTTGTCTTTACACATCAAGTGTCATATAGATATACAGTTAACTGATGATTACACAATGGTATAATTCTAGCTTTTTTCCTAATGATGTAATGTTTTTAGCCACAGATATTGGTAAATTATCTATAAAGTGCTGTGTTAGGTAACATCAGTTTTCTCCTGCTGTGTAGCAAATTACTATAAACTGAGAAGCTTAAAAGAATACCTATCCATTATCTCACTGTGTTTATGAAACAGGCTCTCTTCTTAGGATTTCACAAGACTATAATAAAGGTGTCATCTGGGCTGTAATCTCAGCTAGAGACTCAACAATGAAAGGATCTCCTCCTAGGCTCATAGGAGGAGGTTCCTAGCCTCCTAGGCTCAAATTTATTTCCTAGTGACTGTATGACTAAAAACCACTCCATTTTACTGGCTGTTGACTGGAGTTTAATCTCAGATCCTGGAGGAAACTCCCACACTGCCCTACATCATGGCCCTCTCCATAGACAGTTTCTTTCCACAAGATCAATAAGAGCATCTCTTCTTCCAGGCTGCTGAGACAGTTTTATATAATGTAACATAATGATGGGTTTTTTCTATCTAGTGTGGTAGTAGATAAGAACAAAGTAAACAAGAAACAAAAATAATTACAAATATCAATGTGTTACACAGTGGAGTGACTTGTCTTAGAAGCTGCAACAAGCCATGTGTGACTTGAGTATAATGAAAGAAGGACATGGATATAGAGAGACCATTCATAGATTTTGAGGCCAAGAAGTTAGTTTACATTTTATTTTAAGAGCAATGGGTATCTGCATGTGTGGGGAGTATAGACGTGGCATGATGTGATTTATAAATAAATAATCTTCCTCTGTTAAATAAGATACAGTTGTAAGAATAGATGAGGAATGACCAGTTAGGAGGTTATCATATTATTTCAGATCAAGGTTGACTAAGAATGGTGACAGAGGACACAAATGAGGTGTATAGATCAAAATACATGCTCATTGTAGAGTGTATAGATTTGGTCTCAGTTTTAGATCAAGATACATCAAGATTAAAATATCAAATGAATAAATCTGGACCTATTCTATTTTATTTTGCTTTGTTATTATTATTTTTTTTATTTTGATCCATAATCAGTATTGAGCCCAATGTGCAGCTTGAACTTATGATCCTGAGATCAAGATCTGAACTGTAATCAAGAGTCACATGCTTAACTGACTGAGCTACCCAGGTGCCCCAATATTTAGATAATATTTAAAACCATGAGAAAAACAACTATCACTTAAGGAAACGTACATATAAAGAAATGGGCCTAGCATCCTTATAGTAAATGCTCAATGGATTAAGAGTATATAACAATGGAATATGGCTAACATTGTCCAGTAAGTTGGGAAGAGAAAAATAAAAAATATGAAATCATGAGGACAAGAGAGGGTAAGTTTTCCCACTGAAGGAAACAAACAAACAAACATGTCTGCTGCATTTTTCTTTCTTGTTTTTTAATTATATACTTGTGTATAACCACATTTTCCTATTCCCTTTTCCCTCTTATTTTCTAAGAATGTGAATGTGGTTAACTTTAGAATGTGATCCCTAAGTTATAGACTTTTCTAGGCAATCATCTTCAAACATCAATAAAATAATAACAATAATAATAATAATAGTAATGAAACACTCTGTAGGAAAAATTCTCATGAACTCCTCTCTATCTCTGTGCCAGGTAAAGTTTTCAAAGATGATCTGATTTCAGCATAATTTATTCTATTCCCCTTTGCCACTGATCCCATGATGTTGCATATATTTATCTCTAAGACTGTTAAAGGTATGACAGTTGGGATTGTATTATTCAACTCCATTAAAAAAAAAAAAAGCTGCATCTATTTCACTGTTACCTATCCCAGAAAAACCACTATGGCCTATCAGAGCTGAAGTGTTATGCCCAGCTTGGCCCTTTTCCCCTTTCTAGCTTTATTCCCATCACACACCTCCTCACTTCATACCGCAGCAACGTGGGACTACTGTTCATTATCCAAATACCCCAGGCACTGTTAATCTCTGACCTGCCATCACATCTGCTCACTGCCTGAACTTCCAGTTATCATCAAATCCATCCTCTCACTCATGAAATGCACAATATGAAATCCAGATCAACTCTTAACTCTCAGAGAACTTCCTGATCCCTTCAGCAAAATAAATCACTACTTTGTTCTTCCATAACACATTTATCACTAATTGTAAAAAGATAGTGACTGAGAAGATGAACACACCTCTGCATTGGGAATTCTCATATATTCATTATTGTATTCTTACTGTTTGACACATATGTATCATGAGATGGCCACATTAATGAATTAGTTTATAATCATATGGAAGTATTACAACATAGTTAGTGGCCTAAGCATAGATAAATATCAATGGTAGAGCAAAGTGAGTGGTTAAAGGCAGTGAGACACTACACAAGTTATATAATCTCTACAATCCTCAATTTCCCTAACTGTAAAATGAGCATAACTGAATCTACTTTCACAATATGGGGTGAAGATGAAGTGAGAAAATCTGCACATAACTCTGAGCAATGATATTTTTCAGTAAATATCATCTATAATATATGCACATAATTCTGGGCAATGATATTTTTCAGTAAATTTCACCTATAAAAGCAATTACTACAATTCTCGGGTTTATCAGGAGGATGTTATTGGATTAAGTACACAGATCTTGGAGCCACCTGTTTAGATAAAAGTCCCACTCTGTCCTCTAGCAGCTGAATAACCTTGGGCAAGTCATTTAGTCTCAGACCCTCATTTTTAGAAAAACATAATAGTATCAACTTCATAAGATTTTCGTGACAATTAATACATACGAGATACTTGGATAGAACCTGAGAACAATAAATACTAAATGATTAGCTCTTAAGACTAAACCAAAACTAAATTTAAAAAGGGGTGGTGTACAGTATAATCCACTCCCATATTCTGGGGAAATGATTTTTATAGTTAGATGGTGACACACTTTCTAATTCGAACTAAACATTAACAATGGGAAGTATGCATTTATTTCTTGGATAACTTCATATGCTAATTAGACTTTAAACTCTTTAAATATGATCACCATGCCATCTATTTATATTTCATTACAGCCTGGATTAAAGGGAAACACAGAGTTAACACACATAAATAAAAACCAGAAACATTTTTCCCAAAGTGAAACTTGTATGGTAGAAATCACACACATACACACACACACACACACACACACACACACATGCACTTTATGATCGTGATGTTGATTATACCTTGAATTTTCTGCATATAGTGAGTTATATACATTTGTTATAAAGACAAGCAGCCCGTATTTATTCAATATCTAAGATAAGAAGAGTTAAAAGGACAGCTTCCTGACTGTTTCCCAAGTACATCAATCAGTAATAACATTCACAAGCACTCTAAGCAAAGTCTTTGAGGAGTATCTAACAACTCCTTTAACTCTGTCTGTCTTTCTGGAAGTTTTGCATGAAGTCTTTGGAAGGCACACTCCCTAAGGCAGATGAATTTGTTACATTGAGAGTAAAGTTCTAATATAGTCACTGTTAAAGCACAAGACTCAATTGTTTCTGATGGCTAAAAAGCAAACAATAGCACAAGAACTAAGGCTACAACTAACAAACAAGAGAGAGACAGGGGGAGACATATTGTTTCAGATGCAGAGGGATTAATGACTCACATTTTCCTCCATGATATTTTCCAGGGTTAGTTCTACACTTGGGTTTATCCATAAATATTCCAATATGCTAATACATTTGTTCTAAATTAGCATTATCACTGTGTAATCTGGATAGCTGCTAAGAACTCAACAGAATTGTCATTCACTGAAGTCCATGATTACTAGAGTACTAGATTAGTGAGAGTATTAAGCTATCATATTCTATTAACACAATAGCGTAAAAATTAATTAGTCCTCCTGATGACTTTAGGAGATAGCTTCCACTTTAAATATATTAGGTACATGATACAAGAATGTCCATTTTTTATATATAATTAGTGTCATATGATCCATAGATTTTATTATTTTTTATGTGACAGGAGCCAAATATAAATAGTCATTATGAAACAATTAGGTTATGGATTTCTTCCAGATTAGGACAAAGTGAAAATTTCTGTGCATAATTCTCAGCAATGATTCTTCCGAATTGAATTTTTAATCAAAACTGAATTTTCATTTCTTTCCTTATTTTTAACACAGTCATTTCTGTATTACTCAGACAAAAGCCAAAAGCAAGGCATTAAAATGTAATTTGTTGAAGATGTTTTCATTTCTACTCCTCTTTTACTTTTCACATTTTTAAAAACTTTATTTTAAGGGGTGCTTGGGTGGCTCAGTGGGTTAAAGCCTCTGCCTTTGACTCAGGTCAGATCTCAGGGTCCTGGGAATGAGCCCTACATCAGGCTCTCTGCTGAGGAGGGAGCCTGCTTCCTCCTCTCTCTCTGCCTGCCCCTCTGCCTACTTGTGATTTCTGACTGTCAAATAAATAAATAAAATAAAATAAAATAAAATTATTTTAAAATGTATGCTTTACAAATTTGATGATTAGAATCTTTAACTCTCAATTAGAAACAATGACAGCAACAATTAGGTCTATTCCTCGGAGGCCTGTAAAAGCCATACATGATTAAAGCTGCTAAAGTCAATAGGTATTTTATAATTCTATAAACTAATTTTATATGTAATGTTATTTGCCAATGCAAATGTGTGTGTTTTAAAACCTGCCTATAACATGGTTTCCAGTGTGTCTCTTCTTCAACATGTGAAAAGTCAAATCAAGAAGCATTAGTAACATTTAAGATGACATAGAAAATACATCACCTCTGACCTGGAAGAGTGTTCTAGTTGAATATCAAAGCAACTGAGGACATACTGGGTAATTCACCCTAATGGTCACTTTCCCTTGTCACTTACACAACGTGTAACCTCTGCTTCAAACAAGAGAGGTGAATGATATGTGCAGCGTGGGTAAGAAAGATAAGGTGAAGGAAAGCAACATTTCTGTCTTCAAATCTGGTGTGCATCCCCAACAGTTCAGTAGCTCTGTCAAACAGCATACACTGCTTTGGAAAAGGAAGGAGACTATGCCAAGAAAGAGACTGAAAATAGTAACTATAAACTGATCATTGCCTTCTCTTTTACTAAAATATCCAGTCCTTTCATGTTTTAAATACTCTGCAAATCATAAGCTTTTGTATGTGATGTACATGTAGAAACTCGTTTCATAACAACTGATAAAAAATTGTGTAGAATAAGGCAATTGTTTCATGAATGACCACAATAGCCAAACTATGGAAAGAACCTAGATGTCCATCAACAGATGAATGGATCATGAATGACTTTTTAAAAATTTTTTTACTTTGAAATAACTATAGTCTCACTGGAAATTGCAAAAATAGTACAGGGAGGCGCTGTATGCCAATCACCCATTTTGTCCATAATAGTAACATCCTTTATGACCAAGGTACATTATAAACACCAGGAAATTGATTAATTACTTTTTAAAGATATTAGATGAAGAGATTAAAATTTTAGGCCCTATTTAATATTATAATGAAATCATTAGACAATCCACCTGTCTTTGTTTTCATTTTTAAACATTCTTTTACCTATTTTGAAGTAAGGAATACTTTTACCTATTTTGAAGTAAGGAATGAAGTAAGGAATACTATTTCACTGAAGAGACTGTAAGCATCTAGGATTACGAAGCAAATTTGTCTTTGTTTCGTAACAAGAATTTGTTTTGCATTTGTTGGAGGTGTGGCTAGTTTAAATTTCCATATGATAAATATACATGAATAAACTTGCTTTCTAGTAACATTCTTCACATTTATACAACTATTATTTTTATAAAGCTTAGACTACTTACCAATTTTGCAAATGTTATATTTTTATGCTATTCCTGATAAGCTGAAGAAAATATGGAGAATTTCCACTGACCATTAGATTGATGGCTCTAATTCTGTGGAACCTTACCTAAGCAAAACAAAATCTAACTCTGCAAATACTTCAAGGTTACAAAATCAAAATGCTAAGGACAACCTATCACAAACAGCCAACCAGGCTTTACTATAGCCAATCAAAAATATCCTTTCTTGGTTTGCACATCTTCTCTACATCAGTCTTTCCTCTGGCTCCTGCCCAGGAACCCTCCTAACCACTTTAGGTTTGCCTTTGCCCAATTTAGTGGATTTTTTTCTCAAAATAAATCTTAAAATTTTTAATATGCTTCAGTTTATACTTTTAACACTACTCACAAAAAAATTGTATTTCCAACATTTACCTGAAAATCAACTTTTGTGAACTCATAACGCATTTTAATATTGGAAAAATTGTCAGAAATAAAGAATAGTTTCTCAGGTTTATCTGTTAAAGTCTGTTCAGCAGATAATGACTCCAAAGTGATTCGCATTTACAATGAAACAGCCGGAAAATACTATTGCAAAAATAAATACTTAAAAATGAAAAATACAAGGGGTGCCTCAGTAGTTCAGTAGGGCAAGCATTTTCATCTGCCTTTGGCTCAGGTGAAGGTCCTGGGATTCAGCCCATGAAGACTTCCTGCTCAATTGGGAGCCTGACTTCTCCCTCTTCTTGTGCCCCTCCCTCCCACTGAAGCTCTTTCTCACTCTCTCAAATAAATAAAATCTTTTAAAAAGAGAAGAAAAAATTCAAGTCAATATACAATTATCATAAGAATAAATAGATGTTGATAACCTAAAAGGAGAGCACATAATTAGAAAAAGCAACTTTGGTAGAATGTTTGAAAGTTTCTTACATACTTTAAATTGATATAAATATTGAGGGTCCTGGATTTTTTTTCTTTTTTTTTAAATATTTGATATAGTACACTGTGTTATTTCTATAATATAGAAATCATAATTAAAGTCAAATGGGCTTAATTTTCGTTGTGAAGGAAAAGATTGATCAGTAACGATTTGGTTGAGATTGTAAAGGAGGGATAAATGATAGATGTTAAGATGATATGTTTTCTCAAAAGGAGAAAAAATGGCATGGGGCTAAATTAACCAGAGTACACAGAGCAGACAATACTACTTCAAGCATGCACTTGCTACAAATGATAGAACTTTTTTCTTTCTGAAATTATTTATTTCATCAGCAGAGTGATTATTATATTCATTCATTCATTCAACACATGTAAAGTCATACACTGCTTTTTTTTTAACAACAACTTAGTGTTTAAGACACCAATCAATGAAGTTTTTTAGTACAAAATAAAAAGAAAATTAAGTATGCACACAAATGCTCCAAAACATGAACATACACAGATATTTTTGGAAAAGCAAAAATTAACGAACATATTTTAAAGAAGCAAGGTATGAAATTGTGCTAGAATTGAATTAAGAAATTCACCTTGTAGCAGTTAATACATAAGATTTGAAATAAGATGCCAATGAACAGAGGTATAGACCAATTTATAGGGAATCAGAACAGAAGAAAATAGAAAAGACAGGTCACAATATTATTGTGAGTGATCCTAAATTATAAGCTAACTATTATGGGTATTTTTAGGTGAGTACTGGATAGAAATTCTACATTTTCACTTGAGGGTGACATCACTAGAGTCAGGTCAACAGTGTTTGTAAAATGGGCTTGCAAGAGGTTGCGATGTAAGTAGAGGTGTGGTTTAGCAAATGGAAGCTAAAGATGGGGTGAGAAACAAACAAGATATATAGATAATAGATAGATAGATAGATAGTAAGTCAAACTTGACTTTAATCCCTGGTCCAAGTTGTTTAGAAGATTTTGTAACTGAAAAATAGTAACAGCTACAAAAAGAATTAGTTTATGTGGGACAAAGAAGTGAATTGAGTTTAGATGAGTTGAGTTTAAAGGGGTCATGATAATTACTTGAAATGTCCAGAGGGAGAGATGAGGACTGATGTAGATTTGTAACTAGGTATTTTAACAAGGAATGGAGATTCATTTCATCTACTTCAAATTGTGTGTCTTCATTACAAGGATACACATTCTAATTGCATCTAAGAACGTTCCAACAGACAGGGCTCTACAGAACAACTACCGGAAGGCCATTGTAGATTCAAGGCAGCTGTAGAAACTTGGACAAAAGGAGTCTAGGTGCATCTTTTCCAATCAATTACGGCTAGGAAGAGGGTGCTAAAGGTTTCTGAACATGTGCACCTCGGATATTTGCTGTGAGGGATTCTCTGAGTAGGATAGTAGACCACAGAATGGTCTCTATGAGTCATTAGGTTGTGGTAGAAAGGATTCTAAGTGGTCACCAAATCTATTTCATTTTCACCCTCGGTACATAGCTCAGCTATATTGTCCTGCCTCTGCAGGTAAGCAGTCCCTGTGATTAAGTTCAGAGCAAAGAAATTTGCATTGTAAAGATGTTTGCCACTTTCAGGCCTAATGCCTTAAACCTCTTCTGTGGTCTTTCTAATTTATGCATCTATTAGCAGGATGATGCCAGGGGACTCTTAAAGTCACACATTGAAGATGGCATGAAGGGAATCAGGATCCATGAAATATCACTTGGGTTAAAGGTACCGAGCCCAATGAGGGAAAAATAAACTTTTACTGTATAAAGTTACTGAAATTCAAAGTCTTGCTATATTAAGTAACATTAATTTTCCTGACATATTTATGCAATGGTATATATAAAATATATATTTTTTCCAAACGTAAGTTATAAAAGGAAACAACTTCTTAGGGAAAAACTACCTACCATGAAGAAGACAATTTGTTTCGGTTAAACTAATTAGAATCTTTTTTTTTCTAAATATAACTATAAAAATTATGCATTAAACTCTATAGAACTAAAATTTCAATGTAAATGAACTTAAAAAACCTGTAGGGCATTTACCTCTGATTTGGGATGACTTTCTCTGGAACCAATCCCATTTGATGCTTTTAATCACATTGAGAAAGAAATGTCAGATAGCTAAAATTTAGAATTCTTACAGAGATATATTCTAGTTCCCATAACATGCTTGATTCTTATTCATTGTTCATGCAGATCTCTATCTGAACCTGGAAACTAATAAATTCTCCTGGCCTGGGATCTGATTCATTCCCATAATTCAAAAAGCAGTGTTTCCCTTATCTATAGTTTCCTTGTACATTGTATCCTAGCTGTCTTCTAAGGCTGAATAGAGTTTTCCTTTTTATTTTCCTCAATAGGTCTAATGATGAAGAAAGCCGCCAAAGCTTAATTCTATTAGGCCTTGGAAAAATATGTCAAAAAGATCACTGAGGTCCTCTGATCTCAGTTTAAGGAATCTTGTTTTAATAGGACAAGGATCCTAAAAAATATATAAAATATTTAAAAAAAATAAAAATTCAAGTAGACTCTCTGTTCTGATATTACATCTGATCATCTGATACATCTAAAAGCCTTTCATTCTCTTTTTTCCTTTATGGGTTTTTGGTTAGATTTTAACTATTTTATTGTGACACAATTTATCTTCCATAAGATTCTTCCAATTCAATAATTTTTAGTAGATTTAATGAGTTGTCAACCATCACCATAATCCAGCTTAAGGAAATTTCATCAACTCAACAAGATCTCTAAGGTCCACTTAGCAGATATGCTTTGGATTAAATTTATCTGTGTCCTAACGACAATTTTGATTCTGACTCTTCGGGGGAAAAAACCCACATCATTAATTCACCTTAAAGTTTTGAAAAATTTGTATGCTAAATTTTACAGTAAATATTTTTTTTTGGCTGAATAACACTCATATAAATGTATGTTTTATTTCTGACTATTTATTTCTTTCCTTGGATCATGTAAATGGTTAAGACATATCTTCATTTAGTTTCTCCCAAAGCAGAGCCTGATTCAAGAATATGGGCACAGATCTGTTCTTTAGATAACGATTCCCCAAAGAAGGAAATGGAATTGGAAATTCAGGAAAGCTAACAAACAGTGTGTAGTCCACCTCTGTGGCCACTGGGGTTTGCTACAATTGGGGGCCCTCTGTACAACATGCCTTAGAATTATTCCTTTGAAGGATAGGAAATGGGTGTATTGAGCCACTGAGGACGCTTCTCTCATTGATTGAGGGTTTTCCACAGGGTGGGAATTCACTTACATATCAAGGCTGTCCTTTGCCTGGTTTAAGTTATCCTGTCATTGCTTTAAAGAAAAGCCCTTACACAGGGTAATAAAAGATTCAAAAGATATTTGAGGTGAAATATGTGCAGCATACACAGAAATTGTCAACCAAATTGAAGCACTGTCATATCAAAAGCTTCAAGGAATCATCCCAATATCCCTATTATATTTTTTGGTCCTGCATTCTTAAGATCCACTCCCAGTAATATTTTCCCAATTCCTGCCTGGTACAAATTCTGAAATTAATTTAGTAAGAAAATATTTCCTCTAGTATCAAGACCATAATTCCCCATAATTCCCTGCTTGGGTTATGCTGAGCCTTGACTGAAGTTATTTTTATACATCATAAGGGGAAATATGGGTGAATCTTAGAAGACAATTCATCTTGCAAGGCATCTGACTCAGTTGAAGTCTCAGGACTGATTCTGTGAAAGCAGACCTTATAATATTGAGAAGAGTGAGGGAGCTGCCCTTATATGGTTGGAGGACTCAGGATATTTCACCCAGTGCTGCCATCTCAGCTCCCAGCATTTCACTTCTTCCTTGTTTGTTTTCAGTGGTGTAGTCCTTGTTGTATCAGCTGAGTTAACCAGTCTCAGGATCCCCCCAGAGGTTCTGATTTCTAAAGCCATTGTCAAAAGAAATTGTCTTTATGTAGGTTACCCCAAAACAAGTCCTGAGACAAGGCCTTTTTATCTACAGGTGGTTGTTTGAGGAAAGAATTCCAAAAGCAGGAGTGAGGGAATGTAGTTTGGGAAAATGAGAGAAGATAAAATGAAAAACCAATAAAGCTGCACTATTGATTGGGTTACTAATCCTGGCATCTGGATTACTAGTGCTCAATCCTCGTAGAAACACTGAAGAACCTAGGAGAATGCACCTCAGAATTTCCCATGTGGAAGAGAAGAGACTAGCATTTATACTTTATCTCCTAATCTTCATTTGTCGATTATTGTCTTTGGGAAGTTCGGAAATTCAGTTATAGTGGACTCTTTCTTAAGCTGTGCAAACTCATGGTTTTGAAGAAAGCCCAAATCAGAATATCAGAGAAAGGAAAGAGGATGGGTGAGAGATAGGGAGTGAGAACTTGGAAGAAAAGTTGGCAGAATGCATGTGTGTTTTTGAAAGCAGAGGAATGGGGGAATCAGAGAATGTGGTATGTGTACAGCTGCAAAAATATGGGTTTGGGAAAAGGTGACACTGGGTAGATCTCATATAAAAGTTCCCCAAATGAAAGCTTATGTTTGGAAGGAGGTAGATACAACAATGATCTACTTAGAACTGGCCTCTGAGACTCACTGAAAATCAAAGATTCTCATTGGTTGACACTGTAAATACAGCTTAACCTAAAGCTGTATGTCTGCTTCCCTCTGTCTGGGAAAGTTATTAGAAGTAAGGGAGCTGCTTCCGGAAAGTTCTTTGAGAATTGACTAAAATTAATTTTTAGCCACCCAGTGGTCCTGGAGCCACCAATACAGACAAACTTTTATCTTTGAAAGATAAAGAGAACTACATTCCTTTCACTCTGATGGATTGCTAGTCATAGCAACTTCATATTGTGGGACCTTCTGAACTTTCAAAGAATCCTCTTATAGTACATAACTGCAACAGCGGCCATTTGAAAGCCCAGTACTTGAATGAAAGGCAATTCACCTTGAAACAAGGGCTATAACCCTGTAAAAAGGTAATGTGCAGAGATGAGGTACACTCTCAGAAGACATTTGTGATTTTGAAAATACTGGAAGACTGTGATGAGGCGGTATGATGGAACACTATAGAGAGCTTTAAACTATTTATAGATTCAGGTAGTATATAAAGAGGAGAAAAAGTCAAATGCACCTTGGATAATGTAAATTATCTTTAAATTTTCTGATTTCTAGAGTCAGATAGTAAGAAATAACAGGGAACGATGAAGGCTGTGATTTTTAAAATCACTATGCTATAGACTGAATTTTTGTGTCTCCCCCAAATTCACATGTTGAAATCCAGTCTCTAATGTGATGTAGAGCTTTTGGGAGTTAAGCAAGTTATGAAAATAAAGCCCTCATGAATCAGATTAGTGTTCTTATAAGAAAGACCCTCTTGCACTCCACCAAGTGAGGTTACAGCAAGAAGACAGCCTACTATGAACAAGAATGCAGACTCTCAGCAGACACCAAATCAGCTAGTACATTGATCTTGGATTTCCTAGACTCTACAACTGTGAGAAGTAAAGTTCTGTTGCCTATAAGCTTCCCAGTATATGGTATTAATGTTATAGAAGCCTGAATGAACTAAGACATATTATATAAAAAATTGAATTTTGTTGAGAACTTACACTCTTTCTATAGGGTAATGTTCTCAGAATCTGCTCAAATCGCCCAGGCAGAGCTATCCATATATTGCCAAGCTGTGGCAGATCTCAAAGATTTTATTTATTTATTTGAGAGAGAGAGAGAGAGTGCTTGAGGAGGGGGGAGGCAAACAGACACCATGCTGAGCTTAGTCTCAAGACCCTGAGAACATGACCGGAGCCAAAACTAAGAGTCAGGCACCTAACTAACTGAGCAACACAGGCACCCCAAAACTGTGGCATTTCTTGATGTGCTACATGTCACAGTGACATAGATTCATTAACCAAAAAGACTTGTAGAAAACCATAAAATTAGAGTAAGAGACTATAATGGAAGATGTTATTGCCCCAACTAGATCCCATTTACCAGCATTTGTAGTCTTACCCTACCTGCTGGAAATTGTTATCCTTTCTCTGAAGAATTATTCATGATCAGATACATGAGGCTAGAAAAGTACTGCCCTCTTTCATCAAGGTTTGACTCTCTGAAGAAATTTGTGATCCAGAGTTTTCCCTGTGAGACTGAACATAGCTGAGGCCACCATCTTGCTCAGCTTCCCTCCATCTCATATTATTACCTTTATTCTTTCTGGAGGACACTCACAATTAAATCACTTGAATATGATTCCAAGTCTTAGGCATTACTTTAAGAAAACAATCTAAGAAACACCTCCAGGGATGGCTGCACATGCATGTAACCTATGCACTCTCATAGTCCTTTACTGTTAAGCTGTTGTCTTGAAATTCTTAATTTCTGAACGAGGAGTCTATAATTTTCATTTTCACTCAGCTCTGCTGACACCAAACTTCAAGGTCTTGGAACATCCCATATAGCTCTACACATGGAACAAGTTAAGATATTATCTAAGAGTTAGAAGCATTTCAAGTTCTTTTTTCACATGATATTAAAGAAAACAAAACAGTTTGAACTAAGCAGTATCCACAAAAACCCCACAATTGTAACACAGAAGTATAAAGAGTATAAAGTAAGAATTAGAACACTTTAGGATTCTGAGGAGACCCTATGGGACTACAGAAAGTTGACATTTTACCTGTCATCATTTTCCTAGCCTCAAGAAATGGCTTTATGAAACACCTAGCATAGAGACATCTAAATTCTAGAAACTCTCTGGAGGAAGAATCCATGTTGGAACAGTTTGGTTTGGATCTTAGTCTTGATTGCTTCCCACCATGATGACAAAGAAAGTGTGTACTTGTTATTTAATGGAACTGTATACTCCTTATTCCAGCCCAAGGTAGGTTCTACATTAAAAAGGTCAAACTTTCTCAAGAGAAGTAACCAGGGTTGAGTTAACATTGTTCTCCCTAGAAGAAAATATATTCACTTTAGGTATGAAAATAAGAACTTTAACGAATAAGGAGAATTAATAAACATAATTCAAAGAACATTAGATAATCTGTAGTTAATTCATGGTTTTACATTAGGAATTTGCATCTCAGATTACCCCAATATAGCTCCTCCCTTTTCTTCTTGGAGATAGGCACATGGAGAAAGGAAATACAGTCACCCAATGGTGAAACACAAATTCAAGAATTTATCAGAAAGACAGAGTGGAGATAGATAGGAAGATCTATGGGGGTAGTCTATGAACTCTCCGTCCCACTATCATTCTTTGTCTCTCTGAGTCTCTGAGCTTTCTAATAGTCCAGGAGGTTAAAGAATATTCTACCTTATCATTCCGGAGATGGGATAAAGACATTTAAAGATTGCAGAGATTTAAATACTCACTTAAAAAGTGTTAATGATTTTATTAAATACAATTTAATTTTCTTTCTGTAACAGAATGTATGGTCCTTATCATCAGATGCTGCAGAAAATGTAAGATAAGAGTTAAAAAAGGCGCTGTAATATTATCATTCAATCAGGGGACTCTAAGCCCTGCACATGCACCAGTGAGCTGAGCCTTGAACAGCTTGTTGTCCAGTTTCTCCCCAAAGCCTCACTGAGATCATTTATCTATGAATATTACAGGATAAAGTATGTGCTGGTCATCCAAACTAATCCATATATCAAGTTTAAGATTGCTTGTTTTAATGGAAAAGATAGGATGGTTCTGTCATCTTCTAACAGTAGTAAAAGGCAATAATAACACTTTATAGGATGTAATGAAAATTAGAGATAATGCATGAATATGCTAGCCTCATTTTTGGTTTACACAGGAGGTAAAAAAAAAAAAAAGAAACTGTGACTTTCATCTCTAGAACATTATATCCTAGTCCCTAGTACGTTAGTCCCCAGCAAATGTTTTCATTAAGCAATGTTTTAACATTTTGATATAAATTTTTATCAAGCATTTTCATAAAAAGTTTTTCTAAGAATTCTGTATCTTCTGAAAACCATATTGAAAGACATTGTCCATTATGCTGTGCATTCAATATCTCCAGGTTAATGATCCATGATAAACAGTTTTGAATTTAGCATCAGAAAATGGTTTCTTATTTTTATTTTAATGTTACCAATGAGAATCCCTTTTTTTCTTCCTCCTTCTTTCCCTCCTTCCCTTCTTTCCTTCCTTTTTGGTTGCCAGGGATCTAAGGACTAAACAGAATATAGTATCAGCTTTTGTGTTCCTCTGTTTTACCATCCCTGTATAATATAGCCCGTGTTCTATTTATGAGCCTCAACTTAGCAGGAAGGAAATTGAGCCTCAAGAGATAATTTGGAGTAAGAATATAAATTCATATATTTCGTCTTTAAATCTGGGTTATTTTTATGTAACCACAAATATTTCCTAGAAGTAGACTGCTTATAAACTATTAAAGCTTTGCACAGTATAAAGGGCAATATTCCTCTGTATTTTTTTTTGTTTGTTTTTTCTCTAAATTAGGACCAAATTTGATTATTCACATGACTTATAAAAGTTGTTTTTTGTTTGGTGGTATGTTTTTGGCTTGATCTCCATCAGCATGAAGCTGTTACAGTGACTAATGGTATTCTGCTATAAAGACAGTTGATAATCCCACGTTAAGTGTACTGCCCAGACACTGGCATCTGATAAAATTGCAATAAGTATATCGTTACTGGACACTATGTTCTGTGTGTTACTAAGCTTGTAATATGCCTTGTTTGAAATGAATTGAGGTTGAACTTGGTTACCTCATTAATCTCACAACAGCTCAATTAGGCAGGTGATTATCCTCGTTGTCCATATTAGATTAGACTTGAGTCAATCCTTTGATAAGTTAGTCCAACAAAAAGCCACCCGTTAGGATTAATCAAAGACAGAATAAAGTGCTCTGTAAACATCATCTCTTCTAATCCTTGAAAAGGAACACTGTGAGATCATATATGGTCTCAATTTTCAGAGGTGGGAATGAAAGGAAATGATTTATTCAATGTACCTTAGAGCCCAGGTTCCTGAACTCCCCCAGTCTCTACCTCATCTTCTTTTACTCTCCTTCCTTCCCCTACACTTTTCCTCCTCTTATTGCTTTTTAAGACATTGATATTGAGATATCACCCACATACCATAAAATTCACCCATTTAAAGTATATAGTTCACTTTCTTTGGTGTTTTCAAGTTGTGCAATTATCACCACTAAGTTTAGAACACTTTTGTCATCTCTCAAATAAATCTATAGCCACTAGGAGTCACTCCCCATTCCCTCCCATCCCCACCACACTCTTAATCAAACACTAATCTACTTTCTGTCTTTATATATTTACCTCTTCTGGACATTTCATATGAATAGATTCTTGCAGTATGTACTCTTTTGTGTTGGGCTTCTTTCATTAAGCATAATGTTTTAAGGTTCATTCATATTGTAGCAAGTATAAGAACTTTATTCTTTTTATGGAAAACAGTTTGGTAGATTCTCAAATTGATAAATATAGGCTTACTATAAGATCCAGCAATTCCATTTTTAGGTGTGTATATACAAGAGAATTGAAAATATACTTGCACCCAGAAGCTTACATACAAAAGTTCAAAGCAATGCTACTTATAATCACCCAGAAGTGGAAACAAGTCCAATGTCCATCACCCGATGAATAGATTAACAAATGGTGTTCCAGCCATGCAATGGAGGTTTGAACATCTGCCATCCAAACTGCAAATGGTCTTGCATCTGCCCTGTATTTTTTATTTCATTATACTTCAAGAACAATGATGCTTTGGATAGTTCCCTGTCCAGAATTATCAACTTTGGTTTTCTATTAACATTTTCCCATTAAGCAATTACAAGTGTCCTCCATATTAAAACAAAGTAAGCCCCACCTAAAACATTTCAAAATAAAAGAAAAGACAAACATATCTAGACTCCATGATCCCTTCTAGCCATCACTTGGGTCTTTATTACATTGCTATTCATTCCTCGACTTATTTCATTCTGGCCCTCACTTCTTGAGACCAGATATTACCTATAATGTTCTCTTTGGTACTTCATTTAAGAGTCCAGTTTCAGGGACACCTGGGTGGCTCAGTGGGTTAACCCTCTGCCTTCGGCTCGGGTCATGATCTCAGGCTACTGGGATTGAGCCCCACATCAGTCTCTCTGCTCAGCAGGGAGCCTGCTTCCCCTCTCTCTCTACCTGCCTCTGCCTACTTGTGATCTCTCTATCAAATAAATAAGCAAAATCTTAAACAAACCAAAAGAAAGAGTCCATTTTCAGTAAATAAACTTCTTTTCTCAGTAACATAATTCTATGCATCATCTATGAAGACCCCCTGCATGAAGCAATCCCTCTTTTTGGTGTACTTGGCACAATTTACCTTGGTTTAACCCCTACCCAGCTCAGAATTTACTAACAATCTCCAGATTTCTGTTTTTGTGCAAGGAAATAATCTTTCCATTTGGATCACTCATAATAAACTTAAATTCAACAGGTAAAACTTTTTTTATTTGTTTGTTATTTGATGGCCTGTATCTCTGTAAAGGGTTAGCTCTATAAATGGCAGCACTATTATATTTTTAATATAGAAAACTAGGGGTGCTATATGATTAGTAGCACTTCCACATCTCCCACCCCACCCAATTAATAACCAATTTTATTGTTTCTAATTTACTAGTATCTTTTAAATTCACCTCTTAACTTCATTTCTCTCCTTCCCTAAGGCCACACACTTAGTGAAAGACACAGTGATCCCTTACTTAGACTAATACAACAGCAAGCATCTGACATAATCCCCACCTAAATGGATCTCTTGTGTGAATTGTTGCCCTACCCTCACCCTTACCAAATCCATTCTAGATACTTTAGTAGAAATAAACATTTTTTTAAGTTTTTTTTCTTTTCTTTTCTTTTTATTTTTTAAGATTTTATTTATTTATTTGTTAGAGAGAGAGAACACACGCAGGCAGAGTGACAGGCAGAGGCAGAGAGAAGCAGACTCCCCACTGAGAAAGGAGCCCAGTGAGGGACCCTGAGATCACAACCCCAGCCAAAGGCAGCAGCTTAACTGACTGAGCTACCCAGGCACCCAGTAGAAATAAACTTTTAAATAGTTGTTTTTGTTTTTGTTTTTGTTTTTGATTTTAACTAAAATTTTTTTTTATAAACATATATTTTTATCCCCAGGGGTACAGATCTGTGAATCACCAGGTTTACACACTTCACAGCACTCACCAAAGCACATACCCTACCCCAATGTCCATAACCCCACCCCCTTCTCCCAAACCCCCTCCCCCCAGCAACCCTCAGTTTGTTTTGTGAGATTAAGAGTCACTTATGGTTTGTCTCCCTCCCAATCTTTTTTTTCCACATCACTTTTTTGCTTACCCTTACCCTTACAATAAATTCTATAATCCCTTCTGTGACTTAACAAGTCCCCACATGACTGGGAACCAGACTGTCATCCTACCTCATTGTTTTCTACATTCCTCAGTGCCCCAGCAATAACTAGTTCTTCTTCCTGTCTTTCTCTCTCTTTTGTTGTTTCGTGGAATAGAAACATGACCTCTCTCAGCTATCTAAATCCTAGCCTCTTTTCTTTCTGCCAAATTCCTTTCCCTTCACCACCAAACCAGACTTCCTCCTTTTCTGAGACAGACCTTCCTTTACCCAGCAGATTTTGTTAGCTACTATCATTACATACATTTGTAGTTCTCTGCACTTCCTCTTTCATACACTTGCAATTACATGGTTACATCTTTTCCTCTACACTGATAATACACTCCATGAACTAAAAAACTCCATGTCCGTCTGTTTCTAGATATGTCTTCAGCATTTAGCATAGTCCTTTGCAAACTCTGGGTACACACATGGTCTATGGTGGTGAATAAATAAGTACTTGTGATCAGAGACAGTTTCATCACCGTTGTCATTATTAACAGAACAACACTGCTGCTATCAAGATAAGCAACTACCACAGTCAAAGGAAAAAGGCAAACCTGAACCAACTACAGAACTTTCAGATTTGTCTTTCCCTCAGATTTTACCCACCTTCCTTTTTCATGCTCAGGCATCGTAAGATTATATTAACAAAACTCAATATTTTTAAAAGTTTTCATTTAAATTCCATTGTTCTTGTGGTTAACATACAATGTAGATTAGTTTCAGGTATAGAATCTAGTGATTCAACACTTACAGGTAACATGCAGTGCTTAGCACAACAAATGCCCTCCTTAATCCCCATCATCCATTTACCCCAATCTCCTACACAAAGTTCAATATTTTTAAACATTTAGGATAGGGCAGAGAATTCAGAAAACAAACTGAGAAATGTAAAAAATTATAAATGCTCATTGCCTGGTCTTTAATGATCAAGAAGGATGGACAAGCTAAGGAAAATAATGCTTTCTGAAGGTATATTTGAAGATTGTTAAATGATAGAAATAAAAAAGAACAGTCAAATGAGTTTTTAAAAAAAATAGGTAATCTGTCCAACTAGTTTGAAATAAAGTTTGCATTTATATTGCCATTGTTTTTAAAGGGACAAAAATTTTATCTCTTCAAACATCTGCCATTTTTTTTTCCCAATCCTTTCCCATCCCCTTACTTTTTTTAAACAGGAACTGCTACAGAAAACAAATAGTTATTGTACCAGAAACAAACCTACCATGCCAGTTTATTTACTGTATATTTTCACTGCATTTTTTTTCTCTACCAGATCTAAATTGTTCAGGTGACATAAGAGCTGGTTTTGAAAAAAAAAAGATCCTAATTTATGAGATTAAAAAGAAAAGATTTTTTAAGTCATTTTTTGATTTGCAAACACCGATATACCAAATAATCCAAGTAAATAGTGACCACGTCTAACGTAAAAGAGATACACCATTGAAAATTCTATTCTTATTTCCTAAAGGAAAAATAGGTATCTTTTTGCTTGTTTCATTGTTTCAAATTTTTAATTAATTCTAGTTAGTTAACATATACTGTAATATTTCAGGAGTAGAATGTAGTGATTCATATCTTATGTAGAATACACTGTGCACAACACAGGTGTCCTCCTAATACCTACCACCCATTTATCCCATCCCCTGCCCACCTCCCCTCCATCAACCCTGAGTTTGTTCTTGTGGTTTGCTTCCCTCTTTTTTTCCTTCTCCTACATTTATGTTTTTTTTTTCCTTAAGTTCCACAAATGAGTGAAATCATACAGTATTTGTCTTTCTCTGACTGACCTATTTCGCTTAACATAATACACTCTAGGCTCCATCCATGTCATTGCAAATGGCAAGATTTTATTCTTTCTGATGGCTGACGACCTCTTCTTTATCCATTCACCAATGGATATTAGGGATCTTTCCATAATTTGGTTTTTGATGATAATGGTGCTATAAATATCCAGGTGCATGTGCTCCTTTGAATTAGTATTTTTGTATCCTTTGGGTAAATACCTAGTAGTACAATTGCTGGGTTGTATGGTAGTTCAATCTTTAACTTCTTGAGGAGTCTCCATACAGCTTTCTAGAGTTGTTCCAGTTTACATACCAACCCGTACCAGTTTACATACTCACCAAAACTGTAAGATTGTTCTCCTTTCTCCACAACCTCACCAACATCTGTTTGTTTCCTGTGTTGTTGACTTTAGCCATTTTGACAGATATGAGGTGGTATTGCATTGTCGTTTTGATTTGTATTTCCCTGATGATGAGTGATGTTGAGCATCTTTTCCTATTTCTGTTAGCCATCTGTATGTCTTCCTTGGAAAAATGTCTATTCATGTCTTCTGCCCATTTCTTAACTGGGTGTTGTGTTTGATAAATTCCTTATACATTTGGATACTAACACTTTATCAGATGTCATTTGCAAATATCTTCTCCCATTCCATAGGATGTTTTCTAGTTTTGTTGAATGTTTCCTTCACTCTGTGGAAGCTTTTCATCTTGATGGAGTCTGAAGAGTTCACTTTTGCTTTTGTTTTCCTTGCCTTGGGAGACATGTCTAATAAGAAGTTGCTGGGACACCTGGGTGGCTCAGTTGGTTAAGCGGCTGCCTTCGACTCAGGTCATGATCCTAGTGTCCTGGGATCGAGTCCTGCCTGGGGCTCCTTGCTCGGCAGGGAGCCTGCTTCTCTCTCTCTGTCTCTGCCTGCTACTCTGTCTGCCTGTGCTTGCTCTCACGTTCTCTCTCTCTCTGACAAATAAATAAATAAAATCTTTAAAAAAAAAAAAAAAGAAGAAGAAGTTGCTATGGCTAGGTCAAAGAGGTTGCTGCTTGGTTCTTCCCTAGGATTTTGATGGTTTCCTGTTTTATATTTAGGTCTCTGAACAATTTTAAATTTGTTTTTGTGTATGGTGTAAGAAAGTTGTCCAGTTTTATTCTTCTGCATGTTGCCATCCAGCTTACCCAACACCATTTGTTGAAGAGACTGTCTTTTTTTCCATTGGATATTATTTTCTGCTTTGTCAAAGATTAGTTGACCATAGAGTTGTGGGATCATTTCTTAGTTTACTGTTCCACTGATCTATGTGCCTGCTTTTGTGCCAATACCATACTATCTTGATGTCTACAGCTTAAAGTCCAGAATTGTGATGTCACCAGCTGTTTTGCTATTTCAAAACTGCTTTGACTATTCAGGTTCTTTTGTGATTCCATACAAATTTTAAGATTGTTTGTTCTAGCTCTGTGAAAAATGCTTTTGGTATTTTGATGTGGATTACATTTAATGTGTGAATCGCTTTGGGTAGTACAGATTTCTTAAGAATATTCGTTCTTTCAATCCATGAGCATGGACTGTTCTTCCATTTCATTCTGTCAGTATACTTCACAAGTGATCTATAGTTTTCAGCATATGGATCTTTTTACCTTTTTGATTAGGTTTATTTCTAGGTATCTAATGGTTTTTGGTACAATTGTAAATGGAATCAGTTTCTTGACTTCTCTTTATGCTATTTTGTTTTTCATATATAGAAATGCAACAGATTTTTGTATGTTGATTTTATATCCTATAACTTTGTTGAATTCATGTATCAGTGCTAGTAATATTTTGGTGGAGTCTTTCAAGTATTCTACATATAATATCGGTATCTTCTGTGAATAGTGAATGTCTGATTTCTTCCTTGCTGATCTGGATGCCTTTTATTTCTTTTTGCTGCCAGGTTGCTAAGGCTAGGACTTCCAGAACTATGTTAAATAACAACATTGAGAGTAGATAATCCTGTCTTGTTCCTATTCTTAGAGGAAAAGCTCTCAGTTTCTCCCCATTGAGAATGGTAATAACTGTGGGTCCCTCATATAGGGCCTTTAGGATGTTGAGGTATGTTCCCTCTATCCTTACTTTTTTGTGGGTTTTTATCAAGGGTGGATGCTAATTTTGTTAAATGCTTTCTCTGCATCCATTGAATGGATCATATCATTCTTATCCTTTCTTTTATCAATGTGTTGCATCACATTGATTGGTTTGTGAATATTAAGCCACTCTTGCAGCCCAGAAATACATCCCACTTAATTCTGGTGAATACTTCTTTTAATGTACTGTTGGATTTGATTTGTTTATATATTGTTGAGAATTTTTGCATCCATATTCATCAGAAATATTGGCCTATAATTTTCTTTTTCAATGGGGTCTTTATCTGGCTTTGGAATCAAGGTAATGCTGGCCTCATAGACTGAGTTTTGAAATTCTCCTTCCATTTCTATTTCTTAGAACATTTTGAGAAGAATAAGTATTAATTCTCTTTAAATGTTTGGTAGAAGTATCCTGGGAAGCAATCTGGCTTCCCAGAGGAATCTGGACTCATATTTGCTGGGAAATTTTTGAACACTGATTCAATTTCTTTGCTGGTTATGGGCCTGTTCAAATTCTCTATTTCTTCCTATTAGTTTGTATGTTCTAGGAATGTATCCATTTCTTCCATAATGCCCAATTGTTTTCATATATTTTTTCATCATATTCTCTAATAACTGTGTTTCTGTAATGTTGATTGTCATACATGACTTAATTTATTTGGGTCCTTTCTCTCTCTCTCTTTCTCTCTCTTTTTCTTTCTTTTTTTTTTTTTTTTTTTTTTGGCTAAAGTCTGTCTACTGTCTATCAATTTTATTAATTCTTTCAAATACCTCTTAGTTTTGTTTGATCTGTTCTTTTTTTTCTGTTGTCATTGTTGTTTCTATATCATTTATTTCTGCTCCAATCTTTTTTATTTTCCCTTCCTCTTCAGGCTTTATGCTTTATTTTCTGTTCTTTTTCCAGCTCCTTTAAATGTGAGGTTAAGTTGTGTATTTGGGACTATTCTTGCTTCTTGAGGTAGATTTATATCGCTATGTACTTCCCTCTTATCACCACCTTTGCTGCATTCCAAAGGTTCTGGACTGTCCTGTTTTCATTTTCATTTGCCTCTATGTATTTTTTTTAATTTAATATTTTGGTCAATACATTCATTCTTTAGTAGGATGTCCTTTAACCTCCATTTATTTGTGGTCTTTCAAAAATTTTCTTGTTATTTACTTTAAGTTTCATAGTGTTGTGGTCTAAAAATAAACATGGTGTGATCTCAATCTTTTTATAGTGGTCAAGGTCTGATTTGTGACCCAGTATGTGATCTATTCTGGACAATGTTCTGTGTGCACTTCAAAAGTATGTGTATTCTGCTGCTTTAGGATAAAATTTTCTGAATGCATCTTTTAAGTCTATCTGGTCCAGTGTGTCATTCAAAGCCATTGATCTTCTTTTTATCAAGGATGTTGATCTTCTGCTTAGATGACCTACCCACTGCTGTAAGTGGTGTGGTAACGTCTCCTACTATTATTGTATTGTTATCAGTGAGTTTCATTATATTTGTTATTAATTGATTTACATATTTGGATGCTCCCAAGTTGGGGATATAAATATTTACAATTGAGAGATCTTCCTGATGGATAAATCACTTAATTATGATATAGTGCCCTTCTTCATCACTTCTTGCAGTCTTTAAAATCTAGTTTGTCTGATATAGGTATGATTACTCTGGCTTTCTTTTGACATCCATCAGCAAGATAGAGCCTTCTTCATTCCATCACTTTCAATCTGCGGTGCCTTTAGATCTAAAATGCATCTCTTGTAGGTAGCATATAGACGGGTCTTCTTTTTTTTCTCTTTTAACCCATTTTGATACCCTATGTCTTTTGATTAGAACACTAAGCTCCTTTACATTCAGAGTGATTATTGTAGATATAAATTTAGTGTCATTGTATTTCCTATGAAATCATTGTTTCTGGAGATTTTCTCTGTTTCTTTCTAGTCTTTGTTGCTTTGGGTCCCTCTTTCCCACTCAGAGACTCCTTTAATATTTTTTGCAGGGCTGGTTTAGTAGTCATGCATGCCTTCAGTTTTCATTTGTCTTGGAAATTCTTTATCTTGCCTTCTATTCTAAATGACAGCTTTGCCGGTTAAAGTATTTGGGGGCTGCATATTTTTCCCATTCAGCACATTAAATATATTATGCCACTCTCTTCTGGCTGTCAGGTTTCTGTAAAATGATCTGCTTCTAACCTAATTTATCTTCTCTTGTAGGTTAGGAATTTTTTTTATCCCTTGCTTCTTTCAGAATTCTTTCCTTATCTCTGTATTTTTGCAAATTTTTCTATGATATGTCTTGGTGATACCTGGGTTTTGTAGATTTTTATGGAAGTTCTCTGTGTCTCCTGGATTTGGATGTCTGTTTCTTCCCCTAGATTAGGGACATTTTCAGCTATAATTTGGTCAAATAGACCTTCTTACCCTTTTACTCTCTCTTCTACTTCTGGGACTCCTATGATACAAATGTTACTAGATTTTATGGAGTCACTGATTTCTCTAAGACTACATTCGTGATCCAATATTTTTCTTTCCCTCTTCAACTTCATTATTTTTCTTAATTTTATCTCCTATACCACTTTTTAATTGCTCTACTTTTTTCATCCTTGTGGTCATTACATCCAGTTGGTTTTGTATCTTGGTTACAGCATTTTTTTTAAATTTCAGCTTAACTAGTTGTGTTTTACCCCTGCAGTAAGGGTCTCTCTGGATTATTCTATACGCTTTTCAAGCCCAGCTTATATCTTTATGATTGTTCTTTTAAATTCTGTTTCAGGAATATTACCTATTTTATTTTGATTAGCTCCCTGGCCATGAAATTTTTTTGTTCTTTTTTTGGGGGATGAATTCTTCCATCTTGCTATTTTGTCTAAGACTTTGTCTTTTGTGTGTTAAGAAAGCCTATGCCTGTTTCTATTTTTGCTAGAGCTGAAGCTTTGTAGTACCCTATGATCAGTAGTCCTGGTGCATGCAGCAGGTTTATGCTAGTCTTCTTGGGAAGGGGCCCACTAAATCTCTGGCTGTCAATCACACTTGCCCTATTAAAAAGGCACCTGCTTTGTACAGGGGGTGGTGTGGCTTGGTGTAAGGGACTCAAGCCTCCACTGTGTGCTCTGTGTCACTTGCGGAAGTCTGTCTATACTGATGGAAGGGGTGAAAAAATGGCATAGGCCATCCATCTCCCCCAGAGTGGGGAGTTCATAACCATCACTTTTCAGGAGACCCTCACAGAAAAGTGAACAATTTTCCCTCTTGCATCCCAGACTTCTGTCAGATCCCTGCCCTCACCATGTCTGTCTGAGCCACCTGTCTACCTACGAGCACAGTGTTCCTGTGTTTTACTTTAGGTGCAACTCTGGTTTTCAAAACTCCAAATTTTAAGGACCTGGTATGGTATGGAAACTTGCTGATCCTCTAGGAGAGTGTCTCCCTGTGCTATAGCTGGTACCAGTTTGCCCCAGAAAAGCAGTCACATTACCAAGTTGTGGCCTGGAATTTATGGTAAAGCACAATAAAAAGCCAGCATCCAGGTTAGCTCTCCTCAGCAAGCATCTCTGCTCTTACGCTGGTGGATGGGGCACCTATCAGCTCTTTTGTCCGCTGAGAGACAGTACCACATCTTGCAAATGCACTCCAAGAAGAGGAACTATCTCTCCCAGTGTGACCCTGGGATCCTTAGAGCACACCAGTCCTCTATCCTTCTTCCCCATGGGAGCATCTCTACACCTGTTGGATTCGACCATGCTGATGGCACAAACTTCTAAAACTTCAAACTTTCACTCCATTGCTTGTAAAAATTTGCAATAGTCAGCTCTTCCTGTTTTTCCAGTCAATGGTTTTGGGGAAGTGTTTTTCTTGTATAATCCCTTTTGTGCTGATTTATATCTCTCTGTCTCTGTTTGTCTCTTTCCCCTGCCTAGGATCAAGGCTCCCTCCCCTCCACAACACCTGTGATTTTCTCTCCCAAATCACATCTCCACACATCCTACCTTCCATGATGTGGTTTCTTTTCTCCCTCTAGTTGTGCGGTTTGTTCTCTCAGTCCTCAGATTGATTTTTCTGGGTGTTCAGAATGATTTGGTAATTATCTAGCTGTGTTCAAGAGATGAGGCAAACATAAGATCCAACTACCTCTTTCTTTTTCTTACTTAAGGTGGTAGATATGAATCTACTAGTGGCAAATTGTAGTGTATTTTCTATCTATAAAAACTTTTACTGTCTTCAGATAAAAGTACTCTCTTAACACTATACCCTGTCCTTCTTGAGCAAAGGCCCAGGCAGAGCAAAGAAAACTTTCTGAGTATTAAGAATTTTTAAATATAAAGCTTATTTTTAAAATAAAATGTGCAGTTCATATTTTAAAACTTCAACAATATTATTCCAGAATAATAAAATTCCCTATCATAATCAGCACTTTCCTTTTTGGCACTTGATTTTTCTCTGCAATTTTATTTTCATGGGTTTATTTTACCTTGTTAGTATATTTTTTGTTTTCTTCAGAGGCATTTTTATACTTCCTCTCTCTCTCTCTCTCTCTCTCTCTATATATATATATATATATATATATATATATAAAATTTATTTTTTATATGTATATATTTTAAATTTTTTCTTAGATTGCACTCCACTTTTCTCTTCTCTCTCTCTCTCTAGATATCTAGATAGATAGTGGAGGGCAATCTAAGAAAGTGGAGGGCAATCTAAGAAAAAATTAAATATAATTTATACCATTATAATTTTCCAAGAAAATGAAGATGGTGAATGCTAAGGTAAAGTGGCCAATAAAAATCGCCACTCCTGTATTTTTCTTCTTATCTTGGATGTTATTTAATTGCTACTTAAATTAAAGCAGAATGTGAAAACAACCAGGCATTTTTCACTATTTCATTTGTGAGTTTGTTGGATTGACAACACATTTAAGAGAGTTTCTTCATAATTAGTATTCAGTTCAAGTTATCTAAATTTATGGAGCTGATAAATAAGGCAACAAATTTGGTCAAAGAATAAAAGTCCAATTTTCAAAGGAGAATTTAAATAAAATTATTGTTTTCTTAGGAAGTTTTACCTGCAGTTTGTAGTATTACATAAAAATTATTAACATTCTTTGTTTTAGGACTACATTGTAATAAGCCATCATTTTAATAAACATCAGTTTTCTCAATATTTACTTGATAATTACGTTGGATTTGCCCAAACCATTTAAAGTATATCTCGAATGAAAAATGTTGTGCTTATGATAATGTTATACTTTTTTTTTTTACTACTGTAGATGGATGGAAATATTTTCTCAATGATAAAGAAAGAAACTGCTTTTAATTTTTGTTTCTAATAAAAGAAAAAAATGTTTTTAATTTTCATTGTTTGGTTTCATTTTGATAAAATTACCCATACTGATATGGATCAAGGTAGTAATCAAGATAATAATCAAGATAAAAATAATTTTATAGTCCTGAATAACTTTCTTAAAAATACAGTGCATCATTGACAGGAGAGAAGATCTCACAAGATTTCAGGAAAAGAAATAGAAATGAAAAATGTATTGGAATTTGAATATTCTTAGAATAGCAATCCAAGTATGTATTTGATGTTTAATCATAAAGAATAATTCTTAGACTATTCCCCGTTGCCATATTCAGAGTAGTAAAACTTCTCATTATATATTTGTCATCCATTCTCTAGCTCACAACCTAGAAGACAGATATTACAAAAAGAATATATGGTGGTTTAGATTTTTTTTTTATGTGGTTTAGATTTCTTTCTGTTGGTATGCCACAGTTTGCTTAAATAATGAATTTGAAGTTAGTGATGATGATTGAGAAAGGGTAATTATTCTTTATTGCAAAGTGTTACACCCTAATACCCATTGTTCTCTTTATGAACTAGTTGTATGATTATAAGAACTAAATGGTATACTGTCGTGTATTCCATCTCTTATCATGGCATGCTGTAAAGGAGGAATAGCAATCACAGATGAAAACAATGTCCCTTATGTTTTTGAAGGAACTAATAGCACCCTTTGGAGTTGCTAATTGGCAAAACTCTGCAACCACAAGCTTTCAAGGTACTGTTACTATGGAAATTTTCTTTGAAGTTGGCACTTGTAAATATTTGACTTAATTTTCTTTCCAAGTTTGGGGACTGCATAAAAAACATTGTCATTCTTCCACATACAAGTCATTTTTGAGAAGTCCAATAAATGACTGCCATCACAATAATTTCTGTTATTTGTATAGAGAATAAATGAGCTTGTCACAAAAAGTCTTTTCCTAATGTTTTGTAGTTATTTTCAATCTCTATTCTTCCCAGAGTGTATGTGGTCTGTAAAAAGATGAAGGGAAAATGCTTAAAGTCATTCTCTACTGCTGTAAAAGGTTCAGCAATATAATAATTCAAATCTCCCGAAAGTGAAAATATTAAATGTCTAGCTCAGAGACATAGTGTTTAATCGCTAGAGTCTTTTAAATGGAGACTATTTATGAAAGTATGTGATCATATAATAAGATTCGTTTGACCATATCCATCTTGTGCTTTCTGAAATTATCAAAATCAAATAATGTGGCTTTTAAAAAAGATTAAAAACTTTATGCTTATAAACAGATGATTACTTCGATTTATAATTTACCACTAAAAACCATGTTAGTTTTCCCTCTTAAAATTTATACTTAACAATATACTAATTGAAGTATGTAAAAAAAAAAAGCGTTCAGCTAGACTCAGCATATATTTAAATAAACAGGCATAAATGGAGGAATGTCAAGAAAGAGAAATTAAGAAAATAGCAAGTAAAGAAAAATTTAAGGTTGAATAAAATGATATCATGCAGTTATTTGAAATGTGGTCATGTAGTAAGACAGTCTACTGAAAAACAGCTCTATGTGTTCTATTGCCTCTTTTTCTTACACAGTAACAGTTTCATGCTGTATCTCAATAATAACAATCAGCTTGATATTTTGAAATAGCAATCAAGTTGATATATTTGAAATAACAATCAAGTTGATATTTAGAAAGATGTCTAAATTAATTAGACTAAAAAAATAGACATACTTGAAAAATTTATTAAGCAGAGATAATATTTGCATTAAGGAAAATAAATGTACATAGATATAAGCATGTTCCCAATTTTAAGATGTTTTGTATCCCTAGATTCCATCATAGATTGCCTAATATTTATCAATTTTCTAGAGAATCTGAATTAACTTTATAAATAGAATACCTATTAATTAATTACTTTCTTAGCAGTTTTGTTTTAAATTCAATTTCTTAAAAACAGATCAGAACTGATATATGTGAAGAAATAGGATTTGATATTCATTAATGTAGCTAACTTTAAAAAAATAAAATAATTTACTCTTACTTTTTATTTTTTTCTATATTTTCTTATGTTCAATCACTCAAACATATTGCTTTTCCAACATAACATATTTATATATTATTTTAAATAAATTACTTGGATTAATAAGGGAGTCATAGTTTTTGCATTGGACTTTCTGATCAATAGAATTCTTGTATAAATTTCTTGGAGCTATAATATAAATGAGTAGAAAAGTTAATTAAGAAAATTGATTAAAATCTTAAAAAAAAAGAAAATTGATAAAAGTATTAGATAAGTGCTTTTTTGATTATACCTTTAAAACAATAAGAAGTAATAATGTACCATTTTTCTAAAGCCCTTGAGAAACCAACATATTGTCTTGAGTAAAAGTAGTAATGATCATATGGTTGTATACTTTTACACATGCAGTTGTATACTTTTTTACTGTTCTTACTTAGGGTAAAAAGTGTAATAGCTATATCCCTTCACATTTTCTCCAAACTTTAACTATCATCATTTAGGTTCCTCACAATCCTGAGATAAACATGAAAGGTAGTTTTAATTTTAATCTCTCTGATGGCTAGTGATGATGAACATTTTTTCATGTGCCTGATAGCCATTTGTATGTTTTCATCGGAGAAGTGTCTGTTCATATCTTCTACCCATTTTTTGATATGATTTTCTGTTTTGTGTGTGTTGAGTTTGAGGAGTTCTTTATAGATCCTGGATATCAACCTTTTGTCTGTCCTGTCATTTGCAAATATCTTCTCCCATTCCATGGGTTGCCTCTTTGTTTTGTTGACTGTTTCCTTTGCTGTGCAGAATCTTTTGATTTTGATGAAGTCCCAAAAGTTCATTTTCGCTTTTGTTTCCTTTGCCTTTGGAGACATATCTTGAAAGAAGTTGCTGTGGCTGATGTCAAAGAGGTTACTGCCTATATTCTCCTCTAGGAATCTGATGGATTCCTGTCTCACGTTGAGGTCTTTTATCCATTTTGAGTTTATCTTTGCACACAGTGTAAGAGAATGGTAGAGTTTCATTCTTCTACGTATAGCTGTCCAGTTTTCCCAGCACCATTTATTGAAGAGACTGTCTTTTTCCACTGTATATTTTTTCCTGTTTTGTCGAAGATTATTTGACCATAGAGTTGAGAGTCCATATCTGGGCTCTCTACTCTGTTTCACTGATCTGTGTGTCTGGTTTTTATGCCAGTACCATGCTGTCTTGGTGATCACAGCTTTGTAGTAAAGCTTGAAATCAGACAACGTGATGCCCCCAGTTCTATTTTTGTTTTTCAACATTTTCTTAGCGATCCGGGGTCTCTTCTGATTCCATACAAATTTTTGGATTATTTGCTCCAGTTCTTTGAAAAATACCAGTGGAATTTTGACTGGAATGGCATTAAAAGTATAGATTTCTCTAGGCAGTAGAGATTTGTCACAGATTAAGGTATTGACACAGCAGTTAAGTAAGATACCTAAACATAAACATCAGTAGAAACAAAAGGTTGAGAAGTCAGTTTTCAAGTTTGTATTGTTTTTATTTCATGACTGCCATAATGAACATTAATAATAACTGCATATATGATAATCAACACAAACTCCTGTGCAACAGTGATGATATCTTACATTCTACCCAACTATATTTATTGCTATAATATTCTGTGAGTTTATACATTTTTAAAATAGTTTATATTAAGAAAATTTGTTTGGTTATAAAAGTCATACTCTATTAAAAATTGATTTTCTTAAAGTTAGAAATACTTAAGTTCTTAAAAATTTCATCTCTAAATCTATTGAACCATAAATTTATTAATATTCTGGAACTGTTTAAGTAAAACATAATTACTTCTTATTTTACTAAAATATTGTTCAGCAAATGAATTAATTAATAGTTCCCTGCTTTGCCAAACATTTTCAAATCTGGCTTTCAAAACCCAAAATCATGTAAAGCTAACTATTTATTTGTCACTGCCAAGATTGCATTCTATAGAAGTTACCTTAAAATTGAAATTATCTTGACAAATGTCTATTATTTTATAGTTTCAAAGTTTATATATCTGCATATAATAGCCTTATCTGTGTGGTTTCTCAAGATGAAGCATATATTTTGAGTCATAATTTTTGGGGAGGCCTAAGCATTGTCTTTTTCCAAATAGAACACTAACATTCCTCCAAAACCCCAAATATAATACAACCACCTGAAAGCTAAGAATCAAAGAGGGCAGAACAGATTTTTTTTTCTTTAAAGATTTTATTTATTTATGTAAGAGAGGGGGAGAGATCATGAGCAGAGGTGAACGATAGAGGGAAGAAGCAGGCTCCCGCTGACAGGGTGGCCAATGCAGGACTCAATCCCAGGACTCTAGGATCATGACCCATGCCAAAGGCAGCCTTTAACTGACTGAGCCACCCAGGTGCCCAAGTTTGAATGCATAACTTTATTTTTCCCACACTCCAGAAAATTTGGGTATAGATGGTAACACATTGATATTAACATCTCAATTTTCAGTCAATGATTTTGTTCAAGCCATCAATTTCTTAACACATATATGTATAGATAGATCTACTTCATTCAGTATTAATGGTTGCAAAGTATTCTATCATATAAACAAATTATTGAATTTTTAGTACTTGCCATATTGGCCTGTAATTCAATTTTGTAATGTTTATGTAATATACTCCAGATGTAACATGTAATTAATAACAAGTTTATTCCTACTGCATAGTGGGGCTGAAGAACAACATATTTTGCCAGGTCTTCATTCTATTTCACATGGCCTTGCCTCTCCCATCTATTCTCCTGGGCATTGAGACTGGCATACTAGGGTATCAGGGAGCTTAGATAGTCAATGATGAACTTGGAGAGACTGTTGCCCTTCTTTTCATACAAGTATCAGTTAAAAGGAGGCAAACACAGTAAATGTTCAGTAAATATATGTGAAATTGATAACTTTTTAAACAATAGTAGCTCCTATAATAATATTTCCCTCTCAAGAAATGTCTTCCTAAAGTATTATTCTAGAGGCTTTTAAAATTATGTGCATAATACAAATCAGTTCCTTACTTCAATTCTTTTATAACAATGGGAACATGAAGGGAGATCACATTTTTGTATAAGTTTTCTGATAATAAATTTTTCTCTTATTAAAATCTAGGCAACTGTCCAATACATTTTACTCAGAAGCTTTACCCCTCCTCTGAAAAAAATAATACTAGAGGCTTAATTTTTGAGTTATGGCGATCATTCTTGGGTTTTTCTTCTCTTTAAATAAATGGTTTTTACAATAGATGATTTCATGTTCTCATGCCAATTGACTTTCATGTGATAGGTCCAACCATGTCTGCACCCTCAGAGACACACCTTGGTGTCCCAGTCAGAAGAGTCCTCAGTTTCTATACAGATATATTAATGGTTGGGCTCATGACACAAATTTACCATGTACAGACTTGTTTAAATTCCACCTAAATTTAGACTGGGAGTTTGTTAATAAATGATTTAACAATACATCAAAACTAGCATTCTACCTCATGGCATTGTGGTTACATAAAATAGATCATTATTATAATATTTATCACTTATTTGTAAAAGAAAGATACAAAGCTAAAACTCCTCAGCTTCATCAATGTGGGTGGATCAACGGAAGATGATGGGCCAAAGGCCCTCACCTTTCTAGATGGTTGAACTGCAGCTCTAAGCTTCTAATAGCAATGGATCAAATTGAATTTAGTGTTCAAGAGACTGAAAGCCACAAAACCACATCAAGCACTATTGATTTTTCTTAAGTGCTGAAGCTTTTAAGGGGATTTTACAAAGAAGTGTATTGTATAGGTCTATGTGCCATCAATTTTGTTGGATTTTGAAAGTTGAATATAGTTTTGGAGAACTAAACAAATGGAGAGACCTTTGGGGTTAATACAAATAAAATCAAGTTCCCAAACAATTGTTTGGTGGGAAATGGAAAAGACATCACAGCCATTCAGTTTTACTGCACTGGATGGTAGAAACCAGCAATACCATTAGATGCTATTAACAAGGATAATAGAATAAGGCTGAAATAGCACAGGGATTGTGAAACTTCACTACTTCACACACGCAGGGGACATGGCTAGCTCACCAGTCATGTTCATGTGCTTCAGAACACCATCAGACATATGCATGATAAAAGCATCGTGCATACAACTCTGCATTTACAGTTATTGCCACCATACTAAATTACCTGTTTCAACTTTCCATTACACAAGCTCCCTCCTTCCTCACAGTTTACTTAACATATAACCCAATACCTGCACAGACTATATATTTTCAAGACCAACCACTAAGTCATCTAAATGTAATTCAATATGCTTACATTATTATCTGATGATGACTTGAATTAAAATATTTTCTATTTCAAGAACTCAAAGCCAAGAAAACAATTCAAAATGATCAAAATGAGGTTGTTACTGACTTGTGTATATGTTTATGTGTGAAGTGCAGATGAAAAGAGAATGAAAGGAAAACTAGTTTTTCTTGGGGAGGGAGGAAATATAATACTTATCATTGAAACTGAACCTCTGTCTATTTAACTTCCATGCATATTGTATAATAATTGGAGACCTATAATTTTCCAAATACTTCTCTCTTCTTCCCTCCAACTATTTCCTTAATATTGATATACCTCTTGTATCTAAAAGTTCAAGGTTTTGCTTCAGTGTTCTTCCATAAAAATAATTTTTAGGAAAAACTTTATCCTGGTTTTTTATGAAGTCAACATAAGAATGAGTTTTACATTTATGGATGGAAAAAGTTTATGGCTGTCTCTTGCAATTTTTTTTTTGTTGTTGTTGTTATAGAAGGAAAGTAGTTTTGGTTTGAAAAATACCTTTCCATACAGCATAGATGATATTGGGAAAAATTGTATTATGTGATGGACCATCCACATGGTTTCCGATGCAAACAACATAGATACTCATATCAATTTAAGGTCAGTTAATAATGAATACTGTGCAGAAATAAAGTAGAAATTTAAAAACAAAACCATGAGTGAAAGGACTCAAATATATTTGAAGTAATACTTTCTTATTTAGGTATTTATAACCATAGTTGTCATTAATCTGAAGGCTGTAATAACTTGAAGAAATTAGAATGTATTTCCAACAAAAGAGATTAATATTCAGGTTGAATACAAGAAATTTTAACTATTTATCTAAGAAAGTATATAACATAGACTACAAAGAAAGACTCAAAACAAATATTCCTGAAAGAAAAATACTGAGCATTGCACAGACCACAAGATATTTTCTACAAATGTGTAAGAGGTGTTTAAAATAGATTTAGATAATTTAAGAAATTTATATAATTTAAGAAAAAGACTTTTCTTCCTATTGAGAAATTTTTATCAATATTTAAATTGATTACTCTTAATTTATATAAGTAGTTCTGATTGCTTTGTATTGTATCCTACATTTCAAAGCATAGAATCTCATAAGTATTAAAGGTGATTATTTTATCAAATTTACTTTAATATGTGTTTATTCAGTCCCAAAGGAGGAGGAAAAGTATATTGTTAAAGTGTTGTTAGATTCATTTTTGGAAAGATTAATATTTGGCAACCACAGATAACTGTATTTTATGTGTACATATTAAGTCACAAGAGAATATAGAAAACCTTAAACAGTATCTTTATTAACTTTGTGACTAAGATTTTTAAGAAAGCATAATCATTGATTTCATATTAATCTTGAAAAAATGTATTCAGTTATTTCCAACAAAAATTGAAGATGTTCCAGAAAGCACAAATGAGATTCAGGAATGAAAATGTGATGATTTTCCTTCCAGAAAATGTGTACTGTTACAAAGCAATTTTGGAACATTCTTTTCAGCTTAATTTTGGAAAACTGTTGAAAGATGAAGATTCAGCTTTTTTCATTAAAGTTGAGTATTTCAATTACTAGGCAAATGTTTTATTTGTATATGGTTATTGAAGAAAGAATAACTTTCATATGATAAAGCAGTCTGGAAGACAGGTTGCTTTTCCACTAAACAAAAATTACAGCTTCTAAAAATATAAGAGTTAATTTTAGGTCAAAATTGGAAAAGAGACAGTGGAAAAAGAACTGTCATCTAAGAAGTAAGCCTCTTGATAGCTTCTGTTATACACTAATGTACTCTTCTCTGAAATATCAAAAATATAAGAAAAAGGAGTTGGTCTTCCATTGGATTTAAGATATATCACTTCTGTTAAGGGTGATGGCTATTATCTAGTATGGAAATTATTACATAATTACTGTGATCCAGATAAATCACCACTGTGGACATGAAATTTTATATTTCCTTGTTCAGAGCTTAGAAAACCTCAGTAGAAAAAATAAATAAATAAATAAATGGACTTCAATGTGTTTGTTTGTTTTTTTCTTAATTCAATCCCATCATTCCTCAGGTCAATTCATGATTTGATATGCAGCTGCAGTACAAATCAAGATTCCATCTCATTTTTTTAAAGATGATCAATTTGTCTTAAGTCTCATGTGTCCTCCATCCATGGAGGACTGGGGAGGTTCATTTAGGTGACTGTCTTTCAGAAGAAGAGAAGATTTCCCCTTGATGGTGCCTAGGGTTAGCATAGGAGTTTGGCAACCATTTGGATTAAATTTATCACACTTTTGTCTCCTTTGGACCTAGCTTTCTGGGGGTTTTGGTATATCTTCCAAACTGATCACATCATGACTCCAGCTACTGCCATCTGCTGTGAGCAGCAAGCACTCTGGATCTAATTCTCAACCAAACTTTGGTGTGGGCAAATGGAAACCCAGATTTCCTACATCCTCATATAAGAGCCCTGAAGAAATTTGGAGATAGTTAGCAATGCCTCCTATGAGTGTTCCATGAAACCATTTCCTTTACTTTCCCTATATTCAACAGAGAGGACCATATGAGGCTGTCATTTTCAAGTGTTCATATGGCCAGAGATTCAGTGTTCTCTCACTCTCAAATTACTTATATTATAAATAAACCCTGCTTTGTTTCTTTTTTATACTTATTGAATTTTCTCTACAAATTAATTTCATTTTCCTCGAGGACAATATTCTTTACTATTTTACTAGTGTTGTTCCGTTGGTTCAAAAATACTTCCAAATCTGTGATTAAGTTCTTTGTAGCATGTCAATTAAGAATTTGGGCTATTGCTGAATTATTCTTCAAAGGGATACTGGGACAACTTGGAAAGGTGACGAGAATATATTTTTAATTTCTCACATTGTTGATAGGTCAGACATGGGTATTCCTCAGAAAATCTTATCACATTATCTGCACTTATCACACTATCTGCACACTATCATACTATTTTTAGTCTTAAGTCTTAGACTACTTTTTTTTTTTTTTTTTGAGAAGTGCACATGAAACTTTCTCCAGAATAGACCACATACTGGGTCACAAATCAGGGCACAACCTATACCAAAAGACTGAGATTATTTCCTGCATATTCTCAGATATTCTTACAGGGTTTTGAAACTGAAACTCAACCACAAGAAAAAGTTTGGAAGGAATTCAAACACTTCGAAGCTAAAGACCATCTTGCTGAGGAATGTTTAGATCAACCAAGAAATCAAAGAAGAACTTAAACACTTCATGGAAACCAATGAGAATGAAGACACTTTGGTCCAAAACTTATGGGATATGGCAAAGGCGGTGCTAAGAGGGAAATACATAGCCATCCAAGCCTTCCTCAAAAAAATTGAAAAATCCAGAATACACCAGCTCTCCTTACACCATAAAGAACTAGAGAATCAACAACAAATTAATAAATCCCATGCACACGAAGGGTAATAATCAAGATTAGAGCAGAGATCAATGAGATAGAAACTAGAGTTACAGTAGAACACATGAATGAAACTGGAAGCTGGCTTTTTGAAAGAATCAATAAGATTGATAAACCATTGGCCAAACTAATCCAAAGGAAAATAGAGAGGATCCAAATTAATAAAATTATGAATGAAAAGGGAGAGATCACAGCTAACACCAAGGAAATAGAAACAATCATCAGAAATTATTATCAACAGTTATATGCCAATAAGTTAAGCAACCTAGATGAAATGGTTGCATTCCTGGAAACCTATAAACTTCCAAAACTGAATCAGGAAGAAATTGACAACCTTAATAGACAAATATCTAGTAATGAAATTGAGGCAGTGACCAAAAATCTACCAAAAAACAAGAGCCCAGGACCTGAAAGATTCCATGGAGATTTCTATCAAACATTCAAAGAAGAAATAATACCTATTCTTTTAAAGCTGTTTCAAAAAATAGAAACAGAAGGAAAACTTCCAGACTCTTTTTATGAAGCCAGCATTAATCTGATCCCCAAACCAAGGAAAAACACTACCAACAAAGAGAATTTCAGACCAATATCCCGGATGAATATGGATACTAAGATTCTCAAAAAGATCCTAGCTAATAGAATCCAACAGTATATTAAAAAGATTATTCACCATGACCATGTGGGATTTATCCATGGGTGGTTCAACATTTGCAAATCAATCAATGTGATAGAATGAATCAATAAGAGAAGAGAGAAGAACCACATGATCCTCTCAATCGATGCAGAAAAAGCATTTGACAAGGTATAGCATCTGTTCCTCATTAAAATGATTCAATGTATAAGGATAGAGGGAACATTTCTCAACTTCATAAAATCTATGAAAAAGCCACAGTGAATATCATCCTCAATGGGGAAAAGCTGACAGCCTTCCTTTTGAGATTAGGAACACGACAAGGATGTCCACTCTCACCACTCTTGTTCAACATAATACTTGAAGTCCTAGCAACAGCAATCAGACAACAAAAAGAAGTAAAAGTATTCCAATTGGCCATGAAGAAGTCAAACTCTCTCTGTTCACAGATGACATGATACCTTATATGGAAAATCCAAAAGACTCCACCCCCAAACTACTAGACCTCAATTCAGTAATTTGGCAGGATACAAAGTCAATGTACAGAAATCAGTTGCTTTCTTATACACTAACAATGAAAATACAGAAATGGAAATTAATCCATTCTGTTTAGTATAGCACCAAGAACCATAAGATATCTGGGAAGAAACCTAACCAAAGAAGTAAAGGATCTGTACTCCAGGAACTACAACACTCATGAAAGAAATTAAAGAAGACACAAAAAAATGGGAGAACATTCCATTCTCATGCATTAGGAAAAATAAACATTGTTAAAATGTCTATACTGCCTAGAGCAATCTCTACTTTCAATGTCATCCTGATCAAAATTCTACCAACATTTTCCAAAGACCTGGAACAAACAGTCCTAAAATTAGCATGGAATCAGAAGAGACCCTGAATTGCTAAGAAAATGTTGAAAAAGAAAAACAAAGCTGGGAAAATCACATTGTCTTATTTCAAGCTTTACTACAAAGCTGTGATCACCAAGACAGCATGGTACTGGCACAAAAACAGACACATAGACCAGTGGAACAGAGTGGAGAGCCTAGATATGGACTCTCAACTCTGTGGTCAAATAATCTTCCACAAATCAGAACAAAATATACATTGGAAAAAAGACAGTATCTTCAATAAATGGTGTTGGGAAAATTGGACAGCTATGTGTAGAAGAATGAAACTCGACCATTATCTTACATCATACACAAAAATAAACTCAAAATGGGTAAAAGACCTCAACATGAGGGAGGAATCTATCAATCACCCCAGAGGAGAACATAGGCAGTAACAACTTCGACATCAGCTACAGCAACTTCTTTCAAGATATGTCTCCAAAGGCAAAGGAAACAAAAGCAAAAATGAACTTTTGGGACTTCATCAAGATCAAAAGCTTCTGAACAGCAAAGGAAACAGCAAAACAGAGAGGCAACCCATGGAATGGGAGAAGATATTTGCAAATGGCACTACAGAAAAAGGGCTGATATCCAAAATATTTTAAAAACTCCTCAAACTCAACACACACAAAACAGATAATCACATCAAAAAATGGGCAGAAGACATGAACAGACACCTCTCCAAAGGAAACATACAAATGGCTAACAGACACATGAAAAAATGTTCATCATCATTAGCCATCAGGGAGATTCAAATCAAAACCACATTGAGATACCACCCTATACAAGTTAGAATGGCCAAAATTAACAAGACAGTAAACAAATGTTGGAAAGGCTGTGGAGAAAGGGAAACCCTCTTACACAGTTGGTGGGAATGCAATTGGTGTAGCCACTTTGGAAAACAGTGTGGAGATTCTTTAAGAAATTAAAAATAGAGCTACCTATGACCCTGCAATTGCACTGCTGGGTATTCACCCCAAAGATACAGATATAGTGAAAAGTAGGGCCATCTGTACCCCAATTTTCATAGCAGCAATGGCCACAGTTGCCAAACTGTGGAAAGAACCAAGATGCCCTTCAATGGACAAATGGATTAAGATATGGTCCATATATACAATGGAGTTTATGCCTCCATCAGGAAGGATGAATACCCAACTTTTATATCAACATGGACAAGAATGGAAGAGATTATGCTGAGTGAAATAAGTCAAGTAGAGAAAGTCAAGTATCATACAGTTTCACTTACTTGTGCAGCATATGGAATAACACAGAGGACATTGGGATATGGAGAGAAGTGAGATGGGGGAAATCGAAGGGGGAGACAAACCGTGAGTGACTGTGGACTCTGAGAAACAAAGTGAGGGTTTTGAAGGGGAGGGGAGGAGGGGGTTAGGTGAGCCTGTCGGTGGGTATTATAGAGGGCACTTACTGCATGGAGCACTCGGTGTGGGACATAAACAATGAATTTTAGAATACTGAAAAAAAAATAAAATTTAAAAATAGTAATGAAAACATTACAAAAGATTTTATTTATTTATTTATTTATTTGAGAGAGAGAGTGAGAAATCACAGAGGGAGAGTGAGAAGAAGACTCCCTCCCTTCTTAGGAGGGAGCCTGATGTGGGGCTTGATCTCAGGACCCTGAGATCATGATCTCAGTGGAAGGCAGATGATTAACCAACTAAGCCACCCACGCACCTCATATGACTCTATTTTAAATAATTACATCGGTAATGATCCTATTCCAAATATGTACACATCATGAGATGAGAGTTAAGATGACAACATATCTTTTGGGGGAAATAGTCAAACCATAACCACCCTACTTACAAATCCATTTCTCTTTATAGAAATAGAATGTGGTTTGTTACTTGGAATTAAGCAATAACGATTAACTGTGTTAGAAACAGCTCAATCTCTACCTATTTACCAAGTCTCCAAATACACAGCTAAATATACAATTAAAATACACAGTTAAAGTTAAAGTGCTTTTGAATACTAAGTTGACCCATGCACTTTAATCAAATTATAAGTATTTCCCTTAAGGGATTTCTCAACAATATTATGTTAATATTAGTATTAATGCTTTCATAAAAACTCAAGTAAACATTTCTGATTTATCACACCAAGCTATGAAGATTTGTTGATTTCTATGCCATTTTGTTGAACATAACTTTCATTCATCAAATAGTTATTGAGATTATGTTATATATATTAAGCATTATGTTCAATAAAAGGAATGATGATGGGTGCCTGGTTGGCTCAGTCAATTGAGCATCTGCCTTCAACTAAGGTCATGATCCGAGAGTCCTGAGACTGAGTCCCACATCAGGCTCCCTGCTCAGCAGGAAGTCTGCTTCTCCCTCTATCACTCACCCTGCTCATGCTCTCTCTCTCTCTGATGAATAAATAAAATCTTTAAAAAAAAAAAGAAAAGAATGGTGAGGTGGCCATTCTTTTTAGTAACTTCTGGTCTGATAAGTAAGATAAATGGATAAAAGCAAACATATAATAATTCAAATGTCATCACAGATACATCAATACATAGATAAAATAAAAAGAAAAAAAACTAATTGTCCCTTTTTAAATGTTGTAATATTCTGTGATATATAGCAGTTGCTGTTAAATATTACTTCTGAGAATCAATAAACAAATAATTCAAAATATGGGAGAAAAACTTTAAGAAGATATATGTCTATTATGAAAATAAACTTGAAAACCTGAAATAATCTAAAACAAAGGTATGAGTAAAAGAAATATGACATACCTACTTGGTTTATTTTGGATATGAAAACATGTACAAGCATATGTAAAATTTGGGGAAGTAATAAAAAAAAACCCAGAATTTTGGATATTACTTAAAAAGAATCTATTTTTTCTCAATTTTCCAAAATCTCTGTAACATTGGATTATAATTTAGATGATTAGAAAAAACTAAATTCAGGCATATATTTTAAAAGCCTGTAAAATTTTATAACCAAGAAACTGAAGAAATGAAACTTCTGTGTAAAAGTTTGTTATAAATGATATATTCAATATAATGTACTATAGATTACAGAGAAATAACACTGTATTCAAAATATTTCAATTTTGCTCTGAAACTCTAGTCATTTCAGGATACTCTAGCAGCATATTTAATGAAACAAGCTGGTTCCATTAATAGAGTAAAAGAAACGGCATATATTAGTGAAACATAATACACTAAGAAAATTTACACATTTTGAATGTGAAGATCCTGATAATATTTCTCCCTCATGTTCGCAACAGTTAAATAGCCTTTAAAGTTTCCCAGTGGTATTTCGTTTTCTTTTTAAATATAACTGGAGAGGTAAAGGTGAACTATGATGCCAACATGATAGATGTTTAAGGTTGATATGTCACTTTGTATATTTATCCCTATCATTCTTGGTCTTTTATATGGGATCCATTGTGCTGATGTCTATTTGTCTTGAAATACCACCGCTCTATTTCTCCTTATAATGCAACTGACAGGAGCATAGCATTTCTTAACACCAAGAATTGTTAATAATATTCCTTTGTGCGATACCATTAAAATATGCTAACTAAGGTAAATTTAAAAAGGAACACAAAGACATTTTGAAAGGTTGTGATCTATGACAATTTACTGCTTCAGAGTTGATTTAATTGAATTAATTGTTTCTCAGAAGAATCTGTGGAGCAAAGAACATAATGACTGAATGTTTTCATGGAAAAATTTTTGACCTTTTCAATATTAGTGCATTGATTGGCAGAGTATTCTACTTCTTTCACAACAAAAGATTTTATAAGGGAAAAGTAGGTGTGATATTTGAAAATATAGAAAATCTATGCAAAAGTGGAACCTTCCATACATGATAAGAATCAGAAAGAAATAATAGCATATACATTTTGTGTGTCTGGTTGTAACAATAAAAAATCCCAATGTGTTTCTCCATCTTTTACCTTCAGAATATTACCTTATATCATATGCTTAATTTATAGTAATTAATTTACATTAAGAATATCAGATAATAGCTTCATTTTATTCAATGATATCACTGGTCCAAAAGAAATTCATTCTTTTTTCCTTTTTTCTGTTTTACAACTCTAAATAACTATTTTATGAATGTATAATTTCTAAAGGCAGTTACCTTCATCTATGTCTTCAACAAACACATTCCCTAGATAATCATAAGGCAGAAATCAAATTGCACCACATGAAAGGTGACAACAGAGTACTTGGAAGAAAGATTTATTCTGGCTGAGCAGAACAGGGAAGGCTGCATAAAAGAGGTGGTAATCAAGTTGAGTGGAGTTGCTTATAATTCCAAAAACACACCATGCATTTTTATACCTCCTAAACCTGATAGTGGCGATTCAATCTTGGAATTTCTAATCTCCAATGTCTTGCATTTTGGTCAAATTCATACTCCTTTTTCAAAGACTCGGCTGTTACCTTCTCTGTGAAGTTCTTTTCTAAACTTTTCAGATCAAATTAGGTATTGGTCTTTGAATTTCCCATTACCAATTACACACAGCAACTATAAAATATAATTTATCATACTGTGTGGTAAATTTTTTAATGTCTGCCTCCATGACAGAATAAGCTCTTTTTTTGGTCAGGGTTAGTATCTTCAACATTACCATTTTTAGTGGCATAGAGTGGGCACTCAAATAAATTTTTTTTAACATTTTTTTTAAAAAAAGAATTACCATAAATGCACTCACGGGCATACCCTTCACTCCATAAGACTATCAATCAGGGGAGATATTTTCACACCAATCAGAATGGCTAAAATAAATTTTTTAAAAAAGAAATAAATGCACGGGCATTCACTTAAGACTTAATAGGGAATTTTATCCTTATTTTCCCCTAAGTTTTCTTTGCTGTTCATTGTGTAAGTAAGAATTTTTATTCTGAAAAGGTACTTGAAATATCCAATTACATGACATAATTTGATTCAATAACAGTAAAAAAAAATTCATAACACAGTACGTTAGACTGAAGGCACCCCTAAATCAGAAAACTCTTTCTTGGGGTGCCTGGGTGGCTCAGTGGGGTTAAACCTCTGCCTTAGGCTCAGGTCATGATCTCAGGGTCCTGGGATCGAGCCCAGCATCGGGCTCTCTGCCAGCAGGGAGCCTGCTTCCCCTCTCTCTCTGCCTAGCTCTCTGCCTACTTGTGATCTCTCTCTCTCTGTGTCAAATAATATATAAATAAAATCTTGAAAAAAAAGAAAACTCTTTCTGGAGGAAACATAAGAAAGATTACAGGGAGGTAACATTGAATGCTTCAAAGCGCATCTGAAATGCCAATATGAATTCTAATGCATATTGAATGCTGACAGGTAAATCCTGATTCAGAAATGACACAAGAGACAGGAACCAGAGATGGGCAGTCAAAATCCATCCATCTGGCATTTGGCATTTCTAGCTAATGTTGATTTTTATTTGATAACTGATATTGTTGTCAGAAATAGTAACTGTAAAGAGTAAGAAGAAATATATTCTATATTTCATGTACCCCATATTCAATAACACTTTACAGTCAGATGTCAAAAAAGTGGACAGTTAAAAGGCATCTCCAAATGTTTCTATCTCCAAATGTTTCTCATATTGATGAGTTGCTTTTTTCTTAGCACTAGAAGAAGTGCTCACATATTTTGATATACTTATACTAGTTCTTTAGTAAATATTTTGATCCCAAACTTCCTAAATATTATCATCATAAAGACCATTTCTATTTTTCTAGTAAAAAGTGGGATAGAAAAATATCAGTTTCAGGAAGAAATAAGATATTCCATAAACTGAAGAGTAAGCACAGAAGTATGTCAAAATGAAGGGGAAAATAAATGACAAACAAAAGCAGTCCCATGCAGGCCAAATATGGCATGATAGAGATCATAATTCTCAACAGCTCAAGGTTCTGGACATCATACATCTTAGATACCTTCCTATAAGTTCTTAGGAATAAAGAAAATATTGCTTGTAACAAAATATATCAATGTTGGAATTTGAGAGGCAGTCCTAAGAACTATAAAGGTAAAGTAAATTTATGATTCAGTCTTTAAAATCAAGTTAACTTTTACTTGACTGTTTATTAGAATGGTCTGATAAGTGGGTTTTAACAATGCTTTATTTTCAATATACATTCAAGCCTAGATATTCAACCTCTTATAAAGACAGCTGATGGACACTTGGGCTGTTTCCATAATTTGGCTATGCTGCTAAAAATATTGGAGTGCCTGCACCGCTTTGATTTGGATTTTTGCATTCTTTGGGTAAATACTTAGTAGTGTAATTGCTGGATCATAGGGTAATTTTATTTTCAGCTTTTGAAGACTCTCCATACTGCTTTCCATAGTGACTGAAGAATAGATAAAGAAGATGTGGTATATATACACAATGGAATATTATCTAGCCATCAAAAAGAACAAAATTTTGCTATTTGCTGCAACATGGATGGAGCTAGGGAGTATTATGTTAAGCAAAATAAGTCAGTCAGAGAAAAACAATGATTTTACTCATATGTGGAATTTAAGAAACAAAACAAATGAACAAAGGGGAAAGAAAGAGAGAGAGGCAAACCAAGAAAAAGACTCTTCATAGAGAACAAACTAATGGTTATCAGAGGGGATGTGGGGGGTGTGTGGAAATAGGTGATGGGGATTAAGGAATGCACTTGTGATGTACACCGGGTGATGAACACCGGCTATTGAATCACTATAGTGTACAAATGAAACTAATGTTACACAGTATGTTAACTGACTGGAATTTTTTTTAATTAAAAAAAAATAGAGACATTTTGTGTATAAGCTTTCCAACTCTGTGTTTTTCAAATCTTAGCTTCAAAATTTCCAACCAATTTCCAATACCTTTGACTATAATAAAGTTTCCTGATCACCTACTCTATTTCAGTTGTACTATGTGACATGGTTTGGGTAAAGTATGAAAACACACATCCAACTTCCTCAGGAATTTCACAACTTACTGAATAAGAGGTGTACATAGCATCAGTCACTGCATATTACAGCAATTATAAATCAGTGTCTCTTTCTTCCTTTGGCCATTTTAAAAACTTTTTTAAATTAAAGGGGCACCTGGGTTGCCTAGTTGGTTAAGCATCTGCCTTCAGTTATGGTCATGATCCCAGGGTCCTGGGATCAAGCCCCGAATGGGACTCTCTGCTCAATGGGGATCCTGCTCCTCCTGCTTGTGCTTTCTCTCACTCTCTCTTCTTCTTTATGTCAAATAAATAAAATTAATTAGTTAATTAATTGTTTAAAAGTTCCTTTTATTAACACAAATAAAACTGAAAAAATCACTTATTTGAAAAATTGATGAGATTATTTATCACCTAATAATTTGAATAAAAATTTTAAAAATTGTTCATAATTTTGACATTATCTTCTACCCTATTTTATTTTTAAATCACAAAGATTTGAAAGGGATCTGGCTTAATAAGTATTACTTTAACCTCACCCAAGATATCTAGGTTTTGCCTTTGTTGATGCTAAGGTAAATTTTAGATGGACTATATACAGATCAATAGTGTTTTACTACCTACCCATGAAATAAGTTCTTTAATTCATAAGAGAAAAATCAGTATAATGCAGTATTTTCTTCAGTTTAGATAGGAACAAAAATTTGTTAACTATTTGTTTAATTTTTTATTTACATCAGATAGCATGAATGCAATGTGTTATAAGGCTAGATAAATGGGGCAAACATTTAGATGCAATGGTGTATTCCAGTCTGCTAAGCAAAACATTCCAAAGGGGATGTGTGATCTAAATCGCATTCCATGTTATCTCACCAGGCAACTGAAGTTCAAAATCCTTATGAGATTGCTTGAGCACCTCTAGGAATAATGTTCAATGGAGATGATGTGATGAAAAGAGCAAAGACTTTGATTACTACACCTCTACTCCATCCTTGCTCCCCTCCCAATGACAAGTCATTTAATCTTCCAGCTTCTCTAGAAACGATCACAATATTGGTGATCTGTTTAACTTTCTTACAGGATAACGTAGCTCTAGCAATATAACTACATGTGTGTTGATTTTTGACTTCTAATAAACTTTCTAAAATTATAATTTATGTTCTAATGTTTCCAATTTTCTATTTTTTCTTCTTCTGTTGTCATTGTTTTTCTTCCACTTTAGTTCAAATATTCAGAAATGCAAAGGTTTTTATTTTTCCTTTTCCTTTAATTCATACATATTCTTAGGATAATTTAGAGCATCAGCCTCATTCATAGCTCAGTTTTTTTAATGATTTCATATATGAAACTAGGAATAATTCAGAACTCCTGCAACATCTTTCTTGAATTCATTGTGCTTTATTGAATATTCATTTTTACATACAAAAAGACAGTTCAACATCACTTCTCAGGGAATTCTACCTGCTTTCTAGTTAAATGAATACCAATCTTGCCAAATGAATACGTCCCCCTTATGTTTTATCTGGCATCAGGGCAGACTTTAAAAAAACAATGTTAACCTCTTACAAATTAATTTTGTGATTGAGGAAATTCTATGCACACCCAACCAGCAAATGCCTAATTTCCACCACTCCCTATGCAGTTGAGTGGACACTGATGTTAATACCTCCTAGAAGTCTTGTTTTTAACAAAATAAAATTTCATTTGTAATACCACCATCAAGTTCCTTCAAATAGTGGTTTTTGATTTTGTTTGAATGGCAGAAATTTGTTCTCTTTAGAAAAAAGTAAGTTTCCTTTTTATTCTTCCTTTTTTTGTATTTTTGTATTTGTATTCTTCTGTTCTGTTTTTTTAATAGTTTGCATATCAGATGTTAGTTGATATGCTAAGGCTTGGTATACCTAATGAACTGCATTAATATCCAATGTATAACTTAGAGTGCTCAATAGAAAATTAAGCTTGTGGGCACATCATTTTTATTGAGGTTATGAAGAAAAAAAAATTCCCAGAGATATTAATAACTTTTTCTGATATCTGTGCATAATTGTGTGCGAGATAAATTTCTATAGAATAGTAGGTAGCAATTTTTAATGGCTCATTGCTCTGAGCCATTTGTTTTTTAAGAAAAACCTTCAGTTTCAATAAAATATCGAAGCCCTCAAAGCAACTCTTTTCTACTTATTTCTTCATCTTTAACAAATTACCACAGGTCAATGCCTGAAGTAATATGATTGTTTTGTATAGCCATACTCACTTTCATTTTAACCACAGATCTCTCATATGTTTTGTTTTTAGCCAAATAAGATCGGGCTAAAGCAATCTTGGAATTCAATTCATAAATAAAGCAATGCATCTTATTTTTTTGAATTATCACCTCTATAATGTCATTTATGGGAGGTGTTGTGAATTACTTGTTCTCAAGCTTGTATTTCAAAGTGTTAGGATAGCTGAATTCTGACCATCACTCAATATTTTATTCAACAACTTAGCCCAACCCCAATGTTTTTGCTTTATAAAAACATTCATTCCATGTTCACATTATATTGGCAAGCAGATTAATATTTGGAACTTGGCATTTAAATGGTAAGGTGATACTCAGAATTTCAAAGGCCATGATTAATTTGCACTGCAAAACTCACCGTCATTTTATACATATTTTAAACTTATTTTTAACTTCTAAATTAAAACCATGAAGTTCTTAAATAGCACAATGATTTCACTGAAAAGTTACTTTAACTACCATTAATTTATTTTATTTTATATTTTTAAAGAGGTGGAGAGAGAGGGAGGGGACAAGCAGAGGGAGAAGGAGAGAGAGAATCTTAAGTAGGCTCTATACCCAGTGTGGAGCCCTGACAAGGGGCTTGATCTAATGACCTTGAGATCATGACCCAAGCCAAAATCAAGTCAAATGCTTAACCAACAAGCCATGCAGGCACTCCCCTAACTACCATTAATTTAGAATGCCCTAAAAATATTCTGTCCCAGGTTCTCATGAATATTTTTACTTCTGAAAATAAGGGCTGCAGAAGCAAATATTATTAAGAACTTTGAATATCTATGTATTCATATAGGACAAACGTATGATTAAGAAAATGGAGAAGGTATAGAAAATGACTTTTTTAAAGTTAATTTCCCTTGAAGATATGGCATACCTTTGTTTAATGTCTGATTTAATAGAAATCCAAAGGATTTTCTTAGATGATATGTGAGAGCAAACTAATTAAAGTGCTTCTGACTTCCTAAATGAAAATAAAAATTTCTGAATTTCCTGATGAAACTTTTAATACTCTGAGCTATTAAAATTTACACCACTTTCCATATTACCTTCAATATGTAAAAAAAAATTATGGTTTCTTTCTGAATTCCCATTCTTTGGTGTCAGAAATTGGGGATTTATATAAATTATTTAATAATTAAATGCTGTGATAAACTATACTCACACACTAGGATAAGTGGTTAAACATTTCTGGTAAAAAGTCAGAAACATTTTTAGTGAATTTGTGGAATTTCACTTTACAAGATTCAGATTGAATGAATATTACTTTGCAGCACTCATTTGTATGTAACCTGTGGTGGTTCGCCTCTCAGACATCCCTGGGATTTGGAAAAAATTCTAATATTTATATGGGATAATATTATTGGGTTTTAATCAAAAGTCCTCATGAATTTTGGGTCTTGAGCAGGTCCAACTGGAAGAAAATGAGAAACAGCACTATTTCATGTCAAAACTACAACATAAAAAATAATTCAAGGATACTCTACTAATTTTATAATATCAGTTGATATGCTTAGTACTAAGATATAAAGTTCATACAATCCGAGAGTCAATGTATTGAAAATATGCTATGACATACAGTGAATAGTTTAAAAATAATATGAGATCTAAAAAAGTAAATGTATGGGAGATACAATTAGTAAAGCAATATTCACATACGATACATTATTAACCCCCAATTCTCCATACTTGTATTTGTTTTATTATTATTTTTGTTACTAATCGTTTTTTAGACATGAAATCAAGACAGAAGAGGTTAAATAACTAGTCCAAAGTCACCCAAGTAATGTTAGTAGCATAACTTAATGAAGGTAGAAAATCCCTTTCCAATCCCTATTTTTTACCTAGAAAATAAACTCCAGAAAGACAAAGGTCTGTGTTGCTTTTGTTCATTGGTGATATTCATGTAGTTTAAGTTGCCCATGCACAAGGGTGATACTAGTAAGACATTTGTTGATTGACTCCATATGTATCTGTTGGTCACCTTAATTGCTTTCTTTTTCTTGAAAAGCAACTGGAGTTATTAATGACACCTACTACTTTGAGTGGTAAGGGTTATGTAAGATATTACCAGAAGTGTGTTATTAACACTTTCTTAGCTAGTTTGAAACCATTTAATATATTAACACTGGATATGCATTTTGATAGGAGGTTCTCACTTTTATTAAAGGCAAGCCTAAAAAATAAATCTAGGTCCCAGACCAGGCCAGAATAAGGTAATACTGTTAAGCAGGTTTTTCACTGGTAGTTTTCACATTATGTAAGAAAACCCCTCCTTTGCCTATGATAGAAGATAGATTCTATCATGAATATGAGTAAGAACTAAATATGTGATAGGAACTGTTAAGTACTTTACCAACATTAACTCTTTTAATTCTCTGGCTTTTGTAATTTGATAGATATAATAAAATGTTTAAAAAAAGAGGCGAAATTAGTTTTAAGAATAAATTTTATTTAAATTATAAATCCAAATTATTTAACTATTTAATTAATACAAAAATTCGTTATTGTGATATTTTATATTATTATTGTATTTAACCTTTGGAAGGTAGTATTTTATTTCCATAAAAATGTGTATTTAACACTCAGCACATTTTAATTGAGCTGTTAAGTTTTCATAGAGAAATAATCCCTACTTAGATTTTATAAAATTTATTTGAAAAATTAAATTCATGTCCTCAAAATGTTCTAAATTTACCTAAAACTTTTCCAATAACTGTATCAGTTTTAAAGAGCAGACATATGGGGGCGCCTGGGTGGCTCAGTTGTTTGAGCACCTGCCTTCGGTTCGGGTCATGATCCTGGAGTCCCGGAATTGAGTCCCACATTGGGCTCCCTGGTAGGCAGGGAGCTGACCTCTCCCACTGATCTCTCTCTTCTCATGCTCTCTCTCTCTCTCATTCTCGCTCTCTCTCAAATAAATAAATAAAATTTTTTAAAAAAATTTAAAGTGCAGACATATGATATTGAGAACAAGAAACTGGAAAACAAGATGCTTTAAAATTATTCTGAAGGAATAAATGAATATATGACTTTTTAAAAGAGTCTATCACTTAATAGAACAAGAATTTCTCAATTTTATGTCCTTTTATGTAAACTATTTCTAACCAATGTTTTCTAAATAGTAATAATTTTGCCTCCTCTGATTTATTCATACTAAAGCTCTTAATATTTCACTAAATTATATATAAATTATACATAGGAAATTAGTTTGATGATTCTCATATAACTCAATTTGCCTCAAACAAATTCACTGTATTTTTTTTTTAATAGATAGATACATTTTCTGAGAGTGCATGTGTGTGGAAGGTGCTTGCTAGGACTCCAAAAAGGAAAAGCTAAAATAAATGGAAATATTACTAGGCATTAAACTGTGAGATTAACACATTGAAGAAGAAAACATAGATTCATGTTTGATAATCTTTTTTTTTTTTCCAAATTAAGGAATATCCATTTCTAGAATAACTAAGTAGCAGATCCTATAATAATTTATGGACATGGGAAAGTGAGCACATATTTTAACCTGACCAAAAAGTGATAAAGAAGTTAATCTAGCCTCTGGAGCGATGTCCCTCAGCGGAACAGACTTTTAAAAGTCCTGATTTTGTGCGCGGTTGCTCCGCCGCTTGCCGGGAGCCGGCCCCTCTCCCCGGGGTCTATCTTCCCGTCGCTTTGGATTTACTTCTCCGCCGGTCCTACCTTTCAGAAAGTGGTTGTTTTCTGTTTCCAGAATTGCTGTTCTTCTTCTCTTCGATCTGCCGATGGATTTTCAGGTGTTTGCAATCTTTAGATAAGCTATCTAGCTGATCTCCGGCTAGCTGAAGTAGTCTCGGCCTGCTACTTCTCTGCCATCTTGACTAAACCTAACCAAAGAGACACAGAATCTATACTCAGAAAACTATAAAGTACTCATGAAAGAAATTGAGGAAGACACAAAGAAATGGAAAAATGTTCCATGCTCCTGGATTGGAAGAATAAATATTGTGAAAATGTCTATGCTACCTAAAGCAATCTACACATTTAATGCAATTCCTATCAAAGTACCATCCATCTTTTTCAAAGAAATGGAACAAATAATTCTAAAATTTATATGGAACCAGAAAAGACCTCGAATAGCTAAAGGGATATTGAAAAAGAAAGCCAACGTTGGTGGCATCACAATCCCGGACTTCAAGCTCTATTACAAAGCTGTCATCATCAAGACAGCATGGTACTGGCACAAAAACAGACCCATAGATCAATGGAACAGAATAGAGAGCCCAGAAATAGACTCTCAAATCTATGGTCAACTAATCTTCGACAAAGCAGGAAAGAATGTCCAATGGAAAAAAGACAGCTTCTTCAATAAATGGTGCTGGGAAAATTGGACAGCCACATGCAGAAAAATGAAATTGGACCATTTCCTTACACCACACACAAAAATAGACTCAAAATGCATGAAGGACCTCAATGTGCGAAAGGAATCCATCAAAATCCTTGAGGAGAACACAGGCAGCAACCTCTTTGACCTCAGCCGCAGCAACATCTTCCTAGGAACAACGCCAAAGGCAAGGGAAGCAAGGGCAAAAATGAACTATTGGGATTTCATCAAGATCAAAAGCTTTTACACAGCAAAGGAAACAGTTCACAAAATCAAAAGACAACTGACAGAATGGGAGAAGATATTTGCAAACGACATATCAGATAAAGGACTAGTGTCCAGAATCTATAAATAACTTAGCAAACTCAACACCCAAAGAACAAATAATCCAATCAAGAAATGGGCAGAGGACATGAGCAGACATTTCTGCAAAGAAGACATCCAGATGGCGACAGACACATGAAAAAGTGCTCCATATCACTCGGCATCAGGGAAGTACAAATCAAAACCACAATGCAATATCACCTCACACCAGTCAGAATGGCTAAAATCAACAAGTCAGGAAAGGACAGATGCTGGCGAGGATGCGGAGAAAGGGGAACCCTCCTACACTGTTGGTGGGAATGCAAGCTGGTGCAACCTCTCTGGAAAACAGCATGGAGGTTCCTCAAAATGTTGAAAATAGAACTGCCCTATGACCCAGCAATTGCACTATTGGGCATTTACCCTAAAGACACAAACGTAGTGATCCAAAGGGGCACGTGTACTCGTATGTTTATAGGAGCAATGTCCACAATAGCCAAACTATGGAAAGAACCTAGATGTCCATCAACAGATGAATGGATCAAGAAGATGTGGTATATATACACAATGGAATACTATGCAGCCATCAAAAGAAATGAAATCTTGCCATTTGCAACAACATGGATGGAACTAGAGTGTATCATGCTTAGCGAAATAAGTCAAGCAGAGAAAGACAACTATCATATGATCTCCCTGATATGAGGAAGTGGTGATGCAACATGGGGGCTTAAGTGGGTACGAGAAGAATAAATGAAAGAAGATGGGATTGGGAGGGAGACAAACCATAAGTGACTCTTAATCTCACAAAACAAACTGAGGGTTGCTGGGGGGAGGGGGTTTGGGAGAAGGGGGTGGTATTATGGACATTGGGGAGTGTATGTGTTTTGGTGAGTGCTGTGAAGTGTGTAAACCTGGTGATTCACAGACCTGTACCCCTGGGGATAAAAATATATGTTTATAAAAAATAAAAAATAAAAATTATATTATCTAAAATAAATAAATAAATAAATAAATAAATCAAAGCAGACACACACACACACACACACACACACACAAAAAGAAGTTAATCTAGGAGACATAACCCATTCACATTACTTTAAACTTAACCATTATTAATTATTGTGTTCATAGAATTTTTTAATCTAGCACTCAGTTGCAATGGTGTCAAATTTGACACTGAGCCAAGTTTGATCTCATTTTTTCTGGCTTTGCATGATTATATCCTAAACACATAATTTATTTGTTTGTTCTATTTTAACATCATAAAAATAGATGATGAATTTTGAAATTTGAGCATATAGTTGTTGATTGACAAGTGAAGACTGAGATTATAACAAGTCCTCTTTATAGTTTGGTGAATTTGTTCAAACATTGCCATCTGTTTTTGCTGGGAAACCAGGAACAATCTCTCAGCTACAAATTGATTCTGCTTGGTCACTCAGCTGGTGGAACACAAGGGTAATTTACAGAGAGATGATTGTTCATTTACTTACAAATTTCCTCATTCTTAGGCAAGTGAGCATTCCAAAGGCAAAACACAACTCACAAGTCTGTGTACACCCTGACATTTCTAAAATAATTCAAAATGGAACGCTTGTCTCTGGAGCTAGTGACTTTCAAGTAGAATCCAATTATATACCTTTCACTTTTTATAAAAGCCTAAGTGAGATTTTAAAGATCAATATAACTCCAAGGCAGAACAAAAGGAGGGTGAAAACTGTTATTTTAACCAAAGGTATAATAAAAAAAATACTTATCTAAAAAATTATAATGGTTTGACAACTATTGTGATAAAATTCTGATAGTTGAAATGTTTTTTTTTTCCACTCCTCCTGGAATAGACTATCAAAGAATCTTTTTTGGATTTTTTTTAAACTACATAAAAATAGAACACAATCTATGATTAGAATCTATGTCTTTTGTTTAGAAGGCAAGGTAACATCATTTGGAACTGTTAAATTAATTAAGCAAAAAGACCATTGGTCTATTCTAACGCCTTTAGTCCTCTGCATAAGCAAACCCAAACCTAAGTCTGCAAATGCGGTAGGATAAGGAAATCAAAATGTAAGGACACACAGCTAAGCTTTCCCAAAAAGGCAACCTGTATGCTATAGCCATTCAAACAATTTTCTTGTTTTGTTTCCACGTCTTTTTTATAAAATTTTTCCTTTAATCTCTGTGGGTGGAGTGTGTTTCCAAATAACTTCTTGTTTGGCACTGCCCTACTGGCGTTGATTTTTTGCTCAGCTACACTCTTAAAATTTTTTTTTCTTTTTTTTTTTTTTTTAAAGATTTTATTTATTTATTTGACAGAGAGAAATCACAAGTAGGCAGAGAGGCGGGCAGAGAGAAAGGAAGGGAAGCAGGCCCCCTGCTGAGCAGAGAGCCCAATGCAGGACTCCATCCCAGGACCCTGAGATCATGACCTGAGCCGAAGGCAGCGGCTTAACCCACTGAGCCACCCAGGCGCCCAACTCTTAAAATTTTTAATGTGTCTTGGTTTATCTTTCAACAGAACTGAGATTCTTTAAGAAAGTTAATAATATATTTATTCATTTTCCAACAGATACTTTGTAAATATTTGTTGGATGGATGAAAAAATTAAATTGACTTAAATGCAATTGAATTTAAATGAAGTATTATCTATAAATGTAAAACTTCTTTGTGTCAATGAGAATATAAATAACAAAAAGTAGGAGATAATTTAGTAAAATAATTGCAATATATATTAAAGAAATTTGCTTTTCAAATCAGGATGTCTTTGCCAATCTATAAGAAAAAAATCAACACTTCAGTTGAAATAAAAAGATCTGGGCAAAGTTAATTGTTTATGAATTATTTACAAATAACAAAAAATATTTTCATTCCTATGAATGACCCAAAAAAAGGAAAAATTTAAATAATATAACATAATAGACACATGGTTTGAATTAGTGTTCTACAAAATAAGGAAACTAAAAATTTTCTTGCTCCTTTTCCACCTGTTTTTTCCTCTCCAGCCAGAGGTGACTCCTGATCTGTTTCTTATCTCTACAGATTAAATTGTAACTTTTATAATTTTATAGACATGATGCCATAAATATTTTCTTTGCTTGGCTACTTTCACTAGGGTAATAATTTTAAGATTCATTTGTGTTATAAATTAATTTTTCTTGTATATTTGTGTATATTATGTGTAAATACACTTAAAACACTATTTGAGATGATATTTAGTATATAAATATATACTATTATATATATAATGTGTATAAATTACATGTATTAAATCATATTAAATTATATTTTCTTATTGTTTTAAGATTTTATTTATTTATTTGACAGAAAGATACAGTGATAGAATACAAGCAAAGGGAGTGGGAGAGGGAGGAGCAGGCTTCCCGCTGAGGAACCTGATGCAAGGTGTGATCCCAAATTCCTGGGATCAGGACCTAAGCCTCAGGCAGACGCTTAACAATTGAGCCTCTCAGGCACCCCAAATTTTATGTTCTTATGATACTGCAGTATAATAAAGGTGGAGTTAGAGGTTTTCTCAGTGTCATTCATTGTTTTAATCTCTTTAGCTCATGTAGTTTTTGGCACATAGTGAACAATAAATACCTGTAAAAATACATCAACGCATTTATTCATGAAACTTTGCATATCTATCTGATGAGTTTCTTAAAATACATTTCAAAACATGAAATTACAGATTACAAAAGGTAGGACCAACTCTCCATGAATAGGTAGATGGATAAACAAAATGTGGTATACTCATACATGACAATTATTATTATTTTTTTAAGGTTTATTTGCTTATTTTAGAGAGAAAGCCCAAGCACATGCATGCAGGTAGGGGGAAGTGTAGAGGGAGAAGGACAGACTCTCCATCTTCTCCCCACTGAGCCTGGAGCTGGATGGGTTCTCAATCTCATGATCCAAGCGATCATGACCTGAGCCAAAAATCTCAATTTAGATGCTTAACTGGCTGAATCACCCAGGTGCACCTATACATGACAACTTTTAGATAAAGTTGGAGTTTGAATAGAAAAGTAAGAAGACATATAAATTTAAGATACTCTGAATTTTCTCTGAAGAATTTTTGTGTGGGGTATTTGCAAGAGATGATCTTTTGTACTCTCTGTTATCTATTATCTATCATCTATCTATTTACTTATTTTTGCTCTGAGATACACAGATATATAATTAACCATGTAAGCATACAACAGTGTATTGGTCATTATTATTCTGTTTATCAGATATTACAATTATAAATGGTAATTGTGTTTTATCATTTTTTTAAACTGTTTTATGTTTTTTTAATTTTTTGCAGTGAAATGAGTTACATGTATAATAGAAAAATGCAGGTCATTTACATTAAGTTTACTCCAATATACAGTTATATTTGTATTTATTTCCTTGGAAGGTGAAAGTGTGACTTGTAATTATTTGAGTTTGGGACTAAAACATCTAACATCTGAACAACCTACCCACAAGATAAGGGATACAGATGCACAAAATTAGATTGAATAACAATGAACTACCAGTTTACCTTACCAAATTGGGAAAAATAAGGTAAATTTAATTCTTTGTTATGTAGTTGTTATTTCTCTGATATTTATAATACTTATAATTTTTAATTATTACGCTTCTTAGAATGGGATCAGAAATACAGGAAAATAATTTGCCAGAAATGTTTATATTGCTTGGTTAAAAAAAAAAAAAGAAAGAAACAAACAAACAAAATACAAGAATGTGCAAGTAAATGTTGACAAAAGCAATCTCTGATTGATGAGGTGCTGATTATTTCATTTTCTCCCACATGAAAATCTATTATCTTATTGTCAGAATTTTTAAAGTATGTATGCTGGTCTGAATTCCAGGACAAAAATCTTAAAATTTATTTTCTCAGTTTTGTCCTTTTCATATTGCATACATGAAAGCTTCTTCAATATATTATTCTAAGACTATTGCCATTGAGACTCATGACTTCAGTGTCACCAAAAACTGACTCCATTTCAGATTGTTTTCTATCATTATTATATTTTTCCATCTCACAGATACTATTAGACATTCTCCAATCTGAATGTAAACTGTTTCCTCTTCTATTTACTGATGTGAATACCCAAATGTCTTCAATGTCGTGATTTTCACCAAGTTACTTATCCTTTATAAGTCTCATTCTTTTCATCTGTGAAATGAAGCCAATGCTACCACTTTTAAAAATAAAGAAATAAATAACTTGTATTAGTTTTAATTACAGCTAAAGTTTATTTAATAGCCATTAAATGTCAAAAATAAGGTTAAAGGCTTTGTAAGAATTATTTCATTGAATTCTAATTGTAAATATTTTAGCTAGAAATATCATTTTACAGGTAAAAACACTGCTATTCAAGCAGTTTTCTACTTTCAGCAAGTAAAAGATTCATAAAGGATAAGAGGAGGATTTAATCTTACATAGTCTAATCTGATTCCCTGTTTTTAAGCCTCTCACTAAGCTTCAATAAAGGCCTAATTCTCAACATGTACTATGCACCCATTTAGACTGGAAGTCATTTGTAGTGCTTTTTGGACTGCTTGGCTGGGAATTTTATTTACTTTAGCCATGATCATATTATTGTTTACTTGATAGAAAAATAAAATTAGTGGTACTTTTACATAGAAAATAATAGGATTTCTCATTATAATTCTGCTTTACCTATTGATGGAAATTGACTCAAACTGAACACCAATGAAACTTACAAGCCCTAATAAGCAGTCAGAGGATAGTTTTACTGAGTTAACTTCCCTGAGCACCCCATTTTGCTTAACATTATAAATATTTTCTATTTTTCCTTTAATCATCATCATCATTAATTTTTATGTGTCAATTTGACTAGGCAATGTTACCCTATTTTTTTTGTGTGTGTGTGAAACACTATTTTTAGATGTGATTAACATTTGTAATAAGATGACTTTAATTAAAGCAGATTATTCTCTATGATGTGGATAGACCTAATTCAAGTCACTTTAAAGCCTTAAGAGCAAAAACTAAACTTTCCCAGTAGAGAAGGAATTCTGCATTAATGCTATAATATAGAAATCCTGTCAGAAATTCCAGCCTGCTAACCAATGCTGTGAATTTCAGACTTGCTGGCCTTCATGATGGCATGAGCCAATTCTTTTTTTTTTTTTTAAGATTTTATTTATTTATTTGATAGACAGAGATTCCAACTAGTCAGAGAGGCAGGCAGGGAGAGAGAGGAGGAAGCAGGCTCCCTGCTGAGCAGAGCACCTGATGTGGGGCTTGATCCCAGGACCCTGGGATAGTGACCTGAGCCAAAGCCAGAGGCTATAACTCACTGAGTCACCCAGGCACCCCGCCTAAGCCAATTCTTAAAAATAAATCTTTTTCGGTCTCTGTCTCTCTGTCTCCATCTCTGTCTCTCTGTCTTGAATCTTCAGCTCAGTCTGTCTGTTAATGTACCTGTCCGGTTGGTCCTTGGACCAACTGATACTATCTCAAACGACTAGCAATAATAAATCTAGTCAAGCAGTTGATCTAACTTTCCTTGATAGGCAAAATAATACTAAAAAAATAAATAAATAAAAGGAAAAAGAGAAATGAAAAGTACTCAGCTTTTCTATATGGTCTGTGAAATGATGCTTATAAAGATTATAATAGAGCTTACTTTACATGAATTAATAAAGTCACATTATCATTATAATTTCTCAATGTTATTTTTTCTTTTTCATTTTTTGCTATAAAGTTTCAGGGACATCCAACTAGAACCACACTAGTGCCTTTTGAATAAAACTCTTCATTTCTGAACCATATTTTCCTCACCTTTAAAATGAAAGAAGTTGCCCTGGTAGCTCCTAAGACTCTGATCCTATTTTCTAAGAATTGCACATATGTCCCATTGAGTAATGGAAGAATAGTTGTTTGTATCTCTCCCTGCTACTATTGTTGAATACATATAAATGTTTACTTTGTGGATGTCTGGAAAAATATATTTATTTCCTTAGAAAACCAATCACTTTAGAGGAACAACTTCATTTCTCTTTGAACTCAAGCTAGAAATATTTTAAAGATCATATAAAAAATATCAGCTCATATGTCTCACTTAAGTTTTGTCTATGTTTCTATCCCAGTGAGTTTTATTACTTGAATTGAATGCATGAGAAGTTATTTCAGAATTCCTTCTTCATACTCATTCAACATCAAAGAAAATAAATGCAGTAGAATTAGCAAGAATGAATTATTTATTTTATTTCTAATTGATAATCAGGTGCAGTGCCATCATCTGAGAACTTGAACATATGTCCTCCTCTTTTTTTATTCTTATAAACATTATAGTTAAGATTTTAACAACTAAATATGATACATGGTGGGAAACTGCTTAATATTAGAAATACTACTATAAAAACTGATAATCTATTACATCAAATATTCATAGTTATTACAAGTTATTAAATGCAAAAACAGCTTTATCTGTTTAAAAAATATATTTTGAACTTGCTTTTAATAGCTATCACCATTTAATTATAAATCTAATAAGTGAAATGCTTATAACACATTTTAAACATTCCTGAGTTGAAACTTACTATATTGGTTTAAAGCCAACCAGCGGCACTTGGGTAGCTCATTTGGTTAAGCAGCTCAGGTCATGATCTCAGGGTCCTGAGATTGAGCCCAGCATCAGGCTCTGTGCTGGGCATGGAGCCTACTTAGGATCTCTCTCTCCCTCTCCCTCTGTCCTTAGCCCTCACTCCGACCCCACACTCATATACACTTATGCTCTTTCTTTCTAAAAAAAAGAAAAAAAAGAAAAAAAAAAAAAATTAAAAATAAAGCTATTTCCCAGATAGATACAGAACACTTTCTTCTCTCTGAGCAACATTGTTTAAAAATTAAAGTCAAGAAGACCCCCAAAAAGTTCCTTTTGACACCATAATATTTTTTAGAGATTGTAAAGCACGAATAGAAAATATTTTTAAAAACATGACTTGCCTGTTGTTTGCTAAGTCAAGTGAACTTGTTATAAAGTACAAGTGAGAATGACCTATGCTTTTCCAAAAAGGTCTCCTATATAGACATTGGCCTACAGACAGCAACAGAGGACTGAGCTTGTCTGCCCTAAGAAGTTATAAATTCATTGAAAGTAAGCGGTTACATTGTCAGCAAAAAAATAAACCAACAAAACTAACCAGTAAGAATTGTCAGGGAATAGTTTTATTTATGTAGAAGTATGCATTTGAAAGAAAGAGAAATGTTTTAAAGGTAGTTTGAAGTCTTGTCTTCTGAAATAAAGATCACTTCTCAAGAGATAATAGATCCTTTGATTATCATAGAAATATTAGAATGTCCATTTAGAACACAAATGCATTTCATAAACTCTATTTTCAAAAATAAAATTATCTTTTTCTCCTAAGTTGCACATTGAAGCTCTATTTTCTATATTCTAAGTGGCTAATTTTAATTATTTTTCTGAAGTCTACTGACTGCAAAACATGAAAAATAAAAGCCATGTCACGAAACCTATATTTTCCATTTCCAACCAAATGGACCAAACCAATGGATCAAGTTCCAACAATTATTTTCCCCCAGGTAAAATGTTTCACAAGCATACAAGTATCTCTAAATGACATTTACTTAATTCTACATGATGCTATAGAACATGCTATAGTTATATGTCAGTCTACCTGCATAATTTTAGACTGATATATATTTTAAGAGATGCATTTAATCCATAACCACATACTCAATAATTAATTTTTTTAACAGCATGATACTATGCAAAACATTATATCATTAAATACAGGGATGGGTAAACGTATTTTTTTCTACAATTTTATCAACTACACTTACAGTCAAGATTTAATGGTAGCCATTAGCAATCATGTCACGCTTTCCTTTTATTCATGTGCTCTTGCAACATTGCCTTTTTATAGTTATTTTGACTTGTTTTCCTGATGCTTGGAAAATAACTCCAGTAATACCCAGACACATTGCATGGGTGATTGTATTTATTTAAAGACTTATTTAATTTTAAAATTTACATTCTAGAGTATAACTTTTTTATAGTCAATAAAGTTTCACGTCTTTTCTATTTTATCTCTAGAATATCTCCAATTTGTTTGTTTTCTCCCTCCACACAGCACCATTGAAGTTCAGGCTGTTAGATCTCTGGCATGAAATTCCGGGGTTACATTTCTTATCTATTTCCTTGACTCTAGAATATTTACTTCCCTAGTTTTGAAAACTGAAAATTATCTTCATAACATTTATGTGTAACCATTTTCTTTCCATGTAAAAATCACTCAACAACTATGAGTGACTGTATGAGAAAGTAGATTCTTTATTCCCAAATTGCCTTTCCCACCTCTTTTAAAGATGCACCTTTTGAAGATGCATCTAGTCCACAAAATTTTATATCAAGCCCTTTTCCTCCCCATGTGTTCCTCGTTCCATACTCTGTACCTAAAGTTCATGGTTTCTGATTCTAGTTTCAGTAATCCTATACTTGTCGGCCCTGCTGTCTGAGATAGAGTCAGAGGAGAATAGAGTACACCATTTTACCCTATTTTAAACATTGTAACTTATTCTGACCAGTTATTTATTTATTTTTTAATTTATTTATTTTAGAGAGAGAGTGCATGTGAGTAGGGGAGGGGCAGAGAGTAAAAAAGAATCTCAAGCAGTCAAGCAGACTGCCTGACGCAGGGCTCAAACCCAGGATCATCACCCAAGCTGAAATCAAGAGTCAGATATTCAACTGACTGAGCCCCCCAGGCACCCCTATTCTGACCAGTTATTCACCGTAGTCTTCCTATTCCCCCTATGAGAGTACCATTAAACGATACCTCTTGTAACTGGGGATGGCCATGTCACAAGAATGTGGACAGAAGTATGATTTCCAATTTTCCAACCCGACACATATAATTTGACCTACAATCCTCCGTGCTCACTGTTGATCGCCCTGCCAAGAGTGAGTGCTAGTGAGGGACTCTAAGAGCCTATGCAACAGCAGCCCCACTGGATGAACCAAGAATAGAGTTTTCAATGATTGCCTAAAATAGAGCCCCCCCTATGAACTGGTATAAATCTAACACAAGTGCGTAAATCTTCATTGTGTTGAGGCACTGAGGTATTTGTTGTACCAGTTAGCCTGCCCTGAAAAAAAAAAAAAAAAAAAAAAAAAAAAAAAATGCCCAGCACCATATTTAGTAGACAGTGACACTAAAGATGCTACTGAACACATGTGTTTCATTATTTCTCTACATGAACTCATGAATATTGCTGAGACAAACTCAAGTAAAAATAGAACACAGAAGCCAATTTTCTCACTTTGGCTCTATTGGGGTATCTATTCATACCTATATATTTCTATGATAATCATCATTTTCTTAAAGATAGTATATGAAACTTTCATATATTTAATATACGCTTTCATTATAAAATTTAAAATTGTATATTGATTTTATCTCTTTACTTGAACTGTGTGTTATCATTTATGTAGAAAGACTTTATAGCCAAGTTTATATGGGTGTAAGTGTAAATCTTTCCCTTAACTTTGTAGTGCCTCAAATTCATCCACTTCAACACTTCAGTGTGATTTCTTCAACCATAGATTTGGTGAGGATTACTAGTAAATGGAAGAAGATATATGAAGAATGGTCACTATTATTGAAATTAGTTACCAATGTGTGACAACTTCCTTTAACTATGCAATCAACTGGCTATTCCCAGGTAAGGACACAAGCAAGTGAAAATGCTTTGATACAATAATAAACCCTTCAGTTTTATCATATGCATGGTGAAATATTAATAATACAGATGTATCATTAAACCCAACTGGTTCTAAACACTGTATTGTTAATTTAAAATAATGATTATGTTTCAAAATAAAGCTTCAACCACCTGTAAGTTGTTTTAGTTTGGTCATGGAATCATTCTGATTTCAATTTCTTCATCTAATGCTGTAAGTATTTACATCAATACTGATAATTTGGAGCTACAGCTTTCAGATTACATGAAGTTATTTTATTCGGAAAACATAATGTTGTCCCTGGCACACACCAAGCACTCAGCAAGTGTAGGTTCCATCTTCATCATCCTATCTCCATATCTCCATATCTTACTGCAACCTTTGGCTTGGCTGTTCAGGTCTCCTTTCCCAGGCAGTGTCCACTTCTTCCATATTCTCTCATATTTATCTCACAGGAGAATTCAAATTCTCCAAATCCCATCTTTCCATCTGGTGTTACAAAGCAAATTTAGTCTAAAAACATTTATTCACAAACATGAGTTTACTTAATAATGACTTAATATTTTGAGCTTTTATGTTAGTGTATTGGAGTTCTTGCTACCTGCTTTAAAGCCATGGTATGGCTAAATTCCTCCATATAACAAAACAACCAATAGCTACACAGCAATTTCTAAGTGCAAGATACTGTTCTAATTATTTTACATATATTGACATATTTAATTATACCCCAAATCCCGTGAGATCAGCAAAGGAATCTCAGTTCCTCTGAAGACTAAGTTTGAATTTCAGTTTTCAATAGCCTTTTTTCCCTTCAATGCACTGATTAAACATTCTGACTAAATGGAGTAATGATTAGTATAATTTTTTTAAGATTTACTTATTTATTTGACAGAAATCACAAGTAGGCAGAGAGGCAGGCAGAGAGAGAGGGGGAAGGACACTCCCTGCTGAGCAGAAAGCCTGATGTGGGGCTTGATCCCAGGAAACCAAGATCATGACCTGAGCTGAATGCAGAGGATTAACCCACTGAGCCACCCAGGCACCCCAATTAGTATAATTTTTAAAACATCTTTTTAAATATATCATTGAGATGGCCTGAAAGTAAGGATAGACCATGCCCCCAAATAAAATCAAACTGGCAATACTAGAAGACAAACACATGTACCAAACATTATTCTCAGCCTGAGGATTTTCACTGAAACTTAGATATATTAGGCTTCTGTTGATTGACTGAATTGGAAATGGAGAATAAAATCTAGGGATATAGGGGCGCCTGGGTGGCTCAGTGGGTTAAGCCGCTGCCTTCGGCTCAGGTCATGATCTCAGGGTGCTGGGATCGAGTCCCACATCGGGCTCTCTGCTCAGTGGGGAGCCTGCTTCCCTCTGTCTCTCTCTGCCTGCCTCTCCATCTACTTGTGATTTCTCTCTGTCAAATAAATAAATAAATAAAATCTTTAAAAAAAAAATCTAGGGATATAAAAGCTGAGGAATCTATTAGGACAATAGTGCATAAAACTGAGATTCCAGGGGATACACGTTTAAGGTAAGAATGAATGAGAAATTAATCCGGGTACATTAGAAGAAAACACAAAGACAATCTGCTCCTCTCTCCTTGACACTGCATAAGGGAATATACCTATCTATCTATCTATCTCTATATCTATATCTATCTCCTTCAGAATCATATTCCAATGAAGCCCTTCACCCTCATTGTTACACTAAATTCCTAAAAAGAAGTGAGATTCAAAACAAAGCAAGAATGTCCACCATTTCAAGTAATCACTGCAATATGGTGTGAAAAGAAAAATTAAACAAACTATTTATAGAAAACATGACTATGTACTTAGAAAATCTTAAGTAACCTACAAAACAGCAATTAGATCTAATAAGTCAATAGACTGATAGTCAACATATTAAAATCAATTACATTTCAATAAGCTAGCAGCAAATACTTTAAAAGATAAATCTATTAATTGAAATAATTTACACTAGCATAAAATAAAAGTTTAGACATAATTTAACAAAGGATTTTATGATTATATTTAGAGTCAAGTTATTGGTATCAGCAGTGTTATTGTTATTATTTTGTTATTTTTTTCTCTTTAATTTCAGTATAATTTTCAGTATATATCCCTGTTAAATGAAAAGAGACATTATAATATGTAGAAAACTTCATCCATTCATCAGTAGACTATAACGCAAGACTGATTGTTTCTCAACATTCAGATCTGACCTTAAATATTACTTCCTATTTGAAGGCTTCCATGGTTACTGAAGTTTCTGGAAGTTCCCAACTCTTCCACATAAACACAACATACACATATGCATCCTAGTAACTCTCTGTGGAGCTAGTTACATTAATGGCCCTGGATTAACACAACACCCAATAACCATGCCCTTGTGTATCTCCCTCCCATATTGCCTCTGATCTTCATCAGATGACTTGCATAAATCAATGGGACATAAGCAAATCTGACACAAGGAGACATTTAATAAGCCCTGTGAACTGGGATTTGTCCTCTTTTTGTATTGTGACCACCATCTAAAGAAGAACTGACAAACTTATTGGGGAGGCCCTTTCAAAATCCATCAGTAACTTCGAGGCATGTAATGAAGCCATCTTGAACTTTCAGCCTTAGTCAAGCTGCTACCTGAGTATGGTTGCATAAGTGACCACAGGTGAGACAAAATGAACAACCCAGCCTAAATTATCAATCTAGCAAATCATGAGCAAGTAATAAGAGCAAATTTAAAACACTAAGATTTAAATTGTTTTGATGTATAATAATACAGAACTGATATACAGTATATAGTTTTTAAAATTTTTTTCATGAAAACAATTACTATCTTTAAATGTCAAGTTTATTAATGTATTTATGTATACATTTACTTTACTCTGTTTATTGACTGAGATCCCTCAGTATAATACAAGTTTATAAAATGAGAAGCTTTATGTATCTGGTTCATGACTATACTCCCATGTCCTGGAATATTTAGGGAACATCATAGATATTTAAGTAAAATTTTATCTTGTTTTGAATATATATAAGTGTCTTTATTTCAGCAGATTCCTTGAAACTTATTTCCATGGAATAGAGCCTTCACTTACATATTCTATTGCTCAACTCCAGTGAGTATTAGAAATATAGAATAGGCATGATGTCTAACAACTCTTATAACAGAGTTACAAAAACAATTTAATTTGAAGACACTAAATATGATAATATATTATATACATGATATGTCATATAGCATATGTGATATGTATATTATATAACAATAATATAATACACAAATAATATAAGAAAAATCAACAAATAACATGCTACCACACAATATTTTATTATTTTTTTTAAAGATTTTATTTATTTATTTGTTAGAGAGAGAGCAAGCACAGGCAGACAGAGTGGAAGGCAGAGTCAGAGGGAGAGGGAGAAGCAGGCTCCCTGCGGAGCAAGGAGCCTGATGTGGGACTCGATCCCAGGACGTTGGGATCATGACCTGAGCCGAAGGCAGCTGCTTAAGCAACTGAGCCACCCAGACGTCCCAAAAAATCAACAAATAACATGCTACCAAACAATATTTTAAAAGCCTTTAATTCACTTATGTTGGATTAAGATGGAGGAGACATAGTTTATTTCCCTTGCTGAATTCTGTGCTAAATCTGAGCTCTGTATCTCAGGATGATCAAAAGTTGTTAAAAGGGTCTTTGTGAAGTCTCAATAAGTAGCACTGTTCTAAATTAACTGTTTTGATTAAATTAAGAGATAAGACTAATTTGTAACAAGTGGAGGCCAAATTATCAGTTTATGGTAAAGACTATATTTGAAGACTTAACTTCTGTGGGAGCAAAGATTTGTTTTATACACCCAAATTGTCAGAATTGTGCATGTTTACTTATATTATGTACTCAAGACAAGCACAAACACACAAACATACACTCATAGCTCATGCAGGCATTTCATCAAGATTTATGGTCTCCATATCAGAAAAGAACCCATACTCCTAGCAGTTAGTTACTCCCAATAGGGAAAATGAAGAAACTGAGCAAAGAAAGTTCAATTTACCTCCTTGAATAGGGAATCATATGACATTCAAAATACTCTGGACAGAAGGGACAGAAAGGGCAGTCATCTCCAACTATTTGATCTCCCTTTGTATGGAATGAAAACCAGGAATCAAGAAACCAGTTCCCCTTACATTACTCAGTTATTTCCCTTTGAAGGTACCTATTGTCAAGTAAGAATGAACCAATGTCATCTATAGGACAATTTTGCTTTCACCTTTATAAAGTCAACAGTGCGTTAACTGAACTACATGAAGGGCCTCTGTGTGCCTAGGACTGCAAATTCACTCATTTGTTCATTATGCAATACAAGCCGTTTCCTCTTCATCAAATTTTTAGGGAGAAATTAAATGTTCCCTATCAAATGCCATTGCAAATTCAAATCCAATGATGTCAACTTTCAAAGGAATTAAAGTCCAAAAATAAAAGTATTTAACCCTTTTCAGTTATATTCTAAATAAATTACGTTATAAAATTCATCCTTACCTATTCGCTTCTTTTGAATCTAAGTCCGAGGAGTTGTTGATGCCAGAGCAGAGTAGGGTGTCTCGGCAGTTACGGATAGAGAACTCTCTTATAAGAATAGCAATCATTTCTCAGGATCTCAGAAAAGGTGCTATCCCAATACAAAATGCCTGATCAGTCTCCCATTTAAGGACTGTAATGAGTTACATAAACACATGGAATTATTAATACCTAGATCTCCACACTCACATTTAGGAAACAAATCAATCTCCAGGTTCTAGGGCAGATATCTCGGGGGAAATTATTTTTCTCACAATCCAGCTCTACCCTTAATTGTCGTTTCACCAGGATGGTTTTTATTTGTCTAGAACGCATGACCTAACCTGTCTATGTAAACTTAATTAGGAGAAATCTCTCAGAAAATTTTGACATTGTGCCTTTTCCAAAACTTGAGGAAGGGAGTGGAGTGGAAGGAAAGGGTATCTGTCTATGCTAACATTTTTTCCCTAAGAAAATGGTATTTGGTATTCTATTGCTTTCTTCAAAATTTAGAAATTTGAAATTCTGGAAGCTCCAGCCACTCATTCTATGCATTGAAAATCTTCATATGTTCTTTTTGAGCTCTTCGATGTTTGCATTTTAATGTCGCTTTTGTGAAGAATGCAGCCTGGTGACTATGGCCATCATAGCTTGTGTACAAACACTTCTAGTCCTGTGCCACAGTTTCTTCCTAGGTATTTTAGAATTTTTTATATGCATCGGCAATTTATGAGTGAGCTTGTTTTCCTAGAGTATTACCAGTAGAGTATGTCACCACAAACAGAAGTTTTAAAATAATTGATTAGATACAATCAGCTTAAAGTTTTATTCCTTTTATGAGTAAAGTTAACATCTTTTTACATATTGAGGGGCCTTTTGTGTTTCTATTTTCATGATATATCTATTTCTAGATTTTGTTCAATTATTACCAGATTTTATCTTTTCATATTTTAGTATTTTAAACACTTTAGATTGTAACTCTTAGCCCTGTGTGATTAAATTGAAAATACGTTTTTCCTGTTTTTTAATTCCTTTGTATTGTTATTATTATTACTACTGCTAAAAGGAGTTTTTAAAATATATTTATTAAGATATCATTGACATGGAGTTAACTCTTTTTAGTGTAAAATTCTGTAGATTATGATAAACTTATACAGACATGTAACCATTATCACCAGCAAGGTAGAGAAGCATTTCATCACCCCTTGCATGGGCAATTCAAGGTCTCACCCATTTTCAGGTGGGACTTCACAAGGGAGCTATTGTTATATGACTAAAATTACCAAGGTCAAAAGAAACTCTCTACGTTTTAAGATCTGATAACAAATACCAAATTCTGGCTCATCAAAGTCTCACCAATTTATTTTCCACAAATATCATTTATTTTTCTCTTTGCTTCTCATGTTCTCAACCCATGCACTAGAATATGGCTTTGTATGCTCTTGTTTTGCTTTTGGGGGTTTTCTTTTTAAAAGGATATCACCTTTCAACAGTCTTGATACCCACGGTTCACGTACCTTCCCCATCATGTCTCCAGTTACATTGCATTTCTTCAAATCCTTCTGAAATCTACCATAACCATGACCTTTGTGGAGATAAAGGGGATAAGTAAAATATATTTTACATTTGTGTGCCTTTTCTTCATCTTTTGCACGCACATTCTCACCAATATGGACTTGTTAGCCCTTCACACATGAACATAGTAACTCTGGAAGAAGAGTCTGGAAGACACTTGCCTTCAAATAAGGTAATATTTGAATGACTGGCTTTTTAAGGATCTGGCCAAGCAAGAAGATGATTCACGTTTGCCTTTGGTGGATTTACTTAGGGGTCTCGAAACCAATTCCATGAATTGTTAGCTTTTTTCCCTTCAGGAAGACAAAAAGGTTTGTCTTCTAGAACTATTCATACCTGATTATTGGCCCACTTACCTAGTGTTTTGAGATGAAAGTGCCAGCCAGAATTCAAATCGTCACAGCAAAGTGTTCAGTGGCAACTGACATTAAAATGTGTAAGTACATATATATTTTTACATATATGAAAATTTGTAAGTACATATATATTTTTTACATATACAACTTGAATCGTCAGAATCCAGCTGAAACCTGCTGGAAAATTAAAATATATATATAATATATAATATATAATATAACCTGCTGAAAATTATAATAGTGTCGGGGATCAAGAAAATAGCAAGTTATTTTTCTAGATTTACAGTATGTATGGGTTCTGTTACATTTTTCAAATGTAATTTCTGGTGAATTGTTTCTCATTATAACTTAATCATGTCCCACTGCAATTAAGTTTGTATTTTAAATGTCATGTTCATGTTCTTATGGGAAGGGCCACGAAACTATAATCCTTGTGCTCCCAAATCTGGATATCCCCTCATTAGGATCTGAATGTTTGTATCCACCTAAAATTCATATGCGGTAATCATAACCCCCGAGGTGTTCTTATTAGAAGGTGGGGTCTTTGGGAGGTGACTAGTCACCTCCCAAATGCTAAGCCCATTCATGGAGCCCTCTTGAATGGGCTTAGCATCCTTATAAAGAAGAGTCCACAGAAATTCCTTACCCCATCCACATGTGCAGACACAGAAAGAAGACAGAATCTGTGAACCAGGAAGTGAACACTCACCAGACACAGAATCTGCCATCACCTTGATCTTGTAATTCTCAGCCTCTAGAACTGTAGAAAATGAATTTTGTTGTTTATCAGCCACCCAGTCTATACTATTTTATTAAAACAGCTCAAATAGATGAAATACTGATTAATCTAATATCCACATCTGTTCACATTTCTACCTGCCAGGAGGAGAGTTGTCACCAATTTTTAGTCTCTTGAGGACTTCCTTTGCCATGAGTCTTAAGTCACTTCTTTCCAACCTACTTTGTGTTCTTTAATAATAACTTATAATAATAATTCTAATTATTATATTATATATGTATTTTTATATTATATATAAATATGTAATTTCTATATAAATACATATAATTATATATATAATAAATAAATAATAATAATTTCAAAATCCTATGTATCGTGCCCTTCTTAGTACATTTCTTTCTCCTTGTTGAGTTACATACTTTTTTTTTTAAGATTTTTTAAAAGATTTTATTTTTTTATTTGAGAGAGAGAGAGTGCACAAGTGGGGGGAGGGACAGAGGGCAAGAGATGGCAGACTCCCCTCTGAGTAAGGAGCCCAGTACAAAGTTTGATCCTAGGACCCTGAGATCATGACCTAAGCTGAACTCAAATGCTTAACAAACTGAGCCACCCAGGTGCCCCAAGTTATTTACCATTTTCATCACCATTTTACAGATTAGAAAGCAGAGAATAGAGAGTTCAGTCAATATCTAGGTCAAGTTTACATAGTTAGTTGAGGTCCAAGTGTTTGTGTACTTAATCACTGTGTTATCCTGGAAGCGTTTATTCTCAAATACAAGCAATACAATTCCACATTGGTGATTAACTATTAAATACCCTTAATGTTTGGATTATGCATGTAAGTTTTTTCTTCCTTTCCTCTTATTCTTTTTTTTTTAAGATTTATTTATTTATTTGACAGAGAGAGATTACAAGTAGGCAGAGAGGCAGGCAGACAGAGAGGAGGAAGCAGGCTCCCTGCTGAGCAGAGAGCCCGATTCGGGACTCGATCCCAGGACCCTGAGATCATGACCTGAGCCGAAGGCAGAGGTTTAACCCACTGAGCCACCCAGGCGCCCTCCTCTTATTCTTTTACCTATATCTCCTCAAATATACAATGAATAAATGTATAGAGAAGAGTTCCTTTGAATAATGTCTTATCAAAACTTTATCTTGAGAGGATCTTTTATGTTAATATAATAGAAGACATTGGAAAGCAAAAGGATCATAGCATGTGCATAACCTTCGAAAATAAATGTGAATCCAGATTTTGAGGCAATTAACAAGTCAGGATATCCACTAGGAAATCAAACTTATGTTCTAACAACAGAGTGGATTTTGAGGATTTGGTTCCTTCACACACCTTGCTAGAAAATAATGAGATGTAATGCTTCATAAATTATAAAACAAGCACTGCTTCCAGAATGGCATGGGTTTTGAAATGCTTTTGCAGCATGTACATAGTCACGAATAACCCTTTGTCACCACTTATTAATCACAAATGAGTTGGAGTCAGATCACTTTAGCGTGTAGTAAGTTACAGCTGAAACTTTTTTTTATGGCCCTCCTGACTAGACAAGATTATCTACAAGACATCTCAATAATACCAAGAACAAGGTTAATATATTTGACCCATATTAAAATTGCCTCTTGTTGAGTCTACATATTCTGCGATTCATTGTGATCCAAATTAATGTTGAAAAATGAAATTATAAAGAAATGCTGATGTCTTTTACTTCTTTAAAACATATATTTAAAACAATTCTCTGAATAGTGTCTATACAATGTATCTTATACTTAATATTATTAAAAAAGACAGTCGCCAATATGAGACTTGGCTAAACTAAGGGAACAAGTTATAACATATTTTTTGCATAACACTTGGAAGGTTGCAAGTTATTTCACAGATCATGTTTTATTTATACCATATGATGAACATCTGATGTGCTCTCTGTAGGTTTGGTATTCTCTCTCTCTCTCTCTCTTTTTAAGATTTTATTCATTCATTTGACAGAGAGAGAGGGAGCAAGAGAGAACACAAGCTGGGGGAGCTGAAGGCAGAGCTAGAGGGAGTGGCAGGCTCTCCACCAAGCAAGGAGCCTGACGTGGGGTCCATTCCAGGACCCTGGGATCATGACCCAAGCCAAAGGCAGACGCTTGACCAACTGAGTCACCCAGGCACCCTGTTTTGGTGTTCTCTTATAGTCATTTTATAGTTGAGGAATTTGAGGAATTATTTAAAAGTAAGCATATAGATTTTGCCTAGTTCAGCACAGGTAGGATCTCTCAAATTTTTTTTTAATAATGGGTAGCCTCCGCTGCTTTTGTTTTTATCACACATTCTTGTTTCTTAGTCATTTGTGTGGCTTCTAAACATTTTAGACATATTATTATGAATATTTTAAAAAAGTTTTTTATTGTTTAGGGCATGTGGTATTAAAGTGTACTCTCCCCTACTAGATTTTACAGAAGGTTTTTTGGGGGGTGGTGGGGACTGTTCTTTTTTTTTTTTTTTTAAGATTTTATTTATTTATCAGAGAGAGAGATGGGGAGAGAGAGAGCACAGGCAGGCAGAATGGCAGGCAGAGGCAGAGGGAGAAGCAGGCTCCCTGCTGAGCAAGGAGCCCGATGTGGGACTCGATCCCAGGATGCTGGGATCATGACCTGAGCTGAAGGCAGCTGCTTAACCAACTGAGCCACCCAGGCATCCCGGGACTGTTCTTTTAATAGGAATATGATTTATAACATTTTCTTTATCATTTGTCTTAATGATTCACTAGAAACCATGTCATATGAAAATTATTTTGTAAATTTATATATATTTTACCTCTGATTTAGTACGACATGTGTCATATAATCACTGTGATGTATTTGGATATGACTTTCATGGGACCCTCTGGTGTAGTTGCACTTTTTTCTGGATATGAATTTAACTTCAAAATATGATCATTGCTTTTGATATTTGGTGGGCTCATTTGTTTGCTTGGTGATAGTGATAATAGTCCATATTAGTTTAATACTTTTATCATCAGTATCACCAGAAACAAGAAAACAGTTTCTATCTAACTTGCTTAACTTTTAAAACAATCAAGTATATTTATAATGTATGTATGTATATATATATATATATATGTATATAGATGTTGTATGAGTTCATTAATATACATTTGCTTACTAATTGATATTCATTATAATAAATGAGAGTCACATGTCAGTTCTTTACTCATGAATAACAAATACTCAGATAGGAAGTTCTTACTTCTCATCGTGTTGCAAGACTGTCTGAACGACCACGCAGGCTAAAGCATAAAAAGTGATTTAATTGAAAAAATTATAACTATTTCATGATCTTTAAAAACCTTAACCAGATTATTAAAATTCTATTAGTGTTTGTTATAAATATATATGGATTAACAGTAGTAAAATTAATACTTAATTTTCTTTTATTTAAATAAAATATTAGACACCTTGAGAAGTATTTTATTTCTCTGCAAAAACACTTATCAAGAATAATTGGACTGGTATTTGTCTTTACTGTTTGATATAGTATGGATACAAAGTGAGGAATTTTGCTCTGCCTTGATCAATTATCATACTTTTTCTAAATTTGGATCAGCTTCCTACAATGATTTTTTGTGTGTATTTCAATGTTGTATAATATTTCCTAGATGGTCTTTAATGTGAGTTTTTACTGGTATCACTTCCACTGGTATGTCTTTATCCTTTTCCTTACAACTACTTTCCTCATTTAGGTCTATAAGTTTGTCTTCATGGAGTTTGTCTGTATCCATGTTTACAGTCCCAAGAATGACAGCAGTGTCAAATCCCAGTTGTCAGCTATTTTTACCATAACTCAATTTACATTCAATTCATGTTTTACAAGCAGAATGATAATATTATTTTGCTCTTGTTTCTTTGTTCACTTTCACTTTTCAGCCAATTTCCTTCCTTGATTAATCATTTTTTGTACCATATCATGTGAGTTTATTACTGACAAAAGGAAGCAATACAACTTTATGCTTTAGTTTTGTGCATGGACTAAACGGATGTGCAGACTGAGAAAAATGACACGTTTGTCATTATGATGTGTATCTGTTTTTGACACAATGACTTTTTGACTGAATATCTCTCAGTACACTGTGTACTTCATGGAATTACTCACAGTTAACATACTGTGATAACAGAAATTTAAAAATTTTTCTTGGGGACTGATGTTATTTAATTAAACCACTAAATCATGGTAATGGAAATCCACATGTGTGAGGACCATGAAAAGTGAGGTTTGACTGTATTAAGGTTTTTGCATATTCTTTCTGTATGTATGTTCTGTGAAGTAAACCTTTGGGACAGGTTCCCAAGAGCATACATTATGCCAAATTTTTCTCCTGAAAAAAATACTTGTTTACATTGTTTTTAAAAATATAGGAGTTTGACCACTTCTCCAAAATCACCCATTTACCAAGGAAGTGGTATCTAGTCCTAATTTATATGGGGGAAAATAAAAAAAGGGTGGTCGAAACCTAATGATAAAGCATAACCCATAAAATACTCAATTGGTCAAGGACAAAGAAAATACTTACCTTTTTCCCCAACCAACATATTTCAATACACTAAGGAGAAAAAATACTGATTCTAACAGAGATAAACACATTTATTTCTTTATTTTTAGTTATATATAATATTTTGTCTTAAATATTAAAATCTTGCATTTTAATTGATTTGTTTATGTAACACTGTAACATAACAGTTATTTGAACATGTATCTCAAAAGTAACTTTCTTTTACACTAAAGTTCCCCTTTAGAACATACCACTAATTTCTGTGATCAAAATAATTTTTTATTCTGGACTTGATTTCAACATTTGTTCTTTCTCCATATAAAGGCAATGAGAAAAATTTCCTTCTGCAGGAATATATACTGCAACAATTTTAAGTGGATGATTAGAAAATTGAAAAATGTGTAATAATATCTTCCACTTAAAGGGTGTTAAAGTGAAGAGCACCTGGGTGGTTCAATCGATTAGGTCACAATCTTGGGTCCTCAGTTGGAGCCCTGGGTTGGAGCTCTCTGCTCGGTGGGGAGTCTGCTTCTCCCTCTGCCCAGCACCTCCCCACACTTGTGCTCTCTCTCTCTCTCTCTCAGATAAATAAACAAAATCCTTAAAAAATAAAATAAAAATATAAAATAAAATAAAAGTGTCAATTGTTGGAACACAACCTGGATCCTCACCACCGTGACTGGGGTCATGTTGGATCCTGTGAGAAAACTCCAGGAGATGGAAGGCAAGAGTCTTCCTGGGTCGATGCCTGGAATAAACGTGGGAGAATCCCTGGAGAGCTTTCGTATCCTCCTTTGGAGGGATCTGCTAAGTGTAGAGAATCCTTAACTTGCTCTTGTCATTTAAAGCTAAGAGATAATCATTGTAGTTCACTTGTCCCACTTGATTGCCTACAGGTAGCCCACATCCTGCACATCTCACATCTCACCCGCAGTTCAGTCCTGCATGTAAATCTATATCCTGTTTGTAACCGGATCTTGTGTAAAGTATAAAAGAAGTGATTGTAAGAAGTAAAGTTATCTACTAATATCCCTCAGTAGTCCCGCCCATCCTTTCAGCTCTGATCACCAGGATCCCCACCTCGCGAAGGTGACAGTCAATGTGTAAGGGGTTTTGACAAGTGCTTTATTCACTATGACTTGTGTGATCTCCACAAGAGTTCTTCAACCCTTCATTAATGTTAACTTTGTTTTACCTTTGAGGAAAAGGAGGCTCAGAATCCCCAAGTAACATGATTCAAGTCCTTACACAATGAAGCATGAGAGGGTTTATTTGAATCCAGACTTCCTGACTCCAGAGTCTGACCACTATGATGACTTTTCCTAAGTTATTTATTCTGATAATTTCATTCTATTATTCCATTCTATTGTTTTTATTCTATAGACTCTATTCTATCAAAATCTATTCCATAAAAAATCACTAATACATAAATACAACAGAGAGAATATTTAGTCTATATTCCCACCAGAGGAATGTAAGGCATTTAAAGTAGATTGATATCACCTTGCTGACTTGAAAGTAAAACTGAAACATTGCTTTTCATTCTGATCACCTTAGATATTACTTTTCTCCTCATTTTTATTTTCTAAGTTGCATGAGGTATTTGGCATTCATATACTAAAATATTAAACATAACTATTTACTCTAAAATTAGCAAATTGCATGGACTGTTTGATTTTAAACAGTTGTTAATTGTACGTCTGAATATGTTTATAAATTTGTCATATGTGCAGAATTCTCTTCACGTTTAAAAGCATTGTTTAGCTGATTTTAATTTAAATCATTCTATTATCCTATTTAAATATTGTAAACAGTTTTTTTAGAAGTCTTCTGAATCATTTTGAAAGGAAGGAACTGCATAGTTGATTTTAGTTGAATATTCTAACATACTCATATTTAAAACATTTGGATAACAACTCCCTTGCCAGTTATTGAAGCAAGGGATGTTATATAGACTAAAATTATCTATTAAAAACATTGAACTTAGTGCATCACTTTCAATATACTAATGATAGATATGAAGTTTTTTTTTTCTTTAAATATAGGAAGTGTGGGTAAGAAAAATACTATAAATCAGGAGAGCACAGTGATAACAGAAGTGCACATTTAGAATGTTGATGAAATTGGAATGTGTCTTGGGATATATAGTGAATATTCATTCACCCAAGAAAAACTCATCTAATCTCCATCTAATAATTCAGCATTCTAATTACATGGCTAGATTTGAATTAATATGTTTACCAAGGATATGCATTTTAATTTTACTTAACCCCATCATAATTTGATCCAAAATATGAATGATTTTATTCTTCTGCTGAATATTTGGCTCTTTTTGCATTTACACAAAAGAAGGCTTAGGTGGTAGAAATTGACTTCGGGTTTTATATGAAGTCTGGTCTCTTTGTATTGATGTTAAATCCTTATATATTAATAATGGAGGGATATTTTTGAAATATTGTAGAAAAGAGAACTGAAACATTGATATCACTATTCATGGAAGCTTTTTATTCTCTCATAATTCCTGGAAAACTGTACTTTTTTTGTGATATACTAGATTTATTTAATTCTGTGGATGAAAAAAAGGTGCTTTTGGGTAAGATTATACTTGAGAAGTAAATTAAAGAAAATTTAATGAGAAATGATTTATAAAGAAAGGAGAAATAAATCACCTCAGTAACAAGGAAATCTCTTTTCTTTCGATTCCTATTAGACCTTACAGAGTTAGTGTTAGATTTGAAGGTAATTTGTCAATATAAAAATGCTTTTGTATTTGTGACTTGTTGATGGGACTTTATGAACTTTGATCCCACTCATCTCTTCACTTAAAATAAAACTTTCTTTTTTCTAATATTCAATTCTTCTATCACAAGAAAAAAAATGCCCTCAAATATTTTGTTCAACATATAACCATTTTAGTTGGACTTCACCCCATCAGAAACAAGCAAGCAATACCCTGGGTCTGTGCCCTTATTAAACCCAAATCATTGGTTTCCTCCTCTGTAATTAAACTGTTTCTTAGTCTTGGACAGATAAGATTATTTTTTGTTTTGAAAGTAGAGTGAGAATATATATATATATTTTTTTTCCAATCTAGGCTCAAAAATCTGTTTTATGGGACTCCTGAGTGGCTCAGTCCATTAAGCCACTGTCATCAGCTCAGGTCACGATCTGAGGGTGCTGGGATAGAGGCCTACATTGGGCTTCTTGCTCAGAACGGAGCCTGCTTCTCTCTCTGCCTCTGCCTGCTGCTCTGCTTGATTGTACTCACTCTCTTTCTGACAAACACATAATAAATCTTTAAAAAAAAAAAAATCTGTTTTATAACTGAGAAAGCCTGCCCCTCATTGATAGTTAATGCTGTTTTTTCCAGACCTTAATAACTCCTATCTAAATTATAATAAATGTACTATTTTTAAGTTGTTTTGATTATTTAATGAAATGTTAAATTTATAAAACATATTGTAAGTCATAAAGCTTATGCAACTAAGCTATTACTTTAACACAATTAAATGAGTCTAAATTTCCCAAATGAATCAACTAAAGAAAGAATAGAGAAATACATAAATATATATATATATATATACATATATATATATATATACATATATATATGTATATATGTATATATATGTATATATATATATGTATATATGAATATATGAATATATATATATATGAAATATGAAATATGAATATATATATATATATATTCATGATCAAACAAAGCATAGAATAAAATTGTATCAAAAACCTAGCAGCACGTAGGTAATCAAAATAAAGGATACTTGAAAATAGTCACATTACCATTAGAGACACTGAGGGCATATTTTTCATTTGCAATTTATCATCTAAAGGATACTGTATTTCTTCATTGAGATTACATTTTAAAACTTCCACCTACAGACATTTTTCTTTCTATTAGCTCACAGAATGATTTAAAGATGTTGTTCAAAAAATAAAGATTTTGTTCAATAGTTTATGGAAGGGTAAAGATATTCCTAATTGCTAATCACTTTTCAACATTGCTACTTCTAGAAATTTCTTTCTTCCTTGTATGCTGAAAATGTCACAGCAAAGATATCAACCTTTTCATCTCTGTCCTTGAAACAGATGCTGCTGATACGAATTGCGCATCTGTCCTTTGATGACATTATGGTCTGCGGCACAGACCTGAGAGTTGTGTTCTGGGCTTTGGAGAGAGGTGCATGGATGGCTGAAATTGGCCATTTTAGGCCATAGATAAGCTCAGCAGCAGAAGCGAAGTAAATACATATTTCAGCCCAGTCATCTGGCTTCACACTTTGCAAATCATTTCTCAAACATATATTTGCTATAATTCCTGTATTTTTATACATTTATTTTAATGTCTTATTTAATTTAATATTGTAATGGACTGAATTGTGACCCAAATTTATATGCGGAAGTTCTAATTCTCAGTACTTCAGAATGTGACTGAATTTGGAGACAAAGTCTTAAAAAGGTAATAAAGTTAAAATGAGGTCATTAGAGTGGACCTTCACCCATATAACTGACATCTTTGTAAGAGGAGGGGTTAGAACTGGAATAGATATAAGGGGAAGATCAGATGAAGATAAAGAGGAAACGAAAGTTATCTAGAAGCCAAGGAGAGAGGCCTCAGAAGAAAACAACCCTGCTGACACCTGGATTTCAGGCTTACAATTTCCAGAATCACAAGAAAAGAAATCTCTGTTGTTTAAGCCACCAAGTCTGCGGTACTTTGTTATAGCAGCCCTAGAAAAAGAATACAAATATTAATAAACTAAGTTTTTTATTGCCCATTTTTCACATTTGTTGCCTTTTGATATTTAGTTTCTTACCTCACAAGTAGCTATAGACTAATCCAGATGTTTCATGATAGCCTTTGCTAACGAAACTAAAGAAACACTAAAAATAGACTATTACTATGAGAAACAGTCACAATGAGTTCATGAGACCCAGAGAACTGAAATGACTAGAACCTGATTCTTCTGGCTTATGAAACAGTGTAATTTGATATATAATATTGCACGTGTAGTTAGTCAGGTATGTGTGACATTGTTTGTCTTTAGTGTTAGAAATGTGTTCATTTGTGAAAAGTCTAGATTCACAGATTTAAAAAAAAATGTAATAATAAGAAGATAACCAATTTTAGGAAAATTCTCAAGAATTACTTTGATATTTTTCATCTTCAAGTTAAAATGAAATATGATCATTATGTAGCAGATGTCAAGAAGTGATAAATATATTCTGACTGAAAGAAATAAGAAGTTTTACTATTTAAAGAGACAGAAAATTCCACCATTAACAAATGTGGAAAAGACCAAAATAATGAGTGGAAACATTTCACTCTATTTTAGATGCTCATTTGCAGTTTAGGCTGTAGCTGTTTTTCTATTAGATATCAAATTCAAATAGGACGATCTAGAGTCTAAAGAATTAGTGTGTGGCGGGGTTAGTTTCAGAGAATGAAGGAGGATTCGTTTTTGAGTAAGAAAATGCTTGAATGCATCAATGTGGTAGAAGAATGTAAGACTAAATTCTCCCTAAAATATTAAAATATATAAGATGTTCTTTAAATTTCTAGATACCTGGGTAAGGGAGAAGAAGGGGACAGGGAAACTGATCTGAGACAAAGAACAGTGAACAGAGCAAAAGGATAACTTGAGGTATGGCACATCACGGGTTATTAGATAGCTTTTCAACCAAATACTCAGTAGGAATAGGCAATAATTTTAAAAAAAAATTAAAAGTTCACAAGATTAAAATCTCCGAAATAAAGACAGCCCCAGATAACATCACTTTATGGCCTTAAAGAGTAATACCCTGTAGAGGCAGATTTTCCAATAGACTAGGAGCAGGGTGATTCAACAGCAAAAGTGAACTAAGACCAAAAATTGCCACAGGAGACAATCTACTTTCTATTAGGTTATTTGATGACTTAAAGACATTTAATCATTTATAGAACAGTGGGCCTATTCTTAAATGATAATTGATAAACATTTTTCAACTTTGCTGTTTCTAGAAATTTCTTTCTTCCATGTATATTTTTAAAATGTTACAGAGAAGATGTCAACCTCCGTCTCTGGCCTTGAAGCAAATGTTCCTGGTTACAAAAGCAAGCCAGAGAGTTTCAATTTGTTAATATTGCAGTGACTGTATTGTACCATTCACACTGGTGCAGCCAGCCCATTTAGATTATATATGCATTGTCCAATGTCAGTAACCTAACAATGCCCTACAGACAAATCAATTCTAAGTTCAAATAATATTCTAGGAAAATTTTCCTTTGCAATTAAGAAAAGTGACAGTTCCCTACAATGATTCTTACAACTGCTATGGCATTTTAATCTCGGATTCCCTTCTGGATAAACTACCTATCTTGTAGAGCCTGGTTTACATTGGGGCACCATAACATGTTTATACAAGTAACATAATTATATCTTGAACTCAGCTGCCAGCTGATTACATTTTCATTCATAACCCATCTCGACTGCTGTGCTCATTATTCTGGGTTAAAAAGGCTTTAGATAAAGAAAATCTTCATTTACTTACATGAAATTAGATCTGAGTTTTGCATTCTAACCTCCATTAACCCATTCCTAAGATTACCCAATACTGACATAGAAAATAATTTTAAACTCATTGATAGCAATTCTATACAAAGCAAAATATGTAAGCAAAAGTTTTAAAAGCTTTTGAGATATGACATGGTAAAAACATTTTAACATTCCTTCTTGCAAGGGAGAAATGCTTTTAATTACTAGGCACAACAACAGCAAATTCTATATATTTCACTACCTATCTCTTGTCTTTCATGTCTCCTATCATCGAAGTGACTTAGTAACAACCCTTTTATTAATATTTCCTTATTGATTTGTTTTAGTTAATGTACTATTCTCAAGGAAATGTTATATAACATTTAAATTGGATGATTTTCTGAGAAATAGCACTAATCTGATTTTGATTCCTTTACATATTATTCACATCAAATGTGAATTTATATATGCTATTTTGGATTCTGTGAAAAAAAAAAGTCACTTGTCATTTAAGTTTGTAAATATATATTAAGGTCAGCATTTTCAGGTGACCTTAATAGTTTGACTGAATTTCAACTTGTATGATTACTATTTGCCTATGCAAATCATTCCTTTAATTAAGATTGCATAATAGAGCCTCAGTTTCATGACCTACATTATGCTATTTTTTTTTTGAGTCATTAAATTTTATTAAGCCTCGGTCATGCTTCTGGTACTAGAGTTTCATGGATTTATTTCTTCCTAAATCATATAACTGATGAATTGGGACACAAAGCAGCCATTTTGATGCAGCAGCTTTGTATAAATGATCCTATGGAAATATAAAAACATGCTGTTTTATAGCCGAGTAGGACAGACAAGAGGCATCTATCCTCCCCTAAATTAAGATACTTCTGTTTACTAAATGCCTACATTGATTATTTTTACATAAATATATTATTGAATCTGAAAATTGTTTTTAATTATGTTAGAATTAGGCTAATTTCTGAGACATTATCAATCCAGTCTCCCCAAATCATTGTTATATAAAAATCCCTGTGTTAAAGTTAAATACAAAGTATTTGAAATGCAAATATAGTAGAACTTGGTACCAGTCTACAATATATGCCATATCTAGTAGGAAAAAATAGAGACATATTTACTGTGGCTTTACATAAAGACTTAGTTAGAAAGAAATTATCTCACAAAAATAATAGCAAACTTTCTTCAATAACCTCTTTTCCTTTCTCTCCCTCTTAAGTTTTGCACCACACCTCATCAAATCCACCCCCTCTCCACACTCTAGCTCTACTATCCGGTTGTTTCTATATTGAGCATTCTTTCATTTTCTCTTTATGTTCTCATTCACATCTGCCTGTGCACTCCAGCCCCTGCCATTATTCCAAATGCTTTTTACTGGAGCCCTAAATACCTTTCAGGTGCCATTGACATCCCTCTTTCTCCTCCTGTACTTGCTGCTAACAGAGTAAACTTTCAGGATTGTCACACTCCTATTATAAAATTGAGAGTGGCAGGTATCCTTCTGTTTTCTTTCTTTTTTCATTTGTTTTTTTAAGAAAATGAAGGTTTGGGCATGGCATATTTATAGATACAAAGGGAGAAAACCAATATAATTAGAGCAGTTAAAAATACAAATGAAAGAGATGATAAAGAGAAGATTTCCAGAAAAAAAAAAAGGAAGGATAAATAATCATGAAATTCACTTTAGGCAGTAGAGAATTGTGATAAAGACATTATCATAGAAAGAAAGGGAAGAAGCTTACATCAAATATTCTGATCTTGAAGAGGTAGACAGACATAGAATCTCTCAGGAGTGAAGAGAATAGTAATGGATTTTCTTGGACTTGCAAAAAATAAAATGGAGCATTGAAGTGTATATCAAATATAAGTGAAGTCAATATAGATTAATAATGAGGGTTCATTCAACATTTGATAGGCCAATTTGTCCTCAACACATTGAAAATGCCCTTATCACTCCTTTAATTAAAATTCCATAATATAACCTTAGTTTCATGACCTAAATTATGTTATAACCTCTTTTGGAAAGGGCACAGTTAGGATAACTGATTATCTGGTGTATGCTGAAAAGTAAGACAAGTCAGGTCAGCAAGAAATTGCAGACTGTGAGCTTGGGAGAGGGGAAAGTAAAACAAAAATAGCATTGTTGTCAAAGATAAGGCTTAATATTTATAAGGGATTATTATGAGAAAAAAGAGGGAAGGAGACAATGCATTTTAAACTGAAGCGTTTGATGAGTGGGTCATTGTGATGTGATGACTCTCAAGTGATAAGGTGAGTCATTGCACAAAAAGAGAAGGGGGATCTCTAAAGTTAGAAATGAGGAACTATGGATGGATATCAGGGAGGCTAAGTGTGTTTGTGGACATTACCAAGGATGGATGCTGGTGATGTCAATGCCCTCCAGTGAGGAGAAATATTAGAAGGCTTCAAATAGCCACAGACTTCATTCCATTCAGAAAACAGATAAGATATTTTGTAAGTGTAAGTTCCCTTTGTGACCTACGCCTATGCTCAACTTGACTTCTTTATACCTACCTCACTGTGACAAGTCAATCCACTTTGGTATCCCTCTGCCATATGTAATCTAATTTTCCTCATCCCTTGGCAACTTGTAGGAAGTGATGGAGTGACATCTATTGATTATATTGGTCATAATTCAGTTTCAAAGAATTGTTACCTCTATAAATGGTTTAAGTGAAAAGTGATTTTCAGGGTATTCATTGGATTATAGAATAATGAGAAAGGCAAAGACATGAATTCGAGGATGAGCCCACAACAGTCATGCGACCAAGGCCACTTTACAAAATTGGACAGAAATGGTATTGCTTTTTCTGTAACAATCACAAATCCTCAGCTCATCCAGGAAAAGAAGAGCTCTGGCATTGGTTTTATAAGCAGGTCAGTCCTGCTCTGCATTCCATTTCTCATTTCACTGTACTTGACTGTGGAATCAAAATTACATTTATAACTTCAGGGACACAAAGATCCAAGAAAGTTAGTATTAGTATTCCAGACTGCTCAGAGAAGACATAGTAGAAGGAGGTTGACATTGATATTGGACAAGTCTACAATACAATGTAAATTTCAATAACCCTCACCCTCAATTGCTGGTTTAGAATCTCTAACTTTCTACAAGATCCCTGTACTCATCAGGATTCTCCAGGAAAACAGAACCAATAGGATATATAGGAAGAGATTTATTATGGGAGGTAGGGCACACAGTTGTGGAGGACAAGAAGGCCCACAATCTCATTTGCAGCTGAAGAAGCAGGAAAGCTAGTAAGGTTATTCAGTCTGCATTCAAAAGCCTGGAAGCAGGGATGGGGGATACAGTATAAGTCTCAGTATGGGTCTGAAAGCCCAAGCACCAAGAACACTGATGTCCAAGGACAGAAGAAAGTGAATGTCTCAGCTCAAGTAAAGAGCAAATTTGCCCTTCTCCCATTGTTTTGTTCTATTTAGGACCTCCATGCATTAGATAATGCCCACCCACATTTGTGATGCCCTCTTCTTTATTCAGTCTACTGATGCAAATGTTAATTCATTCCAGAGACAACCTTCAGATATGCTTTATGGTTATCTGGGCATCCCTTAGTCCAGACAAGTTGACACATAAAATTAACCATCAACATCCCCAGAAAGTATTTCTATAAGTGCTCAATCTGGCAGGTCTAATTTCACCCAGATAGTCTAAATTCTTCCTTCTGGTACTGCTTCTTTCCCACTTGCTGGTGATACTTATGCATAAAAAGCCTTTATGGTAACAAACTTTACAGTAATGAAGTCTCAGAGAATATAATTGTTAGTATTTGGTATCTGAACAGATTATTTTTCACAAACGTTCTTTCTTAGTTTCCTTGTGGTTGGCCAAGAAATGTAGGTTGATGATGATACCATGGTACATTCAGTTTCACCACTCCACTTCTGTGTGTAAGGCTTTCTTGTGCACACAAGCTCATTATAAACTTGGCTACTTCTTGACTTAAAATAATTTTCCCATGCCTGGGTGGCTCTGTCAGTCAAGGGTAGAACTCTTGGTTTCAGCTCAGGTCATGATCTCAGGATAGTGAAATCAGTCCTCACATTGGGTTCCACACTCTGCATGGTGTCTGCTTGAGACTTGCTCTCTCCTTCTCCTTTTGCTCCATCCCCTGCTCATGTGTGCTCTTTCTCTCTCAAATAAATAAATAAAATTAAAAAAAAAAAAAAAACTATTCTAGGAAGTTAGAGGTTAGGATAGTGGTTACCTGGGACTAACAGAGGGTGGTGATTGGGAAGCATATTTACAAAATGGTTATTGTATGGACTGAATGTTTGTGACCCCCAAAGTTCATATGTTGAAGCCCTAAACTCCAATGTGATGGTATTAGGCGGTAAGGAGGTCATGAAGATGGAACCCCCATGATGGAATAAGTGCCCTTATAAGAAGAAAGCACAGGAGCACCTGGGCGGCTCAGTTGGGTGAGCATCTGCCTTCAGCTCAGGTCATGATCTGGGGGTCCTGGGATAGAGCCCTGTGTCAGGCTCCCTGCTTGGCAGGAGCCTGCTTCTCCCTCTCCAGCCTGCCTCTGCACCTGCTTATGCTTTCTTTCTCTCTCTCTCTCTGTCAAATGAATAAATAAAATATTTTTTAAAATTAAATAATTGTCCCAGGAAGCATATCACAGTTAATGAATATACATAAAATTCTGGCAAGTTTATCCCATCAGTGTGCTAGACATTCATATGTAATTTCTGTATGATATCATACCAAGAACCCAAATACACATGTTATATAGTCCCTTTTGTCCTAAATAAGCATTCCATTCCTTTGTTGCTATCAACTTCTTAAATCCAGGTTTTCAGCAGCCCTATATTTATACTAACTCCTCTTGTTTCCAATCTCTTGTCAAACTTGGATCAGAAAGAAACCTTACAGTCAACAGTCTGCACAAAGGAAAGACATTGGCTGAAGACCTGGGGTATTCAGGAAACTCTGTAAACAGAAAATTCCAAGCTTTGGGATAGTGAACAAGATAATCAATATACTCGCATCTTAAAATCCAATAGAGAAATTAATTTGAGTTCTATTACTAACTCTCTACCTTTCAGAGGAAAATTAACAAAAGTATAGAAACACAAATAGGAAACTCTCTTCACACAGGGGAAGTGAAAATGTGCACTTCAAGTTGCTTTCGTGTTATGCTATTTGGCAAAGAAGCCATTAAGCAGGTGAAAGACAACCCCATGGAAACACAAAAAGTAGAGAAAATCTGTCTGAAACATCTGTTTAAAAATTCTGAAGTCAGAAGATTAGAGGTTGATAAAGAGAAATACTCTCTGCAAGAGGTTTAACACCTGCTCACTGAAATCCCCTAATGCTCTGTGCTGTGCAGTGTTCTCCAAATCACAGATAAGTCTGTCAATCAGGAAATCACTTAAATGAGGCCAAAACACCTTGTGGCAAAAACAACAGCAATAAAAATTACAGAAACCAGGGAACTCTGGAACACTGAAGATGTAAAAATTAAAAAAAAGCACAGATTTTAATTTATGCTTTTTTGCTGTCCTTACTCAAATATTCCTTGTCTTGCAAATTTATTTTCAACAGAAAAGATATACTTTATTTTCCCATTGAGACTCCTTTCTTTTATCTCTTGACATTCTACTGAGATTTATTCCTAGGTCTGTAAGCAGAAACTGTAAGAGTAGTATTTTCTTCATGTCATGATCATTTTCAACTCTCCCTGTGATTCTAGTCTACTGGCTCACTGTATGAATACTATTTGAAGCAAAGTAGTTACAGGAGAATAATGTTCAGCTTTTAAATTCATTTATATTTAAAAATCATTATATGAATTTTATAGACAATTTATGATATAAATTTAAATTTCCAGAGTTCACAGTTTCTCTTTTTTGACAAATTGTTTATAAAAAATGTCATTCATATTCATGTGGCAGTCTTACTTTTTTATATTTTCCATTTTAGCATAAATGGCTGTTGAAATTTTGGCATGAGTTTCAGCAATACAATCACTGCTACTTTTTACCAAAGATAAATGTGAAATTTTGTGTAAATATTTGTTTCCTAACCTTAACACTGCTTTTAATTTAATATAAAATTTTAATAAAATTTTAATTTTAAAATTTTAATTTAACCTTAAAACTCTTTTAATTCTCCTGAAATGTTTTTGTTTTTGTTTTGTTTTGTTTTCCATTCACTGTTGGTAAATTGTACCCAGACATCACAAAAACAGGATATCTGCCCTATTCAAGCTGTGAAAATTTAGTAAGATTAACTTGATTTTCATGTTTGCCTCTCTAAATGATTTTACTAATTTTCTTACAAAAAGATATATTTACATTAACAAGATTCTAAACATAGCATTATATGATTGTAGTTTATATTTCAGTCATTAAAAAAAAACTAACATAGGGACACAGGGTGTTCAATCAGCTAAGCGTTCCAACTCTTGATTTGGCTGAGATCATGATCTCAGGGTGACGAGATTTAGCCCTGTCAGTTTCTGCACTCAGCCAGGGAGTCTGCTTAAGATTCTCTCCTCTCTCTCTCTGCCCCTCCCCTTGCTCACATGCTCTCCCTCTCTCTCTAAATAAGATAAAATTTAAAAAACAGAACACGCACAAACAACTAATACAAAGCAGCATAAAAATACAAATTAGTATGCATTTTTTCAAATTGTCATAGTTATTTTAGTTGATAGGACTACAAAAGATTATTGTCTTACATTTTTTATTTTAAATGTTAATTTCTGAAAATTTTCCAGGTTTTGTAAGAATGAGCATAAGTAATTCCTTAAGACATGACTCCTAAGAGAATAAGAAATAACATTCTCTATAGGTAGTTGAGTGCTTCAGTGGAATAAATTTGGTCATGAGTCAAGTGTTGGCTGGCACAACAGACATCGATCCTCAGTCAGAGTCACCATGTTCCTGTCAGAGCTGGGCCATTTTAGCTTTCTAAATCTTGATTTATCAGTAGCAAAAGTAAGTTGGGTTTTACATCATGTCAATATTAAACTTATTTATTTTCCTCCAGATGCTCTTTCTTGACCATGTCCTATCATATGTGTTCAACACGAGGCCACAGATAATATAGAGTTACATTGGTCTACTAAATCATAGAGAAATCAGAATCCCAGTATATCAAAGTTTCTCAAGGTTTTTGAAAACTGGTCAACAAGGATGAGAACATACTTCACTGACCTATGCCCAAATTGATGGTGACTCACAATTCTGCAATAATCCTAGGTGATGTACCAGTTTAAGATGATGAGTTCAAGGGACAGCTACATGACCTGTTTTCTGTTAGATCTATTCTCTTATCCTAAAATACTCCAGGAACCTTGCTAGGGCCAGGTTCTTGTCTCAGTGCTGTCAGATTTCAGAAATATTATTTATCAAGTTCTAATGTAAAAAGACTCTTCATGTAATTAAGGTGGGAAACTCAGATTGCATGTACTCCTATTGACTTTTCTATTCATTGAAATTGCATTTGGTAACTAGTTAATCAAAACTATGGCATGCCCAGTTTGATCCTCATTATGTGTGCTTTACCTTACTCAAGAAAATCTCATAAAGTATACGATGTCATTATGAGAAGATTAGTTGGAATTAGACCTTTTATCACCGTCTATATTTTACCTCTTTAAAAACTTGGAGTGGCAAATGAAGTTCAACTGCCACCTGTTAGCTTCTTCATGAGTTTAAGGCTATGACAGTGGCTTATTCACTAGGCAAATCCTTAATTAGATTATGTAATTTTTCATAAATGATATAATATCACATATGTATAAACATTCTATTTGAATTTCAGAATATCTCTAATTTTTCTATAAATCTCTCAAAGTAGGTATTATTGAGTCATTTGAGACTCAGAAAAATAGACCATAGTTAAAAAGCTAGTTATTTGGAAAGCTGACATTACAACCTATATCTTCTTGTCTATACAATTTGTGTTGTTTTCTACCATCGACTTTCTATTTGCTTAAAAACAAATAAATAGCTAACTCACCCTGGGTCTTGAATTAGTGGGTGATTTTTATTATTACCTAAAGCCTATAACTTGTTTTCTTTCTTTACCTTATTCATTTCAATAAAACAAGATCCTGACAAAAGTAGTCCTTCTGAAGGCAGACCTGTGAGGGAGAAGTGTTGTAAGCAAGCACTGAATGCTGATTGCCCTCCCTAAATCACATGAAGCCATTCCACAAAATACAACCGAACTGTTGTATGAGAACTCTCCTACTTGTTTGCTGCCCTCTAAGTTTTGAGGTCTTGCTTTTCTTCCAAGGAAGGATTGGTTTCTAGAGGCTACTCTTTCACCTAGAGCTTTGCAATCAGGGTCTAATCATTTACTTTCCATGGGCATCATAGTTCTCATCTTCATGATACAGAGAAAGAACCAGGTTATTGGCATGATTGATTTTTCTTCTGAGTTTCTGTCATATTTCTCTTCAGAGAACCATAAAAAGTTATCAAAGAGTTCATGTGGGTGTCTCCTCACATTTCTCTCATATCCTATGTCTGTGCTCCTAGGATTGCCTCTCTAGATTTAGGATCTACTAGAAATATTTCGTTTTATGATTGACTACAATTAATGTCAGGTTATAAAGTAAAATTTGAGTTGGCATGGCAAAGTTGTGGAAGACATTAGGAATACTGAAAAAAAAAAAAAAAAAAAACCTGTATCCACAATCAGAAATGGTTTTAACTCACTTTTATCTAATATACTTATACTTTTATCTAATAGACTTATCTTGTGTCCAGACTAAATTAGAGATGTTTAGTGGTGAATCAGATGACAGTACACAGATCTCATTAAAAAATAGATTAGGAAATGAAATGTCCCAAATTATTTTTAAAAGAAGGATATTTTGTTGGCAAAGGCTAAAGACACATATAAAATTAACAATCACATTTGGTAGTTTAACATTTCACTTCTGGTCTCTTCAGAAATCTCCATGATCATGATACAGTGGAGTGAAAGGCAGCACAGTATAGTGAAGTTAGGACTTGGGAATACAGAAGAAGCATTCTTGAGATAAAGAATCCAAGCATCTGTATCCTAGGGCTGTTGTAACAAATTACCATACACTGGGTGGCTTACCACAACAGAAAATTGTTCTTTCATGGTTCTGGAGCCCAAAAGTCCCACATCAAGTTATCTTCAGGGCCAAACTCCCTCAAAAGTTGCTAGGAGAGAATCCATCCTTACCTCTTCCAGCTGCCAGTAGCTCCAAGCATTCCTTGGTTTGTGGTAGCATAACTCCAAACCCCATCTCTGCCTTCACAGGGCTTTCTCCTCCCTTTCCCTGGGTGTCTCTTCTCTTTTAAAGACACTTATTGCATTTAGGAATAATGTGGATAATTCAGGTTGTTTTCATGTTAAGATCCTAATTAAATTTTATCTGCAAAGATGCTATTCCAAGTAAAATCACATGCAGATTCTGGAGAGTAGGATGTTGAAATACCTCCTTAAGGGCAAATATAATCGTTTGCCATGGCTGTCATAACAAAGCCCTGCAGACTGGGTAGCTTAAGCAACAAAAAATTATGTCCTCACAGTTCTGTTGACAAAAATTAGAGATCAAGGTGTAAGAAGGATTAGTTTCTTCAGAGGCTTCTCTCCTTGGCTTATAGATGGCCAGATTTTCCACATGTCTTTACATGATCTTTCCTCTGTGCCTGTCTGTGTCTAAATTTCCTCTTATAAAGACACCAGTCATATTAGATCAGCATCCATTCATATGATCTCATTTCACCTTAAGGACTCTATCTCCTAATATAGTCACCTTCTGATGTACTTGGGGTTAGGACTTCAATATATTAATTTTGGTGTACACATTCAGACCAAAACATTGATGGAGCAACCAAGTTCAAAATTCAACTGAAACTCATCACTTTCTACTTTATATGACCTAAGCATACCCTTGCGGAACTCTGAATGTAGACAGGATAAAAATAATGACCTGTGTACTTCAGAAGAGCTTTATAAAGATGAAATGAGAGATTTAAGGTATGTATAAGCTCCACAAGAAGAAAAAATCATCTTTCTGTTGAAACTGTGTTCCCAGAGTTGTCCTCATGCATAGAATATATAGTAGGTGCTTAGTAAATATTTGTTGAAGAATTAGTAAGAGATGAAATTTGTGCTTGATAAATAAAAGTAGCTACAGGTCATAATCAAAAGTGATTTCTTTATATTTACTCCCTGATAGACCCGGTAGGGCCTGCCAAACATGAGAAAATAAATACATTGTGTGAATTAGGCAAAAAGAGACACTCTCTATAATATCATTTATATATTTAATCAGTCAAGGTACCCAAGTTGAGTAAGTGAACTCTTTTCTTTGCTTGTAAATTCCCTTAAGACAGTTCAACTCACAACTCACTTACTTTATGTAAGCAGCTTTACAAAGCGAATGCAAAGATGGGATCAGCATCCGTGGAAGTAGGAAAGGCAGAAAGAATGAGTATGTTACTGGTCCATTCCCCTCACTCCACCATGATGAGGAGCACTTGATGGATATTCATGCTCTCTCTCCAAAATCTCATAAAATATATCTGTTAAGCTATCAACAAATCATTAAATATTATTTCTGAGCCATTTGTAGAATAAATAATGTCACAAAGATTGACACTTTTTTTTTTAATGTGAACAAACATTGCTATTAAAGTGAGGGTTCATAAAGCTTCAGTTACATATATGGAGAAATAATTGCAGGATGATATATCTTGCGAGGAATAAAGCAGGACAGGCCTATCTGGCTTGTATTTTGACCTAAATGCTAGGATCTCTGTCACAGTTGGTATTATTGATTTATGTGGATGGATGCCTTTTTAAGTATATAGAGAAACATTTATTTATATACCTGATTAGACAGGAGAATTAATGTCATCAAGTGACACTTATGAGACATTCTGAAATCATTTCTTCACTCATTTACAATTATGCAATCAGCATTAATAATAGCCATGGGTGACACAATGTCAGAGAAAAATAAACTGCTTTAGTTTTCATAAACATGCTACCATGACCAAGAAATACGAGACTGTTATTCCACTCTAAGGCTGTATGCCATGGAGACAGTTCATTCAGAGTCTAATTCATTTTCTAGAAACACATCCCCAAGTTATAGTAACATGGGAATTTGGAAGTGTGCAATTTGGTACAATTCTTGTCCCACTAGGCTTTTGAGAAGCTCTAGGTGTGTTCCCAGCAGGCAAACCTACAAATGTAAAAAGTCCACAGGACCCAAGTATCTAAGGAATGCTTTATTTAAGATTCCCTCTCTGAGCAGAGAGAATGAGATTTATGACCTCCGCACAACAGACTGAACAATGACATTTCAGTAGAATGATTGTTGTTACTATTTTATTCTAAAGCACAGGGGCACTTCTAGTGAATCTCAGAGTAGCAGTAAGGTGTGTGTACTGCTGCCAGGACTCATGGGCAGTTTCCCACCTGGTTATACTCAGCTTCATTTTGTTTAGCTAATTAATCTTTCCTTTCACAGATTTATCTGAACCTAAGGTATCTCCCCACCCAACACACACAAACACACACATACACACACCCTGAGAATGTTTTGATGTCTATGTGTATTTTCTTAATTTGATCATATTCTCAGGTGCAAATTCCTTCTCATATCATTTTTATTCATTTTTAAAACAATCACTTAAAATTTATTTAAGTGACTCAATGCCTGTTTCCAGATGTCTGGGGAGAATTTTAAAAAAGCAAAAAAAAAAAATTGATATTTCACCAAGGGAAATAAATTCACACCGCACAAGGCCAACAAGGGAATAATTCCTAGGGGGCATATTAGCAAATGTGCAATAGTTAAACTGTAATGTGTGTGTGTGTGTGTGTGTGGTGAGCATGTAAAGTGATTTTAAAATTTAAAACAGGAAATTGGTGCAGAGCCATGAGGGATCTCAGCTAAAAAGCAATCTCATCAGGGAGATCTTGCCCAAACACTGGATCGAAATAGGTCTCATTCCATGATTCTTTATTTCACTTCATTGTTTCATTCCTTTATTGTGCTTCATAGTTTATAATTACTGTTCACTTCTCTCTGATATGCTTCTTCCACTAGAATTGAACCTTCTAGTGTTCAAAATTCGGGGTTTGGTTTTATTCATTCCTGGCCACCTAGAGACCACCTAAGTGCATATTGTTAATAATGCTTCTTCAACTAACGAAGATACAATATTTTAAAAGTCACAGGATTCCCTTCTTTTATTTGTTATACTTCAACTGAAAGTGTAAAATACTTTGTATTTTATATCTTACAGCCCTTATGCTATGTAGGAAAAAAGTTACAGATGTAACAGAAGCTGGCAAGCCATTGTTTGGGAAAAATGTATTTACTTATTTGTTTGTTTATTTATTTATTTAGCACTCATAAATGTGCAGGGCTTGGTGCTAGACTCTAGGTAGAGAAAGATGATCTTGCCATTGCTATGGCCCAGTGGGGAATATTGACATCTAGATAAACAGTTCCAGTTCGGCATGGTACTCCTGCTGTATGAGCAAGAACAAGGGAAAGATTCTCAGTAGAAGATAGAAATATTTTCACAGACATGACCTTTACTTTCGGTCATTAATGTTGAGCAAGACTTTTGCTAGGGGCAAGAGAGAGAAAGCACTCTCTAGAAAGAGAGTAGGAAAGAGAAAGGTCACAGCATGCTTAGGAATACCAAAGCATTTGGTGCAGTCTTCAGGAACAGGCAGGACACAGAGGATGAAAAGAGGAGAGAACATGTTTAGTCCTCATTTATACTGAAGCTGTTAATCCATTTTTTTCTTTTTTTTTTTTAAGATTTTATTTATTTATTTGACAGACAGAGATTACAAATAGAGAGGCAGGCAGAGAGAGGAAGGGAAGCAAGCAGGCTCCCTGCTGAGCAGAGAGTCCAATGAGGGGCTCGATCCCAGGATCCCGGGATCATGACCTGAGCCGAAGGGAGAGGCTTAACCCACTGAGCCACCCAGGTGCCCCTACTATTTAGCATCTTCACCAAGATTATAAGAAATAGAAATGTTTCGGGTAGAAGCAAATGGAATTTGGATTAAGATTTTAAAGGATATCTCAGACCCCCTGTTATTGCTAATCTTAAAGATCAGGACAGACATAGTTTAGATCAGTTTGATAATGGAGAAATAGATGGGAAGAAAAACTACTTCCAAGTCTTTTTTCTTTTTTTCTAATTTTATAATGCACTGCAAAAAAAAAAATCAGTAATTTACCGTGTAACTCAAAGTTTGGAACTACACTCTTGGAAGTGCGGGTTTTGAAAAATGGAATCCTTATTACAATAGCCTTTCTATAATTTACATTTATATAAAAGTTTTCAACTTACTGTTTAGAGCCAGAGATAAAGCTTTATTTGAAACTAGTATAAATATTCATATTTCATTTATCACTTTAAATGGTAAATAGAAAACACTGAAATTTCAGAGATAGGCACAACTGTTTCCCTAATGCCCTAAAAGATGTCATGCTGCTGTTTCTGCAAACATTTTAAAACTTGACATAAGTCTCTAGATAATGAATCATTCATACTGTTATTTCTTTTTAAATTTTGGGATAAATAAGGATCACCCCAGAGATAACTTAAAAATTCACAATTTACTACAGTGCAGAAACCTGCTGAGAGGAAAATGTAATACTCAGTAATACAAGGCTAGGCCTAACTTGGAAGAAATAAACAGAAACAATGTGGAAAGAAACTGGGGCCCTCGGGCCTGTGCCCTATGGGCTCATGTTCCAGAGCGATAGGCAGTCAAGCCATCACCAAATGGTTCTCCTCTCTTTTCATTGAAAAGATTTAAGATATTTTTTTGTAATCGGCTCATGTTCTGTAGACTCCACCTGAGAAATTTTATCATGTCAATTATTATACCACATGCCCCACACATCACACACAACTTGCAATGGGGGGAATCATCCTTCTACTGGGAGAGTCTGTGGGACTATATCCTTCATTCTCCACACCTCTCCTTCCCTACCTTCTGCTGTCTGTAGACATGTCTTCTTCCTTATACCCATCAATCATACAGAGCTAAACTTCTCAAGACAATTTATCTTCATTTTTTTCCTTCATAAGGTAAAGACACTTTTAAAATTTCTGTAAAAACAGGTCGAAGATGAGAGCTTTGTTTAAGGATGTTCAGCTGAGCTCCGTAGTGTTTGAACTGCCTTAGCCTTTTTGTTTCTAGGGATGGACTCAAATATTCCTTCGCTCATTAAAGTATCCATTTTGGTTTTCCTTTCCCGTTCAGTTTTCTTTGCACTCAGCCCATTCTCTTGTTCCCTTTATTACATGTGCTGCTTATTTTTCCTTCTCTTCTCTTCTTATTTTCCTTTTCTTCTCTTCCTTTCCCTGGCTGTTGTCAAACAGCTCCAGATATGAGCTCTCACTTTTCCCTAGGGGCTTCACGTCTGTATAAAAACACACACCTATGCACACTCACAACACATGCCCACTCACATCTCCCTTTCTAGACATTCTATCTTCTTCAGATCTCTCAATTTCTCAAAGCTGAATTTCTCAAGGCACTGGCTGACTCTCTTTTCTTACCACCTACGGGTTTCTCAATCCTCACCTCAGTTTCTCCACTACTTGCCATTCAAAGGAAAACACTGACCCAGAAACTGAAAATCAATTCACTCTCTGTCTTTGTAACCACTTTACTAACTTCCCCTCAAGGGCACTCTTTTTTTTCACCTATCCATTCTTTGGGTTTCTAGGAAGCCTGCTGACCACTAGTGGAAAGCCAACTCTGACAGAAGATTCCTTCACTCTCCTGAGAGAAGACCACAAACAAACAAGGTTTTATCCCTGTCAGGTTTCTCTTAACTCTTCCCCTCCCTCCAGACACAATGCCTGGTAGCGGCTTTGGAGGCTCAAGTCTAAGCTTCTATGACTCTGTGTTCAGAGTAGAAACATTTCTGAGCACAATTTAACCAAAATAGCAACATGACAGAATCAATCATCATAACAGCTACAGTTGGTCACCACAGCAGGTACATTCTTGTTCATTTTCTCTGTGTTGGTTCAGCTACTCAACCAAAAGCCTCTTCCACAACTTATGAAAGATAACCCTGTAGCTAGCTACATTACCTCCACAATGACAATGTGTTAGCCGTAGTCTACTCCAGATCATTTGCATTCTCAGCAATCCATTTGTTAAAACAGAAAACAGAGGGCGCCTGGGTGGCTCAGTGGGTTAAGCCGCTGCCTTCGGCTCAGATCATGATCTTAGTCCTGGGATCGAGTCCCGCATCGGGCTCTTTGCTCAGCAGGGAGCCTGCTTCCTCCTCTCTCTCTCTCTGCCTGCCTCTCTGCCTACTTGTGATCTCTCTCTGTCAAATAAATAAATTAAAAAAAAAATCTTAAAAAAAAAAAAAAAACAGAAAACAGAGGGCACATCAGTTCATCAGCTCAGAGGTAAACTTTGAGGAGCAGACACATAAACAAAACCAAGAATCTAAATAAAATCATCAAATGGCTTCCAGAAAGGAAACATGCAGTATAAAGTGTGGATGACAAAGAGGACTAACATCTAAGAGGAACTTCATGTAACATGTTCCTCTTATGTCTTTAAAATAAATTCCTATTTTTGAAACTTGATTTAAAAAAGCTTCTTTACAAGGCACCTAGGTGGCACAGTCCATTAAGCATCTGGCTCTTAGTTTTGGCTCAGGTCACGATTTCACTGTCCTTGTGAGATTGAGCCCCACATCAGACTCTGTGTTCAGAGCAGAGTTAGCTTGGATTCTCCCACACCTCTCCTGTTCCTCCTGCTCATGCTTTTCTCAAATAAATAAATAAATTTTAAAATAAATAAACCCTAAAAAATTTTTTAAAAATTAAAAGTTTCTTTCCAATTGACATTCTAGAAACATGAGTTTTACAATGAATGGTATCAATGAATTTATTTTTTAATTTATTTTTGAATAAATTTTGAATTTATTTTTATAAGGATACTAACTTGCTAAAACATGACCTAAAACACTGTAAAGGCAAGCAGCTAGCACAAGGGTGAATATAAACTGTTCTGAGTCTGAGATGAGGGATTTTTGTTTTTGTTTCATTTTTCTTTACTTGAAAATGCTAAGTGCAACATGTAAAAATATTTCTTGAACTTTTTTTGTAAAGGCTATGCCACTCTTATCTTTGATTCTTTAATGTCTCAAAGTAGCACGGATTAAATTTTTACAACTTATTTCACTTTTGACCATAAAAATGAGAATCACCATTTTTAAACCAAACTGTACCATTATAAAACCTTTAAAACACCTCTTATTTTTGTACATTTATTCTTAAATTTTCTTGGTGTTTTAAACCAAAAAACCAAAACCAAAAACAAAACACAGAATTCAAACTACTATAATAATATTATTAAAAAGAACTCTTTCTTTTTTCCTTAGAAAATATTATAGATTGCAGGGGAAAATGTACTGCTATGTATAATCATTTTTTTAATTTGTCAAATCGGTGAACATGAATATGGATGTTCCTGAGTTTCAGTTAAAATTATAAAAATCTTTAGTGCTATCCCAAGGGGATTTTTTTTTTTTTTTTTGAGACTGGTAAATTAAAAAAAAAAAATCTCAAAGTTACTTGTTCACCATATCATTTAGGCCAAATATACAACAATACATGACTAGATTTTATTTCCATATCCATTTAATATTTTCTTTTTAATGAATCCTAATATTCTCTCTACATAATGAAATTATATAACAAAATAACAGGCACCATTTAAAATCAACATAATCAGAGATTACTAGCATCTGTTCAAGCTGAGAGCCCAACAATGTATGACTCGGGACATTTCTTTGCATAGCGTATGCTGATAAAAGGCTTAACTTAAGGGGCACCTGGCTGGCTCAGTCAGTAGAGCATGCAACTCTTGACCCCAGGGTCCCGAGTTTAAGCCCCACATTGGGTGTGGAGCTTATGTAATAAATAAGTAAGTAAGTAAATAAATGTTTTGACTGATAAAGTGCTCAAGGGCATTGTGGGACTTAAGTTTCCCTTCCTCCCTCTTCATACACTTCAATTATAATATTGATAGGCCTGTAATCAAAGGAGCGAGACTGATACAAAGCAAAGGTCAAGCAAAGCTTTATTTCATGCCAAGCATCAAGAATCAAACCGATGGGTCAGGGCCGCCTCTTACAGAGAGGGCGACCCCTCCCTGCCTTACCGATTAACTTTTAAAGGGCAAGGGCCATGTGGTTGAGCCTGGCCACACACAGGTGGCCAATGAGATTGCAACACACCCAAAAAGCTGCATTGTCATGCTAGGTCACACACAAGTGACCAACTGAATCACAATTTATTCTATAATAGATATTTGAACTAGCCTATCACCTTGGTCAGAATTGGTGCCCAAAAGGTGGGGCCCACACTTCTTGGTAGGTAGGGAGACCGCACTGATTGGATGTCTCCACCTGGCCTGACCCACCCTTGTATTTGGGCTTTGTTACCTGGGACTGGTTTCCCGGACTTGCTTGTAGATAAGTCCACGGTGGGGGATGGGGGCGGGGGGGGTGCAGGGTCATTTTAAGTTTACTGCATAAACAACAAATTGGCTGTTTAACTGGTTGGCAACGCTCTGGCTAAATAGGTCCTCAATATGATTCCACTTCTCCACATGTTTCTGCTGCTAGTCACTGGAATCTCTCATGGTGAAAACATTAACTAACATCTTAGTAGAAACACTTTTCTAATTCATGCTACTAAATAGTGATAATTATTCATATTGGAGTTTGCTTTATTAACATGAATTTAATCCAGTGGTATGGCTATTTGACTAACAACATGAAAAAGATTTATTATTAAGTATGATGTTATTGACAAATATTCTCAGCATTTTCTTGTAAGTAATATAGCTCTGTCCCAGGTTATTCATCTGGAAAACTAAATGTAGCAGTTTTACATATCCATGGTCAATTTTTGCTACTAATTTGGTCTGATATTGGCTTTATTTAATAGTTCTTATTTCTACTTATAAAAAGACATGATTTCAATATAACTTTTTTTTTTTTTTTAAGTAATTAGACTATTAAAGAAGTAAGACAAGTTACGAAAGTTAGCTTTTGTGGAGGAGGGATATTACCTGGTTTTGTTTTGTTCTGTTTTGTTTTGCTTTTAACTTACCAAAATTTACATTTTGCCCTATCTGGGTGTTTTAGAGACAAAGGTATGCAAAAACTCTTTATTTGATCATTCAGTGCTCAAATAGTAGTAAAGCAGTATTTATGATGGTTTGGTTGACTACAATTTTATCTAATCTGGCCATTCTTATTCACTTAGGTATATACTCCCCTCCCCCTACTTCACTATTGCAATGCCAATCAGCAGAAGAAAGGGGAGAATGAGCCAGAAGGAGATTGTCAACAGGCCAATTCAAGACAGTAAAGCTGCAATTGTTGCTTCTTAGGCTGAAACCTCTAGGAGGCAGAAGTAAAATGTCAGGTGAAAATTGTACCAGCTTGTGCAGGGGTACCATGTGCCCTACCACTGCGGTGGCTGAGGGTCAGCCTCCTGTAACTGTCTCCAGTGACCTCAGGGATAAATGAAGAAAAGAACTGGGAAAGTGCGTAAGTGGAGCCGTGCAGACAATATGTTTGAACAATCAGATGTGATAGAAACAACATCTATTAATGATAACCTAAGGGTCTCCCATGTGTCTATGTGGAAATCAGTAAACCTTAATTTTTACAAACAAATGATACCTTAGGGTGCACGGTTGCACTGAGAAGCAATATATGCCTTCTCCTTTTTGAATAAAATCCCCCATAAACTGACAGGTTTCAACTTCTTTCACTGCAATCAGAAATACTGTCCCCAGGCTATAGTCCTCAGTAAGACCATGAATAAAGCATTTACTAACCTACTTTGAGGTTGGCTTTGCTTTTTCTTTGCTTTCTTTCTTTCTTTTTTTTTTTTTTTTCCCCAACTGACAACCAGAATTTTGGAAATTCGGATCTCATTGCTTTTTCAGAGGAGAAGTTACTGATGGTAGAGGACTTGAGCCTAAAAGAGCATAAGCCTACCGTGAACAATTCTATTAGCACCACTTTTTAATAAATTTAGATGTGCCAGGTAATCTGCTGAATATAAAATGACTCCACATGTTCTGTTTATACTTGTAAATTAGTAATTAGACAATATATACTTGTCCATATATTGAAGACAATTTCACTTGAGGGCTAGTTTCCTATCTCAACATATTGTTGATATTAGTATTTTGGCCCCAAATTCCATACCCCACTTTCATTTTTCTGGTGAATTACTTTTATTCTTCAATCCTGCTCTTTGCATGTTATACATTGATACATTCTGATTTCATATGAACAAAATAACCTTTTATGTCTTATATTACAGCATAGATCACAAGGTAGTATGATTATATGTTTAAATGTCAGACGGCATTATTTGAATGTGGGCTTTTTAAAAAGTAGTCAATATATTTTTTTTTAATTCTTAAAAATTAGCATAATGTTTTTCTGATTTATTCGACAGTTGTCTTTGAATTACCAGATGAATCTCGAATATTGAGTGGATATTGAAAACAATAAAAATCTTTTATTGTATTTCCATAGAAAAATGGAAAAAAGAAATTAAGTGATTTTAGCTTTTGCATTGTTTAGTGTACCTTTACTGGAATAATAATTTTGATACATAAAAATCATAATAATAATTTCAGAAATAAACTGCTCTTCTTAAAATATAAAGAAAGAATGGTTGTAAGCCACTAATTTTCTTAATTAACTGAAGCATTCTAAAATGTTAATTATAACTTCTTTATAATTCTGCATTTTTTTAATCAAGTGAATACAACCTAAGGCACTGGGTGCACAATTAACTGCTCATTTTTCTCTCAGGGGATTTCTCAAAGCTCCTTACATCATCCTAAATTACTTTTTGGTTTTGTTGAATTAAATATAGGGTTTCAATTCCCCTTTTCTGTCCATCATGTAATTGCAAGGAGAAAACGGGATCATCTCTAACCCTCATTAATTCTGTCAACAGACTCAAAGTTAATTTTATTTGCTGTTTTCTCACCTTATAGTAAGTGTAATTATAATCAAATGTAGCAATACAAATATATTTATTTCTTTCATTCAGGAACAAATTCTTAAGAAAGACTGCAGAAAATAACTTGGCTTTAATTTTAAGATTTTATCCTTTTGAAATATTAACCTGCATGCAGGTATACCGCGTAAATGAACAAGTCACCCATCTTTCTCTTCTGTGTACCATTTTATTTTTCTGAGTAATTGCTAAAAATTAGAATAAAACCCGTGATTTTATTTTAAAAATAACAATACGCTAAAAAAGAAAAAACAAATGACAATATACTGAAATGTGTGGATCCTGACTGTAATACAGAACCGGATGGGCAAATTCAGGGGGTAATGGAGGGGAAGGAGGCTACACCTAGTCAGGGGAGGTAAAGTCATGGGTGAACTGATTAACCTCACGATGAGAAGCAACTCAACACTATAAAATTCCCAGTTTTCCAGATATTAGAACAATAATTCTGCATGAAGAAATATTATTTAAACTTCATTTGGCATAGAAGTAAGACGCTTCCATTGCTAAATGGTATAGAAACATCATTGTTATGTACAGTGAATAAATGCAATTTCCATGAATCCCAAACACACACACACACACAGACACACACACACATATAATGTCAAAACAAAACATTTAATAAATACTTTAGAAAGGTACTTAGAATCCTTTATGGTATGACCCTAACATAAAATGTCTTTTTTAGTTTTGTATTTGATTCTATATTTTCTACTTCATGATCCCTTCAGAATACATTGTTTGGAATATCCTGAACCGATTTCCTGAACACATTTATTGCTAAAATATTCATCAGCAAGAATTCCTTACAATTCTGTTTTAAAAGATCCATATTGTTTGAAACGTCTTTTGTGTGTTTTCAAAGAAAGTTGCCTTTGCCTTTAGCATACATCTTACTTAATTTTTATTTTATTGGTATAGTCCCAGTTTATTTGATAGAAATATGCTCTATTTGTTTTTGTAGATTTTTTTTTTCTATTTTTGTTAGTACCTCTCATACTGCATTTTTAAAAAAGATTTTATTGGGGGGGCACCTGAGTGGCTCAGTGGGTTAAGACTCTGTCTTGGCTCAGGTAATGGTCTCAGGGTCCTGGGAAGAGCCCCATGTTAGGCTCTCTGCTCAGTGGGGAGTCTGCTTCCCCCTCTCCCTCTGCCTGCCTCTCTGCCTACTTGTGATCTCTCTCTCTCTCTCTGTCAAATAAATAAATAAAATCTTTAAAAATAAATAAATAAATCATTGCTGCTATAAACATTCCGGTGCACGTGCCCCTTCGGATCACTACGTTTGTATCTTTAGGGTAAATACCCAGTAGTGCAATTGCTGGGTCACAAGGTAGTTCTATTTTCAACATTTTGAGGAACGTCCAAGCTGTTTTCCAGAGTGGTTGCACCGTCTGCAATAGCCAGACTATGGGAAGAACCTAGATGTCCATCAAAAGATGAATGGATAAAGAAGATATGGTATAGAAGGATAGGGAGTCAAGATGGCGGAGAAGTAGCAGGCTGAGACTACTTCAGCTACCAGGGGATCAGCTAGATAGCTTATCTAAAAATTTCAAACACCTGCAAATCCAATGGCAGATCGAAGAGAAGAAGAACAGCAATTCTGGAAACAGAAAAACAACCACTTTCTGAAAGGTAGGATTGGCGGAGACGTGAATCCAAAGCGACGAGAAGATAGACCCCGGGGGGAGGGGCCGGCTCCCGGCAAGTGGCGGAGCAATGGAGCACAAAATCAGGACTTTTAAAAGTCTGTTCTGCTGAGGGACATCGCTCCAGAGGCTAAACCGGGGCGAAGCCCACGCGGGGTCAGCATGGCCTCAGGTCCCGCAGGGTCAGAGAAGAATCGAGGGTGTCTGAGTGTCGGAGAGCTTGCGGGTATTGGAATAGGAAAGCCGGCTACAGAGACAGAGCCAACAGTAAGCTCACAGCTCGGTGTTACCTTGAACCGGTCGCAGGCTCGGTGAGCTCGGGGAGCGCGGCCGGAGGTCAAGCAGATGGGAGTTACTGGGCGCTGTTCTCTGAGGGCGCACTGAGGAGTGGGGCCCCGGGCTCTCAGCTCCTCTGGGCCGGAGACCAGGAGGCCGCCATTTGTATTCCCATCCTCCGGAACTCTATGGAAAGCGCTCAGGGAACAAAAGCTCCTGAGAGCAAACCTGAGCGGATTACTCTCCCCGGCCCCTGGTAAGGGCAGTGCAATTCCGCCTGGGGCGAAGACAATTGAGAATCACTACACCAGGCCCCTCCCCCAGAAGATCAACAAGAAATCCAGCCGAGAACAAGTTCACCTACCAAGGAGTGCGGTTTCAATATCAAGGAGAGCAGCAGAATTCCAGAGGAGGAGAAAGCCAAGCACGGAACTCATGGCTTTCTCCCTGTGATTTTTTTTAATCTTGCAGTTAATTTAATTTTTTTTCTTTTTCATTTTTTGTTTTTTTTCTCGCCTTCTGGTAAAACTTTTTTTTTTAATTTTACCCTTTTCTTTTTTAACGTTTTTTAACTAGTTTATCTGATATATATATTTTTTCTTTTTTATATTTTTCTTTATTCGTTTTCTTTTTTTTTTAATTCTTTTCTTTTCTTTTTTTTTTCTTTTTATCTTTTTTTTTCTTTCTCCCTTTTTGAACCTCTTTTTATTCCTTTCTCCCCCCTCACGATTTGGGATCTCTTCTGATTTGGTTGAAGCATATTTTCCTGGGGTTGTTGCCACCTTTTAGTATTTTACTTACTCCTTCATATACTCTTATCTGGATAAAATGACAAGACGGAAAAATTCACCACAAAAAAAAAGAACAAGAGGCAGTAACGAAGGCTAGGGACCTAATCAACACAGACATTGGTAATATGTCAGATCTAAAGCTCAGAATGACAATTCTCAAGGTTCTAGGCTGGGCTAGAAAAAGGCATGGAAGATATTAGAGAAACCCTCTTGGGAGATATAAAATCCTTTTCTGGAGAAATAAAAGAACTAAAACCTAACCAAGTTGAAATCAAAAAAGCTATTAATGAGGTGCAATCAAAGATGGAGGCTCTCACTGCTCAGATAAATGAGGCAGAAGAAAGAATTAGTGATATAGAAGACCAAATGACAGAGAATAAAGAAGCTGAGCAAAAGAGGGACAAACAGCTACTGGACCACGAGGGGAGAATTCGAGAGATAAGTGACACCATAAGACAAAACAACATTAGAATAATTGGGATTCCAGAAGAAGAAGAGAGAGAGGGGAGCAGAAGGTATACTGGAGAGAATTATTGGGGAGAATTTCCCCAATATGGCAAAGGGAACGAGCATCAAAATTCAGGAGGTTCAGAGAACGCCCCACAAAATCAATAAGAATAGGCCCACACCCCGTCACCTAATAGAAAAATTTACAAGTCTCAGTGAAAAAGAGAAAATCCTGAAAGCAGCCCGGGAAAAGAAGTCTGTAACATACAATGGTAAAAATATTAGATTGGCAGCTGACCTATTCACAGAGACCTGGCAGGCCAGAAAGAGCTGGCATGATATTTTCAGAGCACTAAATGAGAAAAACATGCAGCCAAGAATACTATATCCAGCTAGGCTATCATTGAAAATAGGAGAGATTAAAAGCTTCCAGGACAAACAAAAACTGAAAGAATTTTCAAACTCCAAACCAGCTCTACAGGAAATCTTGAAAGGGGTCCTCTAAGCAAAGAGAGAGCCTACAAGTGGTAGATCAGAAAGGAACAGAGACCATATACAGTAACAGTCACCTTACAGGCAATACAATGGCACTAAATTCATATCTCTCAATAGTTACCCTGAATATTAATGGGCTAAATGCCCCTGTCAAAAGACACAGGGTATCAGAATGGATAAAAAAACAAAACCCATCTATATGTTGCCTCCAAGAAACTCATTTTAAGCCCGAAGACACCTCCAGATTTAAAGTGAGGATGTGGAAAAGAATTTACCATGCTAAAGGACATCAGAAGAAAGCAGGAGTGGCAATCCTTATATCAGATCAATTAGATTTTAAGCCAAAGACTATAATAAGAGATGAGGAAGGACACTATATCATACTCAAAGGGTCTGCCCAACAAGAAGATCTAACAATTTTAAATATCTATGCCCCCACCGTGGGAGCAGCCAACTATATAAACCAATTAATAACAAAATCAAAGAAACACATCAACAATAATACAATAATAGTAGGGGACTTTAACACTCCCCTCACTGAAATGGACAGATCATCCAAGCAAAAGATCAGCAAGGAAATAAAGGCCTTAAATGACACACTGGACCAGATGGACATCACAGATATATTCAGAACTTTTCATCCCAAAGCAACAGAATACACATTCTTCTCTAGTGCACATGGAGCATTCTCCAGAATAGATCACATCCTCGGTCCTAAATCAGGACTCAACCGGTATCAAAAGATTGGGATCATTCCCTGCATATTTTCAGACCACAGTGCTCTAAAGCTAGAACTCAACCACAAAAGGAAATTTGGAAAGAACCCAAATACATGGAGACTAAACAGCATCATTCTAAAGAATGAATGGGTCAACCGGGAAATTAAAGAAGAATTGAAAAAAATCATGGAAACAAATGATAATGAAAATACAACGGTTCAAAATCTGTGGTACACAACAAAGGCAGTCCTGAGAGGAAAATATATAGCGGTACAAGCCTTTCTCAAGAAACAAGAAAGGTCTCAGGTACACAACCTTACCCTACACCTAAAGGAGCTGGAGAAAGAACAAGAAAGAAACCCTAAGCACAGCAGGAGAAGAGAAATCATAAAGATCAGAGCAGAAATCAATGAAATAGAAACCAAAAATACAATAGAACAAATCAACGAAACTACGACCTGGTTCTTTGAAAGAATTAATAAGATTGATAAACCCCTGGCCCAACTTATCAAAAAGAAAAGAGAAAGGGCCCAAATAAATAAAATCATGAATGAAAGAGGAGAGATCACAACTAACACCAAAGAAATACAAACTATTTTAAGAACATACTATTAGCAACTCTACGCCAACAAATTTGACAATCTGGAAGAAATGGATGCATTCCTAGAAACATATAAACTACCACAACTGAACCAGGAAGAAATAGAAAGCCTGAACAGACCCATAACCAGTAAGGAGATTGAAACAGTCATTAAAAATCTCCAAACCAACAAAAGCCCAGGGCCAGATGGCTTCCCGGGGGAATTCTACCAAACATTTAAAGAAGAACTAATTCCTATTCTCCTGAAACTGTTCCATAAAATAGAAATGGAAGGAAAACTTCCAAACTCATTTTATGAGGCCAGCATCACCTTGATCCCAAAACCAGACAAGGATCCCATCAAAAAAGAGAGCTATAGACCAATATCCTTGATGAACAAAGATGCGAAAATACTCAACAAAATACTAGCCAATAGGATTCAACAGTACATTAAAAGGATTATTCACCACGACCAAGAGGGATTTATTCCAGGGCTGCAAGGTTGGTTCAACATCCGCAAATCAGTCAATGTGATACAACACATCAATAAAAGAAAGAAAAAACCATATGATACTCTCAATAGATGCTGAAAAAGCATTTGACAAAGTACAGCATCCCTTCCTGATCAAAACTCTTCAAAGTGTAGGGATAGAGGGCACATACCTCAATATCATCAAAGCCATCTATGAAAAACCCACCACAAATATCATTCTCAATGGAGAAAAACTGAAAGCTATTCCTCTAAGGTCAGGAACACGGCAGGGATGTCCATTATCACCACTGCTATTCAACATAGTACTAGAGGTCCTAGCCCAGCAATCAGACAACAAAAGGAAATTAAAGGCATGCAAATCAGCAAAGAAGAAGTCAAATTATCACTCTTCACAGATGATATGATCCTATATGTGGAAAACCCAAAAGATTCACTCCAAAACTGCTAGAACTTGTACAGGAATTCAGTAAATTGTCAGGATATAAAATCAATGCACAGAAATCAGTTGCATTTCTCTACATCAACAGCAAGACAGAAGAAAGAGAAATTAAGGAGTCAATCCTATTTACAATTGCACCCAAAGCCAACAGATACCTAGGAATAAACCTAACCAAAGAGGCACAGAATCTATACTCAGAAAACTATAAAGTACTCGTGAAAGAAATTGAGGAAGACACAGAGAAATGGAAAAATGTTCCATGCTCCTGGATTGGAAGAATAAATATTGTGAAAATGTCTATGCTACCTAAAGCAATCTACACATTTAATGCAATTCCTATCAAAGTACCATCCATATTTTTCAAAGAAATGGAACAAATAATTCTAAAATTTATATGGAACCAGAAAAGACCTCGAATAGCCAAAGGGATATTGAAAAAGAAAGCCAAAGTTGGTGGTATCACAATTCCAGATTTCAAGCTCTATTACAAAGCTGTCATCATCAAGACAACATGGTACTGGCACAAAAACAGACACATAGATCAATGGAACAGAATAGAGAGCCCAGAAATAGACCCTCTACTCTACACTCAACTAATCTTCGACAAAGCAGGAAAGACGGTCCAATGGAAAAAAGGCAGCCTCTTCAATAAATGGTGCTGGGAAAATTGGACAGCTACATGCAGAAAAATGAAATTGGACCATTTCCTTACACCACACAGAAAATAGACTCAAAATGGATGAAGGACCTCAATTTGCGAAAGGAATCCATCAAAATCCTTGAGGAGAACACAGGCAGCAACCTCTTCGACCTCAGCTGCAGCAACATCTTCCTAGGAACAGCGCCAAAGGCAAGGGAAGCAAGGGCAAAAATGAACTATTGGGATTTCATCAAGATCAAAACTTTTGCACAGCAAAGGAAACAGTTAACAAAATCAAAAGACAACTGACAGAATGGGAGAAGATATTTGCAAACGACATATCATATAAAGGACTAGAGTCCAGAATTTATAAAGAACTTAGCAAACTCAACACCCAAAGAACAAATAATCCAATCAAGAAATGGGCAGAGGACATGAACAGACATTTCTGCAAAGAAGACATCCAGATGGCCAACAGACACATGAAAAAGTGCTCCATATCACTCGGCATCAGGGAAATACAAATCAAAACCACAGTGAGATATCACCTCACACCAGTCAGAATGGCTAAAATCAACAAGTCAGCAAAGGATAGATGCTGGCAAGGATGCCGAGAAAGGGGAACCTTCCTACACTGTTGGTGGGAATGCAAGCTGGTGCAGCCACTCTGGAAAACAGCATGGAGGTTCCTCAAAATGTTGAAAATAGAACTGCCCTATGACCCAGCAATTGCACTACTGGGTATTTACCCTAAAGATACAAACGTAGTGATCCAAAGGGGCATGTGCACCCGAATGTTTATAGGAGCAATGTCCACAATAGCCAAACTATGGAAAGAACCTAGATGTCCATCAACAGGTGAATGGATCTAGAAGATGTGGTATATATACACAATGGAATACTATGCAGCCATCAAAAGAAATGAAATCTTGCCATTTGCGACAACATGGATGGAACTAGAGCATATCATGCTTAGCGAGATAAGTCAAGCAGAGAAAGACAACTATCATATGATCTCCCTGATACGAGGAAGTGGTGATGCAACATGGGGGCTTAAGTGGTAGAAGAAGAATCAATGAAACAAGATGGAATTGGGAGGGAGACAAACCATAAGTGACTCTTAATCTCACAAAACAAACTGAGGGTTGCTGGGGGGAGGGGGGTTGGGAGAAGGGGGTAGGATTATGGACATTGGGGAGGGTATGTGCTTTGGTGAGTGCTGTGAAGTGTGTAAACCTGGTGATTCACAGACCTGTACCCCTGGGGATAAAAATATATGTTTATAAAAAATAAAAAATTAAAAAAAAATAGAAGTTGTGGTATAAATACACAATGGAATACTATGCAGCCATCAAAAGAAACTAAAACTTGCCATTTGTGATGACATGGATGGAACTAGAGGGTATCATGCTTAGCGAAATAAGTCAAGCGGAGAAAGACAACTATCATATGATCTCCCTGATATGAGGAAGTGGTGATGCAAGATAGGGGGTTAAGTGGGTAGGAGAAGAATCAATGAAACAAGATGGGATTGGGAGGGAGACAAACCATAAGTGACTCTTAATCTCACAAAACAAACTGAGGGTTGCTGGGGGGAGGGGGTTTGGGAGAGCGGGGGTCGGTTTATGGACATTGGGGAGGGTATGTGCTGTGGTGAGTGCTGTGAAGTGTGTAAACCTGGTGATTCACAGACCTGCACCCCTGGGGATAAAAATATATTATATGTTTATAAAAAATAAAACATTTAAAAATAAAAAAAATAAAAATAAAAAAGATTTTATTGGCGCACCTGAGTGGCTCAGCAGGCTAAGCCTCTGCCTTCGGCTCAGGTCATGATCTCAGGGTCCTGGGATCAAGCCCTGCATCTGGCTCTCTGCCCGGCAGGGAGCCTGCTTCCTCCCTCTCTCTGCTTGCCTCTCTGCCTGCTTATGATCTCTCTCTGTGTGAAATAAATAAATAAATAAAATCTTTAAAATATATATTCTATTTATTTCTTTGAGAGAGAGAGAGAAGGAGAGAGTCTGAGCAGTGGGAGGGCAAAAGGACAGGAGGACAGGAAGACAGACTTCCTGCTGAGCAGAGCCCAATACAGAGCTTGATAATCAAAGACTGTGAGATCATGACCTGAGCAGACAATACTCACTAACTACATAGTTCTGGGGCTGGGTTCTGAAGGTCATGTTCATAGTCCTGTATGATTTCCTATCCTGCACCTTCTCTGTACATCGAGAGGACTGGAACAGTGATTCCTGGTATTTCTGGAGTCTACTCTCACTTGTCTATGTTTACCATCAGCAAACCTAAAATCGGAGAGACGTGAACCACATGAAGCTGTGACAAAAAACTCAAATGAAACGAATCCTCAACTTCAACAGTAGTCTTTCTGATACCACATGGAATTAGAGAAAGTGTGTCGGAGGGGAAATCAAAGTATGGAGAAGAAGTTTTAATGGATTGCAAATATCATCACACTTTTGCGCAATTTTACAAATACATATGACCACGAAAGTATGCTCACTGCTGGAACTCCTCTCAGAGCCTACGAAGGAGCTGGCTTAAGTGGGGCTTAGCCTCATCAGCTCCCAAGTAAATGTATCTCTGAGTAGCAGTTGGAAACAAGCACATTAAAAGCAAAAAGGAATGGAGATGTCACGGAGAAAAAGACAGCAGAAGGAAGCCAGGCCGGGCATAAAAAAGGCAGCTTTGAGCCTGGGTCAAACATTGAGCCAGTGGCTCTGAGGAGCAGAGTCTGAGCAGGGGTATCCCGGCTTCGGCATTTCAATCTTCAACCTCTGCAAAATTCTTTGAGTGACCGTGACATCTGAATTAATGAAAATCACTTCACTTTACAAGATATTTATTGAGGGCTTATTAGGCTCAATGTACTGGCTATTTTTTCTCAATCTATATAGCATTGCAGAATAATGGGATTACATATTATGAGGGTTCTAAAAAAAGAGGGGGCCTATGTTCTGAGAATCTTAAGATGTAAATTAGGTCTGACAGTTGATATAATGGAGGCAATTATTTTCTCTATTTTTGGAGATCAAATTTCAAGGAGTATAGAAAGTTTGAGGAGTCTGAAACTAAATAGTTTTAAGAGAAAAAAAAATCCAATGATAAGAGAGACCAACATGAATAAATTTGTTTTGGAAGCTAAAATTTGCTGAGATATACTCCAGCATGGAAGAGCTTAGACAATCTGAACAAATATTTCTTGCCGACTTCAGGTGCATTTATCTCCCAAACACAGCGGCTCACCTACAGACTCTTGTGTCTTTCTCCTTCAGTTCTCTATGGCAGGAATGGCCTCTCCATTCACCTCTGCCTAGTTACCTCCTACTCATCCTTCAGTGCTGCTCTCCTGTAAGCTCTTTCTGCCTTATTCATAACACAATAAATTACGCTTTCCTATGTGTTTTCACAGTATTTTGCATATCCCATTTTATTATAGTGATTTCATGTCTAACTCTGCCTATTAAACTGAAGTCTTTGAGGTTTGGGGTAATGGTTAATTTATCTCTGCAACCCCTATGTGCTTAGCACAGTACTTTGCATTCAGAGGTACTCAATAAACATTTGATGAATGAATGAAGGAAAAGAATTTAAAAATATGCAATGGTTTTGCCAATATCCCTTAAGGGTCTTCTTTCATTGCTGTTGTATTCCTGAGAAAAACTGCAGTAAAATTCAGTCTGTTTTATATCGTATCTTACTAAAAAAAAAATACAAACTTACTGAAGTACAAAAACAAAGAAACAAAACCCTAAGAGTATATATACCTATGTACATATGCCTAAAGAAAATATGTTCCAGAACACATTTCTCATAAACCAAGAGAATAAAAATATATAAATCTGTTGAAATTGTTAAATACTGTGAATTCCCTGCTGCCTCTATATTAATATGCTTGCATTTTTATTAACATTATAAAACAATAGGAAAGTAAAGTGAGTATTAATATAGTCTACCTAAATATACATATTTATTGCTTTCCTTTCCAATATCTATAATGATTTAAAGTATTACAGAATTGATGGGTTAGTTATGGTCAACTTCATCAAGTGGTACATTAATAAATTATTTTTAAACATTTATATATATGGGGGGAGGGGCAGAGAACCCAACCACACACACCCGGGGTGGGAGGCGCAGAGCAAAAGGGAGAGAAAGTCCTCAAACAGAGTCTCTGCTGAGTGTGGAGACTGACACAGGGCTCAATCTCACAATCCATTATAACACCATGACCCAAGCGGAAATCAAGAGTCAAACACTTGGGGTGCCTGGGTGGCTTAGTGGCTTAAGCCTCTACGTTCAACTCAGGTCATGGTCTCAGGGTCCTGGGATCAAGCCCCACATCAGGCTCTCTGCTTGGCGAAGAGGCTTCCCCCTCTCTTTCTGCCTGCCTCTCTGTTTACCTATGTGCTCTCTCTCTCTCTCTGTCAAATAAATAAATAAATCTTAAAAAAAAAAAAAAAAAGGAGTCAAACACTTAACTGACTGAGCCACCCACTCGTCCCTGCATTGATAAAGTCTAAAGAAGGATAATAAAATAAATTATATTAAAATACACTCTCTCCCCCTCAAAAAAAAAAAAACACATAAAAGAACATCTTTAATTTTACTGGAATTACTCTGATGAAGGTATCAATATGCAGACCCTTACGAAATTGAGTGCAAAGTGAAAAATGCAATTTAAGGTATGAGCTGTAGTGCATGGAGTTCCTTCTGAAAATTGGAGAAGACCTACACATTGTTTGCAATCTATGCGAAGGATGTTAGAAAATCATTTAGTTGTGACAGGGAAGGACATTCAGATATTTAGCAGGCTGGTGTTGGATTTCTTAATACAGTTGACCCTTGAACAACATGGGTTTGAAGACACATGTCCACTTTCTGCATGTTTTTAAAAGTCCACAGCAAAAGCCACAAGGTGTGTATTTACAACTGCCCATCCTAGTCTCTTGGGACCCAATAGATGTCAACTGGAAGAGAGGCCTCACTTCTTGCCCCTGAGTACCCAGTGAGGCCCTCAGAGGCTCCCCGCAGCTCCCAAGGGACACAGTGTCATGGGGTGGCCAGGTTGAGCGGATGGGGACAGGCAGAGACAGAGTTGCACAAAGGTGGAGGAACATGTCCAGAGGGCAGAGGCAGCAATGTACCGAGAGCCCGATACCACTGATGCCCCTGGCCTCCAAGTCTTCCATGAGCCCAGCTCCAGGCTTTGGAGCCAAATGCAGATCCTCCTTCCTAGCAGTGGCTGACCCTGTGGTCTCCCAGAAGCCAGTGTGCTCATATGTGGGCACAGCTGCTACTGGCCAAGGGCTGGCCATGCACCCCCTGGGGGATGGGGCAGCTGTACTGAGCCTCTAGGTTACTGTCACTATTCATAGGCCTATCTGGGGGCGGCTTCAGCTGAACCCAGGCCACACGGTGCAGAATTTGGCCATCCCCGTCGAGGCTTGCAGCCACCAGAACCTCTTTCCCAGCCAGGCCTGGCCCACATACAGGTGGATATTTCATGTGCACGGTACTGTAAATGTATTTTCCTTAAGGTTTTCTTAATAAAATTTTCTTTTCTCTAGCTTACTTTATTTTAAGAATACAGTATATAACACATGTAACATATAAAATATGTGTTTTGATAATAATAATATGTTTAAAACATAAATATCATTGGTTATGTTATTGGTAAGGCTTCTGCGTAACAGCAGGCTATTAGTTAAGTTGTTGGGGGGTCAAAAGTTATGGGGAAATTTTCAACTGTGCAGGGGTTGGCACCCCTAACCCCTAGTTGTTCAAGGGCAAATTGTACAGTTACATTAATTTTTCCTGTTAATTCTAATTCAGCTTCAAAACTGTTATGAATCATGATGTAATGTGACATACCTTAGGAGTATATATGGTGTCCTATGGATGATTGCTTCCTCTTGCAAGTAAAAATTCTTAGACCTAGAATCCAAATGTCCACAGACCCTTTCTTATATTTACTGGGTAAGAGACAATATTAATTGTTACAAACAACTTCTGTTCCCACCTTGCTCTTGCCACATCCTGGATCTCAACAACTTTCTTTCTAAACTATCTCCAATTATTTTTGTGTGTAAGTGGAGATGATACTTAGTCTCAATCTTCTCATTGGAGATTTGATTCCCTCCTGAGTGATCCGCATTGCTTCCACAGCTTCTAATGCTCTTGTAAAACTGTGTCAGTCTCTGAAGGCGGTAATTACTCACTTCTACCTACCAGAAACTGTACCTCTTCCTAGCATGACCCAGGCCTGCAGTGGGCCAGAGTGAGGCAATGGGAAGGAATGGGCTCATTCCCAGCTCTTGTCCCCAGCACTCAAATCTGGTGCCTTTGGTTTCAAACGTACCTATCTTAGATTCACAAGTTTACTCAATGTGGCAAAAAAAAAAAATAAATAAAAAATAAAAGGCTCAGATCAAAGAAATATTATGCCCTTCATTTTCTTGCCTTTCTTTTCAAGACTTCTGTACACACACACACACACACACACACACAATAATCAAATAGATTAAGAGAAAACTTAAACTAAACACATTTTTTTAGATTTTTCTCTTTTTTTTCCCAACGCAAACAAAGTCTTCTTTGTTGCCTCCAATAGATCTGAATCATTACTGAAAAATTTGCCTCTTACCAATTCAGCAAAGAGCTAGATCTTGGATAAACTAAACACATTGTTTTTTCCTGCATGTTGTATATGGGCACCAAAAGGGAAAAATGAATCATAATTTACAAATACTGCTTTTATTTTGAATCATTTTAAAATTATTTTTACACGGAGTCAGTAAAAAAAAAAAAATTTAAGTGAATTGTGGTGGTCTAAGAGATAAGAAATTTAGCCCACTCACATCCACATTTGCAACAACTACCACAGAGGATTTATTGAAAGATTGAATGAGTTAATATTCATAAAGGACCTATAACAGTATCTTGCCATAGTAAGTGCATAGATGACAGATGTAGCAATTTAGCAATTGTTTGATTTGTGTTGGCAGAACTGTGCCTGGGGGTAAATAGATATAAGAGAAAAGGTAAATGAAACACAATGGAATATTACACATCCAGCCTGGTTTATGTCAATGTATTCTTCAACATCACTCTTCTTAGCTAAGTTTTTTTTTTTTTTTTTTTTTTTTTTTTTTTTTTGAAAGAGAGAGGAAGTGTGAGTGGGGGTTGGTCTGTGCAAAAAGAAAGGAGAGAAAAAATCTTAAAGCAGGTTCCATGCTCAGCGTAGAGCCCAATGCAGGGCTGGACTTCAAGACAATGAGATCATGACCTGAAGGGAAATCAACAGTCCAAGGCTTAACTGACTGAGGGATCCACCCAGGCCCCCACCCCATCTAAAGATTTTGAGGTTGCTCCATTAGTTCCAATCCCATAGCTCAGATTCAGACTTAGAAGGGTTGCATTAGAGCAACATACAGAACATTGTTTATGCAGCTCCAAGTCATTCAGTTGTTTCTTTCAGCTCATCTTCTGATTCCAATAATGACAATTTTGCCTCCGGGGGTCTTCATAATTCTAGCTTCAGGTAGCAGATGTCAACCTTGTGCTGCTGTTTGGTTTGGTTTTCATAACATTCCATTTCCTCTCCAGTCTCTGACTTCACAGAGGCAATCTGAGTTCTAAACAAGGATTTTTAAGTAAACTTATATTTAAGAAAAGCTTTTGAAAGTTTATGTTTTCACAGCAGTTGCCTAGTTTACAATTCCATAAACAATGCAAGAGACTTCCAGCTGATCTGCATTGTCTACACGGACAACTTAATTTCATATTTTTAATTTTTTATATTCTTTTAATCACACAATTATATAGTACACATCATTGTTGAGAGTTTCCATCAAGTGAGGAACCTCAGAGTTTAACTTGAACAAAAGACAAGTGTAGAATAAATACAGGTGGAAAAGAGTTACTTTTACGTTGAATGATATTTGCTAATAAAATATACAATTTCTTCCAATCCATCTTTTGAATATGTTGTACCATTATTGGAAAACAATAATAAATCATAATTTTTCTTTTTCTTCATGAAAAGATTTTCAAATCTGAGAATCCCCTGCTTCCTTTATTATTTAAAGGCAAATTCATTTTTTTTTCCAAACTGAATGATCAGAATTCTGTGTGATACAATGTTTGCAAATATACATAATAATATGTTAATACTCATATAATCATATTTAAGAACTGAACAGAAATTAAGAACTTTTTACATGATTAGTACTTAAAAATGGTAGAGCTTTGATTTTTTTTTTTTATTGCAATGATTTCTAATGGACACATACTGGGAAGTACTACAGATTTTTAAAATATTTATTTATTTGACACAGAGAGAGAGATCACAAGTAGGCAGAGAGGCAGGCAGAGAGATGGGGGAAAAGCAGACTCCCTGCTGAGCAGAGAGTCCAATGGGGGGAGGGGTTTGATCCCAACCCTGGGATCACAACCCTTTGAGCCACCCAGGCACCCCTACAAATTACATTTTTAAAAGGATCATGTTAATACTTTGTGTAAGTGAGACCTAAAATTAATGAATACAGCATAGGATATGAGTGCAAATAACAGGTAAATAAACCAAACAGTGAAAATGAGCTTGAAACCAGAAAATATTAAATAGCTGAAAAGAGATCTTCAACAACTTGCATAGTTCCCTTCAATCAACTTAAAAACAGCTCTGTTTATAATTTTCTATTGAAAATTCTCATTTCTTTGGGGTAAATACCTAGTATTGCAATTGCTAGGTCATAGGGTAGTTCTGTTTTTAACATTTTGAGGAACCTCCATACTATTTTCCAGAGCAGCTGATACAGCCACTTGCATTCCCACCGACAAGTCTAAGAGGGTTCCCTTTTCTCCACAACCTCGCCAACACTTGCTGTTTCCTGCCTTGTTAATTAAAAAAAGAAAAGGAAGAAAGAAAGAACATTCTCATTTTTTAAAAAAAGATTTTAGTTATTCATTTATTTGATAGAGATAGTAGAAGAGAGAGAGTATGAGAGAGTGAGTACAGTCGGGGGGAGTAGCAGAGGGAGAGGGAGAAGCAGGCTCTCCGCTGAGGAGAGACCGACCCCAATGTGGGGCTCAATCCTAGGACCTTGGGATCACGATCTGAGCCGAAGGCAGATGCTTAATGACTGAGCCACCTAGTTGCCCCCCAAAATTCTCACTTCTTTAATTCCTCTTGGTGTAACATATTGGGGGTTTATAAATATAAATATAGTATTTATACAAACACACACAAATAGAAATGTGAATATATACTTTGAGTGTATTCTCATCTTCTCTCATAGAAAAATTACATGAAAACAAGTCACGAGAAATTCAAACCACTCCTTATTGGGGCTTACGTATGAGGTAACAATGGTGTCACATGCCCAAAATCAGTATACAGCAAACCCCACAAGGCCATCTGCAAACTTGTCATTTCAGTCACTGAAGTTGCCTAGGGGTGTGTAGTTGGTGTGACTGATCTTAAGTTAACTTCTATCCCACATACTTAGCAGGTCTCCAAAGCTTGATATAGTCATCAACTGAGCTGTTTTGTTTAAATTGAAAATAATGGTTTACTCTTCTGTGTCAAAAAGAAAATCCTTTAATTTGATTTTATGATTTTTATGAGCTTAACTGGACAATATGATTTAGGAAAGAAACAACACAGAACCCCATCTCTATTTCCCTATTTACATGAAGGGAAAATTATCTATTCTAGAAACAGTTATATTAAGCTAATTCTTTCTTAAGACAATGATTTTATTTGTAAAGGGAGGGTCATTACAGTATCATGATACAATCAAAGAAGAAAAGACCACCCTATCAGCAGTGATAAAAATAGCCACCATTTCATTTAAATTCAGATGACAGAGAGAAATGTATTTAGCAAACTTTCCTTCCCAAATTCTCATTGGTAATTTTCCTTACTGTTTTCCTTGTCAAATTTATGGTCTCTGCTCATCATTCAGTTTGATGTATGACAATATATTATTCGATATACTGCCCATGTAGGAGAGTATCATAAAGATACATTTTCCTTCATGCCCATGAAAATATTAGGAAGGTGGCATGTTTCCTTCTCTTATTAAAAAAAAATCAAAATTAAAAAAGTAAAACCATTTCATGTAGCTCTTGAATAAAACAAAAACAAAATTAAAACAGTGTTATAATATTGAGTAGCCATGTTGAATTTATAAATATCCAAAGCCCCATTTTCATCAAAAATATAAATACATATACAAGGCTCTTTTTCTTTTTCTTTTTTTTTTTCCATTTGGGAAAAGGGTCAGGCCAACAGTACATAATAACCATGCTAAAAAAAGATTTATATCTCTTCCCTTTGGCAACTGGTTTTCCATTTCCTAGAGATGTTGTGTAAAAGGAATATTAGATTGCCTATAACTTGGACTTGGGTGAAATTGGCAGAAAGTTTTACTTTAAAAAATATGTTTAGCTATTCTATAGAATACAATGTGTAAATCATAAAAAGTAAAACTGAAGTCTAGAGTAATAACAATATCTATAAGTAAAAAGATTTAGATCATAATATTCTGCAACCTGAAAGTAATTAGTTTACAAGTGATTGGGATACCTATATATTTTATTTTATTTTATTTTAATATAATTTTTTATTTTTTATAAACATATATTTTTATCCCCAGGGGTACCTATATATTTTAAAAGAACAACTTAAGAGTGAAAATATGTTCATTAGTTGGATTTTTTAAAGTAAGACCAGTTAAGAGGGAAGAACAGCAGCCATAATAATAATAAAAATGTCCTTAAATTTGATTTATAGAGTTCTATTTTGTCAAGCAGAGTAGTGAGCTGCAGTTAACCAATCACAAGGCAGGACTCTAAAGACCTTGGCCCACGGCTTATTGGTAATGGCAGTCACCAAGGCAACCACAACACAGTCAAGCAGTGAATGGAACAATGTTTTACTTGCACAGATGAAAGACCGAGCAAAATCAACTTCAGCAGTGTGCATGGGGTGCCCATGACAGTTGGTCCCGCTACAAACACCCTTCTCATGTGACCATGGAAGAAGCCTGTCCCTTCCTTGCAGAGAGCAGGGTTGTAACAGTGGGGTTGGCCAAGACCCATGTGGCATAATCACTTCAATCAGAGACAAAAGAGCATCCATGAACCCCAAACAGGGGGAAGATATTCCCACAGAAGATGAATTGCACAGCACAGGCTGTGTAGGTTCTGTATCTTTTGATAAGGGGGTGTTCCTAGTTCAAGGCCCATTGTTATGCAGCAAAGTAGAGGCAAGAGACCACATGCAAGGGACTAACTTTTCCAACATGTGTCATGTTAAAATTTTCACAGATTTCCATACCATTTCAATTGTCATTATATTTCATGTTTCCTATTACATTGGCAGAACTTTTTAATAAAATTACCTGAGTCTGGTGATGTATGTATGAGTAAATTTTCTAAAAATTACTGAACCAGATAATTTTAAAAATTAGGACATATTTATGTTTCCTGGTTGTATTTTCATAAAAAGTTCCATTTTATTCCAATTTGCCAAACTATTGGCAAAATATATTTCCATTATTTTCATTTTTTTTTAAAAAAAGTCTCTGCTATGTCTCTAATTATACTCATTTTTTTTTGTTCTGAATACAGTCTTGGTTACTTTTTCCTTCTCTATTATGATAAATCCATTCAGATTCAGTTTTAGTATTCATCAAATATCTAGCATTGAACTGCTGACTCATTTGTTTTATTCTTTTTATTTCATTAATCTGTGTCCTTTTATTAAATTTCTTTCCTCTGTATTATTGTACTAGTGATGTAGACTTTTAAAGCCTTTTTTTTTTTTTTTAAGTAAAAATGTCTTTTCCTAGATTAACATTTGAGGTTTTACCTTTCCCCATAAGTGCCTATTGGTCTATAACCCACTAATGAACCATATAGCATTTTCACTGTTGTTCTAAATGTGTTATTATTTGCAGCATGATCTCATCTTTACTTATGAGTATTTAAATTACTTTTTAGAAAAGCCGGATTTGTTAAAACCCACCCAGGTGCTGCAAGATTTGGAACTTTCAATCCCACCCCGTGACCTTGGGGAGGAACTAGAGATTGTGTTCAATTACCAATGGCCAATGATTGAATCAATCATGACTGTATCATGAAGTCTCCACCAAAGTCCCTAAGGCCTGGGTTTGGAGAGCTTCCAGGCTGGTGAACAAGTGGATGTGCTGGGAAGGTAGCACACCTGAAGAAGGCATGAAGCTCTATGTCCCTTTCCCATACCTTGCCTTCTTCCATCTTGTTGCTTTTGAGTTGTAGCCTTTTATAATAAATCAGTAATCTAGTAAATAAACTGTTTTCTTGATTTCTGTGAACCATTCTAATGAGAATTTATAACCAATCAGCACAAGCGCAGATGACAACCTGAGTTTTCAATTGGCATCTGAGGTAGGGGACAGTCTAATGGGACTCAACGTGTAAGCTGTGGGCTGTGAGCTAACTTCCACTAGTGTCAGGACTGAACTGAATTATAGGAAATGCAGTTAGCTTCCAGAAAGTTAGTCAATTGGTTGGCATGGGGAAAAAGCCCACATATCTGGTATCAGAAGTGCTCTATGTCTAGTCATACAGGAAAAGATTGTTTTCATTTGAAGGCTCTTTGTAGTCAACAACTAATCAGCTCACTTGATCTATAAACCCCAATTTACTGGCCCCAAATGGTCTGCAGTTTTTTCCCCTCTTGTTTTGACTAAAATATTTGATCTTTGCTAATAACTCTTTTCCCCTTATCCCTACTTAATTTTATTTTGAAGATTTTATTTATTTATTTGACAGAGAGAGACACAGCAAGAGAAGGAACACAAGCAGAGGGAGTGGGAGAAGGAGAAGCAGGCTTCCTGCTGAGCAAGGAGAGGATGTCTTTTTCCATCCTAAGATGGAGATCCTGGGATCAGGACCTGAGCAAAAGGCAGCCCCTTAAAGGCTGAGCCACACAGGCGCCCCCCTACCTTAATTTTTGTCTTCAGTTTGAAAATGATTCAGTTATCTTTTAAACAGAAGATATGTGACAAGATCCCTGAATGGAACTTAAGGACAAATACACACATAATATCTAAATAAAGAAATATCAACATAATGCAGTCTCACCATTTGTAATCAGTTATAGATTTTTAAAGAACATGTGAAAATAATACCAAAAAATAAATCATTACTAAACAGAGTGTCAACATAGCAAGAGTGGTTATCAGGTTTATAGAGCAGCAGATATTTTGGAGAGAGACGTTCTCAAAATTCTGTCCCTAAAAACTCTAACATCAAATGCAAGAAAGCAGTAATAAATAGAGAGAAAGACAGAAAGAAAGAAATAGAGGCAGAGACTGAGATATAGCAGAAAGAAAGGGGGGAAAAAAAGATAAATGAAACAATATGGAAGGAAGGAGGGAGGAAATAGACCCTTGCTGCTCTTTTGTTATGCTGAAATATTTGAGAGTTAACTTGGTAATATAGAAAGAAATAAATACAACACCTTAGAGAGAGTTTTCCTGTGTTGAATCAGCATGTCTTTATATCTTGATAATCAAAGTATGAGGTGATGATCTTTTTAAAGCCACTAACAGAAAATTTAATCAGATTTTATCTGCTGTTCAATTCACTTTATTTATTTTTCTTTATTTAGAAAGAAAAAACTATTAAAAAATTATCATCAAAAATGTCATGTAGTAGAACTGTAACATACTTTAGAACAATATTATTTGTGAATTTGCTATAATTATTTTCTTCTCACATATATTGAAGAAATAAGAAAGTACGCTTTAATGCTTAATTGAAGTTATCAAGACAATGTGTCCCTATAACTAGCTTTGTATTTCAATATCAAGAGATTTAACTTACTAAAAACATTCATACCCCATAACACACCCCTTTCCTGGAAAAACAAAACAGCAGTAATAACATAAATTGTGGTTTTGACTTCTAATTGGTAAGTTACTGCATAGGTTTATATTTTATAAAAAGTGTTTGAATTTCAAAATAAAACTTTTGTTTTCTCTGAATTTATGAATATTTAACACTTCTAGAAGAGCTAATGTTACAAGAGCAATTAATACTAAGGATTTTTAAAAGGGCAAATAAATCTTAAATAAGCTTCCTTCCATATCAAACTTTTTAATTCCAAATTGATATCAATATTACAAGTGAAACAGGTTTTATAGGTCATATAATTTCTGTATGCAGAAACATAATACTCCACAGAAAAATAAGCACTAATTTTTAATACATTTTCTAATAAAAAGTTACCTCAGGGAAATTTCCTGTCAGTTGACAAAATATTCAAGAACAAGTACAGGGAATGTCTGCCTAAGTCTTTATAGGTTAAATGCACTGTACAATACAAACTTTGAATTATGTTTTGCTGATGGAGCCACCAAGAGCATTTTAGTTTCATTTTATCTGATTTTGAATTATAGATTCTGTTTATGTAATGCCTATTACCATTATTTTTTATTGGCTGAGGCAAAAATATGATTTCCCATTGTAATGGCTTTCTATTTTACTTCCTAAAGTAGATAGTAAATGCATGAATCATAATTGAAAAATAGAATGAAGAAGTGTTAATATTATAATATGTTAAAAACAAAATAAATGTTTGTGAGAATCAAAACAGTCCCTCTGACTGCGGAAATCAGAATATAAAAGTGAGTACTGGATTGACATCACTGAAAACGATAGAGTCAGGAAATCTAGAGCTCTGTTTCCTCACAGAAACAACCAAAAAAGCTGGCAAAAATTCTCAGGATCAACTTTTGCAGATGCTGTACTATAATCAGGAATTACAACAGCCAAGGGGAAAACTTCAGAAAAAAAGAACTTGCTACATTTTCGGGTAAGAGCTCTGTGGCATTTAAAAATACCTGCCTGGCTTTTCCCTCTCCCAGATGGACTGCAGCCATGGAAACAGCAGTCTAAACTCCTGGTGCAGTTTGAGAGTGCCAGAGGGAACAGCACAGGCAGTATTTGCAAAGAACTGTGGTCCTGTGGTACCTGTCTGGAGGCTCCCTTAAGGACTGGCAAAAGGGTTTATTTTTGTTTCATCCAACTTTGTGTATTTCCAAATAGGTAAACTGAATAGATCTATAACCATTAAGGAAATAGAATTCTTAATTTTAAAACTCTCAAAAGGAAATCACAGGGCCTATATGGTTTCTCTGGGGAATGTTCCATGTGATCTCTTACAGAAAATAAGAGTTAGGTGCCCTCACTTTTTAAAAGCTAGTATTACCCTCATACCAACATAGACACAAAAAATCCTTAACAAAATATTAGGAAATGACTATCTCGGGCTTACTCCAGAGATGTGAACATTTTTGATTATTTGAAAAATAATCACTGTAACTCACCATATTCATCGGTTAAAAGAGAAAAATCACATGATTATATCAATTGATTCAGAAAAGAGATGTTGAAATTCAATGCCGATTCATAATAAAAAACTCAGGAAAATAAGAATAAAGGTGAACTTCCTCAGCTTGATAGAATGTCTCTAAACAACCTGCAAATCGAAGACTTAATGATTTCCCTTAAAAATCCAAAAAAAGAAGTCAAGATTTTCTGCTATCACAACATTTATTTGACAGGGTGCTCTAAGTTCTAGCCAGTGAAATAAGGCAAGAAAAGGAAGTAATAAACATGCAGTTCAAAAAGCAAGAAATAAAACGCCTCTATTTGTAGATGACATCATGAAATATGTAGAAAATCCCAAGAAATCTACAAGAAAGTCTTGGAAATAACAGCGGAGTTCAGCAACATTTCAAGATATAAATAAGGGGTGCCTGGGTGGCTCAGTGGGTTAAGCCTCTGCCTTCAGCCCAGGTCATGATCTCAGGGTCCTGGGATCAAGCCCCTCATCAGGCTCTCTGCTCAGCGGGGAGCCTGGTTCCCCACCCCCTGCCTGCCTTTCTGCCTACTTGTGATATATCTCCCCTTTCTGTCAAATAAATAAATAAACAAAACCTTTAAAAAAAAGATATAAGACAAATGCTTTTAAAAATCAATTGTATTTTCATGTAGTATTAATAAGCACATAAATATAGACATTTAATACATCTATTATAACCATTCAAAAATGAAATACTTTGGTGTAAACCTAATAAAACAGGTGTAGAAATTTTATATTGAAACCTACACAATTCTGATGAAAAAAGTCAAAGAAGACCTAAATAAATGGAGCAATATACTGTGTTCATTATAAGACTCAATAAGAAAGGTGCCAATTCTCCCCAAACTGGCATACAGATTAACCATAATTCCTATCACAGTAAGATTTTTGAAGAGATTGATAATATTTTTCTTCTAAAATTTATATGGAAAACCAAAAGAACTAAAACAGCTACAATTTCCAAAGAGAAAAATAAAGAGGAATAAGTCTACACTGATTCCAAGACTAATCATGTAGGAAGTAATCAAGAAAGACATATGTTCACATAGAAATTTGTTCACAGATGTTTGTAACTACTTCATCCATAATAGTAAAAAATGGAAAACAAACTAATATCCTTCATCAGATGAAATGTTAAAAACAAAAACAAAACCCAAAAACCTGTGGGACATCCATACCTCAGAAGACTAGTCAAAAATAAAAAAAGAACTATTGACTTAACCACCAAACTGAAGGAATCCCCAGAGAATTATGTTGAGTAAAAGAAAAGCCAATCCCTACAAGAGTCATACTGTTTGGTACCATTTATATAACATTCTTGAAATAACAGAATTAAATGGTGGGCCAGATAGAAGAGGTGTGTGGTAAAGCTATGAAACGGCAACATCAGGAATCTTCATACTGATGAAATCCTTACTTGATCAATGTCAATACTCAAATTGTAATATTGTAGTGTAGTATTATAAGATGTTAGCACTTGGTACGTTTGAAAGAGTACAGGGTCTCTGTATTATGTTAGATCCATGTAAATTTATGTAAATCTATAATTATCTCAAAATTTTAAAAAGTTAGTTGAAGAAAAATAGGGGTATGTATTTGGTATATACACCATTGATCAAAAAGTCCTGGGAAATGAAATTGTTTGGCAGAACACTAATATGTAATTTCAGGCAAAAAAATGTTGATTAGTTGGGCAGAAAAGTACTCGTAACCTTTCGCCCAGTTTCCAGAACTATGACAATCCACAGACCGTTCACAGTTCCTTTACAGAAGGATTCTACATGCCTGCTGTAGTAATATGCAATGACTATTGTTCTAGGATTACTCCAGAGGAACTGTGATCTAGTTACCAGAGTAATTTGCACAGAAACATGGTACACCTAAAATTTTCAAGAGTTTTTCAGTTACTGCTTTGCCTAACTCTGACTCCAATTCTTGATGCCCTAAAAATCACTATGGTCTACTAAGAGAGAATTTATTGAATTCAAGTTTTAAAGGTCTGTAGACCTAAAGGTGTCTCCTCCTTCATTCTGTGACCACAGATTTATCTGATGGTAATTTTCCATTCACAGAGTAAAGGAAATACCAGGATACCAGAATACCTAGATCAATTCCCCGACCCCAGGAATGGCAGGAAGGAATGGTCCAAAGAAATGTTCCTGTCAACAAAAATAAAAAAAAAAAAAAAAAAAAAAAGCAATTCTGCAGCCAAGGAGGTAGTTGTCCAGTTTAGTGCTATCATGAAATTCTTGAACATTGCAGGTTTGGTCAATACCACTAAGTATCTATTTAATATAACTGTTTTGTTAAAGAAAACAGGTACATTGTGGAGGAAGTCTATTTATTGACATTCTACTTGATAATCATCAAGACAACTCTATTTGGTGTTACCATTTTAACCTGCAGTTACGTGGGTGGCATATTTACTAGAGCAAATCAAAGCGCACTTTGGCATTTGGAATGCAGTAATCAGTCTATTTTTTTTAAATCACTATTAGCAAAGGAAATCAAAAGTACTTTGTTTCCATATAGTAAGGAAAATAATATGCCTCTAAATATTTGACTCAAAGGTATGTCAATTCTATTTCCTGTGAAAGTAAGTCCAAATGGATCTCGATTATCATGATATGCCACAAAAAATGATGTGTCTATTTCATTAATGAGATTATGCTAATTCCTAGTGAAGAGGAAGTAGAAAACATTTTAACTGCCCTTCTAAAATACATGCCTGACAGAGGATCAAAGATAATCCCCAGGGAAGCACAGCTGTTTGACACATTAAGTTGCCAAGGTTCCAGGGGTTTGTAGTATGTTGCAAGATTATCTCTAAAGTGAGAGACAAGGTGATGAATCTTGCACTGCCCACCATGAAAAAGAGTCCCTTTTTGGATTCTGATGGCAATATATATCACATTTGGAATAACCTGTAAAGCTGTCAGCCTTAAAAGGTGTATGGAAAAAGAAAAAGTTTTCATCTTTTTCAGCTTCAGTGCTATACTACCGCATGTTCTATGCCATATAATAGACCCAATATTTTCAAACATGCTTTCTTGCTGACAAAGATGTTCTGTGTGGTCTCTGTCAAGCCCCCCAAATAAGAATCCACAGAACACATCTAGAATTCTGCTTTCCTGTCATGCTTACTTAACAAATGTTTCTATTGGAAAACCAGCTTCCAATTTACTACTAGGCTCTGGAAATGACAAAATATCTGATTGAGGTACCCCAAGTGGGAACCCTAAGTGAAAATTATTAATCCACCAAAACATAAAATTGACACAAACACCATCATCCATTGTAGAATTGAAATGATATACATGAGACACGACCAGTGCTTGCCCAGAAGGCACCAGTAAATTGAACAAAAAGTTATTTAAAACACTCATGGTACCTAATCTACGCTTCAATGCCTTTTCCCTCTCCCAATGTATAGCACAATGTGGTGTCATCTCAAAGACTACTGCTTCCATTAGAGAGGTTTCCTCTTAGAGATACAATCTCTGAATTCAGGTATGAGTTCTCTCATTGCCCCAGCAGACCTAAGTATGGCTCAAGTTCTTCACTGTCACCAGCCTTGGAATATGGCTCTGCTATTTTTGATTGTTTATATTCTACAACAGTTTTGCAAGGTATTAAATATACTTAAAAAAATGAGCTTTGAATATTTAATCTGTTTCTTGCTATGATCAGAGAAATATTGGATTTTTTCTCTTTGCAGTAGAATTATATAAGAATTTTACTAAATATGCTAGCCAGTAAAACCATGGAAGAAAAGAAACAAAAGTTTTAAAAAAAAAGATTGACAAGGAAGAAATAAAAAAAATAATAAAGTGATATGATTACAAATATATGACTGTATAGTCCTATAATCTGAAGAACATGCAGATAAATTATTAGAATTATTCATTTCATTTAGCAAGTTTAATGACAAAGACATAGATGGAAATCAGTTGTGTTACTATATGCCACCAATAAACAGAAAATTTAAAGGTATCGTTTACCATAACATCAAAAATATCAAATAAATATGAATTAATCTAACAAATGTCAAGATCTCCCAAAATTAGACATAATATATATAAAATGTAGAAATAATGTATACATAATACTATACATATAATATATATTACATATACATATAATATATATTTTAATATAGTTTATATATATTTAAATTTATATCTACATGGTATCTTTACAAAAAATACACACAGTTATATATACATGAATGCAAACATACACTTGCTTTTTGAAAAATGACATTGTTGACGAGTGGATCAAATACTGAACAATCTGAATAACAACATAGAAAAAAATTGTCTACACACACAAAAATCTGTTTCAAGTGGATTACAGTTGTAACTGAACATAAAAGTGATAAAAATTATAGAATATAATTAGCAAAATATTTGCCTAGTCAAGTGGACAGGAAATTATTTCATAAATACTCATAAATTGAGTGATGATAAAGGGCTATATGAAAATAAAAAAGTAATTACAAAAGGATTTATTAAATTGTAAGTTCTGCTCAACTAAGTTTCCACAAAAAGTAAGAAAGAAGTCATAAAGTAAGAGAAAGGATTTATTCCTTTTGGAATAATTACAGACTAGGAAATTGAAACCAAATCTTCTGAAAACACTAGACAACTTGGAACATATTATATATACATGTGTATATATTATAAATATTTTATGCATATGTGTACATGTATACATATATGTATGTATATATGACACACATATAGAAACTTAGAATATGTAATGTGTATGAATATTTATATATCTTAGATATATTAAGGCAATGAGAAATAAGTCTGGGACCAACAACAGAGAAAAGAAAACAAAAAGAACTAAGAGATCTATCCAAGATTTAGGGCTCTTTATTCTGTTGGTTCACTACTAGTACTTTCGAATAGGTTGTCAAAAATTAGGATCCTTGATGAGTTCCTCAAGCTTGGAGCTATGAACCCAAAGGACTATACTCCTAAACAAAGAGTAAAACAGAAATAGACCAGAAATTGAACTAGAATTATCACTAAACAAACTCACTCTGAAGTAAGAAAAAATCTTCCTAAGCCATAACTTTTATAACAACATTTGATATACAATTTAAAAATAATAGGCACACAAAGAGACAAGACTGAACAGGAAACTAGGAGAAAAACAAACAAATAGAAACCAACATAGGTAAAACAGATAACAGAGATACCACACAGATTTTTAAAGTGACAATTCCAAATAGAATAAAGACTTAGGTCTTTGGCAAAAGACAGAGATATTTGGTAAATAGATGGATAAATAGACATTAGAAACAAATTCTAGTTTTGAAAAGAAATAAACAAAGCAAGAACTAAGGTAGATTTGTGTAACAGAGATAAGAAACTGTTGAGAACAGAATTAGTGATCTAGAAGGTATGTCAGAACAAAATATCCAGAACTACGTACAGAGAGAAAAAGGATGAGTGGTTGAGTAAGGGGTAGATATATGGGATGTGGAGCGAGAAAGTCCCAGAAGAGAGAGCACATGACAGAAACTGTATTTAAAAATACAATGACTGAGAAAATTGCAAAACTCTTGGAAGATTTTAAGCCACATATTCAAGAAGCCTTCCAACTTTAATCAGGATAGGTGAAACAAAACACCTAGATATATTTGAAAGAGTTAGATAAATAACTCTATAAATAAATAATTTAAATAATTGAAAAAGAGAAATAAAGAAAAAATGTTAAGATTATGGATAAAAGGATAGACAATACTCAAGGGAATAATAGAATGATGGCAAACTTCTCAACTACAATAAAAACAATGGAATCCAGAAAATACTAGCAGAATATCTTACATGAGTAGAAAATTAATAAGTGGCAATCTAGAATCCTATAACCAGTGAAAATATTACCAAGAATAATGCAAAATGACATTTTCAGACAATAACAAAAACAGAATTTGTCACCAGTGATCTTGTTCCAATGAAAATACTAAAATTTCTTATTCAGGCAGAATAAAACTAATTCCAGCAGCGATTTCAGTGATGCATCAATGAAGGAAAAACAATGAAAATTCTAAATACATAAGGAAATATTAATTATGTTGCTTCTCATAAATAATGTTAACATCTTATTCATTGGTTTATAGTTTATCAAAATGCATCATGGCGATGATCATGAATCAGGAGAAAGATAAATGGAGTTGAAATGCTCCAAAACAATACTTTCATAATAATGAAAGGTTCAGCTCAACAGGAAGCCATAACAATTAAAAATCAGTTTGTAACTAATAACCTCACATCCCACTAAAGAGTGAAAGGACAATAACAGGTATGTTCAGAAAAGACTATTATCCCAAATATATAAGAAACTCCTATAAATATGTAAGAATAATGTCAGCTATAAATATCTATAAAATGCAATACATATGAAAAGATACTCAACCTTTTTACTGATCAGGAAAATAGAACCTAACACCACAATAAACACTTTCATGCCTGTACTAGAATAGTTAATGAAGAAATCTTAAAATACCCACTTTTGGTGATAGTACATGGAAGAGGAACATTGAAACTCTGCAAATGTAAGTATAAAAGCTAAAAACATTTTTTTATGCAGCAACAACATTTAAAATATAATTAAATTTCCCTATTTTGATTCATTGCCCTCAGTCATAGGAAGTTAGGATATACAAGGAAATTAATAGACATCTCTTTTCCCATTCCTTTTACCATAGACTATATGCATTCTCTACTAAAAGTGTGCAAATACATGTCTTAGAACCCAGAAATCCCCCTAATAGGTTTAGACCAAGACATATGTGCATATATACACCAAGAGACATGTGCAAGGAACTTAGATCAGCTTCATTCCTTTTAAAAAATATTTTATTTATTTGTTTATTTGTATATTTATTTATTTTGATTTGAGAGAGAGAGTGCCAGGTCCAGCCTTGGAAGGTCCAGGTGTCCCCAAAGGAGGGGCGGTATCAGCGAGAGGAATGGGAGAGCCACGCAGCGAGCTCTGGTCAGTAGTCAGGCATCTCCATCTTTATTCTGATTTTAGAGCTTCTTATATAGGCAGTTTACATGGGGTAGGGAGGTTACATTTGGGGAAAAGGTTTAAGCACTTAATCAGACAATTTTTCTTTGTTCAGCGCATGTTATTCTAGTTAAGCTATAATGGGAACAGACTGGCACCAGGGATGGGGGACAGGGTCTTGCTTCTTGAGTAATCATATCTCTCAGAAAGCCATGGAAGGTAGCACAAATAGGTGCTTTTTGGTAACTTATTCTGGTCTCTAGGAAAACAGGATATAGGTTAATGGAAAATGAGAAGCTATAGGATGAACTAGACAGTAAAGAACTGTAGGAAACAAGATATAGGTTAATGGAAAATGAGGAGTTATCTGAAGAAACTAAGTATATAGGAGAAAATCAAGAATGAGAAGGCATTACGTTTGTAGGAGGCAGGGTGTATTTTAATGGCTTGGTTTGTGAAAGCCTTGGACAAACATCAACTTAGGTAGGAAACCGTCTATTGCAGTACACATCTAAAGTTCTCCATTGAAATTCTCCTTGAAGTTGCTCTGGTCCACAAGCCTGAGAGATGTTTGCAGCAGATAAGCAAGGGGCTCTTTGAGAGAGATACAGGCATCAGAGGAAAAGGCAAGAGATTATCAGACCATGCTGATCAACGGGACTATGAAGCCCTCAGCAGGATTAGGCCTGCATTTGTTCAAACCTTAACCTTGTGGGGCAATACCCGGGACCAGGCCTCATGGCTCACAACAGCAGGGGTAGGATCAGAGGCAGAGAATCTCAAGCAGACCCTATGCTGAGCGTGGAGCTCTACTTGGGACTTGATCTCATGACCCTGAGATCATAACCTGAGACAAAATCTAAAGTCTGACTCTCAACTGAGCCACCCAGGCACCCCTCGGCTTCATTCCCAATAGCCCATTTCTGGAAACTACTTAAGTGCCCATTAAGCGTAAAATAAACAAATAAAGCATAGAATACTAAAATCACTGAATACTATATAATAATTAAAATAAATGAACTCGTTTGCATGCAGTATGATGAGATGGCCTTAAAGAATCATTTCACTCTCCCTTTTGGTAGCTTAGCAGAGTTGGCTCAGCTGGACTAAGTTGAGGGAAATTTAGGTGGATTTCAACATTACTGACATTGGAGACTGTTCCCTCCAATGGCCCCTTGGTATGCAGACCTTGCCTCTCCATACATATAGTGCCTAGCACAGGTCCTGGGCCTGAGGACCCCTCTATAAATTTTATGTTATTTAGAGAAGCTTGATGTTCCCCACTGAATTTTAGGCTAATCTATAAAAATACAGAGTGGTATGAGGGTACATTTCTCACTCATTTTTACAGTGTGTTGGCCATGCCCAACCTGCTGGCTGACCTTGGGCCCGATCTGCTCATAATGTGGCTGCAGTGCACACAGAACATACATGCACTGCCAAAAAAGAGCTCGCAAGACTGCATGTGCTGTACCGCTTTTCTAACTGTAAGATTTCCCAATTAAATCCTATGTTTTACCTGTACTGCACATGATAAGTGTTCTGTATCTATAATTCAGTCACTTGATCTAACAACTTGGATAAATCTCACATACGTAATGTTGAGCCTCCCCCCTCCCCATAAAAGTCACTCACAAAAGTATACAAACTGGCTGGTCAGTTTACAGAAGTTCCCAAATAAGCAAAGCTAAAATAGAACATTCGGCATTAGGATATTGGTCCCTTTAGGAGGAAAGGGAGTAGTGATTAGTAAAGAGCACCAGCGACCTCTGGAGAGCTAATAATGCCCAATTTCCAGATCTGTGGGGGTTCCATGTGGAATTGATGGTTGGTGATCATTCAAGATGCATTTGTGTTCTGTGCATTTTACCTTCTGATCAAACGATGCTGTTTAAAGTTGCTACATTAAACAATAAAGTGTTAAGTGTATTTAGCATAGTGAACACGTTGCAGAGATAGTTTGCATTCACTAAATACTCCCTGTTCTCCTCTATTTTTCCCAGCCTGCCTTTCAGTTAATTTTGAGACTTAGGAACAGAAAAGACAGTGAGCAGAAGAAGCAGGTGTCACTTCTAGGCAGAGGCTCTTAGGAGCTACTGTCTTCCTCCATCTTTCTATTGTGTTGCCATGGTGTCCTTGGAGGCCACATGTTCCAGATGGTGTCACTACCAGATGGAAGGAGGCTTCCTGACTCCCGTAAATCTTTATGTGTGTGTGAGAAATGAACCTGTGTTGCAGTATGCAGCTTAAACTTTTTGAATTATGCTATTACCAATGTCAACATTATGAACAAAAAATAGATCAATAAATTTGGTGGTAAAAAGAAAGAGGGGGCAATTATACATACTCCAGTTTCTTGTGGCTCAGGTAATGAATAAACTATATTAAAGATAGAAATCTCTTGGAGCACTTGGGTGGTGCAGTGGGTTAAGCATCCCACTCTTGGTTTCAGCTCAGGTGGTGATCTCAGGATTGCAGGATCCAGCCCCACATTGGCCTCTGTGCTCAGGGTGGAACCTGCTTAGAAGAGTTCCTCTCCCTCTGCCTGTCCTCTTCCCCAGCCTCTAAAATAAATAAACTTTTTTTTTTTTTTTTAAGAAAACTCTTGCAGGGCGCCTGGGTGGCTCAGTGGTTAAGCCGCTGCCTTCAGCTCAGGTCATGATCTCAGGGTCCTGGGATCGAGTCCCGCATCGGGCTCTCTGCTCAGCAGGGAGCCTGCTTCCTCCTCTCTCTCTCTCTGCCTGCCTCTCTGCCTACTTGTGATTTCTCTCTGTCAAATAAATAAATAAAATCTTTAAAAAAAAAAAAAAGAAAAAAAAAAGAAAACTCTTGCACACTTAAATTTTGAAAGTTGTCATTGGACCAAAATTATATCTTTAAATTATCACAGGAAACACTCACAGAAAAAGCAAACGTAATTTGTTGTGTGTGCATAGAATATATCTAGAAGATATACAAAAAAACGTTTCGTTGTTTCCAGAGACAGGAACAAGTGAATGTATTATATGTACAAGCCACAAGTAAGAATTAAATTTACAAAAGGTTATAGCTGATGACAAAAAATAAAGCATTCTCCGTAGATGTGCACTTTCCATTTAAGAAATCATTTTCAATTGCCTAGAGTGCCTTATTGTGTCTATTTATCCTTCTTAAAATGGTCTTGAAAATATTAGTGAAATACAGGTATAAACATTATCTGATTCATCTTAAAAGGACATATAGCTGATCTCAGCAAGTGATAATTAGATTTACCAAACACTCAAGATCCAGTAGGTAGAAATGTTATATAAAAATTAAACTAATTTTATATAAAAATTAAACTAATTTTCTTCCTCATAGCTCTTCATGTTTCAACAATTATGCTTGAAGGTAAAAGCTTAAAGGTCCATGGGATTTAAAACACAAGAGGGAATCACCTCTTTTTTGACCACTCTGACTTTCTCCAGGTAAAGATCAGTGGAAGTCCTGATTCTGGAGGTAGAAATGGGTAAATGAAATATAAAGAGAGAATTTTATAAATAATTTCATGATTTTTTAAAACTTTATTTATCCATTTGACAGAGAGAGAGAGGTCACAAGTAGGCAGAGAGGCAGGCAGAGAGAGAGAGAGGAGGAAGCAGACTCCCCGCTGAGCAGAAACCCTGATGCGGGACTTGGACCCAGGACCCTGAGATCATGATCTGAGGGGAAGGCAGAGGCTTAGCCCACTGAGCTACCCAGGTGCCCATTATTTTGACTCTGTGTCAATAATGATATAAGCTAGACATTTCATATGTATTTTTCTGTCAGCGCATGGTCTACCAATTCAACACGATATTCTCAAACTCATTCCTGCCAGGAACACACATGCAGGGGTTCTGTCTACCATGAAAACCACCTTTGCAGGTCAAAGATTCGCTCTTTCTTGTGCCAGATTGTTAGGGCAAACACGTAGGAATATTTATCATCCATAGTTTTTTGCGATCCTGTCAATAATTTCTATGGAGAGCACCTCATGGGGTAATAATAACTCCGCAAACCATAGGTTTAAGGGGGCACTTTTAATAATGTGTCTTCAAAAGGCACCGTTTAGTAGGTGAAGCATGCATCATAGTTCCAACACTGTGAAAGTTGGAGAACGTATTATCCTCTTCTGTAAACACTCTGTGACTTTACATAGACTTTCAACTCTAGCAAAAGTTAAATCTAAGTCACATTATGACCAGATGATTTAGTTTAAACTCACAGGAAAGCCACTTCATCCCCTTCATCATCCTCGCTGCCCTTTGCTGACCCTTCCCAGCCCCATTACAACTGTCTGATGATATGGTGTTCTTTCATACCTTGATTGAGGGGTTTATTGATTACACTCACTGCTCTCCACTATTTATAAATAGGTCTGAAAGTGAGAAGGTTTAAATTTGGTAATGAAAAAAAGGCTTTTTCATGACAGCCACAAGATTTCTTGGACGGTTTATCTGATGAGCTGTCAAAGGACAGTCACACCCAGGAAAACTCAGCACCTGACCAAAAAAATAAAAATAAAATAAGAACAACAACAAGGGGCGCCTGGGTGGCTCAGTGGGTTGAGCCGCTGCCTTCAGCTCAGGTCATGGTCTCGGGGTCCTGGGATCGAGTCCCACATCGGGCTCTTTGCTCAGCAGGAAGCCTGCTTCCTCCTCTCTCTCTCTCTCTGCCTGCCTTTCTGCCTACTTGTGATCTCTCTCTGTCAAATAAATAAATAAAATAAAAAAAAAATAAGAACAACAACAAAAAATCCACAGTACAGCCTGGAAACTCTAGAGATACATGGCTAGTAATTGTGTAATCCTTACTGGGAAACTGAAAGCCTTCTTGACTGGTAGGATATTTCATTTCTTTCATATACAAGCAAATGTATAAGAGAGAAAGTGCTTGTAAGAATATAGCTGAACACAAATTTTTCATGTGCATATATATATATATATATTTTTTTTTCATTTTCTTTTTCACTAAAAGCTGACTCAGGACACAAGGTTGTATACTAATGGTTTACTTAGGAACTGATCCAAAGGAACACAAGTGACCAACATAGGGAAGTAATCAGGGAGTAGAGGAAGGCAAGTCAGGAGGATATGTTACCCATTTTGCAGCTGCTACTGGTGACTGGTGTTTGAAATGTTGAGAATGTCAGAGAAGACTGTAAGATGTCATTCAGGACAGTCAGCCTAGAAGGCAAAAATCGAAAGCACTTATCCCTCGGCTTCATTCTCCCATTGAATGAAAGTGGCCCCTTGGACTTAAATCCCAGGCATTTGGGTTATATAATGAGTGCTGAGCTGATTCCCTTGGGGCCCCAGAGCATAGAGTCATAGGAACCTCTGAGCTGGAACAAAGATTTACTTTGCATTAAGTGAGAGCTGCATGCTAAGCTGGCCTAAGCCTAGGCAGTATAGCTTGGCTTGCAACAGGGGCTGATATGAGAGTTGGGCCAAGAGGCTTTTGTAAGCTGTATTGTATGTGTCTGATAGTTTCCTACTATAAATACAGATTTTAGTGTTTATCAGTGTTTGATCCTAATTATCTGAAGGACTCCTCTTCATACTTGACAATGTGTAGAAGACCTGAAAAGAAAAAGATTTTTATGCCTATACATTTATTAAATGTCTGTAATAATTCTGACATTTTACATTGAGAAAAATATTGGTGAGTAAATATTTCCTTAAATATCTGGGGTAGCTAAGTGGTAGTCTTGGCTTTGGACCTAGGTTTCAACAGAAAAACCCTGGTAAAATATTTAGTAGGAGTTGGATAATATGGCATTCTAGCAGCCATTAATAGTAACTGATGACCATCAAACTGCACAGATTGGAATTTTCCATTATCATCCTAAGTAAATATCTGAAGACTCATTAAAAGTTCTGCTATTAAAAGAGGAGGACATATTAAACTGAAAACCATCCTAATGACTCAGCTCAATAGAGTGCAGCACATAAATTATATAATTATATAACCTGCCTCAATAAAATGGGATAATGAAGTCTTAAGCTGTGATTAGAGAAAGAATGTCAGTGTATCCATTACTGTTAATTTCCCATATCTTTATATATTTTTTTCCTATCAAATTTTGTCCTGCATCTCCTTGGAACACCCAATAGATGTAATACTAACTTCAGGGTATTTGTTGAGAGAATAAATTAATTAACATATGAATATAAAAGTCAGCATATTAGGAATATCATCCTAATGGACTTCAAGGAAATATCACATAATCACATGTTTCCCAAACTTTAGCTTTCATACCAATCACCTGTAGACCTTGTTAAGATGCATCTTGTATTAACGTTTTTTAAGATTGCATACTCTTTTCTCTTAAATTGACATTTGACATTTCAGCCCAGTATCCTTATAAGCCACTTATTATCATTCTATATTTTCCTTAGAGTCGTTATGTGTAGCAAATCAAAATACCATCTTTATATAGTCCCTGGAATCTCAGAGTCTGAATGAGAGCTGCGTTTACAGCCTTAGTCTTTTCCCCTGACATTTAAAGTCCATACCTTTGACAGACCTTTTCATTCCCACAATTCCCAAATTGTGTGGTCTCTCCTGACCCCATCACAAAACTTACAATCTTTAGTGTGTTTCAAAAGTCACAGAAAAATATCATATTAATTCTTCTGCGTGATAATTACATCTTACTCCTCTTTCCTGCATTCATATATTTACAGTTTAATATTATTCACTGTTTCTTAAAGGAGTGAAATTCTTAAAAAGGTTTCCTAAAAACAGATTATATCTAACAGGAAAGACCAAAAGTGATCATATGCCCAGTTATATTAATACACATTAAGCCTTTTGTTTTCTTTCATTTATACACCCTGGCAGTTTGGTGAGGCCCTGACTCAAAAGAGTGATTATAATAATGTATTTACTAATGATTGCACAAGTACTATATGAGCAGTCTTAATTCAGTTATGAATCAAATCAATAATCTGATAATAAAATTATGGCAACTTTATATTATGAGTTTTAGAAAGTAAAATTATATAAATATGTAAGTTCACTGGAGAAAAAAAAAATCAGTGCCCTCAAATTCTAAAAATATAATGTTCGTCCAGATTAAAGAAATGTAGTAAGTTAAATTTCTAACTCGAAATTGTTTTAGTGGCAAGTTTTCCTTTGAATTTCATTTTTCAACTATCTTAAAGAAAATACACAAACAAGTAAAAAATAAAAAGAAGAAAAGCAAACCCACAAAGAGAAGAGGACTAGATCTTCCATATACTACAAGAAATGTCTGTATGAAAAAAACTTTCAAGCAAAATTTGCCATTTTCAATATAGATAGGTTTGGAAGAAAATTAGCTATCATATTAAAATAGTAATGAGCTCACGTTCTTTTTTAGAATTCAATGTCTAATTTAGTAACAAGCGGGCCTTCCAAAGAATGTTCTAGATACATGGTAGGGATGAGATATAAATTTTTGTGTTAGGACTGCTTCCCATTAAAAGGAAAATTGCCTCTTTTTTTGTCTTTCAGTTACTTGCGATCAAATTGTTGGCTCAGTGTCTGTGATCGTGCTGGTGGCGGCTGCATGCCAGATTAGCAATAATGCGAACCTGAGTCTATCAGCTTGAGGTAGGATTGCTGGCATGAGTCTCTCCAGCACTTAATTTAATTAGATGAAGCTTCCATTGTTGAAACTGCTGAACACAGTATTTTTGACTGAGCCAAGGAAGAATCTAATTTATTAGACCTTTGAAAGTGGGCTGTGGAAGTGTTATTGTGTCTCACAGCAACTGCCATGTTTTGAATATAAATTCTGAATCCCAAGGAAAGCAGTATTTCAGGGATCTATCCTGTCTTTATTGCTGAAACGCTAGGCATTTTTCTTTGGAGCTATGCACCCTATTATGATCTTGGTTATTGTTGGCTTGCAAGTTAGAATGCAGTTTCCCATTATTATTCCACAAAGAAATCTGGTGCTGTGATGGGAGTAGTGAGCCGGGATTAAGGAGACCTACATTTTATTTCATTTTTGTTTTTTATTGGGTGATATTGAACCTGCCATTTCATTCCAGCGGACTCATACACAAGAAAGACAGTAGTTTCTCTAGAAACAAGAACTATTAAAAACCTTATAAGATAAATTCTAAAAGAGGCTTTCAGATATAGAGGGGAAATGAAATTAATTTTTATTGAGCAACTGCTGTGTGCTTACTCTCAAATAGCAAATGACCAAACAAAGCAAAAAATAACAACAAAAAAACAACGCTCAGTACTTGTCCCAAAAGATATTCTATCCAAAGAGAAGGAATAAAAATGATCACTATGCTTGCTAATAATATACCAACTTTGTGATTAATTTGGAAATTAATTTGTAGATTACATTCAACTTTGACAAAAAGGATCATTTAAATTTGAGGCCAGACATAAAGAAGAAAGCAACTATGGATATATTTTATGCTGTTTTGGGGAAGAAACACATTTTTTACTCTTTCTTTAAAAGGAATTGAAAGTATTTGCTTCTGGAAATCAATTTTCCTTGCACAAGACAGTAGACATACATGTTAAAGTGGTAGGGACTAAGTAAGAATATTCACTGACATCACACAGCAGTTGCATTTACATTAACTGAAAAGATATTTATTGAATACATCATCTGTGATTTAAGTAGCATCCTGGATCTTGAGGTTGCTGCAGAAAATCAGACAGACATGCTCTCTATTCTAAATTGCTAATGGGATTTACAATCTAGTGGGGATACTGACACACCAAAAAATCAAGTATTACATTACAAAGGATACTATGGTGCAGTGAAGGATATAATAGAAGGATCTAGCCTTGGCTGATGAGTTCAAAGTAGGCTTCCCTGAGGAAATTATCTTTAAGCTATTATGTGATAGGTGGATAAAGTTAGCTAGGTAAGTTTTGAGATGACTAAGCTATTATGCCTTTTGTTTCTTATTAAAATATGTATTACTTTCTATTTTTCTAGCTGGATTAGCTCAACTATTTATCAAGGGAATATGGCATAAATATAAAGAAAAATAAATGTTAACCTAAGGTTAAATGTCTATAGAGATTCAAATATTTTTAGATTGCCTTAAAGAAAAAAAAAAGGAATAAAGGTAAAAATCTTCAACATACATTCATATTTCTTACATAGATTTTTAGTATAGAATGCAAATGTTTAAGACATTTATGTGCTTTAAAAGATAAAACTCAATGTAATTTGCTTCTGAGAATATTTCTGACTAAAAATGTAGAATTTTTGTTTATTACTACTATTTATTATCTTTATATTATTTTAAATAAAAATCCTCTATGACATTATGTTCTTCTGGAGATAACTAAAGGTTTTTGTTTTTAGCACATTGCAATTCTTTGTTATTAGGTGGCTTTGGTATGGGAAAATGGTCCACACCAGGGCTAGCCAGAGAGTGCACAGCAAAGAGAGCACTGAGATCCATTAACAATAGCGTTTTCAACTTTCAGTGAGCATCTGAATAACCTTGTGAACTTGCTAGTATATCTATGATCACTCAGTAATACCACTGTGGCACCTGAGAATCTATATTTAGAACAAACTCCTCCTAGGCAAAAATGTGTTTTCTTCCCTTCAAACTACACTTTGAGTAACAGAGTTAGTTTTAGACTTTGTTAAAGATTTCAGACTCTATTTTAAAACAATGGTAAGGCATCAAGGCATTATAAGCAGGATAGTGACATGGTGTGATTTTTATTTTTAGAAGACTACTCTATGAAAGGACCTGGAGGGTCCTTAAGTGCATATTGTTAAGTAAAAGAAACGTGTCTGAGAAGGCTACATACGGTATGATTCCAACTTTATGATGTTTTGGGAAAGATAAAACTAAGTTGCCAGGGGTCCAGGGGGAGATTGGAAGAATAAATAAATGGCACGGGAGATTTTAAGGTGGTGAAACTTTCCTGTACTACAAATGTAATCGTGGAATCATGTCATTTTACATTTTTCAAGACCAGCAGAATGTACTATTAACACAGAGTGAACTCTAATGTAAACTATGGACTTTAATAATAATGCCTCAGTATTAGTTCATCAATTGTAATAAATATATCACACTAATGCAAAGTATTAATAATGGGGGAACTGTGCATGATGGCTTGAGAAGGCTTATATGAGGACTATATTTTTGGCTCAATTTTCCTGTAAGTAAAAAACTGCTCTAAAAATATAAAGTCAAATAATTAAGAAGAAAAAGATCGCTCTTGCTGCAGAGTGACAAAAATTTTTAGAATTCAAAAAATGATGCAGGGATGAAATTAATTTTACCTTGTAATTATTTCCCAATGTCAAATCAGTACAATGCTAAAATAAGACCATTATCTGTATGCATCATCAATAATGCACAAGAAGTGTTCCCTTGATTCTTACATTAGTATAAAAATAAAAATACAAAATAAACTTAAGAATCAAAAGGAACAGTTGAAAAGAGTTTCACATGCCCACAAATATCGAACTATATTTCATTCATTTTTTCACACTATACTTTCAGTGTGTGGTTTATGTTGTTTAGGTGAGGGGTGATGAGGGAAAAAATAAAACAAGTCATAGTATATTTAGAGACAAAATCCAGGGGTGCCTGGGTTGTACAATTGGTTGAGCGACCAACTTTGAAACTCTTGGTTTCAGCCCAGGTTGTGATCTCAGGGTTGTGAGATGGAGCCCCATTTCATGCCCCTCACTCAGCACAGAATCTGCTTGAGACTCTCTCTTCCTCTTCCTCTGCCTTTCCCCACCATGCTCTCTCGCATGCATGTGCCCACAAACAAATAAATCTTCTAAAAAATGAAGAAAAAAATCTATGCAACTTGATGATTCACAGGATATGAGGGCAAAGAGAATGTAATGTCCAGGATCACTCATAACCAACTGATGTAAATAACCAAGTAGATGCTAATGTTTCTTGCTGATACAGAGATTAGGAGAAAATAATGAGTTATTACAAAGAGAATAACAGAACTAAAGGATCATAGATACATTACAGTGATAATAGTAGTTTGAGAGAGGGGAAAAATGGTAACAGGTGAGGAAATATACATAAATAACAAATTAAGAAAGGAAATCAAGCTATTATTATTTCTTAAATATTTTGTTTATTTTTTTTTGAGAGAGAGAGAGATTATAAGTAGGCACAGAGGGAGGCAGAGAGAGAGGGAGGAAGCAGGCTCCCTGCTGAGCAGAGAGCCCGATGTGGGGCTTGATCCCAGGACCCTGGGATCATGACCCGAGCCGAAGGCAGAACTTTAACCCACTGAGCCACCCAGATGCCCCAAGCTATTACTCTTAATAAAGTCAGAGTAAAATTGTGTTGAGGGTAGGTTGTATCTTGTTCTGCTAAATAACATTTGAATTATTAATTTCAGAGATGAATGCACCTCGGCTGCTAGTAAGTTCCAATGTATAAATATATGAATTTTTACAAGAAAAATGACAGAGGAAACAGTCAAAGAGTCTTCCAGAGACTGAGAGATCAGGATATTAAATGAGTTAGCTGTGAGGATGAGAAATCATACTGATGCATGGAAAGTGCGACCATAAAAATTAAGACTGAGTCAGGTACCAAGATCTTAAATAAATGAGAGCGACTACTGGAAGCTTGGTATACTGTAAGAAGAAGCAAGCCATCTTATAAGACAGGAGCAAGTCATGTATTCAAGTTTTATGAATCCTAAAACCATTGGATTTTTTTAAAAGTTCAATGGTTAGGAGCTAAGACCCTGATATGTATAGGACAAGAGAATAAAGAAGTCCTCCAGAAGAAGATTTTAAGCCTATAAAGGAGGTTGCTGACCATAGAATAGGAGTTCCAATGTTTGGAACTAAAAGAGAAAAGGATTTTAGAGAAGAGGAAGAACAAAGGTTGTTCTTTCAAACAACCAGCAAAAGGTTGGAAAGACACACATCTACTTTGGACAGATACAGGAAAGAAATTTCTACTTTTGTCAGGGACAAGAAAAAAAACAAAACAGGGTAGAAAAGACATGGAAAATGTCACCCCCACTAATTCCAGAAGGATATAGATTCTTCTACTTTATAAAAGAATCCCTATAGTTGTAGTGTGGGCCTCCTGTTTCATTTACTTCCTTGGGTCCTGGATGCTACAATTAATGCTGCAGTGATCTGTGATAAGAAGCAAACAATCATCGTGTGATCCTTCATGCTGTGGAGATGAGGAGGAGGTGGGGAGAGCACAGGAAGACAGATCCCCAATAGCATCATGTCAATAATCTGCAAGGGGACAGCCAATTTTGATGTAGTAGACACCATGACTGCAATCCAGATGTTCTTGCATTGATGCAAGGGGACAGTCCAGTACTTTTTTAAGGACTACTTCTATCTTCTAAATTCATAATAAGAATATAAAAATATCACTTGTGGTAACTATTTTCAGTTATTCTTATTTTAATTCAATCTGTATTTAATAGGTTTTTGAGCAGCTGAAGTAATCCACTATGAAAAAAAAATTTTTTACCTATATTCATATGACATTTATCTGGAAGCTGATCTTTAGAAGATTTAAATGTAAAGAAGTACATTTCTATTTATTTTTGGTAACTCTTAAGGATTACATTAAAAGTTTCTTCTATTATGTGAAGTAGTAATTCAGCATATTATTAGAGCATTGAGAGTGCTTTTTAGCAATTCTCCTCATGCTGAGCCCTAGGTCATTTAAAATTTATGCTATGCACTCAACAGGAAAGTTATCAGGGTCCTGGGCTGTGTGAAAATTGATAACATTCATTGATCAATGATGTATGAACTGAATCTACAACTTGTTTGTTTGGCTACACCTGCACTTCACTGACATTTTGATTCATAATCTTGGTAATATATAGAAGAAGTCACATACATGCTGGAAAATAAGAAAACCATTTTGATACTCTAATGGTATCCAATTTGTGCTGCAGCCTCTGACTCTTCATCTTATCTAGGATCAAAATCGTTTGAGTAGTTTTACGTGGAACATGTTCATTAAAATTCTGTGAGGAATTTTTTTTAGGGGGTTTATCCTTTTAGTAACACAGCTACCACAAGTCCTGTACAGGTTTGGAATGAAAATATCTATTCTTTCTGTTCAGGGAATTTTCCCGTAAATACAAAATTATGTAATACTCAATTGAATTTTTTAAAATGGTCAAATGTGTAACAAATGTTTAAGATTATTGTATTAGAGAAAAATGGAAAGTCCACTAGGTTTCATTTATGATGGTCTGTTTAGGTCATTAGCTTTTTGTCATGCTCCTCTTGGACTCCGTGCTCCTTACAGTAGCAGAAGACTTCAGTGCTTTCTGGACACATACCCTCCCCAATGTCCATAATCCCATCCCCTTCTCCCAAATCCCCTCCCCCAGCAACCCTCAGTTTGTTTTGTGAGATTAAGAGTCACTTATGGTTTGTCTCCCTCCCAATCCCATCTTGTTTCATTGATTCTTCTCCTGGACACATTTTGTGTATATATATATATATATATATATATATATATATATATATATATATATGTCAATAGATTAATAGATTAATTAATAGATTAATGGCTCATATTTAACCAGAGTTATTGCTAATTTTTATCTTGGCATATCAGGATATCAGGTTTTCATAATGAAGTTCATGCTTTTTTTTTTTTTCCTACCCTAAAACCTGTGACTTTTTCCCTTTCCATTTTACGCTCAAATCTTTCGGTACTTAATTCTCCCATAGAATGAATGTCCTCTTGATCCATTCATCTGTTGATGGACATCTAGGTGATGCAACATGGAGGCTTAAGTGGGTAGAAGAATAAATGAAACAAGATGGGATTGGGAGGGAGACAAACCATAAGTGACTCTTAATCTCACAAAACAAACTGAGGGTTGCCGGGGGGAGGGGGGGTTTGGGAGAAGGGGGTGGGATTATGGACATTGGGGAGGGTATGTGATTTGGTGAGTGCTGTGAAGTGTGTAAACCTGGTGATTCACAGACCTGTACCCCTGGGGATAAAAATATATGTTTATAAAAATAAAAAAATTAAAAAAAAAAAAAAAAAAAAAAAAAAAAAAAAAAAAAAAAAAAAAAAAAAAAAAAAAAAAAAAAAAAAAAAAAAAAAAAAAAAGAATGAATGTCCTGCCCCTAAATCTTGAGCTGTGAAAACACTGGGATTTAAAAATATGCCCACTCTATCCTGCCATTTATCCTAAAATCTCCAATGGAACTCAAAACTCTGCTGCTTGTGACCTTGAGGCTTGACATTCTGCAACAAGACTGACAAAATTTGAACCACTTGCTACGCACTGGACCTTGGGTTATTTGTGCGATCATTCTCTTTGTGTGTCTACATTTCCTCGTATGAAACAACATGATGTTAATAAACATGCCTAACCTGTCTGGGTTGTTATAATGATTCACTGAGTTAATAGTTTTAAGTGCTTCAACAGTTCCTGACGCTATGTAAGCTTTCCACAGGTGCTTGCAAAATAATATGCTTATCTAACTATATGTTCAGTTTATTTATTTCTTGATTTATTCTAGTTTAGATTTCTTATAAATGATATTTACATTCAGCCCAACACTCCTATCCTTTAAAACTTTTTCTGCAGGGCCTCACCATTGGTTTTGTTTTCCCCTATTTTCAAATTGCTAGTGGCTTGCATGAGTTACTCACTGAAGATTTTTCATGCATAAAATATCTCTCATATAGTTGTTTCAAGGACGAAATAGATAATATATGGTAAACACATACCAGAGTGCTGAGCATTTAGTAATGCTCAATAATTCTTTTCTCAACACTCCATCTGCTTTGCTTATTGGAATGATAAGTCTCAGCTAGTCCTGCTGCAGACCTAGACTTGTTTACGACATTTAAGTAATCATGATTTAGAGTCAATATATTTTGGGGCAGTAAGATCTGTTTGTACCTTTAACAGATTTGACACCAAATATGTGGGTTTTCCACACCAAGAAATTCTCCAGTTCTCTCTATACATCAACTGGTTGACCTACAAGTCCTACACTGACTACCTAGGACCAGTGCAGACCCAGCCATGTTAAGGGCTTTAGTTCTGCAAGACCATCCCTACTTCAGATAAAAATCCCAAGTCCAAGGCCTCTCATTCTTCTGGCTCACTGACTATGTAATTCAGCGGTTCCCTCAAGGTTTGATAATTTGCTAGAATGACTCACAGAATTCAGGGAAAACAGTTTACTTACTACTACTGGTTTGCTATAAAGGTTATTATAAAGCATAAGAATAAACTGCCAGATTAAGGAGTACACAGGGAGAGGTCCAGAGGATACTGAGACGGCAACTTTTATCCCAGTGGAGTCTACCTTGCTCCTGACCTGGTGATATATACTTTCTTGGAAGCTGCTTGAACTCTACTGTTTAGCTGTCTATGTAGCTTCTATTATGTAGGAACGATCAGTTATTAATTCAGGCTCCATCCCTCCCTCTACCTTGGAGATCAGGGGGTGGGGAAGAAAGTTACAACGTTCTAATCCTGTGGTTGGTTCTTGTGGCAACCATCTCCCATCCCAAGGCTACTGAGAAGCCCATAAAGAGTCACTTCATTAGCATAAACGCAGGTAAGGTGAAAGGGGTTTATTATGAGTGACAAAAGATGCTCCCCTCATTCCAACACTCAGGAAATTACAAGGATTTTAAGAGCCTTTAGCTAGGATCCAGAGACATAATAAAGTTCAAATATATATTTCTTATTATATCACAATATCACAGGCAGCTCAAATGGCTATCATTTCTTTAGTGTATTGAACATATTATTTTCAGTCTTGGCTATCTTAGGGATTAGTTTTGTACTAGTTAATTCTCAGTGAATTTGACCATTTGCTATACTGACGGTAAAATAAAGTGCATTGTGAGTGGAAAACCCAAGATGATTGAAAAAATAGCATAACTGAAACCATGAACACAGTGAATTCCAAAGACAGCTGTAGTGATAATAGGTGGTAGCATTTTACTGAGCCAATCAAGGATAGGTGGTGGTTGTCTTATAGAAAAAAAGAAAGAAAGAAAGAAATCTTTATAATTTTGCCAGAACCAGGAGATGAATTTGAAAGAGGCTTTATTGATCTAGATGGAAACCTCTATGGACAAAACACTCAATAAAATGCATTTTTCACCCCTCACTGGAATATGTCTTTTTTTTCTTTAAGTCTCCTCAAGTAGTAAGTTAATTTTCTCATGATCTCTGTATGTACAATATATGAACAAAGAAATACATATATGCAATGAAATATTCAGTTTTTAATGTCTATCTGAATTTGCAGCAGACATCATAACTTGGTTTTAGGGCATTTCAGAAAATGCAAGAATATTTGAGAAAGATATACTGCAATTGTTTTTTCTGTATTCTGATTATGGATTATGTGTTACCTGCCACGTACTCAGAATAAAGTCTAGGAGAGAATTTACTGATGAATTGTTAATTTGATGTCTGCAAGTCATGCAAGTATCTTAGTGGTAGTTGAAAAAAATGCAGCATATTGTGTAAGGGACAGTTCAGTAAAAACAAACAAACCAACTAAAAAAGCCCTATGCTGATAATTTCTCAAAAATTTAGAATGAAATTATTTAAAATTTAGCTTTGTAAATTGGTAGACAGAACACATTTTGTGATTGTATCTAACACACTTATTAACAACTATAGCAAATAAATGGCAGTAATAAATCATCACATATGATATATACCATCATATAAAATGATTCATATGAAATCTTGTGAACTTATATACAGAACTTTTGCTTTTAATGCATTAACTTATTTTCATGGGTTATACATTTTCTAATTTACACTTAATGCATTTATTTACTCATTTAGCAAACACTTGAACAACTTGTCACGGGTCTGGAATTGCTTCTGTTTTCTAGGCGATAAGGTTTTTGCTTGCAGGGGCTAAGTATATTGTCTTATGTAAAGAAATATTTACTCTGCTTACAAAATAATTAAGATAGAAGATGCAAAATTACAAGATGAGAATCATGATGTGTATTATCCCATATAACCTAATTCTTAAGGCAATCAAAATTAAAATAGGGTAAATAAAGGATTTTTTAAACAACTATATTAATTATGGATGTTAGTGCTCAGAAAATAATAGTCACCATGCCGTAAGCATTAAGAAGAAGTATGGTTTTCATAATAATAATAGTAAATGAATATATATGAGAAATGTTTATCTTACCTTACAGATGTTAACTACACAGATCCTGAAGAAATATCTTTATTTTTTAGCTTACTATATGAAAATATCTGGATGCCTGGGTAGCTCAGCTGGTTAAGCTTCCAACTTTTGATTTTGGCTCAGGTCATGATTGCAGGGTTGTGGGATTGAGCTCAGCCTTAGGCTCCTTGCTGGGCATGGAGCCTGTTTAAAATTTTCTCTCTTCCTCTTCCTCTGTCCCTCCCATCCTGCTCACTTTCATGCATGTGCATGTTTTCTCTCTCTCTCTCAAAAACAAACAACAACAACAACAAAAAATCAGTGAAACTTATCCCTATCTAAGGGAGTTTATATGGGATTAAAAATTCCCAATTACTAGTCATCCTAATCAGTGCAATCTTCGCTATTAATTTAATTTATAATATACCATTAACATTATAGTGAGTTCATACAACAATGAACCTCAAATGATTAAAAGTATAAAAACTTGTTATTCCTTCATACAGCAAATATATACTTAGCACTTTCTGTAATATGGGAATTTTGCCAGACAGCTAGATGCCTGATGTAAAAAATGGCCCAAGTCTCCAATATTAAATAAAGTCATCTAACTGAGGAAATAATTTGTGGCCATCAAAAAGAATCAATTTCTCACCTTCGACTCTAAGCCAAGGCAATTTGTTATTATCCAAAATTTCATCCTCTCAATATTTAATGCATTTTTTATTGTTAAGAAATCTCCTGTGCCTCCTAATTTCCCTTTCTCATACTCTGCCAAATATCCCTTTACAACTCTTAGGTCTAGTACTAATTCCAGATGATTTGTTGAGTGAATTAGCTAATTAATATATAAATATAAAAGTGAATATGTTAGGCATGTTACCCTAATGGACTTGACCCTCCATTAAATCAAAGTAAAATATCGCATATCCTATGCATCCCAAACTTTAACATTTATAACAATCACCTGCATAACTTGTTAAAATCAGTGATTTGCTTCCCTAAATCTAGGGTGGAGCCTGAGATTTGGTGTTTCTGACTCACATTTAGTTGTTGTCAGTGCCAATGGAAAATGTCAATGTAACATCCATCTGTAACTATCTATCTGTAATTATCCCCAAAGCCCCAAGAATCTTAACGTCTTTTGGGGTCCTTGGACTCAATTCCAGTGAATAGAGGTGGGGCTGGGCTTCATCACACCAACGGGCAATTCTCAGGACCAGCTGGGTGTCCTACAATTCAACTCAATTCTGACACTATTTGCCCAGAGATAGCATCATATTCCACAGGTCAGGGGTTCAATCCTGTAAAGCTGTTCCCCACCCACACTTTAGATGCCAGTCGCAAGTCCAGGTTCTCACCTGTGCTTCTAAACAACTGGCTCCAGGTTGGAGGTTTCCATGACCACCTCTTTGGACTTCAGGTTGAAGTAGAAAGGTCATGTGCTCGCTTCGGCAGCACATATACTAAAATTGGAATGATACAGAGAAGATTAGCATGGCCCCTGCGCAAGGATGAAGTAGAAAGGTCAGATTTTTACTTTGTACTTTGTACTTCTGACTATTTGTAAACTAGAAGTTCCCAGGAACCCCTCCTCAGGTTGGACTAATTTACTAGAATGGTGTTCTTTTCAGGCACAGCCCTTTCCTTGACTGTTCCCCAGCCCTTCTGGGTTTTTATGGAGGCTTCATTACATAGGCATGATTGATTAATTCATTGACTATTATTGCTGGTGTCAACCTTCAGCACCTCTACACTCCCCAGATAGCAGTTGGGGGTTGGACCAAGAGTTCCAACCCTCTAATCACAATGTTGATTTCAAGAGCAACTATCCCCCATCCTTAGGTGCTTTTCAGAAAGTAACCTCATTAACATAACAAAAAGCACCTCTATAGCATTCATCCCTTAGGAATTCAAGGGTTTTAGGAGCTCTCTGCCAGAAACAAAGATTAGATAGAGAAATTGCTGTATTTATTAATCTATAAAAAAATGTTATATCTTAAACATATTATCTTACCTAGACACCCATATATTTATTGAGAACTAATTTATAGCTAAGTAAGATAATGTCTAATAATCTTTGTAAGATAATCTATGTATCTTCAATGTCATAGATTAATAGTCATTCCCTTTTAAATTTTATTTTAAAAATTAACTAAATGAGATAGAAAAGTTTACCACTTTAAAACATGAAAAATAAAGCAGATTTTATAAAACAAGTATAACTTTTTTACTAACTGAATTTATGATATGACTACCATCTTAAATCACTTATTTGTATTTACTTTTATTTTAGCTTGAAGTTATGTAGGACATTCTTTGTGAGCACATACTCATCATTTGTTAAACTTGTTATAGATAATCATATTTGTTTCACTTTATCTTTGCAGAATAATCACATTATAATGCTTTCAAGGGCTTATCACCTTGAATCCATTCTGTAACTAAGTTTGGATATTCATCAGGAGGTTGAATTGCAATATTTTTCTCTAAGATTAGGAATGGATCAAATAATATTATGTTAAAAACCATAAAATTGTATGTACTGTCCCATAAATGCAGCATACTCATATTTATTTATTATTTATATATGGTTTTAGACTATTTAAGAACAGAATTACTAAAAACTTATTTCCCTGCTTTTTATTTTCTTTTTAGAGAAAGAACGATGTGGGAAGGGGGGAAGGGAGAGAGAGAGAGTTTTAAGCAATCTCCAAGCCCAGTACAGAAATCAGTCTGGGGCTCAACCTCATGACTCTAAGTTCATGACCTGCGCCAAAATCAAGAGTCGGATGGTTAATCAACAGATATTTAAACTTCACACTTCGTCCAGAAAAGCATTAGATAATCTATCTCTGTATTTATGCAAAATACAAAGTACAAAAAGTAATAGGATTGGGCTTTCTTAGGGGAAGAGTGCAAACCCAATATCATCCCAAACCCAATATCATCCCAGTTCTCAACCATGAGGTTTAGAGCATTTCTTTTCATGGGTTGATTCAGTATTGAAAGTCTTAGCTATCTATTACACATATTTTTAGATTATAGTCACTCAGAATACATTAATTATAATAAAGAGTAGACACTAAAATTTTATCTCTATTGCCAAATTCAATAAAATAAAACTCCCTTATTCTATATATATTAACACTTTTGGAAAATCTTGCTTTCCAGTAATATATACACCCAAATTTGTTGATATATACATATTCAAGCAGTATTTATTTAGGTCAAATGTATAATAATCACAGTTGAGATTTCAGAGGAAAAAAAACACAATTCTTACTTACCCAAACATGCGAACTTTAAGGATAGAAGATTAACTACAAGGAATAGTTGAAAAATATAATAAAAAGTGGTTTGTGTGATCTATATCTTACTATTTTAATATGTATTACATATTTTTTTCTTTTAATATCATTGAAATATTAGAAAATATAAGAAGTACAAAGATAATTCCATACTTACATTCTGTTTGTATCTATCACAGGAGAAAATGGTTGGATGGGTGGATGGATGGATGGATGGACAGATGGATATGTTTTGAAATAACTAACCTTTAGCATATTTCTGAGTTATCTGAAGTTTTACTGTATAGCTAGACCAAATTTTTTTTATCCAATCCCCTGTTGCTGAACTTGAACTTGTTTTTGAAATTTTTCTTTTTGTAAAAATGCTATAAAATCATCCTTTACTGAATATTTGATACATCTTTAGCAGTTTCTTCAAAATGACTTTATAAAGTGGAATTGCTGGAATATGTACACTATTGAAAGCTATTGGTTGATATTAGCTAACACACCCATATGCAATAATCATCTGATATTTTGGTCAAATATTATGCTAAGTGCTAAGAATTAAAAATAACTAAGTTACATGCACACAAACAATACTTCAACTGATCGAACTTACAGTGTGTGAAGCAGACAGATATTAAGTAAGTAGTGCTTAATCACAGACTGATAAGCACTCAGAGCACTATGGGACCATGTGTCAAAACAGCTTAACTTTCGTAGGGAACCTGCTTGAAAAAACACCATCTGCATTTTCAGACCTCAAGTTGAATGGGAGTTTGGTGATGAAATGAAAATGTGAAATGATGAAAAACGCTGTGCCTTTGGAGAGAAGAGCATGAGCAAATGCAGGAGCCTAGATGAAAAATGGCCCCATAGAGAAACAGAAAACAGCAACAACAACAACAACAAAACAAAAATAAGTAGTTAGAACACATCAAATGGAGAGAGGAGGCATGTGCCTGGACAAATAGACCAATCTCACTCCATGTAGCACAACATAACACATTATAAGGACTTTGGTATTTTGTTTGCCCCCCCCCCCACTTCCCCAGGAGTAATGGGAAGAGATTGAAGATTTTTAATCAAAGAGATGGCATAATAGTTTCAACATCTTTAAAAGGTCAAACTGACTGCAGATGAGCCCCAAAAACCTACTCTCCTAAAAACCCCATCTGAAAAGATAATCAATACAAGTCAAATTCTACTATTAAGGCAAAGAAAAAAAGAAAAAGAAGAACACTTGTGAGACAGAATCCTATTAAAGTCTTCATTTAGAGACAGTGGATCAATTATATAGGTCCTTTTAATTAAGTTAATGTAAAGGGGAAAGTACTAACCTAAAAATTTTGGTTTTGCCTGGGCACACCATAGATTAATTTATTTATTGTCTCTCCTTGACATTAACTCCATGAAAGAATTATACAGAGACATATAATGACTTCCCATTCTTCTTTTTCACCATTGTCAGAAGCATTTGAAATAGTATATTTTTTACTTAGTTGACAAATTATCAGCATTTAACATGATTAGCCCTAGTGTCCATAAAGGAGTCTAAAAAATTCCATATATACTTGATTTTAAGCTAGATTTTCAGAGCTCCAGATGTTAGTAGTTAGAAAATTTTTCCCTGGCTAAGACCTTTTACAGCTAGGGGCACCTGGGTGGCTCAGTGGGTTAAAACCTCTGCCTTCAGCTCAGGTCATGATCCTAGGGTCCTGGGATAGAGCCCCACATCAGGCTCTCTGCTCCACGGTGAGCCTGCTTCCTCCCTCTCTCTCTGCCTGTCTCTCTGCCTACTTGTGATCTCTGTCTGTCAAATAAATAAATTTTTAAAAAAATCTTAAAAAAAAAAAAGACCTTTTACAGCTAATTATAAGGGATGCCCACAGATCTTAAGTTCTCGTGTATGTGAACTTCTCTCACCCAAGTCACAATTGGTCCAACTTCAGAAGATTTAAAATATGGATCCCCCAAACAGGGGGATCCCCTTCCCCTAAGAGATCATAAGAAATAGTTCCACCAGCTTTCCATACTTCTTTAGGTCAGTATCTTAAATCTAAACCTCTCCAGTCATCCATCATCACCCAGAATTTTAGCTCTTGGGTTTTTTATACTTCCCATTGTATTAAAAATTCCATCTCTCTTTGACTCCCATTACATCTTCCACTGTGCTCTCCAAACCTCATGATGTGTCCTCCAGCAAAATTCTGTTCTAATCCAATACTTATTTCCTCTGGAGTCCTGGAGTGTAGACCACTTTTCTCCAATGCGTGGTAATTCATTCAGTTTATTACTTCAAGACTGTTGTTCCCTTTTGTCTACCTAAAGAAACCTTTGCATTTTTCATCAGTGCAACTACTCTCTAGCCTTGAATGTTGAAGAAAACTCTCAAACCTTCAATCCCAATTGATTTACTAAAGAATTTATAATTCTTTCTACACTACTAACTTCATTATTGACAGAATCCCCTAGTTTAACCATTAATTTTTTTTTTTAAATCCCATGTTGGTTATTTCAGTAAGTTAACAAAATCAACGAACACCTGATTTACTGTATTTCAACTCTGATATCCACAGGCTGTGACCTTGCTCTTAATCTACCGATTGAGATTAGAAAAATGTGCTACCGAAGGGGAAAACTGAATTAGCAAAAAAGTTGAAATATCAAATTACAAATTGGGCTTGATAGAATTTTTTTGAGACTATAAAAAGGAATATATGAACTGGGAATATTAGTAGAAAATGATAAGATATTATTATGAACATTTTTCTTCAAATAACGCAGATAAGTCAAACTAAATTCTGCAATAAAGAAAAAAAATGACTTTTTGGCATTTATAAAAGAAATAAAGGAGGAAATAAGAATAGTTGTGTGAGGTTTTCAAGTGTATGATCTACTTAATTTCTAAATTTATATTCTAAATGAAGTCAGGGAAGTAACTGTAATGTTTTATATAATCACTTCTCTACTTCTAAATATTTAATTTTTATTTGCTTCCTATTGCTAGAAATACTTTCCAATTTTTTTTATTATGGCTTATGAAGAGATCCTGAATGGACTTGAACTATTAGAATCATATGAGGAGGAGAGAGAGGAAGATATGCCATAAACTGAAGTTTAGAGGAACCTTTTTTAAAATGCAGAAACCAGATATTTACTTTTTTATTATTAAGTATTTATTTTTAATAGATGACTATTTATCATTATCATTAAAACAAGTGATTTTTCTTAAAGAGATTATTAAAAGATAGCAAAGGGGCTCAGGTCAGATTTTTAAGTGTCTATAATGTGTTTTGAATGGGGATATTGCACTAATGAAGGAGTATTAAAATAAAATATGGAGAGGCACCTGGTGGCTCAATTAGTTGAGCACCCAATTCTTAATTTTGGCTCAGGTTATGTTCTCGGGTTCTTGGAATCAAGTCCTGCCTTCAGCACCCCACTCCGTGGGAAGCCAGATTGTTTCCCTCTCCTTGCTACCCCTCCCCTGACATGAGCACTTACTGTCTCTCTCTCTCTCTCTCAAATAAATAAATAAATCTTTTTTAAAAATCAAAAAGATATGGAAAATAGAAACTAAGGAAAGGAAAATAATTTGAAGAATATTTTCTTTATAGGTGAGGTAACAAGGATTTGACAAAGGCTAATGGAGGTCCTAAGGGAAAGCAAGAGACATGAAGGAGAAGAATTAATTCTACTGATGATAAAACACAGAAAAATAAGGCCAAAATAAAAATATAATAAAATATTCTGACATGTGACAAAGAAAATGACAATGTTTAAAATATAAATGAGATAATTTACAAAATTTGAAGGTACACTACAAGAGTGAACTATATTTATTCATACAATACAATGGTCTGGGGTTTTTTTCAGATTCAGTCAGATTGGAATATCATGGGGTCTTGAATTATTTTGAAAATTGTAAAGTAAATTAAGAATGGGCTGAATGATATGTATTTTCTTCTTCCTTGTATATTCTCATTCAGTGTATCTGTGATTATATGAAAAAACTATGTTAAGCAATATGGGCAATAAACAACACTTTATCATTCTTTAACTAAGCTTTGCTTAAGTAGTAGCAGAATCAACAAAATTGGAATGAGTGGAGAAACACTAGAGTGATTTAACATTCTTTGAATTGTTTATATGCATTAAATTATTTAGCATCTAATAAAATGTGCGTGTTAACAGGTAAGGTTATGCGGCTCTTTATCGAACTTGATGCACCCAGGATGTTATTTTTACAGAGTAAATATTTTATAATTTTGCTGCAACCTATTTTTCACAAGGACAATTGATTCATACTATCAAGAATCCAATAACTCCATGTTCATTTTCATAATTCTATCTTGTTAAACACAAATGTCCAGAAGCATTGTATATACAGATACATTTGCATTATGTTTATATGTTGGTTAAGTGGTGAATGTTATTTCCATTTTGCAGCTATTTTTTTTTTAAATCAAAAGTAACAAGCTCAGAAACTTGAAAAAACGCAGAAATTCAGAGAGAATTTATTTTAGTTTGGTTTGGTAAACATACAAAAAATGATACCCTGCTGGGAGGAGGGGGGTTGGGAGAAGGGGGATGGGTTATGGACATTGGGGAGGGTATGTGCTTTGGTGAGTGCTGTGAAGTGTGTAAACCTGGCGATTCACAGACCTGTACCCCTGAGGATAAAAATATATGTTTATAAAAAAAATTAAAAAGAAAAAAAAATGATACCCAAAGTGAGGTTTATAAAATTAGCATTTTTGAAATAGAGCAGTAAGTTGCAATTCACATAATGGTAATGAGACTCATAAGAACCCATTGTGTGATGATCTAGATATGATTTAGTGAAATTACTTTAGAGTGCTTTCTTGTAGATGGCATTTTGATATCTTGTGTTCATTTTCACATAAGTAAGTGTTGTAATTCTAAAAAAAATAAATTTTCTGTGTTTTGGTAATGAAATTAATACAAAGTATCAATGGAAAGAGTAAGCTACCAAAATAATATAACTACTGGAAATCTCAATCATGGAATATTGAAGACATGACTATAAATATTGTTTAGTTTAACCCTCTTTTTAGATAGAAGGAGAGAGAAAGGCAATTACCAGCTCCATTAATGTTAAAAAACCAAATAATACCATCTAGTTGGGAGAACAAAGATAAGCAAAAATAAAGAAGGTCAATCAATAGATAGAATGTGAGAAGGTAGGAAGTCCTATGGGGGGAAAAAATAAACAGAAAATGGTGATAGGACTTTTCTGGAACACAAGTTTTGCTTTAAATGAGGTAAGTTCTGGGGCACCTGGGTGGCTCAGTGGGTTAAAGCCTCTGCCTTCAGCTCAGGTCATGATCCCAGAGTCCTGGGATTGAGCCCCATATCCGGCTCTTTGCTCGGTGGGGAGCCTGTTTCCCTTCTCTCTCTGCTTGCCTCTCTGCCTACTTATGATCTCTGTCTGTCAAATAAATAAATAAAATCTTTTAAAAAAATAATAAAATAAATGAGGTAAGTTCTTCTGAAGAGGTGATAAGTAATTATCAATAACAAGTGAGGAAGCAAACCATGTGTGATACTTCCAAGCAGAGGGAATTCAATGTCCTAGAGGAGAGTTGAATGGCATCTACAGAGAATAACACTATACAGAGGGCAGTACCAGCTGCGTGATCCAGGAGGGATACATAGGAGATGAAGTCAACAATACCAGTGCCATCTAAACTGCCCCTTTTTTTTTTTGTTGTTTTTTTTTTTTTTTTTTAATCCTGGATGAGATTTTTTTTTTTTTTTTAAGCAGATTTTTTTTTTTTAATTCAACTTAATGTTCAAAAGGCTAATTTTAGCAGCTGTTTTGAGAAGTAATTATAGGAGAAAAATGATAGAAACAGGGATGAAAGCTATTATAGGTTTTATCAAAACTGCTAGATATCCAAGTCTGGATTTCAAACAAGAGGTCTCCAAGGGGAGTAACACAAAGCCTGACAATTATCAGAGAATTTTTATAACCATGAGATTGAATGAGGTCATTAGAAACGAAGAAACTGTAGACAATGAAAAAAGAGGACCAAGAATTGTTTCTGGGGTGTGCCAAACTCTGAGACTGAGGGATACAGAACATTTAGCAATACCAACTGTGAAGGAGCATTCATAGAGAAGAACATGTCATCCTGAAAACCAAGTGAAAAATATATGAGTGATCACCTGTGTCAAATGCTTTGATAATTCAATATTATGAAGCCTGAAGATTGATTGTTGGATTTAACGATCTGGAGATTTTTTTGGCCTTTACTAGAGCTGTTCCAGTGGAGTAGTAGGAATAATGGGTAGATGTAATGAGTTCAAGAAACAATTAGAAAAGTGGAATTGAAAATAGAGTATTGACAACTGTTCTGAAGAGCTTTGTTATGAAGAAAGAAAAAAAAAAGATGGCAATCGGTATAGAGGTATTTAAAGTCAAGATAGTTTCTCTGTATAAATAATACGGGTATGGCAAAATGGGGTATGCTTGTAAGCATTTGAATAATATACAGTAAAAGGAGAAATTAATAATGTAAGAAAGAAATTGGAGACATGCCAGAGTAATATCTTTGAATGAGAGATAGAGGATAAGATCATAGGGATTGATCTTCACAGCGTTTTGTGAAATAGGTAATATTATGTCATAACCGAATTTGCTGTTCGAGATGAGGCTTTGACATTGCCTTATATCCTCCCACCATTACTTTTATCTTTATCTGCCAATATCCATAGCTATAAATAATAACAATAAATAGATGATGATAAGGAGGATGAGGATGATGATGATGAAGATGATGGTGATAATGATCTTTCATTTCAGTCAAAGACTGAACAGTGTTGAGAAGGAACAAACAATGGAAGTGGAGGCAGAATATATCCCACCTAGACTGTGTCCTCAGTGATTTGAAAGAGGAATAGAAGATAAGCCAAAGCATCAGAGAAATCTGAAATAGAGTTGGGTTGAATGAAGAAGTGAGTTACAGAAATTATGAGAGATTTCCTATTCCTGCTTTCCCCCCAAACTCAAACTTATCCTTGGACACAAAGAACTATTAACACTGGAGACAACTGGATAGAAGAAATCTAAAACCATTGTTGAACTGTAGAAGAGGCTATTTCTAGCTTTTTGGAGATACAATACCAAAAGTACCTACTCTTCCCTTGTTGTGCTATTTTTTGGTATTGTATCTCCAAAAAGACCTGACAGTTACCCTTTGGTGGCACATTTTAACTACAGCCTAAATGTCTTCTGAATTGTATTACATACAGTACTATAAAGTCCAAGAGACTATTACATGAAGTTAATCAGTAGCAAAGGCCCACTATAGTCCTAGTTTCCTAATCATGTGTAAAGTACTTTTCCTAGTATATTAAATTATCATTTTGCCTAGGATATTTTATATTTTACTGGGTTTTTTTGCTTATATTTTAGTATTTGGAAGCCTTCAGTTTTCCCCTATTCTATCAAGCACCATTTCTTCCAAGCTTGATGACACAGGAAACCATGCTCACATTCAACCACATATCTTATTCTTATTTGGTTTATACTTTTTTTCCTTTCAACCAGCATGTATTTACTGATCACTCATTGCGGCTTATACTCTTACTTAGATATGAAGGATGAAATAGTGATCTAAGTCTGACTATAACAAGAATTGTAATTTCTGAAGGCAGAGGAATCATTCTGCACAAAGATTTTCTATGCAGAAGGAAGCATAACACATTTAAGAAATTGAAAGCATGCTGCATGCCTGAAATGTTGACAGGAGGAGGAAAGATTGAGGAGGAAGTCCCGAAAATTAATAGCATTGCAAGGTATTTAAGCTCTACATTCCATGTTAAGAGATTTTATTTTTCTCCTAGGTACAACGGAGAGTTATTGAAATATTGATCTATTCATTTATTTATTCAGCATATATTTATTGACTGCCTGATATGTCCCAAGCATGATGCTAAAATATAGAGGAAAATAAAGATAAATAAAAATATGGTCTTGCTTTCAGGAAACTTAAAATATTGTGAAAGGGGAGAAAACCAATAATAACAACAATACCAAAAAATCAGTTCTGCCTCCAATACCTATTCTGAAAAAGAACTCTATGGCACTAGGAGATTACAACATTACATATTGTGTACATCTTCAGTTTGTAGACAGTAGCTGAAGTATGAAGAGAGAACAAGATCAACTAAAGAGAAAGAATAAAATATACATAAAATATGTAATAAAATAAAATATGTAACATGCACACGGAAGTGAGCTTTCAGTAATCTCACCATTTAATTACTTTGTTATAGAGAGGCACAAAGGAGGCTGTGTGGTGGCCAGAGATTCAAGAGGGAGACCAGGAGAGCATGATACAATGGAAGCTAAGGAAAAAGTTAAAAAAAAAATGGTGGGGAGGGGAGGGGACATGGTTGGCTGTGCTGAAATGTGAGCAATGACTTGGATTTAGTAGCAAGATCAATAGTGACTTCTGCTAAAGCTGCTTCTATGAAATGAGACAATCCAAAGCTAACCTGAAATGATTGCCAGCTAAAGCTGTCAAGTAATGCAGTCACCACACATAGACATTATTTTGGAAATAGCTAAATTTGTCAGTTGGACAATTAGAGAAAAAGGAAATTTAGAGATTTGAGAAGATATGCATGGGGGGAGGCTAGTGAGTGAGTCAGACCCTCATGATAACCCGCATGATAACTCAGAAGTCCCTGCATGTCAGAGAATGTGGGATCAAGGGGTGATTTGAAGCTGATGGTTTTGAATTTGTAGAGGACCAGCCTTTCCTGTTTCATGCACTCCAGCCACATTTGGCAACTCATGCGTTGGCAGAAACGTCAATGATTTTAACATTATCTAGAGGGTGATTTGCAGAAGTCTTTCAAACGTTTCAAAAAGCAACACACTGAACAACAAAGCAATGTTAATCCTAGAAATATGTAATAATAACATAATCATGAATAGAAACAAAGTCATATATACATATATACATATATAAAACATAATTCAATATTTTATTTTGGAAATAAGACAAGTCTCCAAAATTAATACATGGTTTCAATATTTTTATTGCTTCCACATATGAAATGGTCTATAAACAGTAAGATGAAGCCCTGCATTTTCTAAGTGTTGGATAACTGCCTTCGTGCTAAGTCATAATATATACATATTGTAAATATCATTTATTTGAAATGTATATACAAATGCAAACAAAAACTTTCAATGTTTTATCCCAGGGTATACTTTTTGTTCTTGGATTGTAGAATTCAAGTCAAATATTTGACGTTTTTTATTAATCTGAAGCACATTTTTGTTTCATTAGAACTTGTATGTATTTGTTTCATCTCATTGTTACATAAAAATCGATGTGACTTCTTAAGAAATCTTCTCAATCAATTCTTCACTTATCAAAAAGTAATAGTAATATAGTTCACAACCATAGTTAGCATACATGTGAAATTTTGTTCAAACCTGTAAGTGGCCATTGATTTCTGAACTCGCACACTCTCTCCTCCTGAAGTAGACTTTCATTTGGAGAATGGATTCTTTCTAAAAGAGAGTGACAGCCTCCTTATATGAGATCTGTCACCACCACCTTCACTCTTCTGGTCAAAGTGATTGATTCATTGATAATGCATACATTACCCTAATCAGACCTGCTAAGGTAATTCCCTGGAGTTTTCCAAACCCAAGCCAATATAAGAGTCTTATACATACTTCACTTTGTCATAATGCTGCAAAAATATCACCCTCAAATGACCAGGGACTGTTTCAATCCTGAGAAAATTATTTGGAAGAATTCAGACAATACTCACACTTGAAGGGTTCTAGAGTCCTTCCCCTTCAGGGACTTTATTTTTTATACCATTCTAACATTCTTGGGCTAGTCCAGAATTTTACTAATCGATGTCCTTTTAATTTGATTTAGGTAGAAGAAAAGATAATCTGCTATTAATGAAGACCTAATACTATCTATGTACAAATTATTATTTCACAGGGAAGTTTTATTAAGGTACTAGTTATAGGTTATATTCACATCAAAATTGGTTTTGTAAAGGTTTCAGGATATGTGAGTGCTGTCCCCACTATCCAATGCTATTATGATACATTTTTAAAGTTGATGCAATTAAAAATTTGCTTATTTCCTATGTTTGACTGAAAAGTGAAATTAATTGTTAAGTGTATTTTTCAATGTTGTGTTTGTATCTTTTACACAATTCACTGTTAAGTTAAAAATGTATAAATGAATTAATAAATGATTGAATAAATGCTTGGTTTTACCTCCTAGAAATAATAATTATGAGGAGGAATTATGAGGAGGAAAATAATAGTTATGAGGGTGAGGAGAGGGAAAATGGAGGAAAAGGAATGGAAATTTTCATAGTCTGGTTACATAAATGATAAATAAATATTTTTTAATTTGGGAATTATAGTACATAAAGTTGTATGTATTGTTCTCACTTAACGTTATATTGTGAACCTTAAGCATGTAAGAATAAAATTTACTGGGGCGCATGGGTAGCCTCTGCCTTCAGCTCAGGTCATAATCCTGGAGTCCCAGGATCAAACCGGGCATCATCATCGGGCTCCCTGCTCAGCAGGGAGTCTGCTTCTCCCTCTGCTGCTTACCCCCTCGTACTCTCCCCTCTCTCTCTCTCTCTCTCTCTCTCTCTCAAAAATAAAGAAATAAAATCCCAGGGGCATCTGAGTGGCTCAGTGGGTTAAGCTGCTGCCTTTGGCTCAGGTCATGATCTTGGGGTCCTGGGATTGAATCCCACATGGGGCTCTCTGCTCAGCAGGGAGCCTGCTTCCCTCTCTCATTCTCTCTCTCTCTCTGCCTTCCTCTCTGTCTACTTGTGATCTCTCTCTGTCAAATAAATAAAATCTTAAAAAAAAATAAAATCCTTAAAAAAGAATAAAAATTATTGTGATTAAATTAAAACTACATTAAAATTTCTTTATGTAAAAATTTAAATCCAAAAGAAACTGAAATCTTTAAATTTGATAATCTCTTTGACACAGAATTGTAAACTTGATAGCCTCCTTGAAAAGTGTACTTAAATTCTTTGTATTTGGAGGGCGCCTGGGTGGCTCAGTGGGTTAAGGCCTCTGCCTTCAACTCAGGTCATGATCTCAGGGTCCTGGGATCGAGGCCCGCATCAGGCTCTCTGCTCAGCAGGGAGCCTGCTTCCTCCTCTCTCTGCCTTACTTGTGATCTCTGTCTGTCAAATAAATTAAAATAAAAATCTTAAAAAAAAATTCTTTGTATTTGGAAACCATAACTTCTTAATTATCTTCTCACTTCTCAGTTTTTTTCTGAGGTTAAATTAAACATAGGATTCACATTAATGACTATCACTCGTCAAGCATTATACACACACAGGCACAATAAAAAGCAAGCTAGCTAGCTACTTTAACAAAAATAGGATTTTAATTCCTATGAAGCCAAACTTCTAAACCTTTCTTTTTGTGCTTTGTTTAGAATGAAAAAAAATGTTGTTTTCATATGTAACTTGCTTGGTAATGTGCAATGAGAGATTGTAAATTATCCAATTCTTCCATAAAACATATTTCTTAATTTATTACCAATATAGTATTTTACTAATTTTGAATAATATTGAACAATATTGATATACTTCCAAGTAAGTATAATAAAGGGATACGTAAGGGAAAAAATAAAACGTTGTTATTAATATAAAGACACGTTTCATTCAAATCTTCCCATTTGCATACTAAAGTCAGTCAGAGAGAGACAAATACCATAGGATTTCACTCATGTGTGGAATTTAAGAAACAAAACAAACAAACGTAAAGGAAGAGAAAACGAGGGATTCAAACAGAGTCATAACTATAGAGAGCGAACCAGTGGTTACCAGAGGGGGGGCAATGGGAGAAATCAGTGATAAGGATGAAGGAGAGCACTGGGTATTGGATGGAGTGTTTTATCACTAAAATATACACCTGAGACTGAAATTATAATGTATGTTAACTAACTGGAATTTAAATTAAAACTTAAAAGAATAAAAAAAAAATAAGCTGGGAAAAAATAGACATGTTTCCTTCTTTCATGCCACATATGATTTCAATATAATTTTGATTTACTAATTTTCTCTGTATTCCCCACATCCTCTAAATTATTTCTCTACGACGAGTAAAGCATCAAGAGCACTGTTTTCCCATTACTTCTGACTCAGTGGCTAAGGGTCTGTGTATTTCCCTCATAATCTTTCTGTTAATAGCTCAATTACTTATTTGACTAAGAACCCAGATAATTGCAGCAATGATCAACTTTACTGTCTTGGATTATAAAAACACAATCAAGATTGCTTTCTTATTTCTTTTCTTCAATTACATGCACCACTGATCTTTTTCTGTTGATGACATTGTCCTACTATAGCATTACTTATTTGCCAGGCAACTCAAACCAGCATATAGAAAATTCTTAGTCTACAGCACTAAGAAAACTCTTAGTCTATATGCTGAGTCAAATCTCATAAATAATAAATGATATTTATCATGGCTCAGGAAATTTAAACATTTGAGACCCACCTTTAAGAACTAGAAGAGCCAAAGAGCACCTGGGTGGTTCAGTCGGTTAAGCTCCTGCCTTCAGCTCAGGTCGTAATTTCCATGTCCTGGGATTGAGCCCCACCTAAATTTTCCTGCTTAGCCAAAGATTCTGCTTCTTCTTCCTCTTCCCCTTCACCCGCTCATGTGTGCTGCTCTCTCTCTCTCTCTCTCTCAAATAGATAAATAAATAATTTTTTTTCAAGATCAGAAAACATCTATTATTATTGTTAAAAGAAAAACTAGAGAAATCTGTTTGGATGCCTGACTTTCAATTCTCTACCAGTCTGTTTGTGCTATAAGTTATGGTACAACTTAGTGCAGGCTTCTATAACATTTTATTTAAATCATTTTAGTAGCCTCCTAATATCCATCTTGTCTCATCCCATTCATAGTCAATATATTCTTCATAGTGTTAACAAATTAATCAAAAGTCAATAAAATAAACAAAAACAAATTTATTCTCCTTACTACTTAAGCAAAGACATCACCATCAACATCAACCAACAAACAAACAAAACAAACAAAACAAAAACTAGTCCCAACTCCTTGGTTTGGCTTCACACCTATAAATTCTTTTGCTAATCTACTTTTAAGTTAGCTTCACAGTCACTCCCCCAAATTCTAGCCATTTAATAATTCTCAAAGAAATATTATACTTTGGAGGCTATGGAAGCTTCATTGCCCACACTGAAATTTCATGTTCATTCAAGGGCAAGCTCAAGTGTTAACAACTTTACTGTAATAAAGACACCTTCCTTTATTAATTGATGAGCCATTGATTACTATTTTGTCCTCCCTCCTAAAGCACCTGGATTTTATGCCATCTCTTTAGATACTTTTTACTTAGCTGATAACGAATACATCTCTCTTCCTTCTGAGCTCAGAGATGCTTTGTTCAGAGGTTATGTGGTATAAATTTGTACTTGTAGATAATGCCTGTCATACATGTACTGAGTATATACAGTCTTTATTAAATTCCAGCTCCTGCATATTTTAGGGATTGGGCTAGGCTTTGACATAAAAATAAGATGGACTTCTCCCTGGCAAGAAATGGTAGAAGCAAACGAAAACAAGGCAATTATAAAAATTTGAAAAAAATCCATTCAGATACTCGTGATGTGTATACGCCTTGGTCTGACAGATGTGAAGAGGAAAGTATTAAATTATTTCAAAAGTCATAAAAATATATATATAACGTGATTCAGCAATTTTACTTCCTACATTTCAAAGATTGTCAAAGCTGACTACAAAAAAAGTATTCTTTGCATATGTATTGAAGAATTTTTCCAGGTAGTAAACTGAGGCTTTTGCAAGGTTTACCTGTCTTCCAAGGATTAACATTCTTTGTTCCAAGTCTCATGTGTTGACTATCTTTGTTCCATATAGTTAATCTCTCTTTAATAGTTGTTTCACATAATGGGGTAAATCTGGTCACTATCTCTATGTCTTCACCAGCAATAGGAGACTATTATTTTCATTTTTCTTCTGTATGTACTGACTCTTGTTGACCCCCCCCCAAAAAAATCTTTATTTTGGTTTTCAGTAGTCTAACTCTGATGTGTCTCAATGCATTTCTCTTTATAATTACCGTCCTTGGGCTTCTCTGAGCTTTTTGAATCTGAGACTTTTTGTTTTTCATGACTTCCACGAATTTCTATGAATTTCATAAATGGAAGAATTTTACCCATTATCTTTCATCAAATCTCTTCTCTTTTCTCTTTATTATCTTCTGATACAAAAATTACATACCTATTACATACTTCATATTATACTCTTAATTTCTCCAATGCATGTTTGTTTGTTTGTTTGTTTGTTTTCTCTCTGATTTTCTCATTGTGGTTCAGTTTGTATAATTTCTACTGACTTATCCTCAAGTTTACTTTCTTTGCTTTGGTGCCTCCAGTTTTCTGAAAACTCTACTAAAGGAATTCTTCATTTCTGCTATCATATTTTCAATTTTTAGCACTTTAATTTGAATTTTTAATGGTTTATGTTACTCTGATGAGATATGTCCATCCACATCATCCAGTTTTTTCACTATTTCCTTTAACATATTTATGAGAGTTACTTCAAAGACCATGTTTGATAGTTCCAGCATCCGGGCGTATCCATTTCTGGTGATGTTGACTATTTTATCTCTTCATAATGGATAGTACATTATTGGTTTTTTTTTTTATAATTTATTATATTTTTATTATTATAGCTTATTCTGTTTCATAGTTTTTTGATGATACATGTGCAAAAGAACTGTAGACACTGAGTTAAATAATCTGTATTATTTCACACATGCCTCCTCTTTTAGGTCTCTGGGAGGAGGTGTTGGTTCAGTCTGGAAGGTGATTGACCTTGGTTTGAGTTTATTGTTGCATCTACCTTCAACGTGCCACAGGCTTCAAATCCCTGCAGCACTTCCCAGCCATTAACTGGTTTTTAACGTGAGGCCTAAAGTGCCGGGTGGTGTTTCTCAGCATTCTTATTCCACATTTTGTCTTCAACAGTTCTAGCCAATCTGCTGTTCCACAGAACAACTCGCTCTAGCACACTTGTTCTCCCTCAGGTCAGAGGAGACTCTGATCAGTAGTGCTCAGCCCGCAGCAACAGGCAATTCCCCTCCCACTGAAGGTTCATGGGGCTGACACATTTTGTACCTATTCTCAGATGCTCACTACTCTGTGATAGTGTTAGGGTCAGGAGCACAAATGAGTTCTGCTTGATACTTCTGTTCCAGTCTTAGTACTCTAGCCCCAAATGCGTGGACCAGCAAAGGGTCTCTCTTAGACTGACTCTCCTGCTCCGAACATTTCTTATGGGCTGAAAAGGGCTAGGGCTTGATTGAGGACCCCTATTGTATACAGGGCTTCCATCAGTTTAAACTCCCATGCCAGGCCACATTTGGCCTTTAAGAACTCACCGAATTTTCAGGTGTTTTTTTCTTATGTAATTTTTATGACTGCCACCTCCATCTATGATCTGCTAAAATCTTCCCACTGTCCTCAGAGTAGCTTACCACTCTTCAGAATTCAGTCTGCCTGTTGTCTTGAAACCCAAGTGTCTCTCTTGGGGTTACAACATATGATTTTGTAGATTGTCCAGATTTTCTCTCACTGTTAAGATGAGAATAACCTTGTCTTGCAGCTTTCTACATTCTAAGCTAAAGCAGAACTGTACATGACTGGTAACTATTGACTAGAGCTAAAACATTATAAATTGTACATTATTGAGTTCTGAGAATTGTGTTCTTTAAAGAGGACAGGTTTTTTGGTGGTTTTTTTGTTTGTTTTTTAAGCAGTTGTAATACTTGCCAATTATCTGGATCCTTTGGAGACTCATTAGTACGAATTAAGAGCATACTTGTCTCTAGGAATAATTCAGGCTTACTTGAAGGCATGATTCTTACTGTGTGTCCACTAATGCACCAGGTTTTTAATGAGGATTCTCCACCTTGACCAGTCAGCACTAGAATATCTCCCAACCCAGAATGAGCTCTGAGAATTAATCAACTTTTGTCTCTAAAGTCCTCCTTTGCCTATTGAAATAGGACTTTATCCTACTCATCTGTGGCTTGTTATTGTACAACAGATTTAAGGGGAACCCTATCTAGTTTTAGAGGTTATTTTAGTTTCTGGTTTTGTTTATGTTTTTCCGTATACCTTCCTCCTCTCTGGCACTCTACTAGCAAACTACAGGTGCATCTGCTTTCTCAACCTTTGATTGTCTCCCCAGTGTAAGGAGGCTGCTATCCTATACGGTTACCTAGGAACTACTTCCTGGCAGAAGAAAATTGTAGGGCTTATCAGGGCTCATAAGTGGATCCATTCTTCTGAGGAATTATAGTTATGTATTGCCTATCGTTTGAAGACTGAACTAAATTGGATTTTTAAAAATGCATTTTTCCAGATTTTAAGTTGTTCATAGGATACAGATATGGTGCCAGTCACTCCATCACATCCACAAGTAGAAGACTTTTAAATATTGCTATGCATAAGAATTTGACCTCCTCTTTTAGAATTTTCTCAGCAGAATATCTAAGTGTTCAGAAAGTATTTGCTTAACCTTGCAGGTCTATCTTGATTTCAAAGTTAGTCTCACATCTTGTAAAGAAGTGGCTACTACCCATACTCCAGTTTAAGGAATCTCCTCAAATTCAGATAAAATATGAAATGACAAATGAATGTCACATTATGTAAACTTTTATTTAGGATGCATTAAATGCATTTTGCTTAATCTTTACTTTCATAAATGATGCCACTTTATTTTCTATAGGTTGATACCACACTTTGTTGTCTATAATTTTTATTTATTTATTTTTCCCATATGCAATATTCTTTGGTATTTGTTTTTCAGTATTGGCCTTCACAGATGAATATATTTTCTCTACTTTGTAAGGTTTATATAACCATCATTTTGCATGAAAATGTAATGGCAAGAAGCCACTCATTATTTAACAAATGAAGTCTGGCTCATGCAGGTAGTGCACTTACCATATTAAAATTGTCCTTTAAGGCATTACTTAATCAAAAAAATTGAACATATGGAGAAACAAATCTCTAGCACTTTAATTTAATTGTTACAGAAAATACCACATTAACTGCTGATCCTTTGAGAAATTCAGAACAAGAGGAAATATTGCCTCTCCATAAAAGCACTCACAACTTCCTATTGAGTTTGGAAAAGCAGTGTACACACCCATCAAAAAAGCATTAATTTATTGGATCATTAGGTAAAAGGCAATAGTTATTTGAAGAGAGTGGTACTTTATCCATTTCAATTTGAAATAAACCATAGTATAATAAATTAAAGGCAAAAAATCAGGTAATTAATTATCTAGCAAAAAAAAAAAGTTCTGTAATTTAGAATATGACTATGTAAGTAAACTGAAGTATGAAATCGATATATTGGTGGGTGAATTAAATTAGGATAGCACAAGGCTATAGATAACATAAAGCCTGAAATGTATTTTTTCACTATGAAGGCAAGTTTGTTTAAAGGTTCATTGATGCCAATATGGATGTGGCTATGTTTATTTTATGCATATGGATACTTTTCCCAAAGTTTATAATTTGCTTTATACATGTAAAATAAAGAGAAATGACCACAAAATGTGTTATAAATGCCAAGAAGTTATTTAACCTTTTTTATCCAATATCCTGAATAAAATTCTGAATAAACTACACTCTACACTACTCAAGATGTGAATTTTCTCTAAATTCACATAACATTTTTTGATCCATAATACAAAGGGATTTTTTGTTTTGATACATAACACAAAAAGATTTTAAGGGGTTTTGTTTCTTAGTTCTGTTTTTGTTTTTTTAAGAAATGCTGCTCTTCACGTAATCATACATAAGTTTCTACCCAATTGTTTTGCAACCAAATTTTAATGTGCAAAGAGTCAATTACATAAATTTTCTGTTTTTGACTTTGTGATCTAAAAAAAAAACACAGATGAAGAGGAAAATGGCAGTGAAATTTCACTATTAGGAATTTTGACACTTATTCCCAGCCTGATCCCAGTAAAATGTCTTAGATAGCTTTCGCTTTATCTTCAGGTTACCCAACTGTGATTATCTGCTTCACCTATCCCTGGCATTAACCAAGTTTGCATACTAATGCACGGGGATATAGGGGAACAGTGTGTCCTTTGCTGAAATAATTCTATAAGATTTTCCCCTTCAATTTGCAACCTAGTATTTCCACCAAAACTACTTGGAGTCTATTTATTTATTTATTTTTATATTTGCTCTGAAAGGTTTAGTTTTTTTTTTCAATTTTTATTTAAATTCTAGTTAGTTAACATATAGTGTAATATTAGCTTCAGGATTAGAATTTAGTAATTCATCACTTACATCCAACACCCAGTGCTCATCACAAGTGCCCTCCTTAATACTCATCACCCATTTAGCATATCCCCTACCCACCTCCCCTCCAGCAACCATCCTTGTTCTTGTTCAGAGTTTCTTGTGATTTGCTTCCCTCTCTTTTTTTACCCTTCCCCTAGCTTCATCTGTTTTGTTTCTTAGATTCCTCATACGAGTGAAATCATATGGTATTTGTCTTTTTCTGATGACATATTTCACTTAGTAATTTTTCTATTTAAAAGTTAGCCCAGGATAAAAATCAGACTAGCCAAAGAATCCTAAGTGATATTTTTTGAAAACCATGAATTTTATGATTTGAGTCTAGTCTCAGAGCTTTGTACTGAGATTTTTGAATAAAGGTCTTCAACAAATATAGTACATATTTAATATGCACCAAGAAGGATCATCAGAATTTCTTTTCTTCTTGTATGTATCTTGTAAGCATCTTATTTATAGATGATTTGATAGTGTTAATAATTGAGGATGTGTTTCTTAATGCCCCTGAGTTCTAAATTAACAACTCACAGTTAATGAATATTACAATCTGCTAAACTTTACCTTCAATGCACCATTTACTGGTTTTATTCAGTCTCTTGAATACATATTGTTGTTGTTGTTATTATTATTATTACTATTACTATCTTAAGAATGAAGATATAGGAGCTTAGAGAAGTTCAACTTGAAAAAAATTGTACATACAGGTAGTTAGTTACAAAATCCACGTCTGTCTGACAGTGAAGACTTGGTCTTTGTCTTCATAATATATTGTCTTTGATTTTTCTTCAGTGTCAATATTTTACTGAATTAAATTGATGTTGTAAAATGCTAACTGACACAAGGTAGATGCTCAACTCTGAATAGAGTGTTAGTTACCTTTTCACTCAATTTCACTTTGGCGACTCGTATATACTAAAAAAAATAATTTTCTGCTGTTAAGTACATTATAAATGAAGTACACAAATAAAAGAATCAACTAAAGGTTTGCAATGGCACTTGTTTAGCTCAATAGTTATTAGAAATCAAGACTTTGTTTAAAACAAAATATTGATTATTCACCAATATAAATTTGAGATGAATTGTGAAAATAACAAATAACTGTTTCTTGATCATGAAGAAGCTGTTTTATGACATGGCATGCAAATACCTTATAGGTTCTTTCTCAGATATGTGTGTCATTTACCCTTGAAATGATGTTATTTGTATTATTATTACTTGTATATTTGAGTAATCTAATTCTAATCAGAGAATGGTTAACCTCATCCTTTGAATGTACTGATAAATGAATTAGAAATAATAGTCCATTTGAAAAAAAAAGAAATAATAGTCCACTTGAAATCCCATTGATAAACTTTCTGAATTTATAAATGATTAATTACAAAAATTCTCTGATTGGCAGATCTATTATATTCTATTATGCCATTGTTGTGAAATTATAGTTTATGGATTATAGCACATTACTGTGGTGATTTTCATGTCCTTTCTAAGTATGATCCTTTTGACCTTTATCTTTCTGCAAAATTGTGCACAATTCTAGACTTGTATTTTGTCTCCCTGTTCATATTTTATTCTCTTTTAAACTGCTTTACTTACATAAATCATTCCCTTTAGATTGGATATTAATAACTTTTTATAAGATGGGAGCAGTTTGATGGGCAATCCAATCTTATTTTTGCAAGGTTAAAAAAAGGCAGTTGTCTTAGAAATCTGTCTGAACTAATTTAAGTGATCTCATTTCAAGTGTGACCCAGTGACTCTTCTATCTACTAAGTATCAAAATTCTAATGCTTAATAATTGTTTTAAAAATAGAAATATTAATTTTGTTTTTTAGCTTCTCCTAGCAGTATGTGCATCTATTATCCTTGATATCTCTACCTACTGATACCTTGTAAATTGACATGTTTTTCATTAAAAAGATATAGATTCTATACCTACAGTAGTCACAAAACATTATATACATTTTTTAAGATTTTATTAATTTATTTGACAGACAGAGATCACAAGTAGGCAGAGACGCAGACAGAGAGGGGGGAAATCAGGCTCTCTGCTCAGCAGAGAGCCCAATGCAGGGCTTGATCCCAGGACTCTGGGGTCATGACCTGAGATGAAAGCAGAGGCTTTAACCCACTGAGCTACCCAGGCCCCCATCACAAAACACTGTAGAAAGATAAAATAAATAGAATGTTTACAGTGACTATAGAAGTAAAAAGGAAAATTTTGTGACTATACAAATAAAATTTGGAGTCAAAAACCAGTGGAACTGAAGCCAAAATCACTTCTTGATAGCTTTAGGATATTGGACAATTATTAAAACAGTTTTTAAAGCAAACAATTTGGGGTGCCTGAGTGGCTCAGTGATTAAGCATCTGCCTTCAGCTCAGGTCATTACCCCAGGGTCCTGTGTCAGAGCCCCGCACTGGGCTCCCTGCTGAGCAGAAAGTCTGCTTTTCCCTCTTCCACTCCCCCTGCTTTTGTTCCCTCTCTCACTGTCTCTGTCAAATAAATAAAATCTTTTTAAAAGGGTAAAAAATTCTTTCTTCATCTGTAAAACAGTTCTAATAATATATCGTATAAGTGTTGTCTAGCAAAATGCATGTGTTCCCATCTCCAGGAGGGGGGTCCCACTGTATGGAGGGCAGCAAAGAGCATTACAGTGCTTGCATCCAGGAGCAGCAATCCCAGGATATCAACCCACTGCATGGGTTTGCAGGTGTCAGGGTCGCCAAGAAAATTACAACTCACACAGACACTGAATGGAATGACACATTATTCAATAAAGAAGAGACAGAGAAATATCAGTTTCAATAGTGAGTATCTGCCGTCAGGGGTCAGTGGGTCTTACACAACAACCGATGTTGGGAGATAGTCTCTATATATTCTTTTTATGCTGCAGGCATAAAACTTCATTTCCTTCCCTCTGGGAACAGACACAACAGTGGGACTGTTGGTCAGATGCCACGTAATGCACTTGCTTTTAGCATAACAAAAGTGTACATAAAGCTTAGAACAGGAAAAGATACTCTCAAACAAGTCGTTGTGCCCAACACAGTCTATATGAGGGCTCCTTGTCTTCATGTAAGGAAACTTTCCAACCCCAGGCCAGCTCTTAGGCAACCTGCGACAGTCAGCAGGCTGTGCAGGTCTGCCTTCTTTGACAGACTTCTTTTAAATATGAAAATAATATCTGAGATACTCAAAATATGTTAATAAATGGATAAACATACTGCCTATGAAAAAATGTTATAAGCATACTTGTTACTAGCATTAATTTGTAGTTTATGTGAATTTAAAATAAAATACCAGTGGAATTTTCTTTGAAACTTGGAAAAAATGATTCTAAAAATTATATTGCTAAAAGAAGTAACATAAATATCATAAAATATTTACTAAAGAGAAAAAGAGACAGACTGGTCATGACAAAATAGTATCAGTAATGATTTAAGAATATTGAAAACAGTTGAATGAATCAGGTTCCATAGGAATGAAATATATGTGTGAATGAGAAGGACAGGATCAAATTGTATTAAGAGAATAGACGGGCACATGGACTGAAAAAAGTAATATTGTTAAAATGTCTATACTATGTAAAATGATGTAGAGATTTAATCCCATTCATATAAAAATTCCAATGACATTTTTACAGAAATAGAAAAGATACCTAAATTTGTATGGAACCACAAAAGACCCCATATAGCCAATGTAATCTTGAGAATAAACAAAGCTGGAGGCATCACATTTCCTGATTTTAAACTATATTACAAAGCTATAATAATCAAAAGAGTATGGTACTGGAATAAAACAAAAACCAACAGAATAGAATCAAGAGCCCAGAAATGAGTTCATGCATATACAGTCCACTGGCGTTTGACAAATCCTCCAAAACTAGACAGTAGGGCAAAATTAAGTAGTACTGGAAAATCTGGATAGTCACATTCAAAATATTGAAATTGGACTCCAATCTTATGCCACGCACAAAAGTTAACTCAGTGTAGATTAAACTGAAATAGATGACCTAAACCCATAAAACTTGTAGAAGACATTGGTCTTGACATTGGTCTAGAGAGTGATTTTTGAGGTCAACCTCAAAGCACAGGCAACAAATGCAAAAACAAACAAGTGGTATACTACATCAAACTTAAAAAAAAAAAAAAGACTTCTGAAAAGCAAAGAAATTATCATTAAATGAAAAAACAAGCTATATAATGGGTCAAAATAATAACAAACCACACATCTGGTAAGGGACTAATAGCCAAAATAGTCTACAACTCAATAGCGAAAAAAAAAAAAAAAAAAAAAAAAAAAGAAAGAAGGAAAGAAAAGAAAAGAAAAAAATTTAAAAATGGACAAAGGACCTAAATAAGCATTTTTCCAAAGGATATTTGGTGGTCAAAAGATACATGAAAAGGTGCTCAACCTACTCATCATCAGAGAAATGCAAATCGGAACCACAATGAGACGCACTTAGGTGGCCCAGTCTGATGAGCATGCAACTCTTGATTTTGGGTCAGATCATGATCTCAGGATCCTGGGATCCAGCCCTATGTTGGGCTCTGCACTCAGATTCTGCTTAGGATTCTCTCTCTCCCTCTCCATCTGCCCTTCCCCTCCAACTCACATTCTCTCTCTCTAAAATAAATATTATCTAAAAAAAAAAAAAAGAAAGAAAAACCACATTGAAATATCAACTCACACCCATTAGGATGGTAATTATTAAACAAAAAATATAACATGTGTTGGTGAGGATGTAGAGAAAAGTGGACCCCGGTATTCCATGGTGGCCATTTAAATTACTATAGCACTTATGGAAAAGAGTATGGAAGTTCCTCAAAAATTTCAGAAAATAGAGCTACTCTATAATCCAACAGTGGCTATGTCACAAAACAGGTTAACTCTATATAACATGTGTTTATAATATTAAATATATTTGTTTATATACACCACAGTAAGGTGCTTTATATTAAGTGTAGATTTTCAGTTATACAAGATGAATGGGTCTTAAATATCTGCTGTTCAACATTGTGCCTCTAGTTAATAATACTGTGTTGTATACTCAAAAAGTTATTGAGAATCGATTACACATTATATGCTCTTACCACTAGGGGCACCTGGGTGGCTCAATGGGTTAGGCCTCTGCCTTTGGCTCCGGTCATGATCTCAGCTCAGGGTCCTCGGATCGAGCCCCACGTCAGGCTGTCTGCACAGCCAGGAGCCTACTTCCCCCCCGCCCACAGCCTACTTATGATCTCTGTCAAATAAAAAGAAAAAAAGAAATTAGATGTTCTTACCACATTAAAAAATACACAATAGATATAAATTTTTGATTAAATATCTGCTAAAAAAGAAATAAAAAAGAGAACCGAGGGACAGAGATATTGAATATAGAGAGTCCACATTTATCAAAATTCCACTGGCATAAACGAGGATCTCTATAGTTTTAGAAAATCCAATTATGAAAGTTTTGTTCACAGCTCTCAAAAGATAAATTAGATACATTTCTATCTGCTTTATTTATATATCTAGATTGATTCCCCCAATTTTTTTAGCTTGTATATGGTACAAAAAATGAATTAAAAACCTTTTAAACAGCAGAAGGATTTTTGATATTAACACATGAAAGAAAACCTTCTTTTTAAATGCTTAAGTAAGTTCATAGAGCTATCTTTTATGACTTTATTCAAAATCATTACAGTAAAATTTTAGTGACTGAAGTTTCTTTTTATTGTATTGATTTTAAATAAGAGTTGGAAAATGAAGTTAATGTTTAGCTACAAGGACATTTTATGTAGAAATTTTATCCCGTATAGTTTCTTAGCCATAACTACTTTTATAAATGTCTTATCAACTACAGCATGGTAAGGTCCTTTTATATCATTAGATAAAGCAAGAACTACAAGTAACGAGACAAATAAAAAGTAGATACTAATAATATTCACAAGATTAATTTTATTTTATTCTGCAGGGAAAAGGCTTCAAGAATATTTAAAATCTAATTAAAATACAAATGTACTTTTCCACCTAATACATAGTTCTAATATCAGAAAACATTATTGTAGCTGGGTATTAATAGGTAAGATAAAAAGTATAATAAATGATATTTTTTGAAAAAAAACTATTCAGAGTAAATGATTTTGTTTGCAGTTGACAGTGATAGAACGATCAAAGTTATGTTACAATTTCTGTTCCTTCATTTGTCTTTGTTGGTAAAATGAGGATTGTCAGAGACTGGGAGGGTCAAGCTCACAGCAAATTTAATGTGACACAGTTTATCTCTGTGCTGAACAGGGTTTCACAGGATGTAATATTGAATGTACAGAGCACTGGTTCTTCTTCCTTGTGTTTAATGAAAAGTTTATAATTCCTTGTTTGCTTTTTCAATTTTGACATGATCATAAAGTAGACACAATCTAAGGAAAGGAGGCTATAGTCAGCAATAAAGTCATGGATGACTTCTTTTCTCATTTGTATCTTTGAATGTCTTGACACTTAGAGTTGTGAGTTATCAATTGTCATAAGCTAGCTAGATATTACCAGTCCATATATAGAACATTATAAAATGTGAAAATACATTAAAATTGTGTGCATTTTATTTGTAAGTTTTTTCATTTTTAAAAAAATATTTTATTTATTTATTTGAAAGAGAGAAGAATGAGAGAGAGAGGGAGCACGAGCAGGAATGAGGGGCAGAGGGAGACAGACAAGCAGACTCCCCAAGTCTGGGAGCCCAATGCAGGGCTTGATCCCAAGACCCTGAGGTCCTGACCCAAGTGAAAGGCAGACACTCAACTGACGGAGCTATGCAGGCGCCCTGTAAGTCCTTCCAGTCATTGAAAAAGCATAGCATTGCACATCATGAGCTACTCAGGAGCATTCCTAAAAGTAACAAAAACTAAAATTTTTGCAATAATTTCTAAGCTAGTTACATGTACTCATATATTACAGTTCATTACAAAGTTTGACCTACTATAAATTCATCATTTATTTCTGTATCTCAGTATTGCTTAAAAATCTTTTTTATTATTGCCCATTGGTACTGCCTCTGTAGGAAGGGACTTGTTAAAGTAAAGTTAATTTAAAAAAATCAAAGAACTACAATGACTCAAAAATGTTTGCCTCATTTGACATCATTTTTTAACAGAACTTTTGTGCAAGTCATGTTTATAACATAATTCATAAATTTTCTCATATAAATATTTCACCTGGGTGGCTCAGATGATTAAGCATCTGACTTTTTTTCTTTTTAATTAACGTATAATGTATTATTTGCCTCAAGCATCTGACTTTTGATTTTGGCTCAGGTCATGGTCTCAGGGTTGTGAAATCGATTTCTGCCTCAGGCTCTGCGTTGGGCATAGAGCCTGCTTAAAATTCTCTTTCTCCCTCTCCCCCTCCCTCTCTCTTTCACCTTCTCCAAAAAAATTAAATTAAAAAGTATCTATATATCTATATGTTACGGGATAAACAATTATTAACTATGGGTTAGTATAGCCAACTCTGGAACAATATTTGGCAGTTTCTTATAAAGTTAAAGACACACAGACTCAGGAACCTCATTTCTTGGTATTTATTGAAGAGATATGAAAACTTATGTTCTTATAAATACCAGTACACTAATGCTTATAGTAGTTCCATTCACATTTGCCAATACCTGGAAACCACCTGAAATGTCCTCCCATTGGCATAAGAAGACACAAACTTTGGTACACCTATAGAATAGAATACTGCCCAACAATAAAAGCCATAGGGCACTGATTCACACAATGTGGGTGAATCTCAAAGTCATTATTCTGAATGTAAGAAGCCCAGTCTCAAGAAGTTAGAAACCATATGATTCCGTTTATGTAGTATCCTTGAAAAAAAAAATTATAAGAAGAGAAAAGAGATCAGTGTTGGTTAAGAATTAGGGTTGTATGGAAGGTATCACTAAAAAGATAGCAAAGAGGAGGCTTCATGGAGTGAGGTAACTGTTCTGTATCCTCATGTAATCACCAGCAGTGATTCTGGCAAAATGTATGAAATTATATACAAAAAAGTCAATTACACTGGACATTAATTTCAAATAGATATTAAAATGTCAGTTAATAATGTTAATAGTAACAAGAAAAACAAATTTTAGGAGAATTTCTAGACTTTTTTCTTCATGTGAATAGGAAGTCTTTGGTCTCGTTTTAAAAATATTTCATGGGGGCGCCTGGGTGGCTCAGTGGGTTAAAGCCTCTGCCTTCAGCTCAGGTCATGATCTCAGGGTCCTGGGATCAAGCCCCCCATCGGACTCTCTGCTCCGCAGGGAGCCTGCTTCCTCCTCTCTCTCTGCCTGCCTCTCTGCCTACTTGTGATCTCTGTCTGTCAAATAAATAAATAAAATCTTAAAAAAAATAAAAAAAATTCATGGGGCACCTGGGTGGCTCAGTGGATTAAAGCCTCTGCCTTCGGCTCAGGTCATGATCTCAGGGTCCTGGGATCAAGCCCCATGTCTGGCTCTCTGCTCTGCAAGGAGCCTGCATCCTCCTCTCTCTGCCGGTCTCTCTGCCTACTTGTGATCTCTGTTAAATAAATAAATAAAAATCTTAAAAAAAAAAAATCTCATGAACTATGAACATTTTTCTAATTGTAATATCACTTTTTGATAGAAATGAGGGTTTGATATTTTTAAACCAATCAAATAGGATGAGAGTGCTAGTGTTTATGATTTCTTCCATCTGTGCAAACACAGTAGTGATTGGGGTTCTGAATATATAAATTGAAATAACAATTATAAAACAAGTCAAATTACTTGTATTCCTTATATCTGATGTGATAACTTGAACCTCAAAGAATAGAGAACAAAGTTTGCAGATATGAACTGGGTATCTTTTCTATTTATCTTCTCTCTCTCTCTCTTTTTTTTTTTTTTTTTACAGGTCTACACTGTAATCTAGATTAAACATTCTGAATCATCTGTTGAAAAGTGATAAATCATACTTTGCTGGGTTATTGTGGGAATTAAATGAGAAAATGTATACAAACTCACCTGCTCATAATGTGACATTTAGTGGAACCAAATAAATGGAACTAAACATCCAAACAGGAAAAGGTAAGTGAATATGAAGGCACAATCTTGCACAGGAACAAAAATCCAAAGCCTTTCAAAGAAATTTCAAGTAGGTTATTTTGTTCGAAATGTCAAGGAAAACACACAAACACACACATATACATACATACACAGAAAGAAAGAAAGACAGAGAGAGAGATTTGAAATGGCAGTTTCAACATAAATTTTCAGAGATGTGGTATCATATGTTTACAAATAATGCAAGAACTTCACAAATCACTCCCTGCTTCTAAAGCTTGCTATTCTCTCCCACCTCCACATTCTCCTACCCACCATACACTGAAATACACTTACGAGGCAGTCTTTCACAAAGCAGAGTGAACTTTTAAAAATAAAATCAGGCGTGCCCCCATCTTGATTTGTTTGTTTGTTTGTTTGTTTCTAAAGCAAGGCGGCAGCAGCCTGTCACAGGCAGTGCCTCATTTGGATGTCTCTAGAGTCTCGGGAGCTTAACTACCTTATTTTCTCCACAAATGCAGCTTGAGAGCTTGTTGGGAGGTCTTAGCCGGGTTGGGGAGGGGGTACAGGTCCTCGTATACTTCTGATAGAAGAGCAGTCCTCCTCTGGGGGAAGGTCATTCTTTCGAACCCAGGGCTGACCTTCAGGAGGGACCCACATGGGAGGGGTGAGGGAGGAAAGGGACATCTGCCCTGCTTGGTAGATCCCCTGAATCGACCCTGGTGATCAGTGGGTGAGAGATGTCACAGCCTGATCGCCCTCACGTCCCAGTCTCATATACTCTCGAAAACAACCACCACCACAATAACCACAACCACAACATAAAACACAAGAAACCTGTTTTTATGACCTACATCTCTCTTGCAGATTAAACTTTTTTTTTCACCTTTCCTCCCCTTAATCCTTGTTTCCCAGCTACAATGGCTTTCTTCCTGTTTCCTAGACAGGCCCTTCTTTCTAATGGGCCTTTGAACATGTCTTGTCTGGAATGCTCTCTCCATGATTCTTAGTCCCACTGATGCACTGTCATCCTTTAGGTCAGAGTTAAATGGGCCCTTCTCAGAAGGCTTTCTGACAACCATATTGAGACTGGTGTCTTGCAGTTACTCTCAGTTCATACTTTATATTTCTTTTATATGGTTTAATACCATCTGTGATTACCTTTGTTTTTGCTTACATTTATGTTTACATATGTCATACGTATAATAATAAAACCTTCATGATGTAGGAGTAATTACAGTACTTAGAAGAATGCTTGGCATGTAAAAGACAGATATCTGTAGCATTAATTTTGTGTTGAATTGCATTCACTTCTAATTTTTTACCAGAGAGCTCAGCTTGAACAGCTTAGAGTATATAAGGGAGAGAAAAAGGAATGCATGCATTCTTATTAGTGTTTATAATCCAGGGAGAAAAAAAATAAAACAATTAAAATGTGCTCAATCAGTTGATTTCTCTGTAAATACCAACTATATTTTTATCTGGGAAATTTGAGTTCAGTGTGAATTTTACCCTATTTAATCCATACTACTAGTGCACCTAAGTTTCTTGATTTTTTTTTCTTGCAACCTCAGTATTGCCCTAAACTCTAAATTTAGTATTGAAATGCACCTGAATTTTCACTGTAATAATATGCTTTGCTTTGCAAAAGAGAGAAAAAAATTCTACAATTGGTGACACCATTCTCAAAAATATGATTTCTTTTAGAAGTATTCTGTTGATGATACTACAAGTGGTTTAATCAAGAAATTGATTCAGGGAATTGGCTCCATGGACAAGGGAGATCAAATTAATTATTTTCTCAGAAAGAACTACCTTTAATTTTTCTTCCTTGGGGGTTAAAACTTTAATAAATGAAACTTACCCAAGGGAAGTCTATCTTTTGGGTTGCTTTGCTTGATTTCCTTGGCACGAGCTTTTTAGAGAGACAGGACTTTATCCTCCCTTTTTGCTTAACACCCTAGATGAATCTGTCTGTCATCTCTTTTAATTTAAACAGGCAACACTGAGGATTCTTAACAATACCTCTGACCCCTGAGAAGCAGGATATATAGCAGACCATTAATTAGTTGTTTGAAGTGAAGGGATATGGCACATCGAGTACCATGCCTCTCTGCTCCACTGCACAGTACCCCCACACCACATTGTCCATTTATATTTCTGACGACTACCAAAGAGCTAATGCCCTTGAGAAACATCATAAGTTAGCAAGTTTGATTGATGTACATTAGGCAGTCAATGACTTGTTCTATCTGGAGTATTTTCCTTTTTGCATGAAGGAAAGATGGTCAAAATATGTATCAGACCTTGAATCAAATTAAAGCCCAGTAGATTTCATTGCAATGCTGCTTTTTGTTTCATACATAAATTTACATAAAATTGAGTTACTTAAGATTTCATATCTGTTTCAATTTTCCTTCCATTCTAGACATCCTCAAATGAAAAGCGGTTTCATAGAACACTGCATTAATTGTTTCAGGATGGGGACACAATCAACTCAGCTGTTTTCTAATTTAAGTTCAGGAGACGCTATTGTTCTTTGTGAATTTTCTCTAGTTATAAATTTATAAATTATTCACATTCCTAGTTACTAAAAGAAACATGAATAGAGTGTTATCACAAGGCAGCAAGATGATGATGGGGAAGCCTGGCTGTTCCTTTAATATTTTTAGTGATAATTTGACCTTCCATGAGGGAATCTCCCTTCCATAAAATCACCCCATAAGAATTAATAATTATAATGCTGAGTATCTTAAAGAGAGTTTTTTTTAAGTCATCTTTTGGGTTGCATTTTGTTATGACACAATTAAGTATAAGACTATAATCTCAGTGCTTTGTTATGTTAAGAAAATCTAATTTATTAAGGATATTTAAAATTTGGGGACCAAGTAAGTTCTTAACACATTTGTAGAATGCTACATTACCCCAACTTAATGACCTACCTACATAAGGAAAATCCAGAGATGTGGCAGTTATGGGAAGATTAACTGCCACTCTTAAAATATGATATTTTTTAATTTTACCCCAATTAAATAATTGTTATATAGATAATTATAGATTTTGTTTTAAATGGTTTATATAAATCTACTACACTAATCCATTATGTATTCAATTGAAATTTAAACATATCCCTGTTGGGGGTGATGTTGTATAAGGAATTCACTATTTTTGGCTGTAGCCCATTTGTCATTCTTTATCATCTCAATAATTTGATCCTAATATTTTCAATATTAGGAAAAAACTATTAAAAGTTGTCAGGTATCATCAATTAATTGTTGCCATTTTTCCTATGGTAATCCCTCAATTCATTAAAATCAGTTAGTATCCGGATTTCCTATTTATTTGGTAATACAGTTCTCTCCTACAGATACATTAACCAGACATTTTCTTTCCCTTATAATAATAACATGCTTTTGAATCTTTCATTTTGATGTTTAGAGACCCCTTAATTCCTTTTGACGAGATAGATACATGTCTTTTCTGTTGAAACATAACCTAAGGGAGCAAATGTTCCTTTTTTTTTTTTTTTTTATTCAAAAAGGTTAGTCTTATATGCTGCTAGCTCATTATCTGTTTCATTCTGTTCTGTCCTTCAGTTGAACTGAATAAAAGATGCTTGGAAAGATGAATCTTAAAGAGCAGAATAAGTTATCTTTTCAGGCAAATGGAATTCAGCTCACACTTTACTACAAACTCTGGAGGATGGTACAGCATCCAAATTTCAATGTGCTAAAAAGTATCTCTCAACTACCTTAAGCATTAAAAATAATTTCCAAGTAATCTAACCTCCCCACCAGCTATTACTCAGAGAGGTAGAAGTATCCCGATGAACGGGGGCTGGGGAAGGAAGAATAAAACAAAACAAAATAAATAGACCAAAACCCCCCAGTAACCGATAGCGGAGGCTTACAAAAGCCCAAAGCTGACAGTTACAGCCCGTGAACTCTTCACCTCTTCTGGCGCTCACCAGCCACCTGACCTTAAAATGCAGCAATAGAGGGCTCTGTGTTCAATGTCCTCAAACACTGTGTCTTTCTTTCCTCCTGGATTTTGATGACCTCTAAGGCAGTTTTATGTCCTATTTATCTTTGTAGCCCTGGGGCTTCACATACTGACTTGCTCTTTATGGAAGTCTTGATGGAAGGAGCGAAAGCAAGGAGGAAAGGGGGATGAATGAAAGGGGGGGGGCGGGGGAGGGGCCGGAAGTAGCGAACTGGCACAAGAGCCCACCTGCTTCAGAAAGTTCCTGTGAAGGTAAAATGAAAGCGTGAAGGTGGGCTGTCTGAGGGAAGAAAGGTTTCTAGTAAAAGTTAATGTTAGTTTTTGTGATATGCCAAACATTATTTAAATTATTATTTATGACCTTTTTGGTTTCTCACCATACCCCTATCAAGTTAGCCTTATTATCTCCATTTTCCAGATGAGAAAATCAAGTCACAGGTAGGAGAGGTAAACCTCTTAAGGTTACAGAGCTATGAAGAGACAGAGCTAAGATTTTAAATCGGTCTGTCCAACTAAAGAACACAGTACTGTAAGACTTCCTCTAAGAAAGTATTGCTATTGTCGGATGTGATGCCATATTAGTTTCAATGAAACTAAGCCATTGAGGTAGGAATTCATCAAAGTTATTTCTGTTTTCCCTTCAAACTTTTTATGATTCAGCAACAAAGAAAGAAAAAAACAAGAGAGAGAAACATTTCTCCTGCCTTCGAAGCCCATCTTCATGAACTGTCTGTGGTTTTACGTGCTGTTGTTTTTGTTTGTTTGTTTGTTTAATTTAGAGAGGGGGAGAGTGTGGGGGGCGGGTGTAGAGGAAGAGGGAAAGAAAGAATCTCAAGCAGGCTCTGAGCTGGGAATGGAGCCTCACGGGGCCCGTTCTCACAACCCTGAGATCATGACCTGAGTCAAAATCAAGAGTCGGATGCTTAACTGACTGAGCCACCCAGGCACCCCCTGTAGTTTTAAATATTTCTTTGCTCATCATAATGTCCCAGATGCAAGCCTGCATCATGAAATATCTGACTTACAAGGCCTAGGGTCAATTATTATTTTTTAAATACTTAACATCATTTTTTCCCCCCTGGAGTTACTGAAATGAATTTATTTGATAGTGGGTAGCTCTTTTGAAGAGGTCATTTTCTAGGTAGCAAAAAGGATAGTTTTAGCCCTCCCTGAAGAAACTGAAAATAAATATGAACACTGTATAGTTTAGTTCTCTTATTTAACTATTTTAGGTCATATAATATGATTGTGTGGACTTGTCAATCTTGTCAAGCATAAGATGCAAATCCATGCTTAGGTCTCTAGTTCCCAACTGCCCCCCAGCATCCCTCAAAAGGGTGTGAATGTAGTCTCCTTAGACAATAAAGGAAAATGCTATAGCTAGATTTTCTCCATTACATTTTAATTCACAACCCAAAATCTATGTCATGGACGGTCTAATTTCAAATGCAAACATTTCCTCTGTAATGGATCATTACCAGTCCAATAGCATACTAATTCTGTATATAAACATAGGCTAAAAAATATGTGATTCCAAATAGAATTCTTTGGAATTCAAGGGACCTTTATGTCCCTACTCAAATTAATTCCTTTCTCTCTGTCCTCCAAAAGGACCATGTAACTAACTTCAAAGCTTGCATTCTTGTTCTTACAATAGATTTGCTTATATCCATAAAAATATGGTATCTATTTTTTAATAGTTTAAGATTAATAAGTATTTATTCTATTGAATAAAGCATTCACCAATTTTTCCCATTCAACCTTGTGAATATATTCCATGTTCTTTTAAGTATGCTCAAATTTCTGCCATTAAATAATCAATTAAATTTATAAAGAAAAACTTGGTAATCTCTCATTCCTCTTTAACTACACACTTGTCACTTTCTTCTCATCCGTTAAATCTGTAAAGTGTTTTCTATAACTCATACCCTCACCTCCAACTTACTTACTCCAACTTACTCTAACACAAGTTTTCACTGGTCACTACAGTTTTCACTAAGATGATCTATTACTTTTGCTACATGCAATGGATAAATTCACATATCATTTTACGTGACTTTCGTACATTATCACAGGGGATTATGACTCCTTTCTCGATACATTCTCTTCTGATCAGTTCCATACCTCAGATAATACAAATACTTCGGATTTTGAACTGGATCTTTAAATAGTTGGTTCCCACCTATTCTCTCCCTTTATTGATAATCACAGATTCCCTAGATTAGGCATCATTTCTTGAAAGAGTCTTAGTAATTTAAAAAGAAAAAAAAAGCTTCTTAGTAATCCACTTGTGACCAAATTCCCAACACTCAATGCTTTACATGTTTTTTTCCACTGTTTAGATCATCCTGTTGGCACCGTAAACATTTTTATAAAAGTAACAATAGGGGGCACCTGGGTGGATCAGTGGGTTGAAGCCTCTGCCTTCGGCTCAGGACATGATCCCAGGGTCCTGGGATCGAGCCCCACATTGGGCTCTCTGCTCAGTGGGGAAGCCTGCTTCCCCCTCTCTCTCTGTCTGCCTCTCTGCCTACTTGTGATCTCTGTCTGTCAAATAAATAAACAAAATCTTTTAAAAAATAAAAAAAAGTAAACAATAACCTAAAGAATAATTTAAAAATAGAAATCTATCCAAATTGTCTTCCATTCAAAGAAATTTCTCTATAAGCCTACCACTAATTTGGATGGTAGATTCAGATGTTTCTTCTGTGAAGCTCTTTGGCCTACATCTCACATATTGGGAGAAATAGACCTGTTACCCTAACTTCAATGTATTAGACCAGAAAACTGTAAGAATTTAATAAAACTACAGGCGCTGGATCTCAGGCAAGCCATGGTGTCTGAGATAACTGTGAAGGGCACTAAGAGCACCACTACACGGCCGGCAAGTGGTCATGGCGGCCACGTTACCAAGTCACATTCTCTGCTTTGAAAAGCATAAACACTTGCTTAAAAAGCAGTTACCAGTACTCACGTAGGATATGGATTTTTTCAAAATGAGAAACAGCTGTACTTCCCCAAAAAGGCAAAAACAGTTAATAGTACAGAATGCATACTCCTTAGCTGTTGTGTAATCTTAAAAATTACGCATCTTCTTTGAGTCTCAATTTCCCTAATGGTAAAATGAAAACTATTGTACTACTTAGTTGTTTCAGATGTTGAAAACTATTATTGATTTTCAAGCATGTAAGTGTTTAGCCCAATGCTTAAGTCATAATAAACTGTCATTAAGTGCTCATTCTTATTAATATTTCAGTTTGGGAAAGATAGAGAAATAGTATATATTGCTCTCCTATGATGTTGCTTATCCTTGAAAAAATATGCTAAGTGTGAAAGAGCTATGTCTCTTCTAGGCAGCCTTAAGAAGCCATGTAAACAAGAAGTGAAATAAACAAAACAAACAGGATTTACTCTTGTGCAAATAAAAACAAGCAGATAAATGCATTTTTCAAAATAAAGTCACAAACGTGATCATATCTTTCTGTATGTAAGAGATTCCTATCACCCTTATATTTACTTGATTTATTATGTTGTATTCCTCTTTGGAGAAATAGTACTAAGTAAAAACAAATGAATCTAGAGGCAAAAAGCATTGTTGACTCTGCAATAACTGGGGCTCATGTTTGCTCTAAAAAAGAGAAAAATGATAAAACCAGTCAACCGAGCACACGTTAAAAACAAAACAAAACAAAAAAACACAGAATCGATTTTCAAGAGAGTACAAGCCCCAAAGAATTTAAGTTGAAAATACTACAAAACTTCTCTGAGTTGTTTAGTTATATTTATTGATCATGGTTATCTTTGCAAGTGTGATTTAGAACAAATAATATTCCAATCAATTCAATTTGTGGCAGAAGCTTGCTTTTGTAGGTCCTCTTTTCACATTTCATTCATTAAATTACCTCACTATTATTGGGAATTTTCTCTAAGATATCTTTTCATTGACAAGCAATATCTTTCACTATTCAGATAGAAATTTATTGAGATTATTATTTGTTTTTCATGTCAGAGCTTAGTTGCCTTGAATAATGGGCATTTAAAACAACCTGGAATTATGCCAATTAAACAAACCTTTCACATAGTTTTACTAACAGATACCTCCAGAGTCGAAGAGTATATTTCTAATATATTTACATTTTGAAAATATGTATATGTTACATATGTATATAAAAATATTCTTTCTGAAAAAATATTCTATTTTAAGGAAAAAAGAAAAAGGATATTATTGAATAATAATTACATAAATAATAAAAATATATAAATAAAAAATTACGTTTCTATTTTAAAGAAAGGACCATCTCATTAAGTCCACAATCCTTTGTTAGGTAAAGTTTAAGTCCTTTGTTAGGCAAAGTGGTCATCACTTACATTTTTCACTGCTTACATGCTGTTATGATAACTCTATATTATGTGTTTTCTTTTCTAATAAACAACAGTACATTGAAGAAAGAGATTGTGTTCTATTTAGTAATTTGTGCCTGGTAAGCATAGCTGAGAGCTTTGTGCAAAAGTTGTGTGCCTGATATTTTCACTTATATTTCACACTAAAATCAATTCAGGAATTTAAAAAATAGAGCCATAAAAACAGAGTTAGCACAGAGAGTTTTTAAAAAGGAAGGGGGGGGGGGGAATTACACCAGAAAATATGAACTAAAAAGAAGTCAGAACAATATACTTATAATTCAGAAAATTGTTGAATGAATTTAAAAATATATTTTCTAGAGTTAGGAGATGCATTTGTTATGTTGATTATTATGTAATAATTAAAAAAGATATAGTAAATGTTCTTCACTTAAACTTCAGAAAAAAATAAAATATATTCTACCCATAGTTGTTTATTTTCTTTTAATAAGTTACAAAACTAAAATATTAATAATTTGCTAACAATAAATAAAGAACATGAGTGGAAGGTGATTAATATTATCCAGCTTCCTGCTGAACAGATTTCATATGGAGCAAATGTTGGACAAAGCACCAGTCAATGTATTATTTTAAAATTAGACTCTTCTCGGTCATCAATTTTTTCAAGCTCACCTTATGGCGTGGTTATTTTCAGCACAGCAGTAATCATTCGGAAATAGAGACATATCACTCTCCCAGCAAAAACCCTCCCCCACGTCCACAATTCACTCAGGCACTTATCCTGGTGTGCAAGGGCCTGCCTGACTGTGCTTAAGGGTACCTCGTTGACCACCTCTCCTCTCTTCATTAACTGGGCTTCAGTCACTGGACCCCTTTCACACCCTTGAATTCGCCAATCATGCTTCTAACTCACTGCGTTGACATGTCCATTTCTTATGGTTTGAATTTTTTTCCTTAATATATTTGAGTCTTTCATGACTTCATATAGATCTCTGCTCAAATGCTTCCTTATCTAACATAGCAGCCTGATCCACTCTCACGATATACCATATGATTAAGCCACTTTCATCTTCTTTGTAGCTCTTATTACCATTAACATATTACGCAATAACCGTTTTATGTTCTGTTTGCCCCCAGTTGAATGTTAACTGCATGACAGCATGGATTTATTTCCCAACTCTATTTGCAGTACCTACAAAAGTTCCTGGCACATAGAGGCCAAATAAATATTTGTTGAGTGAACTGAATTAATGAATAAATGACAAGATCAACATTAAGAACTTTCTAAAGTGTCAGTATTCAAAGTTAACACTTGAAAGGGAACACAAATCTGTAGATAACAGGCAGATAGATACCTATTAATATTGTCAAAAGATAGCAAGAAAAAATTTATACTGAGTAGCGAATACTTGAAAAATAAATTTAATTAAAAAATAAAAATTAAATTAAATCTATCTGTAGGTAATTAATTAAAATACTTCTGGGATTCTGCTAGTAGAGGCTGAAGTTATTTCACCGTGAAAATGATAATTATGCATAAATTCTTTATCAACTGCTACATTAAACTATTTATATATACTGTACAATTTCATAGTTTTGAGTCACTTTCATGTCAAATTAAAATAAACCCAAGAAACTAGATTATATGATTTATATTATGTGGATGTCATTCTAATTTTGCTTAACTCCTTTTCCTTCCTACAAGGTGAGTCGCTTAGTGTAAAGAGGAATTTCCCAATCATCAAACCATCACGGAAGACCAGGGAAGTGATTCCCTGCCAAATATGTGAAAAGTGTAGGAGTCTGATTATAAAATATTATGGTTGAAAGCACCGAAGTGATGGCATTGGCCAGCAGCCGTTAAGTCCCATAACTGAAAACCAAAAAAGGAAAAGAGACTATTTTGATCACTTCCTTCTCTCTCTCTCTCTCCCCATCTCTGTCTTTGTCTCTCTCCCTCTGTCTTTCTCTTTCATTCACGCATACACGTGCACACACACACAGACTCATTAATACATCCTGTATTGGGGTGATGCCTCCTGAAAATCAATAGCCAGACTATGCTGGAACCTGTAGGGAGCATGAAACCTGAAACGCTCTCAAGTAAGTGGTCAAGACTGCAGGAATAAAGGATGCCCTGGGGAGAAAAGGCTAACAGAAAAGGCCAGTTGCACAGTCCCCTAAGGCTGGTTTGAAAAACGGTCCCTTGGCTTCCTGGATTCAGCCTGTTAAGACAGCCAAAATTAGGTTGAGCCTGAATAAAAGTGAAATCCTTAGCCCTATCATCTGCTTATAACTTTATTTCTTCTTTACATAAATGATGGATTTTCTGGGATGTTGAAAATCACAATGCATATAATCTCTTTCCTACTGCTTTTTCTCTGCTACTGAATAAAATGTAGATTTACACAATCATTGTGTGGAGGCCAAGTAAAACAAGGCTGTACCCACCTCGAGTCTAGCCCTGACATAAGTGCAACCATCTTGGCAAAGCAAAAGCTGGCACCTTGCACCCCCTTCCACCTGCTCCTCTCCCCTTGGTAGTATGTGTGACATTCCTCAGCCACCCCTGGCTGCCCTAAAAGAAAAACAAATAGTTAACTTGCAGAGATCACAATCCTGCAGGACCGGAGTCTCCCTTGGTTTACAAATATCCTAGCAATAACCCAGTTTCCAGAGGCAAATACCTCAGTTCCCCAAGCCCTCACGTTGCCCTCCCCACCATAAAACTGAAGGAGGCTGAGGCAGAAGGAAATGTAAATAAAGTTAAATTTCTTCTAAACCTAAATCTCACTAACAAGGACACTTGATAGGAGAAATGTGAAGCTTTATCTCTAAACCTGCAAGATAGTGTCAGCGATCATTCCCAAGCATATGACCCACTGATATACATCTAAAGGGTCTCATGAGAAGATTTTTATTACTAGTAATAAATAACCTTTCTCCCAACAATAGCTAGCCCCTCAAGGTCCTGGAGACCTTGCTTCTAAAATTCCTTAGAGACTAACATCATCTCCTTTGTCCTCACCCACCGCCGAGTCCACCCCTACTCTGCCTTTAAAAACTCTGACTGTAGTCTGGTTCGGGGTCCAAGTCCCTACTCTGCTGTGTCGGGTATACTTGTTCCCAAGCTTAAGCTTGCTGAATAAACCCTACTGTGTTTACATCGGCGTTGGCTCCTTGGTGGTCTCTTGGACGTAAAAACTCGGGCATAACAATTGAAGGAGCCTTCCTTGGCTTCCATTACCCAACAAAAAAAACCTTCTTCTATAAATTTGAGCCCACAGAGAAAACACAAATAGAGCCACATGAAAAAACTTTGCAAGTTTAAATATTATAATTAAGAATATTCATATGGAACAGTTCATATGGAACCAGGTATTGCTTTAATACTTTTTAGCTATTAAGTAATTTGTTCATTTTCAAAAAATATTAATTAAATTAATTTAATTTAAAAGCCAAAGTTAATTTAAATCTCTCTTTTTTTTAGTCACACATATATATGGATATATATGAACAGATATAGACAGAGTTACACATGTATAGGCAGATATTTATTTTATAGGCATGTGATATTTTAAAAGAAAATAATGTTAAACATGATAAACTATGCCTAAGTTGTATTTAAAATGCTAATTTAAAAAGAAAGGCATAAGGACACCTGAGTGGCTCAGTCAGTTAAGCCTCCACTTTTGGCTTAGGTCATGATCACGGGGTCTTGGGATGGAGCCCCACATCAGGCTTCCTGCTCATCAGGGAGCCTGCTCATGCCTCCCACTTGGGGTCTCTTTTGCTTCTCCCTCACTATCTCTCTCTCTCTCTCAAATAAATAAATAAAATATTTTAAAAAATAAAAAGAGGGGCGCCTGGGTGGCTCAGTGGGTTAAGCCGCTGCCTTCGGCTCAGGTCATGATCTCGGGGTTCTGGGATTGAGTCCCGCATCGGGCTCTCTGCTCAGCGGGGAGCCTGCTTCCTCCTCTCTCTCTCTCTGCCTGCCTCTATGCCTACTTGTGATCTCTCTCTGTCAAATAAATAAATAAATAAATAAATCTTTAAAAAATAAAAAGAAAGGCATATAATTATAGCAAATATAGGTAAGTCCTCCCAAGTAAATTAATCCAGGATAGAGAAAAAAACAGATAATATATGATACAGACTTTTCCAATTTACAGGTAAGAAAGTCAATGCAAAGGAATTGATGTTAATTGCTCATGGTCAAAGGGCAGAAACAGAATTGATACCCAACCAGTTTCTTTCCATGTAAAAAGACTCAGGAAAAGAAGCACAGAACTGTAGATTTGAGATAAATGTTCCCAAGATCTCAAAACAACCAAATAGTTGTTACAGAAAACTACAAAGTAATATAAAGAATAGTAAAAATTTTATTTGCATTATAGAGAAATTTTAAAAGACATTTGCTTTTTTGAAAAGTAGAAATCTGGGCATGGAAAGAGTACTTAGTGATTTTAAAAATGTAATTTTGAAGTATATTATCAACAATAGTAATAAGAGCAAACGAGAGCCAGACTATAAAAATAACATGTTTAAAAAAAAAAAAAAAAAACAAAACTGTGAAAAGATGAGAAACTAGGAAAATGGAGGTAACATATCAGTAATGAGATAAATAAAATGGCAGGCAGAGGCTACAGATACAGATACAGGTATATTTAGACACATATTTACAGGTATATTTAGACACACATTTACACACATATTTAAATATGTGTCTAAATATATTTAGACACATATTTAGTTTAAGGTAACTGAAAAAAAAATAGAAAAATGTGCATTTATTCCAAGTCATGAGATAAAATTTAAAACAGAAATGTTAACAGCAAAGGAAAATATACGATTGTGACAAATATAGGAAAATTCCAAATAACACTACTCCGGGTTACAGAAAAAGGTGATATTTTAAATTCGTGTTTGAGATTACTACTTTGCTAGAAAACATCAACAAAAGGTATTCCAAAGAAAATTAATGACCAATTTTACTTATGAATATAAATGAAAGTAACAAAAAATATTTTCAAAAATATCGAAGATTATAAGAAAATAAAATATATGAAGTCCAAATAATATTTATTCTAAGATTATATGTTATGATGCATAATTAAATGACTTTCTGGAGGAAGAGTTGAAGGGAAGAAAATGGATATAGATCAAGCAACAGATGCTGAAATATCATTTGATATCATTAAACATGTTACAGAGGAGGGAAAAAGTAAATTGGTGAGTTAAAGGCTCTTAATAATTGCATTGAATCTATCTGAAATCATCAGCATAGATGAACTATTACACCTGAATTTTCAAATTCAAATATATACAAGTCTGGCAGAAGATATAATATAAGATAAAATGTCAAGAGAAAGAGAGTCTACACTATACCCAAGGGATTTTTTTTTTTTTTTTCATTTTCATACTCTGCTGGCCAAAAGATGCCTGTGTAGGAGAGGGATTCCCCTTATTTATTTCCACCATCCGTTTCTCTACTCTCTAGAATGTTTACTATTGGTTTTCCTGGATGAATCTCTCAAAATTTCTGGTTTTATTTCAAAGCATGTGTTTTCCTTTATATTCTGGGAGATGCCTTCGATTTTGTCTTCCAGTTTTTCTTCTGATTTTGTCTTTACTTCTAATAGTCAAAATTTTAAATTTCCAGTATCCACTTCTTAGGCACGAATTTTGTTCTCTTTTCTCAAGAGCAGTCTGCCATTACTGAATGTATGTTTGATCCATAGGTGGTCAACCCTCACTCACCTTTAACCTCAAATTCATCGATGTGAAAACCCCTAATCAAATGTAATCTAAGAAATTTCTTTCTAACTGCTCCATGCATTAAACTGCTACTCATCTTCCCACACTGATTCCCAGGCATCATGAAAGGAACCGATTCTCCTTCATTCCCACACTTGACATTCTGGGCTTCTCATTGGACTCAAAACTCTTCAGTGATCTTTCCCTCCAACTGTGTCCTATCAACTCCTCTCCACTACCATCCCCTCCTGACCCAGATGCTTTGAACATGTTAGGTATGATGACTCTACCATTTCATCAGTAAGGTAAATAGATATTGGCATTTCATTCCAGAAGCCTGAGTGAAAGACTGTACAGCTAGTTTATTTTGTTGTTGTTGTTGTTGTTGTTGTTGTTGTTTTGGGGTATGGTGACATATTATTGACTACTCCTACTTATAAAACCAGATTCTTGTCACAGATTTGAGTGTTTTTTAAAAAGATAAATTTCTGAAAGGTGGATCTCATTTTTCTTTTCCAAAGTAGAGATTGAAGCAAAAATAAAAGAGGCGAGGTGTGGGGTTGTGGGGGAAGGAAGAAAAAGGAAAAAGGTGGATATTTGGGAGATTGAAGGGATTAGAGCTACAGTCTAGTGGAGGAAGCAGACACTCAGAGCTAGCGGACCAGGACAAATACAATCCTCCCTTATCCCATCAAGATTCCCAAGAGAAAGGAGAACAGGTTTCCTACAATAAGTCAAGTGGAATTCTTGTCAATTTTATGTGACTCTTGACAGGGTTACTCAAGGTGATTATTATGTTAATAAACATAACCTCTGTTCTCTCAAGACTCAAGCCTAATCATAAATCTAACCTTCTTGTATCTGCAATTCTATGCTCCTTCCCTAAAGGTATGATGTTTTCTCCACAATACCAAATCTCACTAAAAAACAACAAACAGAATAAAAAGGAAGAAAAAATAAAACCCTCCACTTAATTTAAACAGTACAGCTGCACAACACTCAGAGCAAAGCTATGAAACATTGGGTCAAATGGCCTTTTTCTTTGCATCTCATACTGGTGTTGACGTTGAGCCCTTGAAAACACAGGTCTTGTTGGCCAGCTGGATGTACCTCATTGATAATTAAATTACATCTCAATGTGTAAAATAATATTTCAGATGACTCATCTGAATGGAAAAGAAAATACTCCATCCACAAGGCCCACACACTTCCGTGGTCACCCTTGGCTCCCAGTCTCTACATCTGTTAACACTAACCACACCCATGACCTCCAACTATTTGCCCCTAATATCAGTTATTCAATTACTTATATGTATGTTGTGTTGTGAAGCTTATAATACATAATTCCAGAATGCTCTTTAAAATGTAAATCCTGGTACTACTACACCAGTGATAAGAGAATACTTACACTTCTTCCTATTAATAAATTATTATCATCATAATAATATACATTTATTAAGTATGTTACTATGTTGTAGCATTCTCTTAAGTACTTTATATAAATTATTACATTTAACCTTCTTCCTACTACATGTGGTTTGTATCATTTTACAAATTAAGAATTTGTAAAATTCAGTTCAGAAAGTTTAGTTTTCTGAAAGTCTTAAACTAGAAAGTCCTTAAGGTTCCCTCTCTTTGTTTCTAGAAAATTGCCTATTAATCATTAAGCAAAACTACCAGCTAGTCTCTACTCAATAGGGTGTGTGCAGTATTTTTTTTTTTAATAGGAAAGTAAGAATACTGTGTCACTTACTTCTTGGAGCATCCTTCTCTCTGGCACCATACAAATCCTCTTTTTTTTTTTTTTTTTTAAGATTTTATTTATTTATTTGACAGAGAGAGATCACAAGTAGGCAGAGAGGCAGGCAGAGAGAGAGAGGAGGAAGCAGGCTCCCTGCTGAGCAGAGAGCCCAATGTGGGACTCGATCCCAGGACCCTGAGATCATGACCTGAGCCGAAGGCAGCGGCTTAACCCACTGAGCCACCCAGGCGCCCCACAAATCCTCTTTTTAGTAGGGTCTAGTTAAAATATTAAATGGCTGTATATTGCTTTCAGGATAAGGAAAAATTTATTTCTTAACAATGCTCTCAGAATTCAAGAAAATCTTGCTCTGGGTATCACTCTAGTTCCTTATGAACAGTTTCTTACTTCTCCTCCCTTTTCCTTCAAGATGTCCCATTTCTTTCATGTCTTAAACATGGTGGTGATAGATACCTTTATTTAAATGTATTGCTGTCTTGTATCTTTTTCCTGCAGTGAACCATAGCTTTGTCAGCATTGACATCTGGAGTCCTGAGATACTTTAGAGTTAAACTGTGTATAACTCTATCAATGCAAAATATTTCTCCAGTTATATAGAAGGCAAACTGCTACATCACAGGATATGGAGTTCTTAGATTTGGTAAACATTTCTTTACTGATCTTCCTTTTATGCTGACTTCCTCAAGCAGTGTATGAGAGCTTCCATTTCTCTAGGTATTGTCAGACTTCTAAGTGTTTGCCAACCTAAAGGATAAAATCATACCTCATTATTGCTTAATGTGTACTTCTTGATTGCTATTGTGTTGGACATTGTTTCATATATTTATAGTCCATTTGTTTTTTATGCTCTGAATTTGCTGGAATGTTCTTCCAAGTTTCTGTAGGTCTTGCTCATTTTCATTTATTAGTTCTTAGCACAAATGGCATCACTTTTAGAGAGGCCATCAGAGATCATCCTATATGTGAGTTCTAATTACTTTCTCAACTCCCTGAAAACAATGTAACACTGATCGCAACCCATAACAATGCCTTGTGTGATTGTTATTTGTTTACTGTCACTGTTTTTCAAAACTCAAATCAATGTCCTCCAATGTGCTCCAAGTTCTATCCATTCATGCTGTACCCCAGTGACAAAAAGGACCTCACACAAAATATGTGTTAAATAAGTCCTTGATGAACGAATGAGTTAATTACAGAACAGTTACATGGTAAATATAAAAAATTTCCACCAGAACATGATTTTCAGGAAAAGAGAGGCTTTGTTCTATTCACTGTTGGCCTGAAACTGATAGCAGGTATTCAGTATGTATTTGTGGAATTGAGTTGTCTTTTGGTTGCTCAGAATTTGCTTTTTGTTAGCTGCTGTTTTTTTATCCATATCATAGTCAAAATTGCTAAAGAAAATATAAATAGAAACAGTATTATGGTTTCCGATTAACATAAGCATCTGGTGTTAGTTACATCACACACACACAGACACACATTTTATCTCAGCAAAATAGAATTTGAAGTCTAATCTAAATCACAGTAAAAATTTTCCTTTAAATACAAAAATTAGAAAAAAGGAAAAGTCAATATTAATATATTAAGTATGCTTTAGTAGACAATTGAGCAGGATTATGAAGAATCATCTCTAGAGCCTTCCTAGGCATTAGAAATAACTCCATAATTTTGGCAAGTGCATAAAACAGCTCACAAATGAGTTGACACTTTGCAGGTAGCAATTATGGCCTTAGGTAGGAAGTTTAAATGTTTACTTTCCTTTTTATGCATCACGAAGGGGAAAAGGTCTTCCCATAAGTAAAAAGGATAATGATGTTTACACAAAGATTATAAAGAGCCATATTTCTTTGAAAGACTGCCTGAAATCCTCACTAAAGATCAAAACACTTCTACAAAGCACATCTGAATAACGTGTGATCTGAAGATGGAGGGAGTCCTACCATCTAATCTCCGCTGGTAATAACAGAGCTTTGCCAAATATTGCTCATTCTTCTTTTTATTTATTTTTTTAAGCAGTTACTTTAGAGCAAAGAAGAGGAGTGGATCAAACGGGCATCATTATTTGTTTATGTTGGCTTGCATGTATAAATACGTTTCTTATTATTTAGCTAAGTCCATATGTGTCACAGTTGTACACTTTTGAATAAACCCGTGACTTGGCTACAGCTGCCACCGACACAGGCTTTATTACAGAGGACTTTTTGTGAATTGGAAAATAAACTCCATGGAAAAAAAATTTAACTTATTCTGCTCAGCTGACCTAGAGTAGGAAACCAGGGACACTCAGTTCTTGCTGAGCCATCTCACATTCTTCTCCCAGGATAGCAGAATAGCTTAAGTATCCCCCCAAGGCGATGTCAGGAGCACAAAATTGCAAATGGAAACTGCCCCCCCCCCCCGCACACACACACACAAAATTCTTTGGAAGCCTTGGTTTACCATTTGTACTTCTGCTTCCATCTCTTGAACACATGTGTGTTTAGATACACACATGTCCAAACCCAGAGCCAAGAGGTAAAGAAAGTCACCCTGCTCATGAAGAAAGGATACTGCCATGGACAAGGTAAAAAGTATGGATACAGACCTGGAAGATGAAAGAAATTGGGTCTTCCAGTGCTTTGACCATTTCTTCCTATAACTTTCTCCAGTGTTATTTTTCACGATGTTAACATGAGTTAGGTCAGAAAACATATTCAGAGAGTTTAGGTGTCTCATTGTCAGAGGCATGGGTCTTAATACCTACTTTAGAATTCTACTTACTACTACAGCCTGGGTGTTTGTGCCCAACCCCAAATTAATATGTTGAAATCCTAATGATCAATATGATGGTATGAGGAGGTATAGCCTTCGGGAGGTGCTGAGAGCATAAGGGTGCCTAGAGCATGAATAAAACTTGTGCCCTTCTAAGAGAAGATCCACAGAACCTCCAGCCCCTTCCACCATCTGAGGACACTACGAAATGTCTCCCTTATAGAAGAGTGCCCTCACCCAGCCACAGACATTCCAATCTTGGATTTCCAGCCTTCAGAACTTAGAAATAAATTTCTGTTGTTTATAAGCCATCAGTCTGTAGTATTCTATTGGAACAGCCCGAACAGACTAAGACATCTACCTTAAGAATATAATAGGTTATATAGAATAAACGTTTCAATGTTAATTGCTCTAAGCTTTATTGGTTATAAATCCTTTTTCAGTCACATGAATAAGCTATTACAGGCTAGTAAGTGCTTGAGAAGTGTGCTAATATAACATTATCATTAGAGCAAAGGGGATTCAGATTAAAGATTGAATCATTATACAATTGATTTAATAAGCTGCTTTGTAGAAAAATGTGATGACAATTTTCACTTTACCAGAGTTTAATGATTGTATCTTACTTACTTATTGTAATCTGACTTATAGGAAAATGTGTGGCAGGAGGCTCTAAGACATGCACCGTTTTCTGTATTTTTCCATGTAGATAGTAATCTCTAAATGGCTACATATCTATTAAGCTGAAATCCTCTTTGATACATACTCTAGAACTAAGACTCCTAATTCAAAGACTATGACATCACTAACTCCTATGTGATGTAGTCATCAATATTAATACCAGCCTAAAATCTGAAACAAAGTTAAAGAAACATCTGATTTTAACTAATATATTATTTAATGTGTTTGTAGAAAAGAAAACATTTTCCCAATGTAAGTGTCCTTGAACTGAAATTCCAAATAGTGCAGTCAGGTGAAGTTTACGCATAGTGCTTGCATTTGTTGTCTCTGAAATTATATAGGGTAAGAGAATCAAATATTCACTCAAAAATGTGTAAAGTGCATTATTCCAAAATATGTATATTACAGTACCTTTTAGTAGAAAAACTCTGAATTTTAATATTGCTTTATACATTTTTATCAAATTTTTTGAACATACAAAAGGCCAGTTATTCTTTCTTTTGGTTCAGAAACTGAGATAGGGAATGAAAGTAATTGGATGAGATTGTCAGTGTAATACATATTATAATCCATGTGTTCGTTGAGTCCTCACTTAACTTACATAAAAAGCATCTTTCATATGGAATAATCTTTGAGTCAGTCATTATGTATTCTTCCTTTGAAACTACATATGGGATACTGAAGAGAGGGAGGGCGAGAAAACCAATTTCCTGGTAAAATATTAGTAATTGTGTTAAGCAATTTAAATCAATTTAAATGAGGTGGGTAAAAACTCATCATACTTAGAGCATAAGATGATGAGGTAGGTATGATTACTCAGGAAAGACACTTAGTAACATAAAAAGATCACTGTAACATATTGTGAAAATTAGTACACAATCTCTAACAAATAAAATACACAATACAAAGAAGAAAACACTTTTGTATTATATAAAAGCAATCAAGTTCATTATAAAATTCAAAAATCTAAACATCATGAACCCTGCCCAATACTCTAGACTCATTACTTACACTTTCCTTGCCCCCCTAGTCTCCAAGACAGGCATTTTGTGCATACTCACACACATACTATAATGAGGTTACATTAAATAAATTCATTTGCTTTGCTCTTTCTCATCTCTGCAGTTTTCCCACACCAATCACACTGCCAAGCACACTTTTTCTCCCTGACCTCATCTCTTCCATTCCTTTTGAATTCTAATCACTTTTGAAGATTTTTTTTTAATGGATATTTTCCTCCTTTTCTTTCCTTCCTTCTTTCTTTCTCTTCTTTCTTCTTCTTCTTTCTTTCTTTCTTTCCTACTTGTGATGATTAAATGAGTTAACACATGTAAAACAGAATGATGATTAGGACATATAAATGGCAATACACAGTATTACCAATTTTACTACTTATTTTCCAGCTATCTTTCCAAATATCACTTCCATCTTCCAAACTCTTCTGGCTCTTCGAGCCATGAATTTTATGTGTCAAATATGCATCTATGTACCTGTCATATGTGTCTTACCACGTTACAGTTGTAGATCTATTATCTGTAAACCCTCCCAACTGGTCTATAACTTCACAAAGAAATACTCCTATATGTTCTTATCTTATTTAGCAACTGTCAAAAAAGAGAAAAATCATAGGAAAGCAATAAAAACACAAGCATAATATTACATGAATAGGTGCATGCCAGAAGATTATATAGACTGTATACCAAATTCTTCCTAAAAATATTTGAAAACTGCCCACTATTTTTCTAAAAGTGAGATTAAAAACATTTTAACTTCATTAAAAAGAGAGACCTAAATTTTATCAAGCAAATGGGGGAAAAGATAATTAAATTATTAAGGATGAGTATATGGATACACATTTGGAAAAAATAATTAAAATGTTTTCAGTTTCAATAGCATATTTACCATCTGTATTAGTCAGGGTTCTCCAGACAAATAGAACTGATAGTATGTGCGTTTGTATGTAAGTATGTGTGTGTGAGTGTGTGCACACGCGCACGCACACGTGTGTATACACAGAAAAGGAGAGAGAGAGGGAGAGAGAACTGGCCCACGTAATTATGAAGGCTGAAATATCCCAGTATTGGCAGTTGCCAAGTGGAAATCCAAGAGAGTGGATGGTTTAGTTTCAGTCTGAAAGCCAGAGAGGCTTAAAACACACAAAAAGCGGATCTATCAGTTTGAGTCCAAAAGCAGAAGCAGAACCAGTGTTTTTCCTTTCAACTCAAGGAGGTCAGGCAGGAGAAGTTTCCTATACTTGGGGGAGGGTTGCATTTTGTTCTCTTCAGTCTGTCAGCTGATTGGGTGAAACCCACCCACATTAGGGAGAGCAATCTGCTCTACAGTCGGCTATTGATTTAAATGTTCAACTCAATCAGTAATACCTTTGCAGAAACACCCATAGTAATGTTTAACCAAATATCTGGGAACCTATGGCCCAGTCAAGTTGACACATAAAATTAATCATCCTGTCAACTATGTAAATTCTGTCATATCAGTATCATTTGGAATTTGCTTCCTAGCTGTGCTTCCCATGGCAACTACTTAAATCTTAATTTTGGGGGGTTTCAATGTACATGTTTTTTTAGGCCTTTAGTATATACTTCTTCGGAATTCTTATATCTCTAACATTTATGGTAAGATTTAACAATATTTATTTTACTCCTACTATTTGCTAGCATTACATTAAGTACATTTTCATTTTAAAGATTTTTATTTATTTATTTAACAGAGATCACAAGTAGGCATAGAGGCAGGCAGAGAGAGAGGAGGAGGAAGCTCCCTGCTGAGCAGAGAGCCCAATGCGGGGCTTGATCCCAGGACCCTGAGATGACCTGAGCCAAAGGCAGAGGCTTAACCCACTGAGCCACCCAGGTACCCCACATTTTCATTTTATAATCTGATGTGATCCAAGTAACACTGCAAGATTTATTTCTATCCTTCTAAAACAGGAACGACCCATAGACTTAATTACTCTTCCATACATAGTCATTAGCATATAATGGAGCATTACTAAATATGAAAAGAAGCAAATCTATGATAACCAAGAGAGACAATAAAACAACCAAAAAAAACATTTGGACACAAATGTTATCCAGGTATCTTAATTTCCTGGCTGTTAAGCCTGTGAGAACTTAATCCTCTAACTGAATGCTTTCCAACTAGTTTGTCCTAAGGCACAGGAAGTGGATTCTTGTCATGGCCCTAGACATTGCCACACAGGGCAGCAATTCTCAATCTTGACTGCACTCAGAATCATATGAAGGACTAACTTTTTTTTTTTTTTTTTTTTTTTTAATGGTGATATTGAGTAACATCCCCAGATATTCTACTTTCACTGCTTTTATTTGAAGTACGGGCAAAGAAAATTTTAAAAGCTCTCCAGGAATTTCTGGTGTACAGCCAAGATTAAGAAACACTGAACTGGACTGATCAAACTGCTCAAAATAGTAAATGAGAGAAGAGAAGCTCCAGTTTTCCAATTCTTATAGTATGAACTTTTCTAAGCCTTGATCATCAGATATTTAGATTAATTCACAATCTTGACAAAACATTTTACCCTTTTTGAATTACAGATACATGCTTTTGTTTCTACATTTGCAGCAGCAGAAAAAATAGATCAAAATTAACATCATGTTTTCGGATTATGTTGACCTTGTTTTAGTCAAAACTTTTACTAAGAAACACAGACTAAACTTTTGTAAAAAAGTATCAGAAACTGGTAAACTAAATATCTATTCTTTCATTATTCAAGACTTTCCAAATACATATGATTCCAAGTTTGTTAAGACATATTTAATGGTTAAAATTAGACAAATTTTCAGTTAAAATTCACACTAAATCAGGCACGTCATGTACACATGGTCATCAAAATTGCCACATATTGTGAAAGTGATTTGTGCTTGAGACTTTTACAAGTATCCTCTTTTTAAAATCCATATAAATTCGGGGATACCTGGGTGGCTCAGTGGGTTAAGCCTCTGTCTTTGGCTCAGGTCATGATCTCAGGGTCCTGGGATCGAGCCCCAGGGAGCCTGCTGCCCCCCACCCCCACCTGCTGCTCTGCCTACTTGTGATCTCATTCTCTCTGTGTCAAATAAATAAAATATTTTTAATAAATAAATAAAATAAAAAATAAAATCCATATAAATTCAAAAGTGATTGTTCCTGAGGCATAAGAATAGGATGATGCTATGTCCTTTTCAAAAGAGGGTTCTTTTTTTCATTAATACTCTTTACTTGTTACAGATTTGTGTTATATATTTATATTAGTCAAGATTCTCCAGAGAAAAATAATCAGTAGGGTGAGCTTGTCTGTATATAAAGGTAGAGGGAGATACAGAAAGAAAGAGATTTTAAGGAATTGGTTCAAATGACTGTGGAGGCTCATAAGTCCACAATTTTCAGAACTGGCCAGCAGACTGAAGAACCAGAGAAGATTTAATGCTGTAGCTCAAGTTTGAAGGCAGCCTGCCAGCAGAATTCCCTCTTCCTTGAGAGACATCAGTCTTTTCCTTTTAAGAACTTCAACTGATTAGATAAGGCCCACCCACATTAAGGAGGATAATCTGGTTTATTCAAAATATACTGAATGTAATGTAATTTTATCTAAAATGGTATCTCAGTCCTATATTTAGACTAGTGTTATACAAATATCTGAGTACTGTGGCTTACCCAAATTTATACATAAAGTAACCAACACAGCTTTAGAAAAGCTAAGATTAAAAGTGAGGCTTAAATTAGTTTTGCTATCTCCATTATCCCCTTGACAAATTCTTTAGGTTCATTCACTTTAAAACATAAGCAACAGAGAAATCCAGTTGAAAAAGAGATGAGATGCCCAGAATAAATCCTCTTGCCCTCAGCCCCTAACCCTGGAGAATCAGTGGTTTATTTTATTATTTTATTTTTATTTTTACTTTATTTTTGTTGTGTTATTATTAATTAGAATAATCCTTTGCTATATTTTGCTGATATAAGCAAAAACTTCAAGTGATATAATCAATAGTTTCCCTTGCCTTATATTCTAAATGTTTGAGTCCAATAAATATCATAAGCAAAGCAGTTCTAACCAAATACTTGGTGACCTTTTATGAGTTATAAAACAGTTCTCGAAAATCTGTAAAAAAGCAAACAAAAGTGAATCATTATAATAATTTTAAGCTTCATGTGACTATAAAATATAAAGGTGCTTATAAAGCACTCGACCACTGCATGGCAAAAAATAAGCTCACAATAAATGATACACAATAAATCATAATTTTGATTACTACTCGATCTTTCTGTTTGCAAAGCAAGCAGGTAATAGAGTAAGGATGAGAATCAGCTGTCTATACGAATGCCTACCTTTATCTAAACCCATGCCCTTATACCTTTCAAAGTCTTAAAATGGAGAACCCACTTAAATATAATACCAAAATATTCAAAACAAATGAACAACAACAAATCACCAAATAAACCCAATATCCCTTTCAGAAAAAGGAATTAACTTCTGAATAATGTGTCCCCAACTTCAATCTGTATCTTGCAATTATATTTCTTGTCTTTAGAGAGACCAATTCACAATAACGTAGTCACATGACTCTAACCTGTCAGTGCAATATGCCATCAAAAGCGAGACAAAAGTCTACTTAGGGAGAAGTTGGGTAAAGAGCTCTTTAGGCTGACCTTTTGTTGATAAGTTGATGATGTTCTCATTAGCAGCAACCCTGCTGTTTGGCCTCAATAAAAGATAACACCCTGCTGTCAGCTCAATTTCCATTTTTGGACTTAATGACACAATTATATTAAAGATATTTTTTCAAGTGGATTAGGGTTTAAGCAAAGATAAAAATGTTTTTATAAATTTTCATTCTGAGTTCCCCCAAACCAAACAATATTTTTCACAATGTGTGATGATATAGAATAAAGCTGACAAAGAGGTGGCCAATATCCAAGTGACACTTTTTAATATGATTGTTGCTAAAGACAACAATGTGTTGCTAAACTCTCCATTACACATATTTTAATAACTTTTATGTATGTAGTGTAGCTAACATTATTTCCCATAGAAGTATCATTTCAGTTTCTTTCTACTATGAAAAATATTACATCTCTGTTTTTTGAAACATGAGTAATTCTTTTTATAATTAAATTAAATGTGGATCGTTGCAGGAGTTTGGTCATGAGATTTATTTTCTGAAAGGAAGACTATCATTGTGGCAAGAAGAAAGATTAAAATCTGGCAGACCTTTGTTTAAATTTTGACTCCACAGTTTATAAGATATGTGACCTTGAAGAAGTTATAATCTTACCTGGAACAATATTAGTTGCTTCATTCAATTAAATAGTGAATGGAAAATTAGATAATAAATGTAAAGCACATGGGTTCATGATAACTGTTGCCAAAGCATAGGCTATTTAACTTGGGACCTCCAAAAAAAGAGTACACTAATGAAGGTGTTTCTTATATTGTTGAATCTGTGATCTTGATATGAAATACTTAAATTATCTATAAATTATGATATATAATTCTTTCTGCGGCAAATATTTAAGTTTGTTTATCTTCATTATGGTTCAAATTTATGTCAATAAGATACTATTGGGATATTTCTTAATTGCATTGGCCTATTTGTTTGTGAGAAGAAAGACATTAAGAAAAACCAGAAGGAAAAATAAGTAAATATCGAACACATATGGAAGAACATTGCAGTCCCTCTGATTTTACAATAAAAAGGGAGCCATTATTAGCCTGCCTTCCCACCGCACACACACACTTTCACAGAGACGGGAGAACTTAGAGAAGAAAGGGCAGCCCTGTGCTGGTTCTGGGGCAACAGGGGACTCATAAGACAGAACAAACACTCACTCGGCCAGACACTCCACAACAGGGAGTTGTGTGCCCTGGTGTGAACAGAAGAGCCATTTTTAATTGCTGAAGTATTGGGAATTGGGGTGGAAACAAACACTTTTATGACCCAAAGTGAGACACCTCAGATTTTCCCAGAAATAATGATGGCCAGAGTATGCAGGGATTGGGAAGTCCTTCCTAACCAGTTAGAGACAGAGAGCAGGGTAAACCTGGAAACATCTATTTTTATGTTGCATAAACATCTAGTTTGGGGTAACTATTACATGATGTATTACCATTTTACTGTGTTAAAAGCAGTGAAGATTTGCTCGTTACAAAATAGCATGTAAATATATAGGTATTTAATACACATCAAACTGACAATGAAGTATGTGAATCTAAAGAAAAAAAGCTCAGGAGTACACAAATATCTGCAAACTACTTTTAAAAGTCTTAATATTATACTTCATTCTGCTATACACTGTATATATATATTTTTAAAAGCCTTTCAACATCCTAAGCATTAATATTCTAATATGCTTAAATTGACAAATTTAAAATCCCAAACTAATTCATTGCATGCATACTAAAAACTAAAAATAAACATTTTAAATCATTTTTGTTCTTATGTGAAATTTATTCACACTTATTATTGATATATTGTGTTTATTATATAAAGGTAGACATTTTAACTATCTAAGTTGAAAATTTAATATTTAATATTTTTCTGAATTTGCATAAAAGGTAATGGTGGGTTATTTATTTGCATTTCTCAGTCTGCTAGTTCAACATTACTAAGCAATTTTGAACATAACTAAAAACCTTCATAGAATTCATCATAAACATTTATTTACTTTTTAATTTTTATTTTATTTGTTTTTTTATTTATTTGATAGAACATGAGTGGGGGCAAAGGCAGAAGGAGAGGACCCCGGAATCATGACCCCAGCCGAAGGCAGACATTTAACCAACTGAGCCACCCAAGTATCCCTCACCATATATATTTAAATAAGAACAATAAAGTACTGTTCTTTCTAAGCCAAGTGTTGAATTTTCCTGCATTTTTTTCTGTTATTTGTTTTTTTAAATTTTACTTCCAGTATAGTTAACATACAGTGTTATATTAGTTTCAGGTGCACAATACAGTGACTCAAAAGTTAAAAATAGAACTACCATAAGATCCAGTAATCAAGCTACCAGGTATTTACCCCCAAAATACCAAAACACTAATTGAAAGGGATACATACATGCCTGTGCTCCAGCACTATTTAAATTAAGGAAAACCAATGACCATTATTTCAATTTTAGACTCTCTTTTTAACAATCTTTTCCAGCAAAAGTTATTAAAATGAAAGGATGTTCATATTTATATTGTTTTGTATATAGAATTGAAAAACATTTCTTAACTTTATATTTTATTTAGCCACCTATCTCTGATCTCCTCTAACAAAAAAGCCATAACTAAAGTGGGTCTCTTGGGTTGCCTGGGTGGCTCAGTCAGTTAAGCATCTGCCTTCCACGTAGGTCATGATCCCAGGGTCCTGGGATCAAGTCCTGCCATCTGGCTCCCTGCTCAGTGGGGAGCCTGCTTTGCTCTCTTCCTCTCTGCCTGCTGTTCCCCCTGCTTGTGCACTCTCTCTGTGTCAAATAAATAAATAAAATCTTTAAAAACAAAAAAGTGGGTCTCCTGAAGATAATTTATAATAACAGTTCTTTGCTGTTTATACTGACTCATATTTTTAACATATTTCTTCCTTTTATCTCAATGTTCTCGACCTTGCTCCTTTCTATCCTTACTTCATCCATAAAATGGAATGTTGTCTTCCCCATTTCAAGCTGGGCTCAGTGTCATCTTCATTCACAACCTTTATCGCACACTCGACTACTTTTATCCACTCTAGCTTTATTGATGTCACCACTGGACTCCACTTCCCAGTAATTCCTGCATGAATGCCGGTCATACCCAGATATTGAAAGCAAATGAATATGTCAATGGAAACTTTGTCAAATGTATTTATAAACATAAAAACAAGAATCATGAAAAAAATATTTAAATCTTCCATGATATATCTAAATAAAGAAGTGTTGTTTTCAAAATTTCAGATTTCCAGATCTTCAAACTACTGGAATGCATAAGTGAAATAATGAGAGACCTCACAAGTTTGTATATGGGAAACCCATAATGTAAATGTATAATAGACATAGAAAATGCTTTTATAAGTGATTAGTAAGTTCATGCTATAAATAACAATTGATACATATTATACATCATTTCAACCTATGTTATTGTCCTGACAAATATATATGCAGACACTTGCACACACACTTAGACCATCAATGACATTGTCCCAAGTCTCTTGCATTTTCCTCTGGTTTTTTTTCCTGAGGATCTAACTTCAGTACAGTGATAAAGACATGTAAGTTGTAAACACTGAATTAACACATGACAGAATGCATAGAGAAAATAGGCAAGAGCAAAAGGTAAGCTATAGTGCCGAATAAGTTAATCCACTCTTGACATTTAGTGGAAATAAGGCTTGGTTGTAAGGCTTCTCTTACAAATCCAACGTTTAAGTAAGTAACAATAGATTCTATTTAATATGTAGATTGTAGTAGTATCTAACATTTAAACAAAAACTAAAACACTTGGAAGAATATTCCTATCTTAACCATGGAGAGTCAAAAAATCATACTTAAGTCTCCATTATATTCTTTTAGCTATTATATTCTTTAAATGGTTTTCCAATACACGAACACCCAGAAAGGAAGAGAGAAACTTATTATAATAAAAAAGGATGCACTTTTTTGAGAAATCAATAGGTAATTTTGTTCACTGATTTTTTCTCTTCTCTTTGCCCCCAGGTACATAAAGAGAAATCGTTCTATATTAAGGCAGTAGTCTCAGATTTTTGCACATCTTCAGAAGTTCCTTAATTCAGGGTTACGCATGGGCATTTGTCATATCATAACTAATGAATTTAGGCTTACACTTTTATAAACTCTCTAAGAAACAGGGAGAAAATTTTAGAAATCAACTTTAGAATTTCTTTTACTTAGTCTACTGTGATTTAACAGAATTTTCTTCTTCAGATTATGAAGACCAACCTTCCTGGCAAAGCTCAGTAGAAATATATTTTCATTTAAAAGGTATTTGGAGGTTCTGACAAATTTCAAACATCCAGTCCACGGAGTAATTTTTATTCTTACAAATGAGTGCATGTAGTATGTAGATCGTTTAAAATACCCATACAGCATCTGCAACAACACTTTTCTTAGAGGGCACAACTTTATTTAAATATATATTTGCTGCTTTATAGATACAGTGATTCAGTCTTAGGATAGAAACCACAGCCACATAATAATGATGCCACGGAAGGACAAGCAGAGCAAGATGGCGGTTTGAGGAGAGTGCTGTGGAGAAGAGCACAAGAGGACGGGCTGACACAGAAAACAATCTGGGCCCACTTCTTAATCTGGCCCAAGATAGCCTGAGGAAGACAGCACAAAGTTGTGCTTGTTTTAGCCACAAGTCATACATCACTGGGGAGAACTCCTCAATTAATTTAAAATTAATTTAAAATTAATTTTTAAATAATTTATTTTTAAAAATTAATTTAATTAATTTAAAAATAAATAATATTTTATGTGGGATCATTACTTAATGTTGGTTGAGAAAATTAAATTCTAGCTGGAGAAGTAGAAATTCATTTGTTCTTTCTTTTCTTTTTTTAGATTCGAAGTAAATGAAAATAGCATACTGGCTGAAAAACATAAAATTAATGCCTTTTAAAACTTTCTATTAACTCTGACTACTAGAGCCACATAATACCCCTAATGTGTGGTGAATTAATTATGTCTGAATATGGTCCTTCTCAGAAAATAGTTTTTAATTGTTGAATGTTTTTAATCTCAATAGAATTGATTTGCATTTAAATAAGCAGTCCTTCAAGGGATGATCTGCTTAGATTTTTTATTAACATAAAATTACTGAGTATAGACTTACCTCAGAAATACTGCAGGTTCAGTTCCACAAAAATGGGAATATTCCAGTAAAGTGTGTCAAATGATTTCTCTTTGCTTTCACAATACTTATAAACGTTATGTTTACACTATACTGCAGTATATTCAGTGCCCAATAGCATTATGTCTAAAAATGCACATACCTTAATTAAAAAATACTTTGTTGTTAAAAAATGCTAACCATCATCTGAGCTTTCGTGGATTTATAATCAATAATCAGAGATTACCTTAACAAATAAAGTACTAATAAAAAGTTTAAAATACTGTGAGGATTTCCAAACTGTGATACAAAGAAACATAAAATGAGCAAATGTTGTTTGTTAAATGGTGTTCTAGTCAGGTGTTTGTTAAATGGTGTTCTAGTCTAGTCATCTGCAAAGAGAAATAGGGCAGAGTACAATAAAATGAGGCATGCTTATTTCTGTTCTGGAACATACAGAAATGATGCTTCTATATGTTATTTGTTTGTTAAACAAATTAATGTATACTTTAAAACTTATTTTCTGTGTATTTAATAAATTAACTAAATACCCTTAAAGACATAAGAGAGTTTCTATTCTAATTTAAATAAGCAACTTTTTTTTTTTTTTACTGTTTCTAGTATCATTAGAATGGGATAATTGTGTATGTACTGATAGCTAATATAAACTAATCCTCAATTATCACCAAAATTTATTGAGACTAAAATATTTTCTATGTGCCTGTGTTAATCATTAAAAGCCACTCAACATCATCTTTGCAGTATTATGGGAAATACATACACTTAATATAAGCATTAACCTATAAATTCAGGTAAAATGCTAAAAATATATTCAAAATAACAGAAAAAATAAAAATAATTTTGAAAGACATGAAAGAACACTGATGATTATTTAAAATATAATAAAAAATATAGCTTGAATGAAGCTCTTAGATCATCTGGCATCATTTTTAATTCAAAGGAATGACACCAAACATTTAATTTGTTAAGCTGCTGCTATAACCCATTACTAAATTTCGAGAATTTCTTGGTCTCTCTTTTTAATCTACTTCCTTTTCTTCTACTTCAGTTAGAAAGAGTAATGCATCAATTTTAAGAGAAAACAAAAGAAATAAAATGAAAGATTATTATGTATATGCATGGACATTGATCCTATTTCTAATAGAATAGGAGTACACTACCTCTAATAGCTTTCTGTATATAACAGGATGTACAAAGTTATTGTTAACTTACAGCTGATTTGAGGTAGCTCTTTGATTAGGGTATATAGAACCATGGTGCTGATTACTGGCCAAGATATCAATGAAATGTGTTAACACTGACTTAAAAAATGCTGCTTAAAGCCCTGAAATCCCACAAGGTATTCCATGTACCAGCAGCTTGTTTATATCAAAAATGCATAAACTATATTTTCTACATCTGCATCTGTTTTGGCTATGTGACCAAAGGGCTAGAAAACATTTCAGTATATATGTGCCTTTGTTTACTTGAAACTGGGAAACCTTGAATATTTTGGTGGTTTGTGACCCAGAAATGAAGTGCTTCTTTTGCAACTAAGCAAAGGTATGCATGGATGTCTCAGAAATTCTTTATTTTTCTAATGTATTCTGGCACTTTCTCTAACAAAACAACCATAACTATTGAAAATTATATTAAAAAATTAAAATTTCTATCAATTGCCCTTAGGATACATGGCAAAAACCTAAATATTTGTTTCAGAAAATCTTCCAAATCTCAGTAAGGAGAGGGAAAGTCTCGTGTATTTTCACTGTGATCTATTACTCCCCCCTCCTTCCCCTTAGCCCCCGCTCAAGAAATTCCTGGCTTGTGTAGCCAAGAATAAAGAGTTTCCTCTCCTCTCAGGTCCCAGTCAAAGGTCATGGTGTCCCTCCAGAATGGAAAGGTTACCAATATTTCTTGTCTTTCTTCCACTCTCAGAGTTCCCATATTGTAGAAGCTTTATTCTAGGCAAAAGCAGATGACAGGTTGTGGCTGCCTTCTCAATCCAGCCCTCTGGTAGGGTGGAATATCCACCCCAGCAAGACAAAAACCCTGGGCACCGATCACCCCTGTCACAGCTTGCCCACAGGGCATGGGTTACATAATGGTAGAAGCAAGTCAAGAGGACTAGGGACTATTGCCCCCACTAGTGACCCACGCAGAAAGAAAGGCCGCCACGTTGAAAGAAGTAAACTACTCTTTCTGCCTCCAATCGTGGAGCAGTAGTGTAGAAGATTATACCATGATGAAAGGCACATTCACTGCTTTCTATAAAGGGAGTGAGTTTTCGAGAGCACTGTCGAAAACAATGGACATTTTGTGGTAAGCAGTTATGAGGAGTCTGGTAGCATCATGTAGCAACAAGCTAAATCATTAACCAGTTAGAAGTTAAAACAGAGAACCAGCGTAAGAAACAGGTAAGAGCCTTTATGGAGTCAAAACAGTCATGAGACTGGACTCAAGACTATCCTTGAAAGGGGCCTCAATTTAATTGCAACCGACTGTAGAGCAATTTATGCCTCGCACATTGACAAAAGCAATAGACTTTTCAATGGGGAGGTAGTGAAGCTAACAGCTCAATGTGATTCCAGTAGAGACAGACGAGTTAGATTTTTACAAAGTGATCAGAGAAAGCAGCAGCCAGAGTCCTGCTAAACCACTATCATCCCAGGGTGACTGTGTGCCCCAGTTTGTACTTCCTGAGGAAAGACATCACAGGATACACATTGTGGGGGAAATAGATTTCCCTGAACTACTCCAGCCAAGTCACTGGCAAATAAAATGACAATAATAACAAGCCGCAGAGGTAGGTTCAATTTAAAGCTGCTTTAGATTTAAATATTATGGGGTTGGGGGGAGATGGCAGAGAAGTAAAATGTCCATTCTTCAACAACATATTATGAAACATTGAAAAAACAAACAAACAAAACAGAAAAGTGTATCCCATACACAGGGAGAACAGAAGGCAACAGAAATCTTCTTTGAGAAAAGGCAAGATATCAACTCAGCAGACATAGACTTAAAATTACTACTGTAAATATGTTCAAAGAACTAAAGATAACCATGATTTAAAGAAGTAAAAAAAGGTAAGATGATAATGTTTCATCAAGTTAAGAATACTTACAAAGAGTTTAAAACTGGGGGCCCTCAGTGGTGCAGTTGGTTAAGCATCCAAATCTTGTTATGATCTCAGGGTCCTGGGATTGAGCCCTACGTTGGGTTCCGTGCCCAGCAGGGAGTCTGCTTGAGGATTCTCCCTCTCTCTCTTTCTCCCTCCCCCTGCTTGCAGGCTCTCTTCTCTCTAAAATAAATAAATAAATAATCTTTAAAATATTAAAATTAAAACAAAAACAAAATGGAAATTCTTGAGCTGACAAATATAATATTTGAGGTGAAAACTTACTATAGCAGCTCAGCTGCCAGTCTGAGCTGGCAGGAGAAAGAATCAGTAAACTTGAAGACAAACTGATAAAGACTATGCAATCTAAGGAGTTGAGAGAAAAAAAAATGAACAAAAATGAATACGGCCTCAGAAAAATGTGGGACTCCATTATGCACGGCAACCTAACCATGAAGGGAGTAGTAGTACCACAGGAAAGGAGAGACAGTCAGGGGTAGAAATATACTTGAATAAATAATGGCTGAAAATTTCGGAAATTTGATGCAAAACACTATTCTACCAAACTAAGAAGCTCAAGCAACTCCAAGTAAGATAAATGCAAAGGGGTCCTGTGCATCCAGCTATGGAAAAGTCAAAATATTAAAAGACAAAGAGAAAACCTTGAAAGAAGAGAATGGAAAACAGATTGTCACATACAATGGAACCACAGTAAGATTAAAAGCCTTTTTTACCAGAAAACACTGGAATCCAGAAGACAGTGGGATGAAATATTCGAAGTGCAAAAACAAAACAAAACAAAGATGTTGTTAGTAGGCCTATCTTAAAAGAAACTAAAGAAAGTTCTTCAGAAGGAAAGTTCATAATACCAGGTAATAATTAAAATCCACATAAAAAGTAAAGAGCATCAGCAAAAGTAATTATTTAGGGAAATATAAAAGTCATTATAATTGTTAGTTTTCTGTTTTCTTCTAGAACTGATTTAAAAACAATTGTGTAATATAACGGGTATCTAATTATACCGTTGGACCTATAGTATTAAGAAACATAAAATTTGTTAACAGCACAAGGGTAAACAATATAGATAGGTACAGAGACGTACTACAATAAGGAAATGACATCAAGTAATAATTTGAATCCATGGAAAAAAATGAAAAGAATCAGAAATTATAAATAAGATAATTTATGTTAAAAATTATAAATAAATTCATTCTATCAGTTTTGTTAAAGACATAAAATCATATAAATTGCATAAATATATCATACTTGTCTAATTTTAACCGTGTATTATTTGGTTTTAATATATGTACAGTATAATTTATGCATATTATATACAATAATAGCAGTACAAAAAGGGAAAATAGGAATAGAACTTTGTGGAAGTAGTATTTCTATATTTCATTGAATTTCGGTTAACATAAATTCAAAGTAGCTCATTAAGGTATTCACTGTACTCTATAGGGCAATCTGAAAGAAAACAAATCCAAAAAACTATATTGAAAAATTCTTGCAAGGATTAAAATGTTATAACAGAAAAACAGAGGCCACTCACAAAAGACTATATATGATATGAATCCATTATCACAAAATGCATTAGAAAAGGCAAATCTGTAGATCTAGAAAGTAGACTTATGGTTGCATAGGTCTTGAGAAAGATGGTTCAAGGGATAGAGGAGAGACTAATCAGCATAAAATTTCTTTAGGAGATGATTACAAATGTTCAAATTCACGGGTAATGAGTACACAACTCTAAGAATATACAAAATGCTTTGAATTGCACACTTTAAATGGGTGAATTTCATGGTGTGAATTATATCTAACTAAAGCTATTTAAAAAGAAATAAAAATATAACTGCATTTCTGTGTTCATAACTTTAATGTTTTGTAACTTTCAGAATTCTTGTTAAAGTTGACTTCATTAAATGCAGAAACATAAAAAAAATTGTTATGCTAAAGGAGAATGTGCACTATAAAACCAAAATATTATTTCCAGCTGCATACTAAGATAAAGGATTTCGGCATTTTTTATGTTTTTATGCTTTGTAATATCAAGAACATTAGCTTCCCAAATCTTAACTTACTTATTCAAAATAAAGGAAATAAATACATTAAGTGATGGAAAACACCCATCTTTGACTAAATGTGAAATTATCTAGGAGCTGCAGAAAAACGTGTAAGTGCACACCTTTTAAGGTCCTTCAACTGGGCCAATTTAATTTTGGATGAGAGAACAGACAACAAACATCACCAAAATTTCTAAACACCTCTCTTAAATTCTGCTATGAATTAAGTAATATGGAGAAGGGGGTTGCTAACTGTAAACAAATTGAGCTTTAGAGAGCTAGCTGCAAATCACCTATATGTAGAGCTTTTTATGTTTCCTTTGTGGCCAACAAAGTTGAATACTATTGAGAGGTCAGGGAGAAATGAGTATTTCTAGACAAAGAGAGTTGAGAACCACAATGTCAAATTCTTTTGAATGCAGTATAAGAGATAAAGAAGTAAGAAGTCATTAAATGCCTGCAAGTAATCCCCTCATGGGACTGCTTTATAGAGAACAATAAATAAATGACTTTATGTATCAGGCTATTTGTCCCAAGTAACATAAATCTCTTTAAATAATCCATCCTCCCATATATATCAGTCTGAAGTGTCCATTATTCCTCATGTGGGATTTAAATAAGATTCTGAATATTTCTTTTTGTTATCTGTCAATATACTCAACACAAACGAATTGCAATAAAGGAGATTTTAATAATAATTATTATAATGCCAATAAATTTAATATTCTATATATTTCAAAGGTGTTTATTCTCTCCAGCTAATACCTTTGTGCAGTTTCTACTGAAGTTGAATTATAAATTAACACTGGGATCCAACTGAATATTAGTTTCTTTGGTTTAAATACTTATGCTTGTTAATTAATGGTATATTGAATGCATGCCTTCTCTTACCAAAGTTTCACCTTTCTATTTTGATTTCTGAATCAGTATTACTAAGTTCAGTTAAAACTACAAAATATATATTAGGAAAAATGAGGGACACATCACTTCCACCTTTATATCACAAACACAGATGTTGATAACCACTGTTAATACTTTGATCCGTGTCCATATAACCAGCCAATGATTTTAGCCCAGTGGGATCCATGTGAGACTTCCAATATACATATCTATAAGATAATAAACTTATGTTACTTTTAAGCCACTGCAATAGAAAACTAATGCAGGTGCAGGTGCAAGGCTTTTTTCTTCTACCAAGATGAAGTGAGGCCTCCCAACTGATGAGCTGTTGTAGAGACACGATGGTTCTTACTGCTCTTTGTACTCCCTGCCTGAGTTCCCAAGACAGAGGGCAACTGTGTTATCCAAAACGGGCTCCACACATAATATAAAAATTAAAGGATTGTTGTGATAACTAGATGTGAATTTCAACTTTTAACAAATAGTCTTTATCCATCTTAGTTTTCTTCATGCCTTTAATGTCTCAAAGTTGCATTTGTGTGTAATTTAGCTTCCCTTTTAGGTAAGTGTGTATGTAATGAGGAAATTCCCAACATTAAAATATTTTGAGAAAACTAATGCTGGTAAAATCTCCTCTTGCAATTTTATTTTATTTTATTTTATTTCATTTTTAAGATTTTATTTATTTATTTGACAGAGATCACAAGTAGGCAGAGAGGCAGGCAGAGAGAAGAGGAAGCAGGCTCCATGCTTAGCAGAGAGCCCCATTTGGGGCTTGATCCCAGGACCCTGGAGTCATGACCTGAGCTGAAGGCAGAGGCTTTAACCCACTGAGCCACCCAGGCACCCCACTTATCCTGCAATTTTAAAGGCCGTAATCAGAAAGGATCATGACGTGTCAAAGATCAGTGGACCTCCAACAAGATAGTCAAGAAGTGAGAATCTCTTCAGATTTCTGAATATTCTGAGTCTAGTACCTTTCTTTTCTTTCTTTCCTTCTTAGGGAGAGAGAGACAGGGTGGGGGGAATTAGGGCAGAGGGAGAGAGAGAATCTTCAACAGGCTCCACACCCATACCTGATATCATGACGTGAGCAAAAATCAAAGAGTTGGACACTTAACTGACTGTGCCACCCAGGCGCCCCTCTGAGTCTAACATCTTAAACAAATATTCTAAGCCAATCAAAAAAGACAATAAAGGAAAATATTTTGGATGACTATATTAATCAGAATTCTCAAGAGAAACAGCACCAATAGATGATATCAAGCTATATCAATATTTATATCTATCTATCTATCTATCTATCTATATATTGACATGTTTTAGGGAACTCGCTCACGCAATGTGGAGGCTTGGCAAATCTGAAACCTCATGGGCGTGGCTGATAGACTGCAGACTTAGGAAAGAGTTGCAGTTAAGTACAAAGGCAGCATGCTGGAGAACCTTCTCTCGTTCAAAAGTGAGCAGTCTTAATTATCATGTGATCTCTCTAATAGAGGAATTTGAGAGGCAGGGCCAGTGGTTGTGGGGGGTAGGGAGGGAAAAATGAAATAGGATGGGATTGAGAGGGAGACAAACTATAAGAGACTCTTAATCTCATGAAACAAACTGAGGCTTGCTGGGGAGTGGGGAGGGTAGGGATTGGGTGGCTGGGTGATGGACACTGGGAAGGGTATGTGCTATGGTGAGTGCTGTGAATTGTGTAAAACTGATGATTTACAGACCTGTACCCTTGGGACAAATAATACATTATATGTTAATAAAGTATGCTTGGTAACAAAGGTGGTCAGTCTTTTGTTCTATTCAGGCCTTCAGCTGATTGGATGAGGTCCACACACATTATCACGTACAATCTACTTTACTCAAAGTCCACCTATTTCAATGTAAGCCTCATCCAAAAGCACCTCAGAAACACCCAGAATAGTGTTTGACCAAATTTCTGGGCTCTGTGGCTCAGACATGTTGAACATAAAATTAGCCATTACAGTGATCAAGAGTTACTTTATTGACAGCTCAAGAACAAAGGGAATAACAACTGTGGCTTATCAAGTAGAACTGCCTGTCACCGGAGTGACAGTGCAATATTATCTATTGATCTTTTATTTAATTTAGAAGTGCTCTTAAAGCACATTTATTTCAGAATCTGTAAAGACACTTTAAAGAAAGGAAATCAAATTCTATATCCAAATTTGCATAACTTAAAGATCACTGCATTGTTTCAAATCACATGATTTAAAGCATTGCTCTCAGTAAAATCTGTACTTTTGAACTTTGCTGTTTAGATTACTTTCCACAGTGTTAATTCTCTTTTTTTCTTCAGCACATTGTCTTTCTTAGAAGCAGTTGAAAGTGTACCAATTAATTACCTTTCCTTTCATTCTAGTTCACAATGAGGTTTTTTTAAATTTCTTTTTATAACCTCATGCTAATTTTCCACTTCAGTTAATGTAACACAAAACGAATCGGTCCTTTTCAAATAGGTAAAAATTAGCTCAATATTTCTTTTCCTACTAAATTATGCACACCTTTCTTATGTATTTCAAACTCTTAAAAATTACAAGTTTAAATTCAAGTATCAGCCAGTAACAGAGTTTAATTCTCATCTATCATTTCCATTTATTTTAGACTACTGTCTCTGTCCTTTCAATGATTATACTGATTTAAATATGCCAAGTTATTAAATGGCATGTCATTGCAGCTTGCAAATGACAAGTTAAAGATGGTGGCTTGAAAGGCCAGTTACTGCTGCCAAGGACCAAACGGGTCAATTTGTTGATGTGGTCACCATGCATCAGAGTGTCCTTACTTCTCTGGCATCATAACCATATTTCAGATTCCAAAACTGATTATTATCCAGATTCAGAAGTGTCATTTTTTCCTCACTTACTTAAGTAATCTTAAAATACTTTTGGTTTGAATATCAGAAGAAGATATAGAGCTTTCTAATAATATGTTTTCTTGTGCTTGATATTAAGAGATTCTAATTTCTGAGATCAATAGACTTTGAAGCCAGAATTTTTCTTCACAATGTTGATTTGTAAACACAGAATCAGAGAGTGCTGAAAATCATCTCATACAGATGGTGGTTTCCTGCTGAGCTATTCATAAATAACTCTGGTTGTCTGAACATGTGTCTGGCAGATTCTGAGTCTTTCTTCTCTGACTACACTTAGATGTCAGTGCCACATTTTGATCTGTGGTTTCCTTTTGGTGAAACCCAAGCTGATTATCCTGTTGTCTGAAGGTACTCCTTCTTTACACTGGGTTTGATACAACTAAGAAGAGATTTCTTGAGATGTTTCTTGAGATGAACAAATAAATAATCTATATGACAAAATCCAATATAATTAAAGCATCTCATTTCTATATATTTGAGAGTCATAGTATTGACCAAAGACATGATCAACAATAAGTTTTTGAGAGTCATAGTATTGACCAAAGACATGATCAACAATAAGTTTAGATCCATTAGAAGGTAACTTTGGGATACCATTTTAATCTAATGATCTATAAAACACAAGAATCTGATGCACTGGTAATCATTAACAAATATAGATATTTATCTGTAGAAGAAAAAGGAATTTATACATAAGTTCCTACTTAGCAAGTGATGATTCATGGTGGTTTCCTTTTTTTGACATTAGTATATTGTGATTATAAAATACAGGATTGATGTAGAAAATGTTGGAACAGAATTAGCAAATTCAGTAGAGTTGGAAATGTGGTAGAGGGATAAGAGGTAGGTGTAGAGGCTAACAACCCAGAAAAGAATTTGGCCAGTACTTTACCATGGATACCTCATGGCAGGAGTTGGGCCATAAGAGTAACTGCAGGATAGTCTATGTATAAAAAAAGAAAATAAAAATTACTCATATTTCCAAATGCTCACTTATGTAATATAATAAAATTTGGTAATGATGTTTTATATGAAAACATAATAAAATATACATAGTAAAATATAAATATATTGCTTCTATAAATGTGTTTATAAATTATTTTCTCTAGAATAATTCAAATCATCTGTTATATAATCATGTTATTGCTCAAAGTTCATAGTAAGCACAGATTTATAGATAGACTAGTCACAGAAACTTCCTAAGGAATCATACAAGAACTATATATTCATAAATTACAGAAGTTCAGTGGAGTCAGGATATCGAGCACAAGACCAAGAATATCATCCGGGGGCAGGGCAGCGGGGGACAATCTCCAGGAATTGTTATAGACTAAATTGTATCTTTCCCTTCAAACAAAAAAGTTATTTTGAAATCCTAACACTTGGTACTTTAGAATGTGGCTTTATTTAGAAATAAGGCCATTAAGGGCACCTGGATGGCCAGTTGGATGCATATATGACTCTTCATGTCTGGGTTGTGAGTTCAAGCCCCATGTTGGGTGTAGAGATCACTTAGATATAAAATCTTCGAAATAGGGCCATATATAAATAGCTAAGATGAGGTCATTCTAGAGTGGAGTAGTCCTCTAATCCAAAATGTCTGGTTTCTTTATAAAAGAGATGGCCTTGTGGCCATAGGAAGACAGAGACATACAGTGGGAACTCCATGTGACAATAAAGTCAGAGGTGGAGTTCCTCAGGGGCAAGGCAAGGAATGGGAAAGAGTGCCCATGAACCACCAGAACCTGGGAGGAGCCAAGGGAGGATCCCCAACAAATTTCTGAAGGGGCAAGGTCCTGTGCACACCTTGATTTCAGAAAGAACAGAGATTAGGGAAATTCCCTTCTCTCTCTCTCTCTCTCTCTCTCACACACACACACACACACACACAACTTGGTAAGTGTCACCTCAAAATCATAGGAAAATAGACTATACAATAACTAATAACTAATAACTAGGTAGATATCTGGACAAATTAGTTACAGATGTCATACTCTATACCAAAATAAATTCAAGCTTTTATCATAGATTAAAATGTCTAAAATATATATATATATATAAATAAGAGAAGGGGTGGCTGTGTGGCTCACTCAGTCCTGTGTTAGGCTCCCTACTCAGTGAGGAGTCTGCTGCTCCCTCTTCATCCACTCCTCCACCACTGCCACCCCTGCTCATGCCCTCTAATAAAAAAAAAATAAAATAAAAAAAGGAGAGAGATTTATTTAATGTCGTGGAAAAGTGGCCTGTTAAAATATGAAAGAAAATTTTAAAACCATAAAAAGAGTGAGAAATCTGACTATATTAAAACAAAGTCTCAGGTAAATATTCAAATAAAAAGATAAATAAGAAATGAGATAAAATATTACATAACCTAAGTGATATTACAGAGTATAAGTCTTTTCTATGTAAAAGTCTTTTATGTATAAGTCTTTTCTATGTAAAAAGCTTAAATAGTTCATATGAAAAAGACCAATACAATCAAATAAAAATGAACAAATGATCAAAATGGAATAATAGAAAATGAAATATTAGTGTTTTAATCACATGGAAGATGTTCAATGTCACTTACATGATAAATCTAAATTAAAATAGAATGACATACTTATTTTACCTATCAGGAAGATAAATATCAAATATTTGATAGTATCCCATATATTCAAGAACTTGAGGTAATAGGTACTATAATATATTAAATGTGTGCATTGGTATTTTCTTTATGAAAGGCAATTTTCACATAACTTCCAAATTATAAATATACATATCTTTTGACTCAAAACTGTATATCCTATGATTATACTCAAATTTATAAAATGATTATGAATATACAGGATTATTCATTGTAACATTGTTTTTAATAAAAAAGTATCTGAGGCAATTTAAATGTCTATTAATAGAAAACTGGTTGAATAATCTGTCACTCACTATGATAAAAAATATCATATCTCAAAGCTATAAGTAAACTAAGAAACAATCAAATGAATCAGAATGACAAAACTCTTGAAACTAATATAGAACAATCTCCAAGTAATATTGTCATCAAGGAAAAACAAAATGTGCTACAGCATACATTCTGTACGCTACTATTAATAAAAGATACACAAACAGCATGCACATGCCTTTGCACACATACACAAAATGTATATATGTTCACATCTATATACATATTTAACCGCTTATGTGTGTCTATGTGTATATGTGTATGTATATCTAATAAAATACAAAATAAATTGGTAATATTAGTTCTGTTCTTCATAAAACAGGAATTTCTTGGACTGAACAAAAATGCGACACCTTTCATTGTATATATTTTTTGGTATGTTTTGAATTTTTTGATGCTCGTAAGTAGCAAATATACTAAAATGAATCTTTAAAAAAATAAAATGGATAATGGCATGACCTTTCCCCAGTTTCAGACCCAGTTATTTTATGGTCTTATACATCCCTTTAAGTGCACTCATTTATAACTGGGAAGCTTGGAGCATAAAAATAGTGAGAAATATTAGGGTAAAGCAGGCCTTTGCGTAGAAGTGGGTCAATGTGGGATTGGAAAAAACATTTAAACTGGGTTGAGTTACCCAATGGCTTATGAAGACTTACGCAGAATGTGTAATAAGTTCTTGCAGGATTATCACAAACCAGTGAATAAAGAAAATTCAACCGCAATGATGTCATGGTCCGATCCCTATTCACATAGTCTACTCTGGTCTTAAATAATTAATAAATGAGATATAAGAGAAAGGTACAGGGGCTCCTGGGTGGCTCAGCCAGTTAAGCATCTGCCTTCGGCTTCGGTCATGATCCTGGGGTCTTGGGATTGAGTGCCACATCCTGGTTCTCTGCTCAGCAGGGGAGTCTGTTCCTTCCTCTCCTGCTGTGCTCTCCTCTCACTCTCTCAAGGAAAGAAATAAAATCTTTTTTGAGAGAGAAAGGTCCACAAACGCAAATGCTAGTTGAAGGAGTAGAATTTAATCCTTGTCTGTCCATGAGAACTTTCTCAGGAAAAAGGATGAAAATTTCAGGTCCTAGCTTAAAACTGGTACAAATTCTGCCACTTTTCCCATCAAGATAGGAGGTTTATTCCCCTTTCCCTTCAGTGTGGAGTGGCCCTGTGATTGTTTAAGCAGTGGAACATGTAGAAGTGACACCATAGCAATTTATAAGGAGACCGGATGCCTCTGATTCTTCTGTTTTGACATGCATGTTCTGGGAAAGCCAGCTTAGAAGAAATTTAAATACCCAGAAACTAGCATGCTGTCAGAAAGCCTAAACCAGCCACCAGCAGAGACCACAGGAGAGAAGGAAAGAGGCAGAGAATGAGGGAGGGAGGGAGAGATAGGCAGAAAGAGGGAGAGACATTATCTCAGATGTTCTAGACTTCTAATCGAAGGTTTGAGGCATGTAAGTAAAGACCACATCTTGTTAAACCAGCTCTGACAGTATCACTAACATGGCATGAAGCATTCAGCTGAACAAATGAACAATCAGAAATATGAGAGAGGGGGTGCTTGTGTGGCTCAGCGGGTTAAGCCTCTGCCTTCGGCTCAGGTCATGATCTCAGGGTCCTGGGATCGAGCCCCGCATCAAACCCCACATAGAGCCCCGCATCGGGCTCTCTGCTCTCTGTGGGGAGCCTGCTTCCCCCTCTCTCTGCCTGCTGCTCTGCCTACATGTGATCTCTCTCTGCATCAAATAAATAAATAAAATCTTTAAAAAAGTATGAGAGAGAATAATAAATTGTTGTTTGAGCCACTAAATTTGGGGAGGTCATTACCTAGTGGTAAATAATCATAAAAAATTATTTGTAAAATTCTGTTACAGCAATTACAACACTCCCCCCTACCTCCTGCCCACCCCACATCAGCAAACTATTCTCTGACACCAGCTGGGTGTCCTATCATTCATCTCAAATTTGACACTATCTACCTGGAGATAGCATCAGATCTCACAGTCTTACAAGGCTGTACCCCTCACACACATATCAGTTGAGGGGGCAGATTGTTGCTTATGCTTCTGATGAACTGGCTATAAATCAAAAATTCCATTGATCCTTTCCTTGGGTTTAGTTAATTTGCTAGAGTGGCTCAAAGTCAGTGAAACCTTTTTCTTAATAGATTGCCAGTTTATTATAAGGGGATAAAATTCAAAACCAGCCAGGTGAAAAAGACACATAGGGAAAGGGATATGGAGTTCCCGTGCTCTCTGAGTGTGCCACTCTCCCAAATCTCCACTTGTTCACCAACCTAGAAGCTCTCAGAATCCCATCCTTTCAGTTTATTATGGAGGGTTCATTACACAGCCGTAATTGATTAAATCAGTAGCCATTAGCAAGGGATTCAACCCCTAGCCTCTCTCCCCTCCCAGAGGCTAGGGAGGTGGGATTGAAAGTTTTAATCCTCTGGTCACAGATTTGGTTCCCCAGGCAACTAGTCCCCATCCCAAGGTAATTTAGGGATTTTCCAAAGATCAATCCATTAACATTATAAAAGACATTGTGTATCATTCTCATCATTTAGGAAACTCCAAGCAGTTTAGTATCTCTGAGGAAAATGGCAGAAGATCACATATATATTTCATATAAATCACAAAATCAGTTTGTGAATGCAAACTGATGCCATAAAATTTTTGTAAAAGAAAATTTTAAAAAATTTTTAAAAAGAAAATTTTTGTAAAAGAAAATAAAAATGTGGTATTGATTGATTTAAGATTGGGCAGCAGGCAGATATCAGAACGGCCTTCAAGCGACTGTTAATGACAGTACCTACCTGAAATGACAGGTAGGAATTTATTATGATGCTTGTTTTTTTATTTTTTTTAAGATTTTATTCATTCATTTGACAGAGAGATCACAAGTAGGCAGAGAGAGAGAGAGAGAGAGAGAGAGAGAAGCAGGCTCCCTGCTGAGCAGAGAGCCCGACAGAGGGCTCGATCCCAAGACCCTGAGATCATGACTGGAGCTGAAGGCAGAGGCTTAACCCACTGAGCCACCCAGGGGCCCCCATGCTTGTTTTTTAAAAGAAATGTGCTTTTCGGGCACCTGCGTGACTCTGTCAGCTAAGCGCCCAATTCTTGTTTTCGGCTCAGGTCATGATGTCACTGTCCTGGGATTAATCCTGTATCTAGCCCCATGCTCAATGCAATCAGCTTCAGATTCTTTCTCCCCATTCCTCTCCCTGCCCCCTTGTCCCTCCCCACTCATGCTAACTCTTTCTCTCTAAAATAAATAAAACTTAAAAAAAAAAAAAGGAAGGTGCTTTTTTTTTTTTTTTAAATATTTTATTTATTCATTGGACAGACAGAGATCACAAGTAGGCAGAGAAGCAGGCAGAGAGAGGAGGAAGCAGGCTTCCTGCTGAGCAGAGAGCCCGATGCAGGGCTCAATCCCAGGACCCTGGGATCACAACCCAAGCTGAAGGCAGAGACTTAACCCACTGAGCCACCCAGGTGCCCCAGGAAGGTGCTTTTAAGTGGAAATGATAGGCAATATCCCCATGTTTGCTATGGAATATAATATATTTTTGTTGGATTTGTGGATTTGGCTACAGATATTTCCAGGCAGAACTTTATAAGGGCCATTTAATTTCTTCTAGCTCTACGTGATCATGTCTAGATAGAGAAAAAAAAATTAAAGAAGGGACTGTTCAGTCTCAAGTAGAATCTAGAAGAAACTTTTTGAGGCAGGATTTGCAGTTTTCAAAAATGAAACATTTTCTCATCCCAAATCTCTCCCAGGAATATACTCTGAAAGTAAGAAATTTCCCCAAGGGCAATGAATTATTTCAGGACACTAGTCATATTTTCAAGAGAGGCTCTGAGACCTTCTGTGAAACCCTCAGGAACATGTAATGATGTGGTTCATAAATCCTCTCAGCTAAACATAGTCCTTTACATGCGCTGACTCTTAGCTCAAAGTTTAGAAGAGAATTGTTGAGGTGTAGTAAAGTGGGTTAAGTTAAAGCCTAAAGGTTTTTAAAGTAATTTTATCCACTTAGACTGAAAGGAAAAGAGAGTGCAAAGTGTAAGGAGATATTTAGACCCCCAACTTTTTATGGACAGGGATCAGGCTCCCAAGACTCATCATCTTAAAAACGAAACAAAAAAGGAAGGAAGGAAGGGGAGAGAAGGAAGGAAAGGGCTAAAGGAAAGACTTGATTATGCAAAAGTAAATGACTCAAAGAATAGAGCCAAGCTCTTAGCAGGTAGAGTTAAGACCAACAGAAAACCCCTCCTATAGAGCAGGAACAGGCTCTAATCAAGGGATTAATGACATGATCAACTTATTTCAGAATTGCTGGACCCCTGATTGCTCCTCTCCTTAATTTGGAACATGTGTCAACTACTCTTATCCTATGACTGTCCCCTTTGTATGTCAAGTGTGAGGAAGACAGATAATTGTCCCTTAGTTCAAAAAGTCTTCAGGTCAATAGGAATAATTCTCAAGATTCCAAATCCAAGCAATTGCACCCAAAGATTCTTATTCTCATCTGGAGCTTATTTATATGTTCTTAAAACTAAGAACTATACTTGATTCCATAATGGGATGAATTTTGAGAATTTTAAGAGGGGAGTGAGTATATTTTGAATTTGTTATAAATATAACATATGTCCCAAGGGTAGATTAAAGATCAACAGACATTTTTGGTTACACTGTCCAGCAAGAGCTGAATCTGGTCTGGATGTGGGGTTATTTAACTAGTAGAAAGTGTCAGAAATGATCTGTTCCTTTCAGTTCTAGTATTTAAAGTGAAAGGAATTTCTGTTTCCTATTTGAGAACACACATTCTGAGGGTAGCTAACTGCAGGGTAAGGAGTTCTACTAACCTGAGAACTGTGTTCTGCAAGAGAACCCAAGATTGCCACCTGGAAAGGCTTCATTGAGGAAGACAGAGATCTAGCCAACCTTTAATTATCCATTTATTACATTGACGTTAGTTTCTTATTGCTCCTGTAACAATTTACCACAAACTAAGTGGCTTGAAACAACATGATTTATTATCTTACCGTTTTTACGGTCAAAATAAAAATTAGTAACAGTGACTTAAACTCAAAATGTGGATAGGTTTAGCTCCTTCTGGAATCTCTGAGGGGAAAATCTGTTACCTTGAATCCTATGGTATCTAAAGGCCACGTGCATTCCTTGGCTTCTGGCCATTTTCTCACAAGACTTTGATTTGTTTCCTTGTCACATCTCTGTTTTTTCTCTACACTCTTGCATCCCCCTTTTAAGGACTTCTGTGATTACATCAAATCCACCCAGGTCGTCCAGAATATTTCATCACAAGATAATCACATCTGCAAGGCCCCTTTTCTCATATATTTACATATTGCAGAGACAGCTAGGGAATAGACTCCTGCTATCTCTGTGGAGGAGTACTATTCCATCTGACCTATCATCTGAGGAACAAGACATCTATGTTAGTGCTCAAGCTATCTTTCTACCCAGCAAGGTAGAACCTTCAGATGCAGCTTTAGTCACCATCTTTCAGCAAACACATTATACACCATCTTGCAGCAAACACCATAAGAAAGAGATGTTGTATTGAGTTCAGTCAGTGCCCAGAAAAATGAAAGATAATAAAAGCATACCTCAGAGATGTTGCAGGTTAGGGGTTTCTAACCACCACAATAAAGTGAGTATCACAATAAAGTGAATCACATTAATTTTGGGGTTTCCCAGTGTATAGAAAAACTCTGTTGACAACTATACTATATTATATTAAGTGTGAAATAACACTATGTCTAAAAAAAGTACATTCCTTAACTAAAAATACTTCATTCCTAAAAATTCCTGTCATCTGAGTTTTCAGTGAGTCATAATCACTGATCATAAATGGCTGTATAAATAATTTGTTTAAGTTCAAAATATTGTGAGAATTACCAAGATGCTACACACAGAGATATGAAGCAAGCAAATGCTGTTGGAAAAATGGCACCAATAGACCTGCCCAAGGCAGGTTTGCCATAGAATGTTAATTTGTAAAAAAAAAAAAAAAAACAAAAAAAAAACAAAAACAAGCAAAAACCTCTGCAAAGCACAAAAAAGCGAAAGGCAATAAAACAAAGTGTGTCTGCATTACATTGTTATTTTTAAGCCACAAAGCTTGAGTTTGCTTGTTCTATAGCAGTAGATAACCATAATTCTATAAATGACGAGAAGACCACAATTTTCTCACTAGGTATCCAAGAAGAGAAATGAAGTCGTATCCCTGGATCCTAAGTAATCCAAGTTAAAAGAGGAGGGTAGTTCTCCCTTGGGAGGACTTTTGTCCTGTAGTTTTCTGAGCTTACTACAGTTATTCTCAGACACTGTGATAAGACTCCTATGATTATATAAGGAGAACTATCAATGTAGGACAAAAGAAAGCAATCCATCCAACTGCTAACATATACTCTAAGGAATACTGTTATTTCAATAGAATACTATTGATGTGTATATAATGAATCAGTGAAAAATATTGCCACTTCTACATAAATGATTAAATTATGGATATCTCTTTTGCCTATATTTAATCGGTTCTTCTGAATGGAAATATATCCAAAATGCAGACTGTGAAAAATGCAAAACTCTATAGAATCTCTGGAAGACTACCGATTGTTCTTCAGTACCTGTTTTCCCACTCTCAAATAATTATATTTGAATTATGGGCAAACATCTATCAAGGACCATAGTTTCCAGCTTCCTTTATATAATGTATCTGTGTCTTGACCATAACACATGAGTGCTCTTCTTTCTTTTTGTTTTCCATTTGTGGGTGCACACAGACTTGTTTATGGAAAACAATATCCACATGCTAGGAGGTTGTTGGGTGATGCGATGAGATAAAACTGGGACTCTAAAAGTCTTTGTGAATTTGAGTGGACCTGCCAAACAGAAGTATTAACTTCCAGACTATTTAGTTAAAAAAAAATCTACTACATTTGTTAAACTACTATATTTTATGATCAGTAATTTTAGCATAGATAAATGCTAAGTTCACACTACCTGCCATAAACTGTATTTCAACAATTATGCCCCTGGAAAAAAATATACATAAAACAATAAGAGAAATGATAATTGCAGTATTCTTGTATCATAACCTGGGTTAGCTAGTAACCAAGGAGAATGGGTAGAAGTTACCTAAGAGAACAACAGTCATTTCTTCAGATATGATAATTTTCCTTATATTGATTTTTTTTGTTGTATAAGAAATCACTCCAAATTTAGCAGCTTAAAACAAACATTTCCTATATTGTTTTCTGTGGGTCAACAATTAGATGTTCTAGGAACAACTTATTTTGTATCTCTCACTCAGGATCTCTCATGGGATTGGTGTGAAACTGTTTACCAGGGAAGCAGTCATCTCAAGATTTCATTGCAGCCAAAAGATTCACTTCCGAGCTCACTCCTACGACCACATACAGGCTTTAGTAACTTCTGGGCTATTGGTTTGAGCCCTCAGTATTCCACATGGGTCTCTGCATAGGACCACTCACAGTAGTGCTGCTCTCGCCACTAATGATGAGAAAAAGAGAGAGGAGAGAGCAAGAGAAAAAGAACTCAGTACAAAAGTCACTGTCATTTTAGGCGTGACCTTAGAAATGAAATCCTGGTACTTCTAGTTGTATTCCTTAGAAGACAGTCAATAAGTTCAGCTCATTTTTTACATTTTTTACACTGTTTCTACAAAACAGTGAATATCAGAAGTCAGGAATAACTGAGTGGCCATCTTAGAGGGTAACTTCCATAGTAGAGAAAGAAATTTTAGCAAACTCAAGGACAACGGTTTTGTTTGTTTGTTTGTTTATATTGGCATTTATTAACAGCTTCCTTTCCATCTTTTTCATACAGGATAGTTAGGGAAACCTGCTTTTCCACGGGAAAGAATATAGCACATTTTCACAGTGCTGCCTCAACCATGTTCGTCCTTTCTTCTTATTTTCATCAGGTCACATGATAGAAACTGAACTAAGAAATCTCCTTCAGGCTGTTGGCAGAAACCATTTCCTTGCAGCTGCAGGCTGGATGTCCCTATTGTCTTAGAGCTGTGAGCCCGAGACTGTTTTCAGTTCCTCAATCAGGTCCTTGCACAGGGCCTTCTTCACCTCAGCAAATGGAGGATGTGTCTTTCAAGCTCTCTGACTTCTTTCTGCAACCAGCAGAGGAAAGTCTCTTTGCTCTTAAAAGTTTTATATAATTAAGTCCAGTCCACTCAGATAATCTCCCTTTCTTAAAGTCAAGTAAGCCATAACAACCTAATCATGAGAGCAAAATGCACCACATTCACAGTTTCAGGGATTCCACAGGGCAAATACATTAGGGGAAGACATGTTAACATAATGCCTACCATACAATCTATGGCAAACACAATAATAGAACTAGAATTCCAAACTATCTATCAAAACAGCCCATTGACTCACATTTCAGAAGGTTAGGGAATGTGTCCTACAGCCCAAAGAAGGAAAAAGCTGTGCAAAAAATATTAGACTGACATTTATGCTTATTTCACCCAAAAAGATGTAATAGGGCATAAGAAGGGAATGTGGAACTGAAACAAAAGCAACACAAAATTGTATGCAAGAAACTAAGAGGGGAAGACAAGGGCTTTCCTGAGTGGGGAGATGTGATGTGATCAGTCTACATTTCTGAGTTTACAAGAGAATTACCATTTGAATGTTTCCCATAGGAGACAGCTGAAATGACTAGAATGGGAATGGATTATGTAAATGATCACAAAATACACAAAAATTACTTTAAGGGGAAACATTTTATTTAAGTTATAATTATTTCAGGAACAGTAATCAGATTGCATTTCCCAAAGCAGGAGTCACAGAATCCCAGACAACTGGGACTGTCTTCTGAAAGTGATTCATTGCTCCATAGTGAGTAGCACGAAGAGGTTAAAGGGGCCAGGTAGGCACATAGAGGCTTAAAAATTTTTAAATGGTATATCCTATTCTTTATTTCCTCTTTAGTCATCTCTGCTTCTTTGAGTCCTTCACTCCTTTTGCTTCCCTTGTAATCCAGAGAATTTCTATTAGTCCAAGTCTGCTATCCTGCTGCCCCACCAGCTTCATATTCTAATCCTCTTGAATGAAGACATTTCCTCCTCCTCTGCAAAGAGAAAACTAATAAATTCATGCCCGTTTATTATGTAAACTTTTTAAAAAATATTTTATTTATTTATTAGACAGATCACAAGTAGGCAGAGATGCAGGCAGAGGGTGGTGGCGGGGAGCAGACTCCCCACTGAGCAGAGAGCCTGATGCAGGGCTGGATCCCAGGACCCTGAGATCATGATCTGAGCTGAAGGCAGAGGTTTAACCCCCTGAGCCACCCAGGCACCCCTGTAGATAAACTTTCTACAGAAAAATTCTCTCCTCATCTTACTTTCAACTCCAGGTAACTTCTCCCTCCTTCTCTCTCTGTCATACAGAAAACAAAACTTCTAAACACAAATAAGGAAACAAGGAACATGAGTAAGATTAGTAATAACTTATAACTTAAAAAGTGTTAGATTCTAGAGATTCAAATATAGAACAAAATTCCATTTCTGTCTCTGGGTTGGACAAGAGTCTCTCCATCCCATGAAGATGAAGAGCTCTTCTGGGATCCACTTGCTGGTTTCCCTCATTGTCTGGGTAAGAATAGAGTGTCAGGCTCCTTCCAAGCAGAGGCACAAGAAGATGCTTCCTGGAACAGAGGCATTTACTGTAGCATAATCTCTTACTGAGTTAGCTGGGGAAACAAGACCCTCTCTACATCTGTCCCCCCAGTGCAGAAAGCAGTGAAAACCCCATCTGCAGGAGATAAACCATACAGACTAAAATAGCATTACTAAATCCTGAAAATTAGATTGTCAAAGGAATCACAGATCCTCAAGAGTGGCCCAGGATCTGCATGATAAATAGGTTAACAGCTTGCTAAAAAATAAGAATTAAAAAAAAATTTAAATTAAATAAGATGCCTCTAACGTAATAATCAAAATGTCAGGATACAGTTCCAGATTATCTGTTATACCAAGCACCATGAAAATCACAACTTGAGTAAAAAAAGAAAATTGACTGAAGTTGGATAAGATAATCAACTGAACCCCAGAAATGGAATTAGCTGACTGGAGTTTTAAAGTATCCATTATAAAAACATTTCAACAACCAATTAAAAATTCTCCTGAGATAAATAAACAAAAACCTTAACAAAGAAATATAAATTATAAAAAGAAACAAAATTTAACATATAGGACTGAAAAATACAGATTTTTAAAAGATTTTATTTATTTATTTGACAGAGAGAGATAGCTCATAAATAGGCAGAGAGGCAGGCAGAGGAGGAAGGGGAAGCGTGCTCCCTGCTGAGCAGAGAGCTCGATGTGGGGCTTGATCCCAGGACCCTGAGATCATGACCTGAGCTGAAGGCAGAGGCTTAACCCACTGAGCCACCCAGGCACCCCAAAATACAGATTTTTTTTAATGTGCTATATGGGCTTAATAGAGTGGAAATGCCCGAGGATGAAAATCAATGAACTTTTGAATAGATCAATAGCATTTATCCAATCTGAACAACAGATTAAAAATAGACTTAAAAAAATAGGAGAGACTTAAAGACCTACAGGATGATAAAAATTTCCAACATTCATGCCATAAGAATTCTGGAAGGAAAGGAGAAAGAGAATTGGATACCAGAGTATCCAAGGAAGAAAGGAATGAAGAAAGGAAGAAAGAAAGAACAAACAGAAGGAAGGAGGGAATGAAGGAAGCTAAGTACCTCAATTTGGTGAAACATATAAATCTCATATATGCAACAAGGTAAGCAAATCTAAAACAAAATTAACCCAGAAAATATAAACCAAGAAATATCATATTTAAACTTCTGAAAACAAAAAACAATGAAAAACAAAAAGAAAGCAGCCAGAGAGAAATGGAACATTACATATAGGGGAAAATCAATTTTAAAGACAGCAGATTTCTCATTTAAAGCCAGAAGAAAGTGGCATAATATTTTTCAGCATTGATTAGGAAAAAACTATCAATCTCAGATTCTATAGCTGGTGAAACAATCCTTCAGGAAGTTTCAAGGGGAAGAATGACATCCTCAGGTGAAGGAGACTAAAAGGATTTGTCATTAGTTGACCTACCCTTGAAGAATGACTAATGTGAGTTCTTAAAACTGAAAGAAAATGACAAAAGAAGGAGTACTGGAGGATCAGATAAAAAGAAAACGTAACTGAACAAGCAGAACTATTGGTAATTACAGTAGACTTATTCCCTTCATTCTTTCCTAAAAAAATATGTGATTACTGTGACAAAAATTATAACACTGCCCAATACAAAAGATAATTGTTGGAAAGAATAAATAGACATAAATGGAAGTTAGAATCCACATTTCATGCCAAGTGATAGAATGTTGATTGTGATTAATGGCTTGTGTAGAGTGCAATCCAAAGAACAACTAATAAAGAGACTATGTAACTATAAAGACAGAATTCCCCCAAGTAGTCTAATAACCCTTAGGAATGCAAGAAGAGAGACCTTTATTCATAATAGCCAATATATGAAAACAATTCAGATGTCCATCAATGGATGCATGATTTATTAACTGTGATATATCCATACCATAATTAGCAATAAAAAAGAACAAACTCTGATACATGCAAAAACTTAGATGAATATCTGGGGAATTATACTTAAGGGAAAAAGTCAATCCCAAAAGTTATTTACCGTATGATTTAATTTATCATTATCAAAATTTAACATTGTCAAAATGAAATAATTTTAGAAAGGGAGAAAAAAATGTCAGTGGTGGCCAAGCATTAGAGATGAGGAGATGGATATGCCCGTGAAACTGGCATATCCTTATGGGGATCCTTGTGGGGATGGGACTATCCTGTATTTGCATTATATCAATGTCAGTATCAATATTGTAATATTGTACTACAATAGTGCAGGATGGTACCATTGGTCAAAACTGCATAAAGGAGACATAGGAAATCTCAGTGTTATTTCTTACAACTGAATGTTTCATAGTAATTGATGGAGTGATCAATATAATTTACCTCCATACTTTCATGAGTTGTTTCATTTTACTTTTCTGTTTTTACTATATATCTTCACGGTATCAACCGAACCTTCTCAAACATCCTCTATGTGTGAAATAACGATTATTCTGAATTTGGGCATGAAACTGCAAAAGCTATTGATTTTCCACAAAGAGCTTAAAGATGCCATCCCAAGTCCCTGTGAAAGAGATGCCTGGGGACCTAAGTGTAATTTTCATAAGTCCAAACATTTGATGAAATTAAGGCAATTCTGTGAACTAAACACAAACTCAGACTTTCTTTGCCTCTTGGGTGAAAATGCTATTTTGAAAGAATAAAGCATATCTAGATGAAAAATACAGATGGAGACCTAGAAAGGGCACTGAAAATATTCTGAAATTCTGTCTCATAGAATCTATAATGCTTTAACTAAAACTGTTTTATTATAAAATTTATAATAAAATGTATAATAATAATATATATTTATATATAATAGAATGATATATATTAAAATTTATTATAAATTTATAATAGAAAAATATATGGATTACTATAAAAATATGGCCTATGTTTTTTAATATATTTTTCTATCTTAAAGTATAAGTAATTCAGTAATCTGAATAAGCATTCAGATAACACAGGTAATAAACTCCCATGCATACCAAAACTTCATGTCCCATGATTGCTCAAAAGATAATAATCTAATACTTTAAAAAAAAGGATTTTTTTTAAAGATTTTATTTATTTATTTGACATAGAGATCACAAGTAGGCAGAGAATCAGGCGGGGGGGTGGGGTGGATGCTGGCTCCCTGACAAGGGAAGTACCTGGTGTGGGGCTCAACCCCAGGACCCTGAGATTATGACCTGAGCTGAAGGCAGAGGCTTAACCCACTGAGCCACCCAGGCGCCCCAAAAGGATTTTATTTTTAAGTAATCTCTACAGCCAAGGTAGGGCTCAAGCTCACAACCTCGAGATCAAAAGTTTCAGGCTCTATTGACTGAGCCAGCCAAGCACCCCTCATCTAGCTCTTTAATACCAAAAACTGTACTAAATTTCCATATGAGGGAGAACATGCAGCATATGTCTACTGATATCTTCAAATAACCAATAAATATGAAAAATAAGAATACTTCAATAATACCTTTCCTCCTAGATTATATTTGGGGAGACAAGTTCTATGATCTGACAAATAAATGATTCACTCAGATAATATTTTCTTTATTACAGTAGACTTTCTAATGATTTCAGTCATTTTGCTACCACGTAACTCTGGAGGAATCTTGAAGGATCACTACCTTCATGTAGTTACTGATTTATTTATGCCATCATTTGTTAAGCAAATATTTATTTCCCATTTGCAGTGCTCAGAACATGGTGTTATGTTATGCCAAAGAGACAAAAATAAATCAGACATGCACTTGATCCCTAAGGAGCAGAACACTAGATGTTCTTTAGGAAGAGATTAGTTTATTTTAAAAATAAAATTTGATGTGAATTTTCCTCCCCCACTCCCCCAGATCATCAAAAGGTTTGGAGGAAAGCTTGGTTTGGAGGAAAGTTTGGCAGGACATTTTCACAAAATTTCCTCTCCTGGTTTCTCAGGTAGTAAATTTAAATGTCAATGGCTTCAAATGTGTAATTAGTTATAAAAATATATGCAGTATATACAGGTATATGTACTTCTCTGTAGGGGCAGATACACTTGTACTAATCTAATACAGTTCAAGTATACAATAAAATATATTTCTTGTAAAATTTACAAACATAAGTCGATTTTTTTTTCATAAGTCTGTATTTAAGAGAGTGAACAAATAAAGATGACTTGATAATAACTAATCAGAAAAAAATCCTGAAGATACCAAAGCAACTAGTAGAAAGTCTCATTACACCTGGTATCAGATTCTGTGGTACTTACATATTAATTTTTGCAAGTTTAGGGAGGAAATGCATGTCTATATTATCCCTGCATCTTATTAAAAAAGCAAATTAAGGGGCGCCTGGGTGGCTCAGTCAGTTGGTTAAGCATCTGCCTTCAGCTCAGGTCCTGACCCCAAGGTCCTGGAATCAAGGCCCAGATCAAGCTCCCTGATCAGCAGGGAGCCTGCTTCCCCTTCTTCCTCTGCCCCTCCCCACTACTCAGGCTCTCTCTCTCACTTGGCTCTCTCTCTCACAAATAAATAAATAAAATCTTTTTTAAAAAGGCAAATTAAATAAAACTAGCCTTAATCAAAGAAACTCTATCATAAGGGATGTTCTTTTATTGTTTTTAGAGTAGTTTAAAATTGTATTACATTCATATTATTCAGGCAAGCCTTCTTTAGCAATGTGCATCTCAATACCATCTTTCTGAATTTTACTTTAAACATTTTAATGAAATTATTTAAGATATTATTATATACAAATGGAGAAATGATTTTTCTCTGACTTAAAAAAAAAAAACCACAGCGCAATATACGTTATTTCAAATCAACAGTTATTTCCCCATGACATCCTACCTGAATGATCAGAAATTAAAAGGAAAAAGTAATGTAAAGGGCTTCTCCACACTCACAGAAGTGTAAAGAGATGCAGCTGCTCTAGCTTGAGGAAACGATTATAAATTATTAGTGTCAATCAAAGATGTTGATTTCCATCTCCTGATTAAATCTATACAAAAGATCTTCAAACATACAGCTCAGCTGCCACCAAATGACAAATCAATCAAGAAAGACAAAGCAAGTGAGTGATTAAGCTGCGGGCAAAAGATAATAGTATATGTGGGTGGCATTTTCCCTCTGATTCAAAGCCCTGTTATTAATTAGAGAATGGGATCGACCATCTACTTTTATTTAAGCATTAAGAGATTTCAATATAAGCAACCTGTACCCTATAAACATTGAAACAACAAGCTTTTTAAGTGTGTTTGCTTAAGAAAAAAAAATATTATAGGTTTACTCAAAAACATTCAACAAATATGGGTGGGCAGAAATTGTTTTGAAGCAAAAAGAAAAAAAACATTGAAACAACAAGCTTTTTAAGTGTGTTTGCTTAAGAAAAAAAAATATTATAGGTTTACTCAAAAACATTCAACAAATATGGGTGGGCAGAAATTGTTTTGAAGCAAAAAGAAAAAAAACATTGAAACAACAAGCTTTTTAAGTGTGTTTGCTTAAGAAAAAAAAATATTATAGGTTTACTCAAAAACATTCAACAAATATGGGTGGGCAGAAATTGTTTTGAAGCAAAAAGAAAAAAAGAAAAATAATCCAAACCATAGATCACTCAATTAAACACCAAAAATGTCAAGCTTTTTTCAAATTTTCTAGATTGATTTATGCTCTTATCAGGTTGGTTGTCATGTCCAATAGGGTTTGATTTCCATCACTAAAAGTCAAAAGACTTCAGGCAGTAAGACAAATGAAACAGGAAAACCGCTGGTGACATTGAATTCATAGCTAAAAGAGAAACTTTACTTTGGGTCACTTAAGCATGTATTGTTTTTATCTTTATTAACAAATATTTTTGAGAAGTCCTTTTCCATCTGACATTTAACATCATTTGTGATTGAAATGAATATATCTAATGCCAACTAGCTTAGTGTAAAGGACTTTATATCTATTATTTATATAGTCATTGTAGGAACTCAATATTTAATAATTTTACTTTAAAATAGAATAAGTATTTTGGCATTTAATTTTACAAATAATTTAAAATTGTCTTCATAAAAACATTGCTAGTATATCAATGTACAAAATACTTCAAAAGTAATCAAATTGTTAATTTCTATTTAAATTCATGACTACAAAATACTATCACTTTTTTAAAAACTGGACACTGTGATGTTATGTATAAAATATATTGAGAAGGGAGCCTGGGTGGATCAGTGGGTTCAGCCGCTGCCTTTGGCTCAGGTCATGATCTCAGGGTCCTGGGATCGAGTCCTGCATCAGGCTCTCTGCTCAGCAGGGAACCTGCTTCCCTCTCTCTCTCTCTCTGACTACCTCTCTACTTGTGATCTCTGTGTCAAATAAATAAATAAAATCTTTAAAAATAAATAAATAAAATAAAATATGGAGAAATCTTAATCAATATTTATAAAATTACTTTTGGATACTTGCATGAAATAATAAGCATATTAATATTACTAGAATTAGCTGATGTTAGGTATTTATGTATACTAATCCTCATTAACAATACTTGATGATAAATTATTATTCTTATTTCATACATGAGATGCGTGAGGTACAACAATCTCCATAGTTACACAGTTACCTAGTGACTAGGGCTAGTTTTTCGAATTACCCATACATCTGTTTTTAACATTTAAAGAGTTAATCGTGATTTCCCTAGAGATGTGAGCAAATAAGTAATACCTGGAAATACTTGAGGAAGTGCAATTGCATTTTTCCTGAAATTTAGAATTCCAGTGGCATCCTCATAGTACACTGCCTTCTCTTCTCCACGTAAGCAATGGCCACAAAACAACCCTTTATGCATCTTTACTCATTGAAATGGAACTATTTGGAACTCAATTTAAGAAATGCTTGTAGCGCAATGCTCAATACACTGCTAAGCACTTAGCTGTCTACAATGTTGGCTTCTAAACTTTGGGGCCTGAGACTTCTTTAAATAACAAAAAGCTTCATGGACTCCCATACAATATTACTTGGACTAGGTATATGATTACCAGTATTCATAGCCGAGTTGAAAATTATAAGTTCAAAATCCTAATTTACTACTTCGAAAAGGCTTTACTTATGTGACTCTGTACATGATGTTAACATCTTTTAAGTACAACTTCTCAGCTGCAGAGAGAAGGCAGCAATTATATGACTCCTTCTCCCTGCTTTTGTAGGTGAGTGTGCGCATGTGTGCTATAAATAAATGATATGGGGCACCTGGGGGGCTCAGTGGGTTAAGCCTCTGCCTTCGGCTCAGGTCATGATCTCAGGGTCCTGGGATGGAGCCCCACATCAGGCTCTCTGCTCCGTGAGGAGCCTGCTTCTCTGTCTCTCTCTGACTGCCTCTCTGCCTACTTGTGATCTCTGTCTGTCAAATAAATAAATAAAATCTTAAAAAAAAAAAAAAGAAAAGAAATGATATTGGAGCACCTGGGTGGCTCAGTGGGTTAAGCCTCTGCCTTTGGCTCAGGTCATGATCTCAGAGTCTTGGGATTGAGCCCCACATCAGGCTCTCTGCTCAGAGGGGAGCCTGCTTCCTCCTCTCCCTCCCTCTGCCTGTCTCTCCGCCTCCTTGTGATCTCTGTCTGTCAAATAAAAAAAAGAAAATCTTAAAAAAAAAAAAAGAAAAAGAAAAAGAAAATGTTTAAAAAAGAGAGAAATAAATGATATTAATCTATGTAAAGCTGACTGGCATAAAATGAAAGCTCAAAAATAGGAGTGCATTACTGAGAAATAGGTATAATCTCTGAAACGTAAAAGTTGAATAGCATTTGAGATTAGTATTTAATTAACAGCAATACACACTTGGAAAATGTGTAGCCCTTAGTAGCTCTTAGTGCAAGATATTTATTTACTGTACTATGCAGTGTGTGGCGTCTACTCGGATTTATAATCCCTGGAACACTCTGGAGAGTAACCGTTCTAGGCACTGCAGAATGACTGAAGGTTTTTGAAGAGAGGAATGACAGTAAGAAAGGTGTATTTAAGGAGATAAATTTTGCGGAAAGACTGAAGAAGGGATTCAGGCAAAGAGAGAGAGGTGGCAAGATCAGTGAAAAGACTGCGCTATTCCCTGAGGGCTATGTGCATGTAAGCATTATTTCACTAGAAAGTCAATAAATGACTTCAAGGCAAGCATTTCATCATATGCTTTAAAAAATGCTCAACTATTTTCAGCATAAATAGAATAAATCAAATCAGAGAAAGTTCTATGAGGAAACACAAATGGAGAGATAGGAGAGAAAGTTATGAGGTATAAAATTCTTAACATACTGCTGAGGTCATTTTTCATTGGCCCCGCTGGGGTGCTGCTGTCGCTGGAGGCCTCAGGTCCAGTGCGGCCCATATGAGACCAATCACATGAACCCTGATGTGGAGTGAAAGGATGCGGAAAGTTGTACTAACTGTAAGACCCAGACTGAAAAGAGCTAGCATAGATTCCTGGCAGATTACTCCCCTGAATTGCCATCCAAGTCATTGGAATATTGTTTACATTCAAGCCACTCATGAAATACAGGGTCTGTGCGCCATACCTGCATTTAGTATTTTCACACAGCATCTCCTAAAGCAGATGATTTGGTACAATGCAACTTTCACTTGAGGACAAAGAGGAGTCTATGATCAATCCTGTGTGTATTTTTACTGAAATATGGATTAGAATTAAAGAATAGATTGAAATTCAGGGAGATTAATAGTAAATGAGATTTAGATAAATAATGTAAAAAATTGTAGCATCTTCTCAGAGAAGAGACAACATTATGCTTATTGCCCTATTGCTAAATCCCAGGTTTGTTAATTACCAGATAAAGCAATCTATTTTAATTGCATCTAATTAAGATAATTTAGACTCCAGGGTATTGTTGTTGAAAAAGAAGGAAAATAAGGATAAAAAATATTATCGAGGAAGGCAATTCTCTTTGTATTTGCAGACATTTGTTAAAACTAGTAATTAAAAAATATAAATAATTGATTTAAATTAGAAAATGTTTAGAAGAATTCTTTTGAAAAATAAATACACAGGCTGTCTATATACTAATATAATGCATGAAAATTTATTTAATAACAAGTTTTTAATTATTTCTATTATATTAAAATACCAGTCTTTGCTGACAATGCAACTCACTGTTCTGAAATACAAGGCAAACTTAGAGACGCGTTTTCAATAGGTCTCTTCACTATTCATGTCAGTGGTGCTATCTCACAAAAAACTTATGAAACAAGTCTTTTTCATTGGCCCTTTCCATATATTTGCCCACATTATATTCTTAAATATATATATATAATTTATTATTTAACTATATAATATAATAATATATAATTATTAAACAATAATATATTAATAATAATTATTAAATAATAATATGTATCACATTTTGTTTGGTACTAAATAGGTTTGTAGTATAGCATGTGGACTTGTAATTCCACCAATTCAGGGGTAGTTGTAGTAAGCAATATTCCTTAAATGAAGCTGTGGCTGTGGAATATTCCATAACTGACATGCCATATATATGGTTTTAGCATGGTAATAAAAAGATAATTTTTCCCTTATTATGCTGCCAATAAATCCCAATGTTTTAAAATTCTTCATTAAAAGATCTTCTTTAGGGGCTCTTCCTGGGTGGCTCATTGGATTAAGCCTCTGCCTTCGGCTCAGATCATGATCCCAGGGTGCTGGGATCGAGCCCCACATCAGGCTCTCTGCTCAGCAGGGAGCCTGCTTCCTCCTCTCTCTCTGTCTGCCTCTCTGCCTCCTTGTGATCTCTCTCTCTGTCCAATAAATAAATAAAATCTTAAAAAAAAAAAAAACTTCTTTATGCCCATTAGAAATGTAGTTCCTAAAACCAGTATGGCAGGCCTTAAAAAAAAATTCCCATTTTATTACAAGAGAAATCCACGAGACAAATTATTCCATTAAGAAACTTCAGTCCAACTAAGAAAATAAGTAATCTTTCAGAATTTTGCTTTAAAGATGCAGATGCATGTCTAGTAACAAAAACAGACACCTCATCATCCACATTTGATTTCATTCTCTCTGAGAATCAAATAGAATAGATTTTGGTTCTTTGATCTTAATATTTTAAAGCAGGAAGAGCTCTCAAAATATCCTGTGCAGTTTATTTTTTAATCTCCATGTGATAAAGGAATGTGAAGAGTCCTATAAACTTTATTAGAAAGGTACTACAATATTTTTTCACTAATAATTAGTTTATTTTTAAAACTGCAAGTGTTAAAAATAATAATTATCTGATTTCATTCTAACATTAAAGTCACACACAGAAGAGGAAATCACTGTAACCATCAACTAAAGAATGGAAATGGTCTAAGCAGGAGAGATCATAAAATGTTATTTTGATATAATCCTTTAATCATATTCATTTAAAAATGGTTATTCATCGCCTATTTTGTTCCAGACCCTGAGCCAAGCATTTGGTGTTATCATTTTCAAGCCTCACAACAAGCTGGTGAGGTCGTTAGTTTTCTAATTTCATAGATGAGGAAACTAAGATGCAAGCACGTCTCACTTGCCAACATAATGAACTGGTGTGTGGAGCCAAGATTCAATGGGAAGTCTATTGCCAGAGCTGATTAATTCTCCACCATAGTTTTTTCTTATTCCCAAGAAACACGGGTAGAGATAGTGAGGGGTTTATAAACAAGGCTTTGTCCTGTTATGTACAAACTGACTATGTACTTAAGTAAGAAAGGGCGCTCAACATAGCACACCAGGGCTTCTGACACGAAGAGCCCACAATGTACGAAATACGTGCTCTGAATCTGAAGAGCAGAGATAGTTGTTTGAGGTGATTGACCGGACATTTCATAAATAAAATAGTTTTGCCTTTGTATTTTCTTTCCGCCCAAGACTATATATCAAATTGAATTCTCCTCAGCTTTCAGGAAGCATTGCTTATAATCTTATTGTTAAGAGATAATTGACCAACTGTCTAATAAAATGAAGCATGGAATGGTAGCAACTGTAAGATCATTGCTGGACATTCACTGTTTTTATTGAGGGATCTCCTCTCTGTGGCAGCCTAACTCCACACCCGTATCACCCCATAGAGAAATACACAACAACCCTCATAATACATGCGGACTCTGGACCATTCTGAGGAGAACTGAGGGGAGCCTGAAAGATGAGGAAATGTCACTGTCAATCATTTAAAAACACGGGGCATGGAAAGTAGGGTAATGGTACTTAAGAACTCCTATCCCTTTCAGAGCATCTTTCAAAAAAATTAAAAAATGCACAGTAATATTCTGTCAATAGCCTATAGTTGCAGATGAGGAATTAGAGAAAGATGGGGCTGTAGGCTTTAGAAGGATGGTAGAGAGTATTAGTGAACAATATTACACTAGTATTGTGTAATACTCTACATGTGGATTTGCTTGGTTTAAGTTCTGTGCCCTCTGTAAAGCCTGGACTCATTGGGGTGTGTGGAATCAAGACTGGTTCTGCAGACACAGGGTTCAGAGCCTCAGAGAGGAAACGGTTCTTTCCAGCACTCCCCACACAGGACAATGGAGGGTTGCAGTGGCAATCAGCAAGAATTCCTGGGGAGAAGATGGTTTGAGATTAGAGTTAGAATTCATGTTGTGAATTTCAACAATGATTTCAATACAGAGTTCTTCCACTGGTAAATTTAGGAACCCTTCGGTAAGGAAGGTGGTGGTGTCTTTTACTGCTAAAAATAACCAGTGCTTTCTGGAAGATCAGTTTCACAAAATTAATTTTTTTAAGATATGCTTTTATCACAGTGAGTCTCAACTCTTCATTAATGAAAGAGCCATCACGGTGCAACATTTCCCGAGTTACAGGAAGCTGAAAGTATTTTCATGAACAAGTTTAGTATCTCCACACTAGTTTTTCTGCAAAAGAAAATACTTAAAGGTATTTTTTAGAAGCCAAGGGATGATAACCTTGGACAGAGACTTGTTTTTTAAATCAGATTTTAGATGGAATTATCTAAAATGAATATGTGGCTCATTCAATGTCACTCCAGGGTCTGGTAAATATCAAGGGAAAGTTATGTGGTCAACAGGGATCTCCCAAAACTTATTTGTATCAAATTAAGATACTTAGAGAACTCCTGCTCTATGGAATTCACTTCTAAGTTTTGTTAATGCAGATTTAGCTGTGCTCTGAAGCAGCAGCGGGAGGTTTTACTTTTATAGATACCTAAACTAGACAGACTGACTTTGGAAGTAGCTATTGACTTTCTGTATCCTAGGCAGTTTCATATCGATCTTGAGGCAACTCAATTACCCACACCTGGAAGAGGCAATGAATTTGAATAGTGTTCATGGCTTTTTTTTTATACATCTTTTTCCCTCTTTGTGAAGGGCAACGACTTACACTCTGCAAAATGAATCAGCGAGGAGATACTCTTGCTTTCTTCTTGAAGGTAACAGGAAAGAATCTTTAAGATAAAGCACTTTCTAGCCCAGTGGGGAGGTTATTTATGAATACATATTCTATTCAAATTTCATAGTCTAAATGATTAAGACTTTTTCCTTTTTTTTTTAATTCTAGGCTAGTTAAATGTTAAACCTCAAATAGTTGAGATTTTAAGAAGTAAAGTCTCATTGTCCAAAATTAATAATAGAGAATACATTATATACAGAGGAGAGGAGAAACATGTTGCAGGATAATTGAATTACTTTTTATTGAACAATGGCAAGGTGATTTCTTTTTTTTTTTTAATATAGAATTGTAGCATTTCAGACATTAGAAGACATGAGAGAGTGAGCTTTCTAATAAGAACTGGGGTGCAATCTTGGTGGTGACTCCATCAGATTCTACTAGTGTGATGTCTGGTAAGTTATTTGACACTATGATTCAAGGAACTCTAGGGCTCCTGGAATAAATTTGGATAATTACCAGACTGTCTCATAAGGGCTGCTATGAAGAGTAAATTAAGTAATGCATACAGATGCCTTATACCAGAGCCTGGGACAAATTAAATGACCAAACGTGTAGTTAACAAGTTCAGCTCCATTATTTTACAGGTAAAGTAAGGCACGGTAATGTTAAAATACTTGATTAAGGTAACAAATCTAGTTAAGGACAGAATGGATTAGAAGCAGTGCTTCTAGCATTTTGAAATTTGTCATTTTAAATAGAAGTATGTTTAATTCTCATATTCATGTCTATCTTACTTTTCAAGTTAAGCATTATGCATATTTATTGAGCCCTTCTTCTCTTCAAACCATTGACCTAAATACTGGGGAGATATATTCATAAATCAGCACTCTTATGGAGCTTATCATTTAATAGAAAAAAATAAGAATATAAGACGAGGATTATAAAATAGGCACAACATTCTATAAGAGGAAGGATCACTTTTAGTTAAAGGCAATTGAGAAAGATTTCCTACATGATTTGTTATTGAGAAGTATTTTTTAAATGGATTTCTGTTTTCCTTGACAAAAGCTTATTATAGTTAATTGGGCTCCTTGCACTTCCTTCTAAGAACATGTTACATTAAACTGCTGTGTTTTCACTCACCCTATGCTTCACACCTTTTTGTTACTGCCATAAATACTTTATTTCAGGATGAAGATATAATCACCCAGGAGTTTCAGAGTTTAAAAGTCACAATCACATCATGTTGTGAAAACGTTTAAAAAAAAATGAATAATAAAATTGATTGGTGTCAGGAGATTGTCTAGCCTTTTGTTTGATCATATGGATTTTTACACCACTGTTATTTAATCCATGTAAAAGAAATAACATTGCCTTTATCGCTGATTTTCTGCCCTTATATCTGAATAGCTCTGTGTTTCATTTTAAAATAATTTTTTAAATAAGGATTTTTCATAGTACACGATTAACTTTTTAATAGTTCTCTCTACCTTCACTCAGCTTTAACCATTTTCCATAACAGCACATCCTCCAGGCTGGTAGGGACACATCTGAGCTCTCTCAGCTCTCTGGACCCTGGTACTTGCCACAATAAATGGTCATCATAAGTATTTCCATTCTCTCCCTACTGGAAAATGACTTCCTAGAAGGCTAAATCTGAGTCCTTTACCTTTGACATTCAATAAATGTTTTCTGAATGGATCAATCAAATGGAGCTCTTTTACAAGGAGAATTTACCCTGTATAGCTGGAGTACAAAAGAGGTTAAAAAAAAGAAAATCAAGAGTAGTCAAGGGAACGATTTATACATTATTTTGAGAAAGAACATAGAAAAATACATAAAAGATCGACTATCCTGAGGTAGGAGAAAAAGAAGACCAAAAACATGAAGGAATCTAAGGTACTAGTAAGAAAGTCATTAAAATGGTTTGCTTGCTTTGATTTTCTCACTTAATTATAATATATCTGTTTGCTCAAAATACTTGGATGAATAATATTATTTAAACATGTTTCACAAATATGATGGCAGAAGATGAGTAATAATTATGAAAGGAAAAGTTTGAAAAATAAAACTCACTTTAAAAGGAAATTTCTAAAGATTTGACTAAAAGCTAGGATGCCCTCTGGTGTGCATAGATTTTAAAAACAGTCTAATACCTATTTTTCATATGTATTCTCTAAGCACTAATTGCTACAAAAAATTCCATTAGTAAATGCAACAATTCACAACATATTTAACTTCAAAAGACCCAAAATACTAACATAAATATATTTAATGAATTTTTAAAATGGAAATGGAAATCAGCCTAATCTTTTTTATGTGTGAGGGTAGTGATTTCTGACTAAAATGCCAAAGCCTTAAGTTCTCTATGAGCTTGTCTACAACTCATCACAGGATTATGAATAAACATGACTGGAAGAGTATGCAGATTTCCTAATAGAAAAGCCATGAATGTTTTAACACCCAGGGGTTCAAATTATAATAAAGGGATAGCACCTGTCACTGGAGGCAAACTACAAGATCACCTTTGCAGTCCCTGGGGCAATTAAATCACTGACAATTTAGCCTTTCTCTGGCAAGTAGAGTCTCCAAAGATTTCCAAATATACAAATATAAATCTCAGAGGGCCACATGTAGTACAGTTCCCTTACATTACACTTGTTCATTATTAAGCACTTTTTTCCAAATACCTTATTAATTTTTTTAAGGAAGCTTGTGTTGATTTCCTGTATTTTATTAAATTATGAGAGGAGAGATTACATGTCCGCTTCTAATCATGACAGTCGATCACTAATATGATAGGACCTTTCCGTTTCAATAGAACATCCCTCTACGTAGTATGTATGCAGATGTGATTTCTGCATTACGGCTCTTGTAAAAATATTTCAATTCATTTACCTAGTGGGATACTTGTCCAGGAAAAATATAGAGAATGATTACACTGAATGCTCTGGAGGAACGAGGTAGCATTTTTTTTTTTTTAAGATTTTATTTATTTATTTGACAGAGAGAGATCACAAGTAGGCAGAGAGGCAGGCAGAGAGAGAGGAGGAAGCAGTCTCCCTGCTGAGCAGAGAGCCCGATGCGGGACTCGATCCCAGGACCCTGAGATCATGACCTGAGCCAAAGGCAGCGACTTAACCCACTGAGCCACCCAGGCGCCCCGAGGTAGCATTTTTTACTACTCATGTTTATCCGTCTGAGAAAATACGGGAGCTGCTCCAGCTTACAGGAGGGTTCTGAGGGCTTGTTTCTCTGGAGGGCTTTCAGCATCAATACACCCACCATCCTGACCACAGCTTCCTGCTCTATGGAGACATGGTTCAGGAGGAGCTTCCTGGGATGGAGGTTGGACCACTCACGGCTGAGCGGCAGGAAAGGGAGGAATTCAGGAAGCAGAAGTGCAGGGTATAGGAATCCGGAAGGAAGTAGAACCCTAAGGTAGAAAAGACAAGACCCACAGCACTAGTAAAGGCATGTGTAGCTTAAACATCTCAAGGAGGAACACTGCAGGAGAGAGGGGTAGTACCTTCTTCTGAGGAAAATCTCTACAGTCATAGTAGGGCAGCTGAGCTTCTAGAAGATGACATACTCCACCGGTCCATTCACAACAACCTCAGTTTTCTTTTTTTTTTACCGTCCTCAATAAACCACTGAAGTTACCTTAGCAACTATCTTTTCTTTATAGCCTAAAATGCTCAGTTAGATTACTTCACTGTACTCTAGCGACCTCACTGTTCACGCATCATATATTTAATAGTGTCATTTTCAAAGATGGTCCATTACAATGGCGAAAGGGCAGAGAGTGTTTAAAATATCAGGAAATTAGTTCTGTGAGAGCAAATAATTAATGACTAGTACTACAACATCTAGTACTGAGAAGATCAAGTTTTAAATCCTACAGTGTTGCTAAATAGATGATGAAAGTAAAGAATGGCAATCAGGAATGAATCCGTATATCCCATAAACATTTTTTAAAGCTCCTCTTATAACCAGACCCTTGGTGGGTGCCTGGGTCAGTCAGTTAAGTGGCTGGTCATGATCTCAGGGTCCTGGGATCAACTGCTGCATCAGGCTCTCCACTCAGTCAGCAATGAGTCTGCTTCTTCCTGTCTCTCTTTGATCTCTCTTGCTTCCTCTCTCAAATAAATTAATAAACAAAATCTTAAAAAAATCAACCAGACTCTTTGTATTAGCTACTGGAAATTGAAATGTTAAAAGATGATGTCCTAAATTATAAAACCTCACATTATTAGGAGAATAAGATATGTAGAGAAGTATTTAAATGTAAAAATTAGTAGTGAAAGTCACAAGTTATAACATATCCTGGGGCACCTGGGTGGCTCAGTGGGTTAAGCCTCTGCCTTCTGCTCAGTCATGATCCCAGGGTCGTGGGATCAAGCCCCACATCGGGCTCTCTGCTCAGCAGAGAGCCTGCTTCCCCCACCCCTCTCTCTGCCTGCCTCTCTGCCTACTTGTGATCTCTGTCTGTCAAATAAATAAATAAAATCTTAAAAAAAAAAAAAACAGAAATAGATCTTGAGGTCAAATTTGAATAAATGAAGCTCTATCTGGAAAAATATAAGATGGATACCAAAGAATATGCCTTTCAAATGACCTAAACAACTTCCATTTTTTTTTTTAAATAGAAGCTATGGCTTTTTCATACTAAGTTGAGAGGCTGGTAGCCTTAAATAATTGCCCTTTTAAACACTGTCATTTAAGAGAAAGATAAAGTTTTGATTTTAAATAAGAAATGTGTGTGTGTGTGTGTGTACATGTGTGTAGATGCGTACACAACAATAAAACACATTCACACTCAATTGCTGTTAGTGGGAAGTTACAGATTTTGTTGCTTAGAAATGACAGCTTAGCTGAAAACACTTAGCCATCATGGTTGTAAAATTTAACAAAGACATGCCTTGTGATGTGTATTACCTACAGTCTAGTCCAAATGATGAGTGTAGTTTTATATGCCAACTATATCATTAAAAAATGCTATTTGGAGTATAATTCCTAAAGTTTATGGGCCATTATAAATTCCTAAGATTTCTACTAAAATTCATTATTTTTGTGCTCTACTTCAAATGTACTGAATGACATTTTTCCAAGAAGGGATTATGATTCTGTATTTATAATCATTTCCCCCAGTAAGTCCTAGACTCAGATAAATTTGGGAAACATTTTTCTAAGGGATAAAAATGCATGATTACTTTTATTGTGGTTTCTTTGATTGCTAATAATTAAAAAGGACTTGGAAGAGAAGGGGAATGTGCATCACAATACTGCTTCTCAAATCTGTCCATTAAGAATCACCTGCTAAGTTTTTAAAACACAGATTTGGGGATCTTGCTTCAGATGTAGCTGCTTAAAAAACTAGGAATTTTAATCTTTTAAAAACTTCCCAGATAAGGGTGCCTGGGTGGCTCAGTGGGTTAAAGCCTCTGCCTTCGGCTCAGGTCGTGATCCCAGGATCCTGGGATCTAGCCCCGCCTGGGCTCTCTGCTTGGCAGGGAGCCTGCTTCCGCTCCTCTCTCTCTCTCTCTGCCTGCCTCTCTGCCTACTTGTGATCTCTAAGTAAATTTAAAAAAAAAAAAAAATCTTTTAAAACTTCCCAGATAAAAGTTTTATTAGCACTATCTTGGCATCTTCACTCTGAGCCTTCTTTGAAGAGCCGAAGGAGGGGAAAATGTCCCGGTACACAAATAACTAAATTTGCATTGTCTAGGATCCTAACAGTTTTTAATTTATTTTCATCTATTTCTTCTGCTACTTGACTTATACCTTACCATTGTGCCTTTTATGTTTTATACTCTACACTAGCCTTAAAGTTATCTTTGTAAAATGCTAAGCAGCTTAGCTCATTCTCATTCCCTTCCTAAAAAATTTCTAAGGATCCTCTAAGTTTGCCCAAAAAACGTCCCAAAACACCTCAGTATTGCTCATCGATATATTTATTCTTCCTTCCTTTCACCAAACACCTATTAAATATCTACTATGTTCCAGACAATGTTCTGTGTGCCACATACCGACTCATACACATACCCATAAACACACATGCACACACAAGTCCATGATCTCATGGTGCTTTCCCTTTAGAAGTAGGAGACAGAACATCAAATAAACACTACTAGCATATATAAAGCATTATTTCTATGATTCACCAGATAGCAGTAGCAAACCCAATGACAGACAGACATAGCATCTAAAGTCCACCGAAGTCTAGGAAATCCCTAAATGGGTACAATTAGGGATATGTTAGCCTCTGAAACCAAATGCAAAAATTTGTATACATATGCATGTTCAGAATTTTTTGAGCTGAATGCCCATTGTTCTTACCAGGTTGATCAGATGGGTGGTCACTGGTCCTTAAAAATTTAAGAATAATCTTACTGCAGATGTGTCTGACAAATCCAAATGACTTAGATCTCAATCAGAAGGATGTATGAGTTTCCTATTGCTGCTATAACAAATTACCATAAATTTGGTGGCTTAAAAACCACACAAATATATCCTCTGATAGTTCTAGCAGCCAGACATCTGAGATCTATTAAACTGAGCAAAAGTCATGCTGTTGGCTAGACTAGGTTCTTTTCAAGGGTCCAACTGAAATCTATTTCTTTGCTTTTTCCAGTTCTAGAGACTTACTTCTATTTTTTAGTTTGTGGCTCTTTCCTCCGCTTTCAAAATATGTTATTTAAATTCTTTATTTCTGTCATCCTATCTCTTATGATTCACCCCAATTTTCTGCTTCTGTCCTATAGGGACACTTGTAATTACATTAAGAGCCTACTGAAATAATCCAGGATAATTTCCCCTATCTCAAGATCCTTAACTGAATCACATCTTCAATGTATTTTTTGCTATATAAGTAACATTAACAAATTCTGGGAATTAGGATGTGGATATTTGGGGGAGAGATTATTGACGCTAGGGAATTATTTAAGAAAGATTGTTAGATTATGTATAATCCCTGAAATCATAAATTCTAAGTGGCCATTTCCTTCTTATAGCTATAAAGTCACCAGTTCCTTTTAGACAAATCTTATATAGCATAATATAGCTTACATCAGGGGTTTGCAAAATTTTCTATAAAGTAACTATTTTAGGCTTTGTGTTGTAATTACTCAACTCTGTCACTGGACTGGGAAAGCAGGCACAGGCAATATGTTAATAAGTGGAGAGATATTTGTTTGAAGAAAACTTTATTCAAAAGAAAAAACAAGGGGCACCTGGGTGGTTCAGTGGGTTAAAGCCTCTGCCTTCAGCTCAGTCACTGGGATCGAGCCCTACATCGGGCTCTCTGCTCTGCAGGGAGCCTACTTCCTCCTCTCTCTCTCTTCCTGCCTCTCTGCCTACTTGTGATCTCTCTCTGTCAAATAAATAAATAAAATCTTTAAAAAAAAAAGAAAGAAAAAACAAGCAGTGGACAGAATTTGGCCCATAGTCTAAAGGTAGATGATCCTGATTAAGACAACACAAACATACTAAGTATTTATCCAACACCTGTTTTATATGAGGTTGTTGGTAAAAGTGTAACATGTTGTATCATCTGGTGTTTGGAAACAGACAGTTTCACATATCATTTCTCTCACTTGTAAGTATTATAAAACTAGAGAAATTTATCTCTCTAAACAACCATATATGTACAATAGTCACATTTACTTAATTGAGTTGTTCTTAAGGTATGTTATCATATGTAAAGCAAAGGGCTCTGAGCTTGGCACATATTAGGCACTCAATAAATATTATTTCATATCATGTCCACAAATAGTTTCTGAGGTATCATTATTATTTCACTTGACTATAGAGACATACCTACAGGCTTAATAGAAAATAGAGTATATGTGTATTATTTTAAACATGGGTAGGTATTAAAAAGTATTAAAAAGAAGTCACAGTTATATTTAGCTGTATGTTTGAGATCTTAAATTTGAGTTTAAAACATTATTTAATAATTACTAAAAATAAAATTTAAAACTAGACTTTTTACTTATTTTCTATTATAATAGTAGAAACAATTTATACATCTAATTTAAGAATAATTTAAATTTAAATAGCATGTACTCTTGACTTAATTAAAACCCAAAATGTACCATTGTGTGTTTTCACTGCTCAAGAAGTACTAATGACATTTTGACAGATGGACTTGGCAATCAATTAAAAGTCAAATTAGCTTTCTTCTTATTATGAAACCTTTCAGATACTTTCAAGGAGGATTCTGTTTGGATTAGACAGTGCTGTTTGGTGATTTGATATTTTAATACATACTCTTTTCTAATTCAAATGTCAAAGTCCACTTATTCACATTACAATATTATTCCTATGAAGTCCATTTCACACAGTACAAAATGAAGTGAAATATTGCCAGAGCTCAATTATTTTCCTAGTTTATAATATGTATAAACTCACAGAGAAAGTACTCACTTTTATAATGATAACATATGAAATTATTTTGACCAAATTATCTAAAACATCATGACTAAAGAGAGGAAATAACTTCTCCAATTTGTCCTGTACTGGAGGGCTATTAAAAATTGTTAATATTTTGACACTTACTGAATAATCATATAAGCCAAATCAAACTTTTTTAAGCTTACTTATAGCAAACATTTTTCTTAATAGAAAATTTCATATCATGTAAAATCTGGTTTGAAATAGAAATGATATGGCATTTCTGGTTGTTTTATTTCAAATGCCAGATTAGAAAGCTAGATTTCCTCTTTTGGTCTCTAGTGTTTTATATCATTCTGATGAAGAATTCTCCATTTTAAAAATTATAAAATAATTGCTAGAACTTAAACCCAATTCAGAAAAATTATGGATACATATAAGTATCTTAAAAGAAAGTACTTGCCTTACATGTTAATTTTAAAATATTATTCTTATAGTATTTATTTTCAAATAATGGAAAACTGATAGTTTTAAAGAAAGTTTTATTTAATATTTGTGTGACTATCAATAGTTCTAATTTTATTTGTGATCATTAGTTCTAAGCATGTAAAAGTTGCTGAAGTACAAGCTATTATTTACATACTTTATTAGATGCTGTAGATACCAAAGTGTTGAGTAAGTCATGATCCTTTCCCTTAATTCAAAAAAATTATAATATAGTAGCAGAAAACATGCACATTGTACTATTATTTTTCATTCATAGTTCACCTGGAAATGAATTATCCTTAATCACTGACTGAATCTTTGCTTTCATTGTTCAGCTATGCTGTGCTAGAAATACAAAAATGAGAAAATAACATCTGCCCATGGAAAAGTTATATTCTTTAAAAAAAAAAAAAAGATTTTATAGAAGCGCCTGGGTGGCTAGTTGGTTAAGCAGCTGCTTTGGCTCAGGTCATGATCCCAAGGTCCTGGGATTGAGTCCCACATCAGGCTCCCTGCTCAGTGGAGAGCCTGCTTCTCCCTCTCCCTCTGCCTGTTGCTCCACCTACTTGTGCTCTCTATTTCTGTGTCAAATAAATAAATAAATATTTTTTAAAAAGGATTGAATATATTTTTTTAGATTTTATATATTTTAAAAATATATATATTATATATATATATATTTCTCTGTCAAATAAATAAATCTTTTTAAAAAAGATTTTATATATTTATTTGTCAGAGAGAAAGAGAGCACAAGCAGGGGGAGCAGCAGGCAGAGGCAGAGGAAGAAGCAGGCTCTCCACTGAGCAGGGAGCCTAATGCGGGACTCTATCCCAGGACCCTGGGATCAAGGCCTGAGCTGAAGGCAGATGCTCAACTGACTGAACCACTCAGGTGGCCTGGAAAAATTACATTCTAAGTAAGGCTCAATCACTGGCACTTAAAAAGTGAATTAGAGTTCCATGAAAATAATTTGTTTTATATACAAATAACATAGTTATTTGTGTTATTTATATATGATAAGAAGTATGCATCTTTAATGAGTATAATGGTGAGAAATATTAGAAAAGATACAGTTATTTGATAGGAGAGATAAAATATGGAAGATACTTATGTATGAGTATATGTATGACATATATAAACATGAAAGTCTTATGCCTCTGGGAGATTTTTGGTATGTTCCGTGGAAGAGAGGGCATTTGAACTGGGGCTTAGACAGTAAACAGCATTCTTATAAACCAAGATGAAAGAGATCTTCCAGAAAGAGAAGATGGGCCAAGCAAAGCATTAAAGATGAGGGAGGAAAAAAGTCAAATTTGGGGCAAGTTAAATGGCTCGGTTTTATTTGAGTGGAGTCCCAGGGTATATGGTGTGGAGTCAGGATGCACTTGATGAAAGGAAGCTCCTGAAACAAATTAGCACTTCACACCAGATAGAAGGACAAGTTTTCGAGCAGAAATATGAAAGAGAAAGACGATTTTGGCAGCATTTACTAGGATGGGCTACAGGTTAACAGAAACGAGAGATTGAGAAACAGTTTTAAAATAAGATACACAATGGATTAAGTGAGTTATGAAAAAATCATGGAGAAGCACTACAGATGGAAGAGAACAGTTTTGGTAGGATCTCCCCACCCTCAGTACAGTATTGCAAAATGGCTCAAACCATCTTGGAAGCAGAACAGTCAGCCTTCAGGACCTTGCTTTTCATTTATTTCCCAAGTGACCTTTAAATTTCTTTTTCTCCCCTGAGACCAAGAACTATTAACAGCACCTACCTCATAGACTTGGGAGAATAAAATGAGATGTGTGTGGAAAATGCATAGAACAATGTCTTTGAGAGGAGGGTGGTCAAGATAGTCAGAGAGTGTCTAAAGGCTTAAATGAATGGGAGAGCCAAAAGAATAAATGGAGTGTAACTGAGGTTTCCATTGATTGAGCCATGAACAGAAACACAAAGAGCTGGAAGGAAAGAGGGTGATAAGGCATTGAGCTAAACATGAGACTAAAAATCTACACCTGTTCTTCAAATAACTTGCATTGTTAGTTCTCACTATATATTGACAGTCTTCTTTCAGACTTTGCTAATTTTTCCTAATTGAGTTATTCTATTCTAAGACACAACTGTTTTTATTAAAAGCTTCTGATATTTCGTCCCACTTTTACTACTATAGAGCAGTTGGCTCGCTTCTGTCCCCACAGGTTTCCTTGTCATTCATCGCCTTCTGCTGTGTTGATGTAATGACTTTTTGTGAATTTGTATTCAATCTAACACCTCCCTTTCTAAAAGGTAGGACCTAGAAAAAAGATGCAGTTTCTGGGGCCAAATAGATTGTAGCACAGCTGATCTTTGTTGAAAATCTATACTGATTGCAATAATGGATTGATCACGTAGCCATCTGCATTGATTGGTAAGAATGCTGAAAATTTGAATAAACAGTCATTTTGCATTGAAAACCATTGCCAAAACCTTGATGATTAAAATCAACTTTCTTTTAAATAGAGGGCAAAAGGAAAACAAAAGCCAAATTACGGGACAAAAAAGATATCTTTGAACAAGAAAAATAATACCACTCCTTTAAACACACTTTTATTGCTAAACCTCTAGTACTGCCCAAGGAATTTGAATATGTTTTAAATGATAGCTCTGAAAATATGTGGATAGATAATAACAATGAAAAGTATTTAGAAAAATAGAGCTATACAAAAAACATATAGTAAAATACATACAGATAAGACTTTGTCAATTATGAAACCCCCAATATAAAATTGTTGAGGAAAATACGCAGTTGCAGGGTTTTTTTGTCTTTTTTGCTTACTAATATTAAGCTCATGTTCTACCTAAAAGTATGTATATATGTATGTCTCAATTCTAGTGCACAGAAAATATTTTTCTTATAATATTCTCAAGTTCAAAACTAGTTTTTCAGAAAAATGGCACTCACATCTTGGTTTCCTCTATTGTTTATTTGTGGAAAAATAATAACACATCTGTGGAAGAGTTTTAGAGTTTAGTAGTTTAATACAAAAAAATTGTTTTGTGAGAAGTGGGATTTGAGTGACATTATTAATTTTTATTCAGGATGTGTGAACTTCTTGTTCACTACTCAGAGAAAAGTACCTACCTCTGAGAACAATGATGTGAAAACATATATGGTTATGCCTTAAGTGTTGTTGCAACATCTTTAAAATAACCAGAAATTTCAATCAACAATGCAAATTATTTCCTTTGATTTTAACCCATTTCTATCTCTATTTGAAGAATCCAAGTGCTAAATCTTTCTTTTCCTTACTTCTAAAACAATACTTCCATAAATGTTTTGACCTACTTATCAGCAATTCTTTTTGCGTATAGATAAAACAAATTACCTAGATAATTAAATATCTTGGATGTGCCAGGTGTTTATGACAAAAGTTCTCTGTTTGAAAACTATCCACAGCTTAATCATCAATATTTTAATTTTATGCAAACAAAAACCATAAATAGTATTACTATATAAATGCTATAATAAATAAATGCTACAATCATAACAGTACTAGAAGACACACATTACTGATAACTAATAGATTTTATTAAATACTAATTTGAAAAGGGGGCACCTGGGTGTCTCATTTTCGGTTTTAAGCATCCCATTTTTGGTTTTGGCTCCAGTCATGATCTCATGGGTCCTGAGTTCTATTGAGTTGGGTGCCATGCTCAGTGGAGAGTCTGCCTAAAAGAGTCTCTCTCTCCTTCTCTCTCTTCCCCTCCCCCCACTCACTTGCACTCTCTCTTTCAAATAAATAAACCTTTTAGAAAAATATGAATTTTAAAAATTAAAATACTCAAACTATACATATTAGTGAAAATGCATAAAAGAGAATTTTGCTATACCATATAAACCAATATTAACTATTGATTTCTACTTAAATTTGTGCATACTTTCCTTCTCTATTTTTCTCAGGAAACTAAATTCAATTTCAAAATTAAAAATTTTATCTTAAAGGAATTTTCTATCAAAATTACTCTTGGTTATTCTGTAGAGACCTCAGTATTAATTTTATCATTAAAGGTGAATTTATTTCTTTTATTTACAATTCAGCATGAAATATAGGATTGAGTTTTAGAAGATTACTTAGTCATTGTTGCTAAGACTGGCAAAGTATGAAGCTCACAATTTATATATTCATATATTGTTTCATGTGATCTGTTGTAAACAAACAACATTAAATACTCTTATTTATCTTTGATGAACGTATATTACTCTGAAGTCTAATGAAGAGATAAAACATCTTTTTCATTAAATATTTATTAAAATAATATTTTCTATGCTCACCAGTGAAGACGCACAGTTTTTTTTTTTTTTTTTAAAGATTTTATTTATTTATTTGACAGAGAGAAATCACAAGTAGATGGAGAGGCAGGCAAAGAGAGAGAGAGGGAAGCAGGCTCTCTGCTGATCAGGGAGCCCGATGTGGGACTCGATCCCAAGACTCTGAGATCATGACCTGAGCCGAAGGCAGCGGCCTAACCCACTGAGCCACCCAGGCGCCCAAGACGCACAGTTTTAATACAAAAAGATAACAGGGCAAATTCCAGAACCCGAAGGGACTGAAGTGATAGAAGCCTTATGATTATCAGATCAGTAATATTCACTCCTACTCTTTATCAGATAAATACAAATAAGATATGATGTACATCATATGATTTCACTCATATGTGGAATTTAAGGGAAAAAAAGCAAAGAAAAAGAAGGAAAAAAATTTTTTAAGGATTTTATTTATTTATTTGATAGAGAGACAACACAAGTAGGCAGGAAGGCAGAGAGAAAATGATTTTTTTAAAGGATTTTATTTATTTATTTATTTATTAATATTTTATTTATTTATTTGACAGACAGAGATCACAAGCAGGCAGAGAGGCAGGCAGAGAGAGAGAAGGGAAGCAGGCTCCCCCTGATGCAGTCCCGATTAGGGACTGTACTTGTCCTGATGAACACCAAGGATGTGTGGAAGTGCTGAATTACTATATTGTACACCTGAAACTCATATAACATTTGCATGAAAGGCTCCATTCCTTTAAATATATTTTAAGAAAAGTCCAGTAATATAAAACCATTAAAAACAGTTTACAGTTGTAAAATTCTCTCCTCCTTCCCCTCTCTTGGTCTCTTTGTCTCTGTCTCTCTCTCTCTCACACACGCACACACTTGTGCATCCACACAGACACATACACACGCATACTTATGCGGACATACACAGTTTTAGCTATGTATAATAAATAAGTATAATTATCAAAATTAAAGCAAGTCATTTTTATACAGTTGTGCTACATAATTTCAAAGACTATTATCAATAATTATACACAGATTATATTAATTGTATTAAACATAAGTAACTAGTTCTAGATCTATAAATATACATATAGAGAAAAGGTGATAAATGTAGATGATAGAAAAATGATCACTAGATAGCTAGACTGATGATAATGAGCGAGCTAGCTAGCTAGATGATAGACAGGAAGACAGATTTTGTACATGTATTTTCTTGTACATGTATTTTCTGTAAAAACTGTTCACTTTAATGTGTGAGTTTAATTTTCTTTCACAATTGCTTCCACTTCAAGTATATCTCAGTTCAGTTTCTGCTTTGGGGAAAAAACACATTTCCTTTCTTTTTTATTTTCTAAATAAACTGACAAAGCAACACATACTTATGGAAAAATGTACACAGGGAATTTGTTCAGTTTTTCTTCATAGCAGGAAATGGGTGCCCTCTGCTGTCGATCTGTAGATTATTTTAGACTGTATTTTCTTGCTACCTCTGAAAAGAGTGAAAACGAAAAATTTGTCTTTGTACCATGGAATGGCATGATATATAATATGTATATGTAATCCATACAGTGTAGTATTTAATTATGTAATTTATTATGTAACTTGTCAAGTCTGTAAATATTTAATTTCCACTTGGTATTAAAAAATGTGAGGGGACAGGCTGAAGAGGTAGATGGAGAGATAGTTGATTGTGTGTTGATATGTATATGATAGTAGGCAAAGAAGATGAAAGCACAACTTTTTAAACAAAAAAGCAAAGAATTGTTTTAAGTGAATACTGAATTAATCTTTAAAAAAGAATTCTTAATTTTCCACTATGACCAACATCTTAAATATTACATAGAACACAGAATATTTTTCATTGAATGATTTATTAAATAAAACAGGACATTATCTGACTGATTTTTTCTATTTTTCCTAATTCTGTTTCCAATCATACAAAAGTGCTTTTAATAAAGCAAGGTGAATGTTACATAAGCAAGTCGTAAACATTGAAAACTATTTTCTCATCATTTAATTTTCAGATTTAATAATTTATGCTCAGATTTTCTATTACCTTCAAATTATAGATAAGGAAATATAAGTCAATAAATGCTCACATTTACAGAAAAATATCAGAAAATATTTAGATACACACAAAACAATTTTCTCCTTGTAATTACACTTTTTTCAGATACTTATGTATTCATTCAAAAACTATTTATTACATATCTATGGCCTAATTACTTTGCTAAACCTAAGCATAAAGCCATTAATTAAGTCACCACCTTGGCTTTGGTGAGCAGTTATTACTTTCTTATAGTTTGTTTATACTACTTAAAATATCACCACCCATTATATGTAAAAAAAATTGGAATTTTTTTTCAGAAGGCTTATTTCAAAAGTTTTATTTTTTTCTCTCCCAAATTACCTGCACTGCATCTAACGACATATGGATACATACATATGTGTATATATGTGTATACATAGAGACAGAAATTATGTTTGAATATGACTTTCTACCAATAATTCCGAAATTTAAAACAACAAAAGATAACATATTTATTGCCATAATACTAACCCACAAGTTTAAACAATAAGAACCTCTTTCAATGTTGTATTTACATACCACTTAGGAAGAAATATTCTTCTCCCCTTACTGATCTAAAATGATTTCCTGTATAGTCTAAAAATTATACCTAACATGTACCTTTAATAGCTTATTCATTTTTGATATATTTTCTATAACATATTTCTCTAAGCCAAGAAGAAACTGTTTCCAACATGATCTTACTCCTCTCTCCTTTTTTGTATGTCCTTAGAAGGATGCCTTCAAGTCACTGCCCATTTATTTTGAAGTACTTACATATCTTGAGATACATTAACCCCAAAACCCTGGGTTGATGCATTGAACAACAATTCATATAAGAATTATGGACTGTGAGTTAAAATGTTTCAAATAAGAATCATTTAAAAAGGATATTTGAGTAGCAGTGAAGAGAATTTAGTGTTTTTCTAATAAGATAGCAGTGAGTATTCCAGCAGCAGAGATAATGGTAAACTACTGGCAAAAAGACGTATGCCTCAGAAATTCCAAATAGTGACAATCCAAAGATGATCTCATTAAAAATATTTTTTAAGGAAAAATAGCATATTCGATTATGTCCCATTATATCTGTAGAACTGAAATTGTGCCTTTGATACAGATTTTAAACTCCTCAAAATGTTCTCTGAGAAAGATAATTTAGTGTGCGTGTGTGTGTGTATCTGATTAATAGAGTAATATTGTTTATTTAACTTCTTGATATTATTTGATGTGGACACACTAATATAGTTTATTGTGTAAAATAATAATTTAGCTTCTTTTCTCCAAGTTGCTTTTGAAATTTGTCATTGACTTTTTCTTGGTGCTTATATAAACTTTGTTCCTTGAACATTAATCAAAAAGAACAGGAAAAAAATTTTTGCATTTCTAATAAATAATCTTATTATTACAAATAAATATCCCTTAAGGAAATAGTGTCTTAATGTAACAGCTCTTGCCTGTAGCAATTATTTTCTGTGACAGTAGGAGCTAGAAGTATAGTACTATTCCAATTGCTATTATCTCATATATTTTCTTTAAAAGTCAATATATAATGGCTTAAACAATATTAGGCTTCATATAAGAAATAGTAAGAAATTTTGCTTAATATATCCATTTTACAATCTCTTCTGTCACTATTTCCAAAAGTAATTAGCATTTAAGCAACTTCTTTAATTTTCATTTAAATTCTGGTTTTTGTTTTGTTTTGTTTTGTTTTTGGACCAACTTTCTGATTCCTAGCAGTCTTGGGGGACTGGTGGTCAAGATGACAACCCAAGAATCCCAAACAGTCAAAACACAGCATAGTGTAATCTAAGGAAGAGAGTGAGGCAGAGGTGGTTATTTAAACACAAAATGAAAACAAAGGACTTTTTGAGCAACTATTTTTTCCTAATTAAATTTAATTTTATTTTGTGTGTGTTTCAAAATTCATTGTTTATGCACCTCACCCAGTGCTCCATGCAATGCATGCCTTCCTTAATACCCATCACCAGGCTCATCCAACCCTCCACTCCCCTCCCCTCCAAAATCCTCAGTTTGTTTCTCAGAGTCCACAATCTCTCACGGTTTGTCTCCCCCTCCAATTTCCCCCAACCCACTTCTCCTCTCCATCTCCCAATGTCCTCTGTATTATTCCTTATGCTCCACAAACAAGTGAAACCATATGACAATTGACTCTTTCTGCTTGATTTATTTCATTCAGCATAATCTCCTTCAGTCCCATCCATGTTGATACAAAAGTTGGGTATTCATCATTTCTGATGGAAGCATAATACTCCATTGTATATATGGACCATATCTTTGTTACCTATTCATCTGTTGAAGGGCATCTTGGCTCTTTCCACAGTTTGGCGGCTGTGGCCATTGCTGCTATGAACATTGGAGTATGGATGGTCCTTCTTTTCAATACATCTGTATCTTGGGGGTAAATACCCAGTAGTGCAATTTCAGGGTCATAAGGTAGCTCTATTTTTTAACTCCTTACGGAGTCTCCACACTGTTTTCCAAAGTGGCTACAACAACTTGCATTCCCACCAACAGTGTAAGAAGTTTCCTCTTTCTCCACATGCTCTCCAGCACTTGTTGTTTCCTGTCCTGTTGATTTTGGCCATTCTAACTTGTGTAAGGTGGTATCTCAATGTGGTTTTAATTTGAATTTCCCCTAGCTAATAGGATCCAACAGTACATTAAAAAAATTATCCACCATGACCAAGTGGGATTTAACCATGGGATGCAAGGGTGGTTCAACATTCACAAATCAATCAATGTGATAGAACAAATCAATAATAGAAGAGAGGAAAAACCACATGTTTCTCTCAATTGATGCAGAAAAAGCATTTGACAAGATACAGCATCTGTTCCCAATTGAAACCCTTCAAAGTATAGGGAGAGAGGGAACATTCCTCAACTTCATAAAATCTATGAAAAACCCTCAGCGAATATTATCCTCAATGGGAAATGCTGGCTGACAGGCTTCCCTTTGAGATCAGGAACACGACAAGGTGTCCACTCTTACTACTGTTGTTCAAGATAGTACTAGAAGTCCTAGCAACAGCACTCAGACAACAAAAAGAAATAAAAGGTATTCAAATTGGCAAAGAAGAAGTCAAACGCTCTCTCTTCACAGATGACATGATATTTTATATGGAAAACCGAAAAGACTATACCCCCAAACTACTAGACCTCATACAGCAATTCAGTAATGCGGCAGGATACAAAGTCAATGTACAGAAATCAGTTGCTTTATTATACACTAACAATGAAAATACAGAAAGGGAAATTAGAGAATGTCTTGGGATTTTACTTGCCCTAGTTCCTAACCTGTTGTAGAATGTATCTAGACACTAGTCTCCTAGCTCTCCTCTCCGTGTCCAGCTATAGCTCAGCAGTCAGACCCAGTTGAGGGTCTTCTCCAGGCTATCCTACTTCTCATTCAAAGCTGTTTACCTGAACTCAATTTCTAACTATTTCTTTGGCTTCACACTTTTGTTTCCCAAATGCAACTCTGGCTCTATCCTTAACAAAGCTGGTTCTTAATAATCACTAATGAGATTGTCCGTGTGATAATATATCTGAAAGTCCTTGGGTTCTGTGGTTATAAAATGTCAAATTTTATCTACATTAGTTGAAGAAGCCAACTCACCTTTCATCTCATTTAATTATCCTCATTTTTTATTAAACATTTATATCCTACTCCTAGCTGGCTTGAGGGCAAAGTCTATATTCAGTAGTAAAATCCCAAGACATACAGTCCCTGACTATCAAGGTGGAAGATGTTTGCTGCAGTTGTATTTTACACAAAATCCTATTTGATTCTTCATTATAATGCCTTATAATTACTAGGTTCCAACTTTAAAGGCTGAAATAATTATGCCTGCAATGATAGGTGACAGGTAAGTGTTGTTTAAATTGATAAATGAATAAATCAATGCACAGAAGAAATGAACTGCCTCATCTGTAGTTTGAAAGATTGTCTTAGATAACTTATTTCACAATGTTAAAATACTCCCAAACAGATTTCTTTTACGATGTCTAAATAATGCATCTCTGGGCTTTCCCAATAAAGTTTAGCAATCATTTAAGAGTGTGAGGTTAGGCCCTGCCTGAGAGCCCAGGCTTCAGTGTCTAGAAATCCAGTGTGGGACATGAAGGTTGGAAGAACATCACTGCTGCATTTTGACTTTTAGTAAATTGTTCTTACATGACCCTCTCCCCTAACCCCCATCCCCAATCCCGTTCTCTCCCTCCATAGGAAGTCTGTCTGCTTAGACTAGGTAAGGGGAGACAGTTTCTCTGTCTTGCCAGTGTGGTAAAAGGAGCAGCCTGCATGGGGAAAATGTGATGCTTAAACCAATTTTCAATCAAACTCTTTAGTTTCATATCCTCTCCCTTCAGAGGTGCTTCGGTGGTCTATTTGTTGAGAAATTCTATTGTTTTCTGTGTAAACAAGCTTGCTTTTGATTGGTCCCCGCATGCAAGCAATTTACTTTCAATCTTTCTCTTTGAACTTTCCCTGCTAAAGCAGATGCCACTTGTTTGCTTGCTCCCAACATTTTATTGACAGCTTTTATTTGCTATAAAAATTGCTCATTTTATCTTTCCTTTGGGGCTTATAATGCTTATCTTGCCTTTTTTTTTTTTTTTTTAAATTTTAGCTAGAGGAAGCAAAGTTGGGGTTGTACATCCAATCCTCTGTACAGACGTAGAATATGATTCATTAACAACGAGTTAACTATCTGTGTGTTTTTTAGCTATCACATCTCATTTTTGTGAGTCATTCTCATAGATGTTTAGAAAAAAATAATCTTCCCTATAACTTTGTCTCATTTTTTCTTATGGTAGTTATTTTTATGTGTTAACTTGACTGAATCACAAGATGCCCAGATACCCTGTGAAACATTATTTCTGGGTGTGTCTGTGAGGTGTCTCAAAGACATTAGCATTTGAATCAAGAGAATGAATGAAAGCACTTAGCTTTCCCCAGTGTGGATGGGCATATTTTATTATATTTATAATATATGATAATTATTATATGTAATAATTTCTATAGTTAAGGTACTCCAGTAAAGACTATAGTTTGATTTATTAATTGGATTTCTAAAATAGAAAGGAATTTTGCAGAAGGACATCCCTGTCCATTTTTCTACAAAAATATAATTTATTATTATTTTAAGTTACAACATGCATTAGTTCTGGAGAGACTTAACAACAAAGCATATAATAAGGCTTACTACCTGTTTCCATGTGCTACAGCATGCTGAGTGAATAGTCACCTTTTTATAAATTTGTATTTTTCAGTTTTAAATCATTTCAATTTTCAATTCTCCATACATTTCCTTTTTCTGTAAATTACCACAGTTGTATATTTTTTAAAACCTACTTAAAAATTATTTTTGTAAGTAGAGTATATAAAATTACCTGCAACCATGTGACCTTCAAAAAAGGCAAATCCATTTTTTTGACAATATATATGTGTAGTATTTCTTTACATGCATAGTTACATTCCAAATTATATTTTTGAGATATGAACATATGGTGTTATACTAAGAGAGTTTGAATGTTACTAGTGCTTCAAACTTTTAATTTGTTTTTATGCTCACTGTAACAGAATAATGGTTTTATTCCTGCTCTTTGGTTATTTTTCCACTGAATTTTATTGCATTAGAGAAAGCTTATAACCTCATTTTGCTTACCTACTGCTAAGAGCTATTCATGTGTCACAAAAAATATTTTTTGAACATGTCAAACATAAAATGATCAGGTACAAAGGAAGAAATTGGCAGTGGTTTAGGCTATAGGTTATAGTTCCAGAAACTGCTGATTTATGAAAAATTCAAATTATGCAATTACATTGTTTATCCATGTCTCTAGTGTTATTCATAAAATGAACATTGTTTCAGCATTATAACCATTTGAAACTTAATTCACATGGTAGATACCAGATTCTGTATTCTTTTAAATAGTGATGGTTCTTCTTTAAAGGTGACCTTATTCATTCTCTTAATCTTGTTAGAAAAATATATCAATAGTCTCAATAATTAAGGATCTTTAAAAATCCATCCTCCACTTCCAAATGCATAATAGAATAAGAAATTAAGTCATCTCCTTCATAAGATATGTTTATAGATTCCCTTCTTTAAAATTTAATACTTAGTCTTATTTTCTGGTTATTTTCCTTTAATTTTAATTTATCCATTATGTGGTTTAAAATAAAATCTGTCTTAAATAATGAAGAGATTATTTCTATTTCAAATTTTTTATCAATATGTATTTGACAATAAATATATATTTGTGAATTCTATCCTTCATATTTAGCAGGCTCTGGAAGTGCAAAAATAGTATTTCATCCAAGTCCATGAGTATGTCAAAGCATAGTGTAGTAGAGAGTTTTCCAGAATGCTATTTGTGGAGGTAATGGAGGTGCACCATGCATTCTTCCAACAAGCTGTGACGGTCTGTAGGTTGGCATATAGTCTCTAGCTATCTGTGGCACCTTTAGATCCCCTACAGTGTTCATGTTAAGGCCGTATCTTCCATGGGTGCCCCAGCCAATGAATAAGCATGGTACAATTAATGCTTCAGTTTTAAATTATTTCAATTTTCAATTCTCCATACATTTCTTTTTTCTATAAATTACCACAGTTGTATATTTTTCCAGTTACACAATTTCTACACTCAGCAGATGTAACCCAGTTCTGGGTACAAATAGTTGGGTTTACAACTAATACAAAGAACAACAACAACAAAAAGCAAAGACAGTAATTTTCAAACTTTAATACAGGAAAAAATATATCTAGGGAAACATTTAAAATGCACCCTTCTGGCCTCTCGTATATAGATTTTGTTCATTATTTCGAGGAAAATTTCCAGGAATTTTCTTTTATTTTTAAACATCTTAATTTTATTTTTTTCAGTGTTCTAAGATTCAATGTTTATGCACCACACCCAATGCCCCATGCAATATATGGCCTCCTTAATACCCACCACCAAGCTCACCCATTCCCCCACACCCCTCCCTTCCCTAACCCTCAGTTTGTTTCTCAGAGTCCACAGTCTCTCATGCTTCATCCCCCCCTCCAATTTACCCCAATTCACTTTTGCTTTCCTTCTGATGTCCTCCATGTTATTCCTTATGTTCCACAAGTAAGTGAAACTATATGATAATTGATTTTCTCTGCTTGACTTAGTTCACTCAGCATAATCTCCTCCAGTCCCATCCATGTTGATACAAAAGTCATTCTGATGGCTGTGTAATATTCATTGTATATATGGACCACATCTTCTTTATCCATTTGTCTGTTGAAGGGCATCTCAGCTCTTTCCACCGTTTGGTGGTTGTAGACATAGCTGTTATGAAAATTGGGGTACAGATGGCCCTATTTTTTAATACATCTGTATCTTTGGGGTAAATACTCAGTAGCACAATTGCAGGGTCATAGGGTATCTCTATTTTTAATTTTTTGAAGAATTTCCACACTGTTTTCCAAAGTGGATGCACCAACTTTCATTCCCACCAATAGTGTAAGAGGGTTTCCCTTTTCCACACCCTCTCCAGCACTTGTTGTTTACTGTCTTATTGATTTTGGCCATTCTAACTGGTATAAGATGGTATCTCTGTGGTTTTGATTTGAATCTCCCTGATGGCTAGGGATGATGAACATTTTCTCATGTGTCTGTTAGCCATTTGTATGTCTTCTTTGAAGAAGTGTCTGTTCATGTCTGCTGCCCACTTTTTGACGTGATTATATGTTTTGTGTGTGTTGAGTTGGAGGAGTTCTTTATAGATCTTGGATATCAGCCCTTTGTCTGTAATGTCATTTGAGAATATCTTCTCCCATTTCTGTGGGTTGCCTCTTTGTTTTGTTGACTGTTTCCTTTACTGTGCAGAAGCTTTTGATCTTGATGAAGTCCCAAAAGTTCATTTTCACTTTTGTTTCCTTTCCTTTGAGGACATGTCTTGAAAGAACTTGCTGTGGCCAATGTCAAAGGGGTTACTGCCTATGTTCTCCTCTAGGATTTTGATGGCAGGGATTTGCTTTTTTAAGAAGAATCAAAAGTGTTTCTGATGTTGGTAGTCTGTGGAAGAAATTTTGACCCAAAAATGTGTTCTGTGCATATAGTATATTGAAATACATTAATTCATATATTAATTTAACATAAATACCTAAATCAGTTTTTAAGTTTAGAACTACCTGGAGTTAATATATATTTTTTCATAAATAAAAATTACATTCACTAAAGAAAAAAAATCACATCATCAAATGTAATAGATCTTGCAGCACTAGTTATACTATTTTTATGTGCACAGTTTCTCTCCACTTATAAACTCAAATAGAATATGAATGTGTAACTTACTCATTCCAAGTAGCACAAATATTTTTCTTTTTATAAAATATTTATATATATATATATATATATTTATATTTATATTTATAATATTTGAGAGAGAGTGCATGAGCAAGGGGAGGGACAGAGGGACAGGGAGAGGCAAAGAATCCCAAGCAGACTCCATGGTGAGCACAGAACTTGACACTGCGCTCAATCCCATGACCCTAACATCACGATCTGAGATGAAACCAAAAGTCAGATACCTAACTGACTGAGCCAGCCAGGTACTCCTAACATAAACATTTTTAATTGCCAAAATCCATGACTTAACATCTATTTTGAAATTCTAGCATCTTTCATCATATGTGATTCAACAATCTATATCATTATAATTTTACTTCTGTATCTCTAAGTACCTAATAAATCTATTTAATTTTTTTATTTTAACAAATTATTATGGGAATTTAGAAGTTTTAATTTAGAAGCTTTTCAAATTACTCTATTACTGTTCCTAAATTTTCTTTGTACAAGTAAAAACATCTTGACTTCAAATTGTAAATAAAGTGGCTCAATACAAAATGCCTAACTATAACCTTGAATTATAATGAACTACATATTAATTATGAATTCTGTAGAGCTGCAAAGATTCCCTCCTAAGAACCTGCAAATGAATTTATTAAACAAATAGAATCAACTATAATTCTAAACATAAATATAGAAAAAAATTCATCTTATAAGTAAATCAAACCAAATATTATTACATGGTGTGTGGGGGGAAGTGAGGATAATTTGAAAGGAGTTTTCCAGTACTGTCAACAACTTGCATGCATTAACTATTTGTCACATATGTCCTCTTTGAGTCATTCTATAAAACCTGTGGAGACAGGAGTTAACAGTGTAGTTTTTAGTTAAGAGGGATCTGGAAAACAAATCTCTAAAGAGCATATAGAACCTATTTTGTGTCAGGCAATGCTATTGGCTGTAGGTCATTTGTATATGAAATTGGATTCCCTTAGTGTTTTTCTTTTATTTATATTTTTTATTTAAATTTTAGGTAGTTAACATAGAGTGTAGTATTGGTTTCTGGAGTAGAATTCAGTGATTCATCACTCACATACAACACCCAGTGTTCATCCTAACAAGTGCCCTCCTTAATGCCCATCACCCATCTAGCCCATCCCCCACTCACCTTCCTCCATCAACCCTGTTTGTTCTCTATCATTAAGAGTCATTTACAGCTTGTTTCCCTCTCTCCTTTTTTTTTCCCTTTTCCCCTTCCCATATGCTCATCTGTTATCTTTCTTAAATCCCCTTATTTTTATTTAATGACAGGTTTATGCTACATTTGTGGTCACTAGTTTCTGCTTTTTTTTTTTTTCCCCCAAGGTCAGCAACACCCACTGCAAATTCTGTAAGTAATCTACTGGAGGAGAGATTCAAATTCTCTTATACACTGTCACAATCTTGTCAAATGAAAATCAAGTAAAAAAACTAAGAAATGTTTGCTGTTGGTGATTCTTTTCTCTACAATGATGATTATTAATGTTGATCAACATGTTCAGTATAATGGAATGAAGCCTGATACTATAGTTTAGTATAGTATTCCTAGTGTGGACCATGTTGAGGTAGGTAATGATAGACTGAGACTATTTCTAAATGAAACAATACCTAGACAATCCAGGTAATGGGGTGCAGATATCCTGGCATAGAATAGTATGGCTTTTTAATATGAGTATATTCATCATTACTTGAATTTAATTGTTATTAGCCACAGATTCTAAGATAAACTTGCAAAATTATACTATCCCCCCAACTTATAAAAAAATAAGTACTTTTATGGACCTTATTTTCGTAGACTAAATAGAAGAGAGGGAATATGTGTTGTCTACAATGATAGATTTGAAAAAGAAGGAATACAATTTCTTCAGTATACAGAAGCAAAAGTGATAGTTTAAAATATATGCCTCAAGGCTGTCAAAGTGATTCATTAAATATTACCTTCTGAAGAGCAATCTATAGATAATCCAATATTAGAAAATTAAGTTGCTTAAAAATCAAATATTTTGTAAGTTGCTTACAAAATATCACATAGCTTACGGCAAAACACCTTTGACCTATGATCTGTGCAGTAAGGCTGAAATAGTTATTAAAAGAAAATAACAAACAAACAAGGACTACATCAGACTCTGAGGGTGGCTGATAAAAAGGATTGATAAAAGAGAAAACCTGTGAAGAAGGCATGGATGCCCATTAAGGGCAAGTTACAGAAATACACAGTTTATTTGTGTATTTGTTTATTCAGGTTATTATGGTGTTAATAAATAGGTTGTTGCATCTCTGGAAAGTTACCAATATTAAATATTTGTCTGATTATGTATGATGACGAAAATTGCAAAGACAGAGGACATAATTTGCAAGTTATTTACAAACAATTTTATTATCTGTAAACAATTTTGCTTCTAAAATTGATCAATTTCCTTCAGTCACTATTCTTTGCTAAATGTCTCTTTCATGGTTTGAAAAGAGGGTTTTTTGATTTTTGGTTTTTTTTTTTGCTTACTACAAAAATGCAATATTATGGCTGTAGTTGGTATGAGAGAATAGTATATTCATTCTGGTAAAAATTAATTTGAACTTTGAGAAGAAATGGATGCATTCCTAGAAACATATAAACTACCACAACTGAACCAGGAAGAAATAGAAAGCCTGAACAGACCCATAACCAGTAAGGAGATTGAAACAGTCATTAAAAATCTCCAAACTTGACATAAAAAAAAAAAAAAAAAAAAAAATCTCCAAACAAACAAAAGCCCAGGGCCAGACGGCTTCCCGGGGGAATTCTACCAAACATTTAAAGAAGAACTAATTCCTATTCTCCTAAAACTGTTCCAAAAAATAGAAATGGAAGGAAAACTTCCAAACTCATTTTATGAGGCCAGCATCACCTTGATCCCAAAACCAGACAAGGATCCCATCAAAAAAGAGAGATATAGACCAATATCCTTGATGAACACAGATGCGAAAATACTCAACAAAATACTAGCCAATAGGATTCAACAGTACATTAAAAAGATTATTCACCACGACCAAGTGGGATTTATTCCAGGGCTGCAAGTTTGGTTCAACATCCGCAAATCAGTCAATGTGATACAACACATCAATAAAAGAAAGAAAAAAACATATGATACTCTCAATAGATGCTGAAAAAGCATTTGACAAAGTACAGCATCCCTTCCTGATCAAAACTCTTCAAAGTGTAGGGATAAAGGGCACATACCTCAATATCATCAAAGCCATCTATGAAAAACCCACCGCAAATATCATTCTCAATGGAGAAAAACTGAAAGCTTTTCCGCTAAGGTCAGGAACACGGCAGGGATGTCCATTATCACCACTGCTATTCAACATAGTACTAGAGGTCCTAGCCTCAGCAATCAGACAACAAAAGGAAATTAAAGGCATCCAAATCGGCAAAGAAGAAGTCAAATTGTCACTCTTCGCAGATGATATGATACTATATGTGGGAAACCCAAAAGACTCCACTCCAAAACTGCTAGAACTTATACAGGAATTCAGTAAAGTGTCAGGATATAAAATCAATGCACAGAAATCAGTTGCATTTCTCTACACCAACAGCAAAACAGAAGAAAGGGAAATTAAGGAGTCAATCCCATTTACAATTGCACCCAAAACCATAAGATACCTAGGAATAAACCTAACCAAAGAGACACAGAATCTATACTCAGAAAACTATAAAGTACTCATGAAAGAAATTGAGGAAGACACAGAGAAATGGAAAAATGTTCCATGCTCCTGGATTGGAAGAATAAATATTGTGAAAATGTCTATGCTACCTAAAGCAATCTACACATTTAATGCAATTCCTATCAAAGTACCATCCATCTTTTTCAAAGAAATGGAACAAATAATTCTAAAATTTATATGGAACCAGAAAAGACCTTGAATAGCCAAAGGGATATTGAAAAAGAAAGCCAACGTTGGTGGCATCACAATTACGGACTTCAAGCTCTATTACAAAGCTGTCATCATCAAGACAGCATGGTACTGGCACAAAAACAGACACATAGATCAATGGAACAGAATAGAGAGCTCAGAAATAGACCCTCAACTCTATGGCCAACTAATCTTCGACAAAGCAGGAAAGAATGTCCAATGGAAAAAAGACAGCCTCTTCAATAAATGGTGCTGGGAAAATTGGTCAGCCACATGCAGAAAAATGAAATTTGACCATTTCCTTACACCACACACAAAAATAGACTCAAAATGGATAAAGGACCTCAATGTGCGAAAGGAATCCATCAAAATCCTTGAGGAGAACACAGGCAGCAACCTCTTCGACCTCAGCCGCAGCAACATCTTCCTAGGAACAACGCCAAAGGCAAGGGAAGCAAGGGCAAAAATGAACTATTGGGATTTCATCAAGATCAAAAGCTTTTGCACAGCAAAGGAAACAGTTAACAAAATCAAAAGACAACTGACAGAATGGGAGAAGATATTTGCAAACGACATATCAGATAAAGGACTAGTGTCCAGAATCTATAAAGAACTTAGCAAACTCAACACCCAAAGAACAAATAATCCAATCAAGAAATGGGCAGAGGACATGAACAGACATTTCTGCAAAGAAGACATCCAGATGGCCAACAGACACATGAAAAAGTGCTCCATATCACTCGGCATCAGGGAAATACAAATCAAAACCACAATGCGATATCACCTCACACCAGTCAGAATGGCTAAAATCAACAAGTCAGGAAATGACAGATGCTGGCGAGGATGCGGAGAAAGGGGAACCCTCCTACACTGTTGGTGGGAATGTAAGCTGGTGCAACCTCTCTGGAAAACAGCATGGAGGTTCCTCAAAATGTTGAAAATAGAACTGCCCTATGACCCAGCAATTGCACTATTGGGTATTTACCCTAAAGATACAAACGTAGTGATCCAAAGGGGCACATGTACCCGAATGTTTATAGCAGCAATGTCCACAATAGCCAAACTATGGAAAGAACCTAGATGTCCATCAACAGATGAATGGATCAAGAAGAGGTGGTATATATACACAATGGAATACTATGCAGCCATCAAAAGAAATGAAATCTTGCCATTTGCAACAACATGGATGGAACTAGAGCGTATCATGCTTAGTGAAATAAGTCAAGCGGAGAAAGACAACTATCATATGATCTCCCTGATATGAGGAAGTGGTGATACAACATGGGGGCTTAAGTGGGTACGAGAAGAATAAATGAAAGAAGATGGGATTGGGAGGGAGACAAACCATAAGTGACTCTTAATCTCACAAAACAAACTGAGGGTTGCTGGGGGGAGGGGGTTGGGGAGAAGGGGGTGGGATTATGGACATTAGGGAGGGTATGTGCTTTGGTCAGTGCTGTGAAGTGTGTAAACCTGGTGATTCACAGACCTGTACCCCTGGGGATAAAAATATATGTTTATAAAAAATAAAAAATTATATGAAAAAAATTAATTTGAACTTTGAAATATAAATTAAAATTTTAAATAATCCCCTTAAATGAAATAATTTTAATTATTATGAGGTTATATTCAATATATTTAAATGACTATAGGTTCAATATTACTGCTCATAATTTCTCCTATCTGATATCATCTATTCCCTTTTTTGGTCTCTGTGTAACATAGAACTGAACAGGGGTCATAAATTTATCCTAATAAAATTTCATTTTCTCATAATTCTTAGGTTTCCGGAATGTACCTTTAAGAAGCATAGCCAGAAAAAAAAAAAGAAGAAGAAGGAGAAGAGTAACCAGGATAAATATCTATTATTGTTGTACAAGAGCCAAATATTTCAAAATCCATCCCCCCTCCCAAGAATAGAAGCATGAGAAACATGCAGATTGAGTTTCTTCCCTTTAAATCTAACAAAATAAGGTTAATTGCTAAAATAATAAAATGAAGAGAAGGAATGAAGAGCACCAATAGAAAACCTCTTAGAGATTGTCAATTTAACAAATGATTTGTAAATTACAAAATCTTTCATTATCAAATGTATTCACCCTATGTCCTGCTGTGGCCTAGCTGTTTGAAAGTAGTTGCTTTTGAGAGTCTGCCCTGTTGGTGTCATCCCTGCAATCACATAAAAATAAAATCCTTCCGTGATTAAGAACCCTAAATACAATTTACTTCCGAGAGTTGTTTTGGGGGAAAAAAAAATACTGGAAAAATTTCACGTGAATATTCAAGAGGGAACAATGATGCTGAAGGATTACATAGAAAGGAGAAAGGAGAATTTGAGAATGCTAATTAAGGACTTTTTGATTTGCATATTCTGTAAATAGCTCTACCCAAAAGATCAGCCCAAAGTGTTATTACTTGCAGAACTCTGATTGCCATTAGCCTGGTCCTGGCATCACTACCCTCATTTGTATACAGATGGCCTGGGAAAATGGCATAACCAAATGCTCTTATGACTCTGGCCCCCTCTGGTCTCTCCCAATCAGACCAGTGGTATAATTAAGATAATGTCCCTCCTGCCATGAATTCAGCTGTTGCCTGGCAAAACTATTTCATATTTTTATTTCTACAATTAAGCAACACTTAAAGAAAATGAAAATTTTATTTTAAAGACAACCTTAGGGGTGCCTGGGTGGCTCAGTGGGTTAAGCCTCTGCCTTCAGCTCAGGTCATGATCTCAGAGTCCTGGGATCTAGTCCTGCATTGGGCTCTCTGCTAGGTGGGGAGCCTGCTTCCCCTTCTCTCTCTCTGCCTGCCTCTCTGCCTTACTTGTGATCTCTGTCAAATAAATAAATAAAAATCTTTAAAAAAAAATAATAAAGACAACCTATATTCACTTCTGGGTTCAACTCCTCCCGAATATCTGTATTTTTACCTATGTCTCTATGTAGCTATCTGTAAACATAGATGCGCACACATATCTCACAAGCACACACGCCCCGATTTTGCTTTTCTGAGAATCAGTTTTTACAAAGTAAAAAGCATATGATAATCACTTTCTATGCTTCAGCTATTGATTGGTCCTGGGATACAGAAATGAATAAGACAAAACCCTTGTCCCCATGGAATTTACTTTCTAGTGGGGAAAACAAACAATAACCAAAGTGTAAGTATACTAAAGTGTATGCTCATAACAATTACCAAGAAAAATAAAGCAGGATGAAAGAATAATGATAAACCAGAGTAAGACTGATGGGTGAATATTTGAAAGGATGTTTGGGAAGTATCTCTTTGAGGAGAAAGCATTGAACACAGTAAGGTTGAGTCCCTTGTCCAAGGTCAAATTCGAGGAAATTGTAAATCTAACTACCACTAAAATAATGCCCTAACTATTGTGTGGCATTGGACTCGAACAAAATATTGATAAAATATGAATGGCCATGTGAATATTTAAATGGTAAGTCCCAAAAGAAAAAAACAACATTTCTGTATCATTGTTTTCCCTTGCTATCCATTGATGGCTTATTTTGCCAGATATTAAGAAATAGCTTATTTAGGATATGAATTTACATTTCTCAATACATTTTCTTGCACACTATTTTAGTATTAAGCCCTAACAATAGTGCATTAATCTAAATAAAAATGATGCAGAATCAGTACAATCCTATTTATGAGAAATTATGGGACCACTAACACTTAATAAAATTCCATTTAAATTTTAACTTATAAGGCAAATTATACTCCTAGAAATGCAGAGACCAAGGTTGTAAGAATGTTCTGAATGCCTCTAGCGCAAGATTTTTGTACCATTAGGAAGACTATAGATGAACTTTTAATGGAATCATCCATTTCAATACCATATTTAGGAAGGATTTTTCAGGTTATTTTTTCTTCTGGATGGAGAATATTCAGTAATAATTCTTTCAAACAAGGATTTCAGGTCATACTCTTTGATTTCCTAATTTCTATAAAAAAATGATTATTTTGTCCCCATGTAGCAGGCATAACTTTTTTAAATTTAGTAACTTATTCTTTCCACTTTGAAGATGCTATTCCATTCTCATTTCATGTAATTCACTAATAATGAGGTCTGTTGTCATATGTTTGTAGGCAATGCATTCCCCTGGCAATTTTTAACATTTTGCTTTCTTTCCTGATGATCTGAAATTGAACTCTTATTCACTGTGGATGTATGTGCATCCCTGTGTGTATATGTGTGTGTGTGTATGTGTGTGCCTAGGAGATTTTATATATATATATATATATATATATATATATATACACACACATATGTACACATATGTATATATACACACACATATATATATACTGCACGTAGGATATATTTAGGATATATATATATATGCATCTGGATGTGTATATTTGCCTTTATCTGTATTACTGTTCTTTCTTTGGGGCCTAGAATATAATGGGCTATTACTTATTCAACTATTACTTTTTATCTAATCTCTATATTGTCTCTTCTGAAAGTATAAGATGCTGTTTTTAAGTGTCATGTCTATGTTTCTCCAAAACTTTGGAGAAGATGTTCTCCAAAACTTTGATATATATTTCCATGTTGAAGGAACTACATTTTTGGAATGTTCCTGGATACCTTCAACACTTCTCCCAGGAGCAATTTACCTGATTTGTTAATTTTAAGAAAAATACCTGGTAATCTCTTCTCTTTCTACTTGGTATCTAATCTGCCTGCAGAAAACACATTCTTTGGTTACTCTCAGGGTACCATAAACTGTCAATGAAGTTGTGTTTAAAGGAGATGGCCTGTAGGACTCTGTGTCCCCTGATTCCTTATTATCTTTATTTCTAGTGTGTATGCTTCAATTTTTTGAGCTTGTTCTCTTTTCATAGTATTAACTTTTCCCTATGAGTTTATGCCTCTTGCTTTTGAACATTTTTTTAAGACTTTACTTATTTATTTGAGAGAGAGAGAGAAAGAGAGCACAAGCAGGTGGAGGGGCAGAGGGAGAGGGAAACGCAGACTCCCACTGAGCAGAGAGCCCATGTGGAGTTCAGTCCCAGGACCTATAGACCATAATCTGAGCAGAAGGCAGAGGCTTAACCAACTGAGCCTCCCAGGTGCTCTTGCTTTTGAACTTTTAAGATCAATTGTTAGACTGTCTTCTGTATTTATGTATGGACTTCACTGACAGCCCCAGGGCAGGGGGAAGCAAATATCCAAATACCCGTGCCCACAAGTCCACATTTTGAAGAAATGCCCCATCCTCAATGTCATAAAAAGAAATGTGTTACCAGTCACCTTCAGCTTCATTCTGTCTCTTTCATCTTAGCTCTTTATCACTGTTTCTGCTTGGTGACAGATCTCCTTCCTTTTTATTAATGCCTCCCACCACTGGAACCAAACTAAGTTATTTATTGGGCTTCCCGGACCCCACCCATCCTGATTCCGTGTTTCATCACCTTCACACCCAGAGTGCCCTTGATGCTGAACCTACATTGTGTGGCAGGAAACTAAAATGTTTATCATGTCCTATGGCTTCTAACAGGAATGGTCAGTTTTCAGTCTTCAAGGATTACTCACAATTCCTGGCTCTTAAAGGTTTCTCATTTTTCATTGCTAATGTATCCATTTCTTTATTTTTATTCCTTTAGTTATTTCTAGGATGTGAAGTGAAATGGAAAGACTGCAATGTACACTTAGTTTACCATCTTGACATAAGAGGATTGCTTCAGATTCACAAAAAGAAAAGTTATGTTGACTCAATTAAAATATTTTTTTTTGTTCACTGTTAAAAAAAAATCACAACCTTTAATTACACAAAAAAAATGAAAATGATCTATTTATCCATCTCATTTCACAGTAAAATCCAATATGAGTAGACACTCTTTTTTAATATTTTTATTTTTTTGTTTGAGAGAAAGAGAAAGTGTGCATCATGTGTGTACAGGAAGGGAAGGGAAGAGGCAGAGGGAGAAGCAGACTCTCCACTGAGCAGGGAGCCTGATGCTGGGCTCAATCCCAGGACCCTGAGATCACAACCTGAGCTGAAGGCAGACACTTAACAGACTAAGCCACCCAGGGACCCCAAGTATATACTCTTTTAATAACATTATGTAAATGACTTATATTCAGCTACAAAATAATTAAAATACAATCATGTAAATACCAATTATATAATAGTGTCTCTCTCACATCATTTTTATTATCTTTTAAAGTATTTCTATAAAGAAGTGTCTCTATTACATGCTTAAGCATACATTTATATTTTTAGCTGTTGAATTAGGCAGTAATCCCAATTAATCAGCTTTAAGATACAATAAAAGTGTACCTCCAAGAAATAAGAATCATTCTAGATTTACAATGTTTGAAAGCCGATCTGTGTTTTCTTTTTTTTTTTTTTTAAGATTTTATTTATTCATTTGACAGAGAGAGAGATCACAAATAGGCAGAGAGACAGACAGAGAGAGAGATGAGGAGAAGCAGGCTCCCTGCTGAGCAGAGAGCCCTATGCGGGACTCGATCCCAGGCCCCTGGGATCGTGACCTGAGCCGAAGGTAGAGGCTTAACCCACTGAGCCACCCAGGCGCCCCCCCGATCTGTGTTTTCTATTTTGTACTTGTCCTTTATAAGTTTTTTCTCCTTATTACAGGGAAGAACCTAGAACTATATTTCCCAGAAATCCCTTTAATTCTATACTTCCTGGTTAGGTGCAGCCAACCAGAAAATTGCACATAATTTGGAAGTTAGAAGAGAAGGATAATTCATTAATTCATTTTCAGCAGGTAGCTAAGATCATTGACAGTGGCTTCCAGAGAGTGAGTCCTCTGAAAATTGTCTTCGGATTTTCTGTTGAGATCATAGTGGAAGGTTTCTGGCAATGCTTGGACTTAGGAATCTCCTAAAAGTGGCCTCCTCATATTTCTTCACAGCCTTTCCAACCCTTGCATATGCCTCTGTTCCTTTGCTGTATTAAATCTCTGTCTACCAGAAATACTTAGAGTGATTTCTATTTCCTTAATTGAGCCTATTATAAATTTTGTACAACTTGTACAAATTACATCAATATCAGGATTATATATGATTACTAAGTCCAGTGATTCCAGTAAATATTACAATTATCTTTTCACTGCTTCTACCTGTCTTTAGTAGTAATCTACAGATTCTATATAAGGACAAAGAACACTGAAGTAAAGTGCCAGAGGAGAAGCCTGGGGTTCCACTTAGCTTCACATTCACCCTGCATTGTGCAGTTCAATTAAAGTAACATAGAGCCCACAAAGATTTTATTTGGACTTCAATTTCAAGGACTACTCTAAAACCATTATATTGTTCATTATAATTCCTGGAGTTATTTATTCAGAAATTTCATTCATCTGATGATTACTCTAAAGCCAGTGAAACTTAAAATATGTTCATATACTCTAATCGAATCTGAAGAGTACCTATTTCAGGAGTAATTTATGATAAACTCCTCCAAGTAACAATTACTAATGAATGCTGACAACTTTAAGTGTGCTTAGCAGTAAGTTCAGTAATATATGCAAGACCTAACAATAATTTCAAAATGTGCCCAGTGAGGACACATATGATAAAATATAAGCTTTAAATGGATGGAAGTGAAAATACATGTTTTTATGTCTTTTTTAGATTATGTTAAGTTGCCACCATACATTACATCGTGTTTTTGATGTAGTGTTCAATGACTCATTAGTCGCATATAACACCTGGTGTTACAACAGGCGCCCTCGTTAACACCCATCACCAGCTACCCTCCCCCACCCTCCCCTCCGAAACTCTGTTTCCCAGAATCCATAGTCTCTCATGGTTTGTGAAAATACATGTTTTTAATGTTTTTAATGTTGAATGAGAGTAAGCAAAAGCATCTATAGAATGATTTTATTTTATCAAAAAATATATCAAAAAATGTGTAACATAAAACCACAATGAGTATAAGTGAATTCAAAAGTCAAGGGGTTAAAACAATGACCTCTGGGGCACTAGGTGGCTTAGTTGGTTAAGCAGCAGCTTCCTTGGGCTCAGGTTGTGATCTCAGGGTTCTAGGATTGAGACTCAAGTTGGGCTCCCTACTCAGTGGGGTCTGCTTCTCCATCCCTCCCCCTCTCCCTGATCGTGCTCTCTCTCTCTATTTTCTCTCAAATGAAAAAATAAAAGCTTAAAAAATAAGAGTAGAGGGGTGCCTGGGTGGCTCAGTCATTTAAGCTTCTCCCTTTGGTTCAGGTCATGATCCCGGAGTCCGGGGATGGAGCCCCGCACTGGGCTCCCCGCTTCTCTCTCTCCCTCTGCCCTCCCTCTAACTCCTGTTCTCTGACTCTTTCTCTCTCTAAAATAAATAAATCTTTAAAAAAATAAAAAGGAGTTTTCCAAAGAAAACATCACATTTCAATATTATCAAACAATAAATTAGACCTAATTTGAGGGAAAAAAATAACTAACAAATAATATTTCCTTTTCCAAATGATTTGGCATAAAGAGCATGCAAATTTCGTGAAAGAAACTAAATCACTTCCATTACTATTTCTTTTTTCTTACAAATAAGTGCTATGCTTTTAACAACATTTTAGGGGATGAGAGATATAAAATCAATTTGATATTAATATTTCCCTAACGCCCTGAAATACAGTATGTGTGTATATGCACTCACACCCATAATGAAGAGTTGCGAATAGTCTATATCCATTCAAATCACCTTGCTGCCTTTCCTCAATAAACTGCATGGCTGAGTCTCCAATAACTCTGGGAGGAATAGGCATTTCTAGTCACAGGTCTTTTCTAATTGACTACGGCTATGCTCAGTTTCACCTCATTGAAAAGCCTATTAGAACAATTCTAAACTCTTTACAACATTTACTGGATCTTTTTGTTATGATTTCTCAGGTTGTAACGCTTATGGGCCAGAATACAGTGTACAGATGTATAAAGCCAAAGCTTTAAGTGCTTTTCCAGAAAATTTCATTCTGTAACATCTTGATAGAGTAAGTGGGTCACATGGATTCTTAAGGAAAGAATTTCCACTATTACATGGCAAGAAGTACTCAGGCTTATCCTCAAAGGCAGTCTCAAAATTTAGGTAAACTAAGGTCTCATTTTCCCATATTCTTTCATGGAAAGGGAGAACAAGAAAAAACTCCTCTATTGGGGCATTTTTTTTTTTAATCTTTAAAGATTTATTTGTTTATTTGAGAGAGAGACAGTGTGAGCCAAAGGGTGCCAGCAGAGAGAGGGACAGAGGAAGAGGCAGAGGGGAGAGAGAGCCCGACGTGGGGATTGATTCCAGGACTTGAGCCAAAATCAAGAGTTTGATTTTGATACTTAACCGACTAAGCCACCCAGGCACCCCTCTATCGTGGTATGTTTAATGGCTGTGGTCTGTCGTTGGCCTTCAGGAAACACATTTGTTTGTTTGTTTGTTTGTTTTGGTCAAACAGTACCAAGTAGAAAACTTAATGGTATCAATGCCAATGTATATGTCACTGCTTTTACTGACGTTCTACAACATCCAATCCTATCATTGTTGACATATTTCATGAAGTTGATATATCAATTTTAAAGTACAGATCAACCTGTGTACAAAAAATTGTGTTTATATTAACATCGTATTAATATATTAACATCAAATATTTTTTAGCAGTTCTACTTAAGCGTGGGCAGCAAAAACCACTGAAATTTTTTCAATGTACTTTCCTCTATACTTTCTGAAGCGGATTCTGGAGTTTCCGTTGAGTTTATGTTCATCACCTACGTCCAGAAAAACCACCTTCCCAAGACCCCAAAGAACTCAGTTATTTTTTTCCCAATGACAATCCCTTTTCACTACCCTAAAGATAGCCATTGTCCTGGGTTTAAAATATCATTATTTCTTTTTACTTAGTTAGGAACCATGCTTCCATTTCTAAATAACCAAATTTGATTTTGCTTCTTTTGGGAACTTTATATAAGTGAACTTATGTGGTTTGTACTGGGGGGTGATTTACTTGCTCAATTTTAAGTTTTTAAGATTTTACAGCTTTTTTTTTTTTTTTAAGATTTATTTATTTATTTGACAGAGAGTACAACCAGGGAAAGCAGTAGGCAGAGAGAGAGAGGGAGAAGCAGACTCCGGCTTTTTTTGTTGTTGTTGTTTGTTTGTTTCCAAATCTTGTGAAACTTTATTGATGGTTTACTATCCAACTGATCTTACTGCATGCACATAGGATGACAAGAGAAAGCTGCATCACAAACACTTTTTTTTTTTAAATAAATTTTGTTTGGTTTTGTTTGAAAGCAGAGTTGTTAAAGCGGATTGGCAGGTTCACAGGGGTGAGTTGATAATTGACTGAAGGGCGCCATAGGGCCTACGCTGTACAGGAGGAGATTGACCTATGGCAGGGAACTACTGGAGGCGGCTGGCCGCTGTTTGTTTTTTATTTATTTATTATTTGTTTTTTATTTTACAAATACAGGAAGACCTGTGACAGATACCCCAACTTAGGTTAACTTGTAAACAGGACAACATGGAAAGAGTCCAAACAGAAGTAGTACGAACTGCAAGTTTTTGGCTGTGTCACTCTGGCCCTGTTTGGGGGGTAGGGTGGAGCTTTGTTCTTCCAGGAGAGCAGTGTATGAGCGGGGAGGGTGAAACCTATTTTTTTGCTTCCTTCTTGAGCAGAGAGCCCAACGACATAGGGCTTGATTTCAGGATCCTGGGATCATGACATGAGCAGAAGGGGTTTGATTCCAGGACCCTGGGATCATGACCTGAGAAGTAGGCTCCCTGTTGAGCAGATAACCCAATGTGGGGCTTGATCCCAGGACCCTGGGATCATGACCCAAGCAGATGCTTAACTGACTGAGCCACCCAGCCGCCCCCTCTCCTGCAGCTCCCCTGCAATTCATTTGCTTGGAAGATTTTATCAAGAATCTTGGAACTAATTTATGGCTAACCATCTGACTTTATTACTCCTTGCAACACCGGGTTACCAAGGTTTACTTCTCTCTGTGACAGGGAATAGAGGTATTAATGAGATTTACAGTTAAAGGAATTCGATTGACTGGGATTCCATGAGAGAGAAATCAACCACTACGGTTATTTCAATGAAGAGAACATAATAATAGAAATTTTTTAAGCAGGACATGGAGAATTGAAAAAGACCAAAAGACTGAATTGACAGAAGTAGTAATTGCAAAAAATAGCCATTTCCCACAAGTCAGGAGAACAGAGGAGCTGGGGTTGTGCTGAGTCTGGAAAACTAGGGAAGGGGACCCATAGGTTAGTAATCTGATCTCTGAGGGGTGCTGCCAGAGGAGCTTGGAGGCAGGGGTTTCCACATTGGAGCTCGGGCCTCTAGAGGGCAGCACTGCGGTCTTGCTGCTGAGTGTGTCTCTGGGAAATAGGGGAGACGGGCTCTGTTAGACTGGAAAGAAGCTTGTCAGGGAGGTGGTTGTTGCTGGGACAATGACAACAGGGACAGAAACCAGAGGAAGGAAGAAGCCAGTCCCATTGCTGGGACAATGACAACAGGGACAGAAACCAGAGGAAGGAAGAAGCCAGTCCCTTTTCAGTTTTTGAGACTTCTAGTCTCCCTTCCTGCCCTGGACTGACAGACCCTAATACACAGCCAGCTGAAATGAAGAAATGCCATTGGTAGACTCCAGTGCAAGCAGGACCAAACAGGGTATAGAAAGACACATTTAGAGCTGGAAACCATAGCTTAATAAGTCACAGGAAGACATTAATTTAACGGTTGTGCCTGGGGTGATACACTGATGTAAAGCTGAGGGTGACTGGGATTGATAGAGGCGGTAATCACAGGTAAGAATAAACTTAAATGAAGAAAATACCAGTACATTATGATAGAGCATAAAATTTAAAATACTTAGAAACAAAGTGATACATCAGCTTCCAGCTTCATGTAGATTTTTTTTCAGTTCTGTTTGTATTAATTCCAAAGAACAATTTAATCACAAACTTTATGCATATAAATTATAAGATTTTGTCATACTAATGGAGAGTAAAATTTACACAAACAGAAGAAAAATTTGGTTTATTTTATACTTACTAATTCATGAAAAAAGTCAGTGTATATGAAGAAGCAGATTGCGTATATGTGTTCTTGAGATCATATGAAATATGAAACCATTTCATATGAGACAATTTTACCTTCTGTATATAGCTAGAGTCCCACAGAAAATGCAGTCATTTTTTTTTCCCAAAGTCACATCCAGATATGCCTTTATTTATGTGGACAAGCTTTCCCTAGAATTTTTTTTTATAGTTTCCCAGAAAGCAACTTTTAACCTTGCAAAGGTAAGCGTAGTAGTCATCATAGCATTCCTGAGAAAAAGTCTTATTGTGAAGTTAGCAATTATAAACCACCAGATATCGAACTGTTCACTGAGGAGAGGAGTACAATTTCACAGGAGCTAGAGAGCTGTCTCAGAGGAGTGATTAAAACTATTTCCTTTTTAAGGTTTAATATTACTACTGCAGACTCAGATGAATTGAAGTGGTTCCAACTGCTACTAGCAAGAGAGTAAAAAAAAAAAAATTCCAAAACAGGAAACAGGGCATACCAAGAAAGAAGTTTGTCTATACTGACTTTAAACACAATTCTAAACTTAGAGGGTCTATTGGGAAGAGCTAGTTCCAGCCCAAAGTGGTTGAGGTAGAAAACCTTAAACATGGAGATATACGGTCACTGAATTTGAGGTTTGGGGATACATGCTGAGCATGACTGTGTAAATCAAGAACACTTTCAAACCTTTGGATCCCGAGGCCTGAGCAAGAATGAGGAGGAAAAAGAACAGTGGATGAGTCAGAGGTTATAAGTAACAGGTTTTCGACAGCCAAAAATTTGAGCACCATAAATATGAAAGCACCCAAAAATCAGGACCTAATATATTGATAAAACTTTACTCTCTACATTTGGAAATTAGATGCTGGATAACACTATTGTCAAAGTAAGTTCCAGTATTTTAGATAATTTTGGACTGTGAGGACTTCTAATAAGATTATATGGTGAGAACTGAGTGATTAATAGGAAACATAAAAAAGGTAGACATTCTGTTTCAGTCTGACAGAGTAGCCCCTGCTAGCTAGGCTACCTGTGTCATCATAGTTTCAATACTGTAAGCTTGGGTTGTAGTGACTTAAGATATAAAGAATCCCCTTATTTTCCACGTTTGTAAGTAAATACGCAGGTTAAAAGCCTGGCCAAGAGTCTAATCCCAGGGACTGGGACAGATTGAAAGAGGAAAAACAAACAAACTGAAAAACAAAAACTGATATCATCTAACTTATTCCAGAGGAGTCACCCAGAACTCAGTATCTTCAACAGAAGCATTCAGTGCCATCACTCTTTGACAGCAAAAGGAAGAGTGATGAGGTAATACCAACTTGATATTTTATGTGTATTAAAGATAAAGATAGGGGAGGGGTGCCTGGGTGGCTCAGTGGGTTAAGCCGCTGCCTTCGGCTCAGGTCATGATCCCAGGGTCCTGGGATTGAGCCCCGAATGGGGCTCTCTGCTCAGCAGGGAGCCTGCGTCTTCCTCCCCCTCTCTCTGCCTGCCTCTCTGCCTACTTGTGATCTCTCTGTTTGTCAAATAAATAAACAAAATCTTGGAAAAAAAAAAGATAGGGATATGTCCCATTTATCTTCCGATTTTATACATGTTTAGCATGTAGAAAGTAATCCATAAATATTTGTAGAAGGAAGGAAGGTAGGAAGGGGAAAAGGAAAAAAAAAAAAGAAAAGAAAAGGACAAATTACGTTTATCACTGTCAATTCAGGATCAAACTACAAACAAAAATAGGTGCAGTTAAGAATAGGTCTTAATTACATGTAACTAGAAGCACTAAATCCTTACACTTAAAGCACTCATGTGCATCCAATTTCATTTTAGAACTATTATGCATTGAATAGCTGAAGAAACAGTACCAAAGGCATACATAAAGGAAAATGTTGAGATTCATTATAAAAATTCATATTTTTATTCATAAAACTTTAAATATCATAAAAGAAATTAAAGTTGAAAATTACAAACTGAATAAAGATAATTGCAAAAGACATGGCAGGTTACATGGTAAAGCCTTCATGTATAAATAACTTTTCCAATTCAATAAGACAAAAGAAACAAAGGAAAGGATATGCACAGAAACATCTTCGTGATTAATAGATATAGATAGGAATGTATAATAATTAAATCTTTAAAATTTGTAAAGACATGATATACTGTCAAGTAAAAAAAAAAAGATTGTTAAGCAAGCATCACACATGTATACACTAACAAAATGAAAACTTTAAGAAAGAAAAATTACTGAATAATAAATAACTTCCAAAATGTGGCCATTTATCAGTATTGAATCAATACTTATAACTCAAATGGTTGAACTAGACATAAAGAGGGAAAGCTGCATATTAGAGGAGTATTGTGCTCTAATTAGAAAGAACAATGGAGGGGCGCCTGGGTGGTTCAGTTTTTAAGAATCTGCTTTCAGCTCAGGTCATGATTCCAGGGTGCTGGGATTGAGCCTGGCATAGGGCTCCCTGCTCCGTGGGAGGCCTGTGGCCCTCTCCCATATCCGTGCTTGTGTTCCTGCTCTCTCTCTCTGCCAAATAAATAAATAAAATCTTTAAAAAAAAAAAAAAGAACAATGGATTTGGTGTAAGTTAAAACTGGATTCAACTATATTTTTGTTCTATATGGACATTGATACACAGGTACACATCTAAATCCCTGCTTAAGTGTCACTATGTCTCTAAGATTCAGCATTTGTATAGAGTCAGAGGGGAGGCATCGAAGGGCGAGAATGGTATATTCAACTTTCTGGTATTTTTTCCCTGATCTTTGCGTTTGTCATGTTTCCTTAAAGTTGTTTTGTTTTGTTTTTAATTACATTTGTTCTAGTCTCTGTTGTCCGTAGGATTTTCATTTATATGGCAGTAGATTCTACCTATATTTTCCATTATAATTTAGTCTTTTACCTTTTTTGTTATTGTTATTTTTTGTATTAAGAAAGTCTTCCCGGAGTGCCTGGGTGGCTCAATGTTAAAGCCTCCGGTCATGATCTCAGGGTTCTGGGATCAAGTCCTGCATAGGGCTCTCTGCTCAGCAGGGAGCCTGCTTCCCTCTCTCTCTCTCTCTCTCTGCCTGCCTCTCTGCCCACTTGTGACTTCTGTCTGTCAAATAAATAAATAAAATCTTTAAAAAAATAAATAAAAAAGGAAAGAAAAGAAAAAGAAATCTTTCCAGATTGGAAAATAGAAAAAAACAGTCTCAGAGCACTATCAGGTTTTCATTTTTCACATTTCCCTCCAGTACAAATGTAATTTATTTTCCTCCATGGTTAAGAATGGTTAAGAACCATGTAGTTCCTTGTTTAAATAGAAAAATTGCTTCCCAGCAGCAATTTTAAACTAATCTTAGTATTTCCAAAATGTTATTAATAAATAAAATGATGCATATCTTTTAAAGTAACAGGTTTAAATAAGATAATATATGTAGAGTATACATTTGAGTGCCTGGTACATAATGCTATTCAATTAATTGTTGCTATATATAAATAACTTAAATAATTTTACAATAACCAATTAATTGTCACTGATGATTAACAAAACGTGTTATATTTTTACATGCAATGTTGCCTGAGCTTCTTAATCACTTTCAGCTGATTAACTGATGATTAACAAAACGTGTTTTATTTGATATCTAAGTCTTGGGGAAATACTAGTCCAAATTCTAATGTATTGCTTACTTAAAAAAAATAATGCCTAAATTCTTTAAAGATAATGGGGCAGCCTATCTTTTACTAAAATAATTCTAAGTTCCCTTTGAACTTCAGAATACCTATTCTATAACTGTTTTGACACCAAGACTTTGACATAGTCTGAGATTCTGAGATATTTTTAATAAGTTTAATTTTACATATATTTATAAGGAGGCAAAATGTGCCCTCTATACTTTGCCTCTCTGTGTGACTCTTCATAAGCATGTATAAGTGGCCATGACAATACCATAGGTATGTGAATGCACTTTCTAATAAATGTCACGAGATAAATCTTTCCAATGACATTATTAAGTTAAAATAAAAGAGAAAAAATTAATAAGTTTAACTTTCTGGATAATAAAGTTATCCTAATCATAGAACAGGATAAATTCTTTTAACTATATTTAGATTTTATACATAGTTTATCTTATTTTACTCAACAGGTTATCAACCAAACTTTATAACTTGAAATAAAATCTTTTAGCGATTTTCTATTGATTAAAAAAAGGGCCACAAATTCTTTGTCATTCCTTCTATGAATAAGAGTGATCCTCCCCTAACTGTTACGTTCAATAGTTTCATGAAAGAGACACCATAGTCAATTCCAGGCTAGCTTTGAAAAGAACTGGCAGCTTCAGCACTAGAATCTTGGAGACCTTATCTGTCATGTAAGAGACAATATGGAGAAACCTGGAGATGACATTGACAAAGAAAGTTGTCCAGCTCAGTCCAAGCTTTTAGCCATATCCACCAAAGCACTAGATATGTGAAGGAAGAAACGATAATGGAAATGGACCTTTTACTTTTAGGCATAGTTTATGACACATAAATTAAACATAACCCATCCAGCCAAGCCTTCTCTGAATAACTGACTCTAAAAATTGTGAGCAAGTTTGCCAACCCTAAAGAATGTGCACCACCAAGACAGAACTGTGATGTGTACTATGGACTTTGAGTGATTATAGCATGTCAGTGTAGGTTCAACAACTGTAATACGTATACCCCTCTGGAGAATGATGTGATAAAGGGAAGAGGCTATGCATGCATGGAGACAGGGGATATGTGGATTTATATAGAGAGTACATGTACTTCCTCTCAGTTTTCCTGTGAACCTAAAGCTGCTCTTAAAAAAAACCCAAGTATTAGGAAAAAAAAGACAGCAAAAACAAAGTGATTCTGAAACCAAATTTCTGAGGTGTACATGATTTAAAATGGTCTATTCTTGTTTACACATAGTAAGGGGTTAAATTTTGAAAATAGAAAATAAATTGATTCTTAATATAAATGAAATATTTGAGTATTTGAAACATTTTTTAAATTAAATTAAAAATCTGAAATTCATAGATTACCTTGCACACCTAGAATATCTATTCTTATAATAATGTAATGCAAATATTAGATGTATGAAACTAGATATAACTAGTTTATCTGGTATAATTAGATATATTTATTCTTACAGAATTAACAAGCTAAGTCAAACATACAAATCATATATAAATCTATAAAACATATACCACTGCAAGTAGTATTAATACCATAGCTTCCAAACTCTATGTGGATTCTAGCTTGAGATAACTTTTAGAGAGTTATTTGAAAAACTGTTTCAACTAATTTAGCTGATATTGTTATTATGTAACATTTTCCAAATAAGCAGAATCTCAGTACTTCTAATGCTAATTATAAATCAACATCAATACTGAAATGTTTCCAGGCAGTGAACCATACATATTGGACAAAATGTCCAATCAGTCCCATCAAAGTATTTTTTTTTAACCTCTCGTCACTGACAAGGGACTGGAGGACTTTCCTGAAGATAATTGCCAAAGACAGATGTCTATTAACACGGAAAATACATGTAAATTGACGACAAAAAGCAGAGTTTAAAATTGTGGTTCATAAAGAAGTGACCCTATATGAGCATTAAAGTAAGTGGAGATCAATAAATATCTGATCACTCTGACAACATCAGGATGGCAGAGAAACAATGAGAGAAATGTAATGTATTAATCCTAAAGGCTGACTCTACCCTGGAAGGGAAATGATATCTCTGTGTCATTGAATTTCACATGAATATTTATGTCAAAGTAACAGTGCAATGTTTTGAAAACATTGGGAAATCTAAAATCTAGAAATTTTGTATAAGAGAAATTATCTTTGCATTGTTTTATTAGAATATATCGTTCTAATGAGTAATGAAGTAGAATTGTTTTCACCAATTCCTTTCCAACTTAGATAATATTAAGACCATAAAATAATTTTAACTATATTATCTATATGACTAAGGGTCATGATCACGCAACTGCTTAATTTGTGTAAGTATGTTAATAACTACTTTCTAATGTGGCATAATGTATTTGACAAAAATATTTTGACTAAAGATATAATCTTTTTTTCTTATAGAAACTATTTAGTTTCTACTTATTCTTAGTTTCAACTATTCAGTTGCTTTCATCGCATGATGCTAATAGAAAATTAGTGATGTAAATTATCAACGTGGGTTTCCTAAATATGAGATTTTTGTAAAAGAAATAATATTCTAAGTACTTTGGCAAATGTATTTCTCCCTTCAGTTTTCTTGGTAACAGCTAACAAAACACATTGACCCACAAATTATTCCTGGAAGCATTATATATCTTTTTGTATGATAAAGCAAGCTGCAGCAAAGAGATATGTATTCTAATAAGGTGTTTAGGTTATATTCCCACTGCATATATGCAAGTGTTTGCCAAAGAAAATTAAGCTGGAAAGCTATCATTTTCTTGTTACTGATAGAGTTCATCTACATTCAGTTGCATTTTCTTTTTAATATATATTTTACTATCAAATTTCTTCAATTTCTTCCCTTCCTTTACACTAATCTTCCCTTATTCTCTCTCTCATTATAATGGTCTTAGAGGATAAAGCATATTTCATGAACATTTAAAAGAGTGTTGAGCGTGATAATAAACTTCAAGATCTTTTCTCCCAAATGTTAATAGCCATTTTAATAAACACAAGCCGGGCACTGTGTTTTATTTTCTTTTAATTATCTAATATCCCCTCGTCTTCCAGAGCACCCAATTAATGTCCAACATCAAGGGCACCTCATTTTGCATAAAGCTTATAAGCATTAAGAAAAGCAAGAGAACTAGGCAAATATTGTGTGTATAATATAATTATAATAATTTTCAAATTATTTGTGTTTCACATCTTCACTACCTCTGAGTTTTCCAAAGAAGAGACCATATGTTATTCATAATTGGTATCACCATGGCATATCTCAGTGTCTGCTATAAAGGCAATTTTGCAAAACTTATGGCTGAAGAAATGGGTGGGTGGGTGGATGGATAAATATATTGATAAGTGAATAAGATAATGCATTTATTCCCCCAGAAGAAAATTATGATAGAAAACTTGATACCGGACATAAAAATGCTTTATAGCAGTATATATTGTCAGAGAAATAATGTGTCATAATTCTTAGCATAAATTTGGCCCACTTTTGTTCAGCATAAGCAGAATAATTATATATAAGAAGTTATCTGAAATAATTTTGAAAGGCAATCTTAAGTAAAATCTTTAGATTCATTGATGTCATCTCTCAAAAGGAAGTACTGGGACAAGCAAGCAATTATGCAAGTCAATCATTTACATGAAGAGGCATAAAAGCATCCTGCAGTGACAGAAAATTAATAAGAATCAACAATTAACTTTATTTCATCTATTCAAACATCTTAGATATTGACATATGTTACCACATCACACAATATCATTTGGAAATTAGAGTGATGGCATCAAGGAAAAAGACCATTATTCTCTCCATTCAAACGTACTGAAAGCAAGAGCAGAAATCAGTTAAATACAGATTTAAAACATGTTGTCACATTAGTTCATTTCAGCTGACTGTTCAGCATTCTTTTTACATGCAATGTTGCCTGAGCTTCTTAATCACTTCAGCTGTATTCCCTTACCCCTCACAAAATGACCTCTTGGCAGAGTTGCATTCTGCCATGTAAATGTTCACTAGCGACAATATCAGCACTCATTCAAAGTGTGATCTCTTCAGATTTTACCAACAGAGCAGCCATTAAAGTTATTCAACTTTATATCCAAGGAGAACACCTATTCTTACTTACCTTTCTTATTTTACCTTTTATATTGGACTATGTACCAGGTTAACATTATTTTGCAAAGAGCATCGCCTTCAGATAGCCAATGAACCTAGGTCCGATTACAAGTGTCCAGATGTATGAAAGAGGAATACTTATGTGGAGAAATGAATGACTAAAAAGAAGTTATACTTTTAGAAAACAAGAAAAGACCCCTTGAGAGAAAGAGAAATACAAGTAGCCCAAATAGAAATAAACTCAGTGGGTGAGGGAGCGCAAAGACCAGTGTGTCTCCTGTGTGATTCTTCAGAATGCAGTCGTGTTAAAAAGGGTAAGAGATTTATTTATTTATTTATTTATTTATTTAAAATATAAAGAGGAGTTCTTTATAGATCCTGGATATCAACCTTTTGTCTGTACTGTCATTTGCAAATATCCTCTCCCATTCCGTGGGTTGCCTCTTTGTTTTCTTGACTGTTTCCTTTGCTGTGCAGAAGCTTTTGATTTTGATGAAGTCCCAAAAGTTCATTTTCGCTTTTGTTTCCTTTGCCTTTGGAGACATATCTTGAAAGAAGTTGCTGTGGCTGATATTGAAGAGATGACGGCCTATGTTCTCCTCTAGGATTCTGATGGATTCCTGTCTCACATTGACAAATGGATAAGGAAGATTGTGGTCTATATACACTATGGAGTATTATGCCTCCATCAGAAAGGACGAATACCCAACTTTTGTAGCAACATGGACGGGACTGAAAGATTATGCAGAGTGAAAGAAGTCAAGCAGAGAAAGTCAATTATCATATGGTTTCACTTATTTGTGGAGCATAACAAATAGCATGAAGGATATGGGGAGACAGAGAGGAGAAGGAAGTTGGGGGAAATTGGAAGGGGAGGTGAACCATGAGAGACTATGGACTCTGAAAAACAATCTGAGGGTTTTGAAGGGGCGGGGGGTGGGCGGTCGGGGTACCAGGTGGTGGGTATTATAGAGGGCACATATGGCATGGAGCACTGGGTGTGGTGCAAAAATAATGAATACTGTTATGCTGAAAATAAATTAAAAATAAATTTAAAAAAAAAGAGTAAGAGAGTCAGAATAGGCCCAAATATATCAGGGTAACGCTATTTTAGCAGTATGGGAAGCCATGGGCTAATCTGCAGCCTCGATGTGACATAACCTGGATCACAACTCCTTTTCTGACTCTGATTCTGACACTCCCACCTCCTCTTTCTCTTAAGATACTCCTTTTGAATACATCGGGCTCACTTGAAAAAAACAGGAAGATCTTCCCATCTCAAAATCCTTCACCTGATTACATCTGCAAAGTTTATTTTGCCATATGCTTGATTCACAAGCCTGGGATTTAAAATATGCACCTCATTGGAGGTCCTTATTCTACCGTAGATATATAGCAGAGTCTGGGTTCAACTACATAGATTAACTTCAAAGTCCACATACCAGAGCCTTTCTGGATATCATTACCCTTAGAAATTACTGCAAAGAGGTGCAGTTTGGGGAAGAAATGATACTAGAGTACTAAATTTATACTCTCTCACGAGTTGTTATTGTGGCCAAGTCTAACTCAGAACTATGTAAGCAAGGGGATTCTGAGAAATATATTCGCCAGTTTAATCAAGATACAATTAAAAAACACTTTTCATTTACGTTGTCATGCACACATTCTCTTACAAGTGATAGTCTAATAAATTTGATGCAAGATCTAATATTTCAAAATTGATCTAAACTGTCAATAGATAACTCTTTATAATTCAAAAGACCACTTGTATATAAGGCACAAATATATCTGTATCTAAATGAAAAAAAAGTCCTCCCTGAAGAAAATCAAAGAGGACAACCATTTATATGTATAATAATATTGTTTAAGAAATGTTTCATACTTTTTAGGAATGTGTACTTAATTATAACGCTGCCTTTTTTGCTTATTTTCTGTTTAAATGAAGCACATTTTTTTCAGCAGGTGAAATAGTTTAAAAATCCCAGTTACTAGAGATATAGAAATGCTAAGTTATACATCATATTTGTTGACCTAATATTCTTTATAGTTTCTCCAAAGATTATTTATTTGTAATTCACTTCTCTAAATATAAATGAAATCAGACTGCTCCAATTTTTCTCCAAGGGCCAATTTTTGTTCTAAAATACTTTGATTTTTCTATGAAATTAAAGCAATATATGAATGTTCTATTCCTCAGACACAGTTTTAATAGCCTTGTTGTTTTCTTGTGATCTTTTAAAACCATAGATGCAGAATTCTTTCCAGTGGGTTATCACGCCCTTAATAAAAACAGTTATCTATTCTAGTACTAAATTTAGAATATTTCAAAGGAAAATGATCATTTGGGGATGTAAAAATTAGGTATATGTTTAGACTCTGAAATCTTGGGACATTATTTGTGTCATATACAACATTGAATTTTGGTCTAATGATCCCTACCACAATTTTCTTTCCAGTTTCACAAATTTTGTTCCTAATGTAATGTCCTTCCTGCTCAGATAATAGAGCAAATACTGTGAAAATATTATTCCTAAAATTCATTTTACATAGAATCATTATATACTTACAATATTTTTATGGTGAATTACACACTTCCATAATTAAAATACTAATTATTGTTCTTTTTGACAAATACTGGAACTGAAAATAAGAATGCTCAAGTTTTACTTTGGAGAGTATGACCTGGAACACTAAATACAGAACAGAATGTTTGTAATAAGTCTAGTGTCTTTTATATTGTGCCAACTGCATCTTTTGTACATTTGGATTGTATTTTTAAATGGAAGCTTTGTTTCCATCATAATTATATTGGCCTTTCAACTTACAAAAACAATATTTCCTCTATAGACATTTTTACATATGGAACTTCAGGCTTCATTTCTCAGGATCTGTGTACTTTTAGGAGATATATTCACAGCTCACTGAACAGCCAAGTACGCTTCTACATTTCCTGGTCTCACTTGCAGTATTAAGAAATGTTTTTAAATGTTTAAGATAGTCAAATGGTAATTAGTGTACTATTAACTGTGAAATTGGTTACATTTAGCTGATAATATTGTAGTTCCACAAACATGAATCTCAAAAACTACCATTTGTTTATTTGGGTAATTCTGAAAAGAAATGGAAAATGAGAGAAGGAATAGAAATCATAATTAAGTAAAAATAAAGAACATGTTGAGTGGCACTGTTCTTTACTGCAAGAATAAACCAGAGGACCCACATTCATATCTGCTTTGTCAGTATTTTTTTTTCTTCTGGAAGATTTTGTTATAGAATATAAAGAAAGGAAATTAAGTATTCTCAATTACAGTGTGGAGAATTCTATTTTGAATTTCTCTCTGCCATAATATTTTATTTTATTTCGCACAATACGATAGAGCTAAAATTAGCCTGGAGGAAATTTTCTATGTGGAAACATGATAGAAACCAAAGATTGGAAAGTATGCTAAAGTCTTCTGGCAGAATATCTTTGCTATTTGAAACCTATATTCTTTTTTTTTTTTTAAGATTTTTTTATTTATTCATTTTGACAGAGAGAGATCACAAGTAGGCAGAGAGGCAGACAGAGAGAGATTGGAGGAAGCAGGCTCCCTGCTGAGCAGAGAGCCTGATGTGGGACTCGATCCCAGGACCCTGAGATCATGACCTGAGCTGAAGGCAGCGGCTTAACCCACTGAGCCACCCAGGCACCCCGGAAACCTATATTCTTAATACAGCATTTACCAGGTGGCTCTCCAGCACATATTAGAGTACTTCAGGGACAGGAAACTCATTGGCTATGGAAAAAGACTTACCTCTGGTCAGATAAATTTTTAGAAATACTTTGTAATTCAAAATCTGAGTTATTTTACTCTGTTTCCATAGGTCTTGTTTCTATCCTTGCAGATATACAGAACAAGTTAACTCTTTTTGCTTCCTCATGGTTACCTATAACGGAAATGAAATAATATGTGTGTGTATATTTCTGATGACTAACTAATACCAATATGGAGGCACGGGCTTCCTATAATCTTATCTAGTCTTAATAAAAAGATCTAAGCAAAATTTCAACTCCTCTTCTCATTTACCACCTAGTTAGAAAGGCAGAATTCTAATGCTGATCTTTCATTAATAGACTGCAGTACCAATTATCTGCTAAGAAATATGAAAGAATCGAGCACTCTGCTATACCCAGCAACCTATACCGACAACAACAAAAATGAATAAATAAATTTTTTAAAGGACAGAACTGGGATAGATAACTGAAAGTAGGAGAAATTCATGAATTCATTTATGCTTTTAGCTAAAATGCATCCCTCCTCAAGTCAGTCTGAAGCTGTTAGCACGGCAGGGTGTTGCACCTACTAATGATTCCACAGCTGGCACGTGCATGGCGTCAGTGTTTATTGGCATCCTCTAAGTCAGTTATTTTTAAGAAGCTCTCTTCCAGGCCTCTGAATAAATTATCTATCAAGTGCAGCAGTGCATGACAACACCCAAAATACAATTTGCAGTCTTACACAGGCTCTCATTATTTGGTGTAAATGAAACCCCAAGTCATTAAACTTTTTAAAAACTGAAGGCCCCTTTTATTAAAAATATAAGCAATTGAAAGACCTCTTAGGTCATTCTTTCAATCCATGCTATGCATAGTAATAAGCCTGGAAATTCGATTTATCCCTCCGCAATTGTTTACTTTTCTTTGAAAGACAAAAGTTTCTGTCAAACACATCACAGAAAAAGTTCAAGCAGGCTAGTTTCATCTATTCCACTGGGAATGTGCCCAGAAAATTGGCCAAGAGAAAAGACAACACAAGCAGTGATGATAAGAAATAACATACTCTGAAATTTACAAAGTTATAAGTCAACAGAATACATAGGATGTCTGCTGAATAACTATCAGCGGTTCACACTTCTTTGTGTCTGAAGGTTTTTCTCCCCCATATATGCTGTAAACTTTTTTTTAAAAAATGAAAATAAATAAATAAAGGAAATGGAAAGAGCTTCTCCTTGATCTGCTTATATGAGCCTTATCAATTTCAGGCAAGATAGCAATACTTTCTTGACAATGAATTTAAACGTATCTGCAGTCTCTCTGCTGTTTACCATGAATTTTGATGATGCTTTATATGAGCCTCAGAGCTATTTGATGTTGCTATACTTTTAATCCATGAACTGAGACTCATAACCCATCAAAAAACATTTAGTTACAAACCAATATGGAGTTAATGTTATCTACCACAGCTTGTTTTCTTGTTGGTTTACCAGTGCAGTAAACACACACTATGATACAGTGTAACATCTTAATAACGGTGAATGTCCAGGAAAAGCATTAAACACTCACTTATACACTAACCAAGCTTAGGTGTGATTTCACTCTGCATTATCGATATGTTTTAAAGACGCAATTTAACCCCTGTGCTGTATCAGAATCTGCGGAATTAGAGAAGCAGGAGCAGCAGCAGCAGCAGCCAACAGCAGGAGCAGGAGAAAGAAATAGCTTTAATGGGTTTATCCAGAAAAATCCTAATGCCATTAAACATTTGATTAGTGTCGTTCTCTCCCACTATTATTAAGTTCCATGAATGAAGACACTTTCATTTTTTTCTTCTCTAATATATTTTCATTAATTAACATCTTCTTGGCATGGTCGACACTCAGCAAGTGTTTGTTAAGGAAGGAATAAGGAATATATTCTAAGGCATATAAAATATATATTCTAAGAATATATATTCTAAGATATATAATTTATATAATAATATAATATTCTTAATATTCTAATATATATTATTAGAATATATATTATATATTCTAAGGAATATATTCCTTAGAATAAGGAAGGAAGGAAGGAAGGAATGTAACTGGCATATTCAAATTGTTGAGTCTTTCTGGGTTCAAATGACCCTACCAGAACAGGGCATACTTTGAAAACGTGTCTCAGAAATAATTAAAAAGCTTTTGTTGTCCAAAGTATTCAATGACAAAGTTAATAAAAATACTGGCACTGAAAGAAATTTAACACGAAGGCAGTGTAAGCTTCTAACCAGTTCTAGAAATTTTTTTTTTTTTACAATAGCTTTGACTGTAGCAGAAGGATTCTAAACAATCCCACTCTCTTGGTACTGATGTTCCCATGCAATATCTTCCCCTTGAGCAGGCAATGGACCTAACACTTGCTTCTAATTTGGCAAGAGTGATAGAATGTCAGCTAGTTATGATATAAAAAAAAAAATCTCAATTTCCCTCCATCAACCCCTCTCTCTCTCTTCTCTAACACACATACACACACACACATGCACATACATTCACATACAGACTGAAAAACAATCGGCCATGTTGTAAGCAGCCTAGAGAGAGGTTAAGCCTCCTTCCAATCCTGAGATGATAAAGTCCTGAAAGTCTGGCTGCAAGTGAGAGAGAGTCAGAACCATCCAAGCTGTTCTAAAATGTCTGACCCACAGAAACCATGACATAGTAAATGCCTTGTCAAAAACTAAATTTGGGGATGATTAATTATGCAGCAATAGGTCACTAATACATTGAGATATAGCACCTAGTCTAAGGTTTAACATACTTATCAAAAGGGAATCCATGGACATGGGAGATTTTCATTAAGAAATTTCTTTATTTTGGCTGACTCTTGATTTTGGCTCACATCATGATCTTAGGGTCATGAGATCAAGCCCCAGGTTGGGCTCTACCCACAACACAGAGTTTGCTTGAGATTCTCTCTCCTCCTCTCGCCCCCCCCCCTCCCACACACACATGCATTCTCTCTCACTCTTTCTCGGTCTCTAAACAAAAAATTAAACCTTTAAAAGAAAAAAAATTCTTAATTTTAAGTTGAAATATACCACCTTACAATTTCGATCTACTAGTTCCAATTTGATGGTAAAGCAATAAACCAGACAGATCATTTTTCCTGGGATATTAGAGATTATATTCTAGTAAGGGGGACAGATAGTAAGCAAATTTTAAAATGAACAAAATAATTACAGACTCTTTATTAGGAAAGAACAAACAAGCTAAAAGAGAGGGAGTGTTTAGAGGAGGTCCTATTGGTTGGTGTGAGCAAGAAAGGCATCTATGAACAGATGATGTTTGAACTAGGTTTAAAGAATAGGAATGAGCTAGTCGTAAGAAGATCTGGGGAGAGATCTAGTGAGGCAAATGGAGGAATAAGGATAACATCCCAGAAATGAGCAAAGGATTGATAATATTTAAGAAATAGAAAACCAGTTAGGTTGAGGCGTGGCGAGAAATGGGATAAATGACTGGTTCACGATGAGTAAGAAAGGCTAGCAGGGGTCAGATGTTGTAGAATCCTGGGAGCCAAGAAAAGGATCACTTTTTTAAACACAACCGAAAGCCATTTCAGGGTTTTAAGCAGGAGACTATCATGGCTTAAGTAAAACCCTTATAGTTGGGCCAATTAAGACTGTTCAATAGGTGTGCATATGAGTTTCTCAGATATATGAGGAGAGGAGTTAACATTGACTTGGATTATTACATAGAAGTTAAATTCTCTGCTCGGGCTCTTAGGGGAAGTTTGGGCTCTCTTTTCTGAAATAATTCTCAATCAAAATATCACACCGTATTCAGAAAGAATGGTGATCGCCTCTCTCTGGAATTTCCTTTCTTCTAGTAGGCTCTGGGAAGCCTCATGCCTAAATTTAAATCCTGAGCTTAGGAAGTACTGCTGAAACAGTCGTTACAATATCAGAAACATAAAATGAGGTGTAGGTTCTAGTGTAAGCACCCTAGATAGGCGAGAAGTTCTGAACGTGCCACCAGAAAATACCAGTCCACAGCAGTACAGTTTAGAAGATGTTCTACAGCTGAGTGGTATTCCTTGGCTTCTCACATCACTCCTTAGTCTTTGGTCAAACATAAGGAAAATGCATTAAGGTTAAAATAGCTGGGTGCTTTGGTTAACTATTACTGTGTAACAACAACATGTAAAATCTCAACAGCATAAACAGTAACAATTATGCAGTTTGCCAGGAGCAGCCCTGCTTCAGACTGTGGGTCTGCTCCCCGTATCTCCTTCTGGAAGCCAGACTTAATGGGTGAAGTTACTTGGGACATGTACTTATTGAGGAGATTGGAAGCAACACTCAGGTGGATGAAATACATGACACTTCCTAATGCTTGTTTTCATAAAGGACATATATTGACTTTTCCATTAATCAGATCATGACAGATGACAAAACATTATCAGAAGGACTGTGCTCCATACTTCCCCTATGGAAAAGAAGGTGAGAGAGGGAAAGATTATTTTCTGAACATCAGTACCACACTGTAGGTGACTCATAAAAATCATCATCCTTTTATAAGACCGAATGGGAATAGGCAGCTTATCAGGCTACAGAACAGCTGAAATCTGTGACTCCTAGTATAATGTTCATTCTGGCCTCTTTCCTTTAAGTCTTTGTTCCTTAGTTCTTCTCTTTGTCCAAGTCCATACAAATCACTACCTATGTTCAACATTGTCTTCATTCCATATCTTATGTTGTACCAATGATATGGAGCAGCACATGAATCGCTGGCCCAGGTAATAAGCATCTCTAACAATTCTAAGCCTTAAACAAATAATAATAAGCATACAGTTTGCTGATTAGATTCTCTTTATTATAGAAACAGAAAGTGTTGTTTTCTAATTCCTAGCAGAGAGAGCTTCTACATGTGTAGTGAGCAAACTGTATATTGAGGAAAGTATATTGGGATCACACAAGGACTTGCCCCTCTAATCATGGGTAAACTGAAGGCCATATCACTCTCCAGAATTTCACTGAGGTTTTGGTAGTGTCGCCATTGAACTTATTTTGTGTCAGCAGTGGGAGAGTGGTAATAGGGTATGTAACACTTTTAAAATAATAAAACATCTAAAGTATATATGTTGTTTCTGGAATTAGACATCCCATATCATTTATGGCTATATTTTTTCTTTGAAACCTCCCTCTTTATTCAGGAGAGAGAGTATTTGGCAAATATATGAAAGAATCAGAAATGTTTGCCCTTGACATCAAACTCTAGGTTCGTTAGCACTTAGGCCTCTATTACTGAATCACTACCTTGTAATAAAAACCATCTTAAAATGTCTCACATGAAAATTAATTTTTATGTGTAGATAAATTTCCTGTTGGTAGAAATTAAATTCCAATCTCTGCTCTTAGTATAATGCAGGCATTATATAAGGTTTTGTTAAGCCATCATCATATAAAACAAAGTGGCAATATGTAAAGCACATAAATGTGAGGAAAAACCTTTCAAACTTCTATGTTATTATTTGACGAAAATTGTTCATGTCATGAGCAAATATATCATATTGAAAACCATGTATTTGTTTCTGAATACTGTTTTGAATGTAAATTTTAAAACTATTTTATATAGAGAGAAGAAAATCTACCCATATTTTCATATAAATGTTAATGGTGGCACGTTAAGAATGTACATTAATTCTCTAACAGTTTCTTAACACAATTTACCTTTAATGAACATACATCAAGTTTTCAAATATTTTACATTTTCTATGGTAAGCTAGCTAGTGTTTAAAAATTGTAAAAGTGAATTACAAGGAAAACTGACATGTATCCATGCTATTAAAGGAGACTTTAGATACACTTTTCTGACCTCTGCCCTATGTGTGGTTATTATAAAGGTTGATTTGAGAAAAAAAATCAAACTTGTATTTGATAGTTGCCTCAATTGGCTTGTCTTTGTCATTTTATATATTTTATGGGGAGAAGCAATTTTATTTCCTTGTCTTGAGGTGCTAAGTAACTTCTATTTTTTAAGTTTCCAAAGTATTTAAAAGTTTGTCTTTCTACTTTGGAAACTCTTATGTTTAAGATTAAAAGATTATAAGTCTTCAGCTGAATCCTAGAGCACAAGTTCAAATGGCATATTTTAACAGATGAGGAAAAGGTGGTAGAGATCAGCTAAGGGGCTTGCTTATGGACATATATCTAGTTCCCAGCTAAGCTGAGACAAATGGAAAATGTTCTCATTATCTTGTGCTGTTTATAGTTTCTCCACAGATTCTTGATGCATTCCATCCTTCCCACACTCTGGCACCATCTTCTATCACTGTCATTAAATTCATTAGCAAACAACGATTTCTTCAGTTGAGAAAGTGAATAGAAACACTGATTATATTTTTATCAGATGCTCTCAACAAGGAGAGGAAAATATAATGTGTAAGAATTCATTTAGTGAATTCTTAGATATCATGTATATAAAAATGCATGGCTAGGTCTCACAGCTCTGGACCTTCCCATCCTTGGGCCTGTTTCGGTTATCCACTTTGATATCCACAACACCAGAAAGTCTTAAAATGTGTTCTATGTTTTTTACTGTTATCTCGGAATTATTTAATGGATCACCCTTTTTACTTCTTTACATCCAGTTAAGAAAAGAACTCTCAAGGAATGAGTTCTCAGCTTTCTTTTCTTCCTTGTACTCGGAAAGTATAATCTAATAGCCGAACTTAAACCTCCCATTTCTGTGAATTACTTCCATTTCTATGTCTAGCCTTCCACTTTCCTATGCTATACCTGCATTTCCCATTGAAATATCCATTATAAATATTCTGAAAAGTTATTCTAGCTGTGTCACTAAGTCTTCTCTCTCTGTCACACACACACACAAGCATATATACCACTGCCTTCACCAAATTTGTATCTGTTACTAATTAGCCCCAGTACCCCCTTTGTTATGAGGATTGAAATCTCCAAATAGCTTACTTTGTATCTCTCTATTGACTATCACATCTAACAATTGCTAATCCCCAATAATTCACAAAATATATTTCTGTCTATCCCTATGATGACAACTTTAACCTAGAAATGAAGTAATTTGTCATTCAATTGATTATAATATATTAAAAAATACACATCTTTCTTTAACCTCTCTTAACCCTAGAATATTTTACATATTAGTTTTCTTGAGGAACATATTACTTTCTTACTTAATATCTTCCGCAGCCATAAACAACTACTAATCTAATCTACTCTTTGTTTACATTAGATTTGCATATTCTAGACATTTCATATGAATGCATTTCTATACTATGTGCTCCTACGTGACTGGCTTCTTTGACTTGGCAGAATGGTTTATAAGGTTCATATATGTTGTGGAATCTATCAGTACTTTATATATTTTTATTACCAAATAATATTATTTTATATGCTGGAGCGTACTTCACTTACCCATTCACCACTGATGAATACAAGCCTCCATTTTGATTAGGGTCCAGTGGGAAAATGATAGTGAGAAAAATTATAAATGTTTAAATGTTCATATTTTTATTTACCCTCAGAGTTTATGAATGTGTCTTTTTTATATTATATTCAATTAGCCAGCATATACTACACCATAAGTTTTTGTTGTAGGGTTCAACAATTCATTAGTTGTGTATAATACTCAGTGCTCATCCCAACATATACCCTCCTTAATACTCATCACCTAGTTACCCCATCTCCCCACCCACCTCCCTTCTGTAACCCTCAGTTTGTTTCCTGGAGTCCATAGTCTTTCATGGTTTGTCTTCCTCTCTGATTTTGTCCCATTCGATTTTTATGAATGTGTCTTAATAGCCTTTGACATCAGGGTAAAAAGAACAAAACAGATGAGCCAGTTTCACTTTCAGTTACTGGTCATTATAGAAATAAATTTACATGATTGAAGAAATAGGGAAACTGAAGAAATAGTGGGGGAGGGGAGCCTGGGTGGCTCAGTGGGTTAAGCTGCTGCCTTCGGCTCAGGTCATGATCTCAGGGTCCTGGGATCGAGTCCCACATCGGGCTCTCTGCTCAGCAGGGGGCCTGCTTCCCTTCCTCTTTCTCTGTGATCTCTTCCCTTCCTCTCTCCTACTGTGATCTCTCTCTGTCAAATAAATAAATAAAATCTTTAAAAAAAAAAAAAAGAAAAAAAAGAAATAGTGGGGGAGATTCGGTATAAAAAAGTACCAATTATTCGCTGCCCCCTGTTACAAATAAGAGTTTTTAACAGACTAGCCCTTTTTATAAAATTTGTTTTTTTACCTTGGGAAGAATAAGGAGCAATACTAACAGAGCAATCTCTGTAATAAAGGATTGCATTAGTTCTTAATAGTAGGCTGAGTCATATGAAATTGCCATTTTGTAGATGGAAAAATATTGTCTAATATACACAAGTCTATAAGAAATGGCTGAAATCCATAGATGGGAAGATATAAATCTTCATTTACTTTAATAAATGTGACAGACTGATACTAAAATGAAAGAAATTTATAAGCACTGCTATTATAATAAACAAATACTATAAAAAAATCACATTAGAGATATTTCAAATGTCTTTTTCTCTTCCTTTCTTTCTGAGAAAATTCACACCCCAAACTCCTTCTGTGTGGGAATTCAACCTTCACAGCACTAAATTCTCCTCAACTCCAAAAGCCCTGGCTGATAAACCAAACTGAGCTTATTTATAGGCTAGCTAGTAACTTATGATTTGACTCAGAAAAATAACCTTGGGTAAATAAATTCACTAACAAGAATTTAAAATAAGAGAAAAAAAGTAATGACAAAAAGAATAGGTAAAAAGAAAGTAGCCCATACCTAGGCCACTGCAGTCTCTCAACTATGTGAGCCTACTTTCACCATCTTTTGAATTCCCATACAAAGTTTATGTATCCTAAACAAACAAACAAACAAAAAAACCCTATATTTTCTTGATTGCCTTATCCTCATAAATATTCCCAAATACCTTAATTACAAGATGGCCTATAAAAAGCATAAGGGAATTTTTACCAGTTTTAATATTTTGTCAACCATAAAGTCTGAAGAAAAACAACCTCTGCCTTCAGGTATGTTTGTGTCATCCCTGACTGTTTATTTAGATGGTTCATAAAAAAGTTCACCCCAATTTTATTTGGAAAGAATTCCTACTCAAAGAAGTTATATTGAGAAATCGAACCGATATTACATTGTACCACATAAACTTCCTGAATTATCCGCAGCCCAAGGTATCACACTGTAAAGTTCTTGGTGCCTTTCAATTGAGTATGCCTTACAGCTCACCTTATGAACATGAAAATTAAAGAAAAATATCCATTTTTATCATTTATTCCTGTTTGAAATTATTTTTTTGGCAACAGATGAAACATGAAATTACTTTAGAAAGGTACTAAAAGGTAAACGTGTTGCTGGATAGCAAGAGTGAAAAGAGGTGAATAGTAAATACTTTTTAAAGACAATTTTTTCAAAAAAAAATATAAATTTTAGAAAATACCAACAAACTGGAAGAAAACATTTAGATGGACCATCTAAAATCTATTAGCCATCCAAGGATAAGTACCATTAATATTCCAAAGTGTAACCTTTCAATATTTTCCGTGCATGTTTATTATTTGTGGGTACACACCCACACACACAGAAATATATACACATACATATACATACACATATATATGTTAAAAGCACAAGGATATGGTGTACACTGTATTTTGTAACTAGCTTTTTAAAACATCTTTGCAGATTTCCTAGTATTGTATTATATGATTAGAGGCATGCATTTGATTTATATTTTATATTAAATTGTTATAACAAATACTTAAGGTATTGAATTTTTGACATAATTAAAAGCACAGGGCCTTTAAGATCCAAACATTTATTCTCAGTAAAGGTAGTAAAAGATAAGAAAAACTTATATTCCCTTCATGCCTCTTTTTCTATTCCAGGATTAGTTTTCTCAGAGATACAGAAAATAAGAAGGATTGTAAATGAAATATAAAAGGTGAATCAATTTCTTTGGCCAAACATCTAAAGTTATAGAGTTTGTATAGAGTTTAGAGTTAAATTAGTAGCTAGTACTAGTTTACAAAAATAACTATAATGTAAAAGTCAGAGAAAGTCAGACATTGTAGAAAGTGTAGAGAGTGTAGAGAGCAACCCATGGGAATTTTGTTCCTATGAAGGACTGAATTCATAATTACCTATGGAATCATCAGAAGAGCTAGGATTGAAATTTTAGATCATTACATTAGCACAGATGATCAGAGAGCTGCTGCTTTTTTCATCTCATAAGCAAAAGAAAGAGAACTTCGAATAATTGTATTTGTCTGGGTGTATTTTGTTTGTTTGTTTTGGTTCCTTTAAATGAATATTTCTAGTGTCTGAATCATTACTTCAAGTATCATAAATAAAGACCAAAAGGAAAAGATGACTCAGGAGACATTAGAAATGTATCTATTCTGTCCTCACTCCTATTCATCATCTCTATTTGCTTAATTACATTATAAAGATTGTTCATTACCTACACGATGGCAAAATCCTTAATAAAGCTAAACAGCATTCTCTCCAAACTATTATCTAAAGGCTTAAGAGCTTCCAACTGGAATAAAGGCAGAGGGGTTAAAAAATGAAGGGGGGGGTGTTGAAAATAAAATACAAATAAAATGAGTAATATTGCAGAGTCTGTAATGCAGTCATTTTTAGATTAAAGAGGCAGCACACATTTTAAACAACCAATGAAATATTATGGTATAGCGAAATAAAAATTTCAAACTTAAATTTTTTTGAAGCATGCAACACTGGAGGCAAACAAAAATAAAGACAAAACAAAAACCAAGGGTAACTAACAATCAGTGTGGTACCTGAGTGAGCGTACAGACATACCTTTTTTCCAGGGTTTTGTTACATACCATAAAATAATTTCAAAGCATCACTGTGAAAGATTTAGTCAGTGTTTGATTGTGCTGCAGGAGGCCAACAGTGACTAGAATTTCCCCAGCTATTTATTCAATCTATTGTTTGTGCACTAATCTATGAAATTTCATAATGAGTTTGCATTTTTCAATCATGTTAACTTCCTCTTTTTGTTGTTGTTGTTGTTTTGAATAGCTCATCCATCCAAAGAAAAGAAAGCTGGTGTTATAGCACTGTATTTAAACACATTTTAATGGGTGAAAATGTATATTATGAAAACAGTAAATTTATTACCACTTCCTTGTAGAAAATTGTTTCAGAGACATTTAAAAAAATCATTCTGGTTTCTCTTTCCGAAATGATCTAAACAGCGAAAAACATCAATAGAGGGCACTAACAGGCTGTTCTGGAAAGCCTTTCATTTCAGCGCTTGTGACAATGAAACCTAGCTGAGAAGGCAGTACTTTTTAGCTGTATAAAGCAGCAGATGTTGTACTGGAAAGAAAAGAAAAATAAAAGCATCCACATTATCCTTGAGCCAAAAGATAAATTCACAAACCTAATCCATTAGAATGTGACTCACTTTTCCTATATCAGATCTTATCTACTAGCTCTGTATATTCTCTTTCTAACATATTTTATTTTGTCTGTGGCTTTTTCAAGTGAAATTTATTTCTAGATTTAGACCTCACTGCAGATAACCAAACTCATCAAAGAGTGTATTTAGTCATGCAGTCAATTCTTTGGTCATTCTATATTGATGGAAGTATATAGGGATATTCCCAAATAAGAATGATCTACAAATAATCATTGGTCTTGGCATCCTCTGTCTATATTTTGCTTGTGAGATCATTTTTTATATTCATCCTAAAATGATTATAGAGGGGTGTCTGGGTGGCTCACTGGGTTAAACCTCTACCTTCCGCTCAGGTCATGATTGCAGTGTCCTGGGATCAAGCCCCACATCGGGCTCTCTGCTCCGTGGGGAGACTGTTCCCCCTCTCTCTCTGCCTGCCTCTATGCCTACTTGTGATCTCTCTCTGTCAAAGAAATAAATAAAATCTTTTAAAAAATACAATACAATACAATAATTGTAGAAATGTATGGCTACGGATAATTTTTAAAACCAACAAATAGTAATGCTAATCCAGAGAGAGTTATGTAAACATTTTAGAGCTCTAAAACATGGGCATACTGAAGAACAGGCCCTGCTCTACAAGCTGTGTTTTTCTGGACTTTGGAAAACTCTTTCTGACTTCCAGGAAGTTGAGAAATGCAGTCCAACAATGTGTCCAGAAGCAGGAGAAATTGAACATGAGTGAACAGTGTTGGTGACGAAGACAGGAATATAAATACAAAGATTACAGGTAAGTTAGGGATCACTGTGATGGTGCTGGAAAGCAGCTGAAATTTATAATTCCCGTTATTTGATAAAATCAGTTTATTTTTATTTTTTTTTCCAAATTTAAGCAATATGTTCCCATGTGTCTATAAATGTGGTCCCTTCCGATAAGGACTCCTGGATTTTTTTTTTTTTTTTTTTTTTTTTTTGGTCAAAGTTTTGAGTAATTGTGTGATTTCTTAAAAACACACACACAGGGGCACCTGGGTGGCTCAGTGGGTTAAAGCCTCTGCGGTCCGCTCAGGTCATGATCTCAACGTCCTGGGATGGAGCCCAGCATCAGGCTCTCTGCTCGGCAGGGAGCCTGCTTCCTCCCCTCTCTCTCTGCCTACTTGTGATCTGTCAAATAAATAAAATCTTTAAAATCACACACACACACACACACACACACACACAAACACATCTAAATACAATACCAGCTGCAGAACTACACCACACTGGGGTCCCTGGATGGCTCAGTGGACTAAAGCCTCTGCCTTTGGCTCAAGTCATGATCCCAGGGTCCTTGGATTGAGCCCCAGGCTCTCTGCTTAGTAGGGAGCCTGTTTCCCTTCCTCTCTCTCTGCCTGCCTCTCTGCCTACTTGTGATCTCTGTCAAATAAATAAACAAAATCTTTAAAAAAAAAAAAAAAACTACACCAAGCTGAGAAACACTTGAGGAATCAGGAGAGAGAGATCTGCATGCATACACTACTTCCACAACTTTCCAGGAGTGTGAGACCGTCACACGTGTACTTAATGAGTCCACTTTTCCTCGACCATAAAATGAACACAATTTCCAGCCACTTAAGTCGAACTGAGGATTAAAATAATTATATATATATATATATATATATAAAATATATATACATACTTATGTATGTATATATACATAAACACCTGGTGTATTTTGAGTGCTCAGTAAATCCCAATTCATGTCCCTTACATTCTTTTCTCCTAGATATAGTCCCTTCAGCTATACCAGTTTTTAATTGAATATAACATGAGTTGGCATAGACAATATTGCTTCTATGATCACCTTGCCACAATGTGGTTTAAGCTTGTTTTCTCTTTCTTATTGTCTTCTAGATAAATAAGAATAGAAATAACTTTTATTTTCATTACCTAAAACATAATATGAAAATTGAGTGTAGCTGGAATTAGGAAAAAGCTCTTCAACTAAATAATCATCATTAGTAAGTTTTTAAGAAATTATATACATATGTGTATGGGGTAAATTAAATTTAAAATCCTGTGTACAGTTGTGTTCCTTATTAATATAGTGAATAATTATTGAAATGACAACAACATATTGATGCCCATAACTAAATACAATTTTCTAAAAGTTCAATAAGAGTAAGTAAACATATTTATCTTTAGGACTTAGTAATGGTTTTTAAGGTTATAAATACATATTAAAAGCCTTATCTTGAATATGAAAAACATGAAATAGTTTGGATATTTGTCTCAGGTAAAGGGTGTAATGGCAAAAATTTTTATTTTCTTTGTTATGATCTAACACTTCAATTATAACCTGCTGGTTGTTTGCATGTAGTGTTTCAGTATGATTAACCTTATAAAAATTTCTCTCATTTTCAATAAGCATTTTCTTGTATGTGCAGTTACATAATCAAAGAAATACATTTCTCTCTAAAGGTGTTCTAACTTTAAACCTTGAATTTCTGGGATGCCTGGATGCACAGTTGGTTGGGTGTCTGACTCTTGGTTCTGGCTCAGGCATGATCTCAGGGTCATGAGATGAGCCCTGCTTTGGGCTCTGCACTCAGTGGGGAGTCTGTTTGAGATTCTCCCTCTCCCTCTGCTCTTTCTGCTTGTGCTCTCTCTGTCTTTTCTAAAATAAATGAATAAATCCTTAAAAATATCTTGAATTTCTTTAGCATTTTTTTCTATATCTGTATGACTCAGGTTCTTCCTATATTTCCTGCCAATATTCAATTCTTATATACTTTAATTTTGAATTAATTTAAGTAAATAAATGCTTAGACATGCATATATTTTTAACCAACATTCAGATTCTTTCTGTCACCTTCTAGTGTCAACTCTTAAATACTTAATAGGTGGTGTTGAAATGGTAATCAGATACCTGCATATTCTTTTTTGGGGGAGACAGGCATGTGGAAATCATAACCAGAGAAATGTACCTGAACATTCAATAGATCATAATATACTCTAAAAACAAATGGATGCCACCAATAAAAAAATTTAAAAATTAACATTAGAAGCAATACATCTTCTCTTCAATATGTGTCTAATTATTCTGGCAAACATTTTTCTTTACATTTATTTAGTGTGCATATATACACACTAAATGTGTATATATGTATATATATACATATACACACATTATATGTGTGCATATGTGTGTATATACACACACATGAATTGTATGTGTATATACATATACACAAATAAATATGTGTGTGTATACACACACACACACACACACACATTTATACACATGAAAGTTAATTTTAACTGTCAGTTTCACTCGGATACAGTGCCCAGACATTTGGTCAAACATTATTTGGGGTGTGTCTATGAGGGTGTTTCTCGATGAGACTAACATTTTAACTGCTAGACTAAGAAAGCAGATTGCCCTCCCAACATGGACAGGTTTCATCCAATCAATTGAAAACCAAATAGAATAAAAGGTTGAGTAAGAGGGAAGTCCTGCCTGACTGGTTGAACAGGCATATAGATCTTTTCCTGCCTTAAGACTCCAACTAAAACATTAGCTCTTCTTGGATCTTGAGGTTGCTGGCATTCAGATGGGAACCAAACATCACCAGTCCTGTGTCTCCTTACTCCTGACTGCAGATTTTGGGATTTATTAGACTTCATATTCATGTGAGCCAATTCCTTACCAAAACAAAGAAACAAAAATAAATGTCTATATCTCATCTATACTGATGTCTATCTATAAATCTCCTATTGGTTCTCTTTCTCTGAAGAACCTTATGTAATACACTATATTACACAATTAAAATAGAATTTGAAGCAACATAAAATGTCATAAAAACTCTTGAGATTTTCTAGGTGTAACTATTTTATTCTTTATAGCATAGAATTATAAAGTTTATTTAAAAAAAGATTGAATGACTAATTTACAGTTTTGGAAGAAACAATCCTTGAGAATTGAAGTGCTAATGTTTTATATTAAAGAATGTCAGTAAAATAATGAGGGATGAACAATTGACGACATTTATAAACATTGGTTAATATGGCTGTATATTTCTGTTTCAGAAAGACTCATTGTTGATGTTGAGAAATGTTGTTTATTCAGAAATTAATACATACTATGTCACAAACCATAGGAAAAGGGATTTTACATATTTCTTCATTCAAATGTTTTCATCAACATATAAAAAACAATTGTGTATTCTCCTAAATGACTCCCAGAAAAGATATACTGTCAAAAATCATACAGATGGGTGCAAAATGTTTACTCACTGCTATTTTACTGAGTACATTTTTTTTTAAAGCACACAGGAACAGAGACAGAGCTGTGAGAGAGACACCGAAGAAATAGAGCCATCTTATCTATAATGTTAGAAATCAAGTCATAAGTTACAAAAATAATCCTTACAGTTTGACCTATAAACATTGCAATAACTGAAAAATTAAATACAATATTAATTTGAATGAAAACTGAGGGTATACAAACTATCTGATGTATAAAATATGGTTCACAAGCATCTGTCTAATTTTTAAATATATTAATTGCTGTAGATATAACACAAGAAGGTTTATTTTTTTTTCCCAGAAAGCATAAATTAGAGGCACAATCTAGCAACTTCCCCAGACAATGATCTAGACATCAGGATTTTATGAGCAAAATCATATTATGAAGAAAGATTAAAAAAATTCTTTGAAAATTATGAAGGAAGCCAGAGTAAATTTTAACTTGTAACTCAAGGAGGAAAAATATCAACAACATATGTATTCTCTAAAACTCTGAAATAGGACTAAATAAAACAAACACAAAAGTTTATTGTGTTTCTCTCTGCTGGACTCCTTATTTTGCAAACTGAATAACAGATGGCATTTAAGAAGATATATCCACCGTGTCAATAATTTCACAGTCAAGTTGGCAAGATTAGCAAAAAGACAATTTTCAAAATGGCTCTGCACCCAGAGCTACCCTACAGAACCCTCAGGAATGAAACTTCCACAGTAAGAAACCTGCTTTGATTTTGTCTTTGTAACACCATAACTGATTACTTTAAATAAATGATCTACAGTCTTACCATTCAGGATTGATGACTTCCCTATTTGGAATTTTTCAGCTTTAAATATGTTTAATAAATCTCAAATTAATTAGAATATAAGAGCTTCTAAGTTTTAATATTTTTATTCTAATGCTGTCATAAAATCAGTATGTGTTAAATATCACATTAATGACTCCAGGAAGAAATGACTTCTAGAACATGACTTCCTATTTTTATTCTTTTCTAACTTACATTTTTAATAACTTACATTTTTAATATTTTCTTCGTGTTTGTAGGAAGATAAAAATCACCTTAGAACATAGAGCACAAATTTATGAGCCCTATTCTATCTTCTAAGTCCTCTTTCTCTGAAGTAAGCACTCTTAAATATTTGTTGTATAACTTCCCAACTTGTTTCTAACATTTATATTCACATAGTTCCTCCTTAAAATCCATCACAGAAGATATGTCATAGTAGTTATATTTTTGTGTAATCTTTTATCCCCAGATGACAAAATATCTGAAAAAAATCTTCCATGTAATTTCACAAAAATCTACCTTGTCCTCTATTTTATGTATGAATACTTCCCCATTTTTTTCTTTGTCTAGTAGAAACAGCAAGCACTACACTATATTTTAAAATATACATCTGCACATCTATGTGTATATTCCTAAAGTCTAGATTCTTAGAAGTAAGTTTATGGGTTAAATAATATGCATACTGATACTTTAATAGAATCTGTTAAGTTGCATTCTCAAAAGTTCATATAATTTTACATTCCCACAGCATTGTTTGAAAGTATCTATTTCATCTCAATTTAAAAACTTATAGTTTTTTAAATAAAATTTATATCAATGCATTATATAAAATGGGGTAAAATACTCAAATATGCACTCAGATATACATTAAAACTTATTATTTCAATATTTTGCCAGGTTTTTCTATGTAGTTATTTTTCCTGTTAGTTCATAGAAGTTTCTTGTATATATGAAAAAATACTTCATGATATACTGTAATAGTGAGGTTTCTGCTTTTGCAATGCTTAATAAAAAACAAGCCCTGAATTTTACTGGGTTACAAAAATAGCCATTTCCTTTTTTGATTATAGGTCTCCAGATTAGCCGCATTTTGGCAAACGTGGCCTGGTCATAACTGGGCTTGATTCCAGTCTGGAGGTCAAGTTCAGGTATCTTTGCATGCCTTATCTAGGAACCATTAGCTACCTGGGTGTATGTTTCACTGGGCATGTTTTTCTCATACTGACGATAAAAGTGCAAGAGAAAAACTGTAAGCACATAAACACATTTAAAACCTCTTTTGGAAAACATACATATTATGTTCCTTCACATACCACTGACCAAAACAAATCTTATTAGGCCATGTTCAGTCATGAAAAAGTGGAAAAGAAAGAAATTTGTGAATAAGTGATCCTATGTATCATGCTTTTTCCACATCAATTGCTCATGCTCTCATTTCTTTACAAGTTTTTAAATCTATGCATTGCAGTAATCTGTTTCTTTATGAATCTGGATTTTGTGTCCTACTTAAGCTTTCATGCTGATCATGAATTAAGTATTATCATCCTATATATATTTTTTTATAGTGCTGACTTTTGCATGTTTCATTTGCGGCAAGTTTTGTATGTGTACTTTTTAAACAAAAACCTTTTCCTGTGGACTTTAACCTATCTTTCCAATTGCCACAACATAATTTTATTAAATAATTTCTGTATGAGTTTGAAATACCATCTACTTCAAATGCTAAATTGCCATGTATAAATTGGTTTATTTCTTGTATTTTTTTCCTGCTAATCTAATTCTGTATTTCTGCATCAAAGCACATCATTCTTATTTCTGCAGCTTTAAAAAAATGCTTGACAGGGCCACCTGGGTGTCTCAGTCCATTAAGCATCTGCCTTTGGCTGAATTAGGCCATGATCCCAGAGTCCTGGGATTCAGCCCTGCATCAGGTTCCCTGCTCAGTGGAGAGTCTACTTCTTCCTCTCTCTTTACTCCCTCTCCCCCTGCCTGCTACTCCACCTGCTTATGTGCTCTCTCTCCCTGTCAAATAAATAAACAAAATCTTAAAAATGTTTGCATAGTAAATCAAGTCCTAGATCACTGATTTTGACTGTATGTATGTATGTATGTATTTATTTATTATTTATTTTTTGACAATTTTCTTGCCTTTTTCTGTTTATTTTCTCTTGTGCGTGATCTAAAGATTAAGTTTTCCTCAGTCAACGTAAAAATACTCTTGGAGTTGGGGCGCCTGGGTGGCTCAGTGGGTTAAGCCACTGCCTTCGGCTCAGGTCATGATCTCAGGGTCCTGGGATCAAGTCCCGCATCGGGCTCTCTGCTTGGTGGGGGGCCTGCTTCCCTCTCTCTCTCTCTCTCTGCCTGCCTCTCCGTCTACTTGTGATCTCTGTCAAATAAATAAATAAAATCTTTAAAAAAAAAAATACTCTTGGAGTTGTGGAAACGAAATAATACAAAATATCTTATTTAAATTGAAGCACCTGAAATTGCCAATCATTCCCCTTTTTAAACCCAGTGGAACAGTAATTTATTATGGTTCACCTACTACAGAAAATTAATTTAGAATAAATTACCTCTATACAATATTGATCATTCCCATCCAGGAATATGACGTATTTTTTTTCTCTTCATTATATATTTTTGTATAGTTTGGTTTTATTTTCATCTAGCCTTTTATTTTTAATTAATTATACTTTTAATTTTTAAGTAATCTCTACACCCAATATTGGGCTGAAACTCATGAGCCCAAGATCAAGTCACGAGTTCTGACTGAACCAGCCAGAAACCCTTCATCTAGACTTTTCACGTTTTTTTTTTTTTTCTCTTAGATGTATTAATAAGGTCTCTGAGGTTTAATCTGTTGTTAAATAATGGCAACTATTTTGCATTATATTTCTATATTGTTACTGCTGATTTACACGAAAGATATTATTTTTTATAAGTTAATACTGAAAGGAAATTAAGCATAGTGGTTAATACAAAATGCTCTAATGTCGTACCACTTTGGTTTAAACCTCAACTCCCCTTATCTGATGAATGAAACTAAGGAGCTAGTGTCCTTTGCCAATTTCCTCCTCTAAAAAAGTATAACCATAATACCTTCTGCAGTGACGTACAATTTCTGAAATTCCTCTCTTTTATTTTATTTTCCTCTTTAAAGAGCACCTCCTCACATCAGCAGCATGCTTGTGTGTGTGTGTGTGTGTGTCTAGGGAGAGGTTTGTCATTGGAAGGGATGTGGGAAGTAAGCCTGCAAAAGCAAATTTTGCTCCTGTCTATGAGATAATTTTATTTTCTTGCTTCAGTAGACCCTATTCTGCTAAACAACTGAGCAAAAGGGAACTAGCAGTATCTGAAAGCTTCCTTAGGGTCAAAACACTATACAATCTTTATTCAAGGGTTAATACACAATGTCAAAACATCACCCAAACATCCAGCAATGCACAGATTTACAGAAACTCCCTGCTGCAAATGTGAGAAGGTTGAAATATCACACTAACCACATGTAATACATTCTAAGACAGGATAGCATAAAGAGAATTAATGGATAGGGCTGGCATTAGTTAAGTAGGCCAAATAAGGCAATGTAATTTGAGGAACCTGTGAGAAATTTGGGCAAAAAAGACAGATGAATGGATGAGATTTAATCTTACACTTTTAATTGGGCAAATAGTGTCCTAACTTATTTGAGTGTGTCTTTTTTTATTACTTTTTTATTATTGCGTTTTTTAGTGTATAGCTCAATGGTTATTATTATATTCACAGAGCCAACCTAAATAAAGAGGAACACTGAGTTCAAATGATCAGAAATTAGTTTTTGAATTGGGCTACATTTATGAACAGGAAGTGCAAAAAAGGAGAGTAGAAGCAGCTAGAGTCCCAAGCAGTAAAACCATTTGCTTGAGGAAAAAGACAGGTTCTTGGTGGGTGTTCATTGATCAAGGAATAAATTTTAGTTTTTTGTAAATCACACATTTAGGAAAATTAGTCTCTCAGTCCTTCAGTTTCCTTTTCCTGAGGGCACACGCATATGATTCTCTATTTTATAACCCTTAGTACATTTTATTTATTTTTTAAAGATTTATTTATTTATTTATTTATTTATTTATTTATTTTAGAGAGAGTGAGTGCACATGTGAGTGGGGAGAAGAGTACCAGGAGAGCATCTTCAAGCAGACTCCTCACGGAGCATGGAGCCCGATTGAGGGCTCTATCTCACGACCCACTCATCAGTCAGTAGAGATTGATGCTGTTTCTATCTTTTGCCTATTATGAACAGTACTGCTATAAACATTTATGTACAAGTTTTTGTTTGGACATATAGTTTTGGCATAGACTCAGGAGTGGAACTGGTGGGTCACACTATAACTGTATATTTAATCAATTGAGAAACTGCCACCTTGTTTGCCAAAACGGCTATACCATTTTTGGTTTCCCACCAGGAGTATTTGAGTTTTCTGATCTCTCCACACCCTCACTTTATTTTTCATCATTTCAGCTACCCCAGTGGGTATGGAGTAATATTTCCATGTAGTTTTTATTCATATTTTTCTGGTAAATGATAATCCTGAGCCTCCTTTTATGTACTATTGGTCATTTGTATATTTCCATCAGAGAAATGTCTATTCAGATCAATTGTCCACATTCTCTAGTTGAATTATTTGTCTTTTATTCATTGAGTTACAAGCATCCTTTATGTATTTTAGATATGAGTTCTCTATCTGATATATGACTTGCAAATATGTACCTACCTTTTATGATTTGTCTTTTCCTTTTCTGGATTATGTTCTTCAAAGCACAAAGGTTTAAAGCAATTTTCCCTTTTCTTAGTGGTTATTCTGTTTATTGTCTCCAAGTAACTAATTTTAGATAAGATCCTATATTAGATGGCCAGGGTGTCATAGCAAAGTATCGCAACCCAGGTGGGTTAAACAACAGAGCTTTTGTTACACTGTTCTGGAGGCTAGAAGTACAAAATCCAGATGTCTGATGGTTGGTTCTTTCTGACAGCTGTGAGGAAGAATATTCTATGCTTCTCACCCAAGCTTCTGGTGCTTTGCTGGCAATTTTAGCATTTGAGGCTTGTAAAAGCATTATTCCAATCTCTACCTTCATCTTCACATGGCATTCTCCCTAAGTGTGTGTTTGTGTCCAAATTTCTCCTTTCATAAGTACATCAGTTTTGTTAAATAAGAGGCCCTTCCTACTCTCCTATGGCTTCATCTAAACTTAACTAATTACAACTATGCAACCCTAATTTCAAGTAAGGACATATTCTGAGGTACTTGAGATCAGATTCGGCCTATGAATTTTTCAGGAATACAATTCAATCCACAGCACACACATTACCAAATAAATAAACACTTACCTAATTCTTATTCAAATATTACTTGGCAAAATCTTAAAATTAATATAACTATATATAAAGCAAACTCTTTCTCATACATTGTCTTATTTATTTTTCTCATAACCACCTGGTATGATAAGTAATACTTACATTTTATCTCTATTTTATAGATGAAACAAGTATGATATCTAGAGAGATTTGATTCGCCCCAGTTTATTATGTTTCTATGTAACAAAAACAAAGGAGCACCATTTCCCTCTTTATATCCTCACCAGGGCCTTTTATACTAAAGGTAATGCTTATGACTATATCTATCTATTTAATGGAAAGGCAATACTAATAAAAGCCACAATACTTATATACTTCTGCAAATATGTGGGAAATAAATGGTCTAGGAAAATGGCATAAAATTTTACCCAATATGCCTGTGAGTTCTACTCAGCCAGATAATCTAGGAAACACAGAGTGAATAAAAAGCATTATCCTTCCTTTCAATGTACTTATCGTCTATTAGGAAAGTTCAGCATAATAATAGAAAATAATGGATAAAAAAATAAGATCAGATAAACTATGATGAATTGTTCAATTATGTGATTTAGGTAGTGGTCAAAGGAGAATTAAATTTGGAGTATTCTGAGATGCCTTTATTATGAAAATTGGACTGGAATTAAGGACTGATGTCAGGAAATGGATCCTGAAGTCATGGAAAGGAGGAAGAACTATGGGTGGGGGCCAAAAAAATATGAAGTGAACTAAAAAATTGAAATTGTGAATCTTCTCTCTAAGGAAAAGGGGCAACTCAGATTACAGTGCCTGGAGAAAACAAAAATGATAAACAGTAATAAAACTTGTCATTCTCATTTCAATTTATATGTGTTGATTAATAAGTGACTGCACTCATACCTATACATTTTTAGGTTAATTCCAAAGCATTCACATAGCAAGAGAAGCACTCTCAAAAATAAGATAAAGTTTTCACTTCATGGTACTAAGGACAATTAGAGCTTCTTCAAAGTAGTGTGAACTCCCTAGTAGTGCTTCACTAGTCTTCCTACTGAGTAGGTACAGAGTGTTGGCCAGGAAAGAGCAAAGTTCTCCTCTAAGGAAAGTCAACCCTAATTTGGCAGGTTGGTACTTTAACCTCATAGCCTACTCAATCCATCTCTATTTTTCTGGAACTACCAACAAGGCTGCCAAATGTGATCCATGCACTTGTCCACTAGAAACTGAATGGGAGCCATCAACTCATTTCACACAGGTCAGCAAACAGCAATCAAAGGCTAATGGCTTTCTGTCACCACCAACCCAGGGTAGGTGCAAAGGCCGACCTGGAGGTTAAAGGCTCTGCATCCCATTACCTATCCCAGGAACTATCTGGTCCCCCTCTAAAAAGCAATTTACTTGGTACAAAATTGAAAGTACTACCTGATTTGCTTCTTTTCCCAGTGCTACTTTCAAAAATGCCTAGAAGTTTCTAAAGTGGCAGAACTGATGGGCTGGCCTCTTTGCTAGGCATTTGGCAGGTGTGAGGGAGCAGTGGTGAAAAACTAATAAAGAGAAATGTCAAGTTACGTTTTGCCAAGAGGTGAGTCAGCATTCAGTACATGGCAAAGACTGTTGACTTAAAATCCTTATTCAATTGTTGTTAAATGCAGAATATAGTCCCACAAGTCTTTCAAAGAAAACCTTTCCTTAACAAAGTAACCACTAATTGGTATTAGTGATTAGAGATAGGTTTGTTGAAAAGAATAACTTTTCTGTCTATGGCATTAGAAGATTGGGACTGTGTAAAGAGTAGCCAACTTAAAAACATGTGATACTTATGCACTATCACTCTAGAAATGTTGTCCCAAACTGTTAAGTATGTTCTATGTGTCTTGTCCTCACTTTTCGTCTTAAAATTAATATTAAGCTGCCAAAAATGCAAAATCAAAAATCATGGCTGAAAATACTCTGAAATTAATAAAGATTAAGTTTTGGGGGCTCCTGGATGGCTCGGTGGGTTAAAGCCTCTGCCTTCAGCTCAGGTCATGATCCCAGGGTCCTGGGATCGAGCCCCACATCGGGCTCTCTGCTCAGCAGGGAGCCTGCTTCCTCCTCTCTCTCTTTCTGCCTGCCTCTCTGCCTACTTGTGATCTCTGTCTGTCAAATAAAATAAATAAAATCTTAGAAAAAAAAAAAAAAGATTAAGTTTTGGGCACCTTCAAATGCATACCCAAAGCTCCAGTAAATTTTATTGATTTATGTCATGATTTTTTCTTCAGGAAAGTCCTTCAAATTATGTAATACTCAGGATCCAAATGATTTGGGTGTACCTCTATCAACTGACCAATCACGTTATGAACCTGTAAAAACCTATAAATATGTCTATCTGTGCTTCTCATTCTACATAAAACTCACTAGAAACAATGTTCAAAAAGATTCTTCTCTGTGGGCCTCTGGGGGGAGACACAGCCCAAAAAGTGGTGGTTGCAACATTTTTCTCATTCTAGTTCTTAGCATAACTACACACAGAAATGCATACCACATACAAGTACTAACACAAATGCAGAGATAAAGGTAGAGTGAAAACAGATACTAAGATCTGAGAAATGCTCAACAAGTCTACTTAAGAAATTTTAAAATATCTTATTCACTTTGATGTCTAATTGCTTTCAGCAAGACATAAAATTTAGTTAACACAGAAATTACATAACTTTTAACAAAAAATCTCCAGCTTGTCAGTAATGCTTTGTAGGGTAAAATTATTCTCAGAATTCACAAAGGCCTTACAATACCCTGTTTCACTTATCTTATACTTCAGCTCAAATAATAACCATACTGACTCATCATGGTCTTTGATTTTCCCATACATTGTGCATGTGTGTGCATGCTACATTATTCTAAGTTAATTATGTATTATTACCAGGAACACACTATTTTTCTAATACATCATAAAAATCCATTCCTAGAATTATCTTTAAAATATTAATATATGAAAAAATATCACATAGAATCAAATGAAAGTTTAGGCATCTCCTGAGTCCTGTTGTTTTAACAAACAGATACAGCTTAAACTCTAAAATAACTTCCCTGAAAAGGTACTTTTTTGTTAATGCTTCATAAAATATTCTATTCACATTTAGAGAAAAGTTCGGAAAGTGCAAATGTTTCTCATTTACCTAGCTTCCAGAAACATTACTATTATATACATTTGTGTGTGTGTGTGTGTGTATATACACACTATGTATTATTATATATTATTTAATATATACTATATTACTATGTGTATACACATCATATATACATATATATATATATATATGTAAAAATCATAGTACCTTTTTCAAAATCAGGAAATTAACTGGGGTCACCATTATGAACTAAACTATAGACCTTATTTAAATGGTACTCATTTCTCCTCTAGTGTCCTTCCCAGGATCTAATCCATGACCGCACACTGTTTTTAGCCCTTGTCTCCTAGTCCCCTCCAATCTGTGATAGTCTTTCATTCTGCTGTTTCTCTTTTAATAGAAATTTCATTCATTTTCTGAAGCAAAATGATTGATATTGATTTCTACTGATTATCTATTATAACAATGATTTTTAAAACAACTGTGTTCTTTTTATTCTCTAGTGAGTAATTTTTTGATTTATATTCATTTTTTTTCAAATTTTTATTCAATTCCAGTTAGTTTACATATAATGTAACATTAGTTTCAGGTGTAGAATCTAGTGATTCATCACTTAAATACAACACCCATGGTTACAATGATTTTATTATTATGTCAACCATTGGGTTAAATGCAAAATCAATAATGCTGTAAACATGCATAAGACAACACAAATACTTAGGGTCACATAAGAAAGAATACTCTGAACGTGATTTATTCACATATAATCATAAATTGTTTTCATTATCTCATTATCACAATATCTTCTAGGAGTAAGTGTTGTTCAAAACCATTCTATGTGTGATAAAATTGAGGCGCAGAAAGGTCACCTGCCCAAAATCACTTAGCTGTTTAGCAGAAGACCAGAATTTTAAAGCATCTTTTACTGTAATTCATATGCTATAGATAATCTCCAATGCATGAGTTTTGCTAACAGCTGCATTGAATAGATTTTTGTAGAATGTAAGACCTAAAACCTAAAGAATCTACATATACATTTCTTCCCTCTTACACAGCTTCAGCTGCCCATCCACAATCAAGTATGACAAAATCTAATAGAACTATTGTGTGCCAAGCCCTAGTGTGATCAGTTGACCTTCAACTTTGCATTTGTTTTTCCATTCTACAGTGTCAAATACTATATAAACATAAGTCCTAGCAGGCCCTGAACACACAAGTAAGTTACATGAAGAAGTGACCCAAATGTCTGTGGTCCACACTCCTGCCACACCACCTTCTTTCTCTCAGCCTACATCTAAGGCTTCATGTGGAATTCCTGACATTCAGGTGACAAAGGGAGATAAGACTTAGTCCTGCTTTAGAGATGGTTCTGCATGATATGCAACCACCAGTCAAAAGTGGAGACCTATAGCACCACAGCTCATTTCTGAGACATCCCTGAAGGATAAGGATGAAGGGAAATCCTCCCTGTGGACAGAACATCAAGCAATATACTTGGTTTATCACTTTGCTTGGAAGTTAAAATGGTCAGATGTGCAATCGCAGTTATGTACTAATTCATGGGTTCTGGCCCATGATTTGGCAGGATGGTCAAGGACTTAGAAGGAACATGATGGGACAATTAGTGAAAAGGAAATCTGAAGAAAAAGTACGTGGATGGACCTCTCCCAATGGGCAAAAATTGTGTGTCCCATGTGAATGTTTACCAAATGGTGACTGCAGCAGAGGAGGATTCTAATAATCAAGTGTTTTTCACCTGTTCAATAGATACCAGTCAGCCTTTTCCTGGCCACCATTATCATTGCCCAATGCGTTCATGAACAGAGTAGCCCTGGAGGAAGGGATGGAGGTTATCCATGGGCTTAGCAACAAGGACTTCCACTCACCAAGCCAGACTTGGATAGAGCCACTGCTGAGTGCAGAATCTTCCAGCAGCAAAGGCAACCACTGAGTCCCACACATGGCATTATTCCCCAGGGGGATTAGCCAAGTTGATTGCACTGAACAGCTTCCATCATGGAAGGGGCAGCGTTTCATCACTGGGATAAAGGCTGACTCTAGATACAGATCTGCTTCCCTGTGTACAGTGCTTCTGTTGAAACTACCATTCATTGACTAACATAATGCATCAATGACCATCATGGTATTCCACACAGCATTGCCTCTGATCAAGAAATGGCCTTCACAGAATTTTCCCCACCATCCTGAAGCAGCTGTCTTGATAGGACAGTGGATGGCTTTTGATGACCCAGTGATAGTGACAACTAGGTGGCAATATCTTACAGAGCTAGGGCAACTTTATCCAGAAACTGTACATGTTCTTAATCAGCATCCAATATATGATGCTGTTTCTCCCATAGCCAGGATTCATGGGTCAAGAGATTAAGGAGTGGAAACCAGAACAGCACCACTTACTATCACTTCCCTAGCAATCCACTGGCAAACTTTCTGCTTCCTGTTCCCATGACCTTGTCTTTGCTGGTCTAGAAGTCACAACAATGATTCCACTGACCTAGAAGTTAAAACTGTCTAAACTCCTGATACCTCTGAAATAGCAGTCATGAAAGGGAGTTATCTTACTGGGTGAGGTAATTAATCCTGGCTACCACAGGGAAATTAGACTGCTACTCCATAATGGAGGTAAAAAAGAATACATCTGGAATATAAGAGACCCCTTAGGATATATCTTAGTATTACCATGCCGTGATTAAGGCCAATGGAAAACTACAACAACCAAATCCAGGAATGATTACTAATGGCCAGAAACTTCAGGAATGAAAGTTTAGGTGCCTTCACCAGGTAAAGAACCATGAGCAGCTGAGGTGCCTGCTGAAGGAAAAGGGAATATAGAATAAACAGTGGAAGAAGGTAGTCATAAATACCAGCTATCAACACACATCTAGTTTTAGAAATAATGACTCTGTTATGGATACTCTTATCTTGTTATGAATGTATGTGTGCATATAGATATAGATGCATGTAGATATATAAAATAGATGCATATATATATAGATGCATATAGATATATAGATATATAAAATACCTTTGTTTTCCTCTCTCATTACATTATAATGTATTATATATGGTATTGACTTATCATAATATTTAAGTATTATTAATTTTTTATTATGGAATTTAAGTTACATCAAGAAAAGTAAACATAACCTAAGGACTTTACCTTTTCTTCTAAAGAAGTGGTTACTGTGTTTTCAGTTGTATGCAGGATAATTATATCATGTTAGGCAAAATTCTGACCTTGTAATTGTCTTTATTTGGAGACTGCATGGTTAAAGAGATGGATATGATTGCCAACTTGATGAGAGATGAATTTGTGATGATTAATTTTATGTGTCAATTTAACTGGCTACTGCGTAGATATCTGATTAAACATTATCTGGGGTATGTCTGTGAAGGGGTTTCTGGCTGAGATTAACATTTGAATTGGTAGACTGAATAAAGCAAATTGTCCATTCCAATGTCGGTAGGCCTCATCTAACCCGCTGGAGGCCAGAATAGAACAAAAGGTGTAATAAGAAAAAACTCACTCTCTGTATGTTTTTTGTTTTCTGCTGGTTTTGGGCTGGGACATGTTTTCTTCTACGCTCAGACTGGAATTTATACCATTGGCTCTCTTGGGTCTCCAGTTTGTAGATAGCATATCACAGAATTTCTCAGTCTCCATAACTGCATGAGGAAATTCCTTATTATAAATTCTCTTTCTTCCTTTAGTTCTTTTTAGTTGATCCTCAAACAAAACAGGGGTTGACCTTTGAACAACACAGGGATTAGAGGCGTAAAGTCCCCATGCAGTCAAAAACCTGCATATAAACTTTGACTCTGTACAACATTTAATTACCAATAGCCTTCTATTGATGGGAAGCCTTACCAATAGCATAAATAGTTGATTATTACATATTTTGTATCAGTATTATACAATTGTGTTCTTATAATAAAATAATTAGAGAAAAGAAAATGTTATTAAGAAGATCATAAGTAAAACAAAATACATTTACAGTACTGTACATATGTTTATTTAGGAAAGTCCATGTATAAACAAGATTGGCTGCTGAACAGTAGTGTGGTGGCTGGCCTGGCCCCAGGATGGCGATGTTCTGCAGCCTGGTAGCTTTGGCTTAACTATCACAGTTGCCAGATAAACATGCAGGCCAGGATGGCAGCCTGGAGGCACAGCACAGCTGCTCCATCTGTCTGGAGGTGTATCACCAACCTTCAGCATTTATGGCCACTTGTGAGGGACCAGGCCTCCAGGAGACTGAAGAGCTGGGGAATTATTAGGAAAAGGAGTCCATGACTAGCCTTAGAAGGGCGCTAGGAACTCAGCAACCCCAACCGGGCACTGGAGCCTGAAGCATGGAGGGGAAAGACACCAGGGGCACAAGGTTCTCTACACAGAGCTCTTATCTACCTTGCATTCCTATACTTTAGCCTAGCCTCCTGGCCACCAGCCTCAGATGTTTAACCAACCACCCCATCGGCACATGGTGTAACCTATAGCCCTAGAGCATCTCAGAGCTCTGAGGGGCTTCTGACAACCTTGAAGAGTCTCCCCAAGCACTCAGAGGGAGGCAGACATGACCCTTGCATTTGCCTTTAATTTGGTCCTGTGGAAACTCAGGTGAGCAACTGTAAATAAGTGCCTCATTGCCTTTGTCGTCAACTCTTCAAAACAAAACAAAAATGCCTGTAAGTACACGCACACAGTTCAAATTCCTATTGTTCCAGGGTCAACTGTATATATTATTCTTAGTCCATTTGGGTTAGTATTAAAATCCCATACTCTAGGTAGCTTATAAACAACAAAAATTTACTTGTCTGAGATCCAGCATGGTCAGGTGAGAGAGCTTTTCCAGGTCTTAGATTTCTTGTTTTAATCTTAATGTGGGGAGGGTGGCGGAATTCTATGGGGTCTGTTTTTCAAGGGCTCCAATCCCATTCATGAGGATTCCACCTGGATGACCTAAGCACCTCCTAAGGAACAGTCTCTGAATACCATTACATTGAGCGTTAGAATTTCAACATATGAATTACCAGGGAACACAAACATTCAGAGCACAGCATCCTACCACCTAGATCCCCCAAATTCATGTCCTCTCACCTGCAGAATAATTTCATTACATCCCAACAAGCTCCAAATCTTAATTCATTCCAGGAGCATCTCAAAAGTTTAAGTCCAAAGTCGTCCAAAAAGTCTCATTTAAATATCCTCTATATCAGATATGGGTGACACTCAGGGTGCAATTTATTCTAAGACAAATTGCTCTCCTGTGGATCTGAAAAATAAAAGATTTTATATGCTTCCAAAATACAACAATGTTACAGGCAGAGGACACACATTGTCATTTCAAAAGGCAGAAATAGAAAGAAAAGGGTGATGGTTTCTAAGGACGTCCAAAATCCAAAAAGGCAAACAATGTCAAACCTTTAATCTGAAGAATAATCTTCTTTAACTCAGTTCTTTGCCAGACAGGCCCAGTGAGGTAGAGGTCCCACCTTCTGAACATACTGGGATATCCTTGCATTCAAGAGAAGTCAAGCTACACCTTCAACACTACTTAGAAACAGCTTCAGCCACGTATTTAATTTCATTGCTTATGAGTTCCACCTTCCATAAAACACAGACACAATTTGGCCAAGTTCTTAGCCACTTTAAGCAACGATGATCTTTTCTCCATGTCCAGTAACATGTTTCTTTTCTAAGTCTTCTTCAGAATTCTCTTTAGAAGTCCCTTCGCGGCAATATAGGTTTTCTCTATCATGCACCTCCAAACTTCTCCAGCTTCTACCCATTTTGCCCAGCTCTGAAGCCACTTCCACATTTTTAGATACATGTTATAGCAGCACCCTTACTTTTCGGTAGAATATTCTGTCTTAGTCTACTTGGGCTTCTATGAAAAAAACCCTAGACTGAATAGTTTATAAACAACACATACTTCTTTCTCATAGTTCTATAGATTGGGAATCCAAAGTCAGGGTGCCAGCATGGTCAAGTGACAGCCCTCTTCTGAGCTTCAGACTTATGTCCTTGTATGGTGGTAGAGGCTGTGGAGCTCTGTGTGTTCCTTTTATAAAAGAACTAATCTCATTCATGAGGGCTCCACCTTCATGACCTGAACACCTCTCAAAAGCCCTAAATGCTAATACCATCACATTGGGCATTAGAACTTCTACATAAGAATTTGGGGGGTTATACAAACATGAGATGATAGGGTATATAAAAATAAAATCATTACACATATAATATATGTGATATATATATATATTATGTTATATATATATAATTTATATTTATTATTATTTATAAAATATAAATTTTATATATATATAATACAATATATATTTATATTCACAAATATATATTTTCTATTGAATCTGTTATCTGTTTCTTTGGAGAACCTTGACCAGTACAGATGACCATGTGACTACCCAGTGAGAAGGTAACCATCTGCAAGTCAAAGAAAAAGGCCTCAGGAGGAAGCACATCTGTGAACCACTTGGTTTTAATTTTTCTAGTCTCTAGAACTGTGAAAAAATAAGCAATCCAATCTGTACTACTTTGTTATCGCAGCCCTAGTAAACTAATGCAGGCTTTACAGTCATAGAAAAAACAAAGAAGTCCAACTTCAATAGAACATAAAATATTTGGAAAAACACACTGGTTACTAATTGTTAGGTTAAGTGAACCCAGCATATGTTCATACTTGAGGCCTTATTTTTCTAAATGGACTGGAGTATATGGGCAGAACATCACAATGAAGATAATGTCTAAATGAGGCTATTACTGATTGTTCCACCCATCACATTCACATATTGTGTCAGTTTATTACCAAAACAAATCACCATGAATGGAATGGTTGAAAAAAATATCCATTCATGATCCTGAAATTTCTGTAGGTTAGAAGTATGGGCACTGGTTTACTGTGTCATCAGCTAAGGGTCTACCAATGCTGCAATCAGGATATTACCCAGCCTGCATTTTCATTTGGGGTTTGGAGACCTCTTCCAAACGCATTCATATGAATGGCGACATTGAGTTCCTTGCAGTTGTAGGACTGAAGTCCTCTTTTCTTGTTGTCTAAGAGCCAAAGATAGCTCTAAGAAACTAAAGGGTTCTCTTTAGTCCTTGATGCATGGACCCCTCCAACTTTAAAACTAGCGAAGGAGAATATCCTACTATAGAATCTACTTCAGTCAGGGCCCATTCTTTTTTTTTTTTTTTTTTTTTTTTTTTTAATTTTTTATTTTTTATAAACATATATTTTTATCCCCAGGGGTACAGGTCTGTGAATCACCAGGTTTACACACTTCACAGCACTCACCAAATCACATACCCTCCCCAATGTCCATAATCCCACCCCCTTCTCCCAAACCCCCTCCCCCCAGCAACCCTCAGTTTGTTTTGTGAGATTAAGAGTCACTTATGGTTTGTCTCCCTCCCAATCCCATCTTGTTTCATTTATTCTTCTACCCACTTAAGCCTCCATGTTGCATCACCACTTCCTCATATCAGGGAGATCATATGATAGTTGTCTTTCTCTGCTTGACTTATTTCGCTAAGCATGATACGCTCTAGTTCCATCCATGTTGTTGCAAATGGCAAGATTTCATTTCTTTTGATGGCTGCATAGTATTCCATTGTGTATATATACCACCCATTCTTTTAAAGGCTCCCCTGATTAGGTTAGCCAGATAATCTCTTTTGATGGACTCAAAGTCAATTGGTTAATAGTCTAATCATGAGAGTGATATTTCATCATATTTACCATGGGAGAGGATTTCAGAAAGCTATTTACAGACCAGAGGTGGAAATCTCTGGTGGCCATCTTCGACTTGTCTACTATGTCTACTACATAATATAGTGGAGAGAAAATAAAATTCTAGTGGATAAGAACACAAATATTAGAGCTGGACTTCCTGAGTTCAAAACCCAATATGTTACATATTAACTTTGAAAACTTGCTCAAATTAATTAAATTTGATGTACTTTAGTTTTCTCATGTGTAATATACAAATTATAGTGGTATATCAAACTTACAAGTTGTTTTGAGGGATAAAATTTACATATGTAAGAAGAAAATAAGAGGACGGTTTAGAAGAGTGTGTGGCATATAGAAAGCACTATATGCAATTTGGCAAGTTTATTATTAGGATAGAAATATGTTGAAGCAAAGTGGGAAATTCCATTTTATTTAACTTCCCTGCCCTGCTCTTGACCTCAAAACTCTTCCATAATTCTGTGTTCACAATTTTTTTCTCCAGTGCTGTGACTGCCCTACTTAATTTCTAATTAATGTTTCCCAACATGTTTTCTAGTTAAATAATTATTTCTCCAGGGTGCCTGGCTGGCTCAGTCAGAAGAGCATGTGGTTCTTGATCTCGGGGTTATAAGTTCGAGCCTCATGGTGGGTGCAGAGATTAGTTAAACAAATAAATTTAAAAATAATTATTTCTCAAGTTATATTAAGATATATATATATATATATATATATATATATATATATGTATATATATTCCTACGGTAGAAGGTGGAGTTTAAGATCAACAAAACTACAATGATCAAAAAGAATGAATCTCTCATCCTTTAATCGGATACATGGTCTAGACAATATTTTGAAGTAAGAGTTCCTCATTCAAATATTCATGATACTGGTTGAGGCCGTACTACTCACAGAAAAATTGGAAAGACTAGGATTACTTTGGATACACTATGATTTCTTAACATAATTTAATTACGTATTATAAAAATATAACACGAGAAGTAGCAAACATATTGAAAATTAGAGAACCTGGAAACCAGAGCACATAATTTCTAAAGCCAGTTCCCCATGTAAATTTCTCTGTGACACTGTGAAAATCTCTAAACCAGTGGGATTTTTCTCACTAATCTTATGACAACAAAATAATAACAACAAAACGGTGAATGAGGTGTGAAGACTTGGGTACAAATTCTCTATTTTATGAATAAAAGATAGCATCAATATAGCTTCATTAGTTAAATTAATAAGAGATACCAGTCTTTGTGTTTTTTTCTATTTTGATTGATAAACCCATATAATCCAAAGTGAAATCTTTCCATAGTATTTTACATTCTCATTTGAGTCTATTATGTAAAATAGTTTTTGTATCCATTATCTCATTTAATCTCTATCTTCCTTTCTCTCTTTTTTTCTCTCTCTCTCACACACACAGTGTAGTAAATAGCACAGATAATTATCTCTACTTTATACATGGAATAAAGGTGGAATAGGGGTAATTCTAAGAAGTTAAGCAAACTTGCAGAAAGGCACAGAGTCAACGAGTGCTAGCTCCTTGATTTAAGTTTAAATTTCTGTGTTAGTGCTTTTCAGCACACCATGCTACCTTGTCCATGCCATCTTGCTCTAGAACATAACATAGTTGAATACTTCTATTTTTTTTTTAAATTTTTAGAGCAAATAAGACAAGAATCCTAACACATTTGATTTAGGCTCAAGAAGTGTAATATTGTACACTCTCCTGTCCATTTGAGTAATCTTTAGAATCCTAAATTTGGCAGTCAATATGTAGATATTTATTGAATTCGTTGTTTCCTAGACACTAGCCAAACTAATGTGTAATATGCTGAGATATACAAGGAAAAAGTCTGTGCTCTAGAAAGCATTAGATTTAGAAAGGGAGATTAATGAGAAGAGCTATAAATGATCAATTTTTAATTCATTTTTTTCTGAATATTGAATGCCTTGTGCCATCACCTTATATGGAAAATTTCTTATGAAAATTGGTGCATAAAATCAAGAGACCTTGAACAAAGAGATACACTTCTTAGAAATTAAATGAATAAAGAATGGCAGAGAGACAGGGTCCAACATACAAACACAGTTGGGAACAGTATTTTACAGTTGACAACTTGGGTTTTTTACTTCATGCAACTATTCTCACATGTCTTCCCTGATGGGAATTAATTTGTTACTGGCTTCAGAGAAACTGACTGAACATATTTCAAATTATCATTACAAAAAGTCACCAAAAATAGAGATAATTCAAGAGAATATCCTTCAGTCAGATAATATATAGTCTTCAGAGAAGAATTATATTTATAGGGTAAATTTTATCATCTTAGCCAATTTGGGTTAATGTAGAACCAAATATAAATTAGGTTTTCTTTTTGTCCAAATGTCAGGCTTACCTTAATCAAAAATGAAGGTGAAACTTAATGAAAATTTAGAATATTAAGGGCTGCTACCTAAACTCTTGAAAGCCTGAGTAAATATAGTTATTTGACAAATACGGAGGTAAATTTTAAGAACTGATTTACAGAGATGTTGATAACAATTCAATAGTCTTTTTTGTATATTTTGGTTTTATAAGAACTTGAATTAATTCAAATGATCCCAGACCCCCGTACTTTAAACTATCTATTCTTTCATTCTTTGAGAAATATGAAATAGCAAGGCTTAAGAGATGTTCTCCATATTGACCTTGAGACAATATAAATATATAAAGATAAAGCTCCAAAAGTACACGTAGATGGTCATTAACGTATTGGAGTAGCATATTTCTTTTTGTATCATCCCTAGTTATCTCATCACTTATATGCAAGTCATAATTTTCCACGTCATTGTAAACCAAGGTTCAGGATGGTGATTATACATATGCTATTTTTTTTTAACTTACCACCGCAAATATTTTTGCTTTCAGTGGAACATCTAGTCAGAAAATCTTGTGCATTTCATTTAGAAGAGTTCATAAAGAGAGACAAATACAAGATTTATAGTGTGGATAAAATGGCCAAACTGTATCTTTAGCATTAACTGTATTAATTAAGAATAACATTTCTAAACACAAGAGGAAAACATTGAACACCTATCATGCTTTTCCACTGATTACTTATGTGACTTGGGACAAATAATTTAACCTTTCTGTTCTTTCATCTCCACCTGTTAAATTATTTTCTATGAGGCATTTTTCTATCTTCGCATCTTTCAAGGTAAGTAATGTTAAAAAGGAGAAAAAAACGAAGTGTCATGTGGAAAATGAACGTAATGATATACCAATTGTCAGTTAAACAGTTTGAATTTTTTTAGAAGAAAAATATAAAACCACTTGAAGCGTCATTATTTAATGAAAATAGCTATATCTATAACATTCGCATGAGCTTCACTAAAATATAAATGAATCTTTTTTGCTTTGGATAGAAAATAGGTGGTAAAAAATTGTCATTTATCAACAACTTGATATGTGAAAAGTAAAAAAAGTAGCTTTAACCAAGGTATAATAAGCAAATTAAACTAAGGGTGAAATATCTTTCTTGCATTATCAGAAAACAAATTTTGTTATACTGATTTTGGGGGATCTGTCACTGCATTGTTAATACAAATGTTAATGTAAGGCAATTCATAGTTTGTCTTTTTCTTGTCATGAAAGAATATATATATATTTTTTGCATACTGAGACTTATAAAGGGATCTTTTATCATAGATGTGATAGCATTTCTCCTCAAATTTTTTACTGGGTATTTCCACTGATTGTATTCATTTTCCATTAAGTATTTATCAGTCACCTGGTAAATGATGTAGTGTTTTAGGAGTTGTGAGATTCTTTAAGATGGTACTAAAACTTGCTAAGTTTGAAACATGGTAAATGATTGAGTCTAATTTTTATGACTCAGCAGCAGGTGCAAACTAATTCAACTGGGGGCTGGGAGAAAGGTGGTCTTTAAGGACATCTGGTGTATGTCTCAGGCAAGTCTATATCTACATGGCAAGAGCATGGTCCATGGAATCCTACAGTCTATCTCTTGTCTCCACTGTTCTGTCTCCCGTTAAGTCTTTTGTTGAGATTGGGTATTCAGGAAGCATCACCATTGCTCAAAGACATAATACTTTTCTCTGTCATCCTAGTAAGAAAATAAAGATTTGGCCTGCCACTTTAGGGAGGTGATTTCTCTTTCATTCTACATATTTATACAGACTTTTAATTGGTTGATAAAAAAATACACAATTCTGAATTTTTAGTTAAATCTTTCACTCATAAATTCTGTCTCAATAGTATCTTGGTATATTTTGTGGGGAAATTTTTAAAACTTGATTCACTTTCCTTTAAATAAGGATGATGTGAATTGACTCTGTTCAAAGGCCTTAATTAATAATTTGGGAAACATTTTAACAGCCACCTTTATAATGTCCCCTTACATGCAGAGTGCTGTGAATATTACTGTGACTTTAAAAAGTCTTTGGTTTGGGGCACCTGGGTGGCTCAGTCGGTTAAGCGGCTGCCTTTGGTCATGATCTCAGGGTTCTGGGATTGAGCACCATGTTGGGCTCTCTGCCGGAGTTGGCTTGTCCCTCTCTCCCAGCTCCGATTTGTGTTCTCTCTAGGTCTCTCTCTCTCTCAAATAAATAAATATTTTTTAAAAATTAAAAAAAAAATAAAAGGTCTTTGGTTCATACACCCAAAAAGCTAGTAGTCAGGCTAAAGAATCTGACATACATTGTGTGTTACATAAGCAAGTATATTTTAAATGTTTATTAGCTGTGCAGAGTATGATGCCAGCACTGAGAATAAAACAACAATAACAATACAGGAAAAGCTCAGTGGAAGAAAAAAACAATATGGGTAAATTTTCTATCGCTGATTATCAGAGTATATTCCTACAATGGGAATTCTGTATGACAAATGATTCCCAGGGAGGATAGTGTGACTTGTTCAAATAGTAGTTAGACGTAGGTCATGCATACAATTACAGGAGGTTCAAAAATAGGGGGAAAATGGCTAAAATGGGGCCAAATCAATACATCCTTGGGTCTATTTTTTAAAAATGCAGAGCTAACACATCTGCGACAGACATGTTATCATATTGTTAAGTGTATGAAGGTTCTGATAAAGCAATGTATCAATACAAGTAACAGTAGATATGATACATTTGAATGATTCCTAGAAAAATTTGGGACCCATTATGTTAAGTAAAAACTCATTTTTTTTCTAAAGGGCTGTATAAGCCTGAGGTAGTTCAGAGAACCAAATAAATGCTAGTTGACTAAAACATCAAGTCTCCGATGACTTAAGTTGGTATTTCTATGTCATCTTGAGAGAAAGAGAAATTTGGAAAGTCTTAGTAGATTATAAATATAAATTACTATCTAAATTCTATTAATTTTTGTAATAGGGCATTGTTCTGTGTTGGAAGGAAAAGATATTTTTCTGAAATTGAGTTGAACCTGATGAGCCATTTGCAATGGGCATATGGAATCCGTTATCTCCTTGAAAAACAGATCCTGTATGGGACGTGTTGAGTCACTACATTGTATACTTGAAACTAATACAACACATATATTAAGTAAATGGAATTTAAACAAAAACTTAAAAAAGAAAATAGGTAAAACAAAATACTTTGGAAAACGCCATGTCTTAAAATCCATCTCAGTATTCTTAGAAAAGGTGGTATATTTATAGCTTTCTGATTAGGAGAGAACAACCACTTCTTAGGTGTTCACATACCCAGGATAAAACATAGTGTTTTAGTTTTATAAGTGTTTACATTCTGTTCTCTAATAGTGTAAGAGAAAATAACAATATACAAGAAATTTAAATACACTTTATTAATATTTGCTTGTGTATCTTCTATTTTATATGGAGATTATGAAAGCAATTCCATTTCATACAATAAAGGTTATAATAAGGGGATTATTTTTAAGATTTTAAACTATGTAGAAATTCATACTATTTCATTATGTTTGTAATTGAGATTTTGTTCTAAAAGAATTAAAATGACACCAGCTGTGCATTTGTTAATCAATCACCATCAAATCAAATATATCACCATCAAATGGTAATGTATGTCTGTCACAGGAGCTTTGAATGAGCTTGACCCACGTTTGTATTACAAGAGTATGAGATGTTACAGCTTGTAAAGGTTCTCATTAAATAGTGTGGAAAATACAAATGCAAATAATAAAGTCTAAGGTTTTAATAATTATTATCAAAGGAATACTGTATCAGAATCCTGATTCAAATTCATTTTAGAATGGCAGACTCTAATCAGCATGGAAGGAATTATAAAAACAACATATACTGAAAATCACTAAGCTTCAGTAAAGACACTGTAATACTAATTCTATTTACCTGTAAGTTTTTATCCCTGTTTACTCTCTTTGATGTAATGTTCAATGTGGATAAATAGAAAATAAAAGGGCTTTAACATTTAGAAAACCAAGTTTCTAGTCCTAGATTTGCCAGTGGCTAATTTTGTGATGCAAGACAGCTTCACATTTTCCAAGCTTCTTATTAGTCATCAGCACTTCATAAGTTTATTCTGATTTGAGATAATATCTGTAAGTAAAGGTTAACAAGAAAGTGCTATAAGATCCTATATCACCATTCAGTTTTCATACTATATATTGATTGTTTATTATTGTAAACTATTATAAACACTTTGTAGATTATTTAGTAAAGTACAGAAAGACATTTATACCTAACTTTAAACATTTTCAATGATGGGGCACATGGGTGGCTCAGTAGCTTAAGCGTCTGCCATTAATTCAGGTCATGATCTCAGGGTCTTGGGATCAAGGCCCACATTGACTACCTGCTCAGAAGGGAACCTGTTCCTCCCTTTCCCCCTGCTCATCCTCTCTCTCTCAAATAAATAAATAAATAAATAAAATCTTTAAAAAAATCAAATCAAATAAATAAAACCAAAAACTATTAAAAACTATAACTGTAAATAATAAAATTAATCATCTCTACATTTTCTCTCTTTCTTCCATATATAATGAAACATATTACATGCATTTACATTCCAATATCCCAAGTGCCTATAATAATAATCATGTAATTTAGGTTATGTCTGTTATCATATGACTATCTTTCTATAATACATGCCTTCATATATAGCAATTATTTTGACTTGTCCATTGCTTTTTTAATAATAATATTAGCAATTCAATAGAGATATTATAAACTGCGCATCAGTTTTTGTGGTAGATTCTAAAATGGTCCTTAATGATCCCCACCTCTTGGTACTCATGCCCTTTTGTTCTTCCCACTCTTTGAATGAGGGCTGGCTTTAGTGACTGACTTCTTACTAACAGAATACAGCAAAGGTGAAGGAAATCATATCTTTGGTTAAGTCATAAAGACTGTGAAAACTCCATCAAGTTATCAGACCTCACCTGTTATCACGACAGCTTTCACACTTTGATGAAGCAGGCTGCCATGCTTGAAAAGCCACATGGCAAGGAACTGAGGGTAAGTTAACTCCTGCCAACAGGCAATAAGGAACTAAGGCCCTCAGTCTAACACCTCATGAGAAACTAAATTCTGCCAGCAACCACGTAACTTTAGAAATAGGTTGTGTCCATGTGAGTATTGAGATGATAAGAGCCCAGTTGATATCTTGAATGCAGTTCATGAGAGTTCTTAAAGTCTAATCTCCCTCTAAAACATGCCCAATTTCTTGACCCATAGGAAGAATAAAATAATTAATGTATGTTGTTTTAAGTCACTAAGTTTTGGGGCTATTCATTTTCCAACAATAGATAACTACTGTAGTTTTTATACTCCAACTTTGTTTTATTATATTATTTCTATGGTGACTTTTTAATAATGTTTCTACATAGTCTTATGTGACTGAGATTTCCCAGATGACTGTCATTTATTATTCATTAATATCTCATTCAAAAAGAATGCACAAGTTTATTCTGATTTGAGATAATATCTGTAAGTAAATGTGAACATGAAAGTGCTATAAATCCTATATCACTATTCAATTTCATACTATATATTGATTGTTTCTTATTGTAAACTATTATAAACACTTTTTAGATTATTTAGTAAAAGTACAGAAAGCCATTTATACCTAACTTTAAAAATTATCGATGGTGGGGCACCTGGGTGTCTCAGTAGATATGGACCCACAACTCTATGGCCAAAAAATGGGCAGAAGACATGAACAGACACTTCTCCAAAGAAGACATACAAATGATTAACAGACACATGAAAAAATTTTCATCATCATTAGCCATCAGGGAGATTCAAATCAAAACCACATTGAAATACCACCTTACACCAGATACACCTTACATCACCTTATACCTTATGCCAAAATCAACAAGACAGTAACAACAAGCCTTGGAGAGGATGTGAAGAAAGGGGAACCCTCTCATGTTGTTCGTGGGAATGCAAGTTGGTGAAGACAATTTAGAAAACAGTGTGAAGATTCCTTAAGAAATTAAAAATAGAGCTACCCTATTACCCTGCAATTGCACTACTGGGTATTTACCCCAAAGATACAGATGTAGTGAAAAGAAGGGTCATCTGCACCCCATTGTTCATATCAGCAATGGCCATAGTCACCAAACTGTGAAAAGAACCAAGATGCCCTTCAGCAGACAAATGGATAAAGAAGATATGGTCCATATATACAATGGAGTATTATGCCTCCATCAGAAAGGATGAATACCCAACTTTTATATCAACATGGATGGGATTGGAAGAGATTATGCTAAATTAAATAAATCAAGCAGAGAGAATTAATTATCATTTCACTTACTTGTGCAGCATAAGGAATAACACAGAGGACACTGGGAGATGGAGAGAAGTGAATTGGGGGAAATTGGAGCATGGGGACAAACCATGAGAGACTGTGGACTCTGATAAACATACTGAGGGTTTTGGAGGGGAGGGGGGTGGGAGGTTGGGTGAGCCTGGTGGTGGGTATTAAGGAGGGCACGTACTGCAATGGAGCACTTGCATATGGTGCATAAACGATGAATTTTGGATTACTGAAAAAAAATTAAATTAAAAGAAAGAAATTAGTTATTTTGAGAGCCCTTAAAAATCTTAATCCATTTTTCACTTGACTACATATATCTAAACTTTTTTTTTTTCACTATTACGGAGATCTCAGTTTTCAATATAGTCCTCAAAATAGAGTCTCTACCATTATTTCCTCTTATTTGTTATGAATGTCTAATTTATTTTTTTAAGAACTTTTTTTAAAAATTTATTTATTTAACAGACAGATCACAAGCAGGCAGAGAGGCAGGCAGAGAGAGAGGAGGAAGCAGGCTCCCTGCTGAGCAGAGAGCCCCACACAAGGCTGGATCCCAGGACCCTGGGATCATGACCTGAGCCAAAGGCAGAAGCTTAACCCACTGAGCCACCCAGGCACCCCATGAATGTTTAATTTCTAATAATTAATGTATTTCCAATTCTGTATGATAAAAGCTATTTTTATTTACTTTTGCCACAAAATGGGGTCAGAAAATAAATGTGTATACCTTCCTTAAAATCCTAAACAGTTATTACAGGTTTGTCACAAATTCAGTGTTCAGCTTTCTGCAGCCAAATCAAAAAATATGTGGAACAAACTTCAGAGTTATGTTTAATCTTTAAGACAGTAACATAGTGGAATCAGTATGATTTCATCATTTAGGATGAAGAGTTCAAGTCTGAACTCTTTTATGTTGGCAGTTTATAGAATGGTTCCCTTTATCTATAAAATAGTTGTTGAATATGTGGCTTGCCTTTTTGAATTTCAGATTTGCATCTTTCTTTTGCTTAGAAAAGTTAGTTAATATTATATATTGGTTTTATTCAGTTTTGTCCATTGGTTTTTCATCTTTTATCTAAAAATTTCTTATATAAAATTTGGATGTTTGGATCTCTGTACCCATTATTTCTCATTTTTTATTCACTTCCTCATTTTCTTAGTTCTGATGGAATGTACCAAGTTAGACTTTTCCTTTATCAAACTTGTTTCTAATGTTTAACATATGATCAAAGTCACTGATGTAGTTCTATTTCAGCAATTATGATTTTATCCCTCTATATTTTTTCCCTGACAGAAAATTGTTGCCTCTTAGCTTTAAGTTTATGGGAGTAATACAATCTCAAGTTTTATTCTAACATAAACTAGAAATTAGTGCAAATCTATGCAGAAAGAAGTAGTTTCTTTCATTCAAGATGAGCTCTGACTTTAAAAAATTATATTTTCATAAAGCTGGTAATAGTTCATTGATTGCTATTTTTTTACATGGTACTCTGTATTTGCCTTTTAGCCGCTTAAAAGTTAAAAACACATGTATATCTGAGATATGTTTTGTCAGGCATTGTAGGCAATATAAAAAACCCATCATGTCCAAATAAAAAAGGACAGATCGAGTTCAGACAGGTCAAAAATTCATATAACCAGTGTGATTGATTCTAAATATTTCAATGACATGGAAGGAGTTGGGCTAGGATTAGGGTAGTTGTTTGAAGGACAGAACTTTAGTCAATCTCTACAGGATACTTCATCTTTAGGTATGTATTTTTCCTTTCTTATTTGGTGGTATCCCACATACTAGAAACAAGTCTAGCAAACAAGCGCTACTCCCTTTTGTGTTAAACTTGTTCAGGAACAACCCACCTACCCCAAAAGTGCCCATAGCTCTGGGAGGAAGTCCAGACTAATGTGTACATAAAGGTTTATAAGATCTGCTTCTCCCTAGGAGGAGCTCTGTTTCCATCCCAGGATGCATAAAACTGGAAAGAGCACTGCTCTCTCCCTAACAACATGAAAAAAGTAGCTTGAAACATGGAGCCTAGTGAAGGAAGACAAGATGTAGGCATTGGCACATGTGTGACAGAGTAAAAAAGAGATTCTGGGTGACATACCAGCAGCTAAATTTAGCACATTTCTGAAGTCTAAGTGTATATCTAATCTGAGAATATGGAAAACCATAGGAACCACAGACCCTAAGGAAGGTTCGTAATCACTCCTAATGCTCTTCTCCACCAAACTCACTAGCTATTCATAAGAAATGTTGGACACAGAGTGGGAGAAGAGAGAAAGCTCCTGGTGGTGATGAAGTCCTGGAGAAAGTGGGTGGTCCTAAAACCCTTTCCCAGAGACATGCGACCTTAATCAGGTGAGGAAAGGGCAGCTTTATTCTCTCCCCCCAGGGACATACACAGAGGCGCACTGTGGCTTAGGAAAGGGCATGAAGCTGTCTTGGGCCCAGACCAAAAGGTTGTAGGAAAGCAGGTAAGTATCTCTCTGATAAAATTCCTCAAAGATTCAAAGCACTGCTTGATCATGGGCAGAGTCACCGAAAAAGTGATCTTAAGATGCAGAGACAGAAACAGGCTAGGACTGATGTTGAACAAGGATAAGAGAAAACATGCCCCCCACTTCGCCTCACCCAGCATGCATGCGTGTGCATTCTCACACACACACACACACACACACACACACACCAGCACTAATTAATAAGCAATAGAGTCAACTACTGAGGGAGGGGCAAGAGTATGGGAAGAGACCACATCTGAATGGTAGGCACACAGAGTAGATGCAAAGGTGAGGGTGAAGCCAGAGAATTGAGAGACTATGTGACGAGCAAGCTCCAACCTTGAATATAACTGATTTTGTAAACAAATATTTTATTTATTTATTTATTTGAGAGCAAGAGTGTGAGCGAGAGAGCACAAGCAGGGGGAGTGGCAGAGGGAGAGCCAGAAGGAGGCTCCCCACCAAGCAGGGAGCCTGATGGGGGGCTCAACCCCAGGACCCCAGGATCATGATCTGAGGTAAAGGCAGATAGCCAACCAACTGAGCCACCCAAATACCTCAACATAATTGATTTTTATCAAAGCTGAAAATAAAATTCATTAGAGAAAGGACAATCTTTCTCAATAATGGTATTTAAAAATATTAGATATCTGTATGCAAAATAAATAAATAAACATACATACTTACATAAAACACATATTTCTGCTCTTTGAAAGACATATTAAAAATTGAAAAGATGAGGGGCGCCTGGGCTCAGTCGGCTAAACAACTGCCTTCAGCTCAGGTTATGATCCTAGGGTCCTGGGATCGAGCCCTGCGTCAGGCTCCCTGCTTGGTGGGAAGCCTGCTTCTCTCTTCCCTCTGCTACTCCCCTTGTTTGTGTTCTCTCTTAACCAAAAAATAAAATCTTTAAAAAAAAAAAATCGAAAAGATGAGCCACAGGCTAGGAAAAAAAATTGCAAGCATTTATCTGATAAAGGACTTGTATCCTGAATATGTGAAGAGCCCTAAAAATTAGCAAGAAAACACAATCTAATTAAAATAGGCAAAATATTTCTACCAGAGATATGATGGCAAATAAGACACTGATAAAAATCCTCTACATAATTAGTCATTAGGAAAATACAAATGGAAACTACAATGAAATTCCACTATCCCTGTAAGAATGGCCAATAAGACAACAAATACAACACACACACACACACACACACACACACACACAAAACCATGAAAATTCTAATTGCAGATAAATAAATGATGTGTAGTAACTAGAACTCTCAAAAAATACTGGCATAAATGCAAAATGGTACAACCATTTTTGGAGAAGAATTTGGCAGCTTATTACCATAATTAAATATTCACTTACTATAGGGCCAAATAATCTAACCTATGATAATTACCCTAGAGAAATAAAAAATTATTTTCATGAAAAAGCATGCACACAAATGTCTGTAACAGCTGTATTCATAATTGCCAAAACTAGAAATAACACAAACATCCTTCAATTAATCGCTATACCAACCGTGATATATTTATACAATAGAATACTATTCTACAGTAAGAAAGAATGAATTATTAATATAAAGAATAATGTAAATGATTCTCCAATACATTTATGCTAAGTAAAAGAAGCCAATAAAAGACTACAGCCAGAATGATTGTCTGTATACACCATTTTAGAAAAGCAAACAAATTAGTGGTTGCCAAGGTTTGGGAGAAAGGGGAGTGCCTGGTTACAGAGGGGGCAAAAGGGAATATTTTCCCATAATAGGAACACTCTGTGCAATTTTGATTTCATGAATTTATACATTTGTCAAAATTCATAGAACCATGTATCTAAAAAGGTAAATTTTCTATACATCAATGATATATTAATAATCTGACTTAAAAATGTTAAAGGTAAGCACGTTTGGATCTTTGCAAAAGTTAAGTGAAGGACAACATTTCAGGCATTCCTATTACTACTAAATGTAAAATATAATTATAAAATATGATAAATCACATAGTAATGAAATGTTAAATCCTACAAGTTGGAATCAAGATTACATAAATTTTTCTTAAAGTGGAAATCTCAGGTTTTTATAGTCTACAAGTAGAGTCATAGGAATCGCATGCTTGTGGAATACAAAATGTGACAACAAATGATGGTGTATTTAATAGAAATTAGCCATTTACATGCCATTAATATTCAGTGAAAGAAAAAGACATGCCAACTCTTCCATAGTAAATTTTAACAATTTTTTTCATAAAATGACAGTGAAAATATAAAGTGTAAGTTATAGATTTGACCACATCTGGTTCACTCTGAATTAAAAATGTCACTATATAGATTATATCATACAGTGATCAGTGACTACATATGGTTCATAGATTCCTTCTCACACAGGGTTAGATGACTCTTTTTCATTTGAAAACTAGGCTAAGATTAACTTTAGTGGAACAATTAATGTTAAACATAAATGCAAATCTTGTTAAGAAAGGAACCTAGCCCAAATACCAAAAATTAGCAATTCATTTGCTGTTTTTATTTAAATAACTACTGAGTTTCTTTCTTTAAATGTGAAGTAATTTTGTCATGAATTTCACTTAGATTCTAACGGTCCTACCTATGTTAGGCATCTGTTAAAAAGTCCGATACTAATTCTGAGTATATTTTATGTCTTTGGGCAAGAAGGCTAGCTGCTTTTGCATAATGATGATGGTGTTTAAAGATACATTATAAAATCCTGTAGAATAATCCTGCCGCAAATCCCATTTTATTTTTCTAACACATTCAGTGGAAAATAATAACAAAGCAAGAATGCAAACCCAGTCATCTAAGCAATTGTTTCTTTGGAATATTCTGTTGTTTTATTTTATCTTTTCCTGAGGGAAAGGATAGTTTATATGTGTGGCTAGAAAATCTTTGGATTACCTTAATATTTCCCCATAGTACTGTGAAATAAAGTAGATAAGAATAAAATGACTTTTCTAGTGCATAGTCGTTTGCTGTGCTATTTCTTTGGATCACTATTTTCAGCATTATGGAGAAAGTGATATTTTAGCTTGACATATGAGATACTAATGGATCATTTAACATTAACAGCGTCTGGTATAGTTGTCTTAAAAAATCAATCAATTTTGTATATCAAGAGAACTTCTAATCAAGGAACTTAGAAATAGGAGATATAAGTTCTATTTCATTCAACCTACTATTTATGCAATACTGGACGTGCAATATAGCCTCTTGCAAGTCTTTATATCTTCATTTCAAGGCAAAGTTAATAGAATAGATAATGTTAGGAGTGATGAATAATTTTTATAATACATTTTTTTTAAAGAGCTTATTTATTTCATTGACAGAGAGAGTGAGACCACAAGTAGGCAGAGCAGCTGGCAGAGAAAGAGAGAGAAGCAGGCTCGCCCTGAGCAGAGAGCCTAATGCAGGACTCCATCCCAGGATCTTGGGATCATGACCTGAGCCAAAGGCAGATGCTTAAGGAAGAGTCACGCAGACACCCCCTGAAGGGTACCTTTGAGTAAAGAGGAAAGCAGTTTGGAGAAGGCACTGGAAGAAACATCAAGGACTAAAATTGAAGCTCTAGCCTTTTTTCTTTTCATCCTGCCTTCATCTGAAAAATTTGACACCTAATTCACTTTCCTTGATAATCTAAATGCAGAATGTGTAATCAGTGAAATTTCTACTAACATTGACCACCACTACTTGGGATATACTTATCAAGGTTTAGATTTTATGAAGTAGGTCAAGTCTCACCAGTAATCAGAATATGATATATAATCATATATTTACAGAGTGGTATGAAAGTAAGTGTAAATATGTCTTTCCTGGGCGTGTTTGCATTTTATGTCTTATAACTTTTTAAAGAAAGAAAAGATTGTTGCTCAATTAAAAACATTGGACATGAGTGCACAGAATGGAGAGGATTTAGCGAGCTAAGAGAAAATCTCAGAGATTTTAAATTTATGCTGTGCAAGCTGTCTGTGCTCTACCTATGCCAATCACATTTATTTTCATTGGCACATTTGTTGAATTCAGGTTAAAACATTTTCTATAACTGTTTAAAACAACATCAGTCAGAATTCTATATAAATTATTTATCACCCTTCCCCCACCCATCACCCAAGAAGAACTCGCCTGAATTTTGTGTAACATCTTCCATTTGAAAGGACATTTACAGAAAAATATGTACATGCCATAAATTTCAGCAAATACCAAGAAACAATCTGCCTTCATAATTTAGTGTGCAGGCTAAGTAAAAAACAGAACCTCTGGAGAATTATTGTTCCCTGCAGTCATAATGTGCCTTGTTTCACTGCTCATAAAACAATATGAAAAGTGGCACTGTGATGGATTCAGTAGTTATACCATATGCCAGGATCTTTTCATGAAAATATCTTTCCTTAAATATTTAACAAAACAGGTAGCTCATCATGAGCTGATGGATATGCAAGTCTAAAACATTCCCCGAATACTTGAAAAGGCCCTAAAGGATCATAAGAGGAGAGTTAAGTTGTCAGCATTATTCCAATAATTGAATGCTCACAAAGTTAGATGGTGGCTCTTGTAGGTTCCTAGTGCCTGATTCATAATGACATAAACACACCCTACAAAGGATATGTGCCACAATTTTTATTTGATCTGGATGCTGACATGTGCCAAATATTCTGGGGTGCCTTAACTGCTTAACATTTAGGAGAAGATACCACTCTGGAATAATAGTAACATTTTCTTAACTAATACAAAATTTGAAAAGGAGAGATCCCTGTTTCCAGAGCTATTACAATGGTTAAGAAGACAATGATAAGGCACTGCCTACACCATAAACAGTAAAATGGATATTTACTAAAAACAGATTAATTTTTCTGTGTTGGAGAAACATATACATGCTATCTCAGGTGTGTAAGGCTCTTGGCCATTTTTTCATGAGATGATCATGGAAATGTTAAGTTCAGTCAAGAAGAAAACTTAAACTGCAACTTGGAGAACAGAGCATCACAAAACTTGGGCTGTTCGTTCTCTAAGAGAGAATTAATGACACAACAGGAAGAATGGCATATTTCTAAACTATTTCTACCCTGTTTTATCAGGATAAATAGAGCATATTTGCTACTTTACGTTAACTTTAATGGATATTGAGGAAACTGTTTTTGTCTATAACACAACCCTAAAAACCAAAATAAGAAAGGAAAGGGTGTAATAGATGTCCTGTCAATCACTTTAGGTATAAAAAGGACTGCTGAGTCACTCTTAGGGAAACAATGACTCTATCTTGTACATGAAGTTTGTCAATGACCTTTAGGTCATTGACATGAGTGGTCAATGATGGTAAGAGGGGATCCTTCATTGTTCAGTTTAAAATTTTGGGGAAAAAAATAAAACTCCCTCTTCTAATAACCTGAGATGATCAATTAATACATTCCTGAACAAAAAATAAATTGGCCTTTGTTGAAAAATGACTATGGCTGATGTTTGTCTGTTGTTCCTTAATATTTGTCTGGCTCTTCACGAAAAAAAGTCATTTATGGCTTATCAAGAAGTGAATATCTAAACTGGACTACTTTTTTACACTATACATGAAAAATAAAGACAAAATGGATTAAAGATCTAAATGTGAGCCCATAAAACTAAATATGAAACCATAAAGCTCCTATAAGAAACAAAGGCAAGAGTCTCTTGGATATCAGTCTTAGCTGTATAGTTAGGGATATGTCTCCACAAGTAAGAGAAACAAAAGCAAAATAAACTACTGGGACCATATCAGAATAAAAAACTTTTGCACAGAAAAAAAAATCATCAACAAAACCAAAGGCTACCTACTGAGTGGGAGAAGATATTTGTAAATGATTCATATGATAAGAAGTTAATACCCAAAATATACAAAGAACTTACACGGAATTTACACAATGCAACACCAAAAGTAATAATAATAATAATACAATTATTTTTCCAAAGAAGACATATAGACAGCCAACAGACAAATGAAAAGATGCTCAGTATCAGTCATCAGGGAAATACAACTCAAAACCACAAGATCCCTTCACACTAGTCAGAATGTCTAAAATAAAAAAGACAAGAAATACTAGTGTTGGATGTTGAGAAAGGGAAATCCTTATACACTTTTGGTGGGAATGCACATGGGTAGAGCCACTGTAAAAAAATATGCAGGTTCCTCAAAAAATTAAAAATAGAAATATCACATAATCCAGTAATTCTACTACTATTGGGTATTTGTCCAGAGAAAATGAAAATGCTAATTCAAAAAGATGTATGAACCCCTATGTTTGTTGAATCATTATTTATAATAGTCAAGATATGCAAGTAGCCCAAGTGTCCATGGATAGATGAATAAAGATGTGGCATATATACAATGAAATACTGCTATCCTAAAAACGAGATCTTGCTATTTGTGACCTAGAAGATATAATGCTAAGTGAAATAAGTCAGAGAGAAAATATATATATACCACATGATTTTACTTTTATGTAGAATCTAAGAAAAAAAAACAATCAAACAAATAAATTCATAAATAAAGAAAACTGGTGGTTGCCAGAGGGGAAGGAGGTAGGGGAATAGGTAAAATAGGTGAAGAAAATTAACAGACATAAAATTCCAGTTGATTTTTTTTTAATTCCAGTTGTTTTTTTTTTAAAGTGACTCTCTTATCTCTAGCCAATAAGACTTTTAAATAGTGTCTTAGTCATTTACAGATAATTAGAAACATCTCTTCATATCACAGTATTATAGTCCTTTAAGTATTGTTCCAGCAATTATACATTATTTGAACTAAACCAATCCTGATATTTTAAATTTTAACGATTTTTTTAAATTCAAATGAGCCTATAGTTTAGAAAGATTCTATGTTCATTTAATTCTGATATGATCATAATTTCTTGTTCATGGATCTGGGAAATTCCTTCTTTAAGATTACCCTTTTTACTGAAGTTTCTTATGGACCTACTAAGAAATCATTAAATATTTTTATTTTTCTAATATGAATAAGAAGTCGTAATGAGCATGATAACTTAATCCAGATGAACTTCAGACCTATAATAAATAAGTCTAATAATGTGGGTAGTCCTGTTCAGCTGTGTATAATATGTAATCTAAGTTACTGAGTTTGGCTTGATTTGCCCTTTGATGCCATTTTAATCCCAGTACATGAGACTATATGTTTTAGTTATACAAACGGTTATTACAGTAACATGACTTCCAGATCTTATGGAAGCCACTTACTTCTCTTTAGAATATTAATTTGTTTCTTGGTCTTTTGAAATTGATCATGATGAAAACATTAAGGATTATTAACAGCTACAAATAGTATATCTGTTTCTCCTAATAAATTTACTGTAAGCAAGTGGTCAATTATTATAATAACTGAAATCAATTATGAGATAAATTATTTACTGGTGCCCTAAAAGCTGAGAGGCTAATGCAAGAGTAAGAGGAGTGAGATTTATAATATACTTATTGGGGTTGGCAATAAGTGTATCATAATAATTTATGAGATGATTGCTAATTAAAAGCCTGGTTATTATTTCTGATGTCCTTTTGCATTTGGGTACTTCAGAGAGATGATTTAGGAGAATGTAAAACAAATACTTCATTTTACTTTCCTTTTCCTTCACTTTTCTTCTAACATTTTGACATTAATTGTACTAAACCAGAAATTTTTTTAAAAATCTAAGTAATGTTCTAAGTATTTTTTCCAAAACATATTACTTATTAAATCAAAAATTCTAGTGTTATTTAAAGTGACATTATGAGGACTGATAAATTTTGTTTTTAGAATATAAAAGCCTTCATGAATTTTCCCATAAATGCATTTAATTTAGAACAAATTATCCTTAAAACTGTATTATTAGAAAGTCATATTTGTTGACTTTCATTTGATTCCTCCATTAATAGAGCAAAGAACTGTAAATTAACATAAGTGCTATATTAGTGTCTCATCTCTATCACCAGCAACATTTGGAGCCTTGAGCATGTCACCTATCATCTCTTACTCATTTCCATTTGTAAATTATACTGGAATAATTCTAAGTGTCCTACATATTTTTAAGGAAAAAAATACTCTCCAAGGTTCTTCTATGATGTTGGCAGGAACAGAAAGAGTGTGAGAGATTGCTAAATTTCAAAACGTGTGGAAGGGAACAGATTTACCCTCCCTCCTGAAATAACTAATAAGTGCAGAATATAACTGTATGCAGACATGGGACATTAGGCAGGAAAGGACAGTAATCTGACAAGAGGAGAAACAATCAAGGGGAGCACTATAATTCCCACTCTTCACTGTCTCTTTAGTCTTCAACTCTCACAAAAGGACAGGGAAACCAGGAGGGAACTTGGCAATGTCCTTGAGCTGAGGAAATGGGAGTTGGCGGTCTGGGAAGGCCCAGCTGGTTGGAGTTTGCATGGGATGACACCCAAGGAGAGAGAGCTGCACAGATATCTGCAATGCTCAAATGAAGAGCCGTTTGTGCATGCATGTGAGGAAATTATACCAGGTCAGGGAGAGAAACCCATGAAAGAAGAGAGCACAGTCCCCACTTTCTCAAAGGCTAGTAATCCCACTGGTGATCCCACTAGTAAAGAAGGAGAAAATCTTCATAATTTACAGAGCATCGAGTATTCAGAATGTTATTGCTTCAGTAGCTGGGAAAATGAAGCCCTGACCAAGGCTGCTCTGGTCCTGCCTAACAACATTTATTTGTAAGCCTCTGAGATTCATATCATTTCCAAGTAACTTACCGTGTCCCTGTTAAGCTTAAAAATATTTAAAATAATACAAAATTATTTTATGGACATTGGGGAGGGTATATGCTTTGGTGAGTGCTGTGAAGTGTGTAAACCTGGTGATTCACAGACCTGTACCCCTGGGGATAAAAATATATGTTTATAAAAAATAAAAAATTTTTAAAAAAAATAATAATACAAAATTATTCCACACAAACAAGGTAAAAATCATGATACCTGTCATTCAACAACAACAACAACAAAAAGGTTTTAGAAGAAGCAGAAAAATATTACCTCTAGTGGAGAGAAAAAATTAATCAATAGAAACAGATACAGAAAGGAATCAATTAATAGAATTAGTAGGCAAGAACATTAAGAATTCTAAAAGGAAATTAAAATGTTCTTAAAAATTAAAAGAATTCCATATGTTGAAGAAAGCATAAAAACACTTGAGCATGTTCAGTAGAAACATGGAAGATATAAAAATGACTGAAATCAAACTTTTGATGATGAAAACTATCAAAAAAGGTCTACCACAAAAGTGAACAAAAACTCATTCTCTGACAAAAGTGCTACCCTGATAACAAAGCCAGAGAAAGAAATCTCAAGAAAATTAAAATACCAATCTCTCATGAACATAAGTGCAAAATTGTCAGTAAAATACTAGCAAACTAAATCCAGTAAAACACAAATAAAAATATATACTATGTTCAATTGACTGGAATTAAAAACAAGTTAATCAGGGTCAGAGACTACAACATCAATATTGATAATTGTATTTCTCTATAATAGTAGTAAACAATATGAAAATAAAATTTAAAAAATTATTTCATTAATGATAAAACCAAAAAGAACAAACAAGGGGGAATACATTTAACAAAAGACATGAAATCATTTACAATGGAAACTACAAAATACCACTAAGATAGATTTTCGAGAAAACCGAAGTAACTGAAACCACATTGAATTTCTATGGGTTAGAGGATATATTTCAGTAAAGATACATGATAGACAAAAAGCATATAATGTCCAACAACATTAGTCATTAGGAAAATGTAAATCACAGCTAAAATGAAATGTTACATGACACCCGTGAGAATGACTACTATAAAAAGAAAGAAAGGCAGTAACAAGTGCCAATGAGAATGTGGACATATTACAAGCTTCATACATTGCTGTTAGATATGTAAAATATTTTAGTTACTTCAGAAAATGATTTTGCAGTTTTAAAATGTTTAAAATATATTAATCATAATATATATGTGTGTAAAATATATGTTTATTTAATTTATCATATGGTCAAGCAAGTCCACATTCAGGTATTTTTTCAAAAAATATGAAAACAAATATCCACGTAAAATAGTTGTGTGTGAATGTTTGCAGCAAAATTATTCATAGTAAACAAAATGTAGAAATAATCCAATGTTTATTTTTTTACGATTTCATTTATTTATGAGAGAGAAAGAACACAGGAGAGGGACAAACAGACCCCCGCTGAGCAGGAAGTATGATTGGGGCTGGATCCCAGAACCCTGGGATCTTGACCGGAGCCAAAGGCAGACACTTAACCAACTGAGCCACCCAAGTGGATTACTCCTTGATCCAATGTTTTTAAACTGATAAATAGATAAACAAAATATTATATATTTATACAATGGAATATGAATAAGCAATACAAGAGAAGCACAGTATGTATATCTTTTTCCTTTTTTTTTAATTCTTACATTCTGGTTAGTTAACATATAGTATAATGTTGGTTTCAGGAATAGAATTTAGTGATTCATCACTTACATATAATACCCAACTCAACACAAGTGCTTTCCTTAATACCCATCATCCATTTAGTCCATCCCCCCCCACCTTCCCTCCATCAGCCCTCAGTTTGTTTTCTGTAGTTTTGACTCTCTTACATTTTAGCAACAAATGTATCTTTTTTTTTTTTTAAGATTTTATTTCTTCATTTGACAGACAGAGATCACAAGGATGCGGAGAGGCAGGCAGAGAGAGGGAGAAGAGGAAGCAGGCTCCCCGCTGAGCAGAGAGCTTGATGTGGGGCTTGATCTCAGGACCCTGGGATCATGACCTGAGCCAAAGGCAGAGGCTTAACCCACTGAGCCACCCAGGTGCCCCTGGCAGCAAATATATCTTAAGAACTCCAGTGAAACTCCAGCCACTGCTTAATCATTCTGTCTAACCATCAGGTCATCACAATGTTGTTGACATAATGAATTAATGTGATTTTTATGGAATATCCAAGAGTCCAAATCTCTGGATTATATGAGGACACAGGAAAAGACAGTTAACACATTCCCAGGGCACAACTGTAAATTAATATTACTGTCCTTCCTAGGTGAATAAGAACTGTTTCTGATCCCTTGTTTTAATTGGAATGGAAAATAACATATCTGCTGAATCAATGTCGAACTCCAAAAGTTAATCAATGGCCTTAATAATCAGCTCTAGCAAAGAGACCACATTTGTACATCAGCTGTGAGTGGAGCAACTATATACATAAATTTATGGCAGGTTACCATAATTCTCCAGAATTCAATTTGTTTCCCAGTAAGTGCCACTAATTGGACCAACCCCATTGGCTATACAATACTGTTTTTATTTATTAACTTGCAGCGGTGCGTGATATCTTCAGATTTTCTATTGTCCTTTTTTACTATGATAACTCATAATAAAAGCCAGTGTGGAGCCTCCTTCATAGGCCAAAAATATTAGTTCAAATTATCCACTCATAGAAAGAATAGAGACTACAGGGATAAGCTTGCAGAAACTGTGAACCCACTGTGAGCCAAATGTTAGCCAGGATCCTGTTAATTACTTCACCTCTATATTGGTGAACTAAGATCAAATCTGTGCCAATATTCTTTGGGTTTCAGTATAAATTTAGTAGTGCTAGACATGCTTGGGCCCTAGAAATAACCCTTTTCACCATTAGCTAATCTCAATAAATAGTTATAAGTCCCTTCCGAGAAACTCTGGGAATCATCTTGGTATATATTCACCACAGTGTTGCAGGAGGCTTTCTCCTAGGGACTTGACCAGCATTTTAGGCAGTGGATTCTGAATTCAAAATTGGATCATATTTGAGAACTAGTAAGGGATTATTGGGAAGCAATTTCCCATGGATCTCCCATTTTTATACAATCTTGTAAACAAAAGTACTGATTGTTCTTTCTATTGAACTAACTTTTCAAGGGTATTTCTATAGAAAACAGCCTTTAAAGATAAAGGTATCTTATTCTTCCAAAGCAAAGGGTAGATCTGTTTGGTACCCATCACTTAAAAAAAAAAATTAGATTCCTAAACTCAGAGTTCCTTGTCTATAACACACCTTGTATGTATCACCTGGTTTCCTTACTGTTATCCTATGCAAAATGGGACTTGAATAACTCCCCCCCACAAATTCCTTTTTTTTTTTTTTAAGATTTTATTTATTTATTTGACAGACAGAGATGACAAGTAGGCAAAGAAGCAGGCAGATGCGGAGGGGTGGGTGCGGGGAGGGGCGGGAAGCAGGCTCCCTGCTGAGCAGAGAGCCCAATACAGGGCTCAATCCCAGGACCCTGAGACCATGACCTGAGCCTAAGGCAGAGGCCCAACTCACTGAGCCACCCAGGCACCCCACCCTACCCCCAAATTCTGATACTCTGGCTACCACTGTGTGTGTGACTAGTAAATGGTCCCTCTTCATCTTTGACCCAAAAGTCGTGTGTCTTCTATCAGCTTCTACAGGACTACAGAAGGCTAAGTTGTTAGCTTGCAAGTAGGGTGAAATATCTTATCCATCACAGTTCTTAAGATGATAATCTGATTATTGAGACTACTACCCTCAGTCCCTTACTCTTCCATTATTCCTTCTTAAAATTTTATTTATTTGTTTATTTTGGTTATAGAAATTAAACAGAACCTTTGTTGGTTGTCTATCCAAGACACACAGCACACATCTGGAATGGTTTGAAAATAAGAGGTAAGGCACAGATTTGATCTTAGTTCACCAATTTCTTCACTTGTAAATTAGAGAAAATATTAATTTCCTCCTCAGAAAGGTCTTGTATGTTTTAAGTAATATACTATATGTAAAATACTGAGATCAGGATGTGGCATTTATGAAGGGCTCAATATACTATCATCATCACTAATATAAAAATGAAAACCAGTAAGTTATTTGAGAAAATTCTTTCAAACCAATCCTAAACAGCTCTAACTGTGGGATAATTAAAAGAACAAAATATTTCATGTCATGTATAAATTACTCAGCACATTAAGGTTGGTCAATAACTATTGATGTTCCCTTTCTTATATATGTACATGTTAAAAACATAAAGAAGAACTTGAGGCCCTATCTTTAGGGCAAAAACAAGATGGCCTTCTTAAAGTTTCCAAGATTAAATAAGATGTAACAATTTTATTCTTATTATTTTGACTATCATTAGAAAAAAGATTAATGAAAATTTTTATTAAAGTCCAACTGGCATATGACTTTATGGACAATGTATAACAGAGCTATAATTCTGAGATTGAACATTGTTTAATATAATTAAATATCTTACCAACTTTAGTAATACAAGTGTGACTAGGTATATGTTTGACTTTGTAGGAAATTGACTTTAGTTTTAGTTCTGTCATCATTCAAAGGTAAACTGCATTCTTCATATATTAATATATTAGTGCTTCCATAAGAATAATGTATTAGATTTAAAAAGGGAGAAAAAAAAAAGCAAATATACATATTAACCAGTAAGACATTCAGTGTATTCTTCCATCTAAGTTTTTGTTCCTCAACATTATTGATTTTGGCCCGGAGATAAACCCAGTCACAGTGAGTGATAAACTATCACCAAGTCCCATTGACTTTTTTCTCTTTTTGCTGTAGTTTTTGTCAGGTCAATGAATTATCCTTGGCTTATACTTTGTTCTCTAAGGCATAAATCAGGATTTTAAAAAAATGTTGGATCCTCACAAGTTTAGAGGGTTAAAGCTAAATATAGCCTAAAAATAATTATCTAAGCTTGTTTATTTGATATGTCTTGCTCTGAGTGATAGAATGCCAAAATAATAGCTATTTACTAATGATCAGAAGTGGTTTATTTTCATAAATTTTAAATTTATCAGTGAACAGAAAGAAAAGGTTTGCTTTTGTTTTCTTTATGCACTTTAACTTATACCATCATAACTACTGATATAATTCCTGTAATTTCAGTTAGTGATGATTAAACCACATAATCACAATGGTATATCATTAGTAATCACAAACTGGTATTAAGTGCTTAGCTTTACAGATACTATATTAAGTAGTGTGTGTGTTCTATCATCAATCTATCTATCTTCATCATCATCTATCTACTCATCTACCTACCTAAAATCATTACATCTAAATCTTCGAAGTAGACACTACTATTATCATTATTTCATAAAGATGAAAACCAAGGCATAAGACTTATGCTTAAGTGAGCTTGTTCAGGTTAACAAATCTAGTATATGATGAGATAAAAATGAACCCACTTTTTGATCTCTCTGATATGAGGAATTTTTTTTAAATTTTTTATTTTTTATAAACATATATTTTTATCCCCAGGGGTACAGGTCTGTGATAATATGAAGAATTTGAGAGGCAGGGTGGGAGGTCATGGTGGGGTAGGGAAGGAAAAAAAATGAAACAAGATGGGATTGGGAGGGAGACAAACCGTAAGAGATTCTTAATCTCACAAAAGAAACTGAGGGTTGTTGGGGTGTGTGTGAGGATTAGGGATACAGTTGCCAGGTTATGGACATTGGAGAGGGTATGTGCTATGGTGAGTGCTACGAAATGTGTAAGTCTGATGATTCACAGGTGTGTATCCTTGGGGCAAATAATATATTATATGTTAATAAAAAAGAAAAAAGAATCCCCTTTACTCTAATAGCAGAGCTATATACAATAGTTATTAAATATTCTATTGAGAATTTTTAAAGTACTGATAATCAGGTTAGGCTCTCTCAGATTAGCATTCTAGTAAAAAAACACAAAGTTAAATATAAATATAAAATAATATATAAAATATACAAATAAACATAAAAACAAAATAGGAAGTAATTTTAACCCCAAACCAAGGGTCTGTTATTTTGAGGCACTTAAATTGATACTTCTGAGAAACAGATACTGTGGTGACTTAAGAGTCACTGGAGAACAGGTATAGGACTTAACTGCACGTAAGGCTCCATTTTCACCCTTTCTCTCACATAGTAATTGCTTAAGGGACTGTAGTCCTTGTTTTCATGCTGGGTATCAGTTAGGAGCCATTCTTAGGCTCCATATGCCATTCTCATCCTTCCCACATGGTTTCCTTTATTTTCAAAGCCAAATATAGAGCATATAACTCATTCTCATTCATATCAAATCCTCTCAAGAGCACCTGGCTGGCTCAGTAGGTACAATGTGCAACTCTTGATTTCAGAGTTGTGGGTCCAAACTCCATGTTAGGTGTAGAAATGACTTAGAAATAAAATCTCTTAAAAAAATCCTTTCACATTTCTAATTTCTTTAAGGGTTCACCTGATTAGTCCAGTCTCATCAATGATTCTCAGATTCTCTCTCTCTTTCTCAGAATCAACTATTTCATATAACCATAACTTAACAGGAGTTATCATGAGTTATCATGAATATAACTTAATTTCCAAGTTTAGGCCTACACTCAAGGGAGTTACGGAGATTATATAGTGCTTATCACCAACAGGCACAAATATTAGAGACCAACTTGGAATTTGTGTCTTCCATAAAATTAATTTTCTTGGTATTTAATCAATGTATAAATGTTATAAACAATGATTTAGAGAGCTGGTTATCAAAAACAATTAATAAAAATATTATATTACAGGCAGTGGAATGTTAAAGTAATAAATAAGAAATGCTATTTTTACAGATATATAATTTATACAGAGATTGTTAAAGTCTTAGGTAGAGGACAAGTTGAACATAAATTACACCACTCTCAGTTACTTACAAAAGAGTCTCAAATAAGTGTAATTTGCAGTTAAGGGTATTTGTGTATGCATTTCATTTTCTCATTGGATGAGTACTTACAGATATTTAATTAACATTCAAGAGATGACCGGTTTGCTTAATAATTACCTGAAATTTAGAAGAAATTTAATTTTATAATTACATTATAATTTATACATTAAATCAAGAATGGTGAAATATTGCCTGTTTATTAAGCATGGAAGTAGGATAATGCTTTTGAGTCATTTAGTCATGTGAGTAGCACATAATATAAGTTTGTTTTATAAAAAAACTTTTATCATCTGTTAAATTGAGAGGGAACCTGAAACCTGCAACCCTTGGCAATTTCTTTAGGTAGGTCAGAAAAAATATCCAGAAAGGGAATGCCAAGCATTTTTCCCCGACTTTACCATTTACTGGTGATATGGCCCTGGGCAAGGTCCTGAAAGATTTCCTTTTAATTGTTTTTTTTTTTTTTTATTTTATTTATTTGACAGAGAGAGAGAGATCACAAGCAGGCAGAGAGGCAGGCAGAGAGAGGAGGAAACAGGCTCCCCACTGAGCCGAGAGCCACATGCAGGACTGGATCCCAGGACCCTGGAATCATGACCTGAGCCGAAGGCAAAGGCTATACCCACTGAGCCACCCAGGTGCCCCTTCAATTTTCTTTTTAAGGTGTCCTAGGCTGATATTTATTGCTCCTTCCTACTCCCATTTTTTAAAGATAAAGGGAACCATGTAGGAAGGAGCATACCCTTCTCATTCCCCTCAATCCTTCACCTCCAACCTCTACCGTAAGAACATTTTTACTAAACCTCTTACCCCCATTTAGCCTGTTCCCAGCAAGAGGTCTTGGTCAAGGTCAGTTCTCATCTCCCACTCTACTCCCCACATTGCTGTGGGTATTGCCCATTTTGATCTGACCTCTCAGGCCTTCTGAGTTTCTTAAACTCTACACATGGCTCCGAAACCCAAGGATTCAACAGAATCCCCTCTTTCTCAAACTCTTGCTAAATATTCTCATTGTCTTTCCTGCTCCAAATTAAAACTGGCTTTCCTTGTAGACACTGCTTCCCTTGTCTCCTGAGGTACTGGATTTATTTTCCCTCATACCTTTGGAAACATTAGATCTTCAGTTGTGGTTGGTGTTCCTTCTCACTGTAGTTTCCAGATTTTGTTTCCACTTCCTTCCCTAAATTTCCCTAGATTTGAATTACATGTAGATTCTCCTTTAATCTTCCTGGTTATAATTTACTACTCACCTCTAACTCAATGTTTTCTTTTGTATACTTTGTTTCCTGCAAAATCGTTTCTTTTTCCAACACAACTCCTATTTTGATTCTTGGTGTTCATATTTTAGTGTTCAATAACATTTCCTAAAACTTCCAAGAAAATCTTACACTAGAAATAGAGGATCTCTCTCTATAAACTATTTGTTGTTGGGTTTTTTGTAAAAAAATAAGTAAATAAATAAACACACACTGTTTCTGTTTTTTATAAGAAATTCTGTCTATTCATATTTAGTATAATAAACAGTATTTTTTATTGTATGCCTCTCAGCTCAAATTCATCCTTTTATAGTTTTCTTTGTGATCTTAGACATGGGTTTCTGAAAACTGTACAGGCATACCTCAAATATATTGCAGGTTTCATTCCAGGCCATTACAATAATACAAAAATCATAATAAAGCCAGTAAAACAATTTGGAGGGGTTTCCCAGTACACATAAAAGTTATTTTTACACCACAGTGTAGGCTTCTAAGTGTACAATAGCATTATGTCTACAAAAAGAATGCACATACCTAAATTTAAAAATACTTTATTGCTAAAAATGCTATCATCTGAGCTTTCAGTGAATCAGAATATTTTAGCTTGTGGAGGGTCTTGCTTCATCATTGTGGCTGCTGACTAATCAGGGTGGTGGTTGCTGAAGGTTGGGGTGTCTGTGGCAATTTCTTAAAATAAGACAGTAATAAAGTTTGTTGCATCACTTGAGTCTTTCACAAATGACTTCTCTGAAGCATGTGATGCTGTTTGATAGTATTTTACTCACAATAGAACTTCTTTCAAAATTATGGTCAACCCTCTAATACACTGCTACTGCTTTATAAACTAATTATGTAATATTTTAGATTCTTTGTTATCATTTCAACAATCTTCATAGCATCTTCTCCTAGAGCAGATTACTTCTCAAGAAGACACATTCTTTACTCATCCATAAGAAGCCAATTCATCTGTTCTAGTTTTTTTTTTTTTTAATTTTTTATCTGTTCTAGTTTTATCACGGGAATATAGCAATGCCATCACATCTTCAGGCTCTACTTGGGATTCTAGTTCTCCTGCTCTTCCCACCACAAATGCAATTACTTCCTCCACTGAAGTTGTGAATCCCTCAAAGTCATGCATGAGGGTGGTAAGTAACTCAACCAAACTTCTGTTAATGATATTTTGGCCTCTTTCCATGAATCATGAATTTTCTTAATGCTATCTAGATCAGTGTATTCTTTCCTGAAAGTTTTCAATTTGCTTTGTCCAGATCCATCACAGGAAATCACTATCTGGGCTATAGGCTTATGAAATGCATTTATTTCCTCAATCATAAGAACTGAAAGTTGAAATTACTCCTTGATCCATAGGCTGGTGTTAGCCAGCCTGAAAACAACATTTAGCTCACTATATGTCTCCATTAGAGCTCTTGGGTGACCAGGTACACCTTCAAGGAGCAGTCATATTTTGAAAGAAATCTTTTTCTTTTTTCTTTCTCTCTCTCTCTGTCTCTCTCTCTCTCTTTTTTTCCCTGAGTAGTAGTTCTCAACAGTGGGCATAAGATATTCAGTAAACCATGCTGGGCGCAGATATACTGTCAACCAGTCTTTGTTGTTCCATTTCTGAAGCACAGGCAGAATAAATTGAGCTTATTTCTTAAGGGCCTTTGTATCTTCAGAATGGTAAATAAGCAGTGGCTTCAATTTCAAGTCACCAGCTGCATTAGGCCCTAACAAGAGTGTCAGCCTGTCCTTTGAAACCAGGCACTAACTTCTTTTTCCAATGTAAGGCTATTTCACCTATGTTGAACTGTTGTTTGGATTAGCTAGATCAGGATAACTTGTTGCTTCATCTTATATGTTTATGTTATGAACATGGCTTGTTTCCTAACACCTCATGAACTAAGCTGAGCTTCCATTTTTTCACCTGCAGCTTCCTCACCTCTTTCAGTCTTCACAGAATTGGAAAGAGTTAGGGCCTCGCTCCAGATTAGACTTTAAAGGAATGTTGTGGTTGAACTGATCTTTAATCCAGATGACAAAGGCTTTCTCTAGATCAGGAATAAGACTGTTTTGCTTTCTTCATAATTTATTGGTTTACTGGAGTAGCATTTTTTATTTCTTTCAGAAAATTTTCCTTCACATTCACAATCTGGTAGCTGGTACAAGGGGCCTCACTTTTAGCCTATCTCAGTTTTTTGACATGCCTTCTTTACTAGAGCTTAATAATTTCTAGCTTTTGATTTTAAAGTAAGAGATGTGTGACTCTTGCTTTCATCTGAACACTTAGAGACAACTGTAAAAGTATCCCCTGGCTTAATTTCAGTATTGCTGTGTCTCAGGGAAGAGGGAGGCTTAAGGGCTAGGTGGGGAGAGAAACGGGAACCAGCAGTGGATGGAATGGTCAGAACACACACATTCATCAGTTATGTTCAGTGTCTCACATGGGCACAGTTCGTGGTGCCCCTAAACAATTACAATAGCAACATAAAAGATCACTGATCACAGATTGCTCTTACGAATATAATAATGTAAAAGTCTGAATATTATAAGAATTACTAAAATGTGACACTGAGATGCAAAGTGAGCAAATTCTGTTCAAAAAATAGCATCAATAGATTTACTTGAGGCAGGGTTGCCACAGACTTTTAGTTTGTAAAACAAAAAACAAAAAACAAAAACAAAAACAAAAAAAAACAACCAGTATCTATGAAGGTATAATCAAGGTATGCTGTAATTGCAAAACCAGCCTCATTGACTTACATTGTCATCAAACTGTCAAAGTATTGTGCAAAAACACTTCTAAGGATTTATGCTAAGAAAATAATTAAATATCAGAAGACATAGAGGATTATTATTGCAGGTGATTTATAAATAGCTAAACAAAGGCACAACAAAAATATTCCAGCTCCAGTGGAACAGTTAAATAAGTTATGGAGTGACAAATGTTAGAAAGGTATGGTAAAATTCCAGAGCATGAACAAAGGAACCAGTTACTAGTTACACTAGTTAGACTAGAATGACTTTGAGCAGGTTACTTGTGATTCAATTTCCATAGTTGTAAGTGAACCAAATTATAATAATCTTTCCTTTATAGGATAGTTGTGAAAATTTGCTGTGTTAATGTAACCAAGGCATTTTGAATAGTGCCTGATACATGGCAAACCCTAATTAGGTTAATGTTAACTGTCTTCTTCTTTCTTTTCTTTCTCTTCTTTTTCTTTTTCTCCTTCTTCTTCTTCTTCTTCTTCTTCTTCTTTTCATGCAGCCACTAAATTTCATTATACAAATGTAATGTGTTCATGATACATCTTTAAGAAATATCAAGCTAGTTAGAAAAAGTTTTATTTACTGTTTTTGAATATACATATTGGTATGGAATATAAAATCTAGATAAATATACTACGTATAAAAAATATATGACAGCTTATACACTAAATTGCCTACACCATTTTCTGTGGGTAGAATAACTATAATTTTTTGCTCTTTGTTTATTCTGTATTTTGCTATTTCATGTAATAACTGTACCCTACCTAGTTATTTAAATACATATTATATATATATATATATATTTTAAAGATTTTATTTATTTATTTGACAGACAGAGATCACAAGTAGGCAGAGAGGCAGAGAGGGAGAGGAGGAAGCAGGCTCTCTGCTGAGCAGAGAGCCCAATGTGGGGCTTGATCCCAGGACTCTGGGATCATGACCGGAGCTGAAGGCAGAGGCTTTAACCCACTGACCCACCCAGGCGCCCCTAAAAAAATATTTTTAAAAAGCAATGAAGTTAAAGGTTATGACTTTAATAATTGTCTTTATCCTTACTCATTTTCTTACAAAGTAAAAAAAAAAAACTTGAAATTATGCTCTATATCTCTTTTTATCTAAATATTAATTATGCCGTAATGGAAGATGTTTTAGTCTTTTCAAAAATAAAAATTATTTAATTAGACTATCTAACATTTATAAATAAAAAACATTGTTTCAAAAAATTCTAAAGATACATCAAAAGATTCTAAAGATAAAAGCAAACTAGTTCCTCAGTAGAAACGAAATTATTCTTTAGATAGTTCCCAAGAATTTTCTCCCTCAAAACTTAACAACCAAAAATTACTAAGTTAAAAAAGATTAAAAATGGGGCGCCTGGGTGGCTCAGTGGGTTAAGCCTCTGCCTTCGACTCAGGACATAGTGTAAGGGTCCTGGGTTCAAGCCCCGCATCGGGCTCTCTGCTCAGCAGGGAGCCTGCTTCCTCCTCTCTCTCTCTGCTTGTCTCTCTGCCTCCTTGTGATCTCTGTCAAGTAAATAAATAGAATCTTTTAAAAAAAAAGGTAAAAAAATGTATAAATAATATGCTTGTTAACTTTCTCCTTATTGATAAAAAAAAAAAAAATCCCAAACTCTTTCCCTAATAATATATTTGGTAAAACTGATGGCATAACTACACAAAAAAGGAATTATTTCTAATAAATTTAAAATGCAGTAAATCGACAGTGAATTCTTACTTTGTAATACATGCCAAAAAGACAAAAATAAGTTAGTAAAAACTCTAACACTATTTTCATTAGTCATAGTCTTGGTAACAACACAGTAATATTAATTTGGAACTTTAATTTATACAGTTCAGAATAAAGCAAAGAGTAATTATGCTAATACTATGATGTTTAAAACTTAAAAATATATGTGTTTATGTATATTTGCATATATACTCAAATAATATATATGATTCTACAATTCTTTTTCATATGAAATTTTTATTTACACTATAGTTAGTTAACATATAGTGTAATATTGGTTTCAGGAGTAGAATTTAGTGATTCATGACTTCTACATAATAGCCAGTGCTCATCACAACAAATGCCCTCCTTAATACCCATCACCCATTTAGCCCATCCCCCACTCAGCTCCCCTCCAGCAACCCTAAGTTTGTTCTCTATAATTCTTAAAGTTGAATTCAAAATATAATTATGAACTTAACAATAAATTAAATCTTAATTTTGAGCAAAAACAACAACAACAAACTAGTGCTTTTTACTATAGAAAAGCCTAGAGAAGTAGGGATATGCTGTAGTAAAAACCACCCCTAGCAGACAAATTAAGACTTTGTTCTGTAAATAAGAGTGACCAACATACTTTAGAGAAATAGCTGATTGTAGCTATGGAAAAAGAAATGTTCATGCTACATGATGAGCCTGTAATAACTTGTCTTATCAGACAGCTATGAAGCTAGTAAAAATGCTAACATTTTATCAAGACAACTCAGGAACCAACAAAAAGGCTCGCACATTTGTCAAAGATTTAAAAACTTGAGTGTCAGTTAATAATTATTACAATGGATTAATTAAATCAAATGTATCAAAATCAATGAGTCATGAATATATTAAAGAAAGAAACTTGCTAATTGATCTTCAAAAAAATGAAATAAAACAATGTGTTATTTTTTAATTAGAATAAAAGCAAATAACAAGACATTTATTCTGATTTCTAGTATAATTCTTCAAGCTTTTATAACTGGTGAGGAAGGATTTCTCTCTGAGTAAGTATTCTATGTAGAAATACAGGAAGAATGATAGGGTTAGAATATTGATATTTTAACTTTAATCATTTGGAAATAGGAAAAAAATTTCTATCTAATAAAGGATTTAAACCTAAGACATATTTACTCATGAAATATTGTTTCCTAAAATCAGGAGCAAGGCAAGATGTTTTATTTTAATACTTCTGTTCAGCATTATAATTTAGGTTCTAGTTAGAGGCAGTGAGGCCAAAAAAAAATTTTTTTAAGAAATAAAAGGTATAAACTTTTAAAAGAGATATAGATTTTTTTCTGCTGATGAACATGATTATCTACATAAAAATTCCAAAGGAATCTACAGACAAGCAACCTGAAATAATGCATGAATTTAGCAAGATCTCAAGATACAAGATCAATATTCAATTTAACATATATATGCTAGCAACAAATACCTGGAAAATTAACTTTTAAAATATGCTTTATAGCTACAGCTAACACTGATATATGATATATAGGAAAGTTGTTAAGAGTAAATCTTAAGAGTTATCACAAGAAGAACATTTTTCTCCTTTTTCCTTTCTTTTCTTTTTTAACTGTCAGTTTATGAGAAGATGGATGTTAGCTGAACCTACTGTTATAATCATTTTACTAAATATATATGTAAAATGTAAAATATATGTGTATGTGTATATATATAAACCAAACCTTTATGCAGATGCTTTAAACTTAAGCAAGGATGTATGTAAATTATTTCTCAATAAAACTGAAAAATAACATTCATAGTAACAATAAACACTTAATTGAAACAATACACTTGACAATTTATAAATCCAATAAAATTCACAAATGAAAATTGTGCAACACATTTTTACTGAGCACTAGAACATACTGCTGCTGAGAGAGATTAGTGAAAATTTAAAAGGAAAAAAATAACATTAACTTACTGGAAGATTCAATATTGTTAGAATATCAATTTTATTCATATTGTATCACCATAATGCCAATATTTTGTGGGATGGACAAATAAATTTGAAATTTTATGTGGAAATTAAAATACCTGGAATATACAGGGTATTGAGAGAAAGAGAGAAGCAATGTGCATGTGTGAGAAAAGGAAGAGGACGGGGAGAGAGAGAGAATAAAGTTGGAGGACTTGAACTAGCTGGTTTCAAAATTCAATATAAAAATACATTACTTAAGGTAGTATGGAATTGGTATAAGATAAGGAATATGGTTGAGAGCAAAGAAATAAGCTCATGTGAATACAGTCAATCAAGCATTTGTTGACAAAATGTCAATGCAATAATGTAATGATAAAAAAAAATCTTTTCCTAAATTGTGCTAACAACTAGACATCTTTTTGGTTAGAAACAAACCCAATCTCTTACATAAAAAATTTAATCTGAGATAGACAGTAGATCTAATCTAAGTGTTAAGATTAAAAGCTCCTAGAAGAAAAGAATATCTTATTCCCCTCCCGGGGACATGGATTCCTTACATAGGATATGAAGGACACGTTCCATAAAATTAACAAGATAAATAATTCATTAAAATAAAAATTACTGTTTATGAGAATCCTATTAAATCAAACAAAAGACTGGGAGAGAATGTTTATAATTCATACATCTGACAAAGGACTTCTATGTAGAATATATAAAGAACTCTTACAACTCAATAGTGCAAACAAAAAATTCTTTAAAAAATGGGGAAAAGTCAACAGACACTTATACATGAGTGGGCAATAGCATATAAACATAACATCATCAAATGTCAGTTTCAAAGTAAATCACAATATGCTACCACTATGTACACAGTAGATGGCTAAACTTAAAAAAAAAAAAGAAGAAGAAGAAGATTAACAAGGTCCAGTGTGGACAAGGATATGGAGCAATCTGCGTTCATATATTCCTTGTGAAAATACATAACGGTTCCATAGTAGGAAACCCATGACAGTTTCTCAGAAAGTTAAGTATACAACTTATGATATGATCCAGACATCCCACTCCTCAGTAAGAAGCCAATAAAATTAAAAGTCTATATTCACAAAGATTTTTCAGCAAGAAAGTTCATAGCAGATTTTTCTGGAGTAGACAACATTTGAAAACAAACTACCTATTCAACAACTGGAGGATCAATAAATAAATCATAGTACTAAATTAATGAAACAAGGAAGCCAACAGACTGAGGTGGCTCTAAGGTTGTGGTCGCCTACATGAGCAAACCAAAATCAAAGCCTGTAAGTGCCTCAAGGTCATGAAATCAAAACACTATGGACAACCAAACTGCAATCAACTAGATTTTACGTAACAGCCAATCAACTAATTTCCCTTTATCGATTTGCGCTTCCTCTCTATAAGCCTCTCTCCTGGCTCCTGTCCTGGAGTGAGCTCCTAACCACTCTGGTTGGGTGTTGCCTGACTCAAATCCGTCTTTGCTCAAATAAACTCTTAAAATTTTAATATGGCTCAGTTTATATTTTATTATACTCACATTATGGCATATACCTAATAAATAAAAGGAAATAAACTAACGATACATAATAATATAGATGAATCTTCAAAATGTTATGCTAAACAAATGAAATCAGACTTAAAACACGTTTGATTCTGTTTATGTGACATTCAAGAAGAGATTAAGCTTCTATTCAATAACAAAAATTTTAAATTGTCTTTTTCCAAAGGCAGGAACAGGAAGCTCAGATATTGATCCTGGTTTCAGTTCTATGGATGTAAACATTTGTCAAAACACAGTATACTGTTAAGTTCTTTGCACTTCACTTTATGTAAAATTTAACTGCGGTAAAAAGGCTGAAATCAATAATAATAATATGTTCTTTGTCACAAAGAAAACTTATAAAAACAATTAAAAATGTAAACTCCTGAAAAATAATGGGTCTATCAGTGATCCTCAGTGACAACAAAACTATGGAAAAAAAAAAAAAACCAAAACCCAAAAAACAAACAAAAAATACCCCAAACTCAATTGCATATTAAGAACCTCTTGTTGAGGGGCGCCTGGGTAGCTCAGTGGGTTAAGCCACTGCCTTCGGCTCAGGTCATGATCTCAGAGTCCTGGGATCGAGCCCCACATCGGGCTCTCCACTCAGCAGTGAGCCTGCTTCCTCCTCTCTCTCTCTGCCTGCCTCTCTGCCTGCTTGTGATCTCTCTCTGTCAAATAAATAAATAAATAAAATCTTTAAAAAAAAAAAAAAGAAGAAGAACCTCTTGTTGAAAAAAAAAAATACACACTATCAATAATAGGTTTTTTGCCAAAAGATGGAAACTTTTTATAAACTAATCTCTAGATCTAACTTACAAATTGTAGGAAATACACAATTTAAAAAATCATTTTAAACCACAAATACAATAAAGCAATATTCAAAATATGGAGGTACCCTGGAGGACAAACAACTTATTTCTTCTACAAATAAATTTCAAGGGATAAAAGTGGATTATGGAACTTCTAGATTGAGAGATATTCAGAAAATCTTTAAAGCAAATACAACGTGTAAACATTTTTGGATCCTGTAAATCCAAAAGTATATATGTACTATATAGATAGATGAAATTATGATAGAATTTTATATCTGTGCATTTGTATACATTAATAGTAATACTGATATTATGTAATAATATAAAATCTATATAAAAATATGATACAGTGAGACAATAGAAAATTGACCATTAGATATTTCATTATGTTAAGAAATATTTGTCATTTGTATATTATAATGGAATTATGGACATATTGGAGAATATATGCTTAATTTTAGAGACACACATATATATTTATGGGTAAAATTATAATGATGCCTGAGACAACATTTCAAAGTAATCCAAAGGGCGGAATAGGATAAAGGAAGTTATAAATGAAATGATATTTATCATTAGTTAGATTGAGTGACACTGGATGACCAATATTTGTGGTTTTCTAATACAAAACTACTTTTGGATATTTGAAATTTTCATTAACACATGGCTAAAAAAGCAATCATAATAGAACAAACAATGACCCTGGCACAGTAATTACATCCAAGCATTTCACAGAGTTCTTTTGAAATTATTTTCAGATGGCAACAGTCCAAGTAAAGTAAAAGCAGTTTTACAGTGACTAATATTCTATTCTAGATCCAAATGTCTCTGATTATAAGCATAAATAAAAAATCTGTTTTTACACTTATAAAATAACAAATATCCTTTAAAAATCCTATTTATATATGTGAAAGACTTTCTGTAGCCTCAATATTGGCATAAAATATCAATAATCAAAGGCCTAATGTTAATTATAAGGATGTCTGGCAGGCTTTTTTTCATCAGCTGGTAAACACTTTACTACAGAATAGGAGTGTGATTGGTGAGCTATTTTCATATAATCTTTTTTTCACTTTTCTTCTAATTTAATGACTTGGAGTATCTCTGCTGATTGCCTATATCTTTCTTTCTTGAATCTTTTAATATTTCTGTTATGTAAAATATGGTCTACAAAAGCAAATATCAATCTTATCTCAAAGAGGCAAAAGCCAGACAACTAGAAACTTATAGTGATGTTCTTTCCTGATAAGATTATTTCTATCAACACATACGTCACTAGGCCCTTCCTCATACACACAAATATACACATGCGCACATGCACACAGTCCTCTATTCTGCTCTCCTATTCCAATCATACTGTTGTGGAAGGTTATGGTGTTGTTATGGGAGAGACTGAAAATGGAAATAATTAAACAATGTATTTCCTGCTAGAAGTTGTGTTGTCTTAGACACCGTAATGCTTAGTTATAATTTGTATTTTTCAAAGACATTTAATGCATCTTGATGTTTTTGTCCCTAAATGCCTTCAGAAAGCAATGATTGATAAAATCTCCTAAACTTCTGATGAAAAAAATGTTCTTCTCTTAATGTATATTTATCCAAGATGAAGCAGGGGTCCTGGTATGACTAACCCCAGGCACTAGTTTCTCTAGCTGAACCTTTAGTAATTACAGGCTGGAATTTAAATTTAAAATTAGATGGCCTAACTACTACCTGGATTAGAGCTACTCCATATTTCCAGGGTGATGTGCTTTAATAGTCTAACATATGGATTGGAATGATAAACACCCCTTAAGAATATTCAGAAAACTGGTTCCTTAGATCTAACAATATAACAATTTGCTGTATAACCATTTGCTTTAACACTTCAATGGGTAGAAAATAAAAAGAAGAATCAAATTCCCAGAGATTTGTTATGGAAAAATACAACTAGAAGTGAAGCATTTAGCTAAGAACTCTTTGGAAGCCATGCTACCAAAAGGCTGTTTTTGCCAGTAAAATCCTCAGCAAAACATTCCCACATGTTCTGCTTGTGTGCACTGGTGACTTCCATCCTAGAGAAACACGTTACCTAGTGCATGCCTTAGCAACACATAAAGAGCTGCCAGTGTTTATTGAACTAAACTCATACTACAGGGTCATCTTTCAAAAATAATAACCTTGCTTTCCAAATGCCAGCTGCTCAGCCAAGTTAAAAGTTAAAAATAATCAGGAGTTAAATAGTATTCCTTGGTGAAATATACCTTGTTGAAAATTATTATCCGATTTCCCTGTTCCCATTTCTCTGACTCCCTCAGGTATAAGATCTTTCAAATGCAAAACATATCTAAATCTGTAAATTAAAACGAATCCAAAAATTATTTTCTATCTTCAGGTTTAAGGTCAAGGAGCCCAGAGAAAAAGGAGCAATTCATATTAAAGTTAACATTAAACTACCAATTGTTTGCCTTTGTAGACACATACAACCCCACCAGGACGGTTTCTTATAATCCATTCCAGTGAATAGTGCTGGACTGTTTAGATCTAATAATCTACCATTACACTAATAAGCAGGGATTTTAGCTTATTAACAGTCTCCTCTGTGTTCATTTCACATGATTTGTACCTCATTTTGGCAATACCTCTGACATTCAATGAGCAGGCAAAAACCTGGAATATAGAATCTTAAAACTGAACTATAGAAATGATGTTAAGAGGTTCAAACTCTCCTGTACAAAAGGATTTCTTTAACAGATTTTGCCTCTAGTTGGATTCTAAATTAAAGGTTGCATGTATCTCTTGATTTTCACTACCAATACCATCACTTTTGTTTAAACCCACATATGCTCATCAACTCTTGATGCGACAGCAGTGATATCCTTAGGTCTCTGTCACCATCTCTGCTGCTGCATGAGTTCCAACAGCCGGGTTAGCTTCTTTCCTTCTCTCTGTCTAGATAAATCTCCCAAGATTCAGTTTACATACAGACATACCTGCAAAATCTTTCTTTATTATCCTTACCCACAATATTCTTCCTCCTCTGAATTCATTGTCAGCATGAATCTTGCTATAAAATAGTTTAAAATCCCCAGGTGATTCAAAGAATGCAAACTTCAAAGAGACTAATGACATGAGCCAGGGCCAATTGAGTGACATAAACCATAAATGCATATCTGAGGCGAAAGTGATCACCAAGGACAGGTATAAGATGTGTGTTCAGTGAAAAATGGCAACCTGGCCACAAAGAGGAATGCTCCAGATTTTAGGGATAAGGTCAGGAAATAATAACTTTAAAAACAGATACAAATGTGAGAAAAAAATCCATTACCCTTCTATTGAAAATTTATGAAAAAAATATACATGAGCATATGGTATATTAAATGAAGTTTATCAAACTAAAGTATTGTCCTCAAATCACCAAGGTTCCTAAGGTCTATTTCAAAATAACTTCAAAGATATACCACTCCAAGATTTAAGAAAATTAGATGAAGTTTAAATCACTGTATCTTGCAACAGGAGACTTTTCAATGGAAAAATTTTTTGTTACATTAAAAGAATGTTGCCAAACAGGGCTATAGAATGAAAACTTACCTGGGTTTCTCCAGCATCATTCAAAAGAGAAATAATCTGATTCTCTATGATTTGTGCCTGGTGTTCAGACAGGAAATTCTCTAAAGGAAAGAAAGGAAATTCATTTTTTTACTACAACATGATAGAAATATTTCTTAAAAGAACATCAAATTCCCTTTGTTCCAATTCAATGCTTTTCAGCTAATGATCTGATCTATCATTTGTTTTCCTGAGTACATACACTCAACCCCAATAGAACAGGGTTTCTTATGATCTACTTCAGAATAATGCCCACTGCCCATTAATAAGCAAGCATCATTGTGCCTCACTAATCAGTCTCCAGTGAAATTGGTTCACTTGATTCGTACCTCATTTTGACAATAATTTTAAGACAAAAATCTGAAAATGGAACATGTAGAATAACTGTACCTCCACAGAATTCTGAAATCTTATGAATTAACAAGTTTTATCTTAAATGCACTATTTGAAGTGCTTCAGAACCAAAATACACTTACCATCAAATAGACTAAACTTAAAAGGAAAATTGTTTATTAATGATCGCAGTATTAACTTTTTTGGTAACTGACATAAAATAGCACATTAATTATTAAGGAGTATAGATAAAATTTTCAAGTATGTTATGGGGATTTTTTAAAATATTAATTATAATGATGTGTTGACCCAGGTCCTCTATTATTAGTTATATGATCATACATATCAATTAAAGATGAAATGATTTAAAGATTGTTTATTTTTTTGAGAGAGAGAGAGCACGAGAAGGGAGAGGAACAAAGGGAGAGGAAGAAGCAGATTCCCCGCTGAGCAGGGAGCCTGAAGCAGGGCTCCATCCCAGGACTCTGGGATCATGACCTGAGCCAAAAGCAGACGGTTAATGGACTGAGCCACTTGGGCAACCCTAAAAGATTTAAAAATAGAGATCTTTTTAAGGCTTTTTTTTCCCCACATATTTATACCTAAAATAAACTAATGAATTGTAATTCATAAATTATTTCTATAAACTAGAAATAAAAGTGAAAAAAAGTGAAAGAATTTTTAATAGACTTCGAGATCTTTATCAATAATCTTATAAACAAGGAACAAGCTTAACTACTGTTACCTGTTAAGCTTTCAAAATAATTATCGCTTAAAATAAGACCCCAAATCTCCCTTTCTCTCAAAGACTTGGTCTGATGAAACAAATTACCCATTTGTCATATCATCTCAGTAATTTCAAACATACTTATAAACACTGAAGTTCATATTTGGGTAATAAAAATGACTTTCAGTCATTATAATGATGACTTTTAGTTTGCTTATTCTCTCAAATTTTATTTTCAGTTTTAGAGAAAGACTTAAGAATGAAGAAATTGACTTATACAGATGGTAAATTAATATTGCTCATAATTTTCTTCATTTCTTTCCTTTTTCATCACTTGGTTTATTTGCATGAAAACAGGGCTTCTGATTCTTAAGAATTCATTTGCATGAACTGTTTCAGCACATAAAATCACAAGTTCCTCATTAACAAGTACAACTATATGCTCATACAATAGGATGCAGAGGTGAATGGGACCCCAGAGATAATACAAGCTACTCTTTATACAAATGAAGACAGTAAACTCGAGAACATAAAAGATTTCGCCAAGATAACTCTGTAGTTTTAACAAAGGCAGTATCTGGCTCAACTCTTCTGAATTCCAAATAATTATTTGTATTGCATTACAAAACAGTGTCACCAAGCATTTAAGTGACCTGCTTTTAGATCTCAGAATAGAAAAATCTTCTTTTGGTCATGATCTTATTGATGATACTGTGAATGTTATTCGTTTTCTCTTGGCATTATTATGACAAACTGCACAAAATAATAGCTTTAGACAGGGTGGAGGATGGTCAGCTTATGCTGGCCTCTTCCTATTCTAATAATTCCCTTTAATGCAAAATGGGAAACAGTAAAGAAATTTATCAGTAGCCTTGTTACTAGGTATAGGATATAGGGTTTTGCAAAAGTTTCCTAAGGAATATGAATGATACAATAAATGCTTAGTTTTAAATATTATAAATGGACTTTTATTTTTTATTAATAGACTTTGTGTTTTAGAGAAAGCTTAGGTTTATAAAAAAGAAGAGTAGAAAGTACAGAGAGGTTCCATATATCCCCTTTCTCCATTCCTACCTTTCATCCCACTATCACCACACAATTCCCCTACTCTTTTTTTTTTTTTTTAATTTCCCCATTCTTAACATCTTTTCTTCCTGTGGTAGGTTTGTTACAATTGCTGAACTATTATGCATGCTTTATCACTAGACCACAGTTTATATTAGGGCCCATTTTTTTGTATTGTAAATTACCATATTTTTAAATTTTATTGATTTATTTGAGAGAGAGAGAGAGAGAGAGAACATGTGCATGCACAAGCAGGGTCAGGGTGGCAGAGGGGGAAGCAGACTCCTTACTGAGCAGGGAGCCTGATGTGGGGCTTGAAGGCAGGACCCTGAGATCATGACCTGACCGGAAGACAGACACTCAACCCACTGAGCCACCCAGGTGCCTCATAAATTAACATAGATTTTTGACCAATACTGGTATCCCATTATTATAGTTCCATTGCTCTAAATACTCCCTGTGCTCCACCAGTGCATTTCTTCTTCCCTTCCTCTACCCTGAAGCTCTATACACTGTCAATTTTTTTCTTCACTATCTGTATTGTTTTGTTTTTTCCATAATGTTATATAATTGAAATCATATGTAGCCATTTCACATTGACTCTTTCATCTAATAGTATGCATTTAAGTTTCCTCTTTTTTTTCTGACTTAATAATTCATTTATTTTTAAGCAAGGAATAATATTCCATATTAGGGATATCCCAGTTTGTTTGTCCATTCACCTATTGAAGGATATCTTAGTTGTCCTTCAATCAAGTTTGGGAAATTATGAAAAAAGCTTCTCTAAACATCCATGTGCAGGCTTTTGTGTGGACATAAGATTTTAACTCATTCGGGTAAATCTCCAGGAGCATGACTGCTGGATCATATAGTAAGAGTATGTTTAGTATTATAAGGAAATACCAAACTGTCTTCTTAAGTGGCTGAAAAACAAAACAAAACAAAACACCCAAACCTTCAACAAACAAGGAATAGAAAGACATACAGGCCCATATATGAAAGTCTACAGCTAACATCATATTCAGTCGTGAGAAACCAAAAGCTTTACCTCTAAACTGGGAACAAGACAAGGATGATCATTATTACCACCTCTATTCAACATAGTACTTGAAGTCCTAATCAAACTAATGAGTCAAGAAGGGAAAATAAAGAAATAAAAGTTGGCAAGGAAGAAATAAAACTTTCTCTTCTTGCTAATAACATAATCTATATGCAGAAAACCCTAAAGACTCCACACACACAAACACACACACCACATTAGAATTAACAAACGAATTTGGAAGTTGTACATATACATACATACATATACGTGTGTGTGTGTGTGTGTGTGTGCATGTATAACATAGAAATTCCTATTAATTCATATCTTCACCAAATTATCAGATTTCTTAATTTCTGCCAACTTGGTGAGTATAAAGTGGTATTTTATTGACAGCTATGATTTGTTAGTCTATGATAGTCTTCATTGTGAGAGTTTGAGTCTCTTTCTCCTACCCATGAATTTGAACTACCTTTATGATTGCTTTCACCAGTAGAATATAGCAAAGGGGAAACCAGGCCAGTTTACCCTCCAGGCTTTAAGTGTTTAAAAGTGTCTCTTTCCTGTTACTCGCTTCTAATTATTTTTGTCATTATACACTTATATACAAATATATATACATACATACACAAATAAACACAGGTACCTTTCTGCTTCCTCAGTTTTCTTTGCCAGGATGTGGACAGCCATGTCATAGTGATAATAGGATTAAATGAGTATATCATCCAATCATACCTTCTCTTTCTGATATGTTTGGAAGACCCTGAAAATACCAGTTTCACGGGCACCTGGATGGCTCAGTTGGTTAGGCATCTGCTTTCAGCTTAAGTCATGATTCCAGGGTTGTGGGATTAAGTACCACATAGGGCTTCCTATTCAGCAGGTGAGTCTGCTTCTCCCTCTCTCGCTGCCTACTCCTTCGGTTTGTGCATTTTCTCTCTCAAGTAAATAAATAAAATCTTCAAAAAAAAAATAGCAGTTTCTGTCATAACTTAAAATGTTTAATAAAGTCATTGGCTTTAATATCTCATTTTCCTTACCATCATTTCTAGTAGTTTCTGTTTTCTATGTTTATTGATGAAAATTAGAGTCACCTAAGATCATAATGCTTGAAGGGCTAGTAATCCCAAGTGTGTTTTGTTGAAATTATTTCTTATTGACCCGCCTTCACTCCCTGTCAATCTGTAGGTCTCATCACATTCCTCAGATAACCACACAAAGAAGGTTTAGTAGTTCCTTTTGTCTAGGCCTGGGCTGCTTTCTCACAAATAGCCTATTTGGCCCATGGATTCATTCAGATATTTTTAAATTTTTTTTCTTTTTCTTTTCTTTTTTCTTTTTTTTTTTTTTTAATCAGAGAGGACCTCTTCAAAATCCTTTATAAAAATGCCTTTTATACTTTACCTCTTCACCTTTTACCACATTGCCTCAGTTTACCTTTCTTTATGGTACTTCCCATCGCCTGACACATTATGGAAATACTTATTTCCTTCTCATCCTAGAAAGTTACTTCTGTGTGATTAGAAACTTTATCTAATTCGTTTATGATTTTGTTTGCATCTATACATACAATAGCATTTAACACTAGTAGAGATTTGGTATATTTTTGTTTAGTGAAGTGAATAAAGGTAGTAAATTGTACCTAGGCTGTTAGTATCCAGGGAGTAGATTCCACAGTACATACTGAAATGGTTGTGCCATTTAATGAGATGATACATAAAATGCTCCCATGCAGTCTTGCATAAAGTTGGTACTTTCAAGTATTATCTGTTTTAATACCTCTTGGACCTGTGTTAGGTAAGGGCAGGAAGGAAGAAAGAGACCATGCTCACCACCAATACGCCTACTGCCTCCTTCCAAGCTGGACTACGGTATATTTCTGGACACATTCCTGGCCACCTTAGCAAATACCACCACAAATATGTGTGCAGCTGTGCATGTAGAGAGCTAGGGCCCATGTTGTATCACTGGAAGACTTAATTCATATTTTATTCACATTTGCTTCAAGAAGGAGAGCCACTTACATAGAACAAATCAACCAATAGTCTGTTTCAGGTCTTTTCTCCTGTTTATTTCCACTATTATTTCCGATTGGAAAATAATCTTTTTAGTTGCTCTCTCTCCTCTCTCTTCCCTACCTTGTATACATCTTATTTTTTTTAACCCACCTTAGATTTTAAAACAAAATTCCTTCATGAAGCCTACTTTTAGTATCCTGACCAAAAAGTTAGGTAATTTTCCCATCCTCTTAGAGCTCTATCACAGCACTTACACTCTATAGGAAAATGCTTTTCTTTCTCCCTCTCCCTCTGCGCCTCCCTCCTGCTCACCTCCTATTCTTCATCCCTTTGCCTCTTCCTCTCTCTCCTTCTCCCTCTCTCTTTTCCTCTCCTTCTCTCCCCCCCCCCCCCAGCTAGGCTGAGGGCTCCTTAAAGGAGAAACTAGAATTCTCCCTTTCATCCCCAGCACTCAGCACTGTGGCTGGGTTGAAGTGAAATAAAACAAACTAGCAAAATAAACAGCTTCAGATATTTTATAATATGATTTTAAACTATGTTTTACAATGTTTGTGAAGTCTAAAGTAATCTGACCAAAAACATAACCTGCTGGGTAAATTCCCAGCCTCATCCTCTATTGGCAGCAGGATCTATAAAAATAGACTGCTAAGTATGAGGCAGAGTAATTAAAAGAAGCAATAGCTATTTAACTTCGGAATTAGAGTCTACGTAACTGAGAAAAATGTTTCTTTTCTTGGGTGTCTTTGGAAATTTCGCCATCCCACAGTTCTCTCTGGGAAGTGTCCTGACATTCTAACCATATTTTGGTGCTTTTCACTACTCTCATACACTACCACCTCCTGTACTTCAGCCAAGAATACACTATAAATATCCCCAAATAAAGGATCGTTGAACTTTTTCAGCTTATTTAAAAAAAAAAAAACTCTAATAATTTTTTTGGTTTCAAATGGAGATATAAATATATGCACATGCATAAGCTTACAAGAAATACGCTTAACAAAAAGAGAGAGAGAGAGAGAGAGAAAGAGGATAGAAGGAAGTTCATTCTTCTTCTTTTTTTTTTTTTTTAAGATTTTATTTACTTATTTGACAGACAGAGATCACAAGTAGGCACAGAGGCAGGGAGAGAGAGAGGGGAGGAAGCAGGCTCCCTGTGGAGCAGAGAGCCCGACGTGGGGCTCGATCCTAGGACCCTGGGATCATGACCTGAGCCGAAGGCAGAGGCTTTAACCCACTGAGCCACCCAGGAGCCCAGGAAGTTTGCTCTTTTGTCATACATGGTATCTTCTATGTTCAATTTTTGGAAGCCAATTTGTACCTTGAATGATCTTAGTAGCATCTAGAGGTGGTTATCTTTAGCAGAACCTTGCAAAGTGATGATATAGAAAGAACAAAGCCATATAATATTAATCAGATATATTAATTTGAATTTGATTCTAAAAATTGAGCATTGACAATAAATTTTGTGTTTTAAATAAACCTTTCACTTTTAAAAATAAGGCTCTGAATACTAATAAAAATATATGAGGAACAAGGTAAAATAGAAGACAAATTATTAATGCCATTACCTTTATAGGACTTAGAATTTTTTTTTAAGATTTTATTTATTTGACAAAGAGAGAAATCACAAGTAGGCAGAGAGGCAGGCAGAGAGAGAGGGGAGGAAGCAGGCTCCCTGTGGAGCAGAGAGCCCGACGTGGGGCTCGATCCTAGGACCCTGGGATCATGACCTGAGCCGAAGGCAGAGGCTTTAACCCACTGAGCCACCCAGGGGCCCAGACTTAGAATTTTTTATATGTATTACACACTCACTAGCTGTATAAATTTAGGAAAGTCACCTGACCTATCCTGATTGACCATCTTGCTTAATGATAACATTGGTTAAGATACAGCATTTTTATAAATATCTAAATAATAGATGTAAGACACTTAGAGCAATTGCAAGGATGTACTTAGTGCTTGCAATTATTTATGTAGTTAACAATTGTTCTTGTCTCTTCTATTCAAGTAATTCACACATATGCACAACCTAATAAATTTGCTTCTTTCCAATGAAGGAAAATAAAAACTAAAACCTAACCAGACAAAACTACTATTAAATTTAGAGTTTCCTTTCTTCTATACATTTTCACTATAAAAATACTTCTTTTGAGAGGTAAAAGACCTGTACTCTGAAAGCTACAAAACATTAATGAAGCAATTGAAGGTGACACGAACAAATGGAAAGACATTCCATGCCTGTAGATTTCAAGAATTAATGCTGACAAAATGTCCATATTACCCAAGGCAATCTACTGATTTAATGCAATGCCTATCAAAATACCAAAAGCATTTTTTATAGAACTAGAACAAGTAATCCTAAAATTTGTAGAGGAACCACAAAAGACCCCTGAACAGCCAAAGCAATCTTGAGAAAGAACAAAGCTGGAGTTATCACAATTACAGACTGGAAGATATTCCACAAAGCTCATAGTAATCAAAACAGTCTGGTACTGACATAAAAATAGACACACAGATCAATGGAAAAGAATAGAGAACCCAGAAATAAACCCACAACTTTATGGTCAATTAATCTACAACAAAGGGGCCAACAAATACAATAGAGGAACAAAACAGTATTTTCCCTAAATGGTGGTAGGAAAATCGGCCACATACAAAAGAATGAAACTGGACCATTAACTTATACAGAGCATAAAATAAACTCAGTAATGGGTTAAATACCTAAATGCTTTAACTCCAGAGATTTCAATCTACTATAGTTTTTTTTTTCCTTTTGTCCAGTTTCTTAAGTATTTCACCTTAAGTTTTGATTAACTTTGCTTTGTTTTCCACATTGTGGTGTTTATTCCTTATGGATTTCTCCTTCAGATTTCATAGAGGCAGTGCATTGGTGTCAGTTTGTTTCCCAAAACTATATTCAAATTCCTATTAAAATTACTTCCAAAGTTATGTTTTTCTTCTGAATTATAAAATTTTATCTCGCTTTTTCTTCTTTCAGTGTGCATGTTTTCTGAGAACTCATGCATTTCATATATTAATTTGGCATCAGATAAGAAGAGGTATCCAAGCTTGATACTTTCTAGTGGACCCACTGTGTATATTGGCCTTACATAGGTTAATTTCTCATTCAGAGATCAACTACCTACAGCTGAGTGCATTCAACTTTCAACCCAATTCCCATTTTCACATAGAAATTGATTGAATTAAACTATTCTGGACTGAGGTAGGAACTTGTCCTACATCTAAACCATGAACACAAAAATCCCACATTCCTAATATTTACTGTTATCAATTTTCCTTTTTTCTCTAATTTTATCACTTTTAAAATGTGGATTCTATATCCTTAAAACTCAAATATACAGGGGCACCTGGGTGGCTCAGTGGGTTAAAGCCTCTGCCTTCGGCTCAGGTCATGATCCCGGGGTCCTGGAAATGAGCCCCGCATCGGGCTCTCTGCTCAGCTGGGAGCCTGCTTCCTCCTCTCTCACTGCCTGCTTCTTTGCCTACTTATGATCTCTGTCTGTCAAATAAATAAATAAATTTTAAAAAAAATGAAATATACAACTATCTTTAAGTGCCCTGTCCCCTCACTTTTCTAGTTTGGTTTCTTACCAGGATTTGTCATTCCTCAGTGGATGTGGAGAGGATGCTGTTTTAGAAGAAAGACAAGATGGTGTTAGCAGTCTAGTTTCCTTGAAGAGACCACAGCCCTAAAATAGAATTGTGTGGTTAGGCAGAATTTCTGATATATATATATTTCTTTTTTACAAAATATATGAAGGTAAAATAAATCTCCTTGCACATTTCCTCTGCTAAGGCCAGCTACCAATGTGTACAATTTCAATGGTGTTTCTTAACTAAATCCAGTACAATTCATATTTAGTTAGTGAAAATATTCCAAAATTTGGAAAATACATTTGTAGCATTTTTATTTTTATTTTCCTGGTGGTCACAATTTTATCAAATTAGTAAGAATTTTTATGAGGATTCATGAGCAAATTCAAGCAAGATATCTTTTTTAAGTACCAAAATCATTTCCTTATTTAAGATTTTATTTATTTATTTGAGAGAGAGAGTACAGTCATGGAAGCACGGAGTAGGGGTGGGTGGGTGGGCAGAGGGAGAAGCAGACTCCCTGCTGAGCAGGGAGCCCTAATAGGGGCTACACTGAGTGCACTGAGGGCTCCACACAGACTTGATCCCAGGACCCTGAGATCATGACCTGAGCTGAAGGCAGACGCCCAACTGACTGAGCCACCCAGGTGTCCCATACCAAAATCATTTCTAATGCATCTTCAAATAGAAGTTTTATCTTTTCTTCCTCTCAAATCCAGTAAGAATAAATCATCGTTGTTGCTGTTTTTGAACATCAGCACTGACAATAAAATCAAAATTCTTCATCTTGCAAAATTCATTTAGATGGTTTAGCTTCAGAATAACTGACTAGCTTCCCTTCCTCTCCCAGCTCCTAAACCAACCACACATAGATCTATAAGCCATTTTGGCAATGTATCTGCCTGCCTATTTCTGTACATACTTGCTCATTCTTTACTTCTCCTATACTCTCCTATTGAAAACCTGCTCTTCCCTAAGGCTTCCACAATTGCTATATATAATGTTTAGTCTTTTTTGACTTGCTGATTAGGACAGATCTATTTTCCCATTATACCACAATGTGGTTCCTGTAACACTGTCTGCGCTGTTAATAAATAAATACTGAATGCTCTGTATAACTTCCCCTTTGACGACTACTTCTCCATCTCCATAGCAATTTTTTTTTAAACTCACACTTCTCAGATACTCCTTCCCTCTACTCTCTATTCAACTTTACAAAGATGTCATCCACAAGAAAAAAACAGCATTAATTCTCTTAACCTTATTAGTCTTTATGCAAATGTGTCCTTTTTTAATCACTATAAAGAAATCTCCCTTTTTTATTGTCAAAGACTAATTCTTGACTCCTGTTTTGAGTTCTACCTGCCCTTACTTGCCAAATAACAACTACTTTATTTTAATAACAATCTTTCATTTTTACTAGCTCTTCATCAGTATTTTAAAATGTTCAGAATCTCCTATACTCCATTCCCATTATCTCACACATTGTTTTATGAAAAGAAAAAGGTTCTGAGGGGTGCCCGAGTGGCTCAGTTGGTTAAGTGTCTGCCCTCAGCTCAGGTCATGATCCCAGGGTTCTGGGATCAAGCCCCATTTCAGGCTCCCTGGTTAGCGGGGTATCTGCTTCTCCCTCTGCTCTCCAACCCCAATTGCTTTTGTTCTTTCTCTCCCTCTCTCAAATAAATAAAATCTTTAATAAAGAAGAAAAACATATTGAATAGCTAATATTTTCTCAGTGCTATGAATATAATGAAAACAGATACTCCGAGTCTCATTTATTCTTTTATCATTATCAGGGTTAATAAAGTGATGCCTTCTAAGCCTTTCTTTCTGCTCTTATGCCTCTCTTGAGCTACAAAACCACAAATCCATAGACACACTGAGCATTTGCATTTATCCCTCAAAACACTCAATTTTTCCCTATAATGTGCTTCTCTTGCAAAATTCTCTACGTTAGCAAATGCAATCCACCCTGTTGTGAAAATAAGAAACTTGTCTGTTTTGACTTCTCATTCTGCCCCGCACTAACGCCCAATCATCACGGGGCCCTGTTGTTTCCTTAATATCATCTTTTCAGTCTCACTTCTCTTCTTACCCATGTTCATGTTTATGGTTCAAAACACCATGATTTATCACCTGGTTTTTGACAACATTCCCTTAAAAGTTGTCTTTGCTCAACCGAGATCTATAATTTACAGAGAAGCCAGAATGATATTTCTAAATAACACAACTGAGAGTACTGGCTAAAAATCTTAACACCCTTCAAAGGATCATTGCCTTCACAGGAAAAATTCAAATTTCTTAGAACAGAAGGCCTTTCCTAATCAGAAACTTCATTTCTTCTCCCATGACTCCAACATTTCCATCTGGCCCCTGAAACCTGTTTTGAGATTCTCCATGTTCCCTCTCTTGTGCTGTTGCCAAACAGATGCAGAGGGCCCAGTGGAGTCTGCAGGACTCTCAAGAATGGCTGAACCAAGCAATGGAAATGACCTGTGTCTATATGAAACCAGGAAACTTCATCTGTTGTACCGTGAAGAATGATGTGAGAAAGAAATGAGTTGTTTTTGTGCAGAGATGTGGTACTTGCTTGTTAAGCAAGTATTCCAGTATAGCTAGTTTATTTAGCAGTAGAAATATTGATTACATGAATAATAATGTCAATAGATGATGACTACCAAAACAGGCTAACTAAATAGGGCATTTTTTGGTGAAAGATCAAATCCAGGAGTATTCCCAAAATGGAGTACAGAAGTAGAAATAGATGAAAATTACAAAATAAGTACTAGTAGTGATGGAAAACTCCAGACATGGTAATATGTATGTAAATTTGTTCCCAGGGAAACATCGAGAAAATGGAGAAGAAAATAATTGTTGAAGAAATTTTAAGAAAAATATTTCTCTAGCTTAAGTAAGAGATGGAATTTCAAACTTAAATTGCTTATGGCAGTACCTGGCTAGCTCAGTCAGTAGAGTATGTAACTCTTGATCTAGGAGTCAGGAGTTTGAGCCCCATGTTGTGGGGAGAGATTATTTTTTAAAAAATTGTGTAAACCTGGTGATTCACAGACCTGTACCCCTGGGGATAAAAATATATGTTTATAAAAAATAAAAAATTATATTTAAAAAAATAAAATAAAATAAATTGCTTATAAAATGTCAAGCAGGATAAATTAAAGAGACTATAACTAGACTTGCTCTTAGGAAAGATCAGAATTTCAAAGACAAACTGATGCTAAATGCTGAAGTGAGTGAAAAAAAAATGAAAAAATATTGCTCCCAATGATTATTAATTGTACTTTCACCAGATTTCTTACTAGTAATACTGAATACAACAGCGGTCGTCCTCAAAGGGATGAGGGAAAATAAGGTTCACTTGACAAATTTTATATTCAGCCAAGTTGCTGGAAGAAAACACTTTCAAACATGTAAGAACACAAAAAGGTTACTTTTGTTCACATTTTTTATGAAAGGTACTATAGAATACATTTCAGGCAAACCAAAATGAAAAGAGGGAAAGAGACATAGTTAAGATTAAAAAGCTGGAACAAGGGTGGCTTGGTGGGTTAAACAGCTGCTTTCCACTCAGGTCATGATCCCAGGGTTCTGGGTTAGAACGCAGAGATGGGCTCCATGCTCTGCAGAGAGCCTGCTTCTCCGTCTTCCCAGTTTGTGCTCTCTCACACACACACACTCTCTCTCTCAAATAAATAAATAAAAGCTTAGAAAAAGAAGAAGAAGTAGTAGTAGTAGTAGAAGAAGAAGAAGAAGAAGAAGAAGCTGGAACAAACCAGGTAATGAAGGGAGTCACCCCCGGATAGTTCTGAAACATGCCTAGATGGCTATGGCTAGAGATTGATATGGAAAGAAAAAGGTACTCCATGTAGTAGGCAGATTAATAAACGAGGTTAAACTGAGGAAAAATAAAGATAAGTTATCGCTTTAGAGATTAGAAGAAAAAGATATAACTATAAGCTCCATACCAATAAAATCTCACAGTTGCCTATTTCACACAGTTTTCATAGAGATACTGTTTGTCTTGAATGCACAAAGATCAGAATTTGAGGAACAAGAAACTTAAGCTTCACCTTTGAATCACCTTTGCCTCAATTAGCACCGGCTTTCATTTAAAAGGAAAAGATCAGAAAAAAAAAATACTCTTTATAAAGAACAATCTGAGAAGTGACTCTACAGAGTGACAGAATTAGAGTTTGTCAGGTGTGCATTAAATTTAAAAACATTTTTCTCCAGAACAATGAGACCCTATGTTATGCAATTTTGCAAATTTGAAAGTGCTTTTTAAATACATCCCCTTTTCTTGATATAGAATTTGTTTAAAGAATGAATGGAAAATATGTGGTTTTTGCTATTGACATTATATTTCTGTATGTTTCAAAAATAAAGCCCCATATATCCAGGATTGAAACTTATAAGTTGAAAGGCAGCATTTAGAAGAGAAAATGACAGGATTTCTCATTAAAATATCATAGTTATCACTAAAATAGCATCCTGCTTACTAACTATAGAACTAGCAGTAACTTTAGCTCTCTTGATTTAACTGGCGTCACTTGTTTTGGCTTGGAAACAGAAGGTTTTGCTCATTTATTAGCTTTATCTGAGCGGAATATATATAGAAGTGAAGACTATATTTTGTGCTCATGGAACACTCAGGAAATGAATGAATTTATTTTTGTCGTGTCGAAATATGGAGAAGAGCAGCTCCCCCCCCCACCTCTTTTTTTAAACTCTAGAATGACTGAGTTCAAATAATGGAAACGAGCTCTTTGTATGAACGTAAATGTTGGGGCCTCTATCACAGTGCCTTATCTTCCACAAAAGACCTTGGTAGGAATGAATAAAATGTTTTTTGATGAGGAAAAGGAGGAGGATGTTGTTGCTAATTTACTGCTCTCCTACATTCTTTTAGTGGCAAGCCTTGAGAGAAGATAGGTTGCCAGAGTGTGCAGCCTAACATGGTATTGATCAGCTGCAGGGGAAAAGGGGCGAGGAAAACAAGAAGCTAATGGAGTAGCAAAGAGAAGAGAAATTCTGTCCTGAAAAACAGATAAAGCCCAAAGCTGAGGTGCAGGTACAATAGGATTTGTAATAGAAAAGTAGAAAATAAATATCACAGGCTTTAAATCCAAAAGAGAACTGAGAAATTAATCATGTCAGCTCCAAAGCTCTCCTCTTTGTATATTCGGTAAATACTAAATATTTAAAAGCAGAAAGTCCACCCTTGGAGAGAACATCGATCTGAAGTATCCTGCGCGCTAGTGTCGGAGGTAAGAATATATGGGTGGTTGGAAGAGAAATGCTGTTAAAATTCCATCAGAATCCCCTCGGTGAAACAGCTCAAAATGCTGGCAGTCTTGTGCACACATGTTTTTTTTTGTTTGTTTGTTTGTTTGTTTGCTTATTTTTCCAGGAAATCTGCTTTAAGGATTTGAGTTTTACAATATACTATTGTATAATGGAGGTCATGTTCCTTTTATGAGTTTTTGAGCCTATCCTCAGCCCTCAGCCTCCAACTGGTGGCATTCTCTTGCCCCTTCAGACTGTTAAGAGGAAAGCATACACAGTGAAATGTGTCAAAGAGCCTTAGAAAATCAACTGTGGCATCATGTGTATTTGAAAGGTGGAGCAGAGGAAGAAGCCAGACGGGGTTAGGCTGAGTGGAAAGTAAAATAACAAGAGGAGGTAATTCTTTCCAGCAAATTGGTATGAAAAAAGGAGCTTAAACTTAAGGAGAAATGTGTTCACATTCAAAGGGTTATAAAATAAAAGTACAGTGAAACTTCCTCTGTGGGAAAGCAGGGGGGAAGGACAGACTCACTTATATCAATTTTTTTAATAACTTCATGTTTAGTGTTTTCTATTCAGTTTTGAAGCTGGGGTAAGAACAGATGGTATGACTAATATGAATCATAACAATTCACAGTTGGTGAACACCTGATGTGTCAATATTCATTGAAGCTGGCAATTATCCTATAAGGAAGATACAGTTATCTTGGTTTTAAAGAAGAAACTGAAACATAGGGAACTAACTAGCAGATGACCACACATTTAGTAAAGTGTACATTTTGTACCAGAGCCTTTATTCTTAGTACGGTACATTGCATCTAGGACTTAGGGAGCAGTGTTAGCTGTGCATAGGGCTCAAGTGTTTTGGTCATAGTTTGTAGAGGTAGAATTGTACTCAAAATAATAAAAAGGAAAAATTTTGAGGGCTTATAAAAATTTTCTGGTTTAGTTTTCAAGGTCCCATTAACATTGGGACTAGGGCTTTTGAGTAATATTGAAGACATTATTTGAATTTGATCATATTATATGAGTTCCTTTTCTTTCTTTTTTCTAATCAAACACTGCATTTAATCGGATATATAAGAAAAAATGGGTCTAGAAGAAGTACTTTGCCGGAGAGGGGGTGAGAAGGGTGGCTAACAGAATTTAGAGAAAATATGAAGAACTCAGACCTTGGGGGTTGAAAAGTAAAATCCTTCCTTATCTGTAATTGTATTAGCTTTCTATTTTGTGTAACAGAATACCATAAACTAATTGACCTAGAATAACAGAAATTTATTGCCTCACAGTTCTGGAGACTAGAAATCTGAAATCAAAGTGTCAGCAGTCCCACGATCCCTCAAAAACCTATAGGGGAAATATCCTTCCTTGACTCCTGCAGCTTCTCGGACCCTGTTCACTGACTTGTGCTGGCATAGCTCCAATCTTCAGCAAGCATTCTCTCTGTGTCTTTTCTCATAGTCTTTTCTCTGCAAATGGCTGCCTCTGTGTAAAATGTCACTTTTTCTTTGTAAAGATTTTATCTATTTATTTGACAGAGATCACAAGTAGGCAGAGAGGCAGGCCTCTGAGAGAGAGAAGGAGAAGCAGGCTCCCTGTGGAGCAGAGAGCCCAATGCGGAACTTGATCCCATGACCCTGGGATCACAACCTGAGCTGAAGGCAGAGGCTTAACTCACTGAGCCACCCAGGCACCCCTAAAATGTCACCTTTTTATAAGGACTCCAGTCATACTGGATCAGGGCCCACCTTAATGATTTCATTTTAACTTAATTACCTCCGTAAGACCCATTTTCAAATAAGATCACATTCTGAAGTATGGGAAACTAGAATTTCAACATACCTTTTTTGAGGACACAATTCAATTCATAACGTCATTATTTCCATACAGAACATTCTCAAATTAAGAGTAGCCTAGTCAGAGGACATTAACAGACATTTCTGCAAAGAAGACATCCAGATGGCCAACAGACACATGAAAAAGTGCTCCACATCACTTGGCATCAGGGAAATACAAATCAAAACCACAATGAGATACCACTTCACACCAGTCAGAATGGCTAAAATTAACAAGTCAGGAAAGGACAGATGCTGGCGAGGATGTGGAGAAAGGGGAACCCTCCTACACTGTTGGTGGGAATGCAAGCTGGTGCAACCACTCTGGAAAACAGCATGGAGGTTCCTCAAAAAGTTGAAAATAGAGCTACCCTATGACCCAGCAATTACACTACTGGGTATTTACCCTAAAGATACAAATGTAGTGATCCGAAGGGGCACGTGCACCTGAATGTTTATAGCAGCAATGTCCACAATAGCCAAACCATGGAAAGAACCTAGATGTCCATCAACACATAAATAGATAAAGAAGAGGTGGTATATAAATATATATATATATATATATATATATATATATATATATATAATGGACTACTATACAATCATCAAAAGAAGTGAAATCTTGCCATTTGCGATGACGTGGATGGAACTAGAGGGCATTATGCTTAGCAAAATGAGTCAATCGAAAAAAAGACAACTATCATATGATCTCCCTGATATGAGGAAGTGGAGACGCAACATGGGGAGTTTGGAGGGGTAGGAAAAGAATAAATGAAACAAGATGGGATCGAGAGGGAGACAAACCATAAGAGACTCTTAATCTCACAAAACAAACTGAGGGGGGCCGAGGGGTGGGGTGTAGGGAGAGGGTGGTGTGGTTATGGACATTGGGGAGGGTATGAGATATGGTGAGTGCTGTGAAGTGTGTAAACCTGGAGATTCACAGACCTGTACTCCTGGGGCTAATAATACATTATATGTTTATTTAAAAATTTAAAAATTAAAAAAGAAAGAAAGAAAGAAAGAAATACCATGAGGAATCATGTCAAAAAAAAAAAGAGAGAAATACTGAGGGCATTAAGATCTTATAAGAGAGCATAGACCAAGCCAAGGGCAGGCCATTCTGCCTGTATCAAGAGCTCTTAAAGAACTATGGTTATCCCTGTTAGAACTTCTTACCTACTGAAAATAACTTATAGGAAGATTAAGAACATGGTCCCACCAAAGTTTAATGTACCAAAGTACCCATAATTAAGTATATATGGAGAGGCATGTCTATAAGAGTTATTGCGTGGCTTTTGAACTAATTAAAATAATATGCCCTTTAAATTTTAACGTTTTTGAGAGAGCCTGGAATAAAAGAGAATAAGATTAAGATAAAAGACTTCTGGGACTTAAGTTTCTACATAACAAAAAATGGGTTGAGAAAACAGCCTAGTTGCCAATAGGGGTATATTATTTTAAAACCTTTCGGATATAACTAGGCAGAATAATTAAAGAAACTTCCAGAAAGCAGGGAAACGGACTATAGAGAAGAAAAGACTAGGGAGTCACTACTAAGCAGCCTAAATAATGTATGTTTCCTAAAACCAGAGTAGAGAGACCTGACATTTCCTCTGTGAGATTTTGAACTTGCCATAAAAAAAATCTATGTTTCCTTTCTCCAAAAAGAAGTCTTTCTTACTATTATCTTTTTCCTGTTTCAGCATTCCGGTGACAGGTGTTCAGGAGACAAATATAACTTGTTTCTATCTATCATAGGTCTTCATTTAAAAAGTAAATAGTAAAAAAAAAAAAAAAAAGAAGAAGAAAGAAAGAAAGAAAAAGGTAAATACTTCCAGACAGGAAGATCCTGAAATCCAGGATTTCAAGCTGATACTGGCATTGGATGAAACTACTGCCAATCATGGAATGGGGCCAGTGGGTTTTGCAAGTGACCAGGAAGTGAATACAGAAAAAAGGACTGAACACAGTAGGTAAAATCATTGTGGAAAAAACTCACTGTTTTCCCTTCTAGACCTTCTGGTGGCAAAATGCTTTCCTTCCCAACTCCCACCCCGGATACTCGTCAACTTAAGGCTAGCCAATGGGATTTACCTTACCAAACATGGCACAGGAAAGGTTTCAAATATTTTTGTGACATTGCTCTCTCATACCTCCCCCACGGCCATGAGAAAGGCTTCCCCGAAGCTAGCTGCTGCTCCTTTATACTTAATTCCCCGGATGAACACACTTGGAAGCCCACCCAAGCCCAGCATATAGGAGTAAGAAGTGAGGACCCGTTAGACCTGCCCTTGGAAGCAGACGGTCCCAGCAGAGATCAAGCTCTATCAGCAGAGTTCGCTTGCCCTTCAGCATGCAAATGAGCCCACCTGTGGTAAGAAAGACTGAACTAGCCAACTGGATTTTATGGTCATTTTTTACCCAACTTTATGTAGCAAGACCTAACCAATATTTTCTCAGCTAAAAAGAAAAATGATCATGAAATAGACTACTCTCCTACATGAGGTGTTGAAGAATAATTTTCTCTTTTCCTTTTTATTCATGTAACTGCCTTGCCATGATACATGTTTTATTTACATTCACGTGACAGAGTTAATATTTGTGCTTTTTTTTGTTTTGTCTGTTTTGTTTTAAATCAAATTAAGATTCCTCACCTAAAGAAGAACCAAAATTGTTAATGATTGTTATACTACTTTCAGCTATGTTTATTTAAAAATATTGTGTTGTCACCGAAAAACCGGGAGCTTGAGGGTAGGGCCATCCCCTGTTCTTTTTTTTTTTTTTTTTTTTTTTTTTTTTTTTTTTTTTTTAAATATTTTATTTATTTATTTGACAGAGAGAGATCACAAGTAGGCAGAGAGGCAGGCAGAGAGAGAGAGAGGGGAGGAAGCAGGCTCCCTGCTGAGCAGAGAGCCCGATGCGGGACTCGATCCCAGGACCCTGAGATCATGACCTGAGCCGAAGGCAGCGGCTTAACCCACTGAGCCACCCAGGCGCCCCCATCCCCTGTTCTTAAGCACCTGCATGTGAATTTTAATCAGTAACTAATCTCTTCTAACATTGCTTTTTATGTCCTCCTACATAAGGCCCTAAATTAAGAATAATAAAACTGCCAACGTGTCTTTTACTCCTAAATCATCCTTATCACTTCCCCGACAGATGCTAGGCAGCACCAAAGCTTTACTCCACCTTATAAAAAGAAGGATGCTAGAGATATGTAGGTATATTTGGAATTCTCTATGTTTTTAATTAGCTCAATTGTATTTGAAGAGCTTCTCTATTTTTCAAACACATAATACTATAGAAAGTCAAGTCACAAAGACAGAATAGCCCAGCCCTAGCTTAATTTTATAAGGTCAAATGTTACTAATATAAACGGATTTTACTACTTGTTTATTTGTTTCTGGATGTGTAGAGCCATACATATATTTGTATGCAACTGTTGTCACAATGACCCCCAACAAATTGACTTATTTAAATATTTCATTTCTAGACTACAACACCCTTTTCTATTATTGATGCTTACATCTCACAATTTTTTTTTTCAGATCAAATTGAAAGGCCCTAGAGATTTGTCAATGCCTTTAGTCTAACACTTTGTTAAACTCAGAGTAGTTACTACTTGAGTCCTTAAAAAAAGCAGATAACCCATACACTTATATATTACATATGATTAAAAAAATTCAACTTTTCTCTTTTCTGATATTATCAGGGCTATCATAAATTTACTCAAGCATTAATAGTTGGTCTCCACTCATTTACCAAAGCAGGGAAGTTTGATCTTCTGAGAGGAAATCTAGACACTCAAATCAAAGTATATGAATCTTACACTGGACAATTTCAGTACAGAGATAGGTAACTTTCTGCCAATAAACTGTAATCTAATACCTTCAAAAATAAAATTGATGGGAAACTTTTTATTTTGATTGTTTACCTTGAGAAGCTATGGGTACTATTACTAGCATTTTGAATTTCAACAGTTATATATATTATCCTTGGTGGTGTATGATACTCAAGAATTTAAGAAGTTCTATTCTGTTTAACGAGGTTATAATATACAGATGTAACTTCTTTTGAAAGCATAAGGTATTTACAAGTAAGTCTGTAAATAATTTCAGCCTACACGGTAGAATGTACTGAGTTATAATCCCAATATAACATAGTACAAAACTGTTAACCCAATACAGTGAGTCTAGGTATCTAGTAGGCTGGCGTGAGGCTTAATTTTAAATGTTAATCTGGCTAGGCCGTGGCGTCTAGTGTTTAGTCCAGGGGCAGTCTTGATGTTGTTGTAAAGTTATTTCTTTTAATGTGATTAATATTTAATAATGTGATTATTATATCTAAATCAGTAGACTTTGAGTAAGTTAGATGACTCTCGGTAATGTGGGTGAGCCTCATTCAAACAGCTGAAGGCTTCCTAGAAGGAAGGAATTTGAATTTAAGACTGCAACACAGAAGTCTTCCCTATATTTTCAACCTGCCTGGGTTTCCCTGCAGAATTAGGAAGGAAATCTGCAACTTCGGCTTTTGAATTTCCAGCCTGTTGACTGATTGTAGACTCATCAGAGCCCCTCCACCACCACCCCCACCAATTCTGCAAGCTAATTCCTTAAAAGAAGTTGTTTTTCTCTCCCTCTTATCTCTCTCTCTCTCTCTCCCCTTCTTCTCTCTCTGTTTATAAATATATATATATGTGTGTGTGTGTGTGTATATATATATATACGTATATATATATATATATATACATACATACACATTTCTATATATATCTCCTAGTAGTTCTCTTTCTCTGGAGAACCCTGACTAATACAGGCAGTAACTAGGACAGGCTACGTTTTCATAACACAACAGGAGAGTTTGGCTTTAACAATACCCACATATACAACTAAATTACAGAATTTCTAGGTAAACTCAGAGCAGTACAACAAGCTGTTTGGGTTCACTGTGTCCTTTCTCTCTGAGCTATATAAATATGGGCTCTTACCATTATATGCTGATTTAGTTAGAACTTTCATCATTTTAGCATTATTGTCCTCTGCATTTAACCTTTTGCATTAATCAACCGGGTTAACAAGTGATTTCAGTTGATCTTACAAGAGTCTTCTAACAGCAAATTCACACAGCCAGGAGCAAAGCAATCAGTAGCAATATAGCCATAAAAATTAGCCAACAATACCACTGGATTGTGACAGTAGAAAACACCAACACCACCACTATACTCTTCCGTAGCTATGGGTCTAAGAAGTGGATGTTTGTAGAGGAATCCAGAGGAAACAGACCCTTACCTAGAGCCATAACTATTAATAAACAGAAAAAAATATATATTCCTTAATGCCTGTATACTTGGGGCCCTGTGAATAAAAACTTGTTCAAAATAATTGGCGATTTCCTCTCATGCCATCCTTGTATTATCATATTTTGTGTCATTTGCAATTAGATATATATTTCCAGTCCTTCCTCCATTGTACAGAAAGTTCCTTAGTTACATAGAAAATTACTCATGAGGGAAATTATTGGGAAGTATGCTTTGGCAGAATTGCACAGGTCAACGTGTAATACTGGCACTTCTTCCTCAATATCTTTCTACCTTCATTTCATGACCCATTTCTTGATGGTCAATAACAATAACAATCTCTGTCATGCCTAGTCCCAAACCAAGTGATTGAGTAGTGTTCTTTAGCTGTATTTTTGCTGAAGTTAGCCTTTTTTGTACATGTTGTAGTAAGAAATGATCAATAAATGTTTTGGTGTCCCTGCGATAGAGATACTGAACAACAGATCACATAGATAACGAACAACATCATTATTCAGAACTGAATAGGGAGGTGAGATAATACTTAAGCTGTATAAACAGTATCTCATTCTAGATATTTTTATGGGGATCTAAAGTATGAAGGTGAGTTAATAAACTTCATGTCTTGATTGGGTGAGTTAATAAACTTCATGTCTTGATTGGGTGAGTTAATAAACTTCATGTCTCTTCATTTCCATTGCAATCACCTCAACCTTTATGGTCCAAACAACCTAAAATGAAATTTACCCAAATCTCATAGAACAGTCATAGCTCCCAGAATCCATTTTCACTTTCCATCTACTTTTTCACCAATTGCAGAGAAAAGTATATGGTAAACTTCCTTTACCTTCCAGACCTAAATATTGTGGTGAACATTTTATTTTGTCTGTTTTATGAACATTTTATATTGATGGAACACTACATTATATAAATGGGCCAGAGTTGGCCTCTGTGTATTGGCCTAAAATGGCCTCCATGCTGTTTACATCTCTACAGTAGGCGACCCAAATTCTCACACATCCAAAAGCTTTGTCTGTAGTCAAACTAAACATATTTTTAGCTGGGGGCACCTGGGTGGCTCAGTGGGTTAAAGCCTCTGCCTTCAGCTCGGGTCGTGATTTCAGGGTCCTGGGATCGATCCCTGCATCGGGCTCTCTGCTCCATGGGGAGCCTGCTTTCTCCTCTCTCTCTCTCTGCCTACTTGTGATCTCTGTCTGTCAAATCAATAAATAAAACCTTTAAAAAAACAACAACATATTTTTAGCTGTTTAGAGCCCACTTGTGTGGCACACCCCACAAAACCTCAACCAATGTTTACCAACCATAGGCAAGACAAATGCACATTGCTGCCATCCTTTGGAGCTCCCTGAACCAGAGATTCCCGCCACCCCGCCCCCCCCGTCGCCGTCATCTTGCTGCTGGGATGCACCTAGACAGATGAAGCCCCTCTCCAACCTCCTCTTCTCCCCCAGGAGTTCCCTTACCCTATTCCAATTCTGGATGATAGCCTCTTGGTGCTGTCTCAGAATGTCTTCTCTCATATAACCCTATCCCAGCACCACCTACGACAGCTTATTGTGTAATATTGCCTTTCATAGTCCTGTCTCTTCCTGGATCAACTCTGAAATCCTCTAATTACCACACACTCTGAAAAGTGAGCAAATTTCCAACCAGTATATTATGATATATTTACAAGAAGGATATTATACAATCAATATATTTAGCTTATAAGCTTTTGAGGCCATTTTCTCCATTCTCAGCCTCTTCAACAACTCACAGAAGAATGGATAGTGCATAGCTAGTGACAGCTGTTAGGAGAGGAATGAGAAGTCTCAAGTTGTGAGCAACCAAAGGCTACGAGTGAACTCTCTGTCTTCTAGCAGTATGAAAAAAAGTCACTTAATATTTACAATGTCAGAAATATAGGTGGTATGAGCAGAAGAGAGAAACTGTAAATACAGAAGTCATGTAATAGTAATACTGGGTGAACTTCAGTGCAGGGAAATGACAGCAAAGAGAAAACAACCAGGAATACTGTGGAAATAATTGTGTCCTAAAGTGCTCCCAAGATTGTTAATTATAAAACCTTATATAATTTCTATTCAGAATAGTCTCTGTTTTCCAGAGCGGTTGGCTCTATGAGGCATGTCCCGAGATTCTCTGCTAGAAGAGTGAAAAAAGAATTAACACAAACACTTTTGCTTCTTTTCTGTAAAGTACTGAAAAGATAGAGGGGGAAAAAAGGGGAGATGAAATGTTGATTATATAGTAGTACAAGATGGAAGCAGGAAAAGGATGATTTTTATGAACTCATGTTCTTGCAACTTAATTCATCAGTTTGAAATTCAAACACTTGTCAAACAGGACAAGTTCTGCATGGTTATAACTTGGAAGCACTATAGCTATTGATTTTTAAATTTAGATTCTTTGTCTTTTTTTATTCCTAGGAATGCACTGGGTTTAGTAAAATTTACTGCAATTTCAGTGGGAAGAAAATGACACAGTAAATACAAGAAAATAACTCAAGAAAAATGCTCCAAAAGTATTTTTCAGAAAATTGTATATACACATAGGGCAAGCATAAGTGTCAGATTTTTCAGTACAGAGCTGATTATAATATTCTGACTTTTTTTGAGTCAGTGCATTGGACCATATGTCCTAATTTTTGCCTCAGAAAATCAAATTGCTTCATGTATTCTTTCCATGAATGTTGAAATAGGAAACCAATTATAATTTATTTATGTATTTCATATTCAGTGAGAGAATCTGTCCTAACACTTATTTATCAGGCTACATAATCTCAAAAATTACATTTATAATAGGTTTTATAAGACTAAAAATAAGGAACAACTAATTTTTTGCAGACCTAAAGACTCAATGTGAAAATTAGTTAAGAAAAATGAAGGGTGGGTCACCTGAGTGGCTCAGTTGGTTAGGAGTCTGACTCTTGGTTTTGGCTCAGGTCATGAGATTGAGCCTGCATCAGGCTCTGCACTCAGTGTGGGGTCTGACTGAGATTCTCTCCCTCTCCTTTTACCCCTCCCCCTGCTCTTGTACTTTCCCTCTCTCTCTTTTTCACTCTCTCTTCTCTCTCTCAAATAAATAAATAAATAAATAAATAAATACTTTAAATAAATAAATAAATACATATTTTAAGTAAATAAATAAAAGGTGATGAGACTGCACTGAGTTATTAGAACTTGCCATTATAGTTTACAGATCAGCTGCATAAAATAACGTAGGTATGACTAGTATTAATTATACAAGCAGGTAATTTAAGTTACAAAATGTTAAAAAAATTCCATCACTAAGGGCTTAGCAGTCCTCCCCATTTATATGTCATAGCTTAGTTTTTCACCAAACAAGTTTTAGAGAGATTTGGAGACTAATCATTAGATTATATGTAAACATGAATATGTATATTTTGTTCTGATTTTTCTTCTGTGCATAGGCATTCCTATAAAATTTCCAAGTAATATCTTAATTCTCTCTGTATACTGTATTTGCAAATTATTTATTTTTAGCTAGTTATTTTATAGTCAATATAAGTAAACTGGCCTAGCAAGTTACTTCTAATGAATAGTATACACACTTGCTGAGTGAGAAGATGTCACTCACATGGTTATCCTATAAAAATTCTCTGCCTTCCACTCTTCTCACTTCTCTTGATCTCTTGCTCAGTTATAGAAACCAGCTGCCACGATATGAGCTGCCCTACAGAGAGACTAACATAATGGGAAAAATGTAATAAATTAAACAAACAAACAAAAAAACAAACAAAAACCAAACTGAGGGAGTCAGTGAAACAGTCAGTGAACAGTCAGTGAAAAATGAAGTCTGCAATTCAGTAGCTCAACAGCCTTGAGAGTCATCTTGGAAGTGGATCATCTCTCAAGCCCTCAGATGATTACATACCTTGATTGCATCCTTATGAAAGATCTGGAGTCAGAAGAGCCAGCTAAGCCATATTTCAGTTTCCTAACACAGAGAAGCTGTGAGAAAAATAAATATGTGTAAATTATGGGATAATTTACTGCACAGCAATGGGTAATTATTATATACAATTTCAAAGAAAGCCTCAAGGTAACAGATATGAGGGCTGTCCAGTCATGTGTTTAGTGTGGGATGTGGGCCAGGAGCATTGAAATGTCCACCATAGCTATGCTGAAATCAGGAGTGTGAGATAATGTGATATTGTTGGTAAGTATCTGCTTAGTTGACTCTTTGTATCCTTAGATGTATTTGTGCCTCTTAATAAGCTTATGCTACAATTACTCTTCATGGTTTTGGTTCTTCATAGGTATGTAGATGATATAGATAGAGGATAGATAGAGAGAGAGATAGATAGATGATAAATGAAAGAAAGTTAGTTAAATAAACCATAAACCCTATATTTGTTGTCCCTCCCAAGGGTAATATTAATATGTACCATCCATATTATCAATTAACCAAACTTTTCTCACACTTTCCTGCTCTTCAGTTAGTTTAGATTGATTTCCTGCTAATATGATCCAAGTCTACATCTTTGAGAGGGACTTACACTTTGAGAATACTTGTTTTCATAACTCCCCTCTTAAAGAAAGACCAAGAGATACCCCAGTGATTAGCTCAATCTCAGTATTTACCCCTTTGATACTATTTTGTTTCAGCAATAATAGGTTCAGATTATAATTAATATCAATTACAATTGTCAGAGTAGTAACTCCTTTTATTTTTCATTTTTCTTGTTCACTAGCATAAGAAGTTAAAATGATAAAGTGATAAACACATTGATAATAATGCAATGATAGTAAGGGACTTCAACATCCTGCTTACAGCAATGGACAGATCATTTAAGCAGAAGATCAACAAGGAAACAAGGGCTTTGAATGACACATTGGGCCAGATGGACTTCACAGATATATTCAGAGAATTTTACCCTAAAGCAAGAGAATACACATTCTTCTGAGTACACATGAAACATTCTCCAGAACACATCACATACTGGGTCACAAATCAGGTCTCAAACAGTACAAAAAGACCGAGATTGTTCCATGCATATTTTCACACCACAATGCTTTAAAACCTGAACTCAATCACAAGAGAAAATTTGGAAGGAACACAAGTACACCTGTCAGAGTGGCTAAAATTAACAACTCAGAAAACTATTGATATTGGTGAGGATACAGAGAAAGGGGCACATTTTTATACTATTGGGGGAAACAAATGCTAGTGCAGCCACTCTGGAAAAGAGCATAGAGGTTCCTCAAAATGTTAAAAATATCGCAACCCTATTACCCAGCAATTGCACTTATTAGGTATTTATCCAAAGGATACAAAATACTGTTTTGAAGGGGCACATGCACCCCAATGTTCATAGCAACAATGTCTACCATTGCCAAAATATGGAAAGAGCCCAGATGCCTATCAGCAGATGGATAAAGAAGAGGTTGGATGTGTGTGTATGTATATAATACATACACATATACGTATTTATGATATATAGTTTGTACGTATATAATAATTATAAAATTTTTATAATACTATCTGTATAATGAAATATTACTTAGTCATCAAAAAATGAAATCTTGTCATTTGCAACAGCATGGATGGAACTAGAGGGTATCAGGCTAAGCAAAATAAGTCACTCAGAGAATGATAAATACCATACAATTTAACTAATATGTGGAATTTAAAAAACAAAACCAATGAATGTAGGGGAAGGAAAGGAAAAGTAAAATGAGATGAAAATTGAGAGAGAGGCAAACCGTAAGAGAAGGGGAACTCTAGGAAACAAACTGAGGGTTTCTGGAGGGGATGGAGGTGGGGGAAGGGATAATTTATAGGGATTAAGGATGGTACTTGATGTAATATGCAACTGATAAATCACTAAATTCCATCTCTAAAACTAATAAAAAATGATGAGATGATATACATGTAGGTTGGGCATCACTTCTGGTAAGGAAAATTATTTCCCCATTCAGGATGGGAAGGAACAATATAGTTGACTTGATATCAAGTGACTGGCCAGGATCTTAAATGGGCAGTGCACTGTCAAGACACCACTTCAGGCTCTGTTGTTGACTAGCTGGTGTCAGCATTGTCAGTAGCTAGCTTAGCCCTAAGGAGATAAATCCCTTACCAATGAGACCATGTATAGCCTCCATCCCTACCATTTTGCCCAGCACATTCTTATCTTATACGTGTGCAAACATTGTGTTGGTAGAAAGCATAAATTAATTAATCCTCACGGGACAAATAATCCTAATTGATTGAGGCACCTAGTTAATCAGTATCTCCTCTCTGTCAGATGTTATTTAGTGGCCATTGACACAAAACACATATATCCATCAATTATATAACTATTTTATAATATACTCCAAATGCCACATCTCTGGCTTTGAAATTTTGTTTTTGAATTTCTAAACTTTCTTCCTCAGATCCTGAACAATTACCAAAGTTATTCTCATTACCCAGCAGTCTATTTCTATAATAACACCAAGTTGCTTATTCCTGTATATAAAGTTGATGACCTTACACAGTTCTCAGCTCTGCCTAATAAATGGTATCTCCTCACCATGTCTTTTAAGGCTACTCTGGGTTGGAACTGTAAGACTTGCACATACAAATCAGGCAGATCCATCTGTGACCCAGGACAACATGTTTCCTCTTCCATTATACAATTGTAGGAAACCACCATTAGTTCATTTGTTTACTCAAAGAAAGAAGAGTTGGTACAAATAGAAGTTCCATGGAGGTCTGAACTACCCATGCATTCAGAAGATCATGTTTGTCCCCTGGATCAGTCCAGGAAGAATTTCTAATATCCCTTATTTATTATAAATGATGACTGGTGCATCTGCCCATGATTATAACTGGATTAACCTAATAGTATCCAAGTCATGAGCAATAGCTCTGATTGCACCTGAGTTCCCCCAGTCGGGTGCTCCGCCTTCACTAGGCATAGTAGCCTCTGGGAGCTGTATTTTGAATGATGAGTCATTATTTGCTGATACACTGTAGGACTGAACTGTGCATACTGCGTATCTTTTCACGGGGCTTACCAGAGGTCCACACTATATCCTTATCTCTGATGAACCCCTCTAGCATCATGGATCTGCTGGGTCATATAACCCAGTTGACAGAAGTATGCACCTTATTCTGGGAAAAACCCTCTTTGACTATGGTCTTCACTCAAAACTGCTGCTTGATAAATTGGTCAGAGCAGTACCTCAAAAGGAAATACAAAATGTGGCCATATAGGTCCAAATAATTACCATCTTTTTTCTTTTAAAAAAATTTATTTATTTATTTGATGAGAGAGACACAGTGAGAAAGGGAATACAAGCAGGGGGAATACTAGAGGGAGAAGCAGACTCCCTGCTGAGCAATGCGGCGGGGGGGTTTGTGGGGGGACTCGATCCCAATGCCGGTCTCGATCCCAGGACCCTGGGATCATGACCTGAGCTGAAGGTAGATGCTTAAAGACTGAGCCACCCAGGCACCCCCCATCTTTTCTCAGTGACAGATAATTCAGGGTGAAATTATACTGTCTTGAGTATTAGATGAAATGCCAGCCATTATCCCAGATTACCATAAAAATATCACTGATAAGACAAAACCCTGTAGAGTTGTTTTTTTCCCCAATCTTAGGCAGACATTAGCCCTGGCAGTATACTCATCCAGAGTTTCTGCCATTTCCTAATATTAATAGCATGTAGTTGTCAATACCCGACACCGAAACAAGGTTCTGAAGCATATTAACCTAGTCCATGAAAACCATATGGTGACAAATATAAAAAGATTTAAGAAACTATGGACTCCAAATGTGTATCCTCACTATTACTGTGTGAAAGCAAGCAGCTTTTGATCCTTTTCAAAAAGAAGACATATTGCAGATCAATAGCTGCACAGGTGTGTTCATCAGTCCCTATAAAAGTATCATATTCCCCACAGCATCTATTATTGATGCTACAAATTGACTGAATTTACTATAATTTCTACTGTCTGACAAAGATCAGAGCAATGAGATTTATGATGCTGGTGATGCCTGGAGCAGATGTGGTTATGAATGATTACTTGGCATAACTGGTTAGACAACCTTTCTTGACTACATGGCCAGGATCATATGTTCCTGTGAAACCAAGATTCATCATATAGCTCGTGTTGGTACCATCTGGAGACAGAGCTCGTCAATGTGCCAAGAACACTGTACTGCCTGTGCCTGGAAGTTACTCAGATCCCCAGTACTTGCCTGCCTTCCTCATGCAGTATACCATTTGCCTTTAAATATAAACCTTCATGACTGCACATGATAGAGTCAGTTGAGTTCTGACCTTGAGGAGCAGGAATTTAAGTAATCAGCTTCACTTGTGGAGATCTGTGGCTCTAACTTGCTTGGAATGTAAAGAAAACAGGTAAAAAGGGCTGACAATTTTAACACTGACAGACAGACAGCTGGTTCTTTTCCAGGGACTTTATTCCGCATTTATTGAGTCTGCCCAGATAAATTAATGCCTCTGTATTTCCAGGTTGTGCTTGTAGGTAGGTTGAGGTGTTTTTCTGTCTCTAGCAAAGCTTCCAGATACAAGGCAGGAAAATGTCTTAATCAGAAGCATTATGTACTGAGTACTAGTAACATGGCTTAAAACTGTTCACTACAGTACTTATGAAATCATGTGGACCTAGAGACTGTAATAAAATGTATCACAAGTTTCTGCCACATTGTTTTAAAGATAATGTGTATGTCCATGTGAGCATGCGAGAGAAGTTTAAGTGGTCAGTGCCTGTATAAAAGGAATTAAACATCTAAGAATTTTTGGAAAATTAAAAAAAAATGCTGTTCTTACATAATTTTCTTGAGTTATCTGCCTTCTTTTTTCTACCACCCTAAAATAATTCCAGTATCAAAAGTAACAAGCTATTCAGAATTATTTTGAAATCATAAGGAATTAACTGTAGACGTTATGGCATCAGAGAAAGTTGCTTTTAGTTTATCTATGGTTTCTAGCAATGGTAAACATGCCATCATATTTTACTATCCACATAATCCTGTGTAGTTATTCATCCCATACATGCCCTTGTACGTGTAGGGTTGAAAGCTTTACTTGTCTAACCAATAATTAGATGCTATTGCATTGGGACAATGAGCAAGGAGAGGGTTAGCACATGATTCAAGTAAGAACAATTTGATTCTTTCCTTAAAACTGATGTTTGGTTATTGGAAGAAAGAAGCTATCTTTTTCCTGGGTTCTCTAAATCTATGAGAATGTCAGTTATGAGGGTTTGGGCTGTCATCTTTCTTGTGTTGTGAACAAAGCCAGTCAACTTCAGTTTTCTTTAACATGAAGGAAATGGTGGGGCCTTTAAAGATTAGGAAATACTGGATTACAAATTAGATGAATAGTCATAATTGAATATACATATTAAGAATCAGATGTTTAGTGGCACTGGGTGGCTCAGGCAATTAAGTGTCCAACTCTGATTTTGGCCAAGATGATGATCTCTGGATTGTGAGATCGAACCCTATATCAGGCTCCCTGCTCAACAGGGTGTCTGCTTGAGAATCTCTCTCTCCATCTCCCTTTGCCCCCTCCCATGCATTCTCTCTCTCTCTAAAATAAATAAATAAATAAAATCTTTTTAAAAAAGCATTAGAAGTTTAGATACTTAGAAGTATAAAATAGTTTAAGGGTATTCTTATTCAATGTATGATTCAAAATATGGCAAAAAAAAAAATCCCAGAAAGTTATTTGCTAAGAAAAATATCACTCCATTATTTAAAGCCCTCAAGTTGGGACTCCTAACCTGATTCAGACCATAGTTCATGCTTTTCTCCCATTCCATTTCTAACTGACATCCTAGAAATGATGAGATCTTTGAGGGACATGATATAGAGAGAGTAGAAACAATTTAATAATACTTAATATTATTAAAGTATTTGTTATACATCGATCATGTGCTAAACACTTTATTTGCATTTCTTCATTGAGTCTGAAAAGTAGCACCTAAACTGGTAGATTGCATTAGTATATTTATTTCACAAAGAAGAAAAATAACATTTAAGAAGTGTTTGTAAATATCCTAAGAGCACAAGCATATTCTGGTTGGACTGAGGATAACAGGAGCTTGAAGTCCAGTTGATCGGATTTGAGTAGTGTTCCACTAACTATGAAAAATCATATATAACTATACCCACATTTTAAAGATTAGTTTTGCAAAGCCTGTATGCCAGACTCAAACTAACACAAATTATGTCCTCAAACCTAAAAAAATAGATTCGAGTTTCATGTTACTCATTTTTAACACTGCCATTTCCAACTACACACATTGATCTCTCGAGTAGCATTATTCCTTATTCTAGTCAAATGTTGGATATGATTGAAATATATTGAAAATACTCCCTTAAAATATTAAAGTGAAGAAAGTTATGAAAAAAACTCTTTAAAAAATCTTCAAGTTACTTTTTGACACATTCTCTGAGAGCAAAAGAAACTACTGCTTTACCAGTTGAAGGGAAATGGTGTTAGTTATATTATATATATAGTTAGTTCATATGCATGTCTTCATATAGAAATATTTTTCAATTAAAAACAAGGGGGTGGGATTATGGACATTGGGGAGGGTATGTGATTTGGTGAGTGCTGTGAAGTGTGTAAACCTGGTGATTCACAGACCTGTACCCCTGGGGATAAAAATATATGTTTATAAAAAATAAAAAATTAAAAAAAAAAAAAAAAACAAAAAAAAAAAACAACAAATTGTAGCTTTAGATATGTTTCACAAGGATATCTTGGAAAATTGATTGTGAAGGCATGAATCTAACAAAGTATTCATTTTTAAAGGTACTTTAAAAATAGGAATTTTTTTCTGTCATCTCTGCATATCACATCAACAAGGACATACAGTATTTTACAAAAGGAAATGTACGCTACTTGTAATATTGCAATAGTGATTTGTTATTAAAAGACTGCAAAGCAATGTATTTAAACAATAAAATAAATCTTTATTTCTAATTTTCTATTTTGAAGGTGTTCTGAAGTGACGTTTTTACTCATAAATAAATTCTAAGTTTCTTCCTTAGGCAGGTAATCATTTGTGCTTCTTAAGGAACTCTGAGGAGAGTTCTTCACAAATTGCAATTCACTTTTATTTAAATAAGTTCAGTATACAAAATTGCATTGATATATGTATATTCATATTTCAATATCTTTCTTAATATTGGGGTCTTTAGCCCATGTGTACTTTCTAAATCAAGGATTTAAAATTATTTGGTCATATATCAGTAAAAGAAGCTAGGCATGTGTCATTTTTTCCTACTCAAATTTAAAAATAAACTAATATGGGGCACCTGGGTGGCTCAGTGTGTTAAAGCCTCTGCCTTCGGCTCAGGTCATGATCCTAGCTAGGGTCCTGGGATGGAGCCATGCGTCAGGCTTTCTGCTCGGCAGGGAGTCTGCTTCCCTTCCTCTCTCTCTGCCTGCCTCTCTGCCTGCTTGTGATCTCTGTCTGTTCAATAAATAAATAAAATCTTCAAAAAAAAAAACCGTAATATAGATAGATATAGACATAGACATAGATACAGATATAGATATATTAAGTGCAATCTCTTGTAATTCTTGCATTTGTTTAAATATCTTGCTTCAAATTATAGAATTAAAGAAATTGTATTTCATTCAGAACAATGTAAGTAATGTAAGTAGTCAGTAGATAGAGGCCAACTTACTGGCTGTAGGAAATTTTACATTTACAAAAAAAAAAAATTCACATTTATATTTGAGCAGTATAACCTGCTCCAAGTAAAACATCTAACACACATGATTTCAGATTGATAACTTATTTCTCCATTTGTTTCTAGTTTCATCATCCTGGATTTATTAAGGCAGAGAAAAAGAAAAGGATGAATGATTATGGACCCTAATGAAATTGTGTGCCTATATAATCAAGATAATTTTGTACAACAATTAATTTTTGTCATCATTCTGCTTTGTCAAAGTGTGCAAATAAGGACTTCAAAGAGCCATTAGATTTGGCTAATAATGGAAGACTCGTATATTTAGTTCTCCAAACATCTGTATTTATCCTTGGCTGTAACAATGAGCTGAATATGATGAATATATTTCTGAACTTGCGCTTTGTTCAAGTTTTTGATGAGAGTAGAATTTGTTCATCTAATACCATTCTTGTATTAACATTCATATGTTGATCTAATTTTGTCATGCAATGATTATAAGGACAATCAAAGAAGACAGAGTAGGAGGATGGAGCGAGAGGCATGAAGACTCAATTACATAACTTAAAAGTCTCTAATAAAAGTTCCATTCCATCCATCAATGAAATATACTATCTTATTTTTTCTACCAATAACTTTAACATTCATATGATTAACACTAAGTTGCACATATATAACACTTTATAAATGTATTTCTGACAAAATCTTGTATTTAGCACCTGTCTCCTGGTGTAGTAGACATTTTACAGATGAAGATTCTACAAACTTACGATCAGAGAAAGTGACTTAAACAAGATTCAGACTCAGTCAAGGATGGGACAGGGATTACAGCCCTGCGCCTTCAGACTCCAAGTATTCTTTCGGAAACACCTTTCTGCTATAGTACACCAAGACTGAAAATTACAAAATTTAATAAGGTCTTACAGTGTATTGCTTCAGATTTCAAATGAAATTATTAACATACTCCCTTCAGCTCAGATGAGCTATATCCAGTGCTCTGCTTTGTGAATCTGGATCTAAAGCAAATACTCATCTAATGAAGAAATGAGGGTGGGGAGTAGAAAGTGGGAAGAAGCCTCAAATGTTTGCCCTACTAAGTTGTTTTTGAGCAAATTCATATCCCAAATGATATGGTCAAGATGTCAACACATTTTGATATATTGATCTATATGAATGGAGATGAACTAAATCAGTACTTTGCTATGTTTGCAGTATGTCAGCCTAAACACACACACGTGCACACAAACACACACACACGAATTAATAATGACATGGTATAGTTTTTTTCTACTTCAGTCAATTGTTTCATGACTCTAAAATTAAAGTTAAAAAAGTAAAAGCGGGCACATGGGTGGCTCGGTGGGTTAAGCCTCTGCTTTTGGTCCTGGTCTCAGAGTCCTGGGATGGAAACCCACATTGGGCTTTCGGCTCAGCAGGGAGCTACTTCCCCTCCCCCTCTGTCTGCCTCTCTGCCTACTTGTAATCTCTCTCTTTCTGTCAAATAAATAAACAAAATGTTTTAAAAAAATAAAAGCAACATACAATGAAGGTTTGCCTTCATGATGTCTTCTATTAATCTCAGCACTATTTTCACCTCATTATCATCTGTATTTTAGTGCGTATATTATATATACGCCTTTTGCCATTTATTTTAGTCAAATAGAGTATAAATGGTTAGAAAAAGAATTTCATCATCATGAATTAAATAAACACAATCAGCAATTTATTGTCTGTGGGATTTAATTCAGTAATTTTTTAAAAGAAATACTAGTTCAGCATTTACTAATTTCAGGTATTTTTCTAAACATTAAATGTGTCAAAAGAAATAAGACAAACACCCTGCATTTAGATCCTGAAAATATGAATTCTATTTTGTCTCAAGAGCTATAAACTGGGCATTTAGTCCAATAGGTCATTATAAAAATAAATAATTACATTTTAAATAAATTTCCTCAAAGAGAAATTTTGTGAATATAAAAGATGAAATGAAAAACATAAAGTTGGCTAAAGTGAGTTTTAATTGAGTTAAAAATTTGGGAGCTATGAATGATGAATGAAATGAATCACTCAACACATTTATATTTAATCTCAGTCTTAAAATGGATTCATTCAAACATATTGAGGTTCTGGAGAGATTGTAATTTATTTTGTAATAGTAACTTGCTAAAATATAAGTCCTTCTCCATTTGGAATTTTGTGCAGCAAAGCTATGTCTGAAAAGTTGATTATTTATTCAGTGCCGAACAACAATTTATCTTAGCCCCAAAACTTGGGAGGTGGTGAATTAAAGATAGTTCCTTAATTTATATTCACAATTCTGAATTTGTGTTTTGTTTTGTTTTCATTGTGATCATTTTCCTAAATGTCAAACCAGGTAGATAATAAGATTATGCTTCCTTAATTAAAATAAACTTTCAAAATTTTAAATAAACTTCTAAAAAGTTTGTTTACGTTTTCTAGCTGGAGAGATTCACAGAGGCTTTCCACCTCAATGAAGGTTCATCATTGGGAGCCTGGCACTGCTCCACCCCAGACATACCTGAAAAATGAACATTATTTTAGACAAGAAATAATGGTATTGGTGAGGATGTGAAGAAAAAAGTACCCTTGTACACTGTTGTTGGGAATGTAAATTGGTACAGCTGCTATGGAAAACAGTATAAATGTTTCTCAAAAAATTAAAAAATAGAATTACCATATGATCCAGCAATTCTACTTCTGGGTATTTACCTGAAGGTAATAAAAAATTAACTCAAGAATTTACCCCAACTTCATTGCAACAATATTTACAATAGCCAAAACGTGAGAACAACCTAATTATATATATAAAATTCAGTCCTATAAAAGGAAAACATTGCATCATTTGCAAACAAAAGACTGGTGGTTGCCAGAGATGGGGTGAGGAATGGAAAAATGTATATGAAGGTGGTCAAAAGATACAGACATTCACTTACAAAATAAAAAAGTCCTAGGGATGTAATATACAGCATGATGACAATAGTTAGTAATGTTGAATATTTAAAAGTTATAAAGAAACTGGATTGAAACAATTCTCATCACAAGAAAAAAAGGACTACGTGGTGATGAAAGTTAAGTAGACTTATTGTGATGATCATTTTGCAATATATATTGATATTTGGAATCACTATGCTGGTTACCTAAAATGATCATGATCATGTCATTTATCAATTTTAACTTGATTTTTAAAAAGAGGATAAAAAATTTAAATGTGAGCTTGTTTATATTCATATAAGCATATATCTTTTATAATTAAAAGATAGCATAATTAAAAGATTATATAATTATATAACAATTATAATTAAAAGATAGCATAAAAATTGAGATTTATTGAGTACCAAAGTTCAGGTTTAAAGGACTAGCCACAGTTTTAAGTATTTGCTCCAAGTATTTATTTAAAAAACTGTTCAACCATCCAGAAAGACTACAAGAAGAAGAGAGAGAGAGACATAAAGAATAGAGGTATATATTATTTTACTTTGGTAAATAATAAAACATTTATGGTGGTATGTAGAATTTTGATTAAAATTCTATAATAGGTTGCTGAAAAGTTGAAAACACTATAGGGAATGATTCCCATGTTACCCAAAATCTTAAATTATTTTACGTCAAAATTGCTTTCCATCTTTATAAATGTAAGCAATAGGAAATAAAGATACTTGTGTGATAAATTTGCATCTTTGATATACCAATATTTTAAGAAGGTTTTCATATTATTGCCCTCTCCAATGTGTAATATATGTTAAGTAATTTAGTTCTGATTTCTTATACAAACAATACTTAATTTTTCCAAATTCTGGAGAAAGTGAATATTTTTATAAGTGAAAAGTATAATTTCTAAGTCCTTTAAAATCATGGAAACCAGGGGCATCCGGGTGGTTCAGTGGGCTAAAGCCTCTGCCTTTGGCTCAAGTCATGATCTCAGGGTCCTGGGATTGAGCCCTGCATCGGGCTCTCTGCTCAGCAGGGAGCCTGCTTCCTCCTTTCTCTCTGCCTGCCTCTCTGCCTACTTGTGATCTCTGTCTGTCAAATAAATAAATCTTAAAATAAAATAATAAATAAATAAATAATAATGGAAACCAGAATTTCCTAGATCCATTTTTTTCCTATATTTTATAATTTTTTTTTATATCTGACTTGTGAACACACTTGGTTTTCAAAATACTGTGAACTGATACATGTAATTCCAGTCACTAAATCATTCAGATTATAATCATCCTCTTAGAAAGTATTTGCATTATAATAATACATTCAACATAGTTTCACATTATTGTGGCATTAAAAGTGATGTTTATCCCTTTACATATATATGTAAAATGTATGATTCTGATTCTAGTTTCTTGTGGGGACAATGTGAACTTGTATGTCCACATGGACTATAATAAAAAAATTAATGCCCTGCACAACTTATTTTGATCCAGAAAGAATTTAAGTATCTGCACTCTTATCTTTTCTGTGATAGTTTTATTTCAGAGTTATCTGGAATTTCAAATGTTCATAATTCTAAGTAAATTATTTTTTATTTATTTCTGCAATGTCTCATACATATGAAGATCACAAATATATAATTATTTAATGCCTCTTTATAGAATGCCTGGCATATACTTATTACTGAATCAGGTTTATAACTTTTAACTGAATTAGCCATAATAAAGTTTTAAGAATCTTTATTAGAATACAGTGTTTATGGAAAAGTAATAAACATCACTAACAGAGCACTCTGTCAATAAATTGTTAACTTGTCCCAAGCTATCTATATTGAGGAACAAAAGAAAGGCAGAAAAGTAATAATTGGTTGTAAATATATTTGTTTTAAACATCAAAACTTACAACTATTTCAAATTCCCTATTTCCATTATCAAAGTCCTTTACTTTGAATAGACTTCCCAATCATAAAGTTCTGTGTAGAGGTTTCAAAACAAAAACAAAAACACACACAATTAAAAAACTTTAAATTCCACTTGTTAATTGATGTCCACCTAAATCTGGAGAGATAATGTAAATCTACTTTGCACTGCTCAAGTCAATATCATTAAAATACCAGTTTACCTTGTCTCACTTGTATCATATATTGACCATATTTTTAATTCAAATTTAATACTATCCTATACAACTATGAAAGTTAGAATAGCATTTATTAGGAAATAAAGAACAAGCTTTATGTTTTTTTAATTGTAATTGTGTTCTTGAGTGCAAACCTAACTTTTACATTGTTAAGACAGATTTTTTCAGCCATGACTCAAGGTTATGGTGCGTATGCCAACTTGCTTTTTATGTAATTCTTACTTTTATTTTAGTCCCATTTATTCAATATAGACTACATCAATACCAAAACTCTCAAAAATTTTTGAAATAAAGTTTCAACTTTTAAGAATTGTGTCACAGGAGACCCAAACCACAACCCAACACTAACCCAAATATTTCACACAAATGACAATTGGTATCTTATTGCAAAAATCAGTGTTAACTTAAAGACACCTTTTAAATTCTAGGCATATTATTTTATCAGTGGCCTAGTACAGGGCCTGTATATAGTAAGCACAAAATAAATTCCTACTCAATAGGCAACTCCCCACCCCCCCAAAAAAGAAAAAACACATGAAAACAGTTTTTCAGGAGCAAGGACATCCTAATTTAGAAGCTACTGTCCCATTTCCCAGATAAGAGTCAGAAGACCTTCAGAATGGCTACAATCAATAAGAAAAGAAATAGCAACTGCTGCTAAGCATGTGGATAAAGGGAACCATATTGCACTGTTGGTGGGAATGCAAACTGGTGCAGCCACTCTGGAAAACAGTATGGGGGTTCCTCAAAGAGTTAAAAAGAGAGCTACCCTATGATGCAGTAATCACATTACCAGATATTTGTCCCAAAAATACAAAAACTCTAATTCAAAGGGATACAAGCACTCCTTTGTTTATAGCAGCATTACCTATAATAGCCAAATTCTGGAAGCATTCCAAGTGTCTGTCAATGAATGAATGGAAAAGGAAGAGGTAGTATATGTACACACACACAGACACACACACACACACTGGAATATTATTTAGCCATAAAAAGGAATGAACTCTTGCCATTTGCAACAACATGGACAGAGCTAGAGAGTAACGCCAAGTGGAGTCAGTCAGTCAGAGAAAGACAAATACTGTGTGATTTCACTCACATGTGGAATTTAAGAAACAAAATAAATGAGCAGAGAAAAAAAAAAGAGTAAGACAAACCAAGAAACAAGACTCTTAACTATAGAAAATGGACTGATAGTTACCAGAGATGAAGTGGGGGGAGGGGTGGATAAAGAGAGCATGGGGATCAAGCAGGGCATTTTCTGGGGTGGGCACGGGGTGATGAATGGAACTGTTGAATTACTATTCTGTACACCAAGAACTAATATAATACTATAGGTCAACTATATTAGAATTAAAATAAAAGCTTAATGAGACAAAAAGAATCAAAAGATCTTGATTCTGTTGCCTCTGCCACTTCCAGGATGTATAACCCTGGGCGGATCACTTAACCATTCAAGGCTTCAGTGTCCTCATTTAAATAAAGAAGGAACTCTGAGAGGTGACATACAGAGAATTATTCCACTCTAAAAATTCTATGACTTCTGAAATTTCTGAGGCTTTTAATCTGTATAATGTTATTTCCAATGCACAATACATATTTAATTGAGCAGACTGAACAATATAGCTTTTATATGGTAAAATTTCATACTTAATTGAATGTTAATGGCCATAAATCTCACAATTCAATAATTCAGTAGTCGGTTGTACTGTATATCCCAGTATGAGCTCACCTACATTATGTAACAACAACAAAAAAGCTTTTCATTTTATTATTTCTTAAGTATATGAAACCTTTCCATGTTAATTATTTTAAACATATAAGAGTATTAAAATTCATTGCTGTTGATGTCATAAATATGGAAATATTTAAAAGTCACCTCAGTCATATCTCTGTAACTTTTGGTACAACTAAAAGTGTCATAATAATAAGTTTATAAGAAGAAATCCTGCTAATTCAAGTCAGGCACAATATTGGAAAGAATCTCAGCCTAAAGAGAAGATTGACAGTAGTTATGTTGGAAGGAAAATGGAGCTGCCAAGAATAACTCAGTTAACACTGACATTCTAAGCAAAAGTATTTAAAGTATTTCAAATTCTTGTTCATATATGATAGGGTAGTTAAAAATAAAGAGATGCCCAAATAAGGCTCAGAATTGTAATTTACATATAAAAATGTAATGGGTTTAAAATTTAATACCATCCATATAATTAATTCAGAAACCAAATATAGCTGTATAAATTAAATGAAGCTTTTGTAAGCAATAAAACTTGCTTGTGATTTTAATTGCTGAGTAGAAAGTGGCATTTGAGAATTCCTCAGAGAAATCTTGGGATTTATTTTCAGAATGATACTAAATGGACATGTTTGATTTATTTTCTTCAAACTTACACTTTGACAAAGTTTTTATGAAGTCTGAGAAAAGTGAATTAAAATAGTTATATAAAATCAGGAGACAGGCAACAGCCGTATGAGTTCCCTGGTAAGGAACATAGGGCCATGGCAATATACAAAGAGAATGTAAAAAAAAACAAGTACAGGGGCACCTGGGTGGCTCAGTGGGTTGGGCCTCTGCCTTTGGCTCAGATCATGATCTCAGGGTCCTGGGATAGAGCCCAGCATTGTGCTCTCTGCTCAGCAGGGAGCCTGCTTCCCCCTTCCCGTCTGTCTGCCTCTCTGCCTACTTGTGATCTCTCTGTCAAATAAATAAATAAAATCTTAAAAAAACAAAAACAAAAACAAGTACAGAAGAGCACAGACATGCCAGGAATAAAAACATCGATTAATGTAACCTCTAGGAAATGTCATAATGAACTCTGTAGAAATGAAGGTATTCTGATTTACCAACATTTCTAATATAGACAGGACCTAGAAGTACATCCTCATTTTATAAATGAACTGAGAATAACTCAGGAGATTCTCTAAGGTCATTTAATAACTAATGCAAAATCCAAAGTATCTCAAGGCTCCAAATTCCCCTTTGCTATGTATCATTTTTGTAAAGACACAGTATCTAAAGCATAGCTTTCTACAAATTGCTAAACTCTTTAATACATATGTCCTTGTGGTAGTCTAAAGACAACACCACTGATTTCATCTCAAGCTATTAATTCCTCCTTTTAATAAAAGCATAAATGTTATCATCAATTTCATAATTCATCAAGAAGTATTTTCAAACATTCTATTTATAAAGAATGATGTAAAATAGCTGCAAGTATATCATATATAACTGATATTTAGAATAAATATGGCAACTAAAATATGCCTAAAAATCATTTGTAATGAAACAGGAAAGGTTTGAATCTCTAGTTGGTAAGGCAGTAGTTTTCACAACCTGTGTTCTAAAACATCAGGAACTAATGGGGTGTACTGTATGTTGGCTAATCGAATTTAAATTAAAAATGTAATATAAACTTACAAAAAATAAAACATCCGGGACCAAAGAGTATCTTTTAAACTGTGCTTAAGCACAAGATGTCTCTTAAGTAAGTGAAGACAGAAAGTCATCAAAATATCATCTTGTCTTTCATGTTACCCTTAGAACACTGGGTGTATTACAAGAATAACCCTTTGGTTAAAATTCCATTCGCTTCATCTATTCCAGTGATTTTCCAACTTTAGTTTCATCAGATTATCTGGTTAAAAGAAAACTGCTGATTTCACACCTCTAGTTTCAGATTCAATAAAGGTGAGATTTAATATTTCTAGCAAATTTCTTGGTGATGCTAGTGCTACTGGTCTGGTGAACACACTTTAAGAAATCAAGGAATTTATCCCATTTATTATTACACCAAAAACTGTAAGATACATAAGAATAAACCTAACCAAAGAGGTAAAAGATCTTTCTCTGAAAACTATAGAACACTTATGAAAGAAATCAAAGATGACACAAAGAAAATGAAAAACATTTCGTGCTCATGGATTGGAAAAACAAATATTGCTAAAATGTCTATACTACCCAAAGTAATTTATACTTTCAATGAAATCTCTGTCAAAAATACCATCTATATTTTTCATAGAGCTGAAATAAACAATTCTAAAATTTGTATGGAACCAGAGAAGACCCCAGATAGCCAAAGTAATGTTTAAAAAGAAAACCAAAGCTGGAAGCATCACAATTTGGGACCTCAAGGTGTATCACAAAGCTATAATCATCAAGACAGTAAGGTACTGGCACAAAAACAGACACATAGATCCATAGAACAGAACAGAGAACCCAGAAATGGACTGTCTACTCTATGGTCAACTAATCTTTGACAAAGCAGGAAAGAAGATCCAATGGGAAAAAAAAAGTCAAAAACTAATAATATACTCTATGTTGGCTAACTGAACATAAAAAAAAAAAAAGAACAAGGAAAAATAAAATAAGATAAAAACAGAGAGGAAGGAAAACCATAAGAGACTCTTAAATATAGAGAACAAACTAAGGGTTGTGGAGGAGAAGTGGATGAGAGGATGGGCTAAATGGGTGATGGTTATTGAGGAGGGCACTTGTGATAAGCACTGGGTATTTTATGTCTGTGACATATCATTGAATTCTGCTCTTGAAATCAGTGCTGCACTGGTTAACTACCTTGAATTTAAATAAATAGTAAATTAATAAATTCAAATAAAAGAGAAGGGGAAAAGTTTCTTCAACAAATGGTATGGTGAATACTGGAGAGCCACATGCAGAAGAATAAAACTGGACCACTTTCTCACACCATACACAAAAATAAATCCAAACTGGATGAAACACCTAAATGTGAGACAGGAAACCATTAAAATTCTAGAGGAGAACACAGGCAGCAACCTTTCTGACATTGGCTGTAGCGACTTCTAGTAGATATATCTATCTACTAGATATCTAGTAGATATGTCTCTTGAGCCAAAGGAAACAAAAACAAAATGAACTATTGGGACTTCATCAAGATAAAAAGCTTTGCACAGCAAAGGAAACAATCAACGAAACTAAAAGGCAACCTATAAAATGGGAGAAGATATTTGCAAATTATATACCCAATAAAGGGTTAGTATCCAAAATCTATAAAGAACTTACCAAATTCAACACCCAAGAAACAAATAATTTAGTTAAGAAATGGGCAGAAGACATGAATAGATATTTTTCTAAAGAAGACATCCAGATGCTTAAGAGACATGAAAATAATACTCAACATCACTCATCATCGGGGAGATATAAATCAAAACTACAGTGAGATATCACCTCACACCGGTCAGAATAGTTAAAATCAACAGCACAGGAAACAGAATTTGCCGAGGATGCAGAGAAAGGAGAACCTTCTTACACCGTTCGTGGGAATGCAAACTGGTACAGCTACTCTGGAAAACAGTATGGAGGTTCCTCAAAAAGTTAAAAATGGAGCTACCCTATGACCCAGCAATAGCACTTTAAGGTATTTACCCAAAGGATACAAAAATTCTAATTCAAAGGGCACATGCACCTGGATGTTTACAGCAGCCATGTCCATAACCACCAAATTATGGAGAAGGCCCAAATGTCCATCAACTGATAAATGGATAAAGAAGAGATATAGATGTGTGTGTGACACACACACACACTCATATAAAGAATGAAATATTACGCAGCCATAAAAAGAGAATGAAATCTTGCCATTTAGTAGGACATGGATGGAGCTAGAGTATATTATGCTAAATGAAATAAGTCAGTCAGAGAAAGACCTACCATGTGATCTCACTCATATGTGGAATTTAAGAAACAAAACAGATGAATATATAGGAAAGAACAAATAAAAGAGAAGGAGGCAAACCATAAGAGACTCAGAACTGTAGAGAACAAACTAAGGGCTGCTGGAGGAGAGGTGGGAGGGGTATGGGCTAAATGGGTGACGGGAATTAGGAGGGCACTTGTGATGAGCACTGGGTGTTGTATGTAAGTGATGAATCACTAAATTCTACTCCTGAAACTAAAATAATAATAATAATAATTATTATTATTATTATTATGGCTTTGCCCTACATAGCCCACTTGCGTTTTAAGTCATGAAATTCTACATAATTATGTATAATTAGTTATTAATGTAATTATCAACATGTTTCTGTTTAGGCTTTTTTTTTCTTCTAATGGCATAAAAAACTTGACCTGGGTTAATTTTCATATGTATATTCTCCCACTGTTCAAAAACACAGTATGATTCAAATAATAATGCAAATTCAAGTAATAATTACCTCTCAAGTCCACATGATTTTAGTCTATATCTCTCACTTTAGTATGAGCTTCTCTCTTTTCCTAAATACATCTTTTTAAAAATACAGTACGAGTGTCTCCTCAAAAAATTCTCTCATGAACAAACACAGATTGCAGGTCTTGATGGAAGAGTACAAAGTTGGTGAGCTGTAAAACAGTCTGTCAGGGTACTGTGGGAGCTTTTAAGCCACCATTGTGGGTTCTTGTCTTTGTTTTTGTTTTTTCCAAAGCCTGAATGATCAGCTCATTTATTTGCTTTCTTGACCTTCTCAGAGATTTCACCTTTAAATCGCTCTCCCTTTGACCCACCTTGCTTTTCACAGTCTAATTGAAATGTGGAACTAAAAAATGGATTCATAAAGACTGAAATATGTTTTGACTTTGTTCATTCACTAAAACATATATAGTTAAAAGCATTGGCACAAACAACTATGTGTGTGTTATCTAGCTTCTGTATAACTCTTACGAAAAAATGATTTTCTCTCTGCTATAACTCTTCCTCAAAAAGTAGTCCTGATCACTATTAGACCAAATCATTAAGCATTGAATATTAGTCAATAGTCTACCAAAGATGAAATCGCTAGAAAACAGAATTAAATATTTGTTTTAAGCATGGCAAAATCCTTACCAGGCTTTCATAGTAACTGAAAAACTGGCAGTAAATTTCATAATAATTAATAGAAAGAAGATTTCTGAGTTCCTCAGTCTGAAAGCAAAAAGAAAACCCCAAAACAAACAAAATAAAACAAGACAAAACTAGTATTTGTTGGACAGTATGAAACTCACTAGACAATTCCTTAAGTCAATTGTGATCATTATAAATACGCAGGAGTGTTTGGATTTTACTCAAAATGTATCATACTTAATGAACTACTTTCATCTTATTTTTTATTGAAGTATAGTTGACACATAATGTTACATTAGTTTCAGATGGACAACATGGTGATCAGACAAGTCTATACATTCACCTAGCTCACACTCAGGCTCTCCCTCTAAAGTAAATAAAATCTCTTAAAAAAAATGACTGTAACCTTTTTTATATGGTTAAACATTATTGATCCTAAACTTATTTTACCAATTAATTTAATAATTTATAAAGACAAAATAAAATGAATATTTGCCAAATACTGTACAGCAAAAACAAAAGACCATATTGAGGTTTATAGAAAAGTTACAGACGAGGCAAATAATCCATGAACAAGATAATCTCCCACATACACATTACCAATTACCTACCTAGCTTTCCTTTTTTAAGTGTATTTTTTTATTATCCAATTTAAAACTTTTGAGAGGGGGCAAAAAAGAAAACAAAGCATCTCTTATATTCTTGCTATACAAAAGAAGTAGAAAGAATTACTAAATATGCTAATTTTTACTCTTTCTTAAATATCACATCTAATTTTGACTCTCTGCCCTTAAAGTTGGCATTTCCACTATAGATGAGGAACATTTCTTTGCACACAGGCCAAAACTTTATAGTGCACATTTCAGATCATATTTACAGAAACACAGTATTTATTTATGAGTGATGTGTGATCTTTACATTTAAAAATATTTATTAGGGTGCCTGGGTTGCTCAGTGGTTAAGCTTCCTCCTTCAGCTCAGGTCATGATCCCAGGGTCCTGGGATCAAGCCCCACATCAGGATCTCTGCTCAGCAGGGAGCCTGCTTCTCCCTCTCTATCTGCCTGTCTCTCTGCCTACTTCTGCCTACTTATTTACTTTGCCTCTGTCAAGTAAATAAATAAATAATCTTTAAAAATTTGTTTAATTTTGCAATAAAACTTTACTATACTAAAAAATGATTAACTTCAACTGAACTAAAATTTATTTTAATGTTCCTAGTCTTGGCAGTTTCAGAAATGTGAACACAAAGATTTAAAATAAATATTTAAAAAATAAGTAGATGTCTTTCATTAAGAAAGAGTACTATATTGCAATAATATAAAGTCATATAAAACTTTCTCTGTACTGATTAAAGATTTTTACAAATTTGCTTTGTTTTATAATTTTTGGTTAAAATTACATTTTTTACTTTGAGGAAAGTAATAGCATATATTTCAAAATATAAAAAGGGGTGCATAAATGTAAGTCTCCCCTCCCCCCTCAGACCCAGTTTTCACATTTCCTCCTCAGCAGTATCTATAGCTTCCAATTTCTTGTGTATCCATTGAGAGATATTTTATGCAAATACAAGAAGTATTAAAAAGATTTAAAGTGGAAATTCTGTCATACCAAGGAAAAGAAATATATTTTAATAGCATATATATTTCCATAATTGCTTTTTCTCTTCCAAACACGGGTTTTAAATGTTTTCTTTATTTGAAATGTATTGCATGATGTACTTTTTAATCTTAGTTTCCTTAGATATTATCAAAGGTATAAAGATATTTATTGTAACAAACAAATATATTCTAAGATATTTCACTAAGTTTTATATTTTTACTTCTTTGTGCCTCTCCTTCATTATTTTGTTAAGTGGTTACAGCTCAGTTTTTTTTTTTTGTTTTTTTTTTTTAACGTGAAGGTATAATAAGAACTCTAACTATACCAGACTTTTTTTTGGTATATATCATAACATTTACTTATCATTGATTGATTCTCAGAATAATGGTAAGTTGTTACCTACTCCATTAGTAGAAAAGAGTTAATTTAACATACATCATACCTATATAAAAATTTTTTCCTATTTCTTTTTTTTTTTTTAAAGATTTTATTTATTTGACAGATCACAAGTAGGCAGAGAGAGAGGAGGAAGCAGGCCCCCTGCTGAGCAGAGAGCCCGATGCGGGGCTCAATCCCAGGACCCTGGGACCATGACCTGAGCCGAAAGCAGAGGCCTTAACCCACTGAGCCACCCAGGTGCCCCCTTTTTTCCTATTTCTTAAACAGAGAATTAGAATTTGGAGAAGGGGCTGAGAATGAAAGTCTTTTGTCATTTTGTTTCAAAATCTTTGAAAATGGTGTGTTGGTTGGGTTCTATTCCACAAAAGTGTAAACAATCTGTCATTTAAAATCCATGAATTAAACATACTATCTACAAAATTTTCAAAGCTAATATATAACATTACAGCTTAAGATTTTTTCTTTAAACAAAAAAAAAAACAAATTCTAAAGTTTTCAGTCTGTTCTAAATACTAAAAACTTCGACTTCATGTTTTTGCCAATACCAAAATGATTTCATTAATATTAAATATTTGAGAGCTTTTGCACAGATATTCTAAAAAAATAAATTGCTTTTAAAGTATCATTTAAGTTATTGCAATTCTGCCTTTGTTCCTGATATTAGCACTGATATCCACATACTGTATTTAGATATAAATTATTTTAGGAAATTATTTCATTTTAACTCAGAAATCTCTACCTCTATTTTGAAAGTAGGGTAGATCTGTAGAGCTCTCTCTAAGCCCATGAAGTTTCAGTTGTTCTGTTTAAATTTAGAAAGTTTGGAAACAATGAATTGTTCTTAGTAGTAGGTTTCTTCTCTGTATAGTCTCTTTTAACTCTAAATCAACTTATTATTTCAGGAAGAAGTAAACATTCTGTAGTAGAAATGTAGGTTGCTAAGCATGAAGATAAATAAATGGGTGAAAAATAGATGTTAGATCCATAAACAGAGGCAGATAGATATGCCAAGATATAAATACATAATTGAAGTACAGATACCTATCCAGATCTACACCCACATCTACCTATTAATCTACCTGCTCACTTACCCACCTATCCCTTTCTATCTGGAGAAATCCCAAGTGCAGGAATTTCAGATGGATAGAATTAAGTTGTTGATACTCCATTCACTGAACATTATCATTGTCATCTTCTTGTTCTAATGTTTTCTTTTTAATCTTTTCCTTCAACTATATTCTTCTTTCTGACATTGACACTCACTTTCATAGATATATAGAATTCATGTCTCAGTGATATATGTGCTTACATAGATATATGTTACTATTTGGAGATTATTTATATAAATTTTGATGGTTTCTGTCGTTTCTGGTTCAATATTCTTTAGGCTAAGTTTCCCACATATAGTTTGTTATTTCTTCAGAATTGCTGAAGAAAAAAATTGTATTTATATAACATATTTTACTTTGTTATTAGACTAGTGATGGAAAACCAAGATATATTCATTATGTTACTAAGCAATGTGTCACCAAAGATTTGTTCCTAACAATATATTCACTGGGCTACCTGTAGTCTCAGCTACAGATGTCATCGAAAGTTACCATGCCTATACAAAACTCACTTCAAGAAAAAGACAAGTTCTTCCTGTTTTTGCTTCACAAGAAGCAGAAGCTTGCTCAGTCAGGAACTGTGGGGAGTTAAAACCTAAAATTACCCTCAACAGGTGGAAGACTGAACATGTGACCTAGTCAGCAGAGGACAGCTCTGAAGTACAAGTCTCCATGTTTCCTCAGTTGGACACCAACAGAATTCAGCTCTGGTCACCCACAGAGATCACTAGCTCCATAAAACATACTTCACTGCTTTTTCTTCCTTCCCTGTTAAACTCTCCTCACTCATTTTCTCCAGATTCTTTGGATCACTTCCCAAATGAATCCACTTCACTCAAGTCCTCATCTCAGTCTTTGAAAGAAATCAAATAAAGACACATGCTGTGACAGACATCCCTACATCTCATTCCTTGTGAAGGTATGCCAGATGGAGGGTGGTAGGGTATGTACACAGTGAATGGAAATATTGGATTATTTACTCAATTTTTTATTCCTCTGTTCTGTGAATTTATTTACTCATGCCCACAGTCATGCAATCTTGCAGTGCCTTCCATGATAATAAAATATATTATTTAATGTCATCATGATATTATAATTGGTCATATAAGTAGCAAACCTAATGGGATTTTAGTGGCCAAGATGAAAACAGCGGCTGAAATGTGCTTACATGATTTTCCCAGTTCTCATGTGCTCCTAAGAAATACCCAAAGAGGAGCATGATAACATGTGGAGTAGGCATGACCCCGACTAATAGTCAGAAATTAGTTGGGCCCAACCAAATCAAGCCTAGATCAATTAACCTACTGCAAATTGGACAAAAACATTAAATACCTTATGTGTCTGTGAGATTTTTGAGGTTAATAGCTACCATAGTAGTTTTACCAATAATGTTCTCTTTTTCTTCAATATAGCTGCCTGTTTATATCTCAGTTGATATTCAATGATCTAATATTTGCCTATTTGTTAGGTATAAAGTTCGTATCTTATTAAGACTTAAATTTAGTATTTCTCTGCCTACTGGTGAGGTTGTATATATTTCCATATTTTTTAACTATATGAGTTTCCATTTATAAAAAATGATTATCTTTTTGCAGTTTTTATTTTGATCTCCTTTGAAGGAATTGACTTATATTCTTTATCATCTTTTGTACTATTGTTGTTTTTCAATATTGCAATGAATTGCCCTAAAGTATTCCCTTTTTATTAATTTTATCAATATATTTCACTGCTAAGAAATTATTTATATGTGTGTGTGTGTGTGTGTGCGTGCGCGCATATATATATATATACACACACACATACATAACTTTGGGATCAAAATATTTTTCTGTTGATGTTATTGTTTTACTTTCATAGCTAAAGTAATATAGACTTCTGTTTCATGTGGCTGGAGAGGCTACCAATTTTATTTTTCTTCATCATTCCTTTTCCACTAATATATGATATCATAGATATACCTACATCAAGATTGTGAAATACATTATATTTTTTCTGAACTCTTCATTATGTTCCAGTAGACTCCTTGTCCCTGCCTCAACACTGTACAGTTTAATTGCTACAGATTTGTAGTTTCTCAGATGGCTGATAGAGCAAGTTTCCCTTTCCTGTTTCTGGACCATGATAGATCTTTTACAAAGTAGTTTCAGTAATTCATGGATTTTGTTGTTGCATATTAACTTTAGCATCAGATTTTCAGCATTTTAAAATTCTGCTTATTTCTTGAGTGAAATTGTACTGAGTTTTAAAATAATTTTGGTGAAATAAGCATCCCTACAGTATGAGTCTCTATCCCAATATAATAATATTTTCAGTGTAATTAGATTTTCTATAATATTTTTATGGAGGTTAAAGTTTTTGTTTAAATTCCAGAAAGTTAACATATAGTTAACACTTAGTTAACATATAGTTAACTATACTTCCTTAAATCACCCAGCATTCATAATATCACGTACCCTCTTTAATGTCTATCACCCAGTTACCCCATCCCCACATACACCTCCCCCCCAGCAACCCTCAGTTTGTTTCTATTAAAATCCCTGTTTTATAAAAATTGAAGAAAAAGGATATTAAGTAAATTTCTAGGATCAAGTAGCTAAAAAAGTGGTGAAGACAATGGAATACTATGCAGCCATCAAAAGAAATGAAATCTTGCCATTTGCGACAACATGGATGGAACTAGAGTGTATCATGCTTAGCGAAATAAGTCAAGCGGAGTAAGACAACTATCATATGATCTCCCTGATATGAGGAAGTGGTGATGCAACATGGGGGCTTAAGTGGGTAGGAGAGGAATAAATGAAACAAGATGGGATTGGGAGGGAGACAAACCATAAGTGACTCTTAATCTCACAAAACAAACTGAGGGTTGCTGGGGGGAGGGGGTTGGTAGAAGGGGGGTAGGGTTATGGTCATTGGGGAGGGTATGTGCTTTGGTGAGTGCTGTGAAGTATGTAAACCTGGCGATTCACAGACCTGTACCCCTGGGGATAAAAATATATGTTATAAAAAATAAAAAATTAAAAAAATATTAAAATAAAATTAAATTAAAAATTTAAAAAAAAAGTAGTGAAGATAATATTTAAATCCAGCAGTGTGATTTGGAGCCCATGCTCTTAAACACTGTGCAACTATGGCCTATGTCCTTGGCTATAAGTTCCATGTTATACGATCAATCTTCATAATAACCTAACACAGTAAATTATATTCAATTCATTATATAAATGAGAAATTTGAGAAGTCAAGAAGTTCAATAATTTTCAATGAGCACATAAATATAAAGTTCTAAAGCAGATATTTAGAGCTGTATAACTTTATATTCCATATGCTTAATAGTTATTGGATAAATGAAAGGAACTCCATATTATTTCTTAAGAAAATGGTCTCATTTATGGTAGTAAGACATGACAATTCCATTAACCTTTATATATTTCCGAATGCAATATTTAATCATTGATCACAGTAATATAGGCATTTTTCTTTTTGAAAACCAGGATCAAAGTGGTATTTTCAAAGGATTCTCCATTCTGCAACAATTCAGATGATCTTAAACAGAGTGCCACTTAATAAAGAAAGCAGATGAAATTTCAGAACCTCTTTCTAGCAACCTTTATTAAGCTTACTGTCAAAGTATTGTACAAAGGAAGTAGGAAAGGGGACACTTTAGTAATTGAATATTATATTTCCCAGATGTGGTCTAAATATTAAACATACTAAAAGATTACATAAAATATAAAATTATTTTAAGTGTGCCTAGTACAAATCTTTCTTAATCACTCAGAGAAAGCTGTCTAATGCCAGTCTTTTACTCATATCTACTCTGAAGTCTCGAAATTTGGGGAAAATAATAGCATTAAAAATTACATTAAAATTTAATAAAGAGTTAGGTCTTTTCAGCATGGGTTTGCTTTGAAGTAAAGGTATTTCAGGTCTTACATATTGCCACAAAATTATTATTAAACTATTCTTTGAAGTTTCAGATGGTTGCAATTCCTGAAACTATACTTTGACACAATATAAGACAACTTAAGTCATTTTAAGAATGTACTATAAATTCTAAAATCTCAAAGGATTCTCAAATTCAAATACATTTTTCATTTAGAGACCAAAAAAAGTACAACTTTTCATCTATCTTTTATATTCATTCCATTCCTTAAGGCAAAAAAAAAAAAAAAAAAAACCCACACAGGATACTAATGGCAGAAAAATGCATAATTAACAGCATAATCTTAGTTTACTAAGTGATGTCAGAAGATACAGCAACAGCTAAGACAAAAACATTGTATTTATATTGAAAACAAAAAGGAGTAAAACAACCTCTTTTTTTTTTTTAAAGCATTTCCTGTGCGTGTGAGTTATACATAGTTTTCATGTTTTTTAATTACTATTTAAATTTCAACAGAAATTAATTTTATTTCTAAGTGTAACTGGTAACATTTTTCCCAAATGTTTTACTATGAAAACTCTCAAACATAGAGCAAAGATAAAATAATCACTCATTGACTGTACTATATATCTAAAAGACTTCATCTGTAACTGTTAAATTTTGATATGTTTATGCCATATCTGTCTATTCATCATCTAATCATCATATTTTATGTATTTCATATACTCTATTCCCAAATATCCCAGAATGCATACATTAAGTAGGAGTTTAATGTTTTGGGAAGTAAAATTTATATGCAGTGATATGCATAAATCTTTAGTGAAACTAACTATAATTTTAAGGCACCTTGGTCTTTCTTGTTTCTGCTGTAAGTTTTACATCCTTATTCTACACCAGATGTCCCTGTTTCACTATAATTCATATACTCTAACTGGCAGAAATCACAAAGAATTCTGTTGCTCCCCAGCCCTTAGCCAATATGCTGCTTATTCTCATCGGGATACTAATATGTCATTTAGCTTTGTACTAGGCTGTTCTCTGTCACATTCTTACAAGAATATTGAACCAAAGGAGGCAGCCATCAGCATTTAGTAGTAACAGAGGAAAATAGAAACAAACACAAAAATGCCAAAGCATAAGATAATTAATCACTAAATGAAAGGTCATTTATAATTTGGGTATACAAAAGTGACATTACTAAAATTAATAATCAGGACTTCATATGCAGGATCTATTTTCCTGACAAAAGGTAACCTACTCTACCTTGCTTGTATTAATATATGCTATTAAAGGCAATGTTGTTAGCCTAAAGGCATGGTACATTGCTAATGTGAAATGTTGCCCGAGGTTTACAAATGATAATACTTGATTGTTAACAGGCCACCCTATAAAATCAATTACCTCTGCTCTAAATATATCTTTAGTGGTTTTATAAATAATTTAAACTAAGGGCTATAGAGTACCAGACTATTTCCATCGACCTCAAGAATAATTTTGTCATTGTAGTCTTATGTCTTCATTAGAGGACATTTTTCATAGAGTTAAAATAGTGGTAAAATACAGTGCATAAAATTTTAACATCTACAAATCATGTAGCTTCCTTAATTCTCTAGACAGTCCTATATTCAGACTAAGTTAACATCATTCAAGAGCCCAACCATCCTGCCCCAATTCTTTCAATGGATTTAAGGAAGCTCACAATAAATATGAAAAATATTCCTACCACAGTGATATAAAAAAATAATTCCCAAGATTCAGAGCACATCAAATAGTGAATATGAAACACTTTTAGAGGAAAGTGTAGTTTGTTTGTATATACAATACCAGCTGAATACCAATAAAAGTATGATGATCCATCCTTCCATATTGTCAATAGTCTAACAGCGTCAAAGAGGTTGGATAAGTGTCATTTATAAATAAAGTACCAGGGATACCTGGGTGACTCAGTGCCTTAAGCCTCTGCCTCTGGCTCAGATCATGATCTCAGGGTTGTGGGATCAAGCTCTGCATCGGCCTCTCTGCTCAGTGGGGACCCTGCTTCCCCGCTCTTCCCCCTCTCTCTCTCTCTGCCTACTTGTGATCTCTGTCTGTCAAATAAATAAATAAATTTAATAAATAAATAAGTAAATAAATAAAAGCACCAAACACGGCACTTTATTAGTTAATCTTAAAAGGGAATATACCCAGGATTTGGTAGTTTAATACTTGTTATTTTATGAATTCTACTTCTTCACAACCATTTTTCTTTGTGATATTTCAATTTTCACCACAGTACAAAAATGATTGCAAATCCTGAAAGTGTATCCTACTTTAGGACATTGCAAATCCTAGAAGTATATAAGGTAGTTAGTCTATACCATGGGACAGGGCTCCAGTGTCCAGTTATAGGTGACATAATAGCAGCCAGCTCAATGCATAAATTACGCAATCCCTTTCCTTGTTAAAATGCACAAAGTATAGTAAAATCTAAAAGTCATAATTTCACTCCCAATAAGAAACTCCCATATTTCAAAATGATTAAAATAAAACAAGCTACATTTTGTTAAATAACACCATGATTTGTGGGACAAAGTGGTGTCAAAGATGAAAAGAAGGACGTTCAAAGTGAAGAGTCAAAACAGATTTTAAAAAACAACAAATGTTCATACATCCATAGTTCTATTCCAGTTTGCAAGAACAGAGCAGTAGTTTCACTTAAAAGTGTGTTAAGAAGATAAAACTTCATTATCGATTATTACCATTTCTTGCTAAGATAATAAAAATGGAATATTCACTAATAACTAATGGAAAAGAAATGTGTTCTTTCAGAAAATGTCCCAGCAAAACATTTAAAGTAAGTATTATCTAAAGCTCTGCAATGGCGCTTTTTTTCCTCTTAACTTTACTATTTTTATTCAGCAATAGTCTTCTAAGCAATGTGGCACTTCATTTTTGGGGAACAGCAGGAAGAATTGTAGGGGGTGACGCTGTGTATGCTAATAGAAACTTTGAAGTAGACCCGAAATAAAAATGCTGCTCAATCATCCATTCACTCCTTTATCCTGAAAATGGTCTGTTGATCTAGTTTGTAAATGGATTTTGTAGTAAATGCCAAGGCAAACTACCTGCCCCCAGAAGCTGATTTATTCATGTACCAGACCTAGAGATACAGACTTGCCAAATTCAGCCTGGGAAGGAGAGAGCACATCGGGGAAGAGGTGGCATTTTCCCATGAGCCCGGCACTCAGACATCAGTCTGTCCCTTAGTAGCATCTCTCCACTATTTCCTCTCTTCTGATAAAACTTCTTATGATTTTAACTTTTAGGGGGTTAACATTTATAGTTGATAAATTGTTACAGCATTGGGGAATATTCATAAGTCAAAATGTCCATAATTAGACTGTTTTGATTTTCAAGTACCAGGTCAAAGGGGAAGTATAACTTACAAATTAAGCAAATTGCTCTACGGTCAACTGAATAACGTGTTCCAAATCCCAACTCTACCAGTTGTTATCAGATGGCTTTAAAGAACCTCTCTGTACATTTATAATAGTAGCACCTATCTTAGAGCCACTGTAAGAAATAGACAAGCTATTGTATTTTAAATACTTAAGATAGAGCCAGGTCTTTACTACATACTAACTCTGTGATACTTTCCCAATGCAGGATATTCTAAAAAGAAAAAAAAAACTTAAGAGGTAGCTGAGAATAAACAAATGTGCAATTTTGTATAAGGCAGAAATGGCATATGAGCATTGTCTTTAGATGTTAATATAGTGTTCATAACCTCAAGCAATTTTAAATCTCTCTTACCCCTAGTCTTTGCTGAACTTGCAAGAGAATGTTTTGTTTAGAAGACTTCTAGAGAGTGGCTTCTTTTAAAGAATAGGCCTCATGTTAAGAAGAGGTTCTATAGTTTTTTTCAGACCTCAGGTCTCCAAAAACCTCCCCAAAGCTTCAGGAATATGTAAAAGAGATGTATATGTGGATTTGCTGATTGATGAATAGATTAATAAACATATCAATTCGTTGAATATCAGGCATTCCTTTAGAGTTTTGTCCTCTAATAGCTTGTACTTTAGAGAGGTTCTATAGTTGCAGTTGGTCCCTGGTGGATGAAAGAAGACACCTCAGGATGTTTACCTCTTACTAAGGTAGAAGAAAGTCCCAGTTTGCTAAAAAACACAACTCTCCACCCATAGTCATCCCATCTATTTAACTTCTTGTTCCTGGAGTTCTGTCTCTCTCTATATATTTTAAAATTATTTAAATTCAACTTAGTTAACATATACTGTATTATTAGTTTCAGAGGTAGAATTTCATGATTCATCAGTTGCACCCAGCACTGGGTGTCACTGGGTGACACCCAGTGCTGATTACATCACGCCCTCTCCTTAATGCCTATCGCCCAATTGCCCCATCTCCCCAACCTAGTCTCCTGCAACCCTCAGTTTGTTTCCTAGAGTTCAGCCTCTCCTATTGTTTGCCTCTCTATTTTCATCTTAATTTATTTTTCCTTCACTTCCCCTGTATTCATTTGTTTTGTTTCTTAACTTCCACATGAGTGAGATCATATGGTATTTGTCTTTCTCTGAGTGATTGATTTCACTTGGCATAATACCCTCTGGTTCCATGGCTGAGTAATATTCCATTGTACATATACACCACATCTTCTTTACCCATTCATATGTCGATGGACATCTGGGCTCTTTCCCTATTTTGGCAAATGTGGACATTGCTGCTATAAACTTTGGGGTGCAGGTGCCCCTTTGAATCACTGTTTGTATCCTTTGAATAAATACCTAGTAGTTCAATTGCTGGGTTGTAGAACTGCTCTATTTTTAGAGTTTTCTTAAACTAGTACATAGAGATTGTCATTATTTTTAAGACTGTCAGTGAAAGCTTCCAATATTTCAAGGATGAGCACAGATTAAGAGATCTACTTTGTAGGCACAAGGGAGACTTTGAAACACAGCAAGAATGGTGCTTAAAGAAACACTGCCTAATAATTTTCTCTTGACTTGTTTAAAACCAGAAATCCAATCTAACTTAAGAAAAGATCATAAAAATGGAAACATTCTGGAGGCAGCCTAAATTTGAGTCCACAGTCACAGGTGATAGCAGGAGACATTCAGCATGCTCCTGTTTACAAAGAATGCAGCAAATTGGCATTGACTTATAATTAGCCTGGCTCATCAATAGGCAAATCAAGGTGCATTAACTCATAGCACTTTATGGCACACAACCCCAGATTTATAAAGGTGGATCTCAGGGAAACGTTCAGTTCCCTGAGCCCCTGAATCAAACCTGACTCACATAGATAACCAGGTTTGTTTGTTTTTTTAAATCACTTGTGTATTAGTTCATTATTTTTTGAGATGTAATCAGATCAGTTGGATAGATTCCCAATAAGTTTAAAATGTCATACTAGTACCTTAGATGTGCCCTGCTCTTTCTAAACACTTATTGTTTTTATATCTGACATTTTCACAAATTTAAGGTTAGACTACATGCATAATTTACTAGTAGTAGATACAGAAAAATCAGAACCTGGGAGGGGTGAAGTCCAGGAACAATGTCAGTGGAACCAAAAATAGGCAAATATGAGGACCAGAGTCTGACACTTAGAACCAAAAAGGAGAAACCAATAATAAAGTATGCTAAATTAAATTAGAAAGTGAATATTAGATGGGGATAAAATGTCATATAAAGACAATATCCGACAAAGCAGTCCCCTTTTGAAAGCCTGCCAAGAGTGTTATTAAAAATATGATTGGACAACACACACACACACACACACACACACACACAAAGTAAGTGTGAGGTGATGAATGTTGAATTGGATTGTGATAATCATTTCACAATATATATGTATATCAATCCATCACATTGTACATTTTAATTATATGTAATTTTAATTTGTCAGTTATACCTCAGTGGGGAAAACAAATATGGTAGGACCATACTATCTGAAATGTCACTGAGTACAGTGCTGTGACAGAGTTCTGGGAGGGCAAGGTGCTCACAGGTTTCAAGGTTAAGTACCTCTTATGACATTTTAGAAATAATTATAGCTATATCATGTGTATCCAGTTCCATGGTAGTTATGTCTGTACCCTCCTCATAGAATGTAAAGGAGAGAGGATACAAAGCATTCAGAGACTAATCAATGTACTAGCACGCCCAGAAAAGGCCTGCTCTGGTCTACAGTCTGCCCCACTGTCCTGGTGGAAATGTCTTCATGCTCTTTAGTTTCCTGAAGTAAAGACAGTTGTCCAGTCATCCTCTTCCATCCACAGAGAGATCTCTTAGGGCTTACACCTGGTGTTCACGCTCTCATCCCTTCATCCAAGCTTCAGAACCTAATCTTGAGCTAGGTTGGCCTGGTCTAGAGGTGAAATCATACAGGTAATAGCTCAAGAGGATTTCCCTCCCTTTCTCCATCCCTCCTTCTCACTCTGTCTCATTCTCTCTCTCTCTCTCACACACACATACATATATACACACCTTAGAAAAAAATAAATTAGTTTTAAGTATTAAGGGTAGTATCTGATTTTGGAAAAATGCAATCTAAATAATCCAAAATAGTAATAGCCATTAGACTGAAACTCGTTTGTTTAAACTGAGAATAATGAATGGTACCATCAGCTGACACATTGCATAAAGACCTATACACTCCCAATATTGGTATCAGGAGGAAGGACTAATGTATTTAAGTAAAGGATCTAAATAATCCTTGAAAAGGGAAAGTGAACTAGTAGAAGAAAGAAGGAAATGGCTTTTTATGTGGGCTCTCTTAACCTTAAGGAAGTCTGAGAATTTCATCCTTGATTAAAAATCTCAAAATAATAAACTAAAACATTTCTAGGAAATTAGGTCATACTAGTTCCATGAGAGTCCATCCGAGTAGATTAAATTCCTTCATCTATTGTGGAAAGTGCTAACAGAGCAACGTGTGACCAGGATTGATGAGCTGCAGAGGACGAAAAATTGGATATCATCCTGTCCATCCCTGGGTTGCTACAGAGATTCCTGCAAACCATGGCGCCGGCTCTCCCAAGCTGAGGTTTATGTACATACTAAGCATTCTCTGCATGACTGTAAATATCTGGAGTGCTAAAGGACAAAACATTCAAGGATATGGGAGAAGGTTATAAGACCTTCATTATGCTTTAGATGAAAATACTTTATAGTATTTGATACATAGTCCCTTCTATAAACTAGGCATAACTAAGAAACAGCCTCTGAACTATAGAGAACAAACTCATGGTTACTGGAGGGGTGGTGGGTGGGGGAATGGGTAGACTAGGGGATGGGGATTAAGGAGGGCACTTGTGATGAGCCCTGGGTGTTGTATGGGAGAGCCTAATCACTATATTGTATACCTGAAACCAGTATTACACTCTATGCTCATTAACTGGAATTTAAATCAAAACTTAAAAAAAAATAAATAAATAAAGGCGAGGCATATTTGTACAACTTGCAGCCTCTTTGTCTCTTGGGTTGATTATAAATCTGAAACCAATATTCCTGCTCCTAATAGAATAAAAGAATTGAAAAAGCATTTGGTAAATATTCTACCATGACTGGCTCAAGTGCGTCACTTCTTCGATGCTGCTATTTCAGTAATAATTCCTTTGTTTTCAGTCATCCCCTACTTCACATCTCTGAGGCATTTTGACTTACCACTCTCTAATCCCTCCGTATTGGAACCTTCATCAGATCATGGTCCTCTATTGCTTTTCCAAGAGACACTCACACCTGTTTCCCCCTCGTCATCTCCCTGCAAGCAATCTGATATGAGCCTTTTCCTGCCATATCATATCATCTCTCTGCTACTTATATAGTTGCCTAATTGTTTTTCCCTTAGACACTTATTTTTTTCTCCACTTTTAAAAAGGAAAATTTATTTAACAAACTTCTTAGCACGGTGAGCCTGTAAGAGATTCATAATTTAATGAAAGACTTAGTTCAAAAACTTCAACATTTCATTGAAACACCAAGACCAACATAATAAAATTACCAACATTGGGTGTCAATTTTCCCAATCAACTTTAAACAAAGACTTGGATGTACCCTACAGGATACTAAATGAAATAAACAAGATATAACAAGTCTGCCAAATCTTTTACTTTGAATCGCAGGCACAGCTCCTCTTCTTGTTTCATGTTTAAAAAAAAAAAAAAAAGATACTAAGTATGCAATGCAATGTGTTTCAAAACACAATTGAAACTGATTTAGTAAATATCCTTGCTACTTTAAGTAAGCTTCTGTTTTTTCTGTTGAAAAATACTGAAGCTAAAAATTCCAAAAACAAACCCTGATTTCTACATGTAATGAATCTTGTTAATGATCATAATTATATAAACTTGCATTTACTGAGTACTTACGTGCAGGGCACTACTTTTTCCATAATTTCTTTTTTCAATTTTTGCAAAAACTCTGGTAATTACAACTATTCTTATGCTGGTGTAGCCATGAAGAAATAGACTAATTCATTTGATCACATTCATAACTCTAGGAAGTGGTGTAGTTGGATTTGAAAACCACGAACACATGGCAATTTCTAAGATTGCTGAAATATATTCTGTCCCTTTCTTAAGATTGTTCTTCATTGAGCTAATAATCAAGATTAATCCCATTGCTCCAACACATTTTACTTGAAGTATCAGTACCTTCCTTTTGCTCTTCCATTCCTTCAGGTATGTAGCTTTGACTATCAAAAAAATATCTCTAAGGCCTTGGTGACCCATTCAATGTATCCTTGAAAGCCACTGGTATGTTCTTATAAAATATCTCTACTTTGGTCCCTAAACTGCCCTAATCCTCTTAACTGCTACAGGGCAAACCTGATGACATTAACAGGCTTAGTTATGCAAGGCCCTACCTGACCTCACAGGAAGTCGATTCAACCTTACATTCAAGGTCTGTCCTCAATGTAGCACTTAGCCTTATTTATTGTAAGCTAGTTGGGAAAGAGAAGCCTTTGCTAGTTCAAACCCATCTATGCACTACTCTCAAATCATCTTTATTTCGCTAGTGTCCTTCTGCTTGCTATAATAATTTCCTCATTACTCACTGTTTATTGTAAGGATCCCATTTTCTAAGATCTCACAATTTCTGTGATGTCTTCAAAATTCCCTCAAGTTCTCAACTTTTTCTGCAATTCAATATCATTCATATTTTTTATCCCCTATTTTTTGTTCCAAAAGTTATGTCTATACATTGTGCTTGATTAATATTTGATTATTTCTGCCATTTGATTTTGTGTGTGTGTTCTGCCATTTGAGACTGAGATATTCCTCACTGATCTAATCCAAATGTTTTTAATGCCATAATCTCTTGATGAAGTCCTGGTGTTTGAATATGAAAGAAAATGCTTTAACATTATTGTTGTTTTCAACTCTGTCCCTTAATCTTGGTAGATAGCTTTCTTCAGCACTTTTAAAGAAATTCATCTGAGATACAATAGGTCAAGTAGGAAGCTATAAGCACAGACCAAATTCTTAGAACAATTGTTTCAATCTGAGCTGCAACTTTATGCTTCATGTGATGGCCCCAGAGTAGGGAAATGGCACAAAAGAAGAAGGCGAAGCAGGTAAGTTTTTGTATTCTCCAGTTTATTTGATAACTTTTGACTTTTCTGTCCACAAACTAAGGACTGAGTTCTCTCTTTTTTCGTTCCTTAATAAGTGTTATATTTTCCACAAGAATGTCTCATGATAGCATGTCTATTTTACCTAGATATAACTCAGTTCTCCTGAGAACCAGTCAATAATCAGAAAATTGTAGTGTCAAGCATTATTGGTGACCAGAGAGAGAGATCAGTGAAAAGAATATTAAAAAAATATATAAGAAAATAAAGTAAAAGGAATCAAAACTAGTAACAGTCGATTTTGCTGTAATAATGAATTTTCCCATCTTTGTGTAATTCCCTATATTTGTTCTCTCATGTTCGTGGCTACTGTCAAAACTATAAACTTTGGTCAGGTAATTGTCAATGCTGCCAAATACTTGCTCCTTTATTTTGAACTCTCATCTTTATCTTTTATAAGCATGATGGAAAACATAATCAGATTTTGTATCAGATATAATCAAACATGGTATACCTGAGAGATTGTCTATTTTTCCTTTTTTTTTTTTTAATTTGAGAGAGAATATGTAAAAGTGGCGGGGAGGTGGGGGGTTGGGCAGGGAGCAGAGGGAAGCTCTCTCAAGCAGACCCCTGCTGAGCAGGGAGTCCGAGTGGCATTCCATCCCAGGACCCCAAGTTCATGACCTAAGGTCAGATGCTTAACTGACTGAGCCACCCAGTCGTCCCTGGGAAACTATTTTTAAAATCAATTATTGGGCTTTCCTAAAGGCACTTTTGCTGAATTAATCCTTTCAAAATTGTTCAAAATTGTTCAAAGTTAGTAATGATATTACCTCATGGCATTAGAATAAGGTCACTTTCTGTTCCACCTGATTGATTTTAGAAATACTCAAGTATATTCTCTCCTGTGCCTTCTAATATTTTTCACAAGTGGACCAAAAAAAAACTTGAATGCTTTTTTTTTTCCTTTTTGCCCAGTAGTTGTTTCTTTCCTACATCACCAGGTGCATTCCCTAGGTTTTATTTTTTTTTCTTCATGGTGGAGGTTTGGTTGTCTGGGCTAGCCTTCAGATAACCAATAAACATTCATATTAACATGAATGTATTCCTATTATAGGATTCATCAAATTATGAAATTCCCCAAAACATGGTAAATGTCCTGGAAATTTTATAAAAAGTTATATTTTTTTATAAAAAATTATAAAATTTGTATTAGACTAAATAGAAGTCAATTAGGAATCTCTCAGAAGGAAAATAACAGTTTAATTAGACGGCTATCTACATAGGAGTGAAAGGACTTAGGCCTAAAACACAAGATCATCTTAAGTTGTAGAGAATCCATTCATAATCAACATTGGCTAAATACCACCTGTGTGAAAAATAAAGTGTTATATATTATGGGATAGCAATAGACTCGTGAGCCTTTGTTCTTATACTTTGAAAACTGAAAATATAGCTGGGTAGATTAACATTGTACGTGAACATTTATGAAATATTGTTAGAATTAAACAAAGAAATAAAAACTAGCAACCCATGAAGAACAGGCTCATCTGAAGTTTTCGGTTATAGACTATATTTATTTCTAGTATGGAAATTATCCATAAATTCAGTAAAGCATGAAAATCTATCTAAATTCTAGTCACAGCTTCATTAGAAGACAGCCAACTCACCTGAACAAAATACCTGATGCATTCAGTAGCAATATAGCACCTCATTTAATTCAGTTCAATAAATAGTTCCTGCAAAATTTGTACAACACTGAAGAATGTGTCAAAAATATATATAAATTTATTTCCTTTATGTAGATTATAATTATTTTGGGGAGAAAAGACTAATACACATAAAACTAGTTAAATATTACGTATTAGGAAAAATAATTGGCCACTATATCATCTTCCTTACCAAGCCCTAAATCTAGCGTATAATGGTTCTCAATAAAATGTATTAAATGATTGAATAGATGAATGGACATGAAACTTCAAACCCCATTAATGACATACAACTAATTAGCTGTAGATAAAGTAAAATTACTATCTGCTTCGTATTTGATTTAAATCAACTCTAAGTGTGCATAGGCCTGTCATCTTTAAATTCAGTCATCTTAAGAGAGCACCAGATATCTTCCAGAGTATGTGGAAGTTAGGGGTCTTAAGACACATACATTTTTAAATAATGTTACATTTCCAGCAGGTTATAAAATAGTGTACTTAGTGTAAAAAATAGTCAATTTAAAAATAAAACATTTTACCTTTTCTAAATTAAAAAATATATTACTGATGTATATCTAAAATACAAAGTTATATTAGTTTCAGGCATACAACATAATGATTCAACAATTCTATACATTACTCAGTGCTCACCACTGTGGTTATCATCTGTCACTAAACAATATTACAATCTGTTTTTCTTAAAGATTTATTTATTTTAGAGAAAGAGAGTCAGGAGAAGGACAGAGGGAGAGATAGCACGGAACCTGTCACCAGGCTCTGTCTCACCACCCCGAGATCAAAACTGAGCCGAAATCAAGAGTTGGATGCTCAATTAACTGAGCCACACAGATACCTCACATTAGTACAATCTTATTGACTATATTCCCTTCACATCTTCATATTTTATCTTCATAATTTGCTTATTTTGTAACTGGGAGTCTGTGCTTCTTAATCTCGAGCAGAAGAGGGAGAGGAACAACCAGATTCTACACTGAACACAGAGTCCATGGAGCTCCATCTTAGAACCCTGAGATCATGACCTGAGCTGAAACCAAGAGCCAGAAGGTTAACTGACTGAGCCACCCAGGCACCCCAGTATTGTTTTGTTTAATGGCTGAGTAGCATTTTCTTGCATTTATGTATAAAACTTCTTGATTTATTCATCTACTGATGGACACTTTGGTTGCTTCCATATCTTGGCTACTGTAAATAATGCTAAAATAAACATAAGGTTGAATATACCTTTTTGAATCAGTGTAAAACATTTTGCCTTTAAAGCCCTAGATGCATCATTATTCATAAAACATTTCAAAATATAGTTTAATTTTCTTGAGACATTAAAACAAATCCTCCATCTTTTCACGTCCTAATTAAAGGCTCATAATTGCCCACCTGATTTTGTAAAATACTCTACAAGCTATATTTCACCCTTATATTATGATTTAGCAATCATAAGCTCTTATGAAATGTATAGTGATGCTAACATTAACTCTTTGCTTCTATTAGAATATTGTATGATTACTGAATGACTTTATATATTCTTCTAGAAAATGCCTTCCTTTAGTCATGTAATATAGTCCACACAATTCAGAATCAACTGAAATGTTTTTGTTCATGTTGTTTATCTGGGCACACTGCTTGCATTAGCAACACTGAAAAATGCAAATAAAAAATCGACAAAAGGAGGGTGCCTGGGTAGGCTCAGTTGGTTAAATGCCCTCCTCTTGATCTGAGCCCAGGTCTTGATCTTAGGGTTGTGAGTTTATGCCCTGCATTGGGCTCCAAGCTGGGTGTGGAGCCTACTTAAATAAGTAAATTAATTAAGTAATTAAACAAAAGCATGTCTTTTATATATGAAATTAAACTTTTTAAAATTTATTGATATGAACTCTACTCAACTGAGACCTTTTCTCAAGCATTAGCACAGAAGGATGTATTTTTTTTTTTCCCTCTGGTGATAGTTTTGAGGGCCCAGGATGATTGTATTCATCAAAATCTCTTTTGGAATGTGCTGCAGGTCAAGAACTCCTTTCCATCCCTGGATTTAAGAGATGCGTTATGATGCCCTTTTATCAGTATAGCTAACATATTCTCCCTGATGGAGCTATGCCTGGGTGTATACTAACTTTTCTCACTTTCTTCTTTTCTCCAGCATAACGTTATTTTCTCTATCATTAATTATGTCTCATGGTTTCATTAAATTATAATGGGAGTCTGTAGCTTCAGGCAAGTTATAATTAGCCCCCATTCAGTGTTCAAAAACCATGTGGTCAGTCCTCAGTATCCCATTTTATAGCTTGCTCTAAATTCTAGAGGCTTGTGACCTCAGACTGAAGAGACATTTTCAGGATTACACAGTCCAACTTATTCTATCCCACACTCCACAGTGGCTTTATTCTGTGTATCCTCCTTCATGTTAAATTCATGCACAGCTACCGTTCACCTTTCCCCCACCTTGTCCTCTATTCCTGTTCTTCTGAAGAATACTTTGTGTGTGTGATTCCAGATCACTTTTTCTTTGACTTACTGATTTAGACATAATACGTTTGGAATTTAATTTATCGACTTTTCCATGGGACCCTTCAGCTTCCTGTACTCTTTAAAGTCTGTAATTATTTTCTAAAAATTTAAGACTTCCATATAAAATGTTAATCTAACTTCCAGGAAGCTCATCCAGTAGTGCTTTAGAAGAAAAACACATGGATCCTATTTGTCAATACCCTTTATACATTTTTTTTTTTTTTGGTTAAAATATCAACTTATTTTATTTGATTGAAAAGAAAGAAAATATCCTTTGGGTTTAAACAAGTTCAGAATTGATTTCTGCTCTCTGCAACCCGAAGATATCCACTCATTTTCCTGTAATAGATCTAATTTTCACCACACATCAATATAATAATGTCTACAATCCCAATCAGTTTCTTACTCTTGAGAATTAAAGGAGCCACCAAGTAATATGAAATTGACCCTGAGAAACATGCCATTGCCTTTAGATAATGGCCAATTGTAACATCTTCTCAAAATATACTGACTGATGATTGTTTGCTTAAGGTCTAAAACAGCAGAAGTTTTACATCTTCTTCCTGAGGTGATTATATATATACTTTCTGTTACTTAATGTTATCGTTAGAAATTGCAAATTGCTTGCAAAGTAATCTCAGCCCAGATGCTCTGTGTATGATGTGGGAAGCGGGACCTTAAAAGCTCTCCTCACTATACTCCTTATTTTCTCTGCGCTAGTCACAATTAGGAAAGCAACAGCTGCTTCCACTTATGGCCTCACCGTTTCAGAATTATACTGGACATAGATGATAATGCCCTTCCTATTGCCTCTTTATGGACCATGCAACTGAGTCTGAAAGGGGCAAGAAAAATAGCTATGAAAGCATCTTGCTGTTAATTAGATAATTCGAAAGATCTAGTAGTGTCCAGGACTAGCTGGAGTTCATCGTAACTAAGTGTTATTCCCTCTGTGATACAGAAAGAGAAAGAGTGAAGAGATGTGAATTACTCTAATTAAAAAAAAAATGTGTAGGCATGCTGTCAAGCCAGAAGGGATTTTAATATACAAACAGTGACTGCATGTGTCTGACATACACAGTGACAGTTTGAAAGGCTTTTTTACATTCACCACATTTTCATTAAAATTGAGCATGTAAAACTAGACATTCTATTACCAGATCATAAAACCAATATATCCCTAGTTGTTTCTTGAAACAAGATTTTCACAAATTTGCAACTGTAAGAATGTAACCTTGGGAAAGGTTCTGAGGGGCCAATCAAAAGTTAATACAAAAATGTGCTCAAGGAAAAGATTTTTAACTTAAAATAGGTTATGTTATTCCCCAAACAACATTCTTCAACAGAAGTAAAATGCCTAAGTTTTCATAACCTAAGCAATAATCATATTTATTCTGAATATCTATAATATTTTAATATATTAAATGATATATTAATATTATAGTACATTAAAATGCTAGCTGATTAGAATGTCAGTTTATAGAAGGAAACTACTTTAAATCTGTTTCAAAGAGAAAGAGAAATCAATCCAAAAATAAAAATAAATTGCAGAATAATTTAAAGTTAATTCTGAGTTTATGGCTATATTTTAATCCTGTCTTACATTTAGTATTACTTCTTTCACAGCTATATTCAATCTGTCCTGCTTTATTGCTTCTTTTCTTTCATTTGACTAAAACCATAGTGGTCTCCTACTTAGCTAGGTATTTCCGTAGATTTCATTAGCAAAAGTTAATATTTGAAACTGTTTTCGATTAACCAATTACCTTCACAATAAATATTCTCTTCTGCTTATGCACTTTTACTTAAAAATGAAATGAAGGTCATATGAAGGATGAAAGCTAATGTAACGACACCATGTATTCATATCTAAGATTGTGCTTATGTAATTAGCTTTGATGCTAAAGGAAATTACTTCCATAGTAACTATAGAAACATACTGTACCCTGGATTAGAGCCATTTCTATCAGTGATTGCTGATAAGGAATATACATGATGTGCTATAATAAGCACTAACTATAACAACTATGTATCAATAGATTTCAAATAGTATGGTCTTGTTTGGGCAGTCAGATTTGCACAGACATGCGAACTCCCCTGTTCTCCTGAAATTATTCACTTTTACTGGTTTCATACCAAATGTTGACTAGAAACCCATGTTTGTCCAGGGACTGAGCTAGTTACTATCTAACATTAATAGGAATAATAGTAAATAGAATAAAAGCTGGAGAATAACTATAAAAGCTAGAATGGAGATCAGTAAGGGATTGAGGGAATTGTAAGTAACCAAGTCAGAAATCAGAGAACTTGAATACCAAAATAAGTCCAAGAAAACAGAGAAAGCCTTATTTTAAAAATGGGTTGATATGGGTGCCTGGGTGGCTCAGTCGATTAAAGCAGCTGCCTTTGCTTCAGGTCATGACCCCAGGGTCCTGGGATCTATCTAGCCACACATCTGGGCTCTCTGTTCAGCAGGGAGTCTGCTCCTCCCTCTCCCTCTGCCTGCCACTCTGCCTGCTGTGCTCTCTTTCTCTCTCTCTCAGTCAAATAAATAAATAAATAAAATCTTTAAAAAAAAGTGTGTAAGCCTGGTGATTCACAGACCTGTACCCCAGGGGATAAAAATATATGTTTATAAAAAATAAAAAATTAAAAAAAAAAAAAAATGGCAGGCACCACCAGATGACAGGAGAGTCATGAAAAAATCACTATATCAAGCACCCCTGTAACCATTTTTAAACCCCCTACTCATGAAACATTTAAAGCTGTTTCTACAAATATAAACCTCTATTATATGGCAAATATTCTCAAGGATGTGGTGCTCTTGTGTTTTAAATTTTTGAGATCTTAAGAATTACTTGACAGTTTGTTATACTATTGGATACAGAGGAGAATAGGTTAGCAGAGTAGAGGCATCTAAATAAAAGAACAAAGTGAAATGATGAATTCTACCTACATGTCATTTAAATCAGGAATATGGGACACAAGAAACACTGCAATCCCAAGCTTTCAACTATGGCAAGCACTGCTAGTTGACTTCATTTTTTTCAAACTACGATGCGTATCAACACAGAATTCTTAAGCCACCTTTGTGGTTGAACATAGTTCAACATTATTTGGAACCTATTTAATTGACTTAACACTCTCTAGATAATAAGAAACCAAAAGAAAACAAATGTCTTAAATCAACAGTACAGTCTTCTAAGAGATTATTAGACCAGAAATAGTACTGAATATAGTACAGAGCTAGCAAAGTAATAGGGTTTTGTTAATATCGAGTCTATATGTGGCAACAACGAATGCCAGATAGCCCCAAATATTCTGGATTGTAAATTACAGAGACTCAGATATGTCTACTTTCATGTATAAAATATGCTAGAGGTTCCCCCTTGTCCTGGATCCTAGAGTCTTAGAGTCTAAATAGAATGATGTACGTATATATCCAGTAACATGAACAGTATCTAGCTCATGATATTCCATCAATAAAGTAATTGTTAGTTAAATGAATCAATTAACCAATACATCATTGTATCTCCAAGCACCTATACATCTCTCTCTCTCTCTCTCACACACACACACACACACACCACTAAATTAAGTGTATCTTAAGTCTGAATAAATGAAGAAATAATCTCACAAAACAAATTGAGTAGTGCTGGAGGGTGGAGAGGTAGGGAGAGGGTGGTTGGGTTATGGACATTGGGGAGGGTATGTGAGATGGTAAGTGTTCTAAGTGTGTAAGCCTGATGATTCACAGACCTGTACCCCTGGGGAAAAATATATTATATGTTAATAAAAACAGTTAATAAAAAAGAGGAAATACCTAAATTCAATTAAAATGTAAAAAAAAAAAAAAAATCCAGCCAGCAAGATTTAGAGAACAGCAACAGCTTAATATATAGATAAATGCCACAATTTCAGCTTTAGCAGATGCATAGTAGGTCTTCCCTTGGTCACCAATACTAAGAGAATGCAGTGTTAGCGTAGGGCATCGACTTCCAGCCACCTTCTCCTCCTAGTCCACCCAGGATTAAAATGTTACTGCATTATACATCTTTTGTTTCAGTTCTTTCTTATAACCAAATTAGTCATTTATGAAAGTGATTACCCTCATTCTTTCATTAAGACACTCATATATTGGGTCACATCAAGAATCCCCTGTCATCCTTTCCATTTCCCTACTTTACCCTGTGACAGCGGGTGGGGTCTCGCGTAAGCCTATAGCTGTCGACTGTGTCAGACGGGTCAGCTATGGCGGAATCCACAGGCTTCTTGAACCAGAAGCAGAAAGTAGAAGGAAGTCGAGGACGGTGGTGAGAATTCTTCTTTAGGATAGCTGCTGGATTGGAGAGGAGCTTCAGGAGATTGTTTTCAGGTAGTAAGAAATGAACAAGTATCCAGAGCATAACTGGGAAGGAAGGAAACGAGTTCCTTTAGCTCGTAAAATATATCATCTCTTTGGATCCAGACAGCGGCTATCCAATAGATTATAGAAGCAGAAAACAGCTTCTAGTCAGTCTGAACGCTGGGATATCTGCACCATGTAAGATTGCTAGATTTACACGGGTTCTCCTCCACCCCTCCTCCCCCTCCTCCCCCTCCTCCCCCTTCCTCTCTTCCTCCTCTTTCCCCTCCTCCTACTTCTTCTCCTTACTTGTGTGTGTGTGTGTATGTGTATGTGTGTGTGTACGTGCGCGCTGTGTGTTATTTCTTATTTTCTATTTAGGAACTTCATTTAGAAAACACCCAGGCTCAACAATGTTTGGGGTGGGGGGTCTGCTTTTGTCTGCTCTGAGGACAAAGTACACCATCCTCCAAAAACAAGGAATATGGAAACAGTAGTTATTTTTGTGAATGAATCTCAAATGAAAGATGAAAGTCAGTAGAACAAATACTATAAAACACTGCAGTTAAGAATACAAACTTCTGAATAAAGAAGGGTAGGCTTCAAATTCTGCTTCTTTCATTTATTTTAGGATATAGAGAAATGATTTAACTTAATACTCTCAGTTTCTGCAAGTGCGAAATAACTCTAATACAGGCCACTTATTAGGTTATTGTAGGGTAGATAATGTATGCTGAATGCTTACTTAGCACAGAACTTAGTACATAGTAAGGGCTATTGTTACAATAAACCACTTAACATAAGTGTCTACCATCTCCTCCCAAATTTAAGCAGCTCAAAAGACTGTGTACTATGTTTTCTGAAATGAATGTTTCACTTACTTACACCAATAAGACCATGACTTAACACCATGTTAATTTTTATTTCCATATAGAAATTTATCAGAAGCATGTACTCAGAGATGTTCATAAATACACCTTAGATTACAAGATAAAATACCTACAGGAGAATGGCTAAAATAATCAGAGGTATTTTTTAAAATGTATTTTTCTTCGCCATCTCAGTTTTCTTTTGTTTGTTTTGTTAGTTTTAAGGGCCATACCTAACTTCAGTAAATTTCACTGTTGGGTTGTCTTTAGAGCTTAGATGCCAATTTCTTTGGCAGGGTTTTCACAATCTCACCAAAGAATAAGGAATCTTAATTTACCCAAAACGTAATCAATAACTTCATACTCTAGAGGCAGAGGAAGAGAGAGATCTGAATAGCAAGTTTTAACAATGTTATAAGGGCTACATAGACAATACTGCAACTTTATTGCAAACTCATGAATATAAAATCAGCTGTAGGCTTGAGAGTATAACAGTTGTGAGAGATTTTAGAAGAAAAGAACAAAGTTAAAAGAAGTGAGTTTTTATTGTTGTTTTCCATGGACAAGATGCAAGAAAAGAAAGAAATCCAGAAACCAGGCTCTAACTGCCATCTAAGCTTCCTAAAGCTGTGCAGGATGGTATAAAGCTAGCAACAAAGTGGCTGATGAGGATAAATGCTTAGCCTCAAGTGTCTGCTCCCTTGTGGAGAAAGGGGGATCTTCTCAATCAATAAGTTGTTTGCTTTGATCCATGGGCTGTTTTCCTGAGTTACTGAAGGAATCAAGGCAGGCTTCAATCTCATCTCACTCCCCATTTAAGTTACTGATACTTAAGCATATTTCCACTTATGTATGCTGGGGAACTTAGAGGGTGAATACCTCCAGTATTACTAAGGTATTTATTGATAATATTCTAATAAATACAATGTAATAATCAGTAACCCTTTTATAACTTTAACCGTACTCAAATTTTTACTCTTACCTCTTATTTTTAAAATCATCAACTTTCACACATTTCTATTTGAAATATACTATTTTCATGTAAGTTTAAATAACTTCAAAGTTTAATCTCCATGTCTTGTATTTCATCGAATATATATTCATTACTCCTTGAAGCTCGATATTTAGTTCATTTTCATTTCTGGAAAGTTATCTGCCATATAGATTAAGTTGACAAAGTTCATTCATATCATCGAACAAATGAGTCAAATCAGAAGTAATTTTTTTCAGAACAATCTAGCTTTATTTTTTTTTTAATTCTTATCAACAGATTATTATGTATCTTGTGGAAACTTTGCCCTTCTAAATTTTAGAACAGGAAGGAGGGAAGGAAAGAAGAAAGAAAGGAAGGAAAAACAAAAACAAAAACCACAGGCCAATTCCTTCTGAATGTTTTAGCAAATCTCTCTTAGTTTTACTTCTGTGGGTATCAGCTTTAGGAGCAGTGTACTTTTGTTTGCTCCCCTGGAGGATTCATAATTAGGGCAACATGCTATGAGATACAAATGAGAAGCATGTCTTTCCTCTGCAGAACAGGAGAAAGATAGCTCTGAAGGAGACCTGGACATTAACAATTAGTAGATAGAGTCTTAGTTTTATCAATTATGGAAAAATCTACCTATGGAATTGAGAATCTTGAAATTATTATCCATGCCCCTGCTTACATCTAGAAAGTCTTCCTTTTCTTTAATTCAAAAATTGTGATTTAAATTTATCTTTTTTTTTCCCTATAATTTCTGTTAAGTTTTTACTATGATCATGTAAAATCACTGACTTGTAAAATGTTTGGAGAGAGAATGTGTCGTCTAAGGAATTTTTTTATTAATTAAGAGGTGAAAGTGAATTCTGAAAGCTACATTTATAGGTCTGAAATCAACGAGTGACAACAATTGGGACAAAATTGTTAAGTAGCTGATTTATGACAGTCCAAGGTAATATCAAGAATGATTGCTTCAAGCACACCAACCTGACCTTATCTCTGATTCTGTTCAAGGCTTGGGTAAAGGGTGTATCATGCAGACTTCTCAGGCTAAGATTCACTTTAAGCCAAAAGGACCTCACTTGCACATGCATGCCACTATTTCCTTTTTACCTCTAGGACTTTTACTATGTAGTGGACCCTTAACAGCAGCAGGAGTGACAGGGAAACATGGAGAAGTTATCATTCAGGGGCAATCCTCAGTGGAAGTTAAGAGCTGATGGAAAGGCAAATAGCATTTGGAGGCAGGCATTCGGTGTGCTTCTCCAAAGCCCCCCGCTGAAACAGCCTCTCATGGTGATGACCTGAATAGCTCTCCCATATACAGGTTTTTTTTCTCCTTCCGCATCTCACTCTCGATGCTACCCAACTGCTGTGCTCTGGACTAACAGAATGAATTAATTCGATGCAAGACCTTGTTTCAAGGTGTGCATTCAGAGGAATACAACCTAAGGTATTATTAATAGCAGTAACCCTCACAAGCAGACCCTCAGGAAGAATATCCTTATATTATGTACTTAAAAACTGTTGTATGCGCCTTGCTTAGTTAACTGTTTCTGATAACTTTGTTAAATGCTTTTTAACTGTTAACTGCTTTGTTAATTTCTTTTTGAAGTCACGAATAAAGAGAAGTGGTAAGTTCAGTTGAATCAAGCGTCAACTTAGGGAGAAAGCTAGAAGTTCTGCATGACTGTTTTAAAAAGATCCTTATCTTAATAGACTGTGCTAGGCTTGGAACATACTGGCTCACTAATGGGTCTGAAAAAGGATCGCTCTACAACTCTACTTATATTATGAGTTATGAGATATGAGTTATTGGTTATTTTATTTTATATAGAGGGAGGATTTGCCAAGTATATATACATAACTGCCTTGGCAGTGACAAATGACTTCAATGGTTGGTCATGGGCCTTGGGAGATCTGATAAAAGGAAATCAGAAAACAGGAATATGAATGGACCTTCAGAACTAGGTGAAAGACGTGTATTTTTGTGTCTCCTGTTAATGCCTACAAAGAGATCATTCACTACACAAGAAGCAGTTAACTGGCAAGGTGGACTAGAAGATCTTTACTTTAAAGAAAGGATCATTAATTTTCATCCTTCCCATTGCTTACGTGATGAGCCCTTTAAAACTGAATCAGCTGTAGAAGAGACAAAATCCAGGCATTGATTTAACAGATTGGGTTCCTTCTAACCAAAGCGTATCTCACTTTTGATGCTGCTGAATATCCAATCTGTCATCAGTAGATACCAACTGATACAGCACTTGCCATTGTTAAACAGATGAATAACAGGTATATAATATGATAGGTGGGGATAGGTGTTAACAAAGGGAAATAAGACAGGGTATGATGATAGGTTCTCTGTGAAGTGGATGCCTTTTTATACAAATGAAATAAGAATTGTTTTTCAGATAAGGTGAGATTTGAGGAGATCTGAAAGAAAAGAGGGAAAACCTGAATATAGTTATCTGGGAAGTTCTTGAGGAAGTGGGAAATTCAAGTTCAAACTTCCTGGGGCTGAAGCAGGCTCAGTGTGATGTGATGGAATAATAACCAGGAAGCCGAATGGCCGGAGTCTCTTCAAGAGGAAAATATTAAGCTATGAGGTCTAAAACAAAGTGGGAGGGCTGACTGTAAGATCACTGATCAAATTCAAAGCTGATGAGTATTATTATGAGTGAAATGAGAAGTCATCGGAGCATTTGAGAAGCATCATTGCCCTGACAATTTATAACAATCTCTCTGTGACGAGTATCTTCTCCATGAGCTATCATTAGTATCAGGGATGTTATGTAGGATGCTACTGTTAAGGGTCTCCTAGAGAGATGATCTCAGGTCAGATCAGGCTTTGTATTGGAAAGGGCGGTGAAGAGAAGTGGTCCCACTTTGGATATATATGTGTACACACGCATGCACACATATGTAAAGAGACTAACTAAATTAGAAGAGAGATTAAGAATGGACTCAAGTCTCTTTCAACTGTCACATTTCTTGCTCACATGTCAAATACATTAATCAGAGAAATATAGTTTGTTTCTCTGTATGTATATTTAATAAACAGCCCTCTGATTTGGATTGAGTACACATATATACATAAATATACATAAACATATGAACATGTAAAAAAGGACATTTCCTGATTAGATTCATGATTCATTTTTCTCCCATCTTTGGATTATATGTAAAAATTTGGATAAATGTGATTTGTGACTTGAATTTTTTTCCCACATGTCTCAGAGATTCCTTAAAATCTCATTCATGGTTTTAAATTAAGAGTATTTGTTCTATGTTTGCATTTAATGTGTAATCCTTTTTATGTCTTACCAGTCTTCTTAGATTTCTTCAAAAGGAAATAATGGGAGAGAAGGAGACCTTTAAACTTTACAAGTTACTGTTTAAAAAACAGAGGCAATCTTACTGTGACTTTTGGGAGAAATTGCTTTTATGTCATGATTTCAACTGATGAGCTTTCAGAAAGCCTGCAACCCGGATACATCATCATGATGTGTGAGGTGCCACAGTTGAGATGTGATTCATTTCCACATAGACACATTGTCTTCAACTTTTACAATAAAGTTTATTGAAAAATGCATTGGTTAAAAAGATCAACTTCCTTTCCTTAATAGTATATTTTTTTCCCCTTAGTGTTAACATTATAGCATGTCACACTAGCTTTCTATTAGGATTTTAAATTAACAATTGAAATGACTACCTACAGATAAGAACCCAGGCTCAAGATCTACTAACCTTCATTCACCTTAGGGAGTTCAAGGTGAGCGCTTCATGGCAGGTCTGGTTTTCTTTTCCTGACAGCTACAAACTCCTGGCCTCTAAAGCCTCTTAGAGACTTCCACCATCCCAAGCTTCCCTTGGCATTTTAGTCTAGAACCCCTGAAGGTGCCACATAAATATTTTCTAATCCTTCACAGTGTAGCAGATGGAGAAAATAAAAAAAAATAATAATTGTGTATTTGTAGAGTTGAACTCATCACAGTAATGAAGTTTCTCATAAATGCTCCTTCCACCAAAATACAATATGCTTCTTTGGCACAATGGTTGTGCAATTACAACACAACAGCAGCCAATCTTCAATTCTGTATGCCTCCCCTCAATGTATAGGAACACATTTTACAAGTTATTTAACCTATATTTTCTCTTTATGTATGTATTCATATGTATGTATGAGGAAAGTGGATGTGGTCTTATACAAAATGAGTAGGATTTTTTTGGGGGGGGGGATAGGTGAAAACAAAAGAGAGGGAAAGAGAGAGAGAACAAGAAATATGGATATCTACGAAAAGAACGTTTCAGGAAGTGGAAAATTCAAGATCAAAATTCCTGAGGCTGAATACCTCTAAGAGGCTCAATATCATGGAATAATAGTGAGGAGGTCAGTATGGCTAGAACTCCTAAATGAAGAAGAGTTCATTAATATAGGATGTCCAAAATACATCAGAGGAGATGACTGTAGGACCATTTATAAAATTCTAAGCTGTTATGTTTATATTCATATGTGTATGAATTATTATATATTTGTTCATAATTATGTAGGTGATGCCTGAGATCACTGATCATACCACTCACATAGACACGCAGCATAAGTGTGCAGGACTGAATTCAGCAATGAGAAAAAAGACAACTTCTATGAATGAAACCGTTGCTCTGGTTACCTATTTTGTCACCAAAAGAAAAAGATTTTTTAGGTGGGAAGAAAAAATAGATAACATCCAAACTTAATGCTCAATTTATAGATAAGAAAAACAAAACCGAGGGAGGTGAAATGACCTATCCAAGGCCAATTAAGTATCTTTCATCTATAGTAGCATAGTTTCTAATTGATTAGGATATTCAAAGACTGGCAAAATCATCATTTTATTCTGAAAAAAATGTTAAATTAACAGAACTAATTAATAGAGGAAAGCAAAACTTACTACAAGGAAAATTATGCAGCATGCAACATACCTGTCAATTCTTGAATTATGAAAAAAACGGATCCTCTTAATAGTATCCTCAAGTCAAAACTACAAAGCATACATAATTAGAGTTCTGTTGTTTAAATAGGATTTACTTGAGAGGGAGAGCCTCACTTGCACCAAAGAGCTGATAAGATGTTTAAAGTCAATATAATCCCTCAGGCTAACATTGCATATGCTGGACAAACTTCAAGACTTTCCTCAAACTTCAGAGATGAGAAATGTGAATCATTACCCAGATGGATAATGATTATTCACTACATTCCTCCACTTCTCCAAACAAGGTGTCTCTCTGGACAAGACATAAATATTAATAAAAGCTTTTGTTCAGGAATCAGTGTTGAGATCAGATGAGCATGAAGAATCTGGACCTCTGTAGTAGAGTTAGCCTAAGGGGGAGCAGACATACTGGGCTATGCTGGATCAACCCAGCAATCATAAAGGGAATGACAACCATCAGGAATCAAATAAGGACCATTTACAAAGGACAGCGATTCTACTGAAGTCAATGAGAAACAGAATATTTGCCTTGGAGTGCCACAGAAATGATGCATAAAACTAAAGGAATACTGCAAATACACATTTTGCATAAGATTAAGAAAAAAGGGAAAGCAAAAAATGCCTATATTGAAAAGCATTCAGAATATACACAGAACAAAGCATCTTTGTCAGCCATATGCTTTCCAAACATCTGACGCCCTTCATTTTCAGTGTAAAGGAGACTCTTATTTCAAAATGATTGAAAGATAGTACAAAGAATCCAGAAATAGTATCTGTGAACTTTATGTGGACACATTTTTTTTTTCTTCCATAACTTCTAAAGTATTAGAAGTTGTTGTCTTGGGAAATATGTTAACCCTGTACTGCCTTCCTGTATTCCTACAGAAACCTAATATTTGATGTAAATGTGCTGCTTAATTTCTCTACTTGTACTAGTTGACTTTGGGATATCAGAACCCTTTTAAAATTCTAAGCCACTCTATCAGCTTTCTCTAAACCTAGGGTGTTGGAAAGAGATATTAGAGTTGTGTTGCAGACGCAGGTGTCATAAAATAGTTGAATGATCCACACTTTAGTGAAAACATTTCAAGTACATTTGCATGTACTCTTTTTCTCTGTTAAGTGGCCAATCTGGAAATTTTGATATAGAAAATCACTGAGGGACACCTGGGTGGCTCAGTCAGTGAAGCGTCTGTCTTCAGCTCAGGTCATGATCCCAGGGTCCTGGAACCCAGCTCTGTATCGCACTGGTCTCCCTGCTCCCTCCCTCTCCTCACTGGGCTCAGTGGGGAGCCTGCTTCTCCCTCTCCCTCTGCTACTCCCCCTACTTGTGCTGTCTGTCAGATAAATAAAATCTTAAATAAAAAGAAAAGAAAATCCTCGATATCATTAAAATATGTCTTAAATAGCCTTGAACTATTTAATGAACATATCCACTATGTGCATACTGGTTTAAATGAAAAGCACTGTCCATAAATACAACATAGCTGCATATGAATAAACATGATTTATTGGCTTAGAATCATCTTGGGTTGTTGTAACGTTGCCTCCATACACTGGTTTTGCTTGTATATTAGACACAAGTCCTCAGTGAAAGGTCACCCAGATTCTGATTTGGTATGCATGACTTTGCTTCTTATCATAAAGTCATTGTAAAAATTTTTGAGAAGTTTGCTTTTTAAATATTTTAGATAGTATTCCATTGTGTATATATACCACATCTTCTTGATCCATTCATCTGTTGATGGACATCTAGGTTCTTTCCATAGTTTGGCTATTGTGGACATTGCTGCTATAAACATTCGGGTGCACGTGTCCCTTTGGATCACTACATTTGTATCTTTAGGGTAAATACCCAATAGTGCAACATGGAGGCTTAAGTGGGTAGAAGAATAAATGAAACAAGATGGGATTGGGAGGGAGACAAACCATAAGTGACTCTTAATCTCACAAAACAAACTGAGGGTTGCTGGGGGGAGGGGGTTTGGGAGAAGGGGGTGGGATTATGGACATTGGGGAGGGTATGTGATTTGGTGAGTGCTGTGAAGTGTGTAAACCTGGTGATTCACAGACCTGTACCCCTGGGGATAAAATATATGTTTATAAAAAATAAAAAATTAAAAAAAAAAAAATATTTTAGATAGTCCTTTTTTAAACTTTTCCCATGATTGAAAAATAAACTTAAGAAACCAGCATATGAGTTGTTATAATTGTGTATGTTGACAATCTTAGACCTATACTAATTGTGCATTAGATGATATTGAAAAAGAATAAAAATTCAGGGCAACACTTATTTTCTGGAAAAGGATTTTTATTAACCATAAGCCATTAATTATCAAGCAGATAGTTTACTGGTGGTAAAAAGAGAGTTATTACTGGTGGTAAAATGATAGGGTGATTATGTTCTTTGGACTAGCATCCTGGTTCTAATTTTCTTGCTTTGACTTTTCTCTCTTCTTGATCAGCCTTACTACAGATTGATCAATTTTATTCATATTTCAAAAAACTAAAATTCATATTTATGATTTTTGTGTATTATTTGCAGTTTCTTGGTTTCCACTCACATTTTATAGTAATAAACTTAATATGCTTGAGTTTAATTTTTTTTTCCTAGCATCTTAAGTGGAATTTTAGATCCTTATTTTCTCGCATACATATTTTAATTTATAAGATTTAAATCTAAAGACATTTCTTTTTTTTCTTTTTTAATTTATTTGACAGACAGAGATCACAAGTAGGCAGAGAGGCAGACAGAGACAGAGAGGAAGAAGCAGGCTCCCTGCTGAGCAGAGAGCCCGATGTATTAGGCTCGATTCCAGGACCCTCTGAGATCACGACCCGAGCCGAAGGCAGAGACTTAACCCACTGAGCCACCCAGGTGCCCCTATAAGATTTAAATCTAAAATAGACTTTTTTTCTCTAGACTATAGTCACTGGACAGAGGACTGGAATAAGTCATAGTTTCTGATGCACAACATCAATGAAGTAAAAACACACTAAGCATTAAGAGAGTGAAAAAACAATTCAATAATACTGTCAAGAAATATTCCTCTAGTTCAAGCTGGCCTGCTAAATTTATCTTTAGCCTGGTCTCAGATGTCTTCTAGTGAATTCTAGAACTTTTCAGGGGACAGTTCAACTGTCTTCACTGGAGGACTCCTACTGGAATCCAGTAGCTTGCTAACTGCCTCCACTCCCACCCCATATATCCCTAATACACTCTGTTAATCCCTTCTCTTGGGTGTTTTGCGAGAAGCTGCCAAACTGAGGCTGCTGATGTTTAATGTGGACAGTGCTGATGTCTGCCTTGAGGCATTATTTTATGTTGCTGCCAAAGCAGCTGGCAATGCCTTCTATTGCTGCAGAAGCTGCTGGCACCAATACCATGGTTGCCTTGTGCTCTCAATGTCCCAAGGAGATGTTTGAGTTTTTACTCAATTGTTAATTACAGGCCTTAAAGACTCAGCATAAATCTATGGGGGGTCCGGGGAAAGGAGCCCTGAGTAGCTAACTCAATTCTGATTTAAAATAATTCCTCCTTTCTCATGCTGGTCTTTGAACCAAATTTTTGCAACCATTTTTCCTTAATTAGAATAATATAATCCCCAGAAGTAATGTATGTGACTCCCTAGGAATGTCTGAATGCAGAAGAATGCTTAGACTCAAGCAGGAATTTCAGCTCTAGAGAAGAGAAAAGCTAAGAGCACCCCTGAGGAGTATAAAAGAAATCTCAGCTTCTAGGGGTTGGAAGTAATTATGGAAAGAAAAAAAAAATTTTTGCGTGAGAAAGTAAAAATTCCTGATGTACCAAAACCTTCATTTTGAAAAATGCTATTATTTGAAGCTATGTTCTAAGGCTAGTATTTGCAGGACTCATCAGACACAATGTATAATAATAAACTTTGAGTTCTCATTGTCACATTCAACCTGCTCATGAAGTACTCACTTACCCGGTACTCCAGATGAGAACTTGGGAAAATTCCTGACATCTTTACTAGTACTTTTCAGTAACTCAAAATTCTAATGTCAACTTAAATCATGAGCACAGTCTTAATAACTAGAAGACCAGCTCTAGAAATGAATTAATTCATGAATTTAAAGTGAAGATTCTTTCCTCAATGAAAGAGTTAGATAATTTGCCCTAGAAAGGGGGGTCATTGTGAACTGGTTTTACTTTTGTTTTCTCTCTCTCTCTCTCTCTCTCTTTTTAAGATTTCATTTATTTATTTGACAGAAAGAGAAATCACAAGTAGGCAGAGAAGCAGGCAGAGAGAAGGGGGGGGAAGCAGGCTCCCCACCAAGCAGAGAGCCCAGTGGAGGGCTCAATCCCAGGACCCTGAGATCATGGCCTGAGCTGAAGGCAGAGAGGCTCAACCCACTGAGGCACCTAGGCATCCTGGTTCTAATTTTCTTGCTTTGGCTTTTCTCTCTTCTTGATCAGCCTTACTACAGATTGATCAATTTTATTCATATTTCAAAAACCCAAAATTCGGATTTATGGCTTTTGTGTATTATTTGCACAGTTTCTTGGTTTCCACTCACATTTTATAGTAATAAACTTATTATAACTTGAGTTTAATTTGTTTTTTTTTCTAGCGTCTTAAGTGGAATTTTAGATCCTTATTTTCTTGCATACATATTTTAATTTATAAGATTTAAATCTAAAATAAACTTTTTTCCTAAACACTGTTTTAGATGAATAGATATGTAGATATCCTATAATTTTTGCTATGTTGTATTTTCATTATCGTTCCATTTGGATTTTTTTTAATTTACCTTTTTATTATTGGATCTATGGATTATTTAGAATTGTTTGATTTTATTCCTATATATTTGGGATACTCTAGGTACCTTTTGTACTGATTTCTACTTTAATTCAGTTATAGTCATAGAATACATTCTGTGTGACTTAACTCCCTTGAAATATATTTAGACTTGTTATAGAGTCTTCCATAAAGTCTATCTCAATTTAGATTTCCATGTATATTAATAAAACAGAATATCTTTTACACAAGTTGAGCATAGTGCTTTAAAGTTGTATATAGTACTTGTCCGCTTAGGTCAATGGTTGATAATGTTGTCAGAACTTTCATATTCTTATTGAGCTTTGTTTTCTCTAATTTTCTAATTACTGTCTTTCTAATTACTGAGAAAAGAATGTTTAAATTTTAAATTTACTTGTGAGTTTGTTTCAACAGTTCTGTCAAAATTTCTTTATGTACACTGAAGATCTATTATTGGATAAACATTAAGAATCATTACCTTTTCTTGATAAATTGACCCTGCTATCATTGTGAAATGTCATTCTTTTTCCCCTGGTAATACTCTTTGTCTTGGAATCTACTTTATCTGATATTTACATAGAAATATTCTTATGAAGTGTTTGCATGAGATATTTTGTATCATTTTCATTTTATATACTAAAGTCTTTCTCTTGTAATCAGCACACAGACGAGCCTTAATTTTTTACCCAAACATATAATCTGAGTTTTTATTTGAAATGCTTGTCAATTTACATTTTTATGTCACTTGAAGATAGTTAGGTTTAAGCCAACCATCTTGCCATTTGTTATTATGTGTCCCATCTGGTTTTGTCCTCTTCTTCCAACATTCCTGCATCATTCCAGATTAATTAAGCCTTTTAAAATTTATTTAAGATTTATTTATTTATCTTATAAAAAGCTGGGGGCAGAAGCAAAAGGAGAAGGAGAGAGATACCCAAGCAGATTCTGTGCTAAGCATGGAATGCCACACATGGTTTGATCTCACAACCCTGAAATCATGACTGGAGTCAAAATCAAGAGTCAGGTGCCCAACCAAGACATCAAGGCCCCCTTAATTAAGCAATTTTTAGTATTTCATTTTTTTCACATATAAGACTTCTTATTTATTTATGTATTTTTGCTATAGTCCTTTGTTTGATTTATTTAGTGCTTTATAGATTATGGCTTGTAGTTTTAACTTTTCCAGAATGACTTCCAACAATATTACAAAAATTTAGTTTTGAAGAAGCCCACACTAGTATATGTCTAGTTAACTCCTTCCACTCCTCATAACTATTGTTGTCATATATTTTACTTTTATATATGCGATAAACAACAGTGTGTATTATTTAATCATCAAATAATCGATTTTTTAAAAGATTTTTATTTATTTATTTGACAGAGAGAGATCACAAGTAGGCAAAAAGGCAGGCAGAGAGAGAAGGGGAAGCAGGCTCCCTGCTAAACAGAAAGCCTGATGCAGGGCTGGATCCAGGACTCTGAGATCATGGTCTGAGCTGAAGACAGAGGCTTAACACACTGAGCCACCCAGGCACCCAGCAATTGTTTTTAATAGAGGAAAAAACTGATATTTTTTTGCATATTTTTACCATTTCTGAAACTCTTAATTCCTTCCTATAGATCTGACATCCAAACTGCTACTAATTACCTTCAGTATGAAGAAATTTCTCTTTTCGGTGTCTGGGTAGCTCAGTTGATTAAGCCTGTGCCTTCAGTTCAGGTCCTGGTCCCAGCATCCTGGACTTGAGCCTTGCACAGACTCCCTGCTCAGTGTGGAGTCTGTTTCTCTCTTTACCCTTCCCACCCCCACCCCACCCAGGTTCATGATCTCTCTCTCACTCACTCTCTCTCTCAAATAAATAAAATCTTTTAAAATTTTTTTAAAAGATATTTTTTAAAAATTCTCTTGTATTTCTTGGAATGTGAGTGCTCTGGTGACAAATTATGTCAGTCTTAATTCAGATAAAACTGTCTTGATTTCTGGTCCTGGGATCAAGACCCATGTCAGGCTCCCTGCTCGGTGGGGATCTTGCTTTTCCCTCTCCCTCTGCCTGCTGTTCCAGCTGCTTGCGAGTGCTCTTGCTCTCTCTCTCTGTCAAATAAATAAATAAATAAATAAAATCTAAAAAAAAAAAAGAAACAAAAAACAAAAAACCTGTCTTGATTTAACTTGTATTTATAGAAAAAGAATTCTTGAGGGAAACAATTCTGGCTTGGCCATTTGCCTTTGGCTCTTTAAAGATGTCATTCTATTATCTTCTGATATGCCAGATTTGTGTGGAAATACACTCCCCCTATATGTATTATTTATATAGATTCTTGATTCTTTTAAGATTTGTGTTTTGTTTTTTTCTTGTATTTTTACTAGGATGAGCTTATCTATGGGTTTCCAGGTATTTCTCATGCTTGAAGTTTACTGAACTTCCTGGATATCTACAGGTTTATTTTACCTCAAATCTAAGAATTTTTTTGACTTATTTCTACATACACATACATACATACACATTCTAACCAATCCTTTTGGAATCCTAACTACACTAACTTGATACTATTGACATTATCATAGAGGTCACTAATGCTTTAAGTTTTTCCTTTTTTTAATCTTTCCTTTATCTCTGATTCAGTCATTATACTGTATATAGTATCTACTATATTAATTTTAACATAATATTATATCTTTTACTATTCCAAATTCCATTCGGTTCTTTTATTTAATGTCTTTGTCTGTTAATTCTATTTTCGAATGACCTAAATATCTGCTTATAGAGACCCTGTTTTCTCTTGATTATGCTTCCAATTTCTTGCTCCTTTGAATCTCTTTAATATCATTATTTTTACTATATTCTATATACTGTATGCAAAGGGTTAAGTAATTCACTATTTTGCTGTTCTTTTGACTATTTCCCAGAGAACAAAAGTTCTTTCTTATATTTGTGGCTCAAAAGATAAGGAGGAATACTTAAAATTATAGTTTCTATTTGTCTATGTTAACAGCCCTATTTCAGCCATCTACCAACATATGAATTTCACCTAATTTTTAAATTTTAGAGATTCAGCAACTTGTTAGAATTATTTTAGATAGTAATCTCAATCTTAACAGTCCTACTCTATATTAATCTTTAAGCACTGGTACTAATCAACCAGTACACAAAATGTATTCTATTTAGGGAAGATGATCACTTTACCTCTTTACTTAATCTTCCATTCCCTGAGCTTGAGCATATTTCAAAAATCTTAAGAATAAAATCTGTTTGGAGCTGTAAAATGATATTAATATTGGACTCTAGAGTCTCTACTATCTGGAAATATTTTCTGCCTTGTTTCTTTGTTGACTTACATGGAACATAAAAAGAAAAATTTCAAGTTATGGGATTAATAACAAATTATGGAAATATTTTCTTGCCAATAGCAATAACTGTCTATGTATTCTTTAAAAAAAAAAAGAAAGAGGGGAGGAGTCAAGATGGCGGAGAAGTGGCAGGCTGAGACTAATCAGGTAGCAGGAGATCAGTTAGATAGCTTATCTAAACATTGCAAACACCTAAAAATCCACAGGAGATCAGAGAGAAGAAGAACAGCAATTCTAGAAACAGAAAATCAACCACTTTCTGAAAGGTAGGACCAGCGGAGAAGTGAATACAAAGCAACGGGAAGAAAGACCGCAGGAAGAGGGGCCAGCTCCCAGCAAGTGGCAGAGCAATGGAGCACAAAATCAGGACTTTTAAAAGTCTGTTCTGCTGAGGGTCATTGATCCAGAAGCTAAACCGGGGTGATGCCCAAGTGGCATCAGTGGGGCCCCAGGTCCCTCAGGGTCACAGAATCGGGGGTGTCTGAGTGTCACAGTGCTTGCAGGTATTAGAACAGGGAAGCCGGCTACAGAGACAGAGCTGAGGAGTGAGCTCTCAGCTCAGGGTTACATTGAACCGGTCGCAGGCTAGGTGAGCTTAGAACACGGCTGGAGGCCAGGGAGATGGGAGTGATTGGGCGCTATTCTCTGAGGGCACACTGAGGAGTGGGGCGCGGAGCTCTCGGCTCCTCCAGGCCAGAGACTGGGAGGCCACCATTTTCATTCCTGACATCCGGAACTCTACGGGAAGCATTCAGGGAACAAAAGTTCCTGAAAGCAAACCCAAGCGGATTACTTAGCCCGATCGATCGGTGGTAAGGGTGGTGCAATTCCGCCTGGGGCAAAGACACTTGAGAATCACTACAACAGGCCCCTCCCCCAAAAGATCAACAAGAAATCCAGCCAGGACCAATTTTTTTCTTCTGCTAAATTATTTTTTAACTTTTACCCTTTTCTTTTTTAATGTTTTTAACTAGTTTATCTAATATATATATATTTTTTTCTTTTTTAATATTTTTTTCTTTATTTGTTTTCTTTTTTTAATTGTTTCTTTTCTTTTCTGAACCTCTTTTTTCCCCCTTTATTCCCCCCCCCCATATTTAAGGTCTGTTCTGATTTGGTTAAAGTGTATTTTCCTCGGGTCTTTGCCACACTTTTAGTATTTTACTTACTCCTTCATATACTAGTATCTGGACAAAATGACAAGGCGGAAAAATTCACCACAAATAAAAGAACAAGAGGCAGTACCAAAGGCTAGGGACCTAATCAATATAGACATTGGTAATATGTCAGATCTAGAGTTCAGAATGATGATTCTCAAGGTTCTAGCCAGGCTTGAAAAAGGAATGGAAGATATCAGAGAAACCCTCTTGGGAGATATAAAAGCCCTTTCTGGAGAAATAAAAGAACTAAAATCTAACCAATTTGAAATCAAAAAAGCTATTAATGAGGTTCAATAAAAAATGGAGGCTCTCACTGCTAGGATAAATGAGGCAGAAGAAAGAATTAGTGATATAGAAGACCAAATGACAGAGAATAAAGAAGCTGAACAAAAGAGGGACAAACAGCTACTGGACCACGAGGGGAGAATTCAAGAGATAAGTGACACCATAAGACGAAACAACATTAGAATAATTGGGATTCCAGAAGAAGAAGAAAGAGAGAGGGGAGCAGAAGGTATATTGGAGAGAATTATTGGAAAGAATTTCCCTAATATGGCAAAGGGAACAAGCATCAAAATCCAGGAAGTGCAGAGAAGCCCCTCAAAATCAACAGGAAAAAGTCCACACCCCGTCACCTAATAGTAAAATTTACAAGTCTTAGTGACAAAGAGAAAATCCTGAAAGCAGCCCAGGAAAAGAAGTCTGTAACATACAATGGTAAAAATATTAGATTGGCAGCAGACTTATCCACAGAGACCTGGCAGGCCAGAAAGAGCTGGCATGATATATTCAGAGCACTAAATGAGGAAAACATGCAGCCAAGAATACTATATCCAGCTAGGCTATCATTGAAAATGGAGAGATTAAAAGCTTCCAGGACAAACAAAAACTGAAAGAATTTGCAAACACCAAACCAGCTCTACAGGAAATATTGAAAGGGGTTCTCTAAGCAAAAAGAGAGCCTAAAAGTAGTAGATCAGAAAGGAACAGAGACAATATACAGTAACAGTCACCTTACAACCAATACAATGGCACTAAATTCATATCTCTCAATAGTTACCCTGAATGTTAATGGGCTAAATGCCCCCAATCAAAAGACACAGGGTATCAGAATGGATAAAAAAACAAAACCCATCTCTAGGTTGCCTATAAGAAACTCATTTTATACCTGAAGACACCTCCAGATTTAAAGTGAGGGGGTGGAAAACAATTTACCATGCTAATGTATATCAGAAGAAAGCAGGGGTGGCAATCCTTATATCAGATCAATTAGATTTTAAGAGAAAGACTATAATAAGAGATGAGGAAGGACACTATATCATACTCAAAGGATCTGTCCAACAAGAAGATCTAACAATTTTAAATCTCTATGCCCCTAATGTAGGGGCAGCCGACTATATAAACCAATTAATAACAAAATCAAAAAACACATCAACAATAATGCAATAATACTAGGGGACTTTAACACTCCTCTCACTGAAATGGACAGATCATCCAAGAAAAGGATCAAAAAGGAAAGAAAGGCCTTAAATGACACACTGGACCAGATGAACATCACAGATATATTCAGAACATTTCATCCCAAAGCAAAAGAATGCACATGCACATTCTTTTCTAGTGCACATGGAATATTCTCCAGAATAGATCATATCCTAGGACCTAAATCAGGTCTCAACTGGTATCAAAAGATGGGATCATTCCCTGCATATTTTCAGACCACAATGCTCTGAAGCTAGAATTCAATCACAAGAGGAAATTTGGAAAGAACCCAAATACATGGAGACTAAACAGCATCATTCTAAAGAATGAATGGGTCAACCAGGAAATTAAAGAAGAATTGAAAAAATTCATAGAAACAAATGATAATGAAAACACAACAGTTCAAAATCTGTGGGACACAGCAAAGGCAGTGCTGAGAAGAAAATATATAGTGGTACAAGCCTTTCTCAAGAAATAAGAAAGGTCTCAAATACACAACCTAACCCTACACCTAAAGGAACTGGAGAAAGAACAAGAAAGAAACCCTAAGCCCAGCAGGAGAAGAGAAATCATAAAGATCAGAGCAGAAATCAATGAAATAGAAACCAAAAAAAACAATAGAACAAATCAACGAAACTAGGCTCTGGTTCTTTGGAAGAATTAATAAGATTGATAAACCCCTGGCCAGACTTATCAAAAAGAAAAGGGAAAAACCCAAATAAATAAAATCATGAATGAAAGAGGAGAGATCACAACTAACACCAAAGAAATACAAACTATTATAAGAACATACTATGAGCAACACTATGACAACAAATTTGACAATCTGGAAGAAATGGATGCATTCCTAGAGATATATAAACTACCAAAACTGAACCAGGAAGAAATAGAAAATCTGAAGAGACCTATAACCAGTAAGGAGATTGAAACAGTCATCAAAAATCTCCAAACAAACATAAGCGCAGGGCCAGACGGCTTCCCAGGGGAATTCTACCAAACGTTTAAAGAAGAACTAATTCCTATTCTCCTGAAACTGTTCCAAAAAATAGAAATGGAAGGAAAACTTCCAAACTCATTTTATGAGGCCAGCATCACCTTGATCCCAAAACCAGACAAGGATCCCATCAAAAAAGAAAACTACGGACCAATATCTTTGATGAACACAGATGCGAAAATTCTCACCAAAATACTAGCCAATAGGATTCAACAGTACATTAAAAGGATTATTCACCATGACCAAGTGGGATTTATTCCAGGGCTGCAAAGTTGGTTCAACATCTGCAAATCAATGTGATACAACACATCAATAAAAGAAAGAACAAGAACCATATGATACCATTAATAGATGCTGAAAAAGCATTTGACAAAGTACAGCATCCCTTCCTGATCAAAACTCTTCAAAGTGTAGGGATAGAGGGCACATACCTCAATATCATCAAAGCCATCTATGAAAAACCCACCACAAATATCATTCTCAATGGAGAAAAACTGAAAGCTTTTCCGCTAAGGTCAGGAACACGGCAGGGATGTCCATTATCACCACTGCTATTCAACATAGTACTAGAAGTCTTAGCCTCAACAATCAGACAACAAAAGGAACTAAAGGCATCCAAATCAGCAAAGAAGAAGTCAAATTATCACTCTTTGCAGATGATATGATACTATATGTGGAACACCCAAAAGACTCTACTCCAAAACTGCTAGAACTTGTACAGGAATTCAGTAATGTGTCGGGATATAAAATCAATGCACAGAAATCAGTTGCATTTCTCTACACCAACAGCAAAACAGAAGAAAGGGAAATTAAGGAGTCAATCCCATTTACAATTGCACCCAAAACCATAAGATACCTAGGAATAAACCTAACCAAAGAGGCTAAGAATCTATACTCAGAAAACTATAAAGTACTCATGAGAGAAATTGAGGAAGACACAAAGAAATGGAAAAATGTTCCATGCTCCTGGATTGGAAGAACAAATATTGTGAAAATGTATGCTACCTAAAGCAATCTACACATTTAATGCAATTCCTATCAAAATACCATCCATTTTTTTCAAAGAAATTGAACAAATAATCCTAAAATATATATGGAACCAGAAAAGACTTTGAATAGCCAAAGAAATATTGAAAATAAAGGCCAAAGATGGTAGCATCACAATTCCGGACTTCAAGCTCTATTACAAAGCTGTCGTCATCAAGACAGCATGGTATTGGCACAAAAACAGACACATAGATCAATGGAACAGAATAGAGAGCCCAGAAATAGTCCTTCACCTCTATGGTCAACTAATCTTCGACAAAGCAGGAAAGAATGTCCAATGGAAAAAAAACAGCCTCTTCAATAAATAGTGTTGGGAAAATTGGACAGCCACATGCAAATAAATGAAATTGGACCATTTCCTTCTACCACATACGAAAATAGACTCAAAATGGATGAAGAACCTCAATGTGAGATAGGAATCCAACAAAATCCTTGAGGAGAACACGGGCAGCAACCTCTTAGACCTCAACTGAAGCAGCTTCTTCCTAGGAACATCGCCAAAGACAAGGGAAGCAAGGAAAAAGATGAACTATTGCGATTTCATCAAGATCAAAAGCTTTCGCACAGTAAAGGAAACAATTAATAAAGCCATAACACAACTGACAGAATGGGAGAATATATTTGCAAATGACATATCACATAAAGGGCTAGTGTCCAAAATCTATAAAGAACTTAGCAAACTCAACACCCAAAGAACAAATAATCCAATCAAGAAATGGGCAGAGGACATGAACAGACATTTCTGCAAAGAAGATATCCAGATGGCCACAGACACATGAAAAAGTGCTCCATATCACTTGGCATCATGGAAATACAAATCAAAACCACAATGAGATACCACCTCACACCAGTCAGAATGGCTAAAATCAACAAGTCAGGAAATGACAGATGGTGGCGAGAATGTAGAGAAAAGGGAACCCTCCTACACTGTTGGTGGGAATGCAAGCTGGTGCAACCACTCTGGAAAACAGCATGGAGGTTCCTCAAAATGTTGTAAATAGAACTACCCTATGACCCAACAATTGCACTACTGGGTATTTACCCTAAAGATACAAACGTAGTGATCCGAAGGGGCACGTGCACCTGAATGTTTATAGCAGCAATGTCCACAATAGCCAAACTATGGAAAGAACCTAGATGTCCATCAACAGATGAATGGATAAATAAGATGTGGTATATATACACAGTGGAATACTATGCATCCATCAAAAGAAATGAAATCTTGCCATTTTTGATGACGTGGATGGAACTAGAGGGTATCATGCTTAGCAAAATAAGTCAATCAGAGAAAGACAGCTATCATATGATCTCCCTGATATGAGCAAGTGGAGATGCAACATGGGGGCATTAAGGGTATAGGAGAAGAATAAATGAAACAAGATGGGATTGGGAGGGAGACAAACCATAAGTGACTCTTAATCTCACAAAACAAACTGAGGGTTGCTGGGGTAGGGGGGTTGAGAGAGAGGGGGGAGGCTTATGGACATTGGGGAGGGTATGTGCTATGGTGAGTGCTGTGAAGTGTGTAAACCTGGAGATTCACAGACCTGTACCCCCGAGGATAAAAATACTTTATATGTTTGTTTAAAAAAAAAAAAACCCCAAAAACCTCTACAGACAAGATACACCTAAATAGGCTACATAAAAATTAAATAAATATACAATCCAGGGGAAAGTTGGGAACATTTGGAGATCAAACATATTTACTAGATATTCCAAAATTTTTACCTTGAAACTTGGTTAAGCCGAAAAAAACAAAACAAATAAGAAACACCCTTCATTGACAATTTAAAAACATAAATTCACAATGTCCAGGTGTTCCTTAAAACCCAAGCTACAAATAAATGCATACTCTTTCTTTGACCATGGCCTTAGAATATTTCCACCAAAATTATTCCAAGAATCATGAATTCATAGCTGAAAATCAAAAACACTTACAATAACACCTGTTAAAATGGCAAAAAAACAAAAACAAAAACAAAAAACATGAGAAACAAGTGTTGGCAAGGATGTGGGGGGAAAGGAACCTCATGCACTGTTGGTGGGAAGGCAAACTAGTGCAGTCACTGTGAAAAGCAGTATGGAAGTTCCTCTAAAAAACTAAAAGTAAAATTACCATATGATCCATAAGTACATTACTGGGTACTTACCCCAAAAATATGAAAATAGTAATTTGAAAAGATACATACACCCCTATGTTTATTGTAGCATTATTTATAATAGATAAATTATGGAAACAACCCAAGTATCCATTGATAGATGAATGGATAAAGATGTGGTACACACACACACACACACACACACACACACACACACACACAATGGAATACTACTCAACCATAATAAGGAATGGCCATTTGCAACAATAAGAATGTGGAAGGTATAATGCTAAGTGAAATAAGTCAGTAAAAGACATACCATATGACTTCATTCATATGTGGAATTTAAGAAACAAAAGAAAGAAAAAAGAGATGAACAAAAAAATAAACTCTTAAAGGTAGAGAATAAACTAGTGGTTTGGTGAGTTGAGTGGGGAAAGGGGTGAAAGAGGTGAGGGGGATTAAGTACACATATTGTGATGAGCACCGAATAATGTATAGAATTGTGAATGTACACAAGAAACTAACATAACACATTATATTATACTGGAAATAATAAAATAAAATAAAATAAAAATACTTTACCATACAACTGAAAAATAAATGGAAAACAGTATAACATTTTCAAAAAACATAAAATATACCATCTGAGGAGCAAGAAAAATTCAGTGAGAGCAGAATCAAACATACAAACCTTTTAGATATCTGATTACTAAACTCAGAACATATAATTATGTGTAAAAGACTTAAAAATAAAACAAAGGAAAAACTATTAGTAAAGGCAGGAAACTTAAAAATACACAGACAAATTTTTACATAAACCCAAATTTGGTCTTCTGAATTGAAATATATTTCTAAGTAAGTTATCTGGAATTTTATACTGAAAGATAAAGAAATGAGAAATGCAAATCAGTGAATGCAAGATTCCAGAAGTAGGGGTGAAAGAAGAAAAATGAAGAATTCAATATTAAAGGTATCTGAGAGCAACCAAAAGCAGTCAGAACTAGGGAAACCTCAACCCATAAACAAGCAAACACACACACACACACACACACACACACACACACCTTGGATGATGTTAATACATTTATTTGTTTTTCACCTCCTAGAAAATATTTAGCTTGAGGCATATTAAAATAAAATTTAGTAAAAAGGAGCAGTCTTATTTTTTTTTCAAAAATTTTTTTATTAATTTCTTTTCAGCGTAACAGAATTCATTGTTTATGCACCACACCCAGTGCTCCATGCCATATGTGCCCTCCATAATACCCACCACCTGGCTCCCCCAACCTCCCACACCCTGCCCCTTCAAAACCCTCAGATTGTTTTTCAGAGTCTATAGTCTTTTATGGTTCATCTCCCCTTCCAATTTCTCTCAACTTCCTTTTCCTCTCCATCTCCTTATGTCCTCCATGCTATTTGTTATGCTCCACAAATAAGTGAAACATATGATAATTGACTCTCTCTGCTTGACTTATTTCACTCAGCATAATCTCTTCCAGTCCTGTCCATGTTGATACAAAAGTTGGGTATTCATTCTCTCTGATGGAGGCATAATACTGCATAGTGTATATGAACCATATCTTCCTTATCCATTCGTCCATTGAAGGGCATCTTGGTTCCTTCCACAGTTTGGCAACTGTGGCCATTGCTGTTATAAACATTGGGGTACAGATGGCCCTTCTTTTTACTACATCTGTGTCTTTGGGGTAAATATCCACTAGTGCAATTGCAGGGTCATAGGGAAGCTCTATTTTTAATTTCTTAAGGAATCTCCACACTGTTCTCCAAAGTGGCTGCACCAACCTGCATTCCCACCAACAGTGTAAGAGGGTTCCCCTTTCTCCACATCCTCTCCAATACCTGTTGTATACTGTCTTGTTAATTTTGGCCATTCTAACTAAAATCAATGTGGTTTTGATTTGAATCTCCCTGATGGCTAGTGATGATGAATATTTTTTGATGTGTCTAATAGCCATTTGTATGTCTTCATTGGAGAAGTGTCTGTTCATGTCTTCTGCCCATTTTTTGACATGATTATCTGTTTCATTTGTGTTGAGTTTGAGAAGTTCTTTATAGATCCCGGATATCAACCTTTTGTCTGTACTGTGATTTGCAAATATCTTCTCCCATTCTGTGGGTTGCCTCTTTGTTTTGTTGACTGTTTCCTTTGCTGTGCAGAAGCTTTTGATCTTGATGAAGTCCCAAAAGTTCATTTTTGCTTTTGTTTCCTTTGCCTTTGAAGACATATCTGGAAAGAAGTTGCTGTGGCTGATATCGAAGAAGTTACTGCCTATGTTCTCCTCTAGGATTCTGATGGATTCCTGTCTCACATTGAGGTCTTTTATCCATTTCGAGTTTATTTTTGTGTATGGTGTAAGAGAGTGGTCGAGTTTCATTCTTCTATATATAGCTGTCCAATTTTCCCAGTACCATTTATTGAAGAGACTGTCTTTTTTCCACTGTATATTTTTTCCTGCTTTGTCGAAGAAGCAGTCTTATTTATGTAGGGAGTCAAAAGTCAGAATTTCAGGCTACCAGAACAGTTAGAAAAGAAGAAGGAGAGAATATTCTGAGGAACCAAAGAGGAACCAAAGAGTTGCCCTTCCAAATCTGTGTGCACATGCCCCTCAGTCTGAACTGCACAGAAGTACTATGAGAGTCTCCTTCAGGGGAAAAGGAACAGAAGGATAGTTTAAAACCTGATTTAAGCACCTGCTTCACGTTGGAAACCCAAAGTTAAGAGTTCAGTTCTTGAGAAGTTAGAGGTAAATGCCTGCCTTAATCATTCCTAAATGTGTGGCACTGGATATGCCACATTTTGGGAGTAAAAACCATATCTTAAGACTCAGATTTTCATCCTATAAATATGGGAAAAAGTAAAATCTACTATCTATAAAACTTAAAACTAAGTTTCTGTAAGTGAGTTTTTCTGCAAGTAATTTATTGTGGCACAACATTCTATGGAGAAAGTTCGTGGAATCCAGGTTCTCCAAATATATCATCCACATATATAATGTATACATGTATCTACATACAGAAAAAAAAATAACCTACAGTAAATGGTTAGAAACAGTCTAATGGATAATCCAAATGGTAGAATTAGCAGACACAATCTTAAAAGTAATTATAAGAAATACATTAAAGAATCTATAGGAAACAGTGTAAAAAATATTGAGGAAGAAACTGGGAAAATTTGAGAGGTGTAAAATATCTTAAACCAAGTGAAAATCCTGAAACTAAAAAATACGATTTGAAATTAAACATTAATTGAATGGGATTAACAGTATCAGTAACAACAGGAGAAAAGATTAGTGAACTTGGAAATAAGTCAATGTAAATTATCCAAACCAAAAAGACTGAAAAAATGGACAAAGCATCAGTAATCTATGGAAAGTAAGCCAACATATATGTCACTGGAATCCCAGAAGAAAGTGAGAAATAAAATAAGGCTGAAAAAATTCAGAGATATTGGCTGAAAATCTTCCAAATCACATTTAAAAATATCAGACAGATCCAAGAACCTCAGCAAATTCCAAGCAGAGAGATTACAAAGAAAACCAGACCAAAGTATGCTAAAAATCAATAATTAAAAGGAAATTCTAAAAATGCCAAATAACAAGATACATTGTATACTAGGAAATAGTAAGAATGACAGTTAATTTTCCATTGAGGCCAGAAGAAAATGAAACCTATTAACCTATAATTCTATATCTAGCAAAAGTATCTTTCCAAAATGATTTTTTAAATTTTCACTTAAAATTTGAGAGAAAACTTTGCCAGAGGAAAAAGAATACAATTAAAAAAAAAAAAAAACACTAAATGAAGGTATTTTTAGGCTGAGTGAAATTTTGTCTGTTATAAATCTCTATCTACACAAATGATTAAAGAGTACCAACAATGGTAAAAATATATAACTATAATAATTAATTTTACCTTCTTTTCTTATATATTTAAAGTCTACTGTAAATTATTCTACTAAAATCAAATTAACAAAACAAAACACAAATTGTGAAAGTATTACATGACTTGAAATTTTGCTCATATACAGTGGTAATACATGCATAATAAAGTTAATTTGTAGTTTGACATTTATATCATAAGAAAGGAAGATGGCAGCATTCATTTATGGTCACAGAGTCTGTAGTTAAATACTCTCTCCCTCAGCAGTTCTGAACTTGTGAGTTTCATTAATTTTCTTCTTGATCAAGGTGTTAGGTAGCACTCTGGAGTCATTTAGGTGGGGCTCTATTTGCCAATCCTGTGGCAAATTGAAAGTGGCTTCAAGCTACATTCACTAGGGCAATCCTCATCTTCTAATAATTGCACAAATAACTCTGCTAGGCTGCAAAAAAAAACTGATGACAACTCTAATCTTTCCTAATAGTCTGTGTCCATGTGATTATTCAAAGGCTTTAGTCAACAATTTAGCTGCTTGTGTACAAATTAGAATTTACAAAGGTATAGTCTGCCATACTTAGGTTTTTTCAAATGTCAAGGAAATGAGTGTACAGATCATGACATCAGAAAAAAATGCAACAGATCTTTTATATTCTTAAGCTTGCTGCATCATTGCATTCTCATCTTTTGTCATTTCTTTGAAAGCTGAGAACACACTTGTCTTTTTGGCCACTACACTTGAGCAATACAATAAATGTCTTCTCATTTAAAGGATGAATAAATTAATGTTCACTTGTCCCAGAGGATTATTGGAAAATTCCAAAATTTAAATAAGTATCCTAGATGACTTACAGGGACGTAAAGCAGCATCCTCATACATATTTAAATTTAATTCTTTTTTTTTTTTTAAGATTTTATTTATTTATTTATTTAATTTATTTATTAAGTAGACAGAGAGGCAGGCAGAGAGAGAGGAGAAAGCAGGTTCCCTGCTGAGCAGAGAGGCCAGTGTGGAGCTCCATGTGGAGCTCAATCCCAGGACCCTGAGATCATGACCTGAGCCAAAGGCAGAGGCTTTAATCCACTGAGCCACCCAGGCACCCCTTAAATTTAATTCTAATTGTGATTTTGTGGGGCACAAATAATTTGTTTTGTTTCTTGAAAAGTTACATAAAGATAATTAAGTCATAATACTTCCTTGAGGGAGTTAAGATTACCTTAAAAACAACTGCTTAACATATTTTTTCATACTTGATACAATTTATAGTCTCACAAAAGCTCTATGACTCCTTTTGTGATGAGATACTGTTCTCCACATCATTCTCCTACTTCTCATGTTCATTTCTTGTTTCTAAAAGACCTCATAGGAAGCAGAAAGATTCCAGTTGTTGAACAGATTACTGAATTTCACAAATCCATACTGAAAGAATGATTAGTTAACCTAGTTCTCACAACAGTCTGGTTTCCACTTACCTAATTTATTTGGGGAATTCAACTCTTTAAATAAGATAACTGACAAAACACGAAGCAGTTAAAGGTTGGGAGGTGAGTAGTGGAAGAAGGAAAGGAGAAAGCAAGGAGAGAAGAAAGAAGTGTCTGATGTTTGTTTATTAGCAAAACAAAAGGATAGTATAATAGATTTGCCCATTTCCCTTGCTAACCATGCATTTTCAATAGTTCCTTAGTATTTATTTTCTTGAAATTCTTATCCTTTCCAAACACTGTCACCTTTTTTGATAAATGTGAGTTGATTTGTAAATAAGTAAAATTCAACTGCATGAACTCTCAGCATAAAATAGTGAGCAAATACATTCAAATCTTGTCATTGCTCATAAAGCCTTCAAACTCAGAGGTTTCATTTGCCAGGAAAAGAGGAAATGAACGTAATTGCTTTTCAACAGTGAAACAAAATGCTTCCTTTATAGGACATTTCAGTTTTGGAAGGCAGTAGGGAGAAGGTGGTACCATTGTTAAATTGCTAACTGCTATTGGGAAGTTTTCCTAAGGTTAAGAGTATAATGAGTCAGTCAACAAACAATATGTGTGGCAAGTTATCCACCAGTACTAAACTCAATGTGCCTCCTAGGTTTAATGTTGCATTAACTTCATTTTGCCTTAACTTCAAATCCATTATTGAGTTATGGGTCCACAAATATCCCGTTTCTGCCAGCATTTATTTGTAAGATTCTTCTGATTGCATTGAATTTCCTATGCTGCCTCCCAATAATGACATGTTTCAGCTGTGAGACCTTATTAGGAAATATATGATGCTTGCAGTTTTGCAGAAGTTGATTCCCCCCTGTGGAATAATCTCCATTCTAATTTGACTGTAAAATTCCCATAAATTATTTCAATCTCATTTTAGACTGGGATATATTTCATTGATTGGTAATAGCCTTAAATTACTTTTTATTGTGATTGTAATGTTTTCTTGTCAAATAGCAGGAAACAGTAAATTACAGAGTAATTTAACAGGTGGAAATATACACAAGCAAAAATGGTTAGAAACAAAGATAAACCATTAGAACAAATTGCAGTCTGCACATACCTAATCATTTCTTTCGTGTCTATGGCTTAAAAAGAAAGTTCTTTCTTCCACAAAGTTTAATTAATCTAAAATCCTGAACTAGCATGCAAAACAAAACCTGTATATTTGGGAACCATGGAATCATAAAATTAGAATGCAACAAAGTATACTCAATGCCATTTATATGGGGATAAGAAGGTTTCAATTTTAATACCAGGAACTCCATACTGAAGGACCACTGCTAATCTGTATTCCTTGGCCTTAAATAAGCTTTTCCACCACACACTCAGACCAAGTGATGTCATCATTCTCAATGAAAGAGAAGTGGGCTGCTTATAAGAAGTATAATTGCATTCAGAGTATTATAAGCATTGGCTTTCGTGGAATTTGTGTGCACACTTCAGATGGAAGCCCTCAGGGATTTCTAATGGTGTCTAATCGGAAGTGAAAATTTATGAAAATCAGTTTCTTTCATAGGAGAGCTGAATCTGCAAAACCTCCTACTTATCTAAGTGGCACTTTTATTTAATCTAACATGAGTCTCTGTTTCCAAACCTAAATCAGATCCATTTTGCTGTCCTTAGAAGATACTTCTTTTCTAGAATCCACTGACATCATTAAAGGAGAACATCATTTCGGATATTTCACACAACCATATAGTCATGACTTGTCTTTTGGAAATTTTAGAAATTATTAAAATTTACTAAATTGATTAAAGAAATTGGTAATAGTGGTTCTTGCATAACCAAAGCACTGAAGAAATGCAAAAACTCAAAACAATGATATCCCAAATAGTAAATGATGTTTTATTTAGAAAAATGTTGAATGCTTGTGTGTATATGGAAGTATGGGAATATATGTGTGTGATTTTGTTTTTGTATTTCTATTTCCTAAAAAGTAAAATTTAAGTTCTTTAACTTAATTCAATATTACACTTTAACCACTGGAATAATATGTAATGTATTGCCATTTAGTTAAATTGAAACAAAAGTACTGTTTTTTGTTTGTTTGTTTGTTTTTTAGGAGGTAACAATGCGGTAAAAATAACATGAGTTCATGAGCCAAAAAGACTTACATTTGATCCCTGGTTTTTCTATATAATTTTTACATAATTTGTTCCTGGAATCCTTTTCTACATAAATTTAAAGTGGGTAGGATAGGGCCTATTTTGAGTTATAGTATGAAGATAAAATATAATATTTACAGTTGCCTTTAAACCTTTCCTGAAATAATGTCATAACTTGTTTAGCATAGACTAAATGCTCAAAAAATGTTAACTAAATTTTAAATTCAATTTTACTAAATCTAAGCTATTAGTTTGTAAGACACAATGTTATATCCCACGAAAACAAGTACAAATAAACAATTATACTAATATTTTAATGGTCCAGTATGACATGTTTAGCCTCATTTGTTTCTATTTGCTTTGAAAGGTCTCTCTCTCTCTCTTAACTGAAAGCTTGAAATTTCTTATGCCATCAATTTCATTTCTATAACAAAATATACATAGTTTCAACTTTTTGTATCTTCCTCTTTTAGGTCTCATAAACCACTTTGTAGTTGGCTTGTTTCATTCATATTATGTATGCCCTGTTTTTTTCTTCCATGACTGAATGAATTCTCAATAACTTTTTTGTTTCAATGCCAAATCAGTGAATAGTCATTTTTTTCTAAATTTTTAAATAGTTTTTCGAATAATACTTAAATGGAAGTTACATTCAATATGTGAAATGCCAACAATGGATATAAGTCAGTAGAAATGGTTACAATATGAACTGTTATGACCAAATTGATGCCTGCATTGACAATGACAACTAAGTCATCATGACTGCCATCTGGAACAGCAATATACAATAGCAAATATACAATGCTGTTGATTGTAAGTTGCAATTCAATTTGGAAGATGATAAAATGTGAAGTATTTTGCATCTGAGAATGGATGACATACAGGGTTATTACTGTTCTGAGACATTTAGCACCTGTTAAGTTTCTATTATATTCCATAAACGCTTCTTGGAACTGTGCCTGGCTCTAAGGATAGCTAGAAGAAGAAAACATTTTCTGTGACCTAGAGAGGCCAGTTGAAATGTTATCATGGTGGTAGCAACACATTCTAATCTCTTGTTGGGTTCAGGTCTACCTCTCACCTAGTATATCCCCCAGATCATGGAGTTATCAGTGGGTTTCTATAATTGAGATTCACTGTTAATTCTGGTTAGAGCTCTTTAATGGAAGAGTTTCTAAATGGAATAATCCATTTTAGGTTCTTTTGATCAGGTTCTCTTACATAGCTGGCAGGTAAAATAGCCCCCCTGAAAAGCAGCAATCTAGCCTTTAGGATACCTGATTAGAAATGGGTGGAATGCACAGCAGTTAGAGCTTCCACTAATTCAGCTATTCAACTCATATTAAAACTTAACTACAGTCATTCACTTTTTTCTTCATTAAAAAAAAGATTAATTATTGATTCCTTACTGTAAATGAGTCATTATGTTATGTACTCAAGATAGAGAACAATTAGTGAGTTGGAAACAAAATATGTTTTGAATATAAAATCCTAACTAATAATAAAAACTTAAAAATTGTTTAACATATACTCTCTACATTTGTGCGGTAGACTTGAGGTAACTGTGGGTATTTAGGTGAGGAATCAGTAATCTGGGTGATTTATTTTCTCAGAGAAGATTAGTTTAATGGTTAATAATATACTTTAAGGCACTATAGAGTGCATAAATATATGCATTTAAAACATATATACATTTCATGAAGTTCCAACTGGGTATGATTTTCATGTGGTTAAATCAGACAATAAATATGCAAACATCTAGTAAATCAAGTGATTCTCACCTGCTCATTTGATAAAGGTTGTTAGACATGAACAGGCAATAGGTCAAAAGAAATACATTGCAGTTTATGAACTGTAATTTACTTAATGTCCACAAGAGTCATGAAGTAAAAAACTATCTGAACCATATGGAAACAATACAAGATCTATAAAATATTTGTTAATGAACACACAGGAGAGAATAAAGAGTTTATGAAAACCAAATGAAACATTATTCTACTTAAAAAAGAAAAAATTGAAGGGACAAAATGAAAAGAACAAATAACTATGGGAATATCAAACACAAGAACTAAATGAACATAATTACCAAACTGCAATAATTGTAAAAGTTCAAAACACAGAAAAGAGCATTTCTCCTTTTCAGTAGTATAGCAATTTTGGTGTTATTTGCCTATTATATATAGTTCTCACGCCTTCTGAATAGTTCATATAAAAATAAAAAGCTTCTGGCATATTTATCCATTTCTATAGTTATCAGCAAAGGACAAGTCACACTCACCAGAGAACATATTTATAATTACTAAAATTGAGATCAAGTCTATATTTAGCTTTCAGGATTTTACATTGGGACTTCTTATACATAGGGTCTGAGAAGACCATGAAATCAACTAACACTTCTCTGCAAACTCCTCTAGCAATACATTTACGTCTTAGAAACAGTCACAGTAGTTCCCCTTTATCTGAGGTTTCACTTTTCATGGCTTCAGCTACCTGCTGTCAACTGCCATCTAGAAACAGATAATCCTCCTTCTGACATATTGTCAGAAGGCCTAATGCATGTAACAATGCCTACACCATTCACCTCACTTCTCATCATGTAGGCATTTCATCATCTCACTTCATCACAAGAAGAAAGGTGAGTAAAATACAAGAAGGTATTTCACATAACTTTTATTATAATATATTCTTATAATTGTTCTATTTTCTTATTATTTTTGTTAATCTCTTACTGTGCCTTACTTCTAAATTAAGCTTTATCATAGGGATGTATATACTGGAAAAAACATTGTATATGTAGGGTTTGGAATTACAGCAGTTTCAGGCATCCACTGGGGATCTGGAATTGTATCCCCAAGAAGATAAGGGGGGACTACTGTATTTCCTTTTTTACAAAGGCAAGTTTCACTATATTGAGTTAGAAAAGTCTTGATCTGAACCTCCTGCCAATGTCAGTCAAATGTCATCATTTTTATGGGTTGGTGGCCACTGATATGTTTTCTCTGACTGCAAAAGTTGAACACATTAATTATTAAAGATAGAAAATATTAAAAATAGCCGCAAAACATAGAGAGGAGAAATTTTTAATGTTGTCTCTGGGTATGAGATTTCATTTGGCTTTTGACATGAAACAATTTTTTTTAAAGATTTTATTTATTTATTCAGAGAGAGAGAAAGACAGAGCGAGCAAACACAAGCAAAAGGAGCAGCAGGCAGAGGGAGAAGGAGAAGCAGGCTTCCCACTGAGCAGGGAGCCCAAGGCAGGGCTTGATTCTAGGACCCTGGGATCATGATCTGAGCCAAAGGCAGATGCTTAACCCACTGAGCCACCCAGGTGCCCCCCCTTTCTTTTTTAAGATTTTATGACATGAAACAAATTATTAAGAATATCATGAAATATGTAAACCTGAGCACTTCCATTAAAGTCTGAGGGGTTTTTTTGTTATAGAGTTACATTGATCTGGGAGATTATACTTTCCCAGTATATATGAAAATGCCTTAATTCGCCAGACCACTACATCATTTATTCCTAGGTGTTTCTCCAACCATCTAGTCCAAAACATTCCTAGAATATAGACATTTGCCTTTCTCAAAGTGAATGAGGTTACCTGAAATGCCTTATGTTTCATCCTGTTATCTCCTGTGCAACTGAAGGAGGCAAAGTTACTTCTGGTTTTTCATATTTAGCAGTAAAACTTGTACTTAAAAAAGCCTTTTAAATTGGCAGCATATTGCCTACTACTTTCTTGTTAACTTAGTCTCATCATCTATTTGTTTTGTAAGTTTTCTCTCTTCACGGAGAGCCTCTCCTTTGCTGCCAAAGTTAGTTATCTTTCAGAGCCACCATGATAGCATAGAATAGCATGAGCATTTTGGGGTTTGTTTTTTTCTAACAAAATTAATGTCACAGAAGAATTTTAATTTCAGTGGTTTATAGCAAAATTCAAAATGTCTTTTATGGTGTTTTTCCTCAGTTTTGTTACCATTTTGGCTTAGAAATTTATTGTACTTTAATGACTGAGTTCTGCCTGAGATTAGATTTAATTCTTCGAGGGGTGCCTGGGTGGCTCAGTGGGTTAAAGCCTCTGCCTCTGTCATGATCTCAGGGTCCTGGGATCGAGCCGCGCATCAGGCTCTCTGCCCAGCGGGGAGCCTGCTTCCTTCTCTCTCTCTCTCCCTGCCTCTCTGCCTACTTGTGACCTCTGTCAAATAAATAAATAAAATCTTAAAAAGAAAAAAAGATTTAATTCTTCGATTTAACACAGGATAAAGTTCCTAACACAATCAACTATTATGTAGGAATTAATATCTTCAGCAGATTCAGCTAGTGAAAGCAGATAGAAAGCCAATCTGTAGTTCCAGATACAAATTTGACAATGTCTTTTAAACCTGATTTTTTTGTCATAGAAAATTGATATACAAGAATTAAAAAACCAGAGCTACTGAGGGAACTTCCAGAGGTAAATATTCCCAGGGATTTTTTTTTTTAAATGCTAGATTTAAGTCTATTTGCCCAAATCAATACTTTTAAATGATGACAACAAATATAAATATGTTACACTACTTTAAGAATAAACTATAAATATATATGCACAATAATAAACATCCGGAAGAAGCTAGGAAAAAAACCAATTGAATGTATAGGCATATTAGACAAATTTTCACTGATCATCTGAATATTTCAAAACCATTTTAGGAATGATGTATTCAAATACAAATGCAAAATGCAGAAATTCCTTCTTTTGCATCATTATAAATAAACTGGAAGTAAATTCTTCAAATGATAAAGATTTTCTTTACTATCTCTTAAAGCATCCTCTACTTTGCTGAACTACTCTCTCCTTATAATTTTCTTGTATAGATCCTACTCCTGCCCTGCCTTATTCAAAAACACTGAATAAGTTTACTCTCTCTACATGGTTATTCTTTAAATATTTTAAAGCAACTATGAGAGCTTTATCAATTCTTTAACCACCTAAAATAGACTTTAACCATTTACATATATAAAGTATAATTAGAACTAGCTAAACTAGCCTGACTCTGAAGTAATCTTGTTGTCAAATTTCATCTTAAAACATAGTCTTAAAAACTGAATTAATATTTCATAAGTTGCCCAATTAATGCAATACTCATGGAAAGACAAAAGTAATTGGATCAATAAAAGACTTTATAGACTTATAACAATATTCTACTGAAAAATTGATTTCAAATCATTACGTGTCTACAATTGCTCAAGAATCATACATTTATTTTAAGTTTCTCCTTATAAGGAATAGGGAAGAGATTCCTGATTATCTAAATATTTTTTAAAAGCTTTTTTTTTTTTTTTTTTGGTTGTATAAATGTATTTAAATGCATTTGGTCTAAGCTCATTCCTACTTGTCCCTTCATCATCTTGTTCTAGTAGAAACCTGATTCTGAGGACACTGCTTTCTCTGCTCTTCTCTTGAATCTTGGAGGTTTTATTTTATTTTATTTTTTCTCTCCATTTCTGTACCACTGTTTCACTAGCTTTTCATTTAGTCTCCCCTTCTTCTTTCTATAAACCCTCAGCTTCAGTAATATGTCATCAACTTCCTCACATAGTTGCTAACATGTGTGAACCTACTCCCATTTCTCAATTACTTAAGCTCCTGACACTCTTCCTTACTGCTTACTCAAATAAATACGTAGATATCACTTTCCATATTTGAATTTCTCAATACCTTAAAATTTGCTCCTTCAATTATGCTATTCCTGACCCTTCCTCAGGTACTTCTCTCTTGGCAAACTCCTTTGAAATATTATTTCCACATATATCAATGACCTCAAGCCTACCCTTTTTTGCCTCTTTCCAATAACCACTTCACTCACTGAGATCTCTAATTAAGTTTTCAGACATCATCTTTCCTTAGATGTCCTCTCTTCCCCTTAACAAACCTGAATAATTAATCCTTAGAATCATTCCCTTAGATACACCCTAGATTCTCTTTTCTCTATCACTTGGTTGTTCTCAGTTGACAACATCACACCCAAGTTCAATCCAATGCTTGGACATTGGATTCCAATGCTTGGACTTCACAGCAGTACCTGCACAGGTAAATACAGCTGAAAGAAACCACACAAGTGCTTTCACCTCATGTTTATAACCTAAATAGTAAATGAATCACAATTCTGTTCATTTACACTATCTGTCCCTTCCAATCTCTCTATCATTTTTCTAGAACAGAGTTTGCTAAACATTTTCTTTAAGGGCCAGATAGTAAATATTTTTAGTTTGCAGAGCACACAGATTTGGTTGTAATTATTCAATCCTGCCATTGTAGCTTGAAAGAACCATATACAATATGTAAGCAAACAGGTATAGTTATACAATAGTAAAATTTGAAATAAAGATCTGTGCAGCAGGCAACATTGTCAACCCTTGTTCTAAATAATTATTTCCCATCTTATCCTTTCTCTTCAAACCTACAACAGCTTCTCTACTTTCTCATTCAATGGAAGGCTTTGCTTTTCAATTAGAAGATGGAAGCATCAGAAGCAAACGTCCATTGAAAACCACCACTATATTTACCTACTTATCAATATGTCCTTCCATATATCTGTCTTCCCATATTTTACCAGAGAACAACTGTCCATGCTCCTCTTTAAAGCCAGTCCCTTCACTCACTGAGAATATCTCATTCTTGCCCTGGTTTTTAATGACATCTTTCCAAAGACTTTTTCATTTTCTCTCCTATAGCATCAGTATTTATTCTCTATAAAACTATAGGCATATTATTACTTTTCTTATTTAAAAAAATAATATATACCCATTATCTCTAATTTTTCTTAAAACCATTCCTATTGGTTATCTGTCCTAATAGGATACTAAATTTTTCTTGTCAATGTCATTGATAGCCTTCAAATTGTTAAATCTACTGGATTTCCTCAGTTTACTTGATCTATCAATAGGTGATCACATAATTTATAATCTAAATGAAAACTTTTTTGAGAATGAAAAGGCACATTTTTGTCATAATAAAGATACCAAGTTTCATGAATACTTCCTTGGAAAAACTGAGTTGAATCTTCAATAGCTTTTGACAGGATCAGTCTCCTACTTGATACACTCCTTTATTTGGCTTCCAGGATGCCACCGACTACCTGATATCTTCCTACTTGACTCGTCACTGCTTTTCAGTTCATGTTGTTGATGCCACCTCTTCTTCCCTATCTCAGGCCTAGTGTTCAGTTCCACAGAGCTAAATCTTAGGCCCTTTGTTCTTACTGCCCCTCTACCTTTGTTTATATTACCCACTATCATGAATTTCAATGCCATAGATATGCAATGACTCCTAAATTTATTTTTATGCTGGAGGCGCCTGGGTGGCTCAGTGGTTTAAGCCTCTGCCTTCAGTTCAGGTCATGATCCTGGGGTCCTGGAATCGAGCCCCACATGGGGCTCTCTGCTCAGCAGGGAGTCTGTTTTCCCCTCTCTCTCTGCCTGCCTCTCTGTCTACTTGTGATTTCTCTCTCTGTCAAATAAATAAATATAATCTTTTAAAAAAATTATTATTTTTTTTTAATTTTTTATTTTTTATAAGCATATATTTTTATCCCCAGGGGTACAGGTCTGTGAATCACCAGGTTTACACACTTCACAGCACTCACCAAAGCACATACCCTCCCCAATGTCCATAATCCCACCCCCTTCTCCCAAACCCCTTCCCCCCAGCAACCCTCAGTTTGTTTTGTGAGATTAAGAGTCACTTATGGTTTGTCTCCCTCCCAATCCCATCTTCTTTCATTTATTTTTCTCCTACCCACTTAAGCCCCCATGTTGCATCACCACTTACTCATATCAGGGAGATCATATGATAGTTGTCTTTCTCCGATTGACTTATTCTCTTACCTAGATAAATAGTTTCAGTGACTATAACATTTTCCTCTATGGTACATGTGCAAACCAATCCTCACAGTGATGATTTTAAAACAGAAATTAGGTCATGACCCTCTGTTTCTATGAACTAACCTGCAAGCAAGGTAAAAGCCAAGTATCTTTATGTTGTATGACATCCCTAACCATGTATTCATCTTCAGCCATGACAGTCTCCTTGCTATGTTCCCTACCATCAAAGAGATTTTCTAGACCTAGGGATGTGAGATTGGCTGTTTTTTGTTTGTTTGTTTGTTTGTTTGTTTTTTCTGCCTTAAATGGGCTTCCTAAAGATATCTCTACAGATTCTACCACCTCCTCCAAGTCTTTTCTCACATGTTTTCTTTCACATGTCAATGAGCCTTAACTTGACCATTTATTTAAAAATTTTGTCTGCTCTTTGTCACCCTAATTTTGATTCTTCTTTTCCTTGTTTTGTTTCTTTCTCTTTAATATTATGTGGTTTATTGCTGTTATTTCCTTGTTTTGTTTCTTTCTCTTTAATATTATGTGGTTTATTGCTGTTGTTAGACTTTTCTCTTTTAGAATGTAAGCTCCACAAATGTCTCAAATATTTGCTTTTTTTTCTTATTTAATACATACCAAACACAGAATATATTGCTCAGTAATGAGGCAACTAAAACTATTTATTTATGTAATGAATGGGATTGTAAGTTATTGAATGCCTTATTTTCACTTATTTATGTAAGTTATAAACCATTAAATAATTTCTCATTCTTTTACTTATTTATTTTTAATCTTACACACTTAACTCATCCTTAGGTAAATTAATAAGAACCTATGCTTTATTTAACAAAAAAATGAAATTTGTATTCTCACATGTGTCAGATATCAATTCTGATTCTAGATAAGAACAACTTTTTAATTCAAAAACAGAATTTAATACAACAAATGGGTCTTGTCCTTTGAAATGACTGCCTTGGGAAGCCAAGTATTTTACTGTAGTCATGCTGTCATATTTGGAAGTATTTTTTATAATGCCTACCTTCAGAATAAAAATCAAATGAGGAAAACCAGTCTCCTAACTATGTATTCACAGCTTATTTTTTGACCAGAAATTGTACTGTCGATTTGATAAGCCATCTTATTCTCTATGTTTAAGACGACATCTGGTTTTAACCTACCCTCAAGACATAATTATTTACCACCATTTAGGATGTTCAGAAGAATGAGTAAGAGATTAGAAAGGCAATTCAAAAAATACATTTCTGGAAATAGCAACACATTTGAATGCATTTTTAGAAGAAACAGTCATTTGAATATTTGAATTTTGAAATGTTTGTTAAAATATCAGCAGCATCACTGTATAGTTTTACTCTCTCTCCTCCACTGAGATCTAGATATAAAGCTCTTTAAAAATGTGGAATAAGGAAGATGGTGGAGAAGTAGGAGATCCTGTTTCAATTGGTCCCCTATAGTGAGCTAATTATCTACCAGAACACTCTGAACACCCATGAAATCAGCCTGAGATGTAAGATTATACACTTCTGGATCTCTACAGGGGCAGAAGATGTCAGTGGAGAGTGCTGACTTCCAATTGCTCAGAAGCATTCCAGGGTGCACCTTGCCTAGATTGCAGTTGCTATATTCAGCTACACATCCCTTCAACCACCTCTCACCAAAATGATTAGGAGGAGGGACACCCAATAGAGGAAATATTCAGAGACTGTGCCCTCTCCATCAGAACTATTGGATGTGGACATAAACAGTATGTCAGAAAGGGAATTCAGGGTAACAATTTTCCAGGCAATGGCTGGACTGGAGAAAACCATTAGTGATGACAACATGGAATCTCTAAGGGCAGGAGTGAAAGCTGCCCCGGAAAAACTTAAAAATGCTATCACAGATATCCAATCTAATCTAAATACTCTAACAGCTCAGTTAAGTGAGGCAGAAGATAGAATTAGTGATCTAGATGACAAACTGAGAGATAAAAAGGATCAGGAGGAGGACTGGAACAAACAGATTAGAAACCAGGAAAACAGAATTAGGGAAATAAATGATGCCATGAAATTCTCCAGTGTCAGAATTACTGGGATCACTGAGGGGGAAGAAATAGAAAGAAGACTAGAAGATACAGCTGAACAAATTCTCAATGAAAAATTTCCCAATCTGGGAAACACAACCAGCGTTTCTGTCCTTGAGGCAGAAAGATCACCCCCCCAAAATCATGAATATAGAAAGACCTCGAGACACTTGATTGTGGGACTAATGAATCATAATTTTAGACAGGAGATCCTGAAGGTAACTAGGGGGAAGAGATTCCTCATGTACGGAGGAAGGTCCATCACAATAATGTCAGACCTGTCCACAGAAACCTGGCAAGCCAGCAAGGGCTGGCAAGACATATCCAGGGCACTAAATGAGAAGAACATGCAGCCAAAAATACTTTATTCAGCAAGGGTGACAATCAAAATGGATCAAGAGATAAAGAGCTTCCAAGACTGGCAAGGTTTAAATAAGTAAATGACCACCAAACTGGCACTACAAGAAATATAAAGGGGGGGGGGCTCTATATAGGAAGAAAGAACCCAAGAGTGACATAGAACAGAAATTTACAGAGACGATCTATAGAAACAAGGACTTCACAGGCAAAATGATGTCAATAAAAACGTACCTTTCAATAATCACTCTCAATATGAATAGCCTAAACACTCCCATAAGAGGACACAGGGTTACAAACTGGATAAAATGGCAGGACCTGTCCATATGTTGTCTACAAGAGACCCATTTGGAATTTAAAGATACATCCAGACTGAAAGTGAAGGGATGGAGAAGAATCTTTCACCCCAATGGGCCTCAAATAAAAGCTGGGGTAGTGATTCTCATATCAGATAAATTAGACTTTAAACTAAAGACTATAGTGAGAGTTAAAGAAGGTCACTACATCATTCTTAAAGGGTCTATCCACCAAGAAGATCTAACAACTGTAAGTATTTATGCTCCCAGTATAGGAGAAGCCAACTATGTAAGACAATTATTAGTCAAGATAAAGAGTCATACTGATATGAATACATTAATAGTAGGGGATCTTAACATGTCACTCTCAGTAATAGACAGATCACCTAAGCATAAAATCAATAAAGAAACAAGGGCATTGAATGATACATTGGGCCAGATGGACCTCATAGATACATACAGAACATTCCACCCTAAAACAACAGAATAATCATTCTTCTAGAGCGCACATGGAACTTTCTCCAGAATAGACCACATACTTGGTAACAAATCAGGGCTCAATCATACCGAAAGATTGAGATTATTCCCTGCATATTCTCAGACCACAAGACTTTGAAAATGGAACTCAACCACAAGAAAAGGTATGGAAGGAATTCAAACACTTTAAAGCTAAAGACCACCCTGCTTAAGAATGTTTGGATCAACCAGGAAATCAAAAAAGAAATTAAACAATTCATGGAAACCAATGAGAATGAAGATACATCAGTACAAAACCTATGGGATATGGCAAAGGTGGCCCTAAGGGGGAAATACATAGCCATCCAAGTCTCACTCAAAGATATTGAAAAATCCAGAATACACCAGCTCTTTTTATATCTTAAAGAACTGGAGAATCAACAACAAATTAAGCAAACTCCACACACAAGAAAGGAAATAATCAAGAGAGCAGAGATCAATGAGATAGAAACTAGAGATACATTAGAACACATCAACAAAACTAGAAGCTGGTATTTTGAAAGAATCAATAAGATTGATAAGCCATTAGCCAAAGTAATCTAAAAGAGAAGATAGAGGACCCCAATTAATAAAATTGTGAATGAAAAAGGAGAGATCACGACTAACACCAAGGAAATAGAAACAATCATCAGAAATTATTATCAACAGTTATATGCCAATAAGTTAAGCAACCACGATGAAATGAATGCATTCCTGGAATCGTATAAACTTCCAAAACTGAATCAGGAAGAAATTGACAACCTGAATACACCAATATCTAGTAACGAGATTGAAGCAGTGATGATAAACCTCCCAAAAAATAAGAGCCAAGGTCCTGATGGATTCCCTGGAGAATTCTATCAAACATTCAAAGAAGAATTAATACCTATTCTCCTGAAGCTGTTTCAAAAAATAGAAACAGAAGGAAAACTTCCAGACTCTTTTTATGAAGCCAGCATTACCCTGATCCCCAAACCAGGCAAAACCCCACCAAAAAGGAGAATTTTGGACCAATATCCCTGATGAATATGGATGCCAAGATTCTCAACAAGATCCTAGCTAATCTAACAGTACATTAAAAATATTATCTAACAGTACATTAAAAATATTATCCACCATGACGAGGTAGGATTTATCCATGGGACACAAGGGTGGTTCAACATTCACAAATCAATCAAATGTGATAGAACAAATCAATAAGAGAAGAGAGATGAACCACCTGGTCCTCTCAATTGATGCAGAAAAGGCATTTGACAATATACAGCATCTGTTCCTGATTAAAATGATTCAAAGTTGGGGCGCCTGGATGGCTCAGTGGGTTAAAGCCTCTGCCTTTGGCTCAGGTCATGATCTCGGGGTCCTGGGATTGAGCCCCGCATCGGGCTCTCTGCTCCTCGGAGAGCCTGCTTCCTCCTCTCTCTCTGCCTACTTGTAGTCTTTGTCTGTCAAATGAATAAATAAAATCTTAAAAAAAAAAAGATTCAAAGTATAGGGATACAGGAAACATTCCTCAACTTCATAAAACCTATCTATGAAAATCCCACAGTAAATATCATCCTCAATGGAAAAAAAGCTGACAGCCTTCCCTTTGAGATCAGGAACATGACAAGGATGTCCACTCTCACCACTGTTGTTCAACATAGTACCAGAAGTCCTTGCAACAGCAATCAGACAATAAAAATAAATAAAAGGTATTCAATTGGCAAAGAAGAAGTCAAACTCTCTTTCTTCATATGACATGTGAAGATGACATGATACTTTATATGGAAAATCCAAAAGACTCCACCCCCAAACGCATACAGCAATTCAGTAATGTGGCAGTATATAAAATTAATGTACAGAAATCAGTCGCTTTCTTATACACTCACAATGAAAATATAGAAAGGGAAATGAGAGAATTGTTTGCATTTACTATAGTACCAAGAACCATAAGACACCTGGGAATAAACCTAACCAAAGAGGTAAAGGATCTGTACTTGAGGAACTATAGAACACTCATGAAAGAAATTGAAGACACAAAAAGATGGAAGAGCATTCCATGCTCATGGATCAGAAGAATAAACATTGTTTAAAATGGCTATACTGCCTAGAGCAATCTATGCTTTCAATGCTATCCTGATCAAAATTCCACCGGCATTTTTCAAAGAGCTGAACAAACAATCCTTAAATTTGTACAGAACCAGAAGAGAGCCTGAATTGCTAAGGAAATGTTGAAAAAGGAAAACAAAACTGGAGGCATCATGTTGACTGATTTCAAACTTTACTACAAAGCTCTGATCATCAAGACAGCATGGTACTGGCACAAAAACAGACACACAGACCAGTGGAACAGAGTAGAGAGCCCAGATATGGACCCTCAACTCTATGGTCAAATAATCTATGACAAAGCAGGAGAAAATATCCAATGGAAAAAAGACAGTCTCTTCAATAAATGGTGTTGGGAAAATTGGACAGCTATATATAAAAGAATGAAACTTGACCATTTTCTTACACCATACACAAAGATAAACTGAAATGGATACAAGACCTCTATCAAAATCATAGAGGAAGTCATTGGCAGTAACCCCTTTGACATTGGCCACAGCAACTTCTTTCAAGACATGTCCCCAAAGGCAAAAGAAGCAAAAGTGAAAATGAACTTTCAGGACTTCATCAAAATCAAAAGCTTCAGCACAGCAAAGGAAACAGTCAAAAAAACAAAGAGGCAACCCAGGGAATGGGAGAAGATATTCTCAAATGACAGTACAAACAAAGGGCTGATATCCAAGATCTATAAAGAACTCCTCAAGCTCAATACACACAAAACAGATAATCACATCAAAAAATGGGCAGAAAACATAAACAGACATTTCACCAAAGAAGACATACAAATGGCTAACAGACACATGAGAAAATGTTCATCATCACTAGTCATCGAGGAGATTCAAATCAAAACCACATTGAGACACCACCTTACACCAGTCAGGATGGCTGAAATCAACAAGACAGTAAACAACAAGTGTTGGAGAGCATGTGGAGAAAGGGGAACCCCCTTACACTGTTGGTGGGAATGCAAGTTGGTGCAGCCACTCTGGAGAACAGTGTGGAGATTCCTTAAGAAATTAAAAATAGAGCTTCCTTATGACCCTGCAATTGCACTAGTGGGTATTTACCCCAAAGATACAGATGTAGTAAAAAGAAGGGCCATCTGTACCCAATGTTCATAGCAGCAATGGCCACAGTCACCAAACTGCGGAAAGAACTAAGATGCCCTTCAATGGACCAATGGATAGAGAAGATATGGTGCATATATACAATGGAGTACTATGCCTCCATCAGAAGGGATGAATACCCACTTTTGTATCAACATGGACAGGATTGGAAGAAATTATGTTGAGTGAAATAAGTCAACCAGAGAGTCAATTATCATATGGTTTCATTTACTTGTGGAGCATAAGGAATAACATGGAAGACATGGAGACATGGAGAGAAGTGAGTTGGGGGAAATCATAGGGGACTAACCATGAGAGACTGTGGACTCTGAGAAACAAACTGAGGGTTTTGGAGGGGAAGGGTGTGGGGTGTTTGGTGAGCCTGATGGTGGGTATTAAGGAGGGCACATACTCCATGGAGCACTGGGTGTGTTGCATAAACAATTTTGGAACACACACACTCAAAAAAAATTAAAGTAAATTAAATTAAATTTTTACATAATGTTGAATAAGACAGTAGTGAGAAGATTACACAGAATCTTTAATGTTATTCTCATATAGTATCATTATCATCAATAACAATACAAGATTTTTTCATTTCTCCTTTTTACATGCAAATTTTAAATGTCTATCCACTCCTTCTTCTTTTCCTAAGTTTTCTCCATTACTAACATTATGAAAATACTGCTTTCTGCAAACCTAAATACACTGACAATTCTTTTAAGTGTATACTCTCCCTTTGGTCAATGTATCTTATTAATCCTTATCTTAAGACCACTGTAAATATACTAATTATGTATATTTTGAGAATATATACTTCAAAATATTATGACAAAATATGACCCACAAATAGATCAGAACTTAATTTGGAAAGCATTAAAGTTTAATAAATTTTAATAAAATTTAATAACATGTGGGGAATATATTATTAATATAATTTTCACTTAAATCATGCCTCAATTTCTTAGATACATTTCAGTTACCCATCTTTTGGTGGACATAAAAAGCTCATGCTCACCTTTTTTGTTTATTTCATAGTAAAACATGGAATAAAAACAAGTATAATATTAACAAATTTTTCCAAATTATTTGTACTTGCCTCACCTCCTAGAGATTATCATCTACTTCCATTATGTGGTTAAGGTTAAATATATTTAATTTAGTTAAAAAATGTAAGGACATAATAAAATACTAGTGTGTTGATCACACCTCATTTCCGTATACCATTATCTTATTAATACTTTCCTAATTTATCTCCCATTTTAATTAAATTCATGTTATTAAGATAAATATGTCCATCCCAGTTAAAAAATAATTTTAAGATACTTATTTTGTGAGGATGCTGACTTGATGGCATTCTTCACAGAATAAGAGAAAACAACTCTAAAATTAAAAAGGAACTAAATAACTAAAGTAATCTTGAAAAAGAAAAATCTGGAGGCATCACACTTCCTGATTTCAAACTATATTATAAAGCTATGATAATCAAAAAAGCATAGTATTGGCATAAAAACAGACACACAGATCAAGGAAACAGCATAGAGAGCCCAGAAGTAAACCCATACATATGTGGCCAGTTAATTTATGACAAAGAAGCCAAAAATATACAAAGACAGAAAGAAGAGTCTTTACTAAATGGCACTGGGAAGATGGACAGCCAAATGCAAAAGAATGAAACTGCACCACTATCTTATACAATACACAAAAATTAACTCGAAATAGATTAAACACTTAAATATAAGGCATGATTTGGCATCAAAAGCAAAGGCAACAAAGGCAAAAATAAACAAGTGGGATTACATCAAAAAGCTACAGCACAACAAAGAAAAACATCAACAAAATGACAAGCCAATCAATTGACAAAGGAAAATACTTTCATATCATATATTTGATACAGAGGTTGAACTCATATCTCAATAGCAAAACAAAGCAAAACCCAAACATTCCAACTGAAAAATTGTCAGAGGATATAAATAAACATTTTTCCAAAAAAGATATACAGATGGCCAGTATGTACATGAAAAGGTGTTCAACATTACTCCTCATCAGGAAAATGCAAATCAAACTCACACCTGTTCGAATGACAATTATCAAAAAGAAAGAAATAACAACTGCTGATGACAGTGTGAGAAAACAGAATTCTAGTGCACAGTTAGTGGGAATATAAGTCGGTATAGCCATTATAAAAAGCAGCACGAAGTTTCCTCAAAAAATTAAGAATAGAACTACCCTAGGATTCAGTAATCACACTATTGGGTCTTCACAAACATGAAAACATTAATTCAAAGGCATATTGCACGCCCATGTTTACTGCTGCATTATTTACAATAACCAAACTATGGAAGCAACCCCAGTGTGCTTCTGGGTATTTAACCAAAGAAAGCTAAAACACTAAGTTGAAAATATATCTGCACTCCCATGTTCAGTGAAGCATTAGTTGCAATACCCAAAATATGGAAGCAACCTAAGTATCCATCAAAGGACGAATGCCTAAAGAAAATGTAAGATACACATCACACACACACACACACACACACACACACACACACACAAATATTATTCAGCCATTAAGAAAAGGGAAAAGGAAATCTGGCCATTTGCAACAGCATGGATGAAACTTGAGGGCATTATGCTCAAATAAGACAAAGACAAATACCATATGATATCAATTGCATGTGAAATATGAAAAACAAAATCAACCAAACAAAAAACTCTGAACTCATAGACACGGAGAAGAGATGGGTGGTTGCCAGAGGCAGATGGTGGGGGGTGGGCAAATGGAAGAAGGCAGTCAAAAAGTATAAACTTTCATTTATAAAACAAATAAATCTTGGGGATATAATATGGTGACTACAGTTAATAATATTGCAATGTATATTTGAAAGTTAAGAAAGCGAATCTTAGAAGTACTCATCACAAATAAACTAAGACAATATGTTTAAGTACCCCCATTCCAATTGAAACAATATTTTAAAGACAATTATATCACTTTATATGGATACTGATTACATTTATAAACATGACAAAATATATAAATCCACATTTTCTTATTCTTTCTTTTCTTAAGGCTGTATTTTTAGGATTTATTCATATATGAATGTATGTATAAATTTCCTTAGTGCTTATCTATCTGAAAGGGAAATCAACCAGATTTCTTGAGAAAAATAACGTTTAGGTGGAAAATGTGAATGGATGAACATTTTACATTGTTGATGTCACAATTCTTATGTTTTATTAGGCTTTAAGCTTCCTTAACATACACATTTTAAGTCATAGAAGAAAGTAACAGAATAGATGTGGCAGGATAAATTCAACAGTGCTGGCTTTCAGATGAATTACAGTTATCTGTGTTGAACAAAAGTACACTCTAATGTCTTGCTTAAACAACTATTTATCTAACTATAAACAACTGATTATGTATTGACTTCATGAGCACATAATTCCTTTTATGTACCATATCTTTGACATATAGTTATTTATTGCATTATACAAGTTTCCCCCAAAACATAGAAGTTTAAAACAATAAACATTTATTATCTCACATTTTCATGGGTCAGGAACTTAGGTATAGCTTAGTTGGGTGCCCCTTTATCAAGTTCTTTGAAAGGGCTACAGTGAAGAAGCCCCAGGGTTGCAGTTTCACCCAAAGGCTCCTCTGGGGAGGGATTCACTTCCCAGCTTATTCATGGGGCAGCATTCAGTTCCTCATGAGATGTTGGACTAAGGACCTTCTCTGCTTTTCCCTAAATGTTGACTAAAGACTTCCACCGTTCACTAAATAGGCACTTAACAACATAGACACTCCCTTCCTTTTGAGCAAATGAAGCAGCCAGAGAGCAATAGGGTGAGGAAGATGAGAGCTAGTCCTCTTTTAACCTAATCTCAGAAGAGATATCCCATCACTTATGCTATAATCTGTTTGTTAGAAGCTAATCACTTGGTCCAGCCCATATTTGATGAGAGGATAATATCAAAGGGTGTGTGCTAGGAAGTGGTATTAAACAACTGACATTAATAATTTAACTTTCTTTTCTCTCTCTGTCTCTTTCTCTGTATCTTCTTTGTTTCTTAATTATTAAGGAGGCATCAAAACAGTTGAGGAAACAAATACAAAACTATGTTAATAAAAATGATGTCTTTTACTGTGTGAAAAAAGTTTTGAATTAATGGCATTAAAGGGAAAAATGACACTTCACATCCTTATTAGTAAATATCAATATTCTCTACTTTGGTCAAAACCACAGAACTGGAATTCTGCATTATTTTCTACCATCATGGTTTTTTTTTTTTTTTTGACTAATTACCTTGCCTGTTACCACAGTGTCCCACTAGATGTAGATTTCTGGTCCAGATTTGGCCACAGTACCAGTATCATACTTTATATCCTATTTTTATCAACAAATTTCCTTAGAGTTTATAATCTTATCTCTATACTCTAGCTTGTGCCTTAATATCTAATCTCAAACTAAATTTACGATTTGCCTATCTACTTACCCTGAGTCGGCCATGACTGCAACTGTCCTATCATTCTTGATGGCACCTCCCAAACTGTGAGGAATACCCGATCACACCAATTTTGCTATGCCATTGGCTGTTACATCAACTGAATAACTTTTTAGTCAGGAGTTTTTCTTTGCAAATCATCCTGTGGGTGAATCACACTCATCCAAATCTGTTATACCTGATCTTTCTTCCTTCCCTCACAGGTAACTCTTCTGAGGTTCTACCATTTCTTATCTGAAGCAATAAAGCAAAATAGATGAATCATCATTTTTTAAAAACGATTGATTTTCCTGTCTACTAAAAATCCCTATCCCTCCCCACCTTTCTAAAAATACATGCTTGGGGCACCTGGGTGGCTCAGTGGGTTAAGCCTCTGTCTTCACCTCAGGTCATGATCTCAGGGTCCTGGGATTGAGTCCCACAATGGGCTCTCTGCTCAGTGGAGAGCCTGCTTCCCCCCTTCTCCCTCTGCTTGCCTCTGCCTACTTGTGATCTCTATAAAATAAATAAATAAAGTCTTTAAAAATAAATAAATAAATAAATAAAAATAAAAACATTGTTTTATTAATTCACATCTCTTTATCTTCACTTTATTGGGTTTACATGTTAAACCCAGTGTAGTATCATAAAAATTTCCTAGTTGACTATTATTCTGTTAGATACAACTGTTCTGTTATGAAAGATTATGTGTATTCTTTGAATATTAATTTTAATTTATTATTACTGCCGATGTACTTCAATATAATAAATCCAGGAAATAATAGGCACATTTCTTACGACTCTGTTAAGGAAACAGTGGGCATTAAAAGAAATCTGTGGCACACATTTAGTTTTTAGAAGTTTGAATATGAAATGTTTGAATATGGATTTCTTCTCCTGTTTTGAAGTTGCTGATCTCCTTTAGCATTTAAACTTATGTCCCAAGCCAAATTTGAGATGTTTTCAGCCTGTTTCATCAAATATTTATTCTTTACATTTTTTTTTTTCTCTCCTTCTGGGACTCCAGTGACACTGAGGTTAGACTCACTGCTGTTTTTCCACAGCTTCCTGATGATCTGCTACTGTTTTTTTTTCTTGCTCATATTTGATAATCTGTATTGATCTATCTTCAAATATTTTGGTTTTCTTCTGTTCTATCCATTATGTTCTTGATCTCTTCTCATGGATTTTTAAAATTATTTTATATCATTTTGGTTCTGAAGTTTACATTTGATTCTCTTTTATACATCGCATTTATCTGTGAGAAGTTCTATCTTTATTGGTTTCAAGTATATTCACTCATTTCTTGGCACATAGTCATAATGACTACTTTAAAGTCTTTGTCTGATGATTCCAAAATATGTGTCACCTGGGGGAGAGTACTTGATTATTTTTCCCTCAGAAATTGCGATTGTTTTATATTTTTCATATTTTAACTATTATTGGATTACATCTTGACATTTTAAATATTGTTTTATGTCTCTGAGTCTTGTATGAATTGTATGAGGAGTCTTTGTTTGTTTTGTTTTAGCATGCAATTGACCCAGTTAGGTTCAGGCCATGGCTTCTACCACCCTCTGTGGGCTATCGATCCAAAGTCAGTTCAGTTTTCAAATTCTTTCAAAGCTACTTATTATCTGTCTAGTGTGCATACCACACAATGGTTAGTCTGTGGCTTTGAAGGTGATCTGCATCATTAACTGTGTTTTCAAATCCTTTGCTCAGATGCATGTAAATGAAACTCAGGTGCGAGGCCAGGAGTTCATACATAACTTTTAGGAAGTTACTTATTTTCGGGTTTTTTTTTGAGTTTCCTTTTCTCCACGACCTTCCTAATACTCTCCCAGATGCCATCCCTCCTAGTATGTTGGACAGAAATTTAAGGCTTTGGCTTCCCCACTTTGCCCCCTCCCATGACTTTTCTGTTCTGTAACCAAAAGAAGATGGGAAGAGAAAAACAAAAGCAAACCAAAAAACTACAACTTTCCCTATGCTCTTCCTTCCGGCCAGAGAGACTCCCTCCACTCAGACAGCAGTGTTCTCTTTACCACCACAGCCTTGGGATTCTCTAGCAGCTGGAGAAGAGAGAACAGAAAACCAAGGATTTCGGATTTCTCCCTCATTTTAGGGCCACTGTTCCCACTTGCTTGAAGAATAGAGTTCTCGAGGAGTACTTCCTGCATGCATTCAGTGTGAAGCTCCAGGTTTTAAGTTCTTTTGTAATCCAAGATAGGAGCTATTGAAGGAAATTTACCACTAATTCTGTGGTATGTGGGGTTGATGCTTTCCTTTCACAATCTATTTGCCACCATTTATTTTTCAGAGTCTCAGGTAGCTGCTTCAAGCATTCACTCTGAAGATTTTTAATGTACTCAGTGGGAGATTTAGGTCCAAGTCCGCTTATGACATTTTCACTAGAGCAGAGATTGTATAAAAGATTTTAATGGTATCATTCATAAGCATTTAAAAAGGAGCCGCAATCAGTAAGGTGTTGTCTAAATTCATTAATGTTATGACACTGAAACCCAGCTTCTTGCTCTCATTGCCAGAATAACTAAACTTGCTACCTGAGGAGTATTTGGCAATGTCTTGTTGAGAAAAGCAAGTGATGGGATCTTCTAGAAACCTTGATATCTGAAACTAGTTTATGAGGAATATAATACAGACTCTTTTGTCTTTTTCAAAAGTATTAATTTGTGGGGGAACAAACAGTAACTTCAGAGTGGTTCTGAATATTCATCACACAATTCTAAGCCAGCCACGCATTCTGGCTTGTAGCAAATTCCCTCAATAGTATGCCACTTTCTAGGCCACTTTGACAAACTAGACCAACATAAGAAGAGACTAAACTTATTCAATTTGTTTCTCAGAACTTACTATCCCCAAAAGAAACATATTTAATCTGCCAGTCTATAGTTTTCCAAGCAGCAAAGCAATCAGCTAGCCACTGGCAAAAGCCCAAGAATCAGTAAAAACATACTAACGTTCATCGAGGGGTATCATAGGCTGAGCTATGATAAAAGGCTTGAATCAAGTGAATGAAGCAGTAACGTCCACTTTTGCCCTCTCGTAGCTGACACCAATATTGAGCACCCATGGCATCTCAGTACAGAGATCTGTAAGTCAGAGGAGGCTTTGAAGTAATGAGACTCCAAAGGAACCAGCATGTTTTATAGGCAGCTCTTCCCAATCATGATAACCCACTCAAAACTTAAGAAATGGAGAAATACAAGCATGTAACACATCTACTTCTGCTATAAATTCAGATAGGAAGTAATAATACATTGATGTGGACTACAGTGCCCCTATCCCATAGGTCCCATTAACTTCCCTCTCTTCTGCAAGTGTCAGCCAAGCCCCATCAATTGAGGTGGAGTTCACATCCCATCAAATGAGGTGGAGTTGACAATGTGACTTAGAGAGTATATCCAATTTATCCATGAAAACTTAGAGTTCCTCTTCTCCCTAAAGTTTCCCAGCATACTCATATTTATGTATATATGCCTGGACTCCTCTGGTGACAGAGTCATTAGCCACACTCCTAATCATCTTTCCAATTAAACAACTGGTATCACAGTAGAAAGTAAGTAAAGGATCAGAGGTACAAAAGGAGAAAATGGCACTTCACTAACATCAAAGAACACTTATTTTCAGTTACAAATGGCTCAGTGGTTGCTCAGTAACCTAAATTGTAAAGTTTATAGTCTACCAAAAGCTAGTAATTGGACTGTAAGACTCTCATGGCCGACAATGTTTACCTTTGGGTAGCCCTTGATTCAACAGCAACAGAAACACTGCTTTCCACTTATGGCAATGTGATTTACACTCTTTGCCTAACTCAGACTTGACTCATAAAGCAATTCTATTCTTTGAGTCCACCTTAATTTGGGACAATAGATGCCCTATTTCTAGAACATCTCTAATTTCTCAATTAGCTAAAGTATAAGGGCTAGATAAGTTTTCCAGGGCAGTGAGGCTGCCAGTTGTAATTTATTTAGATTTCTACATGTTGATTTTTTTTTTTTTTCAATGGGTCTCCTTCATCAGCATTGTAAACACAATCTGAGACAATAAGATTTGAACACTAGTCAGGTTCTCATCTGTAGATTCCTGGGGATGTTTGCCTTAGATACAGCTCCCCAAGATGGCCAAAGTTCCCTTCTAAGAGCAGGGATTCACTAAAAAATTTCCGAGATCTTTTATAGTCATCTTCAAACCAATGTAATATTCATATAATAGAATATAAGAAATGCTTAATGGTAAAATGGTCCAACTATCCCCATTCATCCTTAGCAAACCTTACATGCCCTGCCTCTTCATACCACATGTTAACTAGCCAAAATTCTAACAAGTCATCTGTTTTCATTCATATAGATCTTGAATAGGCTCCACCTACCCATCTCTCCCTGCTCCTCTTTCTACTATCGCTATATTTTTGCTTTTCCAGAGCGTCATATATTTAGAAACATAGTTTATCATCTTTTCAGATTGACTTCTTTAACTTATCAATATGCATTTAAGATTCCTTCAGATCATTTCGTGGTTTTATAGCCTTTTTTTTTTTTTCCTGAAGAACATTCCATTGATGGCATGGATGCACCACAGTTTTCACCTGCTGAAGAAGAACATTTTTGCTTCCAATCTTCAGCAAAACTTTTTTAAAGCTTTCATAAACAGCAAGCAGGCTTTCATTTAAACATAAGCCTTTAACACATGTGGGTAAATAGGAGTACCATCACTGCATCTTAGGATATGCCTATGTTTACCTTTGTAAGGAACTGCTCAATTGCCTTCCAAAGCAACTAGCATTTTGTATTCTCACCAGCAATGAATAAGAGTTTTATTCCTGCATATCCTCCTCAGCATATGGTATGTCACTGTCTAGCCATTTTAGCCATTTGAATGCGTATAATTGTACTTCATTATTGTTTTAATCTGTAGTTCCCTAAAACTATGATGTTAAACACTTTTGCAATGTTTATTTGCCATTTGTGTATCTTCTGTGGTGAGCTGTCTTGATTGTGTACATTTTTTTAAAAGCTCAATAATGTAAATAGTATATGAAAATTATCCTTGCTTATTCCTCCACAAATAAGAATGAGCTTTTGGAATGCCAGACCATTGCTTTTAGGTTGGAGCTGTATTCTTTTTTTTTAAAGATTTATTTATTTATTTATTTATTTGACAGAGAGAGAGATCACAAGTAAGCAGAGAGGCAGGCAGAGAGAGAGAGGAGGAAGCAGGCTCCCTGCCGAGCAGAGAGCCCGATGTGGGACTTGATCCCAGGACCCTGAGATCATGACCTGAGCAGAAGGCAGTGGCTTAACCCACTGAGCCACCCAGGCGCCCTGGAGCTGTATTCTTAAGTTTGAAAGAAGTGAAGCAGTTATCTGGAGACCACAGAGTTGACTACAGCTGCTGAGGAACACTATCTTTGCACTATATCTGTCTTCTCTTCTCCTGAACACTAAACACATTAGCCTCTTCAAAGTTAGATGCAGCCCATGACTGAGTTCTAACCAATAAAAGATGAGTTGACATAGGGTCAGACCCTTCCTATAAGAAACTTTCACTAATGATTTCCTCTGCTAGATGGACATTGGTTAACTCTGGAGTCAAACACTGAAGACAGCAAAGCCTCAGAGCCTGGGGTTCGGAACAACTGTGCAAAACAAGATACCACCATGATCATCACTGCCATACTCACCACACGCAGTGTTTGGACCTTATGTAAGGAAGAAGCAAACCTCTATTGAATTAATAACAGGTCTTAATGCTTATTTGTTATAGCATCTAGAGATATCCTGCACCTACAGGGGTCTACCACCTCAAGGATATTCGAAAATATTGCTTTTAACAGACAAATTTGTTTTCATATATGAAAGGTTTTCTCATTTATATGCATGTCAAATTTCCTTTAATAGTTTTAAAAGATTCAACATCAATAAACTATGAACAGAAAAACAAAAGTAAATTGTTGAGGTGGTTAATCAAACACTTGTATGTCAACTGAAGTCACTAATTCCATTGATAGAATTGTCTGAGGTTTCCATTTTCTTGCTTGTAAATAGTCATATAGCATCCTAAGATTTCTGCAAAATCTCAGGGTCTTATGCCACTTGGTGACCTCCAAGCTCACTGACAACCTTAAAGTTCAAATTTCTGTTAATTTACTTGAATGTGTTAGTCATCTTTTTCTAGTTTTTTTCCCCCACCTGGAGGAATATAAGCAACGGAGTCACCTAACCTATTTATTTAATACATGCACAGACAGTCCCATATGCTTACATGAGCTCACACATACCAACATTCATTTATACATTCTCACATAAAGTCTCTATGTTTATCAGACTTCACTGAAGATTGAGCAAGATAATTATAGCACAGAAAATATAGCAGTGTAATTATAAGCCTCCCTATCTATTGAAGTTAATTCTATCATCCTACCACTATGTATTTTTTACTTCCCTGTTCTTATCACACCAAAGATAACCTCATATTCTCCTCATCTTTTTGATTCTCTTTTAATTTCTTTCTCCTCCTTTTGATTCCAAAGAAATTTAGACTTTTTTCTTTTGTACCCTCTTTTTCCAGACTCTGGTTTTTCTATACATTCATGGACTATCACGTTATCTTCCTAAACAAGACAGTATTTTTTCCTTAGATGTTCCAAAAGAAATTAATTTATATTTTACCTTTAAGAACAGTTATAAAAACTAATCTTCAGCCCTAACTGCACACAATGAAATAGCACACTCCTTTAAAATACTTGATTCATTCTTTTCTTTTGAATGTCAATGAAAAACATAATTGCTTAGTACATGTAATATTTATTTTAAATTTTTGTTCTTGACTTTTTAAAATTAGACTTATAATACTATAGTAAGACATAACCCATAAGTGACAATGGTTAAAATAATTTATGAAAAAGTCATTCTTTCATTTTATTGTAAAAGCTCAGCTAAGGACCAATGAAATTTAGTAAACTGTTTGTATCCTATACGTTTTCTTATCAGCAAATGTCAAGCCACAGTTAAGACACTGAAGATGGAGTGAGAAAGTATAAAGATTCATGAGAAGATCAGGTAATCGTTAACAACAGCAGACAGGCCTTATGAGTGTTCACTATTTTGCCTTTTGTCTCCATTCTGAGGATTTGAGTGAAGGCCTTTATAGTTATGTACTGCATAATGCTCACTCATTTACACTAACTGGAAAGAACTATTTTTCAAATTCTGTACACATAAGCTCTAGTGGTTTTATATTTCTATATTGTTCTAAAATACTACATCTTCAGTAGAAGATGTTCAAAACTCCCTGATACGACTGACTGACAGGAACTTCCATGCCAAATTTTAGGAGATGTTCTCTTTGGTATAGCATACAAATTAAAAGATAAGGTTTTTAAAATATCTAGTTGGAAGCAAAGTATGAACAACTTGTGGTTAAAGAGGTACAATCGAGAAAACTCAAGTCCCTCAACCAAATTTCTCCTACCATCCTACCCAGAAAAAGCCATTCCTACTATTTGAATCATTTACTAGGATTAAGATAGTAACTTCACAGGAAATTACCGAAAGAATAATCCATGAATCTTCATGGGCTATTATCTCAGATAATATATACTTAGATAGATACATTTTAATACTATGAGGTTGGGGACAGCAAATTAGAGACATGAAACAAACGTTAGATGTTAAGTGGGAAGAGCCGGCAAGACTATGTATACATTACCTAAGAGGTAGTATAGAATAATAAAATGAGGGAGAAAGATGGGGACTTGTTTCTAAAATCATAGCAACTTAGCATAGGATTTTTGCTATCACAGCTGCCTAGTATTTTGTTTTGCTTTTTTTCCCTATTGTAACTTCATTCTGGGACATTCATTATCTTAAGATTCTAAAATAACACATAAATGATCTGTGTGGCTTAATAATTAAATTTACCAAATTTGATAGAGGGAAAGTAAATATGGCTATATTGTCTATCAATAAATAGACAATACAATTTTAAATAGTTAATTATTTTTAGTATACCAGAAAATGTCAAACACAAAGAATAAATCTAACTTCCCAAAACCAAAAAAGTGTATAAACCCTATATAGAAAAAATAATTATTGAAAGTTATTTGGTAATATCTAATTAAATTGAAAAAAGTCATATCTTCCCTTTACATAAAATTGATTCTCTTTATTTCTTAATGCACACAAACTCCCAATATAAAGACACTTTCTGAAACTCTTTGTCAGAGGATTACCCTCAAGCTAAAGGTAAAGTGTGTAAATTATACACTTTAAGTGTGTAAAGTGCACAAGTGTATAAATTACATCTATCAGGGCAGCCTTTTCTAAAGGCCTGATGGATTATGGATATAAATACTCAAATTACACTGGTCTTGATTAGACATTTCTGATGTGTTACCTATATGCTCGCAAGCTTTCTTCTGATACTTAACCAAAGTAATTTAATGGGAATTTACTTGACACAGAATCTTTGTAGGTTATTCACAATAGCCAGGGTCCGGAAACAACCTAAGTGTCTGTCAACTGATAAATGACTCAAGAAAATGTGATACACATACCGACACACAATGGAGTAATATTCAGCTAAAAAAAAAGTAGGATATCCTGTCATTTGGGACAATACGGATGAACCTAGAAGGAATTATACTAAGTGAATGAAGATAGAAAGACAAACTACTGCACAGTATCATTTATATGTGGAATCTAAAAACAAAACAAAAGAGAAACAAGCAAATGAACAAACAAAATAAAGCCAAAGTCACAGAAGCAGATAACACAGCAATTGCCAGGAACTAAGAGTGGAGAATGGGAGTAAGGGGAGGGTGATAAAGGCTGTAAACTTTCAGTTGTAAGATGAATGAGGTTTGAGGATCTAATGCAAAACATGGTAACTGTAGTTGCTAACACTATATTGTATAACTGAAATTTGCTAAGAGAGTAGAACTTAGATGTTCTCATCAAAAAGAAAAAAAAAATTTGTGAGGTAATGGATGTAAATTAACCTGATGGGACAATCCTTTCACAAGGTGTATGTATATGAAATCATCATGCTGTAGACTTTAAAACATCCTACAACCTTATTTCTCAATTATATCTCAATAAAGCTGAAAAAGAAAGAAATTAAGATCGTGTGACTCTACAACCAAGAAAAGAAAATCTTCAGCCTCCTTCTAATAAGAGTGACTTAAAAATGGTCTTCTAATTATGACAATTATATTCCTTCTATTCCTTCTTTTCCAATCCATATACATATATGGATTTTTTTTTTTTTGAGAGGGGGAGAGAGTGGGGAAGGGTAGAGGAAGATGGAGAGAGAGCAGCTTAAGCAGGTTTACATTCAGCATGGAGCCCCAGTCAGGGCTTGATCTCACGACCCTGAGATCATGACCTGAGCCGAAATCAAAAGTTGGATGCTCAACCAAATGAGTCACCCAGGCACCCCTATATATTTTAATTTTTTTGACTTACTTTATTGGTCAGGACTTCCAGTACCATGTTCCATAGAAATGATGAAAGTGAGTAAATCCCATGCCCAGAGAGAAAACACTCATTAATTCAAAATAAACTCATTATTAAATTTTTATTTTGTTTCCATATTTACCAATTCTCTTTGCCTTAAGTTACACTTAGCAGACATCTAACTGCATCAATTTTCTTTGAATTTCCTTTCATGTTAAAACTATTTCTACCCACTACTTTCACCATTTCTTTGTCCTTATTTCTAAACTGTTTCTCCTAAACAGCATAAGCATGATTTGTGTGTGTGCAATATGAAAATTGTCTTTTAATTTAAGCAATTAGTCAATTTGTATTAACTATATTAAAACTTAATCCTCCATCTTAACTATACGTTTTCTATTATCTCTATCTGTATTATGTTTCCTTTCTTCTACCTTTTCTCTATTTTGTCTTCCTTTTTTTTTTTAAGATTTTATTTATTTATTTGACAGACAGAGATCACAAGTAGGCAGAGAGGCAGGCAGAGAGAGAGGAGGAAGCAGGCTCCCTGCTGAGCAGAGAGCCCGATGTGGGGCTGGATCCCAGGGTCCTGGGATCGTGACCTGAGCCGAAGGCGGAGGCTTTAATCCACTGAGCCACCCAGGTGTCCTACCTATTTTGTCTTCTTGAAGATTAATCAAGTTATTTATTTTGATTTCTATCTCTTGGTATGCTACTGACTCTAAGTCAAATGACATATATTGTGTCACATTTTCCTGAGAGCTATCAACTTTTTGCCATATAAAGAGTGGGGTCTGATTACCATATTCCAGTAGGGGGTTGAGCTAAAGGTATGATCATCGGAAGTTTGGGTAAGGCCATGTTTACTTCATTCTACCCACAAGATGCAGTACTCTAGGTTTTTGAACTGACGAACTATTGTATTTTCTTGGCTCTATCCCCCCAAAAGAACCTGAATTCTAATTGTTGTCTCCTCATCATGACACTGGCAAAGTTCCCATTCTACTCTTCACTAATTTTTAGGGTTTTTTTCCTACTCTATACAACTTTTCAATCCAGTAACTGCTTTGAGAGGAAGATTAGCCTTCCATAAAGCTTAGTTCTCACATACATCCCGCACGGGATTCTCTCAGTTACATTTGCCCTTCGAGGTCTGATTTTGTTTTGCCATTTTCATGAGACCACCATAATCTCAGGAACACTTTTTTCAAGACCTTACTCCACCTTTTTTATCTTGTCAAATTCAGGGTGCCAACTCACCCTGGTTCACTGTAGACTTCTCTGGGATTAGCACTGAAAAATCTCACATCCTGGGAAATTCATCAGTTTCAGTCACCTTCCAGGAAGTCAATATTTGGCTAATAACAATGAATACATCTTATTTGGCTTTTAAATCCTGGCACTGAGATGAGGCTAAGTGCACAATGAAATAATCACAAAGTAACTGACATCAAACCCTGAGTTATTTAGAATGTGTTTCAAACATCAAGAAATTATGCCTTAGAAAAAATAGAGAAAACCAAGCATGGTGAGTAGAGGTGGGGGGGGGATGGAATAAAAGCTGATTATATTCCACTGAAGAAAATGAATATATTCAATGGTTGACACAACTTAAATAGCTCATTGAGACTGGATGGTTTGAAAGTTACAAAAACATGGCACATTCATCCACTAGGGCTTCCATAACAAAGTACCATAGACAGGGGCCTTAAAAAGATAGAAACTTACCAACTCACAATTCAGAAGGCTACAAGTCCAAGATAAGGGTATCAGCAGGTTTGGGTCTTAAGACAGTTATGATGGAAAGATGTTTGACTGGACTCTCCTTTTGGTTTTTAGAAAGCTATCTTTACTCTGTGTCTTTTCACATCACCTTCTCTCCATGTGTGCATGTCTCTGTCTCAATTTCCCCTTTTATAGGACATTAGTTATATTAAATTAGGGTCCATCCTGGTGACCTCATCTTAACTAACTGCATCTGCAATGACCCTATTTCCAAGTAAGTTTACATTTTGAGGTACTGGGATTTGAACTTAAACATATGAATTTGGGGGGCATAAAATTCTACCCCTAACAGGTAGCAATTCAATATGTGACCTGTGAGGAAGAAGTGGGGTACTGATATACCAAGAAAAAGATAGTTTGGGAGCTGAATTACAACAAAACCCCCTTGTCAGATAAAGATATGAATACCCGTGCACTTATTTTTTAACTATCTTGAACTTATGTTGTAAGTTTATGAAGCATTATTTAGCTAGAAAATTTAATGGAACTGAAAACAAGTAGAAGTAGAGGTTTTTCCAAATACAAACCTGTTTGTATGAAATCTGGATGTCATACCAGACCATGCGCCGTATGAGCCATAGGGAATTCTTTTTTTTTTTTTTTAAGATTTTATTTATTTATTTGACAGAAATCACAAGTAGGCAGAAAGGCATGCAGAGAGAGAGAGAGGGGGAAGTAGGCTCCCTGCTGAGCAGAGCACCTCATGTGGGGCTCGATCCCAGGACCCTGGGATAATGACCTGAGCCGAAGGCAGAGGCTTTAACCCACTGAGCCACCAGGCACCTCAGGGAATTCTTATTCTAGATCATGAGAAAGTGTGCCTATATAACTGTCTTGCTGTTATTACTATAGGTGCTATTTTAAATTAATAAATTTTGAAGCCATTAAAATATTCATTTAGCTTTTAAATTTTTAAATTACATTTCATGGTGATTATATTAGACTTCTAGAGAGTTTTAAAATAATTTAAGTGGCTATCCCTTATTATATTATATGAAATGGGAAAAATTATACTAAGTTGTTATTTGCAAAATAGTTCAACTCTGACTTACTAACTTTCTGTATTAAAAAAAGTTAACATTACTCAGTATATAATGAAGATTACTTAGGTCATTATTTATTTTAAAGCTAATTCATTCAGAATTACTTTAAATATCTACCCACCAACAATTTGTTAATACAGGAAATATTTTTCTAACAAAAAATTTAGCTTGCTAAAAGCAGTTTTATAACCCAAAATAACAGTTAAAAAAGTAAAACTATTCACATTTTATATATCAAGGAACATTTTCCAGCTTTATGAAGAGGGGAGAAAACATTTTTATAACCTTTATTTGTTTTTCTTTTCTAGAAGCATCCCTGGTTAGATTTTGCTAATCAGTGCTATCCACTTATTTTGAGAAAACCTAATATAATACCATTTGACCTTCCATGCAAATTTCAGGGCACTTAAGCTGAAATCCGTAGCACTCCATCTCTGTGCTAACGGCCAAATTTGCTATCATACCATATGTCCAACATACAATTTGCATTTGAATTGGGAAAAGTAAATGATGTTTTAATGATTTCATGTGCTGAAGAATGGGGTAGATGGCAGAAAGGGAAAACAATACACATTCAATAGACTTCTCATTTGTGGTATTCTTTCAGTTATGACACTTTGCCAAAGGAAGGCTACATTCGCTAGAGTTATTAATGAATAATTTCTAAAAATAAATATTAGGTTTAGAAAGAATTATAAGTATATCATAATACTCTTATGAGAGATCAGCTGCAAAGCCATGTTAAATTGAGCATTGACTATCCATTTTCACTAAGATGAATATTATGATTAGATGATAAATAAAATCCCACTTGATGATTTGATGCCTCACATAGAAAAAAAAATGACAACACGCACTCAAGGTGCTTTTGAAAAATGAAACACATTTTATTAATATTTCTTTTTTTTTTTTTTTTTTTATTTGACAGACAGAGATCACAAGCAGGCAGAGAGGCAGGCAGAGAGAGAGAGAGATAGGAGGAAGCAGGCTCTCTGCTGAGCAGACAGCCCGATGTGGGGCTCGATCCCAGGACCCTGGGATCATGACCTGAGCCGAAGGCAGAGGCTTTAACCCACTGAGCCACTCAGGCGCCCCATTAAACACTATATATTTTCAAAGAACCTGACCCATTTCACGAAAATACTAAAGAGCAACCCAGAATAAGAGCTGTGTTTCTGTTAAAATGACAAATATCACTTGAGGTCATCAAAGTGGATGGATTCAGGGTTTTTCTTAATTTTTTTTTTGACTTTTAATTTTTTATTTTTTATAAAAATATATTTTTATCCCCAGGGGTACAGGTCTGTGAATCACCAGGTTTACACACTTCACAGCACTCACCAAAGCACATACCCTCCCCAATGTCCATAATCCCACTCCCTTCTCCCAAACTCCCTCCCCCCAGCAACCCTCAGTTTGTTTTGTGAGATTTATTTTATTCTGTGCTGAGGGGGGAGCCAACTCAGGGCTTGATCCCAGGACCCTGAGATCACAACCTGAGCTGAAATGAAGAGTCATTCACTTAACCAACTGAGTCACTCAGATGCCCCAGTTGATCTCCATTTGTAATGAAACAACCAACAGAAAAGTTTCCAAATAGAGTTGATAGGAATACAGACTGTCATAGTTTACTTTGACATTTGTTTTCACCAGATAGCACAGAAAAATAAATAGTTATGGTTAACTGCAATACATGACAATAAGTAACTGCATATCTTGAAATATCCAAAACTTTAATGGAATTTTAATTAGTGTCATACTATCTTCAACTGTATTTTTACAAAGAGATGATGTTTAGAGTCATGTAACCTTAAACTTAAAACATGCTAGGGCAATAATCGAATCCAGCCTTCATTTTACGGAGGTGAAAGCTTAAGTGCAGTGAGATTAGATGGCACACCTATGGTTTCATGGACAATAAACTGGGCTCATAACCCCACTCATCTGACTGATAAGTCAAGGGGTAGCACTAGTTGCTTTTCTCTAACCATGTAAACCTCACTGGAAAACAGAGTCGTCATGTGTGTATCACTGAGAACAGGATATAATGCTTTGAGTAACAAACAACAGTAAATACACGGTTTAACTCCATAACAAGTAACCTTAGTATTTGTGATGGAGAACGTTATCTTCATGTACCTATCATCTTATTCTTTTCTTTTTTCCTTCCTTCCTTCTCTCCCACCCTTCCTTCCTTCCTTTAAATAATAGGTTCCACTCATCACCACCTCACCTCAGTTTAAGGTGAAGATACATGCATGCAGCTGGCAAATACACATCCCAGACTGCACAGCAGCAAACGGCAATTTCATGACTCAGTTGGCTTCGATAGATGTAGCTGGTAATGTTGTGTCTGACTCCTCGTCATCTTACTGACAGAGCTCCTTGCCCTTGCTTTCTTTTTCTCTTCCTTACTTAGCTGAGGGGCAGTGGTTCGGAAGCAGGGATGGCCATCAAGTATTCCTTCTATGGGAATTTTTTGTAGTGTAGCACATAAATATTTTAGTTTTCAAATTCCTGATACACATTCACATTTTCATTTAATTTTATGATTTTTGAATCATTAACTGAATCCAACTGGATCATTTAAAGGCTACTGGAATTTAAAACTTGGTTAAGAGTTTATGGTCTTCCCTGAGCATTACTAACAGAAACACACAGTGAGTGTTAGTGTTATCAGAATGCCCGTGTAACTTAAAGTCAATCTAAAATTGACTTGTTATGTTGTGTGAATTCTCATCAATAGATCTACTTACAAAATACTTTTTTAAATACATGTGTATGTTTACCAGCATTATTTTTGGGTGTGGAGATATAAGTTATGAGCAATCTAACAATTTTTACCTAACAGAGAACAGGATAGTGTATTTGATGCATAAGAATGAAAAAAAAAAATCAGTATCCAGTCCCAGATCAGAAAGAGACCAATAGGGACGCCTGGGTGGCTCAGTTGGTTGGATGACTGCCTTCAGCTCAGGTCATGATCCCGGAGTCCCGAGATCAAGTCCCACATCGGGCTCCCAGCTCCACGGGGAGTCTGTTTCTCTCTCTGACCTTCTCCTCACTCATGCTCTCTCTCACTGTCTCTCTCTCAAATAAATAAATAAAATCTTAAAAAAAAAAAGAGACCAATAAAACCATGAAGTCCTACACAATGTTTGGAAGCATACCTAAAAAATACCTTTCTAGGGCTTAATACATGTCAAGCAGCTTTCTAAACAAAATACATGCAGTAATTATTTTACTTAATTTCCATAATATTCCTATCACTTAATATTATATCCATTACTACTGATTTATAGATAAAGATAAGGATCTTAAATCTATTAATATCTGAGGCATAACCTAGTAAATATTAGCACTGGGATTCAAATCCAGACAATGCAATTTGGGATTATCTACTCCTAGCCACCATCCTATAAGGCTTCCTATGATGCAATAGGGCATCTGAGACATGGAATTGGAAAATCAAGGGACAATATCTCTTGGAGAACAAGGTTACTGGAGAAAAATGTGTCCAGATACACATTTGATCAACGCTTTACACATAAAATATTGGGATATAATTACACTGATTTTGAATAGTATCCCTTCTGACCTGATGAGTCACAGGAATAATTCTAGGAACAAAATATTAGAAATAAACAGATCATGAAGTTTCATGTTAAATCCTGCGTTGACACAAGAATTTCTGAATTGTCTTACCCTTTTGTTTTATTCTTAGGCAGCACCAACCTATGTTATCATGTGAATGCTTCCTGTCTGCCCCAAGGAGATTTGCCAGTGTTTATTCATGTCAGTAATTGCTGAGTACTTAGAATCTCTGCCTTTACAGATGCAAAAAAAAAAAAAAAATGCATCCTATAGATCCAGAAGATAACCAATAAATACTTGTGTATTGGAAAAGAAATACAATGAAGAAAAAATAATTTTTAACACCCACTATAAGTCATTTTACACATTGTCTTTTATATTCAACCAAAAACCTTGAGAATAAGCCCCAGGTGTCAAGGAAAATCTTAATATAATATAAGAGCACAAAAGTACAAAATAATAAAAAAGGCATTAGCATAGGGAATTCAAGGGGTGAGAAGATAAATGCTGAGTGTAAAAGGAATAAGGCAGCAGCCCGTCCCAAGTTTTCAAACTGAACAGCTGGTATTCCAGCACGGGCAGGTCACTTTGAGAGTCCTGTCTCTGTGATTTCCAAAGTTAGAGAGTCTTACTCGGGCCAGAAGCAGCCGACACAGTCCCAAACCAAGAAGGGATGCCCAAGTGGTACCCATCAGCAGAAGCAGTAGCAGAGGTGCATATCTGAGCATTACAATGAACACATTTTGCTACAATATCTTCAAGTAATTGGAGGTATTTTCATGAAAGAAGCCCAATACTGCACAGATCCATTTAGACGCGGAATGAGCATCACAGAGAATCTTGCCCTGTGCCTGCTCATTCTCCATACATAGCCTGAATCACTAAGCTTAGACACTCTCATTCATGAGCATGACCTTCCTGCTGAGACTTAAAATAGAAAGAAAAGCACTCAGGAAAGGTTTCAGCTTAATCAGCCATACTTTGGAAAGCTAGCCAACATGTATACCCATCATCCATCTGGGCAAAAGGCTTTACAGCTTTTAGACATTAAATGACTCACTCTGCAAAGCTCTTTCCAGACTAATGGTGGCTCTAATTTCTCTATTAGGCGGACCAGAATATTAGGGAGGCAAATCTTTGCTATTATGCTCCCAGAGAATGAACTCCCCCAAAGCACAGCTGAGTATAATAGCGGATAAAACCTTGAAAAGTGCGAGGTTAAAATTGTGTTTATCCGCACCATGCCATCTGTATCCCCTAACAGCTTGAATAGGAAGGATTTGTTCCTAAAGCATTATTATTTTTACTAAAAATTGTCCTTGTTTTTCACTACCCTGAGGAAATAGATGGCATTGTAAAAATGAGACTGCATTTATTATAACCTGACCTATGGACCACTTTTTCAAAAGTAATTTGGTTATTTGACATCATATACCTCCCGGTGAGAATAAATAGAAATAATGTTTTTTGTTCTCTTCAAGTTCAACTTGCCCTTTATGTCAGCTTCCTTTTCACATCCTTTTTTTCCAGTTATCCATACCATCATTTGTTTATTTTAAATGAACCTCTTTCCAAGATATTCCTGAACTTATCTGCCAAATTTAATATTTTACTGTTTTATTAATATGATGCTAGATGCCAATACGGTGTTCCTTGAGAGATATTAACTAGAAAAGGGCAAGTGGGACTTCTGGGTATACAGGGAGTAGTATTTTGGGAGTTTGTCCTAATTATGTAGCTGTGTTTCACAGTGTGAAAATTCACAAGGCTCCAAACTTAGGATTTGTTTACCTTCTGTCGGAAGGTGTTACACTTCAGTAAAATTTATCAAGAAAAGATGGCCTATTTAATAAAATTCAGTAATACCCAGGACATTGGTTGAATAAAATAGAATAGAATTTGTCAAGAAACAAGTTTTCTGAGGAAGGTGGAACTATTAAGACACTTCTAAATTGCACTTTTAAATAAATTATCAAGGTACAACATCTTAATTATCTCCAACTAAATAAGTAAACACAGGTAAGAAAGATTATCTGAAACTGTAATCTTTACTTCTCAAAATAAACTGTTTTCAGGTACTCTAGATGCAGCAGGTACACACTAGCAGCTAGATTTCTACTCAGTTATTATGGGGCAAATACAAAACCTTTACATGTCCCCTAAATGCTCATATACTTTTTTTTTTTTAAGATTTCATTTACTTATTTGTCAGAGAAAGAGAGCACAAGCAGGGGAGCTGCAGGCAGGGGGAAGAGCAGGCTCCCCAAAGAGCAAGGAGCCCTGTGCAGGGCTCAATCCCAGTACCCCGAGATCATGATCTAAGCCAGAGGCAGACACTTAACTGACTGAGCCACCCAGGTGGCCCAAATGCTCACATATTCTTAAAAATAAAGGTAAAACTACTATACTAACATGTACATCTAGGTTGGCTATGGAGCATCCCTGCTGTGATCCGGGTTTGTTGGTAGCACGTTACATTAAAAAAAAAAAAAAAAAAAAATTTAGAGGCACCTGGGTGGCTCAGTGGGTGAAAGCCTCTGCCTTTGGCTCAGGTCATGATCCCAGAGTCCTGGGATCGAGCCCCACATCGGGCTCTCTGCTCAGCGTGGATCCTGCTTCCCTTCCTCTCTCTCTGCTTGCCTCTCTGTCTACTTGTGATCTCTGCCTATCAAATAAATAAATAAAATCTTTATAAAAAAATTTAGATGTAAGCCTTCAGTAACATGAGAAACTGAAAGACATAAACCCAAAATGCTTTTACCTTGACTAAGGAACACTGCTTTCAACCTTAGAATGCTGTTTGAATATAAGAAGTTTCTTTCTTTATTAACTACACAAGTGGCGTTATTAAAAATGAATTAAATCATCCCAAATTATCTAGTCCAATCTTTCCCTAACATGACAGCTATCTAAAGGAGGTAAGGAAGAAGCCATGGAATGTATAGTAAGAAGAATTTCAGAGGCAACTATGGAAAATTAGAAGACAGCTGGCTTAGATTATCAGACATTCTAAATTTCTCTTATCAGTTCACTCAGAGGAAGAAAATTCCCCAAATCAAGAATTTGTCCCCTCTGGGGCCCCTGGGTGGTTCAGTTGGTTGAGCATCTGCCTTAGGCTCAGGTCGAGATGTCTGAGTCCTGGGATTGAGCCCCTTTGTTGGGCTCCCAGCTCAAGAGTCTGCTCCTCCCTTGCCCTCTGCCTCTGCCCTCATCCCCCAAGTTGTATGCTCTCTCTCCTGCTCTGCTCTCTCTCAAATTTAAAAAAAAAAAAAAAAAAAAGCTTTTGTCCCCTCAAAGATATTTAATAGGTGAATAGATCTCCCTGACAGGGCAAGATTATCTGATAGTCTCTGTACATATATATGCATAATTATTAACTAAGTGAACATTTGAAGACTGGGTACATGGGAATGTTTATTCGCTATAAAGATTGACTAGGTAAATAGATGATTTTTATCAGTGAAGCAATGGGTCCAAGTGAAAGGTTGAAAAAAAGAAGATAATATGATAAAAAGTTCCAAATTAGCTTGCCACTCATTGAGGGAGCAAATAAATTTATAAACAGCTTAATGATAATATACTGCAAAATACTTAATATCAAATAATTAACTAATTATAACAGTTTGAATCAAGGAAAACAAACATTGGAGAATTAACCTTTCAGTATTTGTACCCCTTCTGGGAACATGGTGAAATTGCATTCTCTTGTCCCCACACTATCATGAGAAGAGCCCTCTGTGTGCCTTTCTCATACACTCCCCATGTGCCAACTCATGCTATAAATAAATGAAAGACAAACCTTTTTTTTTAATTACCAGATTTTTATGTTCATGATTACTGCAGAAACCCGGCCTACACTTACTCATATATACATAACCAAAGGCAAACAGTAATGTCTAATGTTCATCAAACAAGAATCAGAGGTTTAGTAGGTACGTTATAATAGTCATAAATGTAATTTAAAATGAATGAAAATTAATGACATCACTAACAAAAACATTCAAGGTGTAATGGGGAAGGTGAGATGCTTTTTTGACTATGGATCTGTATTGTTCAATGAAAGGCCTGCAACTTGTTCACATCTCCCTATGTCTACATACATGAACCAGAACCTCTCACACTGGCTCTGGTCTTAACTTCATAATGCATTTTGGTCAAAAGCACAGTTGCAAATGCAAAAGAGACACATGAAAATGCTTGCATATTTAGCTTATTTCTTTTTAATTTCTCTTGAAAACCTGCTGCCATGTGGATGAACTAGGATCGCCTGGTGCTTGATGAGGGACAGGTGCTCCCAGTCCTTGCCACTGACCCAGCTGACAAGCACCCTGACTGCAAGGTTCTAGAGTGAGGCCGTCCAAGCCTAGTGTCAGCGAGGCCCAGTCCAGCCCAGAAAATCTGTGCTCTACAAAAGCATGAGCTGAATAAATGATTGTTGTTTTAAGCCAACTGAGTTTGGGGGATAATTGGCTACATAGGAAAAACTAACCATTACAAATATTGATAGCAAAGTCCTATAGCATTCAACATGCATTCTGCATTTGCTCGATGGCAATTACCACATCAATCTGCAACTATCAAAAGTGAGGGAAAAGGTTCAGGTTGTTAATAATTCCATGCAGTATATAAATACACTTACTTTGGCAGAGTATATGCTCTCCTCTTGTTCTCCTGCTTTATCCTGGGCAAGCTTTAGGGGAAAATTTGGACTGCTGCTAGTGCAACTGCTGTGTATACTGACCCACTGTTGTCATGTCAGCCAGGTGCAAAGGAAGCATAGCTAGTAAGGTATGGACATTCTGAGGACATTCTAGACAATGGTTTAGTTCCTTTTTTAAGCTTATTTGTTTTGCTTTTTTTATTCAGTGATTCCAATTATAAATAAAACTTTTAATAATTTTGTTGTACACACACATCAGCAAATTCATTCTGTGTGCATGGAGTGCCAGGGTCATGGGGAACAGATCAGTCCTAAAGATAGATGTCAAAGCTTCAATAGAAGGAAGATAGTTCAAGAGAAGAAGATTCTAGAAGTTCATATTGACAAAGGCATGAAAGATGGCCAGAAGATAACATCCCATGGTAAGGGAGACCAAGATCCAGAACTGGAACCAGGAGATAATTATCATTGTTTAGATCAGAAGGACAATGCTGTTTTTACTCCTCGAGGAGCAGACCTTTCCATGTGTATGGACATACAGCTTGTTGAAGCACTGTGCCATTGTCAAAAGCCAATATCTACTCTTGACAATCAAACCATTGTCATCACCTCTCATCCGGGTCAAATTATCAAGCATGGAGATATCAAGTGTGTGCTAAATGCCAATTTATTTTAGACCATATGAGAAGGGTCACCTCATCATCGAATTTAAGATAAACTTTCCTGAGAATGGCTTTCTCTCTCCTGAAAAACTCTCTACCTGAGAGGAAGGAAGTAGAAGAGACTGATGAAATGGACCAGGTAGAACTGGTGGACTTTGATCCAAATCAGGAAAGAGGGTATCATTACAATGGGATGAACATCATCCCAGGGGTGATGTCCAGTTTCAGACCTCTTAATGGGGCCAGTGAATACACTGCTGGCATTTTATGTGCAGTAGTGAATGAGTGAAGGACTTGAATCATAGCTCACTACTTGCTATTGTTTTTAATATTCAACTATAGTAGTGTTTCAAAAGTTAAATGAAGAATAGACTCAAATATAAAAACTCAAAAAAAAAAAAAAAGAGAGAGAGAGAGAAAAGAAAATGAGGGCACCTGGGTGGCTCAGTGGGTTAAAGCTTCTGCCTTCACCTCTGGTCATGATCCCAGAGTCCTGGGATCAAGCCCCGCATTGGGCTCTCTGCACAGCAAGGAGCCTGCTTCTCCCTCTCTCTGCCTGCTGCTCTGCCTACTTGTGATCTCTCCCCCTCTGTCAAATAAATAAATAAAATCTTTTTTAAAAAATGAAGATGAAATGCTGAAATATATATATATATATATATATATATATATATATATTCTAAAGTTTTGCTCTGAAAAGAACATAGAAATTGCATTACAGAGAGATGAACCAATTATGCAATGTTTGAGCTTATGTTTATTTTTTGGCCTGTTGGTTAATTGTTTTGCTTGTTTTGTAAGCTGAGAGGTGCATGATTATAACCTGGAATGCAAGTTCCAGAAGAAGGCAAGACATCTGATTAAATCAGATGTCTTGTCATCTGTGTCACCGGCATAAAATTCATGAGAAAGCTAAGCAAGACGAGCATTTAACAGAAGTAGTGATAATTTTTATTAATGTAGATGGAAAGCTAAAGGAGTATGAGAATAAACGTACATAGTGGACGCTTTGGGGGTAGGAAGATAAGGAAAACACTATTTCTGAATTCTAAAATAAAAAAGAATAAAAATACAAATTTAAAGATGGTTGTTAGGGAAGGCAAGATAGGAGGTTTAAGAAGACAGAAGGTGAGAGATTATTTTTACCTTCAAACTGAACTTATAGAGCTCTAAAATAAGCATTTTCTTTCCTGAACTAATTAGGATAAACTGTTAAAAATATCTGACAAGTAATAAAATAGAGAGATAATAAGGTTCAAATCAAAACTCTATTACTAAATGCATGAATTTGAATAACTTGTATCACCATTATTAGCTCCAACTTTTCCATCTATAAAACACAAATGACACCTCAAAATGTGTATTCTAAAATTCCATGTTCCTTTATGGAATTTAGAACCCCATGAGTAGTTTTGAACAAATAGAGTCATTGGTGCTCCTGAAATTATTCTTACCAGTCTGAGCTCAAAAATAAGGTAGTGCACTGCACAAATCTGGAAGTCCGCAGACCTAACAACAGAAGTGATATGGTCGTGCTAGTGTGGGCTTCTCACATACTTGAAGTGGAAGTGAGCATAAAGAATTGATCCTCTTAGCTTCTTTCTCAGCACAGATTTATTCCCACCGGTTATTTGTTTTTCCCTTTTCTCTTTCCTTTGCTGAATATTCTGTAAGAATGTACTCCTTTTAGGACATCAGTGGAGTGCCTGGGTGTTGGGATAACTAGTAGAAGCACACTATTTTCATTGGCTTCCTCCGTATCTTGTTGTTGGCAGCTCCCACTGGATCTTGAACTGGCAGGAGGAGACTGCAGTTGGAGATACCTGATCAGATTCACACTACCTGAGGGCACAGAAGGCCTCAGAGAGCAATGAGCACCAATGAGACTGTAAAGACCTATGAAACAAGAAATTGGCCCAAATCCTTCTTTTTCTTGCTGTTCAGCACAATTCCCTGTTTGCCACTCCGTTGAAGGCCCCATCAGTTTGAGTAATGAGGCTAAAAACCAACTCAAGATTAATTACTCCAAGGCAAGTGAGTTTTAGTCTGGAAGCAGCTTTAGATGGATTAACCACCAATTTCCTAATAGGTGGCACAGAGTAGTGGGGAGCAAATGGAAAGTAATGCACAGAGAAGGAAACTTACACAGATTTCCAGGTAATATAAAACACAAATTAAAATATCCATAATTCCTAATATAAAATATGGAATATCATCATTTAGTAGATAAGCTCAGCCTTGGAAAAATCATGGGATCTCAGAGTTTATTAGGTGGCGGTGCCATATTCAAACCCAATTCTTCCATTTTACTTTAGTCCAGAGAATTAAGTGTCTTCGCTCACTAATCAAATTTTAAAAAAGAAATAGGAAATGTTCTGGGGTCAATTAGCAGCTCCTTTCCTTTTACATGCAAGTTTTCCATAAGAAAATTCAATAAGTGTTTTATGGAATTTGTAGACCAAATTTGGTAACTTAGTAAGAATTACATAAACTGCTGAAAATAATTTTGAGGAGATAGTTTGTAATATTTAATACTTTATGGACAAATTATCTTTAATCAGTAAATTATCATTCATGAATAATTCCATGTTTGGCTACATTGACTAAAGCAGTTGTATGTTTTAATTATCACAAAGTCTTCTGTAAACAAAACTGTTAAACTCTGCATCCTTCTCGCCTTTCTCCATTCAAAACGAAAGACAATTCTTCAAAGCAACCCGTCTTTTGTCTTACTAATTTTTGCATACCACACCACAGACCCTAGGGTGAATTCAGCATACGCTGCTAAATTTTCAATTAATGCTCTACCAAGCTAAATACATGAGAGCCACTAAATACAGTACAGGGAAAGCGATGAGATTATAATGTTGCATTTACTCTTCCGGGTTTTTTTTTTTCCTCAACTCTAGGTAAAGGGTTTTAAGGGAAATTAAAGTAACTGTAACATAATTGCCTGTTTCAGTAAATAAGGTCACAATTTGCTCTTTATGCCAAGAGCTTAAATACAACTGCCAAAATAATACTACTGGTAGCAAAATGAGCAGTAATGACATTTTTGATCTTGTTCAAGAATAATCATTCTTATATCTCTGTTCAGTTTATTTCATGTATACATATATAATAAATTATTCACGGTATTACTCAAAAGCTTTACTTACAGTTTTAATTGAGCTATAAGTGACATAAAACATTATATTTGTTTCAGTTGTATGACATAGTGATTGGATATTTGTATACATTCTGAAATGATCCTCACAGTAAGTCTAGTAAACATTCATAACCTCACATAGTTATAATTTTTTTCTTATGATGAGAACTTTAAAGATGAGAACTTTAAAGATGTACTCTCTTAGCAGCTTTATGCAAATATGCAATATGGCATTATTAACTTTAGTCACCATGCTGCATATTACAACCCCAGGATTTATTTACCTTGTAAGTAGAAGTTTGCACCCCTGATCCCCTTTGCCCTATTTATTTTTATATGATAATGCTTAAACAGCGCTTACTTTGTGCAGACAATACTCTAAATCTTTTTACTAATATTAAATTATTTATTCCAACATCTTATTTTGGGTCCTCCAAGAAGCAGGCACCATGGTAGGATGACATGTGAAAGCCATTTATTAGCAGAGATACCTATGTAGGATAAAGGTGAGGAATGAAGAGTAGAAAAGAAGAAGCTTCAGACTCCACAGCAGGCAAGGCATCTGGGGAAAGGAGAGGGAGAAGGAAGGATGTTCAGAGCAAGAGGCTCCGGCTATAGCACCGTTCCCAGAAAGATTCTGCCCAGTCAATGGAAGTCCCTGAACCAACGCAGCCAGTGAGTGAAGCCCGGAATCCTACAGAAGTGGGCGATACCAGGACCCCTGCCATGATCAGTCAGTGATTGGGAGCATCCTGGGAGAAGGCTGGCTTCCCTGCAAATGCTAACATGGATGCAGAAGGTGGCATCCTGGGACAATGGCCAACTTTGCATTTCCTTGCAGCTGCTTTTAATGAAGGATATCTGAGCACTGCAACTCCATGCCTCTCGCCCCTCACAACAACCCTCTGAGTTACTTATCACTCCATTTTAATTATGAGAAAACAGAGAAATAGAGCTTAATTCAAGTCCCTAAGATCACATCTCAATGTCCAATCAAGCTACACAAATGTCCGCATTTGTTGTGATTATTTCATACGTTCTCTGACAAAATTCCATATGCTACATATATCTTTTGTTAGTTAAATAATTTATGAGAAATTCAGAAGATAATTCTACACTGTAGGTGTTAATATTTAGAATATTAACAGAACATTCAATTTCCATATGATCTGCTTTTAAACTCCTCAGTAGAAATTGTACTGAGCAACAAGGGATTGAGAAGGTTAAAAATGGAAAGAAATAATTCGAAGCTGCCTGCAATAGTAAATTAAAATTCTAGGGGGGAAAAAAAACTCAGAGAGGTTAAAATTCACTTTTCCATTGATTTTCATGCCCTCTTATACCAAAGCAATATGGACAACATTAGGTAAAGGAAGAATCAGATACCGTGAAGCCTTCTTTTCTCGGATTCTCATGGTTGCTAAAATAAACAAATTGGGTCATCTTTTCAGGCCACTGTCCTGTGATCTAAAAGTTAATTTTTATTTTTCAAGTTATAGCCGCTCAAAATCTGTGAGTACTCTCTGCAGTAGGAACACAGTGACCAAGATGCTACACATGGCAGCATCCTGTCAAACAAGGCTCTAATCTCCCGTTGAACATTTGCCTTAACTCTCTAGGTCTTCAGTTTCTCATGTATGCACAAGCGGAATTGGATTCTATCAGAAATGTGAAAAAAGAGAGGGTCATCAGTCACCTGAGAAGTCTGGAAAAAAAAAAAAATCAGGTTTCCTGGCCCAGATGCAGAGAATCAATTTAATTAAATTAGAGTGAGGACAGGGAATTTTCTAAAAGTGCATTAGGATAGATTTGGTTTGGGAATCACTAAACTAGATTAGCTTAGTTATAAAATTCTTAAAAAAAAAAAAAACCTCTCTACTTACTTACTTAATGCTAACATTTAAAACTCATTTACAAAACTGCTTACATTCAATTAAATTTATTATGATTTCTTTTCATCTATGCCATGTAATCAGGAAGACTATCAAAATATATTGCGATTGGTTTTTAGCCAAAGATCACCTAAACTGTAACATTCTAATGCATAATGTAAATGAGAAACATAATCCATCTGCTTAGTAGGATAATGAAATCTTTTGTATCAAAACTTAAAAATGTACACATATTATCTACAATGACAAGCTAATCAATTATTCGTAGAAATGCTTGCTAATTTATTTGAGACAAAATTTCCCATGACTGGAGTGCAAAATTCTTTTCAAGTGGGCATTCTTTGTGCATCTGGAAGCCCAGCCTTCCACAGTGCAGTCTAAAATTTCAGTTGAATGATGTTTTTAATTTCAGTTTCTCTATTTTCATATATCAGTGGTAGATTACCACTTCATGTTACAATTACTCACAGTGCTTATCTGTAAAGGAAATTCAAAAACATGATGTGAACATAATGTGCTACCAGCACAAGCAGACACCACCGCTCCTGCTCCTATCATACCTTCTGTCAATGTGTTCATTCATAATAATAAAAAAAAATACACCTTCAAGGAAATAATTTGATTAAACCTTATCAGGGCAACTAACATTTCCTATTTGTGTGTAACATTCCAAATACTCAAGAATCAAAAAAGCTCATCTGCATAGCAGGCAGGTACACTTCATGGCAACATTTTTCAACATACAGCAAGGAGACAGTGAGCTCTGTTCTTGTCTTTGTTTCTGTGACACTGCAGGTGTGCAGCAAAGAAAACCGTGCGGTGCTGTCTTGATGTTATGGTTTGGAAACTTGCCCAATCGCTGCTTAAAGCCTCTTTAGTAGCTGCATTAGATAGCTTACCTGTATTATGTAACTTAAACTTGCTTCCTGCTGCTTCTACCACAGCTCCCTCCCAATTATATACACTTAGATATTATTTTAACCCAGAGCTTATCACTCGTTTATACAAAGACCATTAAAAACATTGTTATGGGGGAGCCTGAGTGGCTCAGTCAGTTAAGGGTCTGCCAGCCCCTTTAGGTCATTATCCCAGGATCCTGGAATGGAGTCCCACATCTGGCTCCCTGCTCCACGGGGACTCTGCTTCTCCCTCTATGCCTTCCCCTGCTCATTTTTTCTCTCTTTCTCTCTAAGAAATAAAGTCTTAAAAAAAAAAAAAGAAAGAAAGAAAGAGAGAAAGAAACATTGTTATCATGCTAATTAACTATATTCTCCACTCAATTCTGAAATCAGGAAGAACTACGGAGTGAACTGAAGATGAAAGACCAAAAGGGACAAGGGTTATTATCATCCTTTTAGGGATCGTAAGGGAAAATATTCTTAAAACCACATTTGAATTTTGAAGTATGTACTTAAAAGAATGATTTAAGATCCCTGCCATAAATCAAGCAGGACAAACATGCAGAACGGAAAACGTATTTTATCAGCTTCATCCCATTATTTTTAAATTATCTTTATCCCATTCTAATCCCATTGCTCTGGAGGAATCAGTATTCACTGGTAAGTGTCCACTCTGCCACAGCTTTCCTTACACCGTTCATGTGTACACCTAGAGATTTTTGAGCTTTCCATGTTTATTTTAACACCAATTACACAGTCTAGTAACTTGCTTTTTTCCCACTTGCTTTTTTTTCCGTCAACACTTAACTTCTCCCTTCCCTAACCAGCTCACTCCCTCAAGCTCCCTTTTCTCTCTCTCTCTCCCTAACCTCCTTCCTTCCCGCCTTCCCTGCTTCCTTCCTTCCTTTCTCTCCCTTTTCTCTTCTTCCTTTAATCATCCTATGACTGTGCATGGGAGGCCCATTAGAGCTCCATCAGGAACCTGAAAGCAATCTAGATTTTCCAAGCCTGGAGAAACTAGGGGAGCAGAGTTCAAAATAGAAACTGCTCTTGGCTTTCCGGAGAGATCGGCAGTGCAGGGGTTTGTTGCCTGCAGGATTAAGAAAGAGTTCCCACAGAATCCACTGCAAACCTCCTGCTCTCTGTCCTTGGACCTGCCCGTCATTCTCTTTCCAAAAGTTGTGTGATAGCCTCTCAATGGTAGCATCTAGCCCAGATTTCTGCTGGCAAGAGAGCCTGGTAGAACAGATCAGCTTCATCCCTTGAGAGGCAAAGGATAGTGTGGAAGTGGAGGAACAACCCAGTAGAAGATTTGACATTTTTGAGACTTCACATAACTCTAATTTTTTTTTTTTACATCACAAAAGATTTTTTTAAACATGGCTAAGGATCGGTTTATGTTGGAAATCTCCATCCCTTCTCTGTCAATCTTTTAGTCTCTATCTCTTGCTTGCTCTCACTTTCTCTTCCATATGATTTTCCAACCTCCAAATTTTTAAAAAATTTCATAAGTATAAACTTCCCTGTAGGTATTTGGTGGGGGGGGATTTTAATTCCTTGGACTAGGGACTAAATGGGTCTTGCAATATGCAAACTAATGCTTTTCAATTTTATTAAATTTCCTCATACATTTTTCTTTGAGAATCTCCCAACAGCATTTCTGTGTGACTTTCAGAATCTTCTACTCATTGGATATATGCTTTACTGAATTGATATCTATTATTTTCTTTCATTTTCCATTTATTTACTTTCTAGTTCTATTTTCTGAAAGATGTTTCCTAAATTTTATCTTCTAGCCTTTCTTTGAGTGTTGTTGGTTTTTTTTTTTAATTTATAAAATTTTGTACTTTAAAAAAAAGTTCCTTTTATATTACTTTTTTTCCCCCATAGATGGAATATCTTCTATTAGATCTCTTCTTAGGCACTGAAGCTGCTTTGCATACATGTCAGCACTAAAGTTGGCAGTAGGTTGGGAAGGACTGGACATCTCTGATAACAGGGCTAACACAGTGGTCCTGCTACCTCTGGACAAGCATATCTTGCTGATGTCACTGCTATTTCTAGTCACCTTTTCCAGTGGTTAGAGAAAGGCAACTTACTTCTACTTATTGACTTGTCAGTCAGATGACTATCATGTTCAAATTCTATAGGTTATAAGTGAAGAAAAGTGAAAGGTGATATTCTAGGAGCTTCTACTACCAATTCTCCCCTAAGTCTCTGACTAGTTCACAGTCATAATGAATAAATAATTCATTATTTGCAAAGAGTCTGGGAAAAGAGTGTGTGTGTGTGTGTGTGTGTGTGTGTGTGTGTGTATGTGTTTGAGGACACTACACCTCAATAATTTGGGTTTCTGTTTCTGTGTAAATAACTAATCCTTTTATAGTCCATCCCTTTGGCAAGCTCACTATCAAGTGGCATACTGATTCCCATATATTGAAAGATGCAATCTTTTCACAAGGGACAGACCCCAAAGTTCACCCAGTTACCAAACAACCTCAAAGCCCAGGATGTTTGCTTCCTGTGTATGTCTGTATCAAGACAGTAGATGATACGTCATAGTCCACTAACTTGAAGTTAGTAGGCGCATCCTCTGTCCTCAATAGTAATGAATGTATAATGATGGGGAAAGAATCATATATCTGTAAAAAAAAATTTCCCTTTAGAAAGCATACGAAGAAATTACTAGTGTATAGTTCTACCAAATACAACTGTGCAAACATAACATAAACTCCTATCTGGAGGGAGGCTCTGGCTCTGCTCTCTGGAAGGTATTTCCTTATCAATTTCACTGGGCTAAAACAAAGGTGGACAATGGGAAGGATATCCAGAATTCCTAAGGGATATATAGTTTTAACAGCTGACTCTGTGATGGTATATGCTCAGGGGCCTTGAAATTATTTTGAGGTACTTACAGGCACAGGCTGCTATAGGTTGAGAATGGAGTTTCCTTCACAAAGGAAATAACAATAATAATAAAATATTAATACTCTCATTCACAAACATAATAGATTTCAAAAATTCCCTTACACAGTAACATCAGTGGTTACATTTGCAGTATATGCCATCCTAGTGAGAGATCTAGTATCTTTGTAGGAGATTTAGGATATTTTGGAACACATCATTTTTTAAGGATATAAGAAAACACAATAAAGAAAGTACAAAATAAGATGTCACAAAATCCAGTTTGTCTCTACATCTGTATTTACTAGATATTTGGCTTTGAACAAGAAACAGACATTTCTTAACTTAGTTTTGCCTTCTTTAAAATGCTATTAACCTCTATAGGAACAAATGAGATAATATGAAGGAAAGTGTTTTGTGGATTATAAAATAGCCCATTATATTAGGTATTATTGTTGTTATGACAGCAATCACTGAAAAGCACCTACTATAATAGAAAATTTTCTTTATATCAAGTATGTCATAAAAGAAAAGAATTATATAATCTGCTGAGCATGCTATCAACTATTGTATATTGCTCAAGGGACATTTCTATGAGAACTTGGCATTGCTATTCTCTCAGTGTCAAATGCATCATTGTGGCTGCATTACAGAGCATCATTATTCGGGGCATCTTTCACAAATTTCACATTTAATGAATATATATAATTTTATTTTTTGAAGCAAAAATAGAGAGTGTGGGTTCTTATGATTGAAAAGGATTGTAATTTATTGTAGAAATAAATTCTTATCAAGGGCTGTGTGCCCTTGTTTCAACAAGCCTTTATTAAAAGTCCAGTTCAGCTATATTTCTTAATGGCTGATGAACTATGCAAAAACATACTGGACACTGGGAAAAAAATCTGGGGCTAGTCACAATGTGCAAATATAGATGTATCAGTCTACACTTCCTATTGTGCAGATGGATTTTTTTTTCCTAGTGCTCCTGGAATGAATCCATAATATTCTGTCTTATACACTTATCTAGGGCTCCAGCCCAGGGCAATCTTTTCATTGTCAAGAACCAGTGTCAAAACACTGGCATCAGATCAGTAAAATGTAGACAACAAAGCTACATTTTAACCACCCAGACAAAGAATGCTGGACTGGCTGCACAGATATTACTTTTGTGTAGAGAAAATTATTTAAACAGAGTGAATGACTCATTTTCATATAACCCAAGCAAATTTTTAAAATTTAATTTTCAGGAGTTTGTATATGTAAACATCACACATATGTGGTGAAATGTGCAATTTTTATGTTTGTATCATTGTATATATATATATATATCATTATATATACATGCATACATTTGCATATAAACATATACACACTTATATGTACACATCATGTATACACACATTTTCACAAGTGTACATATGCATATTATACATGACATATTTATATATGATTATCATATTTTTACAGTGGGCAATCTATCTCTGTTCCAACTTCATCTAACCTATACAAACAAAAAATAAGGATCATTACTGTTTTGAGCTTTTATGTTCTTGATGTTGACTACATTTATACAAGTGACAAAGAACATATGACCTAATACTCTATTACATAAAAAGTAACATACCATAGCACTCTTTTGCACCTTCGTTTAAAAGGTGTATGCATACTATATGCATATTAATACACACCTTCTTCATACTTATAAAAGGTACATAAATTCTACTCTATGATGATTCATAATTTAAGTGGTCCCTTCCTGATAGACAGTAGCATATTAAATATCATTTAATGTTTAAAGATTACTCCAAAGGGAATCTTCAATATATTATTTCCTAAGAGTGCAATCAGACATCCTGGTCAACCTAGACAACCTACGAACCTGGGTTTCTCATAGGCCAACATAGAAGAATCAGAAAGAAATAGAACATCTGAATGACAAATGCCAAGTAAAGAGATTGAATTAGTATTCAAAACCAGGGAAGAAAAGCCAGGACCAGATGACTTCACTAATAAATTTTACTAAACATTTGAAGAAGAATTAATGTCAGTCCTTCACAATTTTTTCCAAAATTTGATGAAGACAAAACATTCTCAAGCTTATTTTATGAGGCAAGAATTACTTTGATATTAAATTCAGATTAAGGGGCGCCTGGGTGGCTCAGTGGGTTAAGCCGCTGCCTTTGGCTCAGGTCATGATCTCAGGGTCCTGGGATCAAGTCCCGCATCGGGCTCTCTGCTCAGCAGGGAGCCTGTTTCCTCCTCTCTCTCTGCCTGCCTCTCTGCCTACTTGTGATCTCTCTCTGTCAAATAAATAAATAAAATCTTTAAAAAAAAATTTCAGATTAAGAACAATGTAAGAAAATAAAACTATAGGTCAATATCCCTGATGGGTATAGATACAAAAAATTCTCAACAGATACTAGCAAACCCAATTCAGCAGCAACTTAAAAGGATTATACAGTATGCTCAAGAAGAATTCATCTTTGCAATGCAAAGATGGTTCTACATACCCAAAGCAATAAATGTGATATGTCACATTAATAGAATAAAAGAAAAAAGTCACATGATCATCTCAATAAATGAGAAAAAAGTATTTGATAAAATTAAACATCAATTTATGATAGTCTCACCCAATTAAGTACAGAAGGAATGTACCTAAAGGCCATATGTGACAAGTCCATAGCTAACATCACATTCAATCATTACAGGTTTAAACCTTGGGGAGCCTGGGTAGCTTCTTGAGTTAAACATCTGCCTCTGGCTCGGATCATGATCCAGGGTGCTAGGATCAAGTCCTGCATCGGGCTTCCTGCTCTGTGAGAAGTCTGCTTCTCCCTCTCCCCCCCTGCTGCTCCACTTACTTGTATTCTCTCTCTCTCTCTCTCTGTCAAATCAATAAATAAAATCTTAAAAAAAAAAAAAGCCTTAAACCTTTCCTCTTAGATAAGAATTCCCATTCATACCACTCTTATTCAGCATAGCTTTGGAACGCTGCCAGAGCATCAGGCAAGAAAAACAAAATTTGAAAGGAAAAATTATCTCTGTTGACAACGTGAATTTATATACAGGAACTCCTAAAAATGCCATTAAAAACTTATTTGATCTAATCAACAGATTCAGTGAAATTTCCGGATAGAGAATTAACATGCAAAAAAAATAAATAATAAGGTTTCTATACACTAACAATGAATTATCAGAGAAAGATAAAGAAAACAATCCATTTTATAATGGCATAAAAAGTAATAGATACTTAGAAATAAATTTAACCAAGAAGGTGAGAGATCTCTACAGTGAAAACTGTTAAGACACTGAGGAAAGATACTGAAAAAAATAAAAATAAATGGAAATATTTCCTGTGTTCATACGCTTGAAGAAAGAATTAATATTGTTAAAATCCCGTGATAGACGAAGCCATCTTTAGATTCAATTCAATCACTATCAAGATTCCAATGGGATATTTTACAGAAAAAAAGAAAAAATTCTAACATTTGTATAGAACCACAAAAGATCTCAAGTGGCCAAAGCAAACCTGAATAGGAAGAATGAAGTTGGAGGCATCACACATCCTGATTTCAAAGTATATTACAAAGTTAGGAGTCAAAATACTATGATGCTGGCATAGAAACAGAACATAGATCAACAGAACAGGTTCAGAGCCAGAAATAAACCCATGCATATATGGTCAACTAACATTTAATAAACAAGACAAGAGTACCCAAAGGAAAAAAGATAGTTTCTTCAATACATAGCACCGTGAAGACTGGAAGGTCACATGCAAAAGCATGAAATTGGACACCTATCTTGTCTTAATCACAAAAATGAATTCAAAATGGATTAAATACTGAAATGTAAGACTAGAAACAATAAAATTCATAGAAGAAAACATAGGGAAAAATCTTCCTAATATAGGTCCTGGCAGTGGTGGTTTTTTTTTTTGTTTTTTTTTTTTGTTTTTTTTTAAATACATAACATCTAAAGCACAAGCACAAGCAACAAAATAGAAAAAGAAACAAGTGAGACTACATCAAACTAGAAAGCTACTGCATGGCAAAAGAAATGATCAACAAAATGAGAGGCAACCTATGAAATAGGAGAAAATACCTGTGAACCACACATGTGATAAT